>NC_081419.1:115759995-117207495 GCF_949786415.1 Peromyscus eremicus | reverse complement strand
CAGGATTCTTTTGGCTATCCTGGGTTTTTTGTTTTTCCATATGAAGTTGAGTATTATTCTTTCCAGGTCTGTGAAGAATTGTGTTGGTATTTTGATGGGGATTGCATTGAATCTGTAGATTGCTTTTGGTAAGATTGCCATTTTTACTATGTTAGTTCTGCCTATCCATGAGCATGGGAGATCTTTCCATTTTCTGACATCTTCTTCAATTTCTTTTTTCAGGGACTTAAAGTTCTTGTCATACAGGTCCTTCACTTGCTTGGTTAGTATTACCCCAAGGTATTTTATGTCATTTGTGGCTATAGTAAAGGGTGATGTATCTCTGATTTCCTTCTCCGCTTTTTTGTCCATTGTATATAGGAGGGCTACTGATTTTTTTGAGTTGATCTTGTATCCTGCTATGTTGCTGAAGGTGTTTATAAGTTGTATCAGTTCCTTGGTGGAATCTTTGGGGTTGCTCAAGTATACTATCATGTCATCTGCAAATAGGGAAAGCTTGACTTCTTCCTTTCCAATTTGTATCCCCTTAATCTCCTTATGTTGTCTTATTGCTCTGGCTAGAACTTCAAGTACTATATTGAATAAGTATGGGGAGAGCGGACAGCCTTGCCTCGTTCCTGATTTTAGTGGAATTGCTTTGAGTTTCTCTCCATTTAATTTGATGTTGGCTGTTGGCTTGCTGTAAATTGCCTTTATTATGTTTAGGTATGTTCCCTGTATTTCTGATCGCTCCAAGACCTTTATCATGAAGGGGTGTTGGATTTTGTCAAATGCCTTTTCAGCATCTAGTGAGATGATCATGTGGTTTTTTTCTTTGAGTTTGTTTATATGGTGTATCACATTGACAGACTTTCGTATGTTGAACCATCCTTGCATCCCTGGAATGAATCCTACTTGATCATGGTGGATAATTGTTTTGATGTGGTCTTGGAGTCTGTTTGCCAGTATTTTATTGAGTATTTTTGCATCAATGTTCATGAGGGAGATCGGTCTGTAGTTCTCTTTCTTTGTTGTATCCTTGTTTGGTTTGGGAATCAGGGTAATTGTAGCCTCATAGAAGGAGTTTGGTAATGTTCCTTCTGTTTCTATTGTATGGAACAATTTAGAGAGTATTGGTATTAACTCTTCTTTGAAGATCTGGTAGAATTCTGCACTGAAACCATCTGGTCCTGGGCTTTTTTTGGTTGGGAGACTTTTAATGACTGTTTCTATTTCGTTAGGGGTTATTGGACTATTTAAATAGTTTATCTGGTCTTGATTTAATTTAGGTATGTGGTACCTATCCAGAAAATTATCCATTTCTTTTAGGTTTTCCAGTTTTGTGGAATAGAGGTTTTTGAAGTATGACCTGATGATTCTCTGGATTTCCTCAATGTCTGTTGTTATGTCCCCCTTTTCATTTCTGATTTTGTTGATTTGGATGCTCTCTCTCTGTCTTTTGGTTAGTTTGGATAAGGGCTTGTCTATCTTGTTGATTTTCTCAAAGAACCAACTCTTTGTTTCATTAATTTTTTGTATTGTTCTCTTTGTTTCTATTTTATTGATTTCAGCTCTCACTTTGATAATTTCCTGGCATCTATTTTTCCTGGGAGACTTTGCTTCTTCCTGTTCTAGAACTTTCAGGTGTGCTGTTAAGTCACTAGTGTGAGATTTCTCCAGCTTATTTATGTGGGCGTTTAGTGCTATGAATTTCCCTCTTAGTACTGCTTTCATAGTGTCCCATAGGTTTGGATATGTGGTGTCTTCATTTTCGTTGATCTCTAGGAAGTCTTTAATTTCTTTCTTTATTTCTTCCTTAACCCATTGGTGATTCAGGTGGATATTGTTCAGTTTCCATGAGATTGTAGGTTTTCTGTAATTTTTGTTGTTGTTGAAATCCAACTTTAGACCATGGTGGTCTGATAGAACACAGGAGGTTATTCCAATTGTTTTGTATCTGTTTAGATTTGTTTTGTGACCAAGTATGTGGTCGATTTTAGAGAAGGTTCCATGGGGTGCTGAGAAGAAGGTATATTCTTTTTTGTTAGGATGGAATGTTCTGTAGATGTCGATTAAGTCCATTTGAGTCATGACATCAATTAAGTCCTTTATTTCTCTGTTAAGTTTCGATTTGGGGGATCTGTCCAGTGGTGAAAGTGGGGTGTTGAGGTCTCCCACTATTAATGTGTGGGGTTTTATATGTGATTTAAGCTTTAATAATGTTTCTTTTACATATGTGGGTGCCCTTGTGTTTGGGGTATAAATGTTCAGAATTGAGACTTCATCTTGGTGGATCTTTCCTGTGATGAGTATGTAATGCCCTTCTTGATCTCTTTTGATTGATTTTAGTTTGAAGTCTATTTTGCTGGATATCAGGATGGCTACACCTGCTTGTTTCTTAAGACCGTTTGATTGGAAAGTTTTTTCCCAGCCTTTTATTTTTAGGTAGTGTCTATCTTTGAATTTGAGATGTGTTTCTTGTATGCAGCAGAAAGATGGGTCCTGCTTTCGTATCCATTCTGTAAGCCTATGTCTTTTTATAGGTGAATTAAGTCCATTGATATTGAGGGATATTAATGTCCAGTGATTGTTCATTCCTGTTATTTTTTGGTGGTGATGTGTGTGTACTTTTCTTCGTTGGGGTTTACTGCTGTGGCTTTATCTATTGCCTGCATTTTCGAGGGTGTATCTGACTTCCTTAGGTTGGAATTTTCCTTCTAGTGCTTTCTGTAGGGCTGGGTTTGTGGATAAATATTGTTTAAATCTGGCTTTGTCATGGAATGTCTTGTTCACTCCATCTATGATGATTGAAAGTTTTGCTGGGTATATTAGTCTAGGCTGACATCCATGGTCTCTTAGTGTCTGCATTACATCTGTCCAGGACCTTCTGGCTTTCAAAGTCTCCATTGAGAAATCGGGTGTTATTCTGATAGGTTTGCCTTTATATGTCACTTGGCCTTTTTCCTTTGCTGCTCTTAATATTCTTTCTTTATTCTGTACATTTAATTGTTTAATTATTATGTGGCGAGGGGACTTTTTTTGGGGGTCTAGTCTGTTTGGTGTTCTATAGGCTTCCTGTATCTTCATAGGCATTTCCTTCTTTAAGTTGGGAAAGTTTTCTTCTATGATCTTGTTGAATATATTTTCTGTGCCCTTGAGTTGGTATTCTTCTCCTTCTTCTACCCCTATTATTCGTAGGTTTGGTCTTTTCATGGTGTCCCAAATTTCTTGGACATTTTGGTTCATGACTTTGTTGACTTTAGTGTTTTCTTTGACTGATGAATCTATTTCTTCTATTGTATCTTCAACGCTAGAGATTCTCTCTTCCATCTCTTGCATTCTGTTGATTATACTTGCATCTGAAGTTCCCAATCGTTTTCTCACATTTTCTATTTCCAGCATTCCCTCTGTTTGTGTCTTCTTCATTTTTTCTATTTCCCTTTTCAGGTCTTGGACTGTTTCCTTCATTTGTTTCATTGATTTTTCTTGATTTTCTTTCAGTATTTTATTGTTCTCTTCCAGGACTTTTTTGATTTCTTCTAATTTGTTTGCCCTTTCCTCTAGTTGTTTACAGCGTTCTTCACATTTTTTTGTCTTTTCCTCTACATGAGCCTCTAGCTTCTTCATGATGACATTCATAAGGCTATTTTCTTCTGCTTCTTCCAATTTCTGATGTTCAGGTCTAGGTGTTGGAGGAGGGCTAGGGCCTGGTGATGGTGTATTGCTATTCATTTTGTTGTATGTGTTTCTGCCTTGACGTCTGCCCATCTCCTTGTGGTTCGTTCTTGGCCTTATCCGCACACTTGGTTCAGACAGAGCTGACAGATTCAGGAAGTCTCTCTCTCTTGTCCAGATGGGAGCTCTCTGTGCTGTGCTGTGCTGTGCTTCAGAAGGGAAGTCCGGGGCAAGATCTCTAATCTCTTCTTATTGGACACTAATAACATTCATGGAGTCTTCAATCCCTTACCTAAGTATCCCTAAAGGCTCCACATTCAAATACCATCATACTATGGTTAGGATTTCAACCTATGAATATTAGGGGGATACGAATATTTATTTCATTGCAGGAACCCAGTAAAAACTAATCCCCACTGATGGGAAGACAACTCAGCAGCATGCTTTTCTGCCTGTTGCTCCACTGTGTTCATTTGTATGGAGACACACGAAAGTGTTTTCTAAAGTTACAGCACAGTGGTCTCGAGCCCTTTGCCTGTAGGTCAGCCATCTGGAATGAGTGCTTAACTAACTTCTAGTGTGCTTCAGGATACTCACACAATCCATTTGGAAAAATAGCCCTGCATTGCAGTCATTATTGAAATAATTAGCTGGCCACTACCCTATTCTCCAAATAACTAATTTGGGGTCTTGTTCTCTGAGAAAGTCAAATTACAAGTTGCATCCTGCGTAATAATTACAAATGTGCATTTTCATTTCTTTTTGAAAATAAAAGAACAATTAATTAACCATAATTTTATTAACATTACATATAATTTCACATTTAAATATATCTACCTCCTTAGAGAGGTACAAAAGTCATATGGCTTATGACAGGCACTAAAAAAGAGTCAGTTCAGTTAGCTTAGCACTTAATAAAATCATTAGGATGTGCAAAAGGTCTACTTCTCCACAGTAGTAAAAGTTTTCAAAGTGATGAAAGGCCTTTTCATGTCCAAGGGTCTGTCTCTTTCAGAAGAACTGCACTTGTGGGACTAATGGTAGCATCACCTCTGTGTTTGAGAAATTGTTCATATGACCCCAAAGCTGGACAGGCTCTTCCATTGAAAGTACTTCAGCACTTACTCTTTCTATCTATGTCCAGATCTCACGTCACCTCTGCATGTGCAAGGAATGGCTCCAGAATTATGATGTTCTTATAAACGTTTAACTCTCAAACACAGGCTCATGTATACAAAGCAAGTCAAAGCTCCCAGCCATACCAACATGGCAATCATATTTGTATTCTGAAATGAGTTGGAATGACTTACAACCAAGTGGCTCTAGAATGTATAACATGATCTTAGTCATTCTCAGCACACCCCAAAACACAGTAATGGTGATTCTAAGAAATATGATAGGAGAAAGAACTCAAAATATAAGACCAAAATTTTAGTCTGTAAGTCTCTAACTGGTGAATCTTAATAATGAAACTGGAATATAGCTTCCATTGTTGCCAGAAAGTGGTGTGGAAATTCCATATATGACTCACCCAGGTGGCTCCCATGCCTCTGCCCAGGTGCTTTTACAGCAAGAGGAATGGAGGGAGAAGAGATAAGAAGGGTTGTAAATGGAGGCTTTTCTCTGTCTGCCCCATTCCGCAGTTGCTTCCCAAATGATCATTCAGAGGCTTATATTAATTATAAATGCTTGGTCAATGGCTCAGGCTTATTACTAGCTAGCTCTTACAGTTAAATTAGCCCATATTTCTTATCTATACCATGCTATGTAGTTCATGGATCGTTACCTCATTTTCTACATGTCTTGCTTCCTTAGTGGCTGGCTGGCTGGCATCTGCTCCGACTCTATCCTTCTTCATCTCTGTCCTCAGGTTGATTGTACCATTGAATCCTTATCTTGCCTCTTCATTGGCCAAAACTGCTTTATTACCAACCATTGACAGCCATACACATTCACATCATACAGAAGGACATCCCACAGCAAAGGGTCTGGCTGAGAGGAATGGTTTTAGAGACTTTGTAAGTGAGTCATTCTAAGGACTGAAGTAGTTGGGTCTTTCTGGGAAGTTATTTCTCACTTCTTTCTTTTGAATATTCCAGGTCCTAACCATGTTGATCCATCTTTCCTTTGAGAAAAAATGGTTCTGTGCAATAAAGTTAATTTTACACAGACACTTCACTATTTTTTCACTGTTTCTGTGATCACAATCCATTCAGCAGAAAAAAACACTAGAAAATGATTAAAGACCTCTTAAAGAAAACAAGTAGGATCCGTTCATGACCTGTGCCTATGCTGCATGGGAAGCTAGGGTTTCACCATATGTGATGGAGTTAGCAGCGACGATTATTTCAACATTAACCAATGTTTCATTACATTCTTCTAGACGCACACTGAACATGGCATTGTTAGCATACTCAGAGCTTCTCTAATAGTGCAGAGTTCCAGTGGGTTACTGTCTAACATCCATCTTCCAATCTGCAGGCTAAAATAACCCTGAGAAGTTGGTGGCCAGGAACTTGGTCCTGGACATTTCAATACATCAGATCAGTTCACATGTTCTCTTAACAAAGTAAGTGCTTTTAAAACTGAGTTTTTCTCAGCTAAGACTAGTTCTGCTAATTAAGCTAAAGGAAATAGTTCCTTCAATACATTGCCTTTACTCATTTCTAAGTGTCTGGAAAGTTGCAGAGTTTGTTATTCTTCTAAATTGGGTGAATTTGATGACTCTCAGATCTGTATCTCTGCCTTTGAACCAGCCCTAAACCCACAACAAAGCAGTGGTAAAAATACCTGGTGATGGAGTTCAGTGAATTATGTGAAGTTCTTTGCAATGATCCTTATGTAAATTGATAATCGTTGATCATCACTATTCAAATATGGGACAATTGTAGTATCATGACATTGTAAACCACACTGGTAGTTTTTGACATGTACTGTGGAGAAAATAGAAGAAGAGTCACTAACATTTTACCTCACCAAGTGGCAAAATAAAGTTCATGAGAAATTGCCATATGATTTTTCACAAGTAGCCTGGGCATTTTTCAGCCACATACACTTGTTTACCATACCATCAACTCCATCTTCAAATGAACCCTGTAATCTAACTCCTAAGAACCCAGCTTAAATAGCATTATTTAAAATTTTGGTCCATTTTGAAAGTTATAGCTCTTAATCATGAGCTATAAGGAAAAGAAGTATTCATTCTTCTAGTTAAAACACTATGTGGGAAATTTTGAGAAAAAAAAGTTATATTTTGTACATCACTGCCTCTCTGAAAACTCAAATCATTCAGTAGCTGGGGATATAACAAGCAGTACCTTGATTTCTATGCTGTTAGAATGCAAATGGTGGGTGGTAATGATGCAGATCTGGGATACAAAATAATTGAGTTAACCATTCCAGACAAGCAGTTGGAGTTTTCATATTGCCTGGTGGCAGAATATCAAATATGGAAACAGAAACAACCAGAACACCATAAAGCCTCTCTGTAACAACCAAACACTTACACAATTGGCCTGACTATATAGCAGCTATATTTTCAGTCACTAGTCAACATGGGGTGAACCTGGATTCTTGTTTTTCTTTTGATCTCTGGGTATGGTGACCACAGTCCATGTACAGAAAAGATTAGTGTAAACAGAAGAGTGAGAAAGAGAAACAAGAAACGGCCAGGCTAATATAGATACTAGATTTCAGGATATTGGTATGGCCAGTAGCCATGACTACATTTTGACTAGCTACTGCCCACAAACATCATGGAAATATTCAACTGACGTCTGAGAGCCACAAGGAAACACCTGCTTCACTTGTCCTAAGGATAAATTTCTCCCCATTACCACATCAAAACATGCTCAAATAAACAGGGAATAATCACAAGCCATGGAAATTAGTTCCATTTATAAATTGCCTTTGCACTCAGTGGATACAGGATAAGAAGGTGGTTTTATTTTCATGTTTTATTAACTCTTTATGTACATTTACACACACCCCTTAATAATTTAAACATGTCATCTAGATCCAGGTAATCAAGATTCCTTGGCACCATCATGACAAGACTAGGTTACAGATGTCATAGGATTCTAAACCAGGTCCCTTGAAAGGAAAGGATATTGGTTGTTTTTATAGGAATAAAGCAGTAATAAACTAATACCATATTTTGTTAACCAAGCATACAGGTAAAAATGCCAGATAAGGCGTATGCAGGAAATAAACAGAAGATAAAATTTTCCCACTGTAACTATTTTAAGGCTACCTCAGTCATGAAGGAAGGTTGTAGAATATCCTAAGACTGACATGTCATCAATTAGATGAAGAGTATTGAGTGTGACATCTGGGGGCTGGATGAAAACAACGGCACAATTATAAAGCATCTCTCATGTGTAAGAACATGTAGAGATGTGATTTAATTTTCTCACAAGAAGACCATGTTCTACCAGAGAGCTGGTCCTTGACTTTCAGGAGGATCTTCCTTCCAAACTTCTTTTAACCCGTGTGAGTATTACAGTGCACAGAAGATGAAGGACTCTGATCATGCATCTATTGACCATAGATGTGACTAAAGAGTTGGTGTCTTGAGGCAGTGCTCTGAATCATATATTTTCCTACACACCAGTCGCTCTAGCAGCAAGCTTATCTCACCTAGTAAAATAATAAGGCAAGTGTCTTAAGGATGTTGCCTCTTTTTCAAGTGTGTCTCTGACCTGTAACTGGCTATATCATATCACAGATGGAACCTCAGGCAAGGGTAAGAATGACTCAAAGCAGAATCTGATTCCTTCATTTGATTTTGGTATGGCATTCTCTAGCCTTTTATTTCTGAAAGAAACAAGACTTTGGGAATAGACAAAAGAAAAGATGTGTATCCAGTTAGACAGAATGTTGATCCAGGGACTAAAAGAAATGTACAGAGGCAGGTTGAGGCTTTAACATGAAGGTCTTTATCTTCTGGGTTTGTATTATCTATATATATCTCCCTAGTGTTGTATAATTGTCAAGATTGCATATAATTCATGATATATTTGAATATATATACATTGAATAAGAACTACTAATACTAGCACAGAATGTTAAAAAAGTAAAACAAAACTTTCCACACAGGCTACAAAGAATAATCATAGAACTATTAATAACTTTGTCAATGCTGCCATTAGGCATCCTTTAAAAACTTAATGACTTCAACCAACCATTAACGAAGTGCATTTGAAATTTAGACTTCTAGAACAGTCCCTGAGTAAAAGATGGGAACTGTTTGCTCACAAAACTCTATTGATTTTTAATCCCATTAACTGGCCCACCATGGTGGCCGAGTCTTCAGGACCCAGACTAGCCTTCCCACTCCTGGTTATAGGGAAACAGTTTCACGGTTCCTCCCTACTCTCTCTGCCCCCCAAAGAAGGATGACTAGCCAGAAGGAGAAGATGTTATTTCCCCATCTATATTGTTGAAGGTTTCCAAGTTTGCAAATTTTAATGAAAAATAAAGTCAGATGTTTTGCATTCAACATAGTGGCTTCACCTTAAGCAACTGCTGTCCCAACTCCCAATTGCAACTCCTCAGCTATCAGCAGAGGTTCAGCTGCATAGACTGCAGCCAGGCAGGAATTCCTTTCCCTCAGGCACGGACTCTTTCACAGCTGCTGAAGAAAACTTTATCTAAATCTCTATCATTCTATAGAACTCAGGATTCAAAGGTTGAGGTGAAATTCTGCTAGCTCAGAGAGGCTGAATAGAAAATAGCTAACTTTCTCTCCTTGCTCCTGTCTCTCTAAAAAAGGGGCAGTCCTTTTGCTTAGTCCCGACTAAAGAACACTCACTACACTTAGTTCCTCCCTACCCCTTTCTGTCTGTTAATTGCTGACTCAGCCTCCTGAACCTAGGTTAATTTTATTTAATCAAACAAATGTAACATGTCTTTGCATTGCTAACAAAAGCAACAGAAACAAATAACACACCTTTATACAGTTAAAATAATATTTCATACCATTTCCCCCTTTTGTCTAAATAAAAAGAAAGGGTTTTAACTTAAACACAGTTATATTATATATAATAAGAACAGTTATCAAATAAGGATTACATTCACAATATCCAATCCATTTGTGTCTGACAAATTTAAAGAATATACTCCATTATCTATCCTATCTCAGTGAATCCAAAGTTTTATGCCTAATTTACTTTCTATCATAACTAAGGAAAACTAGAATGCTAACTATTTAGTCTTTAACTCCATCAAAAACCCCAGAAAGGTGTAATATTACCTAACAACAGAGACATCCAGTTGCCTAGACAGTCACCCAAAGTTCCTTTGCAATGTTGGGGCATACATCTTTGGACTACAGGCCTAGAATATCTGGCAGACATTTCAATGAAGCAGGCAATTTGAAGGACTGTCCTGCCTTGTCTTGGCAAAGTTCAACAGCCATTTGTCCAGTATGTACAGCATACTGTCAGCAGTCAAGCCAAGAGCAGTTTCTTGCCCAAATGGCTAGTGTGGCTGGAAGTTTTCCTGTGTCCTGCCCAGTCTTGCAGCCACTTAGACCCAAGAAAACACACAGAGGCTTATATTGTTTACAAACTGTATAGTCTATGCCAGGCCTCTTGCTAGCTAGCTCTTATATCTTAAATTAACTCATAACTATTAATCTATATATTGCCACATGTTCTGTGGCTTTACCTGTGTACTCTCTGGATGGTGGGATGGCATCTCTGTCAAGACCCCACCTTTCTCTTTCCTGTCTCTCTCTTTTCCTGCCTGCCTCTAAGCTGCCTTGCCATAGGCCAGAGCAGTTTATTTATTAACCAATGGGAACAACATATATTCACAGCATACAGAAAGACATCCCCCAGCAGGCTAGCTTTGCCACATTGAAAGCAAACTCCTTATGGAGTTTTTTCAATGCCCATCATCCTTTTATGGAAGTAAATTGCCAGGAGCAGATGTGTCTCATTGTCACGAAAAACCCTAGGTTGTTAAACATCTTAAATGCGTGTTCTATGGGTCTTTGAAGTATTTGAAAATCACCTGTCTAAAATATACCCGTTTAACCTTGAAACATACTTAATATGACTACAAGTTTGATTATTATAGATTAACTACTAACCTCATTTCTTAATTATACATTGCATTTTTAAATGAGCTGCATAAGCACAATGCTCCAAAGAAGAGTAGAAACATACAGTATAACAAAAACAACTGCAAATTTTTATCAATATACCAAAATCTATGCCAATGCAAAATATCTGAGATTAATAGTTGTATTTTTATATTCCATAACCCACCAAATAACAAAAGATCATTCAATTCATCTCTTGGGAATATGGGCATCATCTTTTCTAGACTGCTTCCTGTTGTCTGTGGGGGAAGGAAACTTTAGGGGGTCCCTGAGAAAATTGAAATAATGGCCATGTCCTGGGAAGATCAGCTGTAACTTTTGTTGATATGTATCACATGTCAAGAATCAGGAGGTCTCTCCAAATCAAACCAGATTGACATCAACCCTGAAGGAATCCACAGCCTCTTGTTTCCTGTGGAAATAAAAGCAAAACTTCTTCAAAGCATTTTTTACTTCTATTTGACAAATATTTTTTTTTAAGTTAAAATAGCCCTAAAGTATCTAGGCTGATTCAATTTAGCAGTTCTTTTCACAATCCTGTGTCTCTTAGCAGCCTTTTTTTGCTTATTAGCCATCAAAAAAAAATTCAAAATCTACACAATACTATATAGGATGCAGATTCCCTGTGTATTTTCCATTATTATGTGGCTTTTTTCATATTACTTTTACTATCTTTTTAAAGACTTTGCTGTACTATTTTTAAACTATTGTTTCTATGACTGTCTATATTCTTTCTCAAGCCTATGCACATTTTTAAACACACTGAAACCTGTTTAGAGTTTTTTCCCCCATCTGAACCTGTATTTACTGTGTATTTCTAGTCTTTTTTAACTACATAAGCCTTTAAACTGCTAAGTTCCACTGCTAGGACCTCCACTGTGCTTTAGAGGCTGGCACTGCCTGCTTCTTTGGTCGTGAAAACCACACTTAAAGCTTACAGCCTAGTTGGAGGTGCATTTGACCAGGGACTGCATTCCACCAAGCCAGTTCTAGGAAGTTGGTGCCCTGTACTGTGGCAGGCATTTTCATTTAGTTTGCTATTTCTATTTCTATTTAGTGTAGAAACAGTTGTGTAAGTGCTCTGTTGTATGGCAGAGTTTCTTAAAGGAGCCATAGCTTTTTCTTTCCCCCTCAGTTTTCTCAGGCCCTATGTGTTTTTTGGTTTATTTTTTATTTTTTGTTTGTTTGTTTGTTTTTGTCTCTCTTTGGGGCCTGTCACCCATCTCCCAAATTAATACACAGAGACTTATTCTTACTTATGTGTGCCCGGCCTTAGCTTGGCTTGTTTTTAGTTAGTTTTTCTAACTTAAATTATCCTGTTTCCCTTGAACTACATTTTGCCTCTGGGCCTTTTACCCTTTTTTATTCTATATATCTTGCTTTCCTTTTTACTCTGTGGCTGGCTGTGTGGCTGAGTGACTGGCCCCTGGCATCCTCCTCTCCTCCTTTTCTTGCTCCTCTCCCTTCTTTTTTCCCCCTCTTCTTCCCTTTATTCTTTCTGCCTGGCAGCCCCACCTATTCCTCTCTTGCCTTGCTATTTATTGGCCATTCAGCACTTTATTAGACCATCGGGTGTTTTAGACAGGCAAAGTAACACAGCTTTACAGAGTTAAACAAACACAACATAAAAGACTACAACACATCTTTGCATCATTAAACAAATATTCCACAGCATAAATGAATGAATGTAACACAACTTCAACAATGTTCCACAACAGTCAGACTCAAAATTAAGCCATCTAATTTTACCAGCAAACATCTCAGAATCACAATATCAAAGCAAAAAGGAATAATTGTCTTATTCAGTTTGCATTTCGCAAACAAAGAAGTCAAATCACAGAGATGACAAAAACAGCCGGAGGTCCAACACCTTCATTGATGGCATGTTAGCTCTTGTTTCATTTGGTATGACAAAATACTTGATGTAAAAAAAATGTATAGAAGCAGAGAAATTTTAATAAATTTTGAAATGAAAATGCAATTATATTATTTTCCCCTTTCCTTTTCTTCCTCCAGTCCCTCCCATGTATCTTTTTGCTCTTTTAGAATTAATAGTCTCTTTTTCTTTAATTATTTATCTATAACTATACCTATATCTATAATATTTTACTAAAACAAGACATGAACAAAGGAGCAAAAAATTTTTAAGACAGCATCTCCAGCCTAGGATGGTCTCAAACTCTTTATGTGGTTGAGGATGACATTGAACTCCTGATTCTCTTGCCTCTACCTCTTCAGTAATGGAATTACAGGAGCATGCATACCATGCACAGTGTGTGTAGTGCTGGGGATCACACCTAGGACTTCAGGCATGCTAGACAAGCAGTCCACTAACTGAGGTACATACCTCAGCCCAAGAGAAAAGAATTAATTTCTTTCTCTTGTAGTTTCTCTGTGTAGTTTTGGTGCCTGTTCCAGATCTTGCTCTGTAGACCAGGCTGGCCTTGAACTCACAGAGATCTGCCTGGCTCTGCCTCCTGGGTGCTGGGATTAAAGGTGTGCGCCACCACCTCCTGGCTGAGAAAATAATTATTTTGGGTCATGATTTTCAAGATGTGAACCCATCTTGGTGGGGAGGGTATAGTAGAGCAGAGAGACTTAACTCAAGACAACCAGGAAACATACAGAGAGAGAGAGAGAGAGAGAGAGAGAGAGAGAGAGAGAGAGAGAGAGAGAGAGAGAGAGAGAAGAGGAGAAGGGTGCCTCAATAGATATTTTTCTTTTCCTCCCTTTAATTCTATACAAACCTGCAGCATATGGGATGATACTACTCACATTTCAGGGTAGGTGTTCCCTATTTAGTTAATCTTCTCTGAAACACACACACACACACACACAGAGAGAGAGAGAGAGAGAGAGAGAGAGAGAGAGAGAGAGAGAGAGAGAGAGAGAGAGAGAGAGAAGAGAGAGAGAGAGAGAGAAGAGAGACCCAGAGGTATATTTTACTAATCACATAGACAATGCTCAATCCAATCATGTTGACAATCAAGATTAACCATCACAGAGTAAGGCAGGGAATAGAATCCAGGGTTCTTGACTCACCATCCTGTGCTTTTCCTACTATGGCACTTTGCTCACCGCATCTCTAAACACTTCTCCAGTGGGTCATTTTTTTGAAGTAAGAAGATTGCCTAAAACCATGTTGAACATTTCTAAGAAGATCCCAAGGTGGCCACAGTGCTTTCCTGGGACCTTCCTTTCATAGCATTCAGCCCAAGTATTCAGGCATGGATGAGCTTCCCTAGGTGATTGCTTGGTGGCTAACCCCTAATCAAAAGACAATTACCTATTTTCTAATTTTCGTGCTTACATCTTTTTTTCCTGCTAAAAAGCCTATTGCTATCTGCAAACAATTTAGACATCAGTGTCTTGAAATCTGGTAAGGTTAAGTTTTTATTCATTATTTGGGACTTCCTGCTAGCAGGAAATGTATTCAGGAGACATCAAAAGCAGATGGAAAAAGACCTCAAAGAACATGAAATAAATAGTGCAATTAATGTGATCTGAAACCAAAATAAGAAAATCTACCCTGAACAAGCAACATCACAAAGATATGGGAAATGTTTCTTGGACAAAAAAAAATCTGTTTTATCTGCTTTCTCAATGGAGTTTCAGGTTGGAAAATGCTAAGGGTTAAGAGATAAAGCCTGCCTCTTCAGAGCCTTATATTTATGCATGTTTTGAAGTATTTTTAGGAATCTGGAGGTAGATGAAGATTATGAGGAACAAATTTAGATGTTTTGTTTCACACAAAGAATAAAGTGATTAGAAATGAAATTAATTGGTCTGGAGGTGGAAGAGGGGGTGTTTATCAAGCCATAGAAGCTTCCTGGAGATGTCACTATAATCTTTCTATTAACTTGAGGAAGATGACTGATATGTTGGCAGGTATAAAGGTGAAAAGCAAGTCAAGAAGACCCATGTTGGAGCGCTGGGATGAGGTTGCTTCAAAGAAGCCTGCTCGAGGCTCATGGTGCTGATGGAGAATGCCATCAGAGTGGTTGCCGTAGGACCGTTGCCTGGCAGGACAACTTCTTACACTTCAGAAACAGTTCTAAGATAAAGCATAGGCACTGTATCTCTCTCTGTGTGCACCTTCTAAAGAATCCCTCTGTATACAAACAAAACAATCGTACATTTAAATATGACAAAAATAAATTTTCAAAGGGCCAGTGAGATGGTGCAACACACAAAGGCTCCTGTTACACAAGCCTGACTACCTAGTACTCACATGAAGATAGAAGGAGAGAAGTTACTCCCAAAGCTGTCCTCTGAGTCCTACACATGTGCCGCGGCATGCATGCCTCCCTCCCATTTTGCCACAAAACCACATAAGAATTAATTTTTAATTAAAAGAATTACAGACTATTTAACAAACGTCCAAGGTTGAACCAAATTCTCCTGTCTCCCTCCTCTCACCCTTTTTGCTCCATAGCAGCTTTTCCTAACAGTGTCTTCCTCTCCCCTGACATGTGCCTGTATACAGATCATTCATGATTCTGGTGAATTAGCTGGACTTGGGGCTGTGATTTCTCATTGCAGAGTTTTAGAGAGGTGAGGTGTTTTTTTATTGTTTTTCCAAATGATCATAAATATGTGGATGAGTTTTGAGTTATAAGTGGTTGTGATTCATAAATGAAAGCCTATACTTCTAACTTCATATTATTAGTAGGTCTCATGGTAGAACAGTTTTATGCTAAGTCTTATGTTGGCCTAGGTTGTCTAATAAAAAGATCCTACCCTGATTAAGGGAAAGGACGATGGTGAGCCACAAAACAATAATTCTAATCATAAGGTCTTCTATGTTTTTGTGGCTTTCTAAGTGCCAAGGTGAAAGAACACTGCTCGGGTGTTTTGCAGCTCAGGCTGGTGTCCTAGCATTTATGCAACACTGACCTTCATTTCCTCTCTTTTGCTTAATGGTATTCACTCAGATCTTTACAGTTCATCATTGATCACTGTCTTCATGAATAAATTCCAAACAGCTAAGCATTACCACAAAGCACAACCAACCCAAGTGCAGTGTCACCTGCGGATGTTTCTTGGAAGAGTCTCAGTGCTCATGTCTGCCTGTCAGATTTTTTTCCTTCAAGGTTTCTAAGAATATATCAGACCTAGTGGAAATGACCACCTCTGGACTCCCAGCTCATTCTCGGTTGCCCGTTACGAAGTAACTCCTCAAAGGGTTGGCTGCCTTATGACCTTTTCACATTCTGACCTTGAAGAATTTGTCAATTTTCTTATCTTGCTATCTCATTTTTTCCAGCAAATTTCAAGCCATGTTCTTTATCACAGCAGCACTCAGCTCCCATTTATCTTTCAGAGCACAGGGTAGAATTACATATTTTAAAGACATACAGTAACAAAGTGAACATACAGAAATGTGTGCTTGCTGGTACCAGCCATGCCCTTCTCAAGGCTCAGTGAGTCCAAAAGGAGAAAAGACATTCTAAATCAACAGGCTTCACTGGTCCACACAGCAGGGGAACCTATTCATCCTCTAGGATTGCTTCAGAAAAACTTGCTCAGGATAGATGTTATATAAATCTAAGAGATTCCTGGTATTGCACAGCATCCTAATGAAATTCTTAACTGCTAAGCACCTTTATTGATTTCAGAGAATTCATCAGAGAGAACTGGAATAATAAGGTACATTAACACTTTCTATGATAAATAATCCTTTTCCGGAAGCTCTGAAGCCCCGAAGGACCCTGGGCTAAGGAAAGAATTTGCTTTCCAGTCTCCTGTGACTCTTAGCCAAGAACGAAAGCAATTTCTCCCAGCCCATTTTGCATTTCACTGTTTTTCATGTCTGAGGCATTATTAGTGTATTAATCTTCTGCTGGCAAATGAATATGCAATATTTACAAGGGTTTATTTTTGTTGCTGCTCTTTAAATAATGCCTATTGTTTCTTCACAAAGCCTGAGGTGAAAAGTAACTGCATTTCAGACTGCATTAGATTAGACAGAAAAACTGAGAAGCTCCAAGTTAGTGCAATCCACACCAGTCATTCCAGTACTGATTCTAACCAGTTCTTCTGTAGTCTGTAGGGTTCTCTTGTTACAAGAAAGGTCCAGATTCTTGGGGATAATAGGTTTCCTGGACTGAAGCTGGTAGGATGGGGAGGTTATTAATTCACTTACTGATTAAGTCATGGAAATTATATTTTTCATGGTTGTCTGTCAAGGGCAAAGTATATGACCAGAGCCATAGATCTAGAAGCCAACCATCAAAGAAGTTATTTGTTCATAACACTATGCATGTGTAGACATAGAGTCTTTAAGGAAAAGTAGATGTCAGAATATGCTCTTGGCCTTATATTCACTTTGTAATTCATTTAAATTCTGTCTGAGGCTGTCTGGTCTTCTACATATCATAGCAACAACCACAATGAACATTAAGTGCTATCAGCTTAGAAGGAAAAGCTTTATTATTACTATCTGCAGGTGGGGGATAGTATCGCTACTGAGTCCTGAAACGGTAGATTTTTTTTTTCTAATACCAAATACCATCTTGAATGGTTCATTACAGTCATGTGTACTTGTATTTCAACTTCTCTGGAGTAAAGATGTCTTGTCAGGTAATTAGGGAAGGATTCACAAACAATAGTTTTTATTTTATATTTTCTTCTGGGATTCACTCTCCAGAAGACCCTGAGTGATGATGAGTGGAACAAGTGAGCCTTTCCATGGTGTCTTTGCGAGTGCTAGCTAACAAGCTCCAATGTTGTACCAAATACTGACGAGACAAACCACGACCCAACATGAGACAGTCCTTGCTTGTATCAAGCTATAGCCTGACATAGAAAGGAGTTTGAGGTCACAGAGGTACAATGTGTTATGAGAAAGGAGAAAGCAAGGTCCATGCAGCAAAGAGACAATTGCTTGACAGTTATCATACTGACCTGTGTGGTCTTCCCATAGTCAGGAGACCACCTTGCCAGAGACATCACTAAATCTCACCTTTACTTTAACGTGAAAATGGTAAAAACACTACCCACTCTACAAGATGAGAACTCAGTGGCCAGGGCACAGATGCCTGATAAGCTATGGAGCAGAACCATTAACACCAGGACTGAGCCTGGACTTATCATGCTGAACTTTCCTGTATCTCCTGTGTTCATGATCTTCTGCCAAGGCCCTAGTGTAGAGATGAAATCCCTTTTCCTGACTTCTTTCTTTTCACTGTGGGTTTTTATCCCCTGCTCTCTCATCTGGACTTGGCTCCATGGGGACAAACAAAGCCCCTTGCTCTCCTTTGTGCTAGTCTACACCTCAGATTGTTAGCTGCCATGTTCCAGCCACGTTTTCTTCACAATCTGTTTTTCGTCAATTTCCTCAGTGTTTTCTGGTCTCCAAATTTTGCATTATATAATCAGTCGACTCTGTCCCTACTACGTTTCTCCACATTTACTCTACTGTCTGTCACATTTAAGCCATTTTTCTTGTACTGCAGCTGCTGTGTGGTTGGCTCGATGTCAACAATATTACCATAGGGATCCGGGGAACGTCTCCATTGCTCTAGGTGACCACATAGTGCTGAGCCCAAAGCCTCAAGCGAGTTGGTATCCACTTAGTGAAGGCTCTAAAGCTCCAGTAAATCCACTCATACCACTAGCTTCTCTTCATAGCACACCCCTCCAGTCAAGTGAAAGAGTAAATGATTCTTCCCCAGAACCTTGCACCTTCCTTGGGCACCAAAATAGGAGGCTCAGAAATTCTGCCCTCTTAGACAAGCTACTTAGCCCCAGGATGACACATTAATAAGATGGAGACAATTAAATTAAATGAGGCCAAGTTGAAAAGTGCTGCACATTGAGCTTGAGCTGAAGTCAGTGCTCAGAAAGTGCTAGCCACTACCCCCAGGTCTCTGGGTTTCTTTCAGATCCTTCCATGTCGGTCTTGCCATCTCACCTTTCCTCAGGCTATCTCTTCTGCCAGAGGGCGTGTCCTACTCACTTCCATCTGAACTCCAAGCCGTTATTCTAGCCTTCCCTTTAGAGCAATTTTTCTTACCACCGGACCACAGTCATCTTACTACACGGACGTCAGGGTTGTCCTCAAACACACTTTCATTTTTCTTTTTCTTTTGTTTTGGATCTTCTGCTTCAGCATTCTACTTGCTGGCTTGAGAGGCAGGGGCCACCCTGACAGACTCCCTCATTCTCTCTGAGTATAATAATTTTGTGTTAACTTGCCTGTCTCTAATCTGTCCATTGGTTGTTTCTCTAACAAAGCTGCATGCTTCATGAGGGGAGGAGAGATGGCAATGAAGCTGTCTTTCTAGAACACGGTAGGTACTTAAGGGATACATACAATGAAAGGACCAACCTTTTCATCTTATAATCTAAAATTAGTGCTTAGTTTTCTTTCTAAGCTGAAATGCTTTGTTGTAGAGACTCCAGAAGGATCTCTGTCCTTGTTTCTGTGTACTTTGGTGTTCTGCTGTTGTCTGGAGTGATATTTCTTTCACAGCCTCTCTGTCTGTCTCTGTCTCTGTCTCTCTCTCTCAACTTGATAAATTAACAGTCACTCAGGAAGCACTTCTCTGTGCTTTCCCTCAAGTACTTCATAAAAGGTTAAAATAAACTGTTTGAAAAGAGGAGCTTTTATTGGCAATTTATTTCTCTAATTGATGGAATTAAAATAAGAGTGGCAAATTAGCTGAGTTTGATCTCAGGTACAGAGCTCAACATGAGTAAGCCCTGTAATGCAGTCCTAATTGCTGTCTGCAAGACTGTGATTAGGAACATTACATTATTTATTTAGCCTTTGATGCTAATTTCAGAACCAGAACCAACCGACAGTTCTTTCAATTCCCATTTCCAGATGCTGCCTGCTACTGTTGCAGATTTACACTTCGGTCTGGGAAGGTGCAGGTGGGACTCTCAAAGCCAGTTGGGAGAACCACTTCCTCTTCAGAGGAGAAGGGCTGTGTGGCTGTGAAACAATGGGGTGGTGGTGGTTACAGATCATTAGAACAAAAATGAGACTCAAATGACTCTCCAACGTTGGTCTGAAGTGTCTTGAAGGCACTACCAGACAAATCTGTAAGACTGCAGAGTTTGGCAGTGAGACAGACCAACTGTAGACAGATGGATGTAGGCTTGTGCTATGCTTTGCTGCTTATGGTTTGGTTCACTCCTCTCTCAGCAGAATCAGATGCCCGTGTGCTAATTTCATTTTCCATTATTCTGATAAGGAAACAGCATGCCAAGAGCCAGCAACTTGCTGTCAAAGGAATCTGGATTTAAATCCCATCTGGCAACCATGGGGCCTCTAGCAATATTTAATTACCTTTGTGTGGCCCTAGTCTCCTTGAGCAATAAGTACTTGTGAGTAACAAGAGCTACTTCATAGCCTTTTTATGCAATAAGGATAACCTCAGTAAAATATTACTCTCATTTATAACCATTAGAGGCTTTACTGTTAAGCTCCAGGTAAGGTATTTGTGCTTTAATAAGAGATTTTAAAAATCGTAACTCTCAGTCCAAATGATTTACTATATGTTGGTAATATGTTAAACACTGGAAGTATGTGTGTGTGCCTGTGCTAAAGTGAGATCTTTTGGACCTAATACGATGTGCTGGGTTGAATCACTGGTCTATAAGCATCATTCCTCTCACATCAGCTTCTACCTGTGGCATGTCTCACAGAAGTAGCTGGACTCTTGGCACTTTTCTTACATTGTCCCAAATCTCACGCTAACAATTCCATTAAGTTATTCCATCTCTTGGTTACACCAGCTTCCTGGGACCATGCTTACTAGCTTGATTCTGGCAGATTATTTATGTTCCCTCCTCCTGCCAAGTGAGTGTATAGCTGATTCTTATATCTTCATCATTTATGATTTGGTTCTCTCTATAGTTGTTAAATGACAAGGCTTAATGAGTGGGCAGCAGATTTTATTTGGTTTTTGTTGAACAAAACTTAATAGTGTGAGACATGAGATGAGCACAAACGCACAATGGGTAGACTACTGTGGGCACTGTATGGAGTCAGTTATGTCCTCGGTAGACTTTGAACTGAAGACCTGCCACCATTTTTCTACCACAAGGCCTGATGAAAGCTTTTAAATTAGTTAGGGAGCACTGAAAGAAGACCTAGAGGTAGAAAAAAATCAGGAATTTTAAAAAGTGGATTAATTCAAGATGGCATTTTTTGTTAGGAAGATTGCATCACTATTTTTAAGATAAAACAATGAGTCATTGGACAATTTTTGCAGCGCTCCAGTCAGCCCCATTAAGGTGGCTGATTCTATATTTTGGAATTAAAATTTTATTGGTAGAAAGAAGTTTGAGCAATCTCAAGGGCATGCTGTGATTACAAGGAAATAAGAGCTAGCACCCTCTGGGGGCTGCTTCTGCTAATCTTCATTACAGATTGGAGAGTCAACCATTTTTCAACAGTCCTAAGATAATGTTCACTGCGTATAACCTGGTTATGCAGCACTTTGGAGCTTAATGCCTTTGGGAGAAGCAAAATACATGATGTAGTTGCCGCTATTTTGGTGGCCCCTGTTTATGAGGAGGCAAAGTTTCTTCTATGATGAAACACAGACGAAATAAATTGAGAACGATGATGAAGTTAAATGATAATACAGCTAAATCATCACTTGTGGTTGGAAAGTTAACCCTGATTAATCATTTTTAAAAATTAACTCTAAATGTTGTATATTATCTCATTTTACTTAATACTGTAATATAGATGTGTGTGAGTGTGTGTTTATGAGCGTCAGTGTGTATGTGTATTTATATATATGAATGTGAGCCTGTGTGTATGTGTGTGTGAGAGTATGTGTGAGTGTGCATGAGAGAGTGTATGTGAATGTGTGTGTGTGAGTGTATGTGTATGTGGACCAGGATGATCAATGGCTACAGTGGTCCTTGTAGACTGCTGTGACATGCTGTCTGTAGAGACAGTTTCTTCCTTGGAGTTAGAACTTGTGAGAATAATGTTACCAAGATAACTACCATTGTCTCCATTCTTGATACAGCACAGACTATACTTGGCCATGTATGACAAAGATCTGGCCAGCCAACAGTATAGAGGTGCCTAATGATATAGATAGCAGGTGACCATAACACCAAGGGTAAATGAGAAAACAGTGGGAAGGGGAATTGAATAGATATGAATAGACACTGAATAGATTTAGGGTCCTGCTTTATTTTAAACCAAAAGAAGAACCAGAGTGTCATGCTGACAGATGATATTTGTCAACATTGTACAGATTGGTCTCAGTCACAGAGAGGCTTACAGCACAAAATATGGATAAACTTATAGCCAGCAAGTAACAGAATAATGAATAACATTAGCCTGAGTGAGAAAAGATAGTATAAAGTTAAATCTGGGTTAGTTTTTTTTTTATCATGTTAGTTAAAAGAAAGACAAATATGGTTGATTATTAATAAATTCTAGAAGCCTGTGATAAAATTCAGTACTCATTTATAATAGAAATCACTAAAACAAAACACACACAAAATAAATAGAGATAAAGTTGTTTTAAAGATAAATGCTATCAAATGCTTCACAATGGCAAAATGCTAGAAGTCCTCTATTTCAGAAATCAAGTGGAGACAAGCACTCTAGCATTTATATCATTTATAATAAAGCTACAAGTAAAGGAAATTACATGCAAATAAAGAAACAAATAGTAATTTACTGATGATGTCATTGTTTACAATGAAAAAACTCTAACACCATTGAATACAATTCCAACTACAAAACACTACAAATTCATCAAGATTGCTATATATCAAATCCAAAATGCATCAGCATCTAATAAGAAAATAAAATAATAACGACAATAACGGTAAACTCATCATTAAAATCAGTGACATTGCAATCCATAAATATTTATCAAAATAGTTACAAAAGCTTTCTGGAGAAAAATGTGAGATTATGATGAAACATATATGAAATAACTTTAAAAAAGAGAAACCCACTATGTTCATAGAGATATGAAAATTGCTACTATTCTGTAATCCAATTATTTTAGATCCAGGCATATATCTTAGAGAAATACTCAGACATGAACACTGAGATACATTCTGGGATATTCATTACAGTAATGTTTATAGTAAAAAAATAAAAACCAAGTGTTATAACTTCAATAAATAAAAGTATGTTTATATATCTGCTATGTTAGTTATTTATATTTTTCATTGTTGTAGCACAACTCCTTACAGGAGCAACTCAAGGAAGGAAGGGTTTGTCTGGACTCTCAGTTTGAGGCTATAAGCCATCATGGTAGAGAAGACATAGTGGTAAGCAGCAACAAGATGAGGTTGGTTACCTTGCATCCATAGTCAGGAAGTAGAGAGAGGGCTGGACAGTGGTGGTGCAGGCCTTTAATCCCAGCACTAAGGAATCAGAAGTGAGTGGATGTCTGTGAGTTCAAGGTCAGCCTAGTATACAAAGCATGTTCCAGGAAAGGCTCCAAAACACACACACACACACACACACACACACACACACACACACACACACACACACACACACACACACATACACACCTGTGACCTGTCTTACCCCTAAAACAAGTCTCTGTGAACTCCTTGGACCAAAGAGTGGCCAGAAGACAACTGTTTTGTGTAGATACATGAAGGCTGAGATACATTCTAGGATATTCATTATAGAAATGTTTGTAATCAAAAAATATATTGCAAGGGCATGTTGACAAGAAACTCCTCATGAAGTGGATGATGCTCAAAAGGAATATGATGTAATCACTCGCAATTCTGTTTCCTTTAAAAGGCAAGCTGCGTTTTCTTTTTTTGTTTGTTTGTTTGTTTTTTTGTTTGTTTTTTAAGCTGCGTTTTCTTATAGCTGTGAGTCTCTAACTTCTGTGCTGTGTAGCCAATGATTCTGAACATTAAGCATCAGAACCTCATGGAGAACTTCTCAAGACCACCAAATGCCTAAAATAAATCACACCAAATAACATCAAAACTCTCAGAGGTGAGTCCCAGTGCTATAGTTTGTGCAAGATTCTCAGACAAGTTTAACACTGAATGCAGTCTGAAAACCACTGACAAATGGGCTTCAGTGAATTGTGGGTACAAATGGGTGATACAGTCTTTGTTTTTCTCCTTTAAAAATCTGTCTCTGAGTTACATTTGGTTGACTTGTATATTCATGTAAAGAGGAAAATTAAAGACATTGCATAACGTGAGAAAAATTAAATCTGTATAATTTTCATTTTCCTAGGATAGGTCATAAAGCCTAACACACCGAACACAGTGAGTTGATTCCACTGTGACAAGGACAGAGAAAGCAATGGCACTGAGGGCCTGTGACTGTCAATGGAGACTTGACTTTTTCATCACTGTGGCAACATAGATGAGAAAAACAACCTAAAAGGGAAAGATTTGTTTGTATTCACTGTTTCCAAGGTTTCAGCCCATGGCAGCTGACTCCACTATTTCTGGGACTGAGACAAGGCTCTCCATCATCACAACAGCTTGCAGCAAAACAAAGCTGCTCACTTCAGGTTGGCTAGGAAGCAGAGAGAGGGTGAAGGAGTAGGTCAAGACGCACCTTTCAATGGTGAAGCCCCGATGACCTGTGACCAGGTTCCACCTCCTACTGTTTTTACTGTGATCTCATTAGTGGCTTACCTATTGATGAAGTTAGTATATTCATGATCCAATAACCTTCTAGTAGCTTCACATCCAAACCATAACCTGTATCATCGCAGAATTTACTCCTGAACTAAAAGTTCATATATGCTCTAGCTCAGCATCAAACATATGGTACTCTTTTGCTCATTGCCAAGGTGACTGGGATAGTTTCCTGGGACAGTATAATTAGCTTTCCTGGGACATTATCATTAGCTTTCCTGGATCTTCAGAATGCAGATAGGCCATAAGTTTCTTAATCTCCATTACTGTAAGTCAAATCCTTATTCTGTGTTCATATATGTGTGTGTATGTGTAATTCATAAGGAATTTTGTTTATGTACATGTGCATGCATATTCTCTTGGTAGTTTCTCTGGAGAACCATAACTGTATATGACCCATATATGGCATAAGTGCACACAGCCTGCAGGCTGTGAAGATGGCTCCTTTGGCAGAGGGGTTCAGTGGTAAATGCCATCTTAAGTTTCTACCATCACAGAAGCATTTGTATGATTCCTTTACAACAAGTATTGGGATGACAAGCAAACTGGCATTTTTATATTTCCAACTTCTTCCTAGAAGAACAAATATGCTCCCTTCTGAATATACATTAATTTATTCTTGTTCTGCTTTCCAAGGAAATGGGGAACTTTTCATACCCTAAGCAATTTTATTTCTCTTTCCTTTTGTTTTCCCCTCCCCTCCCCTCCCCTCTCCTTCCCTCCCCTCTCCTTTCCTCCCCTCTCCTCCCCTCCCTTCCCCTTCCCTCTCATTTCCTCCCCTTCCCTTCCCTTCCCTTCCTTTCCCTTCCCTTCCCTTCCCTTCCCTTCCCTTCCTTTCCCTTCCCTTCCCTTCCCTTCTCACTCCGATGCCTCTTTCCCCTCACAACTCCCTTCCATTCCTTTGTCATTTTTCTTCCTTATCTTCTATTTTTCTCTCTGTGCTTTAAGGTACTAGGTGGGGTGTGTGTGTGTGATAAGAAGCACTCTACTTCTGAGGGACCCATGAAGTTCACAATTTCTATTTGTAAAAACCAAATCTGACACAAGATTGTTCAGGTTTAAATGCTATTTATAAAAACTTCGTAAGATTCTCATCAGATACAAGTCAAAAGCTATAAAAGAATTTTCAGTGTTTCTGAAATGTTCTCATCCAGGGTATATTTTTACACAAAAGGTGATCCTCTGGTGGATGATTTTGTAAACATCATTTCCTATGTATTCAGAAGATCAAATACATGCAAGGGGCTTTATTGGGAGCTCCTTTCCTTATCTGATGGCAGTCAGAGAATCACCAAAAAGACTAAAGCTAAGAATGATAAGTATATAGAAAACCCAGCTCAAAGGTCCAGAAAGTGTTTTCAACAAAATCACAGAAGAAAATTTTCTTAACCTAAAGTGAGAGATGTCTATAAAGGTACAAGAAGCATATAGAACACCAAAAACAAAAACTCAAGATAGCTAAAAACAAAATCCTGAAAAATAAAAGAATGGCTGGAGACCCTACCACTCCTGATTTCAAATTGTACTACATAGCTATAGTAATAAAAACTGCATGGTATTGACATAAAAACAGATGCATTCAGCAATTAAATTGAATTGAAGATCCAGACATAAATTGACACACCAGTGGACACCTGATTTTTTTTTTTATAAAGAAGCCAGAAACACACACTGGAAAAAAGAAAGCATTTTCAACAAATGGTGCTGGTCACACTGGATATCTGCATGCAGAAGAATGGAATTAGATCAATATTTATTACCCGGCACAAGACTCAAATTCAAGTGAATCAAAGACTTCAACATCAAACCAGATACACTGAACCTGACAGAAGAGAAAGTGGGAGATAGCCTTGAACACATGGGCACCAGAGACAACTTTCTGTACAGAACACAGACAGTGCAGGCACTAAGATCAACAATTAATAAATGTGACCTCACGAAGCTGAAAGGCCTCTGTAAAATAAAGAATACTGTCAATTGGACAAAGCAGCAGCCCACAGAATGGGAAAGGATTTTTTTTTTATCAACTCCACATCTGATAGAGGACTAATACCCAAGATGAATAAAAATTCAAGAAATTAGATATAAAAAAAACAAATAATCCAATTAAAACATAGGCTACAGATCTAAAGAGAGAATTCTTATGGAGGAATCTCAAATGGCTGCAAAACACTCAATGAATTGTTCAATAACCTTAGCCATCAGGGAAATGCAAATCAAAACTACTTTGAGATTCCATCTTACACCTGTCAGAATGGCTAAGAACAATAACACAAGTACCAGCTTGTGCTGGTAAGGATGTGGAGCACAGGGGACACTCCTCCATTGCTGGTGGGAGTGCAAACTTGTACAGCCACTATGAAAATTAATATGCTGGTTCCTCAGAAAATTGAGAATCATCTACATCAAGACCCAGCTATACCACTCTTGGGTATATACCCAAAGGACTCTCCATCCTACCATAAGGACACTTGTTCAACCATGCTCATTGTGGCTTTATTCATAATAGCTAGAAACTGGAAACAACCTAGATGTCCCTCAATAGAAGAATGGATAAAGAAAATCTGGTACGTTTACACAATGTAGGATCACTCAGTTGTTAAAAAAAATAACATCATGAAATTTGTAGACAAATGGATAGAACTAGAAAAAAAGTCCTGAGTCAGATAATCCAAAACCAGAAAGATAGATATGTTATCTATTCACTTATAAGTGGATATTAGCCAATAAATGATAACCAATCTACAATACATAGACCCAGAGAGGTTAGGTAAAGAGGAGGAGTTTTGGGAGGACACATGGATCATCTTGGGTGTGGGAAATAGAATAGATTTTATGGGTAGACTAGGGGTGGGTGGGTATGGGAGCAAGGGATAGATCTGTTATGTGGGGGAGATGGGTGGAGGGAGAGAGTGTGGGGAAAGAAGGGTAGAATTGGGGGGACATTCAGGAGGAACCTAGTGCAGTGGAAACTTCCTGAAATCTTTGAACGTAATGCTAATGAAGACTTCTAGTAATGGGGGATATGGAGTCTCAGTTGGCCAAGTCTTGAAGTCAAGTGAGGCTTCCAGTGGCAGGACTAGATTGCATTCAATTGAGTTGTTGGTCAAGGGGGTTCCCTGGAACAACCCAGGCTATTGCTTAGACAAGGGATTGATTTCCATAAACTGACAGCCAGCAGGGCCCCATTGCTGAGGTTGATGCCCACACAACTCATTGAATATGAGGAAGTTGAGTTGGTGCTTAAATGGAACTTTCATGGTTACATTTTAGTCTCTTTGGTTCAGGAAGGTACTCTGCAGGCTACAGAAAGAGAAACATGGACACCAACCCAGCTACAAAACATTTGGCCTACAATCTATCCTGCCTGCAAAATATGCTAGTGCAATGGTGGCACATACTTGAAGGAGCAGTCAACCGATATCTGATTCGACTTAAGGTCCACTGCACAACAAAGAACTCACACCCGACATTGCTTGGGTAATCAAGAACTGGAGATTAGGTAGCCCAGAGACCTAGGGTAAAACTAAACACCACCTGTCTAAAAAAAATCAATAAATTTATTCCTAATAACACTCTCCTATACTTATAGATTAGTGCTTTATCCAGACATCATCAGAGAGGTTTCCTCAAGCAGCATGTGGTAACAGATGCAGAGACCCACAGCCAGACATTATGTAGAGAGAGTCTAAACTGGAGGTCTCCATCAAATACCTCCCCTCAGAGCTCAGAGAATCCCTCGGAAGAGGAGGCAGGTTGATTGTAAGAGACAGAGTGGGTGGAGGACACCATGAGAACATGGCCCACTGAATCAACTAAGCAAGGCACATATGTGCTCACAGAGACTGAAGAAGCAAGCACAGGGCCTACATGGTTCGACACTACATCCTCTGCCTATGTATTACAGCTATTAGCTTAGTATTTTTATGGGACTCCTGACTATAAAAATGAGTGGGTCTCTGATTCTTGTGCCTCTTCTTGGGACTCTTTTCCTCCTGTTAGTTTGCCATGTTCAACTTCATTATGATAGTTTTTGCTTCATTGTATTATATTTTATTTTATCATGTTTGGTTGTTATCTCTTAGAAGCCTGTTCTTTTCCAGTGAGAGATAGAAAGGGAGTGGATCTGGAGGGGTGGAACTGGGAGGAATAGAGGGAGGGAAAACAATAATCAGGATATATTGTATGAGAAAAGAATCTCTATTTTCTTTTTTATCACTTTTACTCATTTTATTTTATAATTTAATTTAATTTTACATATCAGCCACAGATTCCCCTGTCCTCCCTCCTCCTGCTCCCCTACCCTCTCCCCCAACCCACCCCTCATTCCTATCTCCTCCAGGGCAAGGACTCCCCTGGAGATTCAGCTCAGCCTGGTAGATTCAGTCAAGGCAGGTCCAGTCTCCTCCTCCCTTCACCCAGGCTGAGCAAAGTGTCCCTGCATAGACCCCAGGCTCCAAACAGCCAGCTCATGCACTAAGGACAGGTCCCCGTCCCACTGCCTGGGGGCCTCCCAAACAGTTCAAGCTAATCAGCTGTCTCACTTATCCAGAGGACCTGATCCAGTTCCATGGGGGCTCCTCAGCTATTGGTTCATAGTTCATGTGTTTCAACTAGTTTGGCTATTTGTCCCTGTGCTTTTTCCAGTCATGGTCTCAACAACTCTTGCTCATACAATCCCTCCTCTTTCTCACCGATTGGACTCCTGGAGCTCCACCTGGGGCCTGACCAAGGATCTCTGCAGCTGCTTCCATCAGTCATTGGATGAGAAGAATCTCTATTTTCAATAAAAGAAAAAAAAAATAAAACAATATGCAATGCTCATGACAAGCAAACAAACAAAAGATGTCAAGGTAAGCCTGAACCTGAGCACTCAAAAACGCGGAGTTCAGATGAAGGCCTGACAATGGCCATTTCTGAGCACACGTAGTGTGTGCCTGGGACAGAGGACTGTTGAACTGTTGTAGTTCACCGTATAGTGACCAACAAGCAGAGAGAGCAAGGAATGAACCAAGGATAGATGCTCCCAGAGACCTACTTCCTCCAGATTCACAACCTGAAGTTTCTAGAAGTTTTACAAATAGTGTCACCACCTGGGAACAGCAATTCAAAACCCTTTTGGAAGAACACTTTATATCCAAACCATAACAATCCTGCTCTTAGAGCTAAAGATAGTTTGAGAACTCTTATTACCTGATTCTAGATCTTTTTTCCCCCTCAACAGAACCAGGACTGTGAGGGTGAGAAGAACTTCACACAAGATTTTTAGTGTAGTCAAAAAAATACTGTACCATAGTGTCAAAGTGATGAGTGAAGAATGCTAGTCATGAAAATTCATAAAACCTTCCACTCTTCTATCACCCCTCCACTCCTACTTACACTCCTCCTTTCTTACTTCCAACCCTCCATTCCTATCCCCTTCACTCCACTTCTATTCTTACCTATTCACTTCTATCTCCACTCCTCTGTCCCTACTCCAGCCCTTCCTTTCCTTCCTATCCTCCTTTGTAGTCTCAGCTCTTCATTCCTACTCCAATCACTACACAGTTTCTCCTTCACTTTGACTCCCAAATATCCATTTCCACACTTATACCTCCACTTCTGCTTCCATCCCTCCATCCTTACTATCCCTCCATTTCTATTTTCACTCTACATTTCTACCTTCACCCCTCCAGTACTAGCCCCATGCCTCTTTCAAATTTTCTTTTATCTTGTGGCTAAGTTACTGGAGTAGTCCTTCATTAGTTTCCAGTAGTGTGGCTGATCTAGTGCAGCTATTTTGAATTTTGGAACCAGACCATTTTCTGAAACATAATGAAACTTCTTCCTTCTCTTTAGCTGTAGATTGACCTTGTCAATGGCTTCCCATAACTCCTGTCATTCCTGTATCCCCATGGTCTCCAAGGTTCCCCAATAGCTCAAATCTTACCTATGATGCTGCCAGTGCCATGCATGCTTCTTTTGGTGCTCATCTGTGAATATTGCATTATTGTCAATACTGGGACACTGCCCCAAAGGCATTTATTTGTTTGTATGTTTTGTTTACAATGAAAGAACCTTCTGTGCTCACTCAAGACAAGACAGACATGCTAGAGCTGGCATCGCTGGAAATAACCTACAAATAGTGATAGTGAGAGGTCTGAGGGCTGTGCTGTAGTTTTTTTCTCCCCTTGTTAGTTTAGAAACTGCAGGTATTTCCCAAATTATTTTCCAGAACTCCCCAACTTTTACTTGATCACTCTGATAACTTTGATAACTTTTTAAAATCCTTTACATTCAGAAGGCTTCTTTCCCCCTCTCCTATCACTGCCTCTTGAGTGTGCTAGCTGACACACTTCCCAACTAAACCCCTTGTACTTGATTTTGTATGAGCTTATCCTCTGCTCCTGAGGGCTCCATGCAGTTCTCACAATTTCACTGTGTGAAGGGCAAACGTTAAATCAATCACGATTTGGTCAAGAATTATTTGACTATCTAAGCTTCATTCTAATACATTTTAACTTGTTGGATATGGCTAAGTCCTGAAATGGGCACTGCAAGTCCTATTCTTGCTTCGTTTCCATATGTGAAGTGGGATACGTGCTCAATAAAAATATTCTATGAAAAGCTGCAGGGGCGGCTTCGGTTCCCTGAGAGCTGGTGTAGCCCTTCTACACAGCTCAAGGCTTGGCAGAACTGAGGGGGGCACCATGGTAACATCAGATTCAAAATTCAAAGTTAAAATAGAAAGGAGTTTAGAGAACACTATTGTTCGATTCTAGTGTGTTTCAGAGTTCCCAACCTTCATTCTGCACCCAGCTCAAGCTACAGAAAACGTGTTCAGTGAGTCATGGATGAATGAGGTGTCTGTGTGCACACAAACCCCGGTGCTTACTGGATATTGGAGAGATAATGACATTCTAAAGGTACAGAGAGGGGCAGTGGCTTTCCTTAATCTTTTTCTTGGTAGCAGACTGAAACAGACGATCCTACCTATTCTCTTCACATCCACAGTAGTTCTCCATCCCTCATTTTATCTTTCCCTCCCTTATAATTTAATTAATGTATCCATCTGCAGCCCAAAGTTAGCATCCACTTTTGTTCAGCTCTATATTTCCCACTGATCTATAAATGATGATCTGCAAATGTCTAAATGTTTCCCTACTAGGTGGCTAGTCTGCATTTCAGGGAGCTTTATCCTAAGAATGCAACGACATGCGTCATCTAAGAGGTGGTAGTTGAATTTCAAGCCATTATCCAAGTACATCCTGTCGCTTTCTCAAGTCAGTCCCTCAGCACCTAGATGAATTAAATTCTTCACAAAGACTCGAAATGGTAGATATATAACCCTAGCAAGAAACCACGAGCAAGACTATTTTCTCCACAAAGTTACAGAGCTCCAAGGAGGAACTTGGGCCTCTGGAGAAAGTGACTGAGTGCAGATGAGCATGGACTTTTTCATTGTCAATTCAGGGTCACCCTGGGAAGCCAATTGCAGTGTTTCTCATGGGCATTTTGGCAAGAGAAATTTTAAGGATAAGTCTTCCCTTGATACCTCTTGAGGTTTCTAGCAGAGTTCCAGCATTTTCTTGCACAAGATTTATCCCAAAATGGCATTCTGACTTATGTACTAAGGACTGTTTCCCTCCCTTGTCAAGTTCTGTTACTCTTTTTTTTTATTTATTTATTTTTTATTTATTTATTTATTTATTTATTTATTTATTTTGCAATACAATTCAGTTCTACATATCAGCCACAGATTCCCTTGTTCTCCCCCCTCCCGCCCCCCTCACCTTCCCCCCAGCCCACCCCCCATTCCCACCTCTTCCAGGGCAAAGCCTCCCCCGAGGACTGAGATCAACCTGGTAGACTCAGTCCAGGCAGGTCCAGTCCCCTCCTCCCAGGCCGAGCCAAGCGATCCTGCATAGGCCCCAGGTTTCAAACAGCCAACTCATGCAATGAGCACAGGACCCGGTCACACTGCCTGGATGCCTCCCAAACAGATCAAGCCAATCAACTGTCTCACCCATTCAGAGGGCCTGATCCAGTAGATCATTTTCTAATATTATTTCTGGTGTGTATAATAATATATACAATATCTCTGGTGATATTTTATCTGTGTCCTCCAATATATTGTGTACCCTAATGAAACGTGTCTGGGGTCAGAGAACAGAACAGCCACTAGATTAGACACAGAGGCCAGACTGTGGTGGCACACACCCTGAATGCTAGCATTCTGGAGGCAGAGATCCATGCGGATCTCTGTGAGTTCAAGGTCACACTGGAAACAGAGCCATGCATGGTGGCACACGCCTTTAATCCTAGGACTTGAGATCTCGTGTCTTTGCTTGGGAAAGACACATGCCTTTAATCCCAGGGAGTGATGGTAGGAAGCAGAAAGGTATATAAGGCATGAGGACCAGGAACTAGAGGTTTTTAAACTTTTAGGCTTTTGAGCAGCAGTTCAGATGAGATCCATTCCAGTGAGCACTCAAAGGCTTTCAGTCTGAGGAAACAAGATCAGCTGAGGAGTTGGCAAGGTGAGGTTGGCTGTGGCTTGTTCTGCTTCTCTGATCTCACCCCAATACCTGACTCTGAGTGTTTCTTTTATTTATTAATAAGACCATTTAGCAATTCATGTTACAAATATCATATAACACAAAGTATTATTTTTATTCTCTTCTTGTTCCATTTCCCATATCTCCTTTCTTCTATCCTTGGACCCCCTCAGATTAAGCCTAGCCATCCTCTCAAAGCAGACCTCCTTATTCCCTACTTAGTCTAACAGGATCTTCCGATGTGGAGTAAAAATGGACTTTGGCTCATTTCAACAGAGAAGCAGTTTTTGTGGAAGGGTGTCATTAGCTTTTCTGGAATGAAGAGGAGGCTAGAGAGCCAGTCTCAGGGAGTGGGAAGGTTCAGAGGAGGCTGGGAGATGAGGAGAGTGAGCACAGGATGACTAGTGTGTCCCTGTCACCCTGGATGTGGCACTGCAGACAACACTGCAGACACAAATTAGCTCTCCACGAGGCTCACAGTGCCGGAGCCTCTAATTGGCTGATTCTCCTTCAGGTGCCCCAGATCCTGGCATTCTGTCAAGAAGCCCTGAATGCTCTAATTTTGTTTGGGTACTTTTCGTTCCTTGTGCAGCAAGAACATCCACCGTATCCAATGTTTTCAGTGTCCACATCCCTCTAAGCTTTTGATTTCTGTGTACCTTGTAAACAGTAAACTCCTGCCTCCACATTTATGTCTTTTCAGGACTTCTTTCCTGATAAAAAGTCTCTGTGACTGCTCTGCAGCGGGGCTACTGGAGTAGCCCTGAATTAATGACTGACAGGAACAGGTACATACAGACCCCACCCCATCTCCTTGCCTGTCAACTGGAGTAATTCTGAATGTGTTTTGTATAGACATCTAGGTTCCCCCAGAGGGCTCAGATCCCAGGGCACATGGGAGGTACCCCACCTTGGAGAATCACCCAGGATCTTAGGTTATTAATATTGTATTCATCCCTGAAGGCCAATATGCGCATTTTGTTTTTGACCACCACAATGTTTAAAATGTAAAACAAAATTTAGTATCCTTAGAAGAGGCATAAGCACTTCTGTTTGGCCAAATTTTTACCACATCCAATGCCTGACAACACATTCATTATGAACCTGGCTCACGAAGGCTCTTGGGCTTGTGATCTTTGCAAAGGCTTAACTCAAATAAAAACCCTTAATGAAAGTTCCCTGAGCAGTAGGCTGAACAAATCCCTTCTTACTCCGAGACTCCACAGCAATATAGATGAAATGTGCAAGATCCTGTTAGACTCCATCCTTGCTGTGTCAGGATGCAGGGATACACCTCTCCCTCCTAGTTAGGCCTCCTTATTCCTCCCACTCTATCCTTTCCTTTTCTCAATTGATACAGCAGAAAATTAACCATTATAACCTGAATTTATTCAGTGGTATCTATTACATTCATCATGTTGTGCAATCACCATCTCTACCCAGTTCTAAAATGTTCCTGGCATGTCACAAATGCCATGTTCATTGGGTAGTTGCTCTCTGCTCCTCCCACTGAGGAGTCTGGTCACTATTAGTTTTCTTTCTGTGCCTTTGCCCTTAGCACTAGGTGTAGTCAGCTCTCAATTGTAGCTGAAGTTTTCTCTGGTCCTGTCCAGCCTCAAGGACCACCTTCCCCCCCGCACCCCCCCCCCACAGCCGCTTATATAATAATCACTCAGAAGCTTATATTAATTAAAACTGCTTGGCCATTAGCTCAGGCTAACTATTGACTAGCTCTTACACTTAAATTAACCCATAATTCTTATTTATGTTTAGCCAAGTGGCTTGGTATGTTTTCTCAGTTCTGCCTTCACATCTTGCTTCCTCTGTATCTGGCTGGCAACTCCTGACTCAGCCTTCCTCTTCCTAGAATTCTCTTCTCTGCTTGTCCTGCCTATACTTCCTGCCTGGCTACTGGCCAATCAGCACTTTATTTATTAAGCAATCAGAGCAACACATTCACAGCATACAGAGCGATATCCACAGCACTCATACATTATTCTGGAGTACATAAAGGATTATTTAGTGTGAAACAAGGTAAAGGGAAGGACTGTGGCATTCTTTTTATAGCCAAATAAGTTTGAGAAACCACTCAGGATACAGGTTGCCTGGATAAGGTAGGACCCACGCTTGCTGCCTGTGCACCTTAGCAGGAGGGCTGACTTCTGTGCTTCAGTTCCCCTGTACAATGGGGAAAATAGTAGCATTTACCTTGAGAAGATCTCATGACAATTAAATAGTTAATGTGTAGAGAACTCTTATTAAAGTGCCTGGCTGAAGAACTGTGGATGTTAAGCATAGCTGATCCCAATTCTACTCATAACAGAGCAGACTCAGAGTTAAGAGGGAAGTCAGACAAACACCTAGAGATGCTGAGATTGAGTGACTCTTCATTGAAAAGAATATGTATGTAATTTTCTCCCTTGAGTAGATGTTTGTTTCCCTATTCCCCTTCCACCACCTGGTGTACCCCACTTTAGCACCGTACCCTACCCCAATAGTCAAGACTTTGTCTCAGACTTAGGTTTGACCTTGAATACAACCAGAACGTAATTTCTGGTAGACATTGTACCTGCTTTGGGAATCTGTGCCACTTACACTTAACACATAACCAAACTCAATGACATGATCAGCTGCTGAATCAATCAATCAGTTCACACATGAAATGAGCTATCATTCCACCCACACAATTTTTGAATGTGTTCCTCACTGCCCACTGACTGCTTCACATGGCAGCTATCAGAGTAGAAAAGCTCATGGAAGACTTGATTCTTTCTCTGCTTGCTATCTGCACCTGTTTGTCACCTCTGCCCTTGGTGGGACAGAGACAAGACCACTGTTTCCTGGTGCTCTCTGTAGCTCAGCTGACCCTGTGCTGCTTCTTGCTCCAGTCTAGCTTCAGCCTTGACGTAAAACTCTTCAGTTCTATATAAATAATGGTTGTGATTAATAATAAATGAACTGCCTGGGGAATTGCAGAGCAGAATTTAATGGCTGGAGATTTATACAGCTGCGTGTGGTGCCAATGTAAGACATGGTATGGAAAAAAACCTGTGGTACTCTTGCTTCAGAACCAGGCCACTGCTAATAAGCATCATGCAAGCAGGAGCTCACAGCCTTGCAGAAAATCGCAGTTGTTGCCACACATTTCTCTAGGTGTCACAGAGAGGGGGCTAGTTTTTCTTTTTGGCCTTTCTTCCTCTAAATGACAGGCCCTCAAGGTAAGTCTAGGTGATTTATGTGGAGAAAGACAGAAATCTGAACATGAAGCAGAGGTAGAGAATGGATTTGGACATCGAAGTTAAGGGAACCAGGTCACCTGGGGCTTTAAGGGGAATTGGTGGGGCTAGCAGGTTTTGAAGAAATGATAACTGTACAGAAAGCAAACCAAATGCACCAAAGAATACCCAAATGGGAATTCTCAACTTGGCACACATTGAATGCAGTAGTCAAAATTTGTCACCGACCCAGTCCTCTACAGCACACTTTGTTGTTTTAAAATATAATTCTCCTACTTTCTCTAAAATCGTGATTTTCTTAGATGGAAGTTAGTAGCTGCAATCATTTTCAAGGGCACCTGGCTCATCATTTGTCTAGATCAGGAGCCAGGAGATAGACTTATATAAAGCTGTGGGCAGATTCGAAAGCATACATAAAAAGGGATGAAAATGTTGACGGATATGTAAGAAACATGAATCAGGTAATTCCAACTGGGTTCCTGGTTTGGGACTCACAGCCATTGTTGTTCCATTGCCTAGGCCTGAAACAAGCTTCATGCTTAGAACACTCCTGAAAACGCGCCATGGAAGCAGCAGCTCACAGCCTTGTAGGAACTTATTTTGCTGAGTACAAAGTAGATTATCCTTCAGATTTCATTGTCTTTCATTTATAGAAAGTGAACCAAACCTTCAAGCTGTTTACAATCTCGATAAAGAAACATCTGTCAAATTCTCGAGGCATGATTTGACTCAAGATGGGTCATTTCCAACATCGCTTTTCATTTTGCTCCGCCAATAACTATATTACCTCTCCTGGTACCACAGGCTAAAGGGGTCATTTCCAAAGTCTCTTCTCATTTTATCTCCCCCCCCCCCCATATCCATACCACTTCTCCTGGTGCTTCTGGTTAAAGTGTTTTTTGTGTAAAGAAAAGGGTCCCTCCCCTCAGAGACCTGGGAACCCTGCAGAAAAGTAGAGGAAAGATTGTAGGAGTCAGAGGAGATGGAGGACATAAAGAGAACATGGCCAATTGAATCAACAAAGCAGGACTCATATGGGCTTGGAGACTGAAGCAGCAAGCACAGGGCCTGCATGAGTCTGCACCAGGTTAAGGCTGCTGCAAGTTAAGGCTGTTATTTTGGTGTTTTGTGGGACTCCTAACAGTGGGAACAGGTATGTCTCTGATTCTTTTGCCTGCTCTTGGGACTCTTTTCCTCCTATTGGTTTGCCTTTTTCAGCCTCTATATGAGGGCATATGCCTTGTCTTATTGCATCTTGTTTTGTCCTGTTTGGCTGTCATCTCTTGGAGGCCTGTTCTTTTCTGAAGAGAAAATGGAGCAGGGAGTGGCTCTGTGGGAGAGGGGAGATGGAGCAGAGCTTCGAGGAGTGGAGGGAGGGGAAACCGTAATCAGGAGGAGAGAAGAATCTATTTTGAATAAAGGAAAGGAAGGAAGAAAGTAAAAAGAAAGAGAGGACACACACAGAGAAAGAGAGAGAGAGAGAGAGAGAGAGAGAGAGAGAGAGAGAGATCTTATAACATGAAAGGGACCATCAAAACCTCGGTGGTCAAGGTGAGACAGATACTTAAGATGCAAACTTTGAGGAAGCCTCTAGTGTAATGTTTTCCGACATAAAGAAAATATTAAAAATTGAATTTTATAGTTATAATAGATCAAACATCTTAGACAGAGAGAAATAAATAGTTGATGTAAACTCAACTGAGCCAATTCTAGTTGATTACAACTTAGCCCAGTGGAAACACTTCCCATCCACAAACCACAAACAAGATCAATGCTATTGATGAGAAGAAAAGATGTTCATTAAGGGGGCTGATGAGATGGCTCAGCAGTTAAAAGTGCTTGCTACTCTTAAGGAGGACCTGGATTCAGTTCCCAGCATTCACATGGTGCCTTGCAACAGTCTGGAACTCCAGTTCCAGGAGATCAGAAGCCCTCATTTAGCCTTCATGAGTGCCAGGCATGCACTCAGTGCGTATGCATACATGTAAGCAAAAAATTCATACACATAAACTATTTGTCAGATGGGACTAAGGTTGAATTAAGGTAGCTGCAGTAGGGAGACTTTTAAAAGAGAAGCAGAATCCAGTTTTCTCTACTTCCTGAGCTCTCCTTACAATATTTTTGTTTAGTTCTTCACACATTTATTTGTATTAGAAGAGTAGCTTAATAACTTTAGTTACCAGATGGAGACACTAAGGTCCAGAAAGTGTAGGCATTTTATAGGTTTATAAGTAATTATGAAATCACAGAGCAGGCATCAAAATTCATTCATCAATGGATGTTTTGTGTAGTTACCACTGCTGATTTCACATAGTATAACCCTGTATTCACCTGAGATTATCTGTAGTTCCTACTGGGTCCATTTCTTGCCAGTGCATGAAGAGAACTATATAGGTAAAACCTGAGAGGCCAGGGAACTAGTCTCTTTTTAAAAAAATGAAAATAGTTTTTTTTATACAATATATTCTGATTATGTTTCCCCTACCCCAACTTATCCCAGATTTTTCCCACCTCCTCACCACCTAAATCCACACCCTTTCTTTCTCTCTATTATTAAAGAATAAATAGACAACTAAAATAATAATGATGATAGTAAGATAAAATTCAAAGAAACAAACCAGAATAGGACAAAACAAACAAACAAAAAGAACCAAAGGAAAAACACAAGAATCACGTAGAGACATACACATTGGTACACACAGAAATCCAATAAATCCAACACTGGAAACCATAAGATAGATACAAAAGACCTGTAAGGTCAAAAATAATATATAAGCCCTGCTGGGTATGAGACCTGCTTTTAAGTGTGGTTTGTATACCCAGTGAGACTCCATTGAAGAAACCTAGTTTTTCCTTTATAAGCAATTATCAATTGGAGATAGTTTTTGGGTTAGGGATGGGGGCTTTGTGTCTACTTCCTCTCTCAGTGCTGAGACTTTTTCTTAGACCTGTGAAGTCCCAGTGCATGGTGCCACAGTCTCTGTGAGGAACTAGTCTTTATTAACCATGGTATCATTACACAAACAGAACTATGAAAAGTGTTAGAACATGAGAGCTTATCACAGGAATTGGACCTTATGTTCTCCTTGGAGATTTGACAGCTCTGGATCTTCCTAAGGGATAATTTAAGGGTACTGTGATATTTAACTTTCTTTGTTAACTTGATGACATTTAGGGATATATGTCTGTGTGGGTTTGAACTCCACTTTTGGTACCCACTTTCTTAGTTAATTACTTGTCGTACTGCTGTGGTAAAATATCTGAAAAGAATCAAATTAAGAAAGGACGTGCTTATTTTTGGCTCATAGTTAGAAGATGTAGTCTATAAAGGCAGCAAGTAATGGTGGTGGGAAGATGAAGTAGCTGGTTGCAGTGTGTCTACAGTCAAAATGCAGACAGAAATGTATGTTCTTGTTTAGTTAACTTTTTCCTTTTTTTGTCTTTAGTTAGAGTCCCCAGCCCATGTGTTGACACTCCAATTCAGGGTAGGTCTTTCATCCTTTCTGGAAACACCCTCACAGATACCCAGAGTAAGGTCTTCTAAATAATTTTAATTGACAATGAAAATTGAAAATCACAGCTGGTATTTCTTCCTTTACTTTGACAAAACCAAAAATTTGATACAGTTCCTTCAAAAAATCAGCAACGAATGTTTGTTTGATATTTTCTGGATGTATAGTATATTTCTCCAAATAGATCTTCAAAGAGTGAGTAAAATTTATATTGAGTAACCACTTGTCAAAATAGTTGAAGCACTTTGTTGTCCAAAAATGTGAGATGACACACTTGTGACTTCTCTCTTGGCAGGGGTGGGCATCACACATAAAGATAAATGAAACATCCCAGGCTGCCAAGTTGAAAGTCTAGTAGACCATAATTCTTTGTGCCTATTATAGTATCGTTGCCTTAAAATGGTTTTCCAGAACATCTTTCAAGGGAGGTGCAGAAAGTGTATATTTCAAATAACAGAAGTCCTGCCCATCCAGCTTTGGATTCGTTGTTCTTTCTAGCATTGAACACTGAGAAAATTGGCATATATAAAAACCATCTATTATGTTTACTCATATTCTTATGTACAAGGGGTGAGATCTTGAATTACAAGAAATTAAAACTTGGAAAAATAGAAACATTTCTGTATTTACTGTGTATGTGTGAGTACACACACACACACACACACACACACACACACACACACACACACAAAGATACAAAGACACAGACAGAAACACAGAGAGGGAGGGAGAGAAATACACATGTGTGTGAGCATACACACACACACACACACACACACACAGAACTAAGTGCAGTATTCCAATTTCAAGTGATAAACACAGTTCATACAGTAACTGACAAACTCCACTGAGATTGAAATAAGGAGTGGGACAAGGGATGGAGAGAGAATGAGAGGGAGGAAAAAAACTTAAATGAAAAATAGACTGTGAGAAAGACCAGTAAAAAACTAGAACATGGCTACAAAGGGAAATTTTCTAGAGAAACATTTCAACTGTTTTTTTGTGAGGACTAGAGTCTTTTTGTTTGTTTGTTTTGATGAAAATATTCAGTTCAAGTCAGCAAGTACATGTTTATAGAAAATTCAGAATATATTTTGTGGATTAAATTGCAAAATTTCCCCTTCTCCATAAAATCATCCCTTTAGTGTCCTCCCGTACAGACTCTGATCTTTACCATGACTTGCTCTTTAGTCCATGGGACAATAGTAAATATAACACAATGTGACTGAAAATATAAACCTGGAAATCTGTTACCTACTTGTAAATGCATCAGAAGTAGAATGCCAGGTGAGGAGACCCATTCACTACAGTCAGAAACCAGCTACCTCTGCCCAGATGAGATGAAACTGACCCACAGATACAGAAACGAGCTGGAGTAAGCCCAGGAGAGCAAGCAAGCTGAGTCCAGCTCATGCTGTCGGTCCACAGAAGCACAAGCTACAACAATGACCGGTTTGTTCTGCAGCAATCCCTCACTGATACATTTGACAGTGTGAGCTGAAGCACTGGGGAAAGAAATATAAAATAAGAGCCTTGCCAAGAGACCTACGTTGTTTGTTTTTAAAGGTAGAATTAAAAACTGAGGTAATGAGACAGTGTGATATCTGTCACTATTACATCCCATCCTAATAAATAACAGAAAAGGGGCTAATTAGGATGTACTAGCAGGAAAAGAAAAAAGGTGTTTGCTAATAATGCATCAGCAGAGAAGGGAAAGTGGAGCAGTGCATCAGGACAATTCAGTGAGCTTTATAACCAGGAGAGAGACACAAGAGAAGATGAAAACATGGTGGGCAAGTAATATGGAGATGGGGCTGGAATCTTTGCCAAGAAATTTCACATTGACATGGAAAGCATCAGGTAACTGTCAGCAGTGTAGAAATAGCATTCAGGAAATCCAGAACCATGGGAGAGCAAACCCTGCCATCCACCTGGCAGATCTGGGCTTCCACACTCTTACATAGGCCATCGATCCAACGGAATGATCTCTCTTCCTAGGGGAGGAAAAGAGGAGGCTATGGATCTCTTTATAAAGCATTAGTCTAAGTATAAGATAGGGCAACTGCCATCAGCTGTGGTCTCTCCCTCCTGGGAGGAGAACTAAAGCCATCACAGCAGAGGATGAGAACCAGCACACAGGGTAAAGCCTCACTAGGTCTCTCAAGCCCTGCGGCCATCCTTGCTGTGGTCCTTCTTTGGCTTGGTAGATCATTTCAGAAGTAGCTGAGGCTGGATTTGTGTCACCAAAATGGCACACCATGAGAACTGAGACACACAATGGACAATAGACATGAAGATACACAATTTCCCTGCCTTGTCCTCAGGGACCTACCACATAAGGGACAAGCAGAGGAGAAAGTGATACTGGATGAGGGCCTTTTTATTAATCAAATGCATGAAAGAACAGCTATTGTGGTGTATGAGTGAATCAAAAAGAGAACATTGTAGATTGAGAAGCATGAAGGGCATTCCAAAAAGGGGAAAAAAAGATTGTCACCGAGAAACACAAGATGGAAATTCTCTCACCTGTGCCTGCCAAATGCTGACTCTGCATAAAGTGTTACTCCTGTCCCCTGGCCTCTCATGTGTAGTCATTTGGGGGCATTGGACTGTGCTGAGCTGTAGCATGAATCTTAACAGGTCTTATTAATAAAAACAAACCTGGAGCTGGTTATTGGGGTGAATGCTGGAAGATCAGAGAAGCAGAACAAGCCACAGTCACCTCACCTTGCCAATTCCTCTGCTGATCCTGTTTCCTCAGACTGGAATTCTCTGTGTCCTTATCCAAATGGATCTCAGCTGAACTGCTTCTCAAATGCCTGAAAGCTTAACTTGCCTAGTTCCTGGTTTTCATGCCTTATATACATTTCTACTTTCTGCCATCACTTCCTGGGATTAAAGGCTCTTGTTACCACGCCTGGCTGTTTCCAGTGTGGCCTTGAACTCACAGAGATCCAGGTGGATCTCTGTCTCTGGAATGCTAGGATTAAAGGCATGTGTAGGCCACCATTGTCTGGCCTTTATATCTAGTGGCTGTTCTGTTCTCTGACCCCAGATAAGTTTATTAGGGTATACAATATTTTGGGGAACATAATATCACCACACTGAGCATCCTTTCTAGAGGCTCTTATCGCTTCCATTCTTCCTTCATGCCTTGTATCTCCTACAATATGTCCTCATCTGCCCTTGTGTGAATAACTTCCTTTGCTGTGGCCTCCTGCACATGGAGGTCACACTGGAGACATTCCCTACTGGCCTCTTTTGATGATTGTTGGTTGTTATGCTCTGAGACTGTGGAGGGCGTAATTGGCAGGGTAAAAGCTCAGCCCCATGGATTTCCATGAGTTTGCATAGAATTGCTGATGGTGCTGATCTTGTCATCTAGCTGTGGACCAAAGCAAGCCATATCTGCACTCCTTAATTTTAAGGAGTATTATTTATACCCATGTACAGAGGAGTCTGGGAAGTCAATACCTAGCAGCCAAAGCAGTGACATCTTCAACAAATACAAGGCCTATTAGGAAGGAGGAGGTGAGAAGATGCAGTAAGAGCCAGATGGTAGCATTCTGAAAAGGGGGTTCCATTCCTCATAGAGACTCATAGAGGAAAGCATTTCCATGCCTATCCAGACCCCAGATCTGAATAAGACTCCACTTCCTCACCTCTAAAATAAGGGTATCTCCAGCTCACAGGTAGTCCTATAGATTATAACAAATAACCCCTCAATATGCTCAGGACAACACCCAGCACTCAAATCATGCTCAGTAATGGCAAGTTATGCCTAAGACTTTTTACTTTACTAAGGCCCAAAAATCATGTCACTGACTAATTCCTGAATCTTCTACAGAACAAGGAACAAAGACTCCAAGGAGGCTCTGTCACTCTGAGTGGGAGTGGTCCAAAGGGCTGTGGTCATAAGTTAATTGAGTTGTCTCGGAGGATCCCATTTGCTGTCCCCTGAAGCCTGACGTATCCACCAGGCTACTAACTCATTAATGGGGCATTTTTGTTATGTAAGGGAGAAATTCCAAGCCAACATAAAGAGCGTTGTTCTTTCTATGGTGTACACACAAAGTAGCAAACACAGGGAAGATGTTCCATGGAGTTTAGGCAATAGAGTAGGACAGAGGCATTCCCCTTGTGCTGAGTCTAAAACTTTGCTACTGTAGCCCTGAGTGGACTGACATGGTGCCTTACACAGCTTCTCTAGCTGATGGGGCCCTGGGTGGGTCATACTTATTGCCCATCTCAGCGCAAACATGCACTCAAGAAATCACAGCTCCCCTCCCCTCCTTCTGTCCACACCAGTTTCTATTTAATTTAATTCAATATCTTTTTAGAATATCTTAATGTTTGCACTCCTTCATTTCATAATATTGTCACTCTTTGAAATTGCTCACCTGCTACTTCTCTTTGCTCAAGAGATGGCATAGCCTAATAGTAAAGGGATCAGACCCGAAAACTAGACCACCTCGCTCAAATCTCTGCTCTGCTTTCCAGCTCCCTGTGCATCAGAGTTCCTCTGTGTTGTGGTGATACCTAACCATAACACGAATTGCTAAACGATCTTATAAATACAAAACCCAGAACCAGATATTGGGGTGAAAGCTGAAGATCAGAGAGGCAGAGCAAGCCACAGCCAATCTCACCTCACCAACTCCTCAGCCGATCCTGTTTCCACGAATTCCTCTGAGTTCTCATCCCTGAGAATCTCAGTTGAACTGTTTAAAAGCCTCTAGTTCCTGTCCTTACCCCTTATATACCTTTCTGCTTCCTGCCATCACTTCCTGGGATTAAAGGCATGTGTCCTTCCCGAGCAAAGACATGAGATCTCAAGTCCTGGGATTAAAGGGATGTGCCACCACTGTCTTGGCCTCTATGTCTAATCTAGTGGCTGTTCTGTTCTCTGATCCTCAGGAAAGCTTTATCAGGTTGCACAATATATCAACCACACCTAACTCATGGTAGATTCAGCAGAGATAAGGCAGGACAATTACCCACAGTTGTGCTTGGGATCACATGTGGCACACAGTAGGCACCATATAGATATTTGCTGTTGAAGTTCCTCTGCATTGCCACAGGAATACATGTTTCATGAGGGGTGATTGAGTTGATCTCTTCCCATTGTGCACCTATTGAAGTATATAGAACATAGTAGATGTATAATAAGTGCCTGGTAAGTAATGACCATGTATCGTATATCAGTGATTCAAACAAATGTCAGCATCTGGTTGGCTAATCTTCCTAATATGCACTATAGCAGTGGTTTTCAGCCTTTCTATGGCTGTGATATTTTAATACAGTTCCTCATGCTGTGGTGACCCCCAACCATAAGATTATTTTCTTTGCTACCTCATAAGTGTAATTTTGCTATTGCTATAAATCGTAATGTAAATATCTGATATGCAGGATATCTGACATTCAACCCCTGTGAAAGGGTCATTTGACCCTCAGAGGGTCACAATCTTCAGTGCTGTTGAGAACCACTGAACTAAAGATTCTCTTCATCTGAGAAATTCCTTATTACTTAATAATAATAAAAACATGTTTTCAGGCCTCTATGCTTCATTCATGATGGGCTTTTTATACATCAGCAAGGGGAGAGGCAAAAGACCTCCCCCTTTCAAGGTCGAGGTATAAAGTACCAACAAGTGTAGACCCTTCAAAACACTTGGTAACCACGCCTTTGGCCAAATCATCCTATTACACATCCTTGCTGGGCAAAGCAAGCTCAGACTTTCTGACCTTGAGTAAGGTCTGACTAGGGAGCCTCTGTGGACCCCCACACTGGTCCCCAGTGTGAGCCCCAATCACAGTGAGGACCATCCCATGCCTTAGACTCCTCAGCACATCTCTTTTGTTGGTTTTGGTTTATGGAAATTATTAACGGGGTGTCTATTTTCACATCTCAGTACAATACTTAACCAGCGTTGCTATTTCAGATATGACAAGCCTATGACAGAAGTCAATCAATTCAGAAATGCCTTCTCACCCAATTAAAATCTCCCTGTTCTGCCTGGGAACACTTTTATTTTCACAGCCATACAGGTTGACTACTAAAATTCATAGAATTCACCACTGAAAAAGTAAATAGCTTGTAGTTTCTCATTAAATTTTATCAGATTATTTCTGAGTACTGATTTTAGTACTAAATAGAGCAAACTCATGTTTCCATTCTGAGCTACAGACATTTAGTCCAGGAAAATTCTCAAAACCTCTTTTATAGCAGAAGGGGAATCAGACTTGATACCCAGGTGCCCATCCCTTATTGGGGACATACTTTATAGCTATCTTTTTTTTCTTTTATTTGAAATAGATTTTTTTCATACAATATATTCTGTTTATAGTTTCCCCTCCCCCAACTCCTTCCAATCCTCCCATTTCCCTTCCCTTCCCCCTCCTACACCCTTTCTGTCTCTCATCAGACATGAAACAGGCATTAAATTAATAAAAACAAAATAAGATAAAGCAAAAATAAGCAAGTAAGAATGGGACAAAACAAACAGAAGAAAAAGAGCCAAAGAAAATGCTCGAGAAACACAAATAGATGCAGAGACACCTTCTTTACGGTGATTGTTAGAATAGATGTCATGACAAAGCCCACATTCTCCATCCCTCCCTCTCTACCTCATGTATCACACAGCTTCTGGGATATATGTCCATTCTGAAAAGCATCTTATTATGTTGTTTCTACTGAGATTCTACTGTCAGCTTGGCTCTATGTTCAGCATCTGCAGGAGTGGCCAGTAACATTTACAATGTTGTTTTTGCTTAATTGCCTGGTAGAAGGATAAAGCCCATGTGTGCATGTTAAAGTGGTTAGAAACAGAACTGAAACACAAATATCTCAGGAAGTCATTAATAATTAAAACCTCAGCTTAAAACAAATGTTCCCTGATAGAGAAAACTGAGCATTCTTCTCCAGTGTGGGAAGAAAGTAGCAAAAAGCTAGTGACCTGTGAATGGGGTATGTGGCTGCTGGCCAGAAACTTCCTGTATGCTTGCATTCTCAATTGGAGTCCCTCAACAACACATGTGCAGAGCAAAACTGAAGGAGGAAAAGAAGGTAAGTTTGGATTCAGACCAGCTCACCCCCACTAAAGACACAGTAGTAGCACACTAGTAATGTGAGCATTTGATATTTGTAACTCCACCGGCTTTCATTTAGGGATTCTTCACCTATATCTCCATAATCACAGTTAGGGTTTACATACATGACAATCTCTATAAGGGCGAAGTGGCTGCTGGGTGGCAGATGCCCTGGAAATATATTGTCCTTAGGTGTTTATTGTCTTTTTCTCTGCTCCCTAGCTTTCTGTAATATAAACTGAAATCTCCACTGTAATGGACTGAATGTTCTGAATCAAAAGAAATCCTTCTCCTCCTCCTTATACTTTTTTTTTTAAAAAAAGAATAACAGGTTGTTTATCCTGAGTCATTTTGAGTGACCATGGCCTGAGAACACAGATTTAGGTTACCCCAAACTAGGCTGTTTGTACAAGGTAATTTGGTCACAGTTATGGGAATTACAAATACAATCACTTTGGCAGCCTGGGAAAGGTTGTGGGCCTCTTCTAGGGATAACATTTTAAAATGATAAATACACAGAATTTCAAAGGAAAATAGTCATGTTAAATCAACTACCAAGCTATCATACCAAGAAGCTGGGTGTGGTGGCAAACACCTGTAATGTCAGCATTAGGAAGGCTGAGGCAGGAAGATTGCCTCAAGTTGATACCAGCCAAGACTATACAGTGAGTTGTGGGCCAGCCTGGGGTACACAGTACAATCTTTTCTCAGAGCAACAAACAAACTACACTTGAAGGAGATCCACAATAGCGAACGACATACAGATAGAGTCTTCTGGAATCTCCTGGGAATAAAGAGAGGAAAGATGGATAATAGTTATCAGAGAAGAGACAGGTGGTAGCCTAAAATCTCTAGCCTAATAGCGTTGTAAAACAGGAAACTTAAAAAGCAAAAACAAACAAACTAAAAAACAGAGCTAGAAATGTAAAGTCTGTCCTGGAGAGATTGGTATGGTTGGGAAAGTCTCCCCTCCTCATGAGAGTAACGGGAGCCATGGTTAGAAGGCAGGATGCCCAGATAACTGCCACTGCACTCGTGGTAGTAGAAAATAAGATTTCAATTTATTATTATTATTATTATGATTATTATTAGTGTTTATGTGTGTGAGAGAGTGGCAGTGCACATGCTGTCATATGTGTGTGGGGGGGGCAGTCAGGGATAAGTTTATAGACTTGGTTCCCTCCTTTTACTTTGTGTAAGGTCTGGGGTTTGAACTCTCTTCAGGCTGACAAAGAAAAGAAGCAAAGGGAGGAGGAGGAGGAGGAGGAGGAGGGACTAGGAAAAGTATCCCTATTTGCAGATGATATGGTTCTATACAGAGGAGACACTAAAGATGCCACCAGAATCACAAAAAATGCCAACCTCCCAATATAAAGTAGCAAATATGCTGTTAAGAAATCAGGGACACAGTCCCAACCATCCTGTTTGCAATCACCTCAAAAAGATACTTGGGAATGAGTTTAGCCAAGGAAATAAAGGACCCCACAGTAAAACCCGAGAGAAGAGAGTGATGACAGCAGTAGATGATGACAAGACCTTACTGCTCATGGATTTGACAAAGTAATATGGTGAACATGGCTGTGTTCTCAAATGAAATGTATGGAGCCAATGCAATTGCCACCAAAATTCCAATGTGATTCTTCACAGAAATAGAAAAAACAAAAAACTCTTAAAATACTTGTGGAAGTGCAGAAGACACAAATAACCAAAGCAATCTGGTACAAAATGAATGATGCTGGAGGTAACGCTGGGGCTGGTTTCAAGTTGTGCTACAGTGGCCTGGGAACAAAAGTAGCATCTTCCTGCCTGCATGCACGTACACACATACAAACAGACACACACACACAGATATACAGACACACACAGACACACACACCGACACACAGAGACACACAGACACATACAGACACACACAGACATAGACACATATAGACACACAGACACACACAGACACAGACACAGACACACACAGACATAGACACATATAGACACACAGATACAATCAGACACAGATACACACAGACACCACAGACACAGTCACACACACAGAGACACACACAGACATACGCACAGACACAGACAGACAGACAGACAGGCAGACACACACACACACACACACACACACACACACACACACACACACACACACACACCAGAAACACACAGCAATGAAATAGAGTAAAAATTTGAAATATAAACCCATTCATAATAGCACCCTGCTCTTCAACAAAGAAGCCAAAAACACACAATGGAGAAAAGTCAGTTTCTTCAACAAATGGTGCTGTTACAACTGGATATTCACAGAAGAGTGAACCTAAATCCCTACCTGTCTCTTATACAAAAATCAACTCCAAATAGATAAAGGCCCTCAATACAGGACCTGGAAAAGTAAGGGAAGCATTCAAGATACAGGTGTAGGTTAGGGCTTTCTGAATAAGAGCCTAGTCACTCAGAAAATGATGCCAACAATTTGCATGTTGTACCTTGAGAAGTTAAAAGGTTTCTGAGCAGGGAAGCAGTTACTAGAACCAAGGTGTAAACTAGAGGATGGGAGCATCTTTGCTACTGTCACAGCTGGAAGAGGATCGGTACCTGGAACAGACAAAGAACTCAGAAACAAGTTTCAAACAACCCAGCCTTGGCTTAGGGACTCATTAGCACTCTCTGGCTTAAAAGTGTTCATTATTACTCTATAGAAATTCACAGAGGCATATGGAGTTTGGAGCTGGGCAAGTGTTTGTTTGAGTGGCTACAATAATCTAGTTGTGTGATTTTTTTATATGTGAGTTTATTACAATAAAATGATTTCTAAAACCCAATCAACAAATGGGTTAATAATGGATAGACAGTTATTAAATGATGAAACACAAATGACAAATTATGGAAATGTTTAATTTCACTAGATATTAGAAACATGCAAATGAAAACTACATCTCACCCCAGAGATTCCATCTTGTCATCAGATTGGCAGTCATCAAGGAAACAAATAACAACCAATGTTGAAGAGGATGTGGGCAAAAGAGAACATTCATACATTGCTAGGAGACATGCAAATTAGTCTGTCTACTCTAATAATCAGTATGGGGGTTCCTCCAGGAACTGAAAGTATAGCTACTGTATGACCCCCACTATATTGGTCTTGTGTATTTACCTGAAAGACCACAGTTAATATATCAAAGAGATACTTTCACATTAGTGCTTATGGCAGTACCACTCACAGTGGCTAAATTATGGAACAAGCCACCATAACCAACAAGAAGAACTGTTAAAGAAAACACACACACACACACACACACACACACACACACACACACACACCGATATAGATAGATAGATAGATAGATAGATAGATAGATAGATAGATAGATATAGATATAGATATATACTTTTTCAGCCATAAAGAATAAGGTTACTCCATTTGTTAAAACAATAGATGCAAATGTAGACAATATTAAATGAATTAAGACGGTCTTAGAAAGACAAATACATGTTTCCTCTTATTTGTTGTAGGTCCTGCATTTACATAGATACACAAAATCATGTAAATGACACAAATGTAGAAGTGAAACTGTCCTTGGGGTAATGTGAAGTGGGGTGTGGGAGAAAAATGCTCAAAGTACATAATATATTAGTATGAAAATGGCATTTTGCAACACAACACAATGATATTTAATCATCATGAAAATCTAATTGATTATTTTTAAAAAGGTTTTACTTGCTTTCAAGTGCCATAGTGAAGTAATGGCCTGGCCACTTGGCCTTCATCAGCAGACTGTACTCACTTGGAGGGAAAGCTAAACAGTCAGGGGAGAAATTTAATGAAAAAGAGGAGTAAAAATCTAATTGGTTTGTCTTTGAAGAGTGTTCAGTTGTGGGTGACAGTGACCTTGCAGAGGGTATTAGGACAATATGATTAGTAGTTCTTCCTCCAGAACTGAATAGAAGGAAGAAGGGTGAATTTGGGGTAACTGACTTTCAGATTTTTAAAGTGCTCTCTTTGTTTGGATTACAGAGAACAGCCCACAGCTAGACACAGTTATTAAATTACTTGAAGGTCATCCATGACTAATGATTCTCTAACTAGCGTCTCAGTGCAAATTCTACTGCATTCAAAGTCCCTGGTGATGAGACTTTGCTGGACTTAGAGAAATATGCTTTAGGCAAAACAAAACCAGCTTGTTCATATTTTTCTATTTATAATCATCATAAAAGGACAGCCCTGTTGAGGCCTGTTTATGACTAAAAGAGACAGGATGCGAGGAAAGGCTGTTTCAGTTTCGATGAATTTGTTTTGCTTGTCCATTCAGTAGATGCTTAGGCAACATCTGCTGTGTCTGTTGGGAGGCTTTGCCTTGGGTTTCGGGTAAGTGGTGAAGAGCCCTGAACAATTAAGATGAACCCTGTGCCCTGGGTTCTGGGAAAGGTTACATGAGGCTGCCTGGTGTCAGGTCCTGGCCTGGTGAACGAACACTGTGTTCATTCCTGTATGTACCTGCCCATCTCTTTATTTGGACCACCCAGCTACCAGAAGGCACAGGCCTCCTTCTCAATTTTCCACCATGGCAGAAACAATTCACATTTCCTTTACCAAGCATGGTTCTAGTCATCTCCAAGTCAATCAAATGTTGATTTCCATCTCTGCTGTAGTAATACATATAGAAGATTTTTTTTGGCTTATCAATGACTCTTTATTCTTAACATCATGTGTTGTTGCAATCTGAGGGAATTTAGATTTAGTAATTATGAAAAATCACCAATGTTGGAACAGAGATGATCTCTCTAAGCACCAAGGATCAGAGATTTATTTCTGTGCTTATCTGTGACTTCTTGGATTTTATTCAAGGGGAATTTTTTATTATTGTCATTGGATCTTTAAAATGTGGTAACATGAAATGTCAAGTACTATGTGCTGATTCTCTGAGTTCTTTTAGGACTTGAGCACTCAACTCAAGGTGAGGCTGTGGTGGTAACATACCTCCATTTCTTACAAGAGCAGCATCACCTACCCTTCAAATCTTCAGTGTAAGAGTCAGTTAACAGTCTAAAGCTCTAGACAGAAAATAAAACAAATAAAATCTGAAAGTCTTTTTATTGAAATTTTTTTCATATGATAAATTCTGATCATGCTTTCCCCTCCCCCATCTTTTCCCTGATCCTTCTTACCATTCCTTCCACCAAACTCCACTTTCTTTCTCTCTTTAGAAAATAAACAGGCAAACAAACAAACAAAAAAAACAGAATTTTTTTTAAAGAAGAAGAAACACACAACACACAAATTTGCCTTCCTTTGTTAATTTAAAAAAAAACTTCTTCCCAAGAGAAAAATGTATTTCTTTCCATAACATGCTGGGGCTATGTGCTTATTATTAGTTTACATACTTCAGAAAATTAGCAAAAAACAAAACAAAACAGAACAGAACAAAAAACCAAAAACCAAAACAAAAAACCCAGAGAAGTAACACAAAATTCTTAAAAGTGACCAGATCCAATGCACCATCTATAATGGCCTGGCCAGAGTTAGCGGCTGAAACCCTCACACATACTGTAGTCCTTTGTCATGACCACAGCGAGGCCACTGAGGGAAGGCTGCGCTGGATAAAGTGTGCTTTAGACAAATAAGAGAAAGTGTAAGGTAACATCAACCCAGCACTGACTAGAGAGAAATTGAATTTTTATTAAAATTGGAACTTGCTAGGATGTTGTTTGTGAGTTCAAAGGAAGGTCTTCCCTGATAGGAAAAAGTTGGACACAGACAGCACTATAAATGAAGAACGCATAAGAACAATGAATAAAATCACGTGTAGACTGTTCTCTAGTTTTTGCAGTGCTTCTGGGGTGTCATTATGCCACAGTGATGATCACACTGTAATTATTACTAGTGTTTTAAAGCTGTTTTGAGTCTTTTAATCTATTCTGGGGACAATATGCCTAGATTTTCAAATTTTCCATTAACACCCAACTATCTGTGTACACACACCACAGAGACAGGGAAAAATGAAGTGCCAGGAACTGCTCTTTTACCTCCTCCGCAGACAGCTGTGACAGCTGTCCCCAACTCTTGCTGCCTTAGTCCATGTCTAGAAGGTCACTGTCTTGTGTGGAAGCCTTCTCTACTGCACAAAAATGCTGAGCTTGTGGGTTTTTTTTATTAAGTTAATCTGAAGTGTACTTTCCATTTGTCCTAGTCCTGACCTCGACAAGAGTGGGAAAGTGTAGTGTTTTCTTTGTCAGACTTTCCCTGTAATATCTGAAGAGCAATACAGTGTTCTTCCCAAGGGCTCTTTTTACTCACCAAAACATGAACATTTGCCTTAGAGGAACAGATTGTTGAAAACCTTCCTATCTAAGAACCACAGAAAGACATTTTGCCTCAAAAAGAGATCCCTAATGGCATCCCTTTTCAAGGGTTTTCTTTTTGACTGAACCTGATCCACATACATGTAGAAATATACCTAGCATATACAGAATAGGGTGTGTGTGTGTGTGTGTGTGTGTGTGTGTGTGTGTGTGTGTGTGTGTAAGCTTATATATATTTAAAACTTGTATTTAGGACTATATGAGTTGAGATGATCTTTGGCTAGAATGATTGTTGCTCCTTCTTTCAACCTAATGGAAGTTAGCTATAGAACTTTCTGGTGTGTGTAGTATATTTACATGTTCATGTGTGTAATTTGCATATGTGTGCAGGCCAAAAATTGATGCTGAATGTCTTTCTCAATCACACTCCGTCTTGTTTTATGAGGCAGGGTCTCTCCTTGAACCTGGAACTTACTGATTTGCATAGACTGGCAAATCCTCCTATGCTTGGGTTACAGACATGCTCTTCCACACCTGGTATTTTATGAGTGTCTTGGGAATCTGAACTGAGGTCTTTATACTTGCACGATGGGCACTTTAACCAACTGAATCATCACTACTGGTCCACAACTGAACAATGTATGAAGAGTGAGAGACTTTGGAGCACTCAGTCCTAAAGATGACATCTTCATCAACCATCCCATAAGAGGTGATAGAAAGATTATAAGAGCCAGAAAGGATGGATGAGTTCAAGGAAACAGTATCTTCCAGACACAACAGACTGATGCACATACGAACTCACAGATACTGTGGCATTATGTACAAGACCAGCACAGGTTCAAGCCAGATGGGGTGCCAGCTCCAAGAGAGAGAAGTGGACATGGGATCTGACCCCTAACCAAAAAGCAAAGGGAAAATCAGTTTTCCTCATTGGACTACTGTCGCTGGGTTTATCAACCATGCTCTAAGGCAGATCCCACGTCCACGAGTAGTTGGCTAACAGAAAAATAGACTCAATGGCATTTTTTTTTGTAAATTCATTTTACATACCGACCACAGATCCCCCTCTTATCCCTCCTCCTGCTCCCCACTCCCTGCCTTCCCCCCATCCCTTCCTCCAGCAGGGTAAGTTCTCCCATGGGGGGACAGCTAAGCCTGGTACATTCAGTTGAGGCAGGACTAAGCCCCTCCCCACTTTATCAGGGGTGAGCAAGGTGTCCAACCATAGGTAATGGTATCCAGAAAGCTGTCTCATGCACCAGGGATAGATTCTGGTCACACTGTGAGGGGCCCCTCAAACAGACCTAGCTACACAACTGTCTCCTGTATGCAGAGGGTCTAGTCTGGTCCCATGCAGTTTCAACAACTTTCACTTTAAAGTTCTTGAGTTCCTTTGAGCTTGGTTGAGTTGTCTCTGTAGATTTCCCCATCATGATCTTGACCCTCCCCTTGCTCTTATAATCCCTCTTCCATCTCTTTGACTGGACTCCTGGAACTCGGCCTGGTGCTTGCCTGTGCATCTCTGCATCTGCTTCCATCAGTTACTGGATGAAGGCTCTATGATAACAGGGTATTCACCAATCTGATTTCCAGGGTAGGCCAGTTCAGGCACCCTCACAACTATTGCTAGTAGTCTAACCTGGGGTTGTTCTTGTGGATTCCTGGGAATTTCCCTAGCACCAGGTTTCTCCCTTATCCTGAAATGTCTCCCTCTACCAAGATATCTCTTTCATTCCTCTCCCACTCCATCCTTCCCTGAGCTCGACCATCCAGTTCTCTCATGTTCTCATTCCCCATCCCCTACTCTCTATTGCCCTCCTCTCATCCCAAGTTTACTCATTGGAATCTCCTCTGTTTCCCCTTCCCAAGATGATCGTACACCCCTCTTAGGGTCCTCCTTGTTTCCTAGTTTCTCTGGAGCTGTGGGTTGTAGTATGATTATCCTTTGCTTTACATCTAGTATTCACTTCTGAGTGAGTACATACCATGTTTGTCTTTCTGAGTCTGGATTACCTCACTCAGGATGGTATTTTCTAGTTCCATCCATTTGCCTGCAAATTTCATAATGTCATTTTTTTTTTACAGCTGAGTAATACTCCATTGTGTATATGTACCACATTTTCTTTATCCATTCTTCAGCTGAAGGGCGTCTAGGTTGCTTCAAGGTTCTGGCTATTATGAATAATGCTGCTGTGAACATAGTTGAGCAAATGTCCTTGTAGTATGCTTTAGCATTCATTTGGGTATATGCCTGAGAGTGGTATCACTGGGTCTTGAGGTAGATTGACTCCCAGTTTTCTGAGAAACTGCCATACTGATTTCCAAATTGGCTGTACAAGTTTGCACTCCCACCAACAGTGGAGGAAGGAGTGTTTCCCTTTCTCCACATCCTCTCCAACATAAGCTGTCTTCAGTGTGTTTGATCTTATCCATTCTGACAGGTGTATCACAGAGTCATTTTGATTTGCATTTCCCTGATGACTAAGGATGTTGAGTAATTCCTTAAATGTCTTTTAGCCATTTGAAATTCTTCTGTTGAGAATTATTTGTTTAGATCTGTAGCCCATTTTTTAATTGGATTGTTTGGTATTTTGATGTCTAGTTTCTTGAGTTCTTTATATATTTTGGAGATAAGCCCCCTGTTAGATGTGAAATTGATGAATATCTTTTCCTATTCTGTAGGCTATTGTTTTGTGTTATTTACTGTGTCCTTTGCCTTACAGAAGCTTCTTAGTTTCAGGAGGTCCCATTTATTAATTGTTGCTCTCAGTGTCTGTGCTACTGGTGTTATATTTAGGAAGTGGTCTCCTGTGCTAATGCATTCTAGGTTGCTTCTTATTTTCTTCTCTATCAGGTTCAGTGTAGCTGGATTTATGTTGAGGTCTTTGATCCACTTGGATTTGAATTTTGTGCATGGTGATAGATATAGATCTATTTGCAGTCTTCTACATGTTGACATCCAGTTATGCCAGCACCATTTGTTGAAGGTGCTTTCTTTTTTCCATTGTAATTGAAGATCTTGACATCAATCCACCCATCTTTGAACACTTGATTTTTGACAAAGAAGCCAAAACTGTTCAATGTTATTTTTGTGGACATTTTGTTTCATTTTGCTTTGTTTGGGCATTTTTGCCTTATTAGTTTTTCTGTTTGTTTTGACCTTTGTTTTTATGGAGTGTTTGTTTCTTGTTTTTACTTTTGAAAGCAAGAGAGAAAAAGAAAATAAAGTTGGGTGGGTAAGGAGATAAAAAAAATCTGGGAGGAGCTGAGAGAGTGAAAATCAAGATCAAATACATGGTATGAAAAAAAAATTGAATGAAAACTGCCCCAGAACTAGGGAGACTGAGGGAAGAAGTCTGATGCCAGCCTGGGCTGCAAAATAAGAACTTGTCAATCAATCAATTAATTAATAAATTAACAAAGTAATTAATAAATTAATAAATGGATAAATATCTAGATAGTTACTGAACCTAGGTAAAAGCCAATTATATATTTTTTTTCTGCTCTCCAGGTCTGCCTTTACAAAGCTCTGGAAATTGGACCAAGGGGTTTGTGTATGATAGCCAAGCACTCTACTGAGTGAGCAAAATCCCCAGGCCAGGTTCTATTTTTCCAAGTAAATTTCAAAATGCAAAAATGAACAGACTGATCTTGGAAGGCTTTAAAAAATTACACAAAGTTAGGTAGGTGAGGAAGGGGGCGGACTTGAGAAGAAATCGGGGAAAGGGGTGAATAAAATCAAAACATAAGGAAACTCAAAATTCTCAAAAAAGCAATTTTGAAGAGTGAGCAGGAAGCGTGGTGGTATGTCGTTGGTACTATAAAGCAGGACTTAGGCCATGTGTGTTGACAAGTGCTTGTAATCTCAGCACTAAGGAGGTGGAGGCTGGAGGATCAGGAGTTCAAAGTCACCCTTCCTGAGAGCTTATCTCAAAAAACAAGAGAAAACAAGCAACAGCAAATAGTTTGATAGATGTAAACTTGCAAAGCCTGCACAAGAGCAAGCCACAAAATAGATCATCACATGAAAAATAACTTAATAATAATTACATATAGCTGGGGGAAGAACCAGTCCTAGGGAATTGTGGGAGCAAAAGGTTTTCATATGTTAGGATCTCATGACAGTATCAAAGCAGAAAACTAGCGTCGAATGTGAGAATGAGACACAGGGACAATTTGGGCCGAAGCAGGTGTGGAGAGGGTAAAGAGTTCTCAGCCTATCTGCTATGTGGCTTGGTCTTAATGACCACTAGTTGTGCAAGCCACATGCAAATCGCCATGAGAATTTTACTTTTGATCTGGTTTATATCACTTTAAACCAGGTGTCTCTACCGATTACATACCTAGGTAGGATGTTTGGTAGCTATCTTCCAAAGATGTCACTGATGAGTGACACTTTCTGGTAGTTACATGTGATCATCTTCCCTCTCAATTGTGTGAAGCGACATTGTATGACTTCTGAGGTCAGCTCCTAAGAAGCATTGCAGTATCCACCCTTGTCATTGTGTCTGTCCTCTGGAAGGAACAGCCAATTAAGAAACCTTATTCTCTGAGACAAGCATGCTGAGAAGTCTATCATGGTCACACAGAGAGGTTCCATAAAGATAGATGTCCATCCAGCCCCTAACTGTTCCATTGAGATGCCAGATATGGGAATGAAAACCTTTGCCGCTGAAATCTTGCCAGAGAACGTGTAGCTAATCCAGCTTCAGTTGCCGTCTGACCACAAATATATGACTATGCTCATGTGAGAGCAGCTCAGAGAAGCCCAGGCAACCCACACAGCCATGAAAGAAGAGAATAAGTTTTCATTTTAGACCACTATCTTTGAAGTGCTTTGTTACACAACAATGACAATAGTTACCCACAGCACATAGCAATGCCAACCTGCCATAGAAAATTCTAAACACGTTCACTTTTTGTACTTCACTGGTTCTGACTTCTACTTTGAGGGAGGTCAGCTTAGGGGCGCTGCCAGAATTCAAACAGGACTTTGAGGAGAAGAGAACATCCCTTTCTTTAAGAGCGCTTGCTTTGCTATGAGCTTCTCTGTACTGAGCATTGCGTTTTCTAAAAATGAGCAGAATCGTCGGGGGGTATACTCTGTACTGTCAAAGGGGGCTTCAATCCTTCACTTTATGAAGTTTTTCTCTAAGACTTGTTACTTAGATGGGATTTCAGAGCAAATCTGGCCCATCTCAGTCTCTTTTAAAGTAGCTTAAGTGAGCAAGAAGGATTGATTTAAATCTAGCTAAGATTCTTGGGATTTTGATTAGGAAAACTGTGCCTAGAATATGACTCTTTCTAGAGACCCTCAAGACAGATTTAGAGCTTAAAGAGTGGACTCATGTCTTTTCTCTGATGGGTTTTAACCTTTACAACTAAGATCACCTCCTAAGAGTTCCCTAAAGCCTGGGGTTAACTTTATCCCAAGTGGATGGTTTTACAGATGATCTCTAAAGTGGAATTCATCTGCTTAGCAGTAGGTCCTTTTGATGTTCCCAGTTCCTTTGCATTCCAGGCCTGCAAATTAGAATCTTACATTGTTCTCCAGCTAACTTACTGAGCAACCATCCATTAATAATTAAAGTAAGGATGTTCTTCATTGACAAGAGTTGTGTGGCCTTGAGTGATTAATTAACCCAAATTACTTTGCCTTTTTTTATATAGAGGAATAAAATATCATACTCTTCAATTTGGGGAGAGCGTAAGTTAAGGTACACAATAGTACTTTGAAGAGTAGCCATTGTATAGCAGCAACGTAAAAGTAGCACCTTCTATTATTTTAGTAGGACTATTAAGGGATGTAGCTTTGGAACTTTGTTTTACAAACAGGGACGCCACCTTTGTCCCGAGCCATGCTGCAAGTCTTCTGCTGGAAACAGACTAATGTGATTTTTGTATGTTCACCCTCTGGGGTGTGGCTTCTTTCTGGACCCACAAGGAGGGTACTGACAACTGTGTTCTTTGTGTGTGTTACTGGAGATTGAAGCTAGCTATGCTCCACTGATGGGAAGGAAGGTTTTCATTTCAATACAAAGCATATTCAAACAAGCTTCACCACAAAGTCAGTGGACCATGCTTTGCAGTTAGCACATTTGAATGCCTACTGAGTTTCACAGCATTGCTGGTGACTGTAGGATATCAGCCCATCACTTCATTTCTTCTCCAATGATGTGGCCAATATTTGATGCATAATATTATTACACACCCAACAGTTTAGACAAAGGAACAGATTGAGCTCGTATTAAATTCTATTATAATACTGTTTTATCATATAGATTTTGAACATTTATTCCCAACTCATGCACCTTTCAAAACATAACTGTTTTAAGAAAATTCACCACTAGGTGAATCCATAGCATAGATTTTATTCTTTCTCTTCCTCTCCCACTTTCATTTCTCATGCTTTTAAATGATTTTACTGAATTAAATGAGTCAATCTGGTTTATTCACTATTGTTGTGAATTCCCAAGGTAGGAAGAAAAATTTGTTTCTTAGAATTAAGTCGCCATCAGCTTTCTCCAGTGAGTAGAGCTATGTTTAGACTTGTGTGAGCACCTGTGAAATACCAAATTTGACTCAAGACTGTGTGATCAACTACTGGGGATGTATAAATTGGCACATTTCTATACAGTAACAAGATAATGGACAGAAAAACCTTCACATGTTCAACCCTAAGTCAACAGGTATATTTCCATCACAGAAACTAATGAAGACCAAAGATATAGACCAAAATGTATTTCAACTCAGTATTTTCAGTGGCTCCCTTGGTACATAGACAATAGTAGATGCCCAGCAAGGCAGAAGAATAAATAAGTAATAGGTGTGCTTTGCCATATCACTTTAACATCAAAACGTGAGAATCTGTAAATTTTCCATGAAAGGCAGTACTTACATAATGACAGAAATCGTATGATAGACTGATTCAGATATTGATGTCAAATATATATTTTAAGGGTATTTATATTAATTCAAAATCAATATTATTAAAAAGGCCTAGCTGGAAAATACCTATTATGCTCTTAAATAAAGGATTAAGAATCAAATCATACCTGTGTGAGGACACCACAAATGTTGAAGTGACACATATTCTCATCTTCCCTTCATAAACCCTTAATCAGAAAAAAGAACAAAGCATACTTTCTAAGAAACAGCAGAATCTTCCCTCCTTATTATCAATACATGACACTTCCCCAGGCCAAGCCACTTGATCATATCTCAGTCCTCATGTTTCTTCTACATGGTGGTATGCAAGAACAAAACCCAGATGGCTACCCTGAGTGTGACCAAGTTCTCAGGGAATGATAACAGTTAACATTTCCTAAGTAAGGCATTTTAAGCACTTTATCTCCTTAATGACCATAATCTTTACCATACTCATTCCCCTTCCAGTTTATGAAGAGCAGGTTACTTGCCCAGTCAGTTTACACTCATAGAACAGGATCTCAGACTGCACACTGTTGACTATTGCATCAATCTGTGTCTGCAATCTGTGAGCTCACTGAAATAATTCCTACGTAGATCCCAAGTTCATTCCCTTTGCCATCTCCACACCTCCCATTGTGAAGCCTCTCAAACTCATGCCTTATTTTGTTTCCCACCCCAGGGAGCTTCCTAGCACACACCTAACTTTGCCCCTAATGTCTTTTTACTTCAATTGCACACAGAATTTCTTATTGGAATATTATTGTCCTAAGAAGAAGAGTCATAATTGAGACAAAAAGAAATTGTGCTTGCTTGGTATGATCAGAGTGTGCAGACTTTTGCTTCCGTTGTTTAAACTCCACAATGAATTCTTGGTCTCAAAAATACAGCTGATCCCTCTTTCCTTCCACGTGTCACCTGTAGATCCTTCACTCCACAACAGAACCTGTTGGCATATTCTTAAAGTCAACTTAATGTACCAGTTCTATTTTGTGTTTTTATCTATTTTGTGGGATTGGGGACTGAGCACAATGCATCACACATGCTAGGCAAGTACTCCACATCTGAGACACACACTCCTAGCCCTATGCTTATCTTAACTAAATGTACCACCCCTTATAATACAGATGATTTCACATTGGATCATGACTACCAAGATCCATGGAAAGTAGCTGTGTTATTCCTGGAATACTTCATACTTTCAAAATTCAACCTAAGTATAATAAATGATATTTTAGATAAGATGAACCTTTTGATTTCAAATGAGTTGTTTCTTTTTATTTTAAAAAAAGTGTGTCTGAATAATTTGTTTAAAAATAGTGTGCCTGATTTTTTAATTTGTAAGTTCTTTATAATCTGAGCCTGTAAACAGTAGTAAAAGAAGCCAATTAAAGTGATCTATGTGAAAGTCTGGGATTTATTATATTCTTTACAATCCTCTCAATCACCAACCCATGCATACACTGACATGTGCTGAAGCATCGACCTCTGTGCGTGGGTCATAAACTGCCCACAAATAAGCAGTTCATCTCCTATAACTATAATATAACGAACAAGTTCACAGTGTGAAAATTATTTACATCAAAGAACTGATAGTTTTCCTTGGAGCTCAGACTTTGCAGAAACACCAAAGCTGCTACCTTGTAAAGACAGTGGCTTTCTTAGAGAATGAAATTTCAAATCCAGTGCAAAGAATATAACACATTTGAAAGAGACAAATAGTTTTCTTGCATGCAAAGCAGTCACATGTTTTTCTTGGGAAAATAATTGGCATATTAAAATTACAGCTCTGAATCATTTTGAAGGGTCATGCATGAGCCAAGATGCAATTGGATGTGCCTGGCTTCATTTGGGGATTGTATACTGCAAGACCTCTCTAGAGTATAAGAAAGAAAGTCCCTGTTCTCCTTTCCTATGACTGGATGCTTTGAACAAACTCTGGCCTTTATATAGGAAAAGTATTCACAAAGCATTGAAAATATATTCTCAATTAAATGCCACACATGATGGCCAATGATGGGCCCAATAAAATGGTCCATCAGGTGCAAATGTTCTGAGGAACTCAGTATGCCAAATGCCTGTGTTATGGATACAGAAGTTGGCCACGGGATGATAAGCCTGTGAGTTACCAAGAAGGGTCATTCAACAGTGATTTCCATCTGGTACCAAAAGAAAGCCAGGAGCATCAACCTCTTAACAGCAGAAAGGCTGGAGGAGGCTGTCTGCTTTGCTTCTCATCTGAAGAGTTAGTCCCAGCTGTGTACTTCCATCAGCCTTTATATACCCCAAGAGCCACCTTTAATTAGCAACAAAAACAAAAATGTTCGACACCCTCAACCATGCAGATACTTCTAATTACAACCTCTTCTTCTCACCTTCACAGTCAAGTTTCCAAGGAGAGCATATCCATTTGGTAGGTTATTTTCATATAGTCATTTGCGTGCTATATTGGCACTCCCACTCCGCAGTCAAAAATGTGAAGTCACTACTTATCATCAGGAAAATGCATGTGATTCATATGAAAACGATATCACATGAATTTCTACTCTGATCTTAATCCCAGACATGAGTATAGCATTCATTATCTTATTTATACCTATATTTTGTGAGTGATTTTCAAATCTGTGATTTTCATGACTAAAAGTATTTACTGGCGAGCTGCTATTAAGAACCCATGGTGTGGTGCCAGAGAAATGCCTCAGCAGTTAAGAGCACTGCTTGCTCTTCTAGAGGACCTGAGTTCAATTCTCAGCACTCACATGGAACTCACATCCATCTAAACCTCCCAGGAGATCTGTTGCCCTCTTTTGGCCTCTGTAGGCACAGCATGCGCATGGTATACAAACATGAACGCAGGGGAAACACCTATAAATATAAAAATAAAATATTGAAGAAGATCTCACAATGCTAACTCCTTTGCTGCTCACCTGCTCTTCAGAATAAAGACACCAGACTGAACGGAACTGGCAAAGTTAGGAAACCTCTTAAGCATGTGTGAAGTACTCAGGAACTCCAAACCGAAACCAAAAATAAGACACATTACTGTTAAGCAACCAAATCATTTTATGAATAAAAATGAAATGAAGGTGCCTGCTGTAATCTGAATAGAGACACACGAATCATTTAAGGTCCCTAGGAATGCTGGGAGAATGGATAGTTGGGGGGATTTGAAAACCATTCCTGAAAAACAAGCATGATAAACATGTGGCTTCATCATGCATGCTCTGTGGTGCAGCTTCATTCCAACACAGCTTTGATCTTTAATTTCCATACAGAAACTGTAGTATTCCAAACCTGAGCTCACTCACCCTAGCCACAGCTAGATCTAAGAGATTGTAATCAGTTTAAGACTAGTGGGGAGCACTTATTGTTGTAACTTTCCTAGAAATTTATTTGTCAAGGTATTTATGGATGTTCTTTTTATTCACCTACATAGTATAGTTATGGAGATTCCCCTTCTTGTCTGCTAAAGAGAAGTAAGATATAATTTATAGCTAATGCCCAGATACACCACACACCAGTTTTTATGTTCAGTGACCCACCATTGTTCTTTGTGGAATTTTTAGATTTGCATTATGACTTAACATCATTCCACTACTGGAAAGAGACCAGAAGAAAAAGTTTGAAAGGCAAAAGAAAAATAAAGCCTGGGAAGGATTGGGCAGAGAGAACTTATGCCCTGGTTTGGGGGAAAGTGAGAACAAAAGAAAATCACTGGTCCTCTTGTAGCCTACATTTCCTGAGGATAGAACCAACACACTATCTGCCCATTGTACTGTCATGAAGGAAAGCACAGAGAGTTGGCAGGAAAGATACAGCCACCTCTTTGGAATCCAAGTGATGTGCGAGAGGATCTTTCAATTTCTCATGATGTCATAAGTTGTGATAGTAGAACCAATTTTATAAAACAAGACTAATTAAATTTAAAAAGTCATTGACATTTTCAAAATTTCTGTCTGTTTTGCTCATTGCAGAGGAAAAACAGCGTGGTGAAAATAGAACACAAGCGGGGGATGGAAGAAGCTTTTGTAGACAGGAAGTTACCGTACTTAAAGGTAGGAGAGGCAAACATTTCTATTCACAAAGAAGATTAAAATGCTATCAAAATCTAAAATGTTTCTGGAATTATTAGTCAAAGAAGTCATCGTAATAATTATACTAAGTATGTGTGTTGGAATGAAGTATCTAGCATTAACATCATTTGCTCTAAATAATATATATTATATTTGTGTTATAAAAATACACAATTTGAATAATATGACTAAAAGGTAGAATACCTAAAAGTGAAATTACTCAGAAAAATATGGGATCCATTTTTTTTTAAATTAAGGCTCTATTAAATACTTTCTGTCGAACTAGGTGGTTTGACTTTTTGTGTTTTAATTATCTCCTTCCTGAGGTCCCATTAAAATGACATGCTACCAGAGGAGAAGGATAAGCAGTATTACCCAGCTTCAAACCCCATGACCTGCCTGCAAGACATACCGGTGAAATATTGGCACAAATGTTGGGAGTAACCAATCACGTTTTGATTGGATTTAAGCTACTTCATGAGCTGGAGCCCCTAGATGATACTGCTAAAGTGGCCAAGAATGTAAGACTATTAGATCATGGGCCTAGGAGAAAACCTACTTTAATATTCTGCTGAAGAAACATAGAGATAAAATGGCTTCTAATAACATATTGTATCTATCAGAGATGCTTTCTTTTGCAGAGATAAGACCTAACAGAGAGACCCACAACTGGACAATGTGCAGAGTAAGAGACTTAGACCCAATAGGATGTCTTCGTCATACCCCTCCCCTCAAGGCTCAGGGGCCTACGAGGAAGAAGAGGCAGAAAGATTGTAAGAGTCAGAGATGATGAATGACTCTAAGAAAATAGTTTCTTCTAGAAACAACAGGATTGGTGCACATATGAACTAACAGAGACTGGCAGCAAGCGCAAGACCTGCATTTGTTCAAGCCAGACAGAGTTCCAGCAAGGAGAAGGGGAAGTGGATATGGAATTCTGACCCTAACCAAGAAGCAACTGAGTCCCACTAGCAAAGGGAAAATCATTTTTCTCCGATGAGTGTCATTAGGTATATCAACTGCACTCCAGGGCAGGCCCCATGCCCGGGAGCAGTGAATGGGCCGACACAAAATGAATTCCTTGTGTGTGTGTGTGTGTGTGTGTGTGTGTGTGTGTGTGTGTGTGTGTATACACTTTTTGTCTTGTTTGGTTATCTTTTACTTGTGTGTTTTGCTTTTTGTGGGGTTTTGTTTGTTTTCGATGTCTGATTTAGTTTGATTTCTGAAAGAGAAAAAGAACATAGAGTTGGTGGATAGGAAAGTGAGTATTGCATCTGCTAGTGATGACCAGAGCCAAGGAACTGAAATCAAATTTGAAATTCAGCAGAACCAGGGGACTCAAGGCTATGCTGCTCAAGAGCACTTTACTGGCATTCTGTAGAGCTTTTGTTCCAGATAGCTCAGAGTTCAAAGCAGGGACAGAGAAACCATGAAAAAACATACACAGTTTTTCTCATCACTGTCATCAGATGTGCTCAGGAGACAGACAGTCTCATGGCTGAATGGGGAACGTTTCCATAATGTCCTTGAATACTGAGCTAGAGGAAGGATACATCTTGCCCGTGGCATCCCTTAGGCAGTTGGGGCCATTCCTCCCAGGGGAGTAAATAAGGTTTTATGGGAGTAGAATTCACCTAGCAGGATAGTATTGGAAAGTCTATTATATGCAGACTACAGGTGGGGAGGATCTGGGAGGAAATGGGGAAGAGGGGAAACATGATCAAAATCCATGAAAAAAAAATGTAATAAAATAAAGCTTTTTATTTTCAGTTTTAGAAGAATATTAAAAATAATGCTTTAATTTTGTAAATTCAAAGAGAAAGCATGGCACAGCAATCTTCAGATGAGATCGGTCCACTGAGTTTGGAGGAAAGGAAGTGGGAGGGGAAGTGGATGCTGATGGACTTCGGAAAGCCATCCACACATCAGGGCACTGGTCTCAGCTCTCTCACTAAGAGGGCCAGGGAGCTGTGGGGCTCTGGACACAGGTGGCTGGATGTCTTCAGGGAGAGTGCTGGGTTGCCTAGACCCACCTACCATCCGGAGTTCTATGGACTGAATTTCTTCTCTTGCCATCATTCTTCCCTATTTCTTCTCTGATTATTTTCATCCTCCTTCAGCCCTGGGGCTGAACCTCATGGGCAGCATCATCACATTTTACCTTCTAGAACCCATTTGAATTTGGCTAAAGGAGGCATTCTCAGGAAACTAAGGATTAGAGCAGAGAAAGAGGTTGGGGTGTTCATTCCCGTATCTCGCTGTGACTTCTGTTTGGTACAGCCCTTCACAGCCATATGGATCATGCACGCAAGAAGCTCCAAAAACTTGCTCTTTTAGTTCCTATGGCAGGGACAGCTTTCGACTATGCTGGCCCTGGGAGGCTCCATCCTCCCTCAACCCTGCCAGACATTAGACCCTCTTTGGTAAAAGGCATCAAATGAGCCTTTTGGATCTCACTGCCGCCCTGGCAGATTGAGCTCAGGAAGGAACACTACCCACTTACCCACCAACTCAGAAGTCTGGAAGCTTGGTGGGCTGGGGAGTTAGGACCGCAGACAATTTAAAGGAAGAAATGATTTATTTTGTCTCAGGGTTTCAGAATTCTTAACCCATTGTCTTTGGCTCTGTGGCAAAAGAGGAGAGAACATGGAGAGTGTCAGAACAAGAAGGGGGAAGGGTAAGGAAAATGATGAGGTAGTGACGTCAGCCACCAGAGCAAAGGACTTGCTCCCACTAGCCTACTTCCCCCAACTAAGGTCTATTCTCCACTGTGTTACTACCTTCTGATAGTCTATTCACAATTCAGCTCCACCAATGGGTTTTATTTATTATGAGGGCGGGGCCTTCCTGAGCCAATCACTTCCCCAGTACCTATCAGCCGGTAAGCTAGGCCCTAATATAGGAGCCTCCAGAGCTTAAGTCTTACTAAAACCACAACAGCCATGCATACTAACACTGTAGTGATCCAGAAAGAGCCAAAGATCACAGACCTACTGAGTAAAGGTCAGCCCTGCAAATGGGGACTCCTGGTACAGTCATTTGTACATGGGTCGGGCACACATACAAATTTATATATGATGTGTGCTGGCATTTACAAGATTTTTTTTTCTTTTAGTAAAAAGCTAAAATCTAATAATCCAGGTGGGAGGGGGAGCAAGCGGAGCATAGAATAAAGCTTTGATTTTTATTTTATGATTTTGGTATGTTCTGTCATTCTGTAGTTTAGGACAAAATGCGTAAAGCCAGGTTTTCTGGAATCAATTCCACATCCTATTAGTAATAGTGTGAACTCTATAGGTCTGTTTCTTACTCTTCAATCAGGAATGATAACCTTTGCTTTATAACTCTGTCTTGAGATTCATATGAATAACCACACAGAGAGCACTTAGAGTGGGGTCTGGCACCTAATAAGAATTTGATGAATGTTAAGCTTATTGTTACTAAAACTTCACATGCAACTTTTAAAGTCCACAGTCTTATCTAACCAAAGAGTTCTCAAAATATAAATTTTATGATTTTGTTCTGGGGGGATATTTAGACAAACAGAAAACGTATGTTTTTCAGAGGGAAGGCAAGAACCCTAATTCATACAGATAAATTTTCAAATAAATAAATGGTTCCATTTTTAAACAAAGAAAGCATGTCAAAGACCTCTCTATTGCAACAGAGCAGGACCGTATTTCACTTAGGGTTGGGGAAGGCAGGGAAGCTTTTTGTCTGTACTTTTCCAACATCAGCAGATCTGTCTCAGACTCCCTTTTCTGCTGTGACTCTAAGTAAACCCTCACCCTCTCTGTAAGTCATTTATTTGTGATAATTGAAGCAGATGTCTTTTGGTTCCTACACAACCCTGAAAATACATCTCTCGCAACAGAGACCAGACACTCACTCCAGGCACCAATATGTAAGATTGCATCTGAGCAGAGAGGTAGGAGGTGCCTAGCCTTTTCTTAGCCTGTAAAATTCTTCTATAAATAACCACGTGAAACACACTGAATCATTTCATTTGCTAAAGATGGGCACAAAAGTACAGTGAGGAGAAAAAGCAGTTCCAAATGGTAACCCAGTCAAGAATCCATTCTAATGCTTATCAAGGGCCTGGAAATTAGCTGCCCTTGATAGCAGCCCAGAAGAAGCAGAGGAAGTCTCCATGGCTTCTTGTTCTGCCTATTGTCTGTCTTCATGTTGCCCAACAGTTTGGTATCTCAGGAGGAATTAGTGACAGACAACATACTCTGTTAATTTCCTGTATTTCCAGGGAATCAGATGAGGTATCTTTGCCGAATCTAAATCTCTTTTCTACCCTCTCAAACTCTCTTCTGTCTCTGCTTGGGCTGTGTCTGCTCTACAGATAATTAGTAATTAGCAGCATACAGCTTGCTGGCTGTTAATGGCAGTGGATTTATTTGGCTCCAAAATCTACTGCTTTATTTTTAGAGCATTTTAATTTCTTGGTTATATATTATAACACAGAGTTATAAATTATAAAAAGCAAGTGGAATCCTAAGGAATAGAGCAGTTGAATAATACATATGCTGCTGAGATTAACTCATTCGGCCCCATCAAATGTCCATACATTCTGCTTTATAATATTGGTCTTTGTCTACCACTGTAGAAATGAAACTTCTCTTATTTAATTTCCTATGAGATGGAAAAACACTAATAGTTTATAGATCTGCTGGTAACATGAACATCACAGATACCTCATTTTGACAATTTTTCAAACTCTTCCCCAAGTAAGCCTCTAGTAAGGAGGTCTCCAGTAACAATGTAGCCTCTACCCAAGTTACACTTGGCCATGTTAGACATCCCAAGAGACAGAAATAAAAATGGAGAAATAATGAGGATTGGAGATGCCAGAGCTAGGATAAGTTAAGCATGGCAGAAGACCTGCCCTCTTCTTGGTATAGAGATCACAGTTGAAAAGATGTTTTTGTTTCAAAAAGCACATGGCTTGATTAAAACAGGTGATGATGGAAGACCATGACTATGATTTCATGTGGACCCTGCTTTATAATCTACAAATAGAAATGTGACTATGCATGCCCCAAAATCTGGCTTTCAAAGCTCATTTTTGTTTCCGTGCATGTGTGCATGAACATGCATGATTGGGTATGTATGTGCATGCTTGTATGTGAATGAACATGCACACGTGTGCACATAGGTGTGGAATCCAAAGGTCAATCTTACATGTCATTCTCCAGAACTAGGCATCTTGATTTTTGAGACAAGGTCTCCCACTGTGTCTCGGGGCTCAGTGATTAGGCCAGGCTGCCTAGCCAGATAGCCACCCCTGCCTTCCTCTCCAGCCCTAGAATGACTAAGTGCAAACATGCATGGCTTTTTACATGGACAGTGGGGTTCAAATTGAGGCCCTCTGCCTTTGCAGCAAGCACAGCATCAACTGAACTGTTTCCCCAGGATCTCATTCTGACAGATTTTGTCTTCCCCGATCCTGCTCACAACTGTGTGCTCCAATACCCAGCATAATAATGTATTCCCGGAGTTCTACTTTTAGCTTTCATAGTCCTGGTTCTAATACATCAGGTATTCCTTATTTAGACACTGAGATATAAGTGTCTCTCTGTCCTTTTCTGTATAAACCTTTATCATAGTTTTAGATGCCTTGCCTTTTTTCAGCTTGGTTTTGTAACTGTCTTACTCTCCTTATGTATCTAAGAGGTGTATGCGTATGTGTATGTGTGAGTGATGGTGTGTGTGTGTGTGTGTGTGTGTGTGTGTGTGTGTGTGTGTGTGTTGGATATAGCAAGTGTTTTTTGGGTTCAAAATGTTGGAAAGAAGTTTCCTTACAGAGTTCCTAAAAATGTGGAACTATACTTGGAAAGTGAGACTATCTTAGTAACTTAACTCTTGCTCTATCGTGAGTTAAGCTTATGTGGGCTGGAGCAGGCCAGGGTGGATGGATGGGGGCAGAGGTGGCCAATGATATTGTAAGCAGGATGCATCTATCAAGGCTGTGAAGCTCCAGGTTTGGGACAGCAGCACTTTTAGAGTCAAGGACACATAAGGAATGGCACAGTTGAGGAATTACTATGAGGATCTGGAGCCTAGGGCAGATCTGGAGGATCTGACTCCACTGTAGATACAGTGCCTGGCACTGTACCAGGACTGTCAGTACAGAGGAGGCCTGGCCATTAAGGTCAGGGTCAATTACAGTGATTCATTGCAGATGGCCAACTTCTCCAATCCAGACTAAGACAGACAGGCAGACAGAACATATTTTTAGGAGCACAGCAGGCATTATAAAGTAAAATGTCAAGCCTTTGTATCAAAAGTTATAAGGACCCACGAGTCTAAGACAGTTCAAAGGCTTAAAAGTGGTCACCAGCATCTATAGTACCTCTGGTGTGTCAAGGATGCCCCTCAGTAATTATGATTAATATATCTATTGCCACCATGACTTTGAAGGTGGAGATTATCCCTCTTCCTATTTGAAGATGGAGAAACCGAAGCAAAAGGAGATTAATCCATTTGTCTAAGATCATTCAGCAATCAAGTGTGAGACTCAGGAATTGAAGCACAAAAGTCTCTAGAATTGGGAACTTGGGTCTATGCTGTTTCTTTGTTTTATTTGACTAGAGCAACAATTTATTTTGTTTTTATTGAAAATAGATTTTTTTCATACAATAGATTCTAATCACAGTTTCTCCTCTCTCAGCTCTTCACAGATCCTCCCTACCTCCCTACCTATCCAACTCCATGCCCTTTCTCTCTCTCCCATTAGAAAAAAAACAGGCAACAAACAAACCAGAATAGAGCAAAATAAACAAACAAAAAAAAAAAAACAGAGGGAAACCCAAAAAAACACATACACACTGAAAGACACATGCACATACAGAAAACTCATAAAAATACAGAATTGGAAGCCATAATATATGAGCAAAAGACCAATAAGGTTTTAAAAAGGATGCCCAAACAAAGCATTATGAGACAAAAAAAATCTGAAAAAATACTGCTGAATTTATTTGTGGTAGCTGTCTACTACAGGGCATGGGGCCTGCCCCTAAGTGTGAAGCATTTATGAAAATATGTAACTGTCTGTTTAAAGATTGTAAGATTTTTACACAAAGTACACAATTTTTATTTTTCTTGAATTAGTGAAAGCTATACTGACTTGGCTCCATATCCCTGTACGGTTAGGTATGAGCTCCATGGCTGGTGACAGTACCTGCCTCCTTACTGCGTAAACCCATTTTACTTCTCTCATTTGCGTTAGCTACACTGTGTCATTGAGTGGACAGGTAAGTGTATTAGCCCCGAATCAAAGGATTGAACTGAAGAATACACTCAAAGAAAGAAAGCCAGGAGATAGAAGCTGGATCCATTGAAGCTGGATTACAGAGGGTTTGAAGCACATATTACTGAATATGCATGACTTGATTTTATGGACACTTGGGATTAAGAGCTTATGGACTGTGTTGTAGACTCAAGACCAAGGGAGCAAGATGTACAGAAATTTGAAAACAAATTCTGATCTGATCCCACTACATCCAAATCTTCACTGTATGTACTCTGCTCATGGTTGGAACTGGGCCACAGTGGACTTAGCTAAGTTATTAGTGTCAAGACAGCAAAAGTGCTTGACCCAGAGAAGTCCAGGGAAGTTGGTAATACTCTTGCTCTCTCCCTTGATAGAGGTTACAGTCAGCATTTCGGATCAGTTGTCATGTGTTCCTCTGAGTAAACAAGACACAGCAACTTTAGGACAGAAATGACAACCTGTCTTTACCTATATTCTATAACATGAGCACAGGAGGATCTCCTCAAAGTTAAATTTATTTAAATTAAGGTTTCGGTTTCTTGACTGAACCTAGCCACGTTCCAACTATGCAGTAGCCATCTGTGGCTGGAGGCTACTGAAATGGACAGTGCGGGTGCAGAACTTTGCCGTCATTGCGGAAAATACTATTGGACAGCACTGCCCTGAAGAAGAATACCCATTGCACCATATCCCAGTTCCAATTATTCCAAGAAGGCCGTCTCTATGTGCTCTTCCCACACATGGCAATGTGGAGTTGTTTCCTGGAATGATGAATATAATCCAAATGGAAATTCTTCATCCACAGATCTCCATCTTAGGAGTCTAAGTAAGTTCACTGTAAACTCTCCTTCCACTGGGGAAGTTTAAAGTTATCCCTGAAATTGGTACCCATATTCAAAGCATACTTGTGATCTATCTCTGACTGCAGCTTCTTTACCAAATCTGTCCAGACATTCATCTAACAACCTGACTGTTTTCAAACACAAAGTATCCTGCACACAGAAAGTGCTTAGGAGTTGAGTAAGAGAGAAGAAGCATACCTAATGTATAAGACACATCTTTCAAATTTCATAATCACAGCCCATATAGAGGATGCTCTACCTTCCCTTTCCTAATAGTAAGTTCCATGCCAAGACCCCTTCCTCCTCACCCTTCTCTCCTTTTCATCCTACAGGCAAAGCTCTTTGATACTATTTTATTGCTCTGAATCCTTCACTTTCTCCCCCCAGGTTTGTAGCTCTCCAAAATAAAGAATAATTTCCCCAAACAGAGATACCCTAATACCCACAATTATTAAGAAAATGAAACCTTCCCCTCTACGTCAGCACAGTGCCTACTTTCTTTGCTACCCCAGACTTGTGTGATTGTGGCTGTTACTTCTGTGGCACTATGCTCATGGAGAACTCTCAAGTTTGTGAGGAGTTGAGGAACAGCTGCCCTCTGACACATGGAAAGTGTGAGAGAGGAACCTTCTGCTCTCTTCAGCGCTGGACTTGGGTCAGAGCATGGGAAGTTTGAATGAGAGGGATGTAAGATCCTCATGGAATTAAAAAGCATTGATATAAATCTTTTAGTTTATAAGCATTTTTCACTCTCTAAAGTCACTTATATGAGACTGTAATCTTAGTTTCTACTTGAAAATAAACACCTGAGTCTTTATTCTCCAAAGCACAACAATTAGCCCCAATCCAAGGGTGCTTTAGTTTTGTAGACAGCAGAGGTAAACACTGCAACATCGTCTGAGGCATCAGTTTCTTTGCTAAGCATTTCTTTCATTCCCCAGCTTGAGTCTCTGTCAGATTCCACTGAGTTCTCATTAAAACACGTCTTGCTGTCCTGCTTCCAAGACCTTCTGATTTAGTAGATTAGTCATAGGCCTTGGCATTTTTTCTATTATGCACATTTAGAGACTTTAAAATTAAAAAGCTGAGCTTGTTGGTGTGTGTTGGTGCAGGCCTGTAATCTTAGCACTTGGGAGGCCGGAGAATCAACAACTGTAGGGCTAGCCTGAGTTATACAGTAAGACTTGGTCTAGAACAACATGAATGAATGAATGTTGAATAGAAACAAACTAAAGAAGACTGAATGAATCATACATTTGCATATCTCAAACCTATATTATATCTTCTAATTGTGGGTTTATTTTTCCATTTTCATCATTATGGTGTTGGTTCTGTTTGATTTTCTAGGCAAACTGGAAAATATTTGGGGAAACCACAGAAGGTGATGACATATATGATTGTCCTACCCTGTTTGATTTAGTAGGGCATTGACTCTAACCCAGAATCATACATTCCCTAGCTAGTTTTCAGTCTTTCCAGAAGGCAGGACCTTCTGGTTGCACAATATTTTCAGAGCTTTTAGACAAATGGGAAAAAATGTCACCCTAGACTCATGAGAAGACTAGTTAACTTGAAATTGTGTATTTAACTTCTAAGAATTCTTTGATGTGGGGATTAAAAAAAGGTGATTATGAAGTAAGAAGAATTAAAGGTCTAGGGATGATTTGGTTAGCTTGGATTCTATCTTCATCAGGACATTTCTCCAAGAACTTCCGAAGACCCTGGGATTTCCCCACTTTAAGCTCTCTTTGTAACCCCAGTGGCCATGTTATCACTCTGATGAATGGCATCTGTCATTCTTGGCCAATCTCACCACAACTGCTTTCCCCATTGACTGTTACATGTCCCAGCTGATGCTGTATCCTGCCAAGTCATACATCCTCCATTTGTGGCTCCATCTTAAGTTATTACTTCGTGTAAGATATATATTTAAAAAAACCAGGAATTTTGGATTTAATTATGTGGCTCCACTAGGCAGACCACAGATAAAGACGCTTTGTAATATCACTTGGGATTGTTCGTGCTTTCTTCTTGTTGTTCCCTTGTTTCTTCTAGAAACAGAATGTCAAAAGCAGCACAGCTAATTGAATTAGTTTGAGATTAGCCCATTTAGCTGGTCTTTACAGTGAAGAATAGCTCTGTCATTAAGCTCCCCCAGCCTGCTTTTTTTTTTTTTTTAACACATAAGGGATTTAGGCTTAAAACAAAGCCCATCTTAATTCATGAAAAGCTGAGTTATCTTCTAGCCTAGAGGCCACACTGCACTGAGCAGACAGGATGAGATTCCAGGAGTCATGATGTATTGAAAATGTGTTGTCCTTTCTCCACTGATTGAAGAAGAAGAAAGTCTTTAGCAAGGCTATGGGCCCAAGAAAGATTGTGTAGGTATCAGCTTCCTTCTTTATATTTTACTCTCACCTGATTGTATATCTGTGGGTGCTCTTGCAATTCTTCTGTAAATTGTAAAACATTACAAATCAGGGCTGGAGAGACATACTTGCATAAAACCTGGGATTAATTCCCTGCACCCACATGGTGGCTCACAACTACAGGTAACTCCAGTTCAAGGTATCTGACGTTCTGGCCTCTGAGGCATCAGGTATGCAAGTAGTACATACATGCAGGCATGCGAGGAGCCGATGCAGTCCTGAGTGAATGTCTATTACTGACATGAAAAGGTCCATGTCAAGGGCCCTGGTGGCAAGGTCTTCCTTCAGCCTCAGGGGAACGAACGGCAAGACCTTCTCCTGGTCCTGGTATATTCGTTAACAGTGTATGCAGAAAGAATCAACCACAGCTCCTCCTCCTAGGTGACTGCAGCCTGAGACTGTGACCCTACTGAGATTATCTGGTCTGCCCCTTGCTCAGCTGTATAGAACAAACTTGCCTCTTGGTTCTAATGTATATAATAAGCCCACCTCCATGTTTAGCTTTGTATGATAGATGAGCTGAGTTTCATGGCTGCTGGTGTATCTCCCTCAGAGTGCACAGCCTATCAAATCCCAGCTTTTCTCTGTGCGTGTCTCTCATTTCTCCAGTCCCTTTGCCACAGACAAGTCAATCCCAATTCTGTGCTGCTTACAACAAAGGCAAACATTCATGCACATAAAATTAAAATAAACGAATTCTTTGAAAACCTTTGAAATAAAAAAATACAATATACTGTGATATTAGTTATTGTTGAAGGAAGATCCTAAGAGCAGCCCATAAACCCCTTGCTTTTCTTATGTTCTATGTATCATTCATCTCTTTACCTGGGAATATGTCTACCCTTGGTCATAGTTGTGTACAGCAACAACAAAAAGCAAGTATGTCTAAAATATAATGTCTGAGGGAAGGGTGTTGTAGAAGAGATAGGGAGTGGCAGGGATAACTAACACTATAGCTATTGTTTGAAAACTCCATATGGAAACTCACTATTTTGTTTGTGTGTATGTGTGTGTGTATACACTTAACACACACACACATATATGTGTGTATGTATATAATGTAATTTATGTTAGAATTACCCTATACCAAGAATAATACTCACCCCAGAAGTCATAGTTGCCTAGTATCAAGTATAGAATGTTTCTCCTTAAATTGTTAGTCAAGATTATCTTAGAGACTTCCAAAACAATACAGCTTATTCACATTACTCTTGGTGACCCACCAGAACTTGATGGTAAGACCCCATTGCTGAAAACACCACACACTTTTTTCATAGGAAATGGAGAAAACAAGCTGGTACCAATTGAGAAACTTCCTCTTTGCTTACTGGCCTTTATATATCAGAAGATTCTCTGTAGACTCCTGGGAGAGAAAACTCATCAAGAGTATTATTTAGCTGTGACACCTGTAAGTCATAATAATGACAGACCTGGTAAAAATAGGCAGCATAAACGTGGGAACACACAGCTACTTTCTGATTGGCTTTAAGGCCCACTCCGCAAGAGAAAACAGTTAGTGGTGCTGTAAATGTGATGATGAGCCACGATTGGGGAGCTCAAAGGCCCCAAGAGTAAACCTATCATTATTATTTTCCTAAAAAGATGTGGTATCATTGGCCTCTAAGTACACATCTCAATATCCATAGGTTAGAGCAGCAGTTCTCAGTCCTCATCAGAGAATCTTCTTCGTTCAGTGGACAGTGGAGGTTTAATTCAGAAACACAAAATGCAAAGTCAAACTCAAACTGTGAAGTGCAAGGACTAAGTGTCTGTGGAGTGAGCAGTGATTAGTCACAAATGGGACATTCATATCATACCCACTTTTACTCACACAAGTCTTGGGAACCATGGTAATAGAAGGGTCTGAAAGATTGCAAGAGACAGAGGTCAGGGTGGACCAGGGCAAATCAGGGTCTTGCAGACATGATAGGACCACAGCAGTTACAAACTCACAGCCTCTGTTATTGCCTGCATAAGACTTGCACAAGATCAAGCCGGTCAATACCCTAGCATGGATAGGAGGGGCACACAAGCTCCTATCCCTAGCTGGGAGCTAGTGGTGGTTAGTGGCTACTAGGGGATGAAAAGGCAATTTAATTTAAGGATTTGACCCTTGGTAGATTGATGATGTTCCAGTAGATGACCCCACACCCATGCATATATGTGCAGCACAAATTGAACTTCTTGAGATTTATATAAAAACAAAAGGGACATGAATTTGATAGGAGGGATGGGGAATATGGCATGGATCTTGGAGGAGTTAGGGAAGGATGGTGGTGAATATAATCGAGATACACTGTATTTATGTATAAAATTCTCAAAGAACTAGCAAAATGTATTACAAATAAAAATCCTAAATAAAAATAATAAAATATAATGTCTGTTTCTTTAGTTAAAGTTTCAGTCTATATACAATCAGGTAGATTCAAAGCCCTACACTACTATATCTACCAACTCTAGTAGGAACTGTATGTTATTGTTACAATAAGCTATTTATGTTGTGAATTGCTTCAAACATGCTTCTTTACAGCATCTTCAAAAGATCATTAGAAGTAATTAATCTTTAATGAGGACACCAAGGCAGGTAAATTTAGTACACTGCCCAGTATCAAGTGGCTGTCAATGGTGGGTCATGTGACAAAAATCATGGTATCTCCAGAAGATAGGAACCTATTTCTTATTTCTGGCTTCCCTGTAGAAAAAGAAAATCTGACACTTCAAGAAGATAAGGGCAGCTCCCATAATAGACCCCGCCAGCTGTGAAATAGACTATTTTACACGATGACATAAAAAGCAGGCAGAAAGGTGATGCTAACGACACTTCAGACTCCTTCTTGATATCTTTGCATTTCCAGGTGCTGAGCGGGAAAATCTCTCTGTCCCTAATTACTTTTGACAGTCTTGGAAATGAAGTCAGGTCAGGGGTACTGTCAGGGCGCTCAGTCAGAGTATCCAGACTGCAGCTGAATTTATTACAAAGGACAAAGGAGAAATGAAGACCTAGTCATAGCTAAAAATTATAGATAAAGGCAAGGCTGAGAATATAGATAATTGGAAGCATAATAATGAATACTATTATGAAGATGCAAAGCTTATTTCTATAGAGCCAGAAGACTACCCAAGCCAATGCTTAAATCACAGCTTCTAAATGTATCTATCCTCTGGGGTGTTAAAGCCATGCTCTAAACAATCTGTAGAAAAAGGATTAAAGTAGACAATGAAATGAATGAAACAGATCATTGTCCTTCAACCTCAATGGCCCTAATATCTGATATTCAAGAGGACTTATGTCTCTCCTAGCAAAACCCTGGCAACAGTCTCCTCTATTATCTTTTGAACTTGTCACATCCCTGAAGACTGCGGGTTCTGCCATCCTCCATGGTCCAACCCAGTTTTGCTTTTTTGGGTGTTCTTTTCTGTCCACCATACACAGCATGAACTTCACATTCAACAGTCAGTTTTTATACATGGTTATGTGCTCATTCTCACATTATTGCCCTCAGTAACAATTAAAATTTCAAATCACATCTAACTCTCAGTACACTAAAGGCTTATTTCTTTTTTTGTTTTTCATTCTTTAATTTTTTCATTACTTAGTTTCATACAATATGTTTAGATCATATTCACCCCTACTCTCCCAGCACTTCCACAATTGAACCCTTTTTCCCTACACACCAAAGTTTGTGTCATTGTTTTTAATCTCGAAAGACAGATTTTTGTGCTGCCCAAATATTCCTGAATGTATGCTAAGTATGGGTTTTTATCCTGTAGAGTGGAACTTAAATTTAATCAGAAAGTTATTGGTTATTTCTATGATATTTGAGCCATTATTTCACCAGAGGGCATGTCTTTCCAGGCAGCATATTATTTGGAACTGGAAGGGTTCATAGCTGAATATAATAGATGATCACTTTTCTGCCTTTGTGCCCTGCATAGCACTTCCAGCACTATGAAAACTACCTAATAGGGGTAAAACTTCCAGGTCCATAACAGTTTGCCTTTGCGTGTTCTATGACTCAAGCATGTACTGTTGAAAGCAATAGTGTTTTACCTTCAAGTTGTGGAGTATAACCAAAAGCAATGGCAATAGCCAATAATATTTGGGGTCTAATTGACCTCACTATCCAACAACTCCAAAAGGAGTAACTCATATCTGAGAACTGGGATTTTTGTTTGTTATCCTATGGTATTTAGCAGGGGCACTATTTGCCTATTATAAGGTGAATTCATATTAGCTCTCTCTCTCTCTCTCTCTCTCTCTCTCTCTCTCTCTCTCTCTCTCTCTCTCTCTGTGTGTGTGTGTGTGTGTGTGTGTGTGTATGTGTTCATGTGTGTAGGATTCTACAGAAGTAAATTTCTATGTGTGTTTTTCAAAAGCTCTCTGGTGTTATTTATCCCTTCCCCTAACCCTTTATACAAGTCATTCTATTTCCCTCCTTTTGAATACCTTTACCCACAGCCCCTTAGTAATTTTCTCACTTTTGTGGATATTTCAAATGAAACACTCATATCTGAAGAGTTAAAGCCAGCATCCACAGATGAGAAAAAAACATGTGACATTTGTCTTTCTGTGTCTGGGTTACTTCACTCAGAATGATTGGTTTCAGCTCTGCCCATATACCTGAAAATTGCATAATTTCATTTTTTCTTAATAGCTAAACAATATCTCATTGAACAGATGTATCACATTTTCATTATCCCTTCATTAGTTGATGGGCATCTAGACTGTTTCTATTTCCTGGCTATTGTGAATAAAGCAGCAATGAACATGGATGATACCTGATCGTGTACCTCTAGTGCAGGGTATGGAGTCTTATGGGTATAAAATCAGGAATAGTTTTGCTGAGTCATAGGATAGATCTATTTTTAGCTTTTTGAAAAACCTCCATACTATTTTCCATAGTGCTTACACCAGTCTGCATCGTTACAAGTGGTTAATAAGTGTATTCTTCTCCCCGCATTTACACCAACATTTGCCATCATAATTTCTTTTTTGTATTGTCTTAACCATTCTGACTTGGGTGATATGAAATAGTAGAGATGTTTTAATATGTATTTTTCTTTTGAGAACTCTGTTCAGTTTTATTATGTTGTTTGTTTTCTTGTTTAATTTTTGAGTGCTTTATTATTTATTATTTTGAGTGCTATATTATTCTAGATACTAACCCTTTGTTGAGTTTATAACTAGTAAAGAAATTTCCCATTCTGTAAGCTATCTCTTCACTTGAATGAAAATGTTCTTTGCTATACAGAAACTTTCTAGATTCATGAGGTCCCATTTATTACTTGTTGATCTGAAATGCAGGTGCCATTGATGTCCTGTTCAGAAAGTCCTTTCCCGTGGCAATGACTTAATCATCTTCTGTACTTTCTCATCTATCAGCTCTCATGTTGAATTCCTTCATTCATTTGGAGTTCAGTTTTGTGCAGGTTAAGAAATGAAGCTCAGTCATTCTTGTTCCACATCTAGTATCCTCCTATGAGTGAGTCACCAGGGAGGCTACCTGGAAAACAGGACCCCAAGAAAGACACGAGGATCGCCCAATGACGGAGAAATGGAAGAGATCTACATCAACAGCCTGGACATGAGTGGGGTTAGTGAAGGGCAAGGATCGAGGGAAAGAGAGCTTTGGGGAGCGGGAGATCCAAGCGGGATAGACAACAGAGGGGAAGAGCAGGGAATGGGAGACCATGGTAAATGAAGACCACATGAGAATTGGAAGAAGCAAAGTGCTAGAGAGGCCCACAGAAATCCACAAAGATACCCCCACAACAGACTGCTGGCAATGGTTGAGAGACAGCCCGAAATGACCTACTCTGGTGATGGGATGGCCAAACACCCTAACTGTCGTGCTAGAAACCCCATCCAACGACTGAGGGATCTGGATGCAGAGATCCATGGCTAGGCCCTGGGTGGAGCTCTGGGAGTCCAATTAGTGAGAATGAGGATGGTTTATATGAGCGAGAATTGTTGAGACCAAGGTTGGATTAAGCATAGGGACAAATAGCCAAACGAATGGAAACGCATGAACTATGAACCAATGGCTGAGGGGATCACCAACTGGATCAGGCTCTCTGAATGGGTGAGACAGTTAATTGGCTTGATCTGTTTGGAAGGCACCCAAGCAGTGGGACTGGGTCCTGTGCTCATTGCATGAGTTGGCTGTTTGAAACCTGGGGCCTATGCAGGGTCCCTTGGCTCAGCCTGGGAGGAGGGGACTGGACCTACCTGGACTGAGTCTACCAGGTTGATCTCAGTCGGGGGGGGGGGGGGCTTTGCCCTGGAGGAGGTGGGAATGGGGGGTGGGCTGGGGGGAAGGTGAGGGGGCTGGAGGGGGGAGAACAAGGGAATCCGTGGCTGATATGTAGAACTGAATTGTACTGTAAAAGAAAAAGAAAAAGAAAAAAAAAAGAAATGAAGCACAAGTTTCATTCTTCTACATGTGATATCCAGATTGACCATCATCATTTATGAAAGATGGTGTCTTCTCTCCTGTGCATATTGCTAGATTCTTTGTCAGAAGTCAGATGACTGTAGGATTGTTGGTGTATATGTGGGTCCTCATTTCTATTTCATTGATCAACAAGTCTAGGTGTAGACAAACACCATGCTGTTTTCCTAACTTCAGTTCTGTTCTGTTGTATAACTTGAAATCTGGGATGGTGAGCCCTTTAGCAGTCATTGTTGTTTAGGATTGTTTTGTCTGACCTGGGACTTTTGTCTTTCCATGTGAATTTTTTTTTTTTTGAGACAAGGTTTCTCTGTGTAGTTTTGAGCCTTTCCTGGAACTCACTCTGTAGTCCAGGCTGGCCTCGAACTCACAGAGATCCGCCTGCCTCTGCCTCCCGAGTGCTGGGATTAAAGGTGTGCGCCACCACTGCCTGGGCCCATATGAATTTTAAGATTGATATTTTTTTCAATTTCTGTGAAGAATTGCATTGGAATTTTGATAAGGATTGCATTTCTTTCTTTTAAATTTATTCTTCTCTCATATAATACATTCTGATAAAGGTTCCCCTCCTTCTACTTCTCCTAGGTCCATCTCCCCTCTACTCCAGACCCACTCCTTCTCTGGTTCTCTTCAGAAAAGAGAAGACCTCCAATGGATATCTGACTCAGGGAGGGGCAGGACCCGGGCCTGAGTGCAGCTTCCTGACTCTTAGGTTTATGTTCTTTCTTTGATGCAGTTCAGTCTCACCTCCCTATAGTCTTTGACTTTTTTTTTTTTTTTTTTTTTTTTTTTTTTTTTTTTTTTTTTTTTTTTTGGTTTTTCGAGACAGGGTTTCTCTGTGTAGCTTTGCGCCTCTCCTGGAACTCACTTGGTAGCCCAGGCTGGCCTTGAACTCACAGAGATCCGCCTGGCTCTGCCTCCCGAGTGCTGGGATTAAAGGCGTGCGCCACCACTGCCCGGCTGTCTTTGACTTTTTTAACTTTCAGAGTCAACAGCAAAGATTATATGTTTATTCATTTCCCAACATCTAATTACCACCCTCCCACAGTACTTTTTATTCCCCAGGGTATCTATATCTACTAGAGCAGAGTTCTGTTGCTGGCTTACTTCTATCCAAATTCTCTGATCTCCTTCCTTACCTTCTACCTTGCATTCCTCTGTAGTAGAACCACAGCCTTTTCTACCAAGTGCCAGTGTCTCTTGCCTTATAAAATTTACAAAACTGGACCCTTTTCCTCCTGCTGGGTGTTCTCATCCAGCCTTGATATGAGGGTCTGCTGCACTCAGGCCCGGGTTCCGCCCCTCCCTGAGTCAGAGTGGATCAGCTCTTTCTGTCCGTCCTGGTTTCCCCATCAATGAAAGGACCGTAAGGGGACTTACCCTGAAGCTCTGCTGTAGGGAGAAAATAGGCAGCCCATGTAAAGAGCCTGCTGACGTGGTGCTTAACACTTGAACTGATTTTAAACTCTTATTTATTGGTAGTATTGTGTAAGTGTGGGGGTCATTGTGTAATGGTGGGGGGTATACATGTCACATTGTGAGTGTGGGGGTCAGAGAACAACTTTATAGTGCTGTTTCTCTCCTTCCCACATGGGCTCTGGGAATTTGAAATTAGGTTACCAGGCCTGTGTAGAAGATGCCTTGACCTGCTGCGCCAACTTCCCATCCCTGTCATTTTTTAATTTACTGAGTTTGTGCACTTTGGAGATTAACCATTAGCTCCAAATTCTTCCATATAAGCCTGGCTCTCCTTAAAATTCACAGTCCCCCTTTTCACTAATTGTTATTGCATATATGTAATATATATTATACGAATTATATCACACATACACACACACATATTCTTAAATATAACCTGCTAAATGTGGTGATATTTTGTTCCCCAAAATATTGTGCACCCTAATAAACTTATCTGGGGTCAGAGGACAGAACAGCCACTAAATATAGAGGCCAGAAAATGGTGGCACATACGCCTTTAATCCTAGCATTCCAGAGGCAGAGATCTGTCTGGATTTCTGTGAGTTCAAAGTCACATTGGAAATAGCCAGTCGTGGTAACAAGAGCCTTTAATCCCAGGAAGTAATGGCAGGAAGCAGAAAGGTATTTAAGGCATGAGGACAAGGAACTAGAGCTGATTAAGCTTTTAGGCTTTTAGCAGCACCTCAGCTGGCATTCATTCTGGATGAGGACTCAGAGACTTCCAGTCTGAGGAAACAGGATCAGCTGAGGAACTGTTGAGGTGAGGAAGCTGTGGCTTGTTCTGCTTCTCTGATCTTCCAGCATTCACCCCAATACCTGGCTTCAGGTTTGTTTTTATTAATAAGACCTTTTAAGATTTGTGCTACAGCTGAATCCATAGAATGTTACTTGTATGTATGTTTTCAGGGCTGACCATTAGGCACTGAACAATCAATTGGTATGCTCTTCCCTGGGGAAGGTCACCTGTCCCACTCCCAAATTTCTTCAGTTGCTTGAAGCTTTTTGTGTAAGGTTGAGGCCTTGAGGGCTTTTCCCCCGTTGGCTTGCCTGTTGGTGTCATCTTTGCTTGACTTTCATTTGGGAACCCATGAACTGTTAACATGGGCTTCCTTCCTTCTCCTAAGGTCCTCCCCTAGCGAATACTAAATTTACAAGATTGGGGTGTGGCCAGTGGAAAGATGAAGAAGTCCCTTTGAGAGAACCAAGGGCCAGATACGAATGCATCGTGGAGCTTGGACATGAAATGAGGAAATTTGCTGGATTCTAAGTCGTCAAAGATGGTGCATAACACTTGTCTTGTGGTCTCAATCTTAATAACTCAAAGTATTTCACAAGAGATTAAACAGCTGACATCTGAAATTTGGAAATCCTACCCTGTTCTATTCTACAATTTTAAACAGGGTCTTGTTTAAAGGCTGGCCTTGAACTGGTGGTTCTCATGCCCCCATCTCCTGATAGCTGAGGTTATTGTTGTATGCTGTCTTACTTAGATACTATTATTTTAAAACAGGATTATTTAAGACTGAGAAATTGGATGCTAGACAACTTGACATAATTTGAGGAAAAATGTCTAGAAATAGTTTCCTGAACAAAAAAACTCTGGCAAGCATGGGGTAATTTGATTAGAAACCAGCAAAAGTTTAAGTGAGAAAAGACACAGTATCCACCCACTGGCTGCCTTCTTTCATGGTTCACTGACAAGGCATCTAGCTTCATCCCAGCATCACTCCTAAGCTAGAATAGATCTGGGGCAGTAATTGTGCTTTATCTAAGAGGTGCCATAAGTGTGGGAGCAAAACCAAGAGTAAAGACAATGCAACCCAAGTTCATGAGCTCTAAATGTTGACGCAAAAGAGAGTGTGGCAGAAACTCACAGATGAGAAAGCACCATATAAAACACATACTTTAAGTTTCCATAGAGTTTTAATTCTGAATAAGGACTCCCAGTCTTTCAAGGATGGTCTACAGAAGCCAACAGTCCTATGATGAGAAAATGTTTTAGCTAGGTGGCAATATGGAGCAACATTAAGCAGCTCAACAAATGCTTAGATCATAGTTATTATTTCTAGGTCTAAGTGGGAATTTTAAAATGATGCTATTTAATGAATGAGTGAATAAACAGATGAAAAAGCAAATAATAGTAAGACAGTAAGTGGATACTATAATTAAAATGATGAAATGGAAATACCTGCGATGGAACTCTGGAGATGAACCCACCTCGATGCCTTTCATGATTCATGACACTCTCACTGCCTTTCCATTTCAACTGATTGAACAGTCTAAGGAAACAGCGCCTAACGGTCAAGCATTAAAAATGGCCAAGCACAGACCTGAAAAGTCTCATTGATGGGACTGCCCACATGTGAGCTGAACAAAGAGAACATGACAAACTGGACTGGGAAACATCCATGAGGCCTTACCTCTACAGAAAGTACTACAGACACCTGAGATATGCTGGGAGTGGGAGAGGTGGTCCTTCCAGAGAAGAGCGTACCAATTGGTTGTCCAGTGCCAAGTAGCTAGCCATGAAAACATACATAAAAGTAACATTATGTGTAATCAACAGGTTATATTTAGTAATATACACATATATTCAAATATATACATGCATATACAATAACAATTAATGAAAAAAGAGGCCATGAGTTTGAAAGAAAGCAGGGAGGGGGGTCTTTGAGAGGGAGAAACATTGTAATTTAATTACAATCTCATAAATAAACAAAAATATAGCTTATCACACTGTATATGGTAACCCATGTGTTTAATCACAGCACTCATGAGGCAGAGAGATATACCTATGGGAGTTCCAGGCCAGCCTAGTATACATAGTAAGTTCCAGGAGAGCCCAGGCTATCTGTATAGTGAGACCAAGTCCTAACATATACATATATATTTCTGACCATTACTTCTGTCCACAGCGTATGCTAGGCAGAGAAGCAGGCTTGCAGGCATGCAGACATGATAGTAGCTAGCTCTGTCTCTGTCTCTCTCTCCCTCTCTGTCTGTCTCTTCACCCCCCCCACCCACCCTGAATGTGATTCCCTCCACTGCATGGCTGCCTGATTGTCTCCTAGCCTGCTAGCTCAAGCCTGCTGGAGTCTCCTGCACTCTCCTTTTGATGTCCCGGATCCATCTCACCCCAGAGCAGCAAATTTGTATCTATATTTTTGCTTCATTTCCTGTGATGAATTCTTGCTTTATTCCAGCACTGGCCTGCTGTGTGACCCTGGGCAGAATATATCATGAGTCTTTGTCTTGTGAAGATAACCACAGGTATCTCACGGTGCTGTAGAGCTGTCAGATGCTACCCTTCAACGATCACTCCACACATCTCATTTCCTCTGTCCCTGCAGAGACTGTCTAGGATGCCTACTGGGCTGAAATTGTGACATTCCACTACCTATCAAGGGTTGTCTGGGGGTTAAAATGGACTAAATCCACGTAAAAAGCTATTAAAATGTATAATCGCTACATTCAAAATAAGATGAGTTTTGGACACTATGACTTTTAAAAAGATACGTTTCTCTCTAAAGTTCCAGAGGAGTCATTTGAATGATATAACTTTAAATAATCCCTAAACATTTAACTCTGACACACACACACACACACACACACACACACACACACACACAAGCTTGATATAGGAAACCTTTCATTTAACCAAGTTTGTACATAAAGCTGAAACCCATGAATGCTGAGATGAAGAGTAACATTGGAAACATTTGGTTTGAAGCCCTTGCTAGCTGGGCCTGGTCTTCATCCCTCTCCCCAAAATCTAGAAAAGCGGTCTTTCCATTGTAGAAGATCCACTGAACATTCCTGACTCAATTAAGGCACACTTCCCAGCCCTGACAGCTCATCCAAATGACACGGATCTTCAACTTCCTGTACGCTGCAGAGAGAGCAAGAGGGCAAAATTAATTCTCTTCCCATCATGCTGTTGAAAAGCCAAGCAACTTTCTGAAGAACACTGTGACTGGGCCCTTTGCTTTACTGTTTCTAACAACATAGCATCCCCTGGCTCCCTCAAGTACACATAGGAGCTTTTTATTTCCCCTCTACGGGTTGGAGTATTGGGAAATTACATGTCATGGCAAGAGGCAGAACGAGTGCTCTGGCGCCAAGTGAATTTGCATGGCTGATATGGTATCCATTTGCTCACTGTTCTATACTAATGAAACTGAAATGAAAACAAGCAAATGAAGAGGCATAGGAACAGCAACATGGACATTCCAACAGATCAGAGAACTGCAAAGTAAGTCTGTGCATTTGTAGTCAATTGGCCTTGACAAAGGTACTAAGACACACATTCTCTCTTTAAAAATCATGTTTCTTAGGTGGGTGGCTGTGGTGATTCACAACTGTAAGCCCAATGTTGGGGAGGATGAGGCAGAAGAATCAAGTATTTAAGGCCGTAGTAGACTATCTAGTGAGTTCTAGAGCAATCAAGGGAGACCTTGTCTCAAAAAACAACAACCAACCCACAACAGAAAAATAAAATTTCACACACTCTCAAACTATATAAAAAAAATCAACTCAACATTCATTAAAGACTTGAATGAAAGACCAAGTGTGCTAGATCAGAGAGATTATAGCACAAAGAGAGACTCATTTTAGTGTTTAGTTTGGGGTTTTCTTATTAATTTGGTATTCTGGCTAGCTTATTGACAGCCTGATACAAGTTGGAGTTCTTTAGGAAGAGAGAGGCTCTCAATTGAGAAAATGCCTTCCTAAGATCAGCTGTAGCCTTTATATGAGGGTTTGTGTCTAGTTTTATTGTAACTTGTTATGCCATGTTCAGTTGATATGCCTGGAAGGCCTGCTCCTTTTTTTAAGGGAAATGTAGAAGGAGTGGGATCTGGGGAGAGGGGAGATGGGAGGGGACTGGAAGGAGTGGAGAGAGGGGAGACTGTGTTGTGGTAGGGATGTAATGTATGAGAGAAGGGAAAAAGAGAATTGAGCTGTAGTCAAGTTTGTAGTGCATTTTCTTAATTAGTGGTGGATGGTGAAGGGCCCAGTCCATTGTGGATGGTGCCATCCCAGGGCAGATGATCTGGGGTGTATAAGAAAGCAGGCTGAGCAAAGTAGGAGGAACAATCCAGTTAGCAGCACTCTTCCATGGCCTCTACATCAGCACCTGCCTCTTGATTTCAGCTCTGCTTGAGTTCCTGTCCTGACTTCCCTAGACAATGGTCTATGGTGTACAAAATCAAATAAATCCTTTACTCTCCAAGTTGGTTTTGGTCATGATGTTTTTATCACAGTAATAAACACCTAATTATGGCATTTGGATATGACTCTAAAAGTAGAGGTAACAAAAGCAAAAACAGAAAATCAAAATTTTTATCAAATCACAAAATGTATAAGTAGCAAGGGAAACCATCAATACAGTGAAAAGACAACCCTACAAATGCACGAGGAAATAATTGCCATATGTCTGATGGGATTAATATTCAGATATATAAAGAACTCAATAGCAAGAAAGAAATCACTCAAAATGTGCAAAATTTCTGAAAATACATTATCCAAAAAAGACATATTAAAAGCCAAAGGTATATATATATAAAAAGACTAATATTATAAGTTACCTGGAAAATGCAAATCAAGACCCAGGATGAGACATCATCTCATATCTGTTAGGATAATGATAGTAATAATTTTAAAAGTCAAACAGTAACAAATGTTGAGGATGGTGTGGATAAAAGTGGAAACTGTTGGGGAGGTATGTAAATTTTTACCACCATTATGAGGGACAAATCGAGGTCTCAAAAATCATTAAGACTACAAATTATGATAATATCCAGCAATATGCTCCTGAATATACAGCTGAAGGAAATGAAATTAGTATGTGTGTGTGAAACAATGACCAGACGGCCCATGCTATCTGTAGCACTATTCACATAACCAAGACACAGGAGCAGCTCACATGCCCATCTTTGGATAAACTGATAATTATCTGTTGGGAATGTCATTTTGTATGCTGTGAATATGTGTTGCTCTGATTGGTTGATAAATAAAATACTGATTGGCCAGTAGCCAAGCAGGAAGTATAGATGGGATAAGAAGACAAGGAGAATTCTGGGAAGAGGAAGGCTGAGTCAGGAGACACCAGCCCACCATCCAGGGAGCAGCATGTAATGGCACACAGGTAAAGCCACAGAATATGTGGCAACAAATAGATTAACAGAAATGGGTTGAGTTTAAATGTAAGAGCTAGTCGGTAGTTAGCCTGAGCTAATGGCCAAGCAGTTTTAATTAATATAAACCTCTGTGTGTTTACTTGGGTCTGAACAGCTGTGGGAATTGCGGGGCCACCAGGTGGGAACACAGAAAAACTTTCAGCTACAAATATCTATTTATCACTAGCTACAATCTTCACTAAACAAAACCAATTATATACTTTAATATTAACATGTGAAGGGGAGAAATAGTTCATGTTGTTGCCATGTATATTCTTTTTAAAAATAATCAAAATATTATTTTCTAATATAGCATTCTCTACATTAATAGCCCTAAAGATGAGAACATGAGAGGGAACTATATTCCAAAGTGGAAGAAAAGTGAAATACAGATGATTGTTCTATTGGATTGTTAGCATAATAAACAGGTTTGAGAAGCCCTTTAAAACATTTATTTCATTTGGCATTGTTAGAGTGGTATCCAGTACACTAGAGATGTCAATAAATACTAGATATGGTTAGTTATTTGGAAAGTTGTCACAGGTCACATGTCAGACACTCTCAGCTCATCACATTGGACTGCAGCATCACCAGTATAAGAGTAAAATCCCTAGTAGGTCAGGCTACATGATGGACATTTAGGTCCTGACCTCCACCCTCCCTGTCATCTCATCTTGCAAGGGAGACAGACAAAACATGCTTCACGGGGGCTAGAGTGAGGAAGTAGTCTCTTTTTAGCTGACTATAGGGGCAAGCACAGGCTTTGTTGGAGTTATCCTAAACATTTTGTGTCATTCTTGTTGTTCCTCCAGATAAAAGCATAAGGAATCTTCTTCATAAGGTGAGGGCTTCAAGTGGGGATGAGCATCACAGCAAGAAACTCAGAGAAGCCTCTGTGCAGAAAAACAAAACATGGAGTGGGGGCTCCATTAGCTTTACCTTCTGTGGATGTGAGCCAAACACTCGAGATTACAAAGAAATGTTGGTTCACAATAGTCAGGCTTACATTTATTTAATTATCCTTCTGTATCCACAAGTCCTCACCTACAAATTGATGATATGAGTGATGTGCACTCCATCAGATGTGCGGCCCACCTCACAGCACAGACAGCCCTTGAGAACACATGCTGTGAAAGGATGGGGTTGCCATAGCAACAGCATCCACCACTCTCAATCTCAAATCCTCCCTCCCGTTAGCGCCCTCCTTACCAGGGCCTCATCTTCCCTGGAAGATTTCTTTATTTTTCTCCTTCAATGTTTATATCCAGTGGGTACCTACTGCTTCACCATATTAAGGCCTGGATATTGCTATTAGTAGAGCATCCATGACAAATACATACTGTTGTTCCTAAACTAAGATGCATATGAAAATCACTGAGGACTGGAAGTCTGGGTACCTGTTATTGACTCCATGCCTAGAAATTCAGCCTAGAAGTCCTCACTGATTTAACAAGCTCCATTAATTTAGGGAGAGCCTCTAATATCCCCCAATAATTTTATGCATAAAGAAAATGAGATTCTGAAACTGCTAGAAGAAAATGAAGCAAAATCATGACCTCTGGCAACTTCCTGTCATTTGAAGGACAAACTGAGTACAAGTTCATGTGCTCAGGTCTGGGAGAATTCTCTGCATGTGCCTGCTGCATGCACAGTCTTATGGCAACATCCCTTTTCTAAATTCCTGCTACTAATTTTCTCTGATTAATTTTCTTGGTTTGTCTGTAACTATGGCTGATTGTAATAAATGCCTATAAATACTAACAATACTCAAGCTGCCACAAATTTTCATTGGCGTCTGAGTAGAATTTCCACCAATAAATGTTTTTTGTCCACAGTTTGGCTAAAGTTTCCCTCACTGACTTGGTGAATACTTTATGATCCTTGGAAATTATGCTATGAAATAACACAGAAGCACTGGATTTTGATTATTTATAACAAAGGCAAATCTATCTTCTAAACTTTGGAATGAAAAGACTAACAACTTTTCTTTGAGACCTGTGAATTTGTAAAATGTACACTGAACGTGGAGCATGCCAGTTAATGATATACTATTTCATACTTATTGTTTACCTATCAGTGCTTAAAAACTAATCAAACAACACCAGTTTCCTACCACTACAGATTCTTGGTGCGCAGAAGCCCAGAGTCAGAACTCTATGAAGTTCTCCATGTAAATCCAGCCATTCAGTGAGATGCGTCTTCTTCTGCTTAAGCCAGCCATTTTTGGTTGAGGAGGGATGCAAAGGGCAACCTGAAGATGTTAGGTCCTGTCATTTCCCCGGATCCCTTTAGATAAAGAAAGGCACTTCAGGCGCACGCCTTTAATCCCAGCACTCGGGAGGCAGAGCCAGGTGGATCTCTGTGAGTTCGAGGCCAGCCTGGGCTACCAAGTGAGTTCCAGGAAAGGCGCAAAGCTACACAGAGAAACCCTGTCTCGAAAAACCAAAAAAAAAAAAGAAAGAAAGGCACTTCAGTTTCAGCATCCCTGACCCTTTGGGCCTAATAATTCTTGATTATTGGGTGTTGCCCTGTGCATCATGGGATGTTTAACAGCATCCTTGGCCTCTACCCACAAGATGTCAGTTGCGTCTCTCTATATTGTGTAAACGAAGATGATTCCAGACATTGTTAAATATCCTCTGGAGGACAAAATCACCCTTGGTTGGAAGCTAATATTCTAGTCTATTGGTCTGGAATGACCCATCTGTGATTCTTGCCCATAGCTACTCTGAGAACAATGTTTCCTTCCCTCCTTAGCTTTGGCCAAAGTACCTGCTTTGTTCTTTCTTCCTTAATTCTTTTATTGATACATAATTTACATATTATACAACTTACCCTATGTATAATTTAGTTCTTATATTTTTAGAGTTTTGCAACTGTTTCCACAATCCAAGTTTAGAATGTTTTCATTACTTCTGAAATAAACTCCCTACACATAACCAGTCACTCCCCACTCTGTATTCCTCACTTTAAATATCAAACTAATCTACTTGCTGTTCCTATAGATTTTCATACTCTCACATTTTCACATGGGTAGACTCACACAATGTGTAGTCTTTTGTGACTGCCTTTATCCACTTAAGGCTTACCTGTGTTGTATCATTAATCAGTCCCTCACTCCTTTTATGTGAAATGACAATTCATTGTGTAGACATGCTACATTTATTATCTAGTCATCATTTCATGGACATTTGGACCATCTTTATTTTGGCTCTTATAAATAAGGTGCTATAAACATGCATGTACACATTTTATAAAACCTCATATACTTTTATGACTTTGGAATATGCCTCAGAGAGGAATTGCTGGGTCATGTGATATTTTGGTACTTAACTTATTTAATAACTGGTGAATAGTTTCCCAATGGCTGTACTCTTTCTTATTTTAAACAGCCCTGTGAGTAAGAGTCCCAATGTTATCCATTTCTTTATTACATTATTATGAACCACACAGATTTACTGGGATGGGCATGGGGGTAAATTATGCTTACTCAATTTAGTGGCATTGGATGAAATATTTGGTGAATTTCGGTGCATGACCTTTGTGGTAATAAATTTAAAAAGAACATTTTATTATCTACAGACAGTGTGATTCTTTTTGTTTTTAATAATGAGGAGTTACATATGCCATTTTCATGCTAGCATATAAAGTGCTTTGAGCATATCCTTTGCCATGCCCTGTTGCTTACCCTGTCTTCATTTCTGCCCACTGCTCATTAGTATCTTTGTCCCCCACACAGTTTTGTTCCTCTCAGGTCACCTGTTCAAACATGATTTTACATATATCTAGCATCTAGGTTGCTCTAAGGTGACTTTTTCTGAGACTGACTTAATGTGGTGATCTCCAGTTGCATCCACTTTCCTGTCAATGATAAAACTTGCTTCTCTCTGGCTGGAAAACATTTCATGGTGTACATACACCATGTTTCTTCTCCTATCATTTTGTTGTGGATACTAGGTGGTTCCGTAACGTAGCTGTTGCAAACAGTGCTGCAGTGAACATTGATGTGCCAATATCTCTGTGGTAGGAGAACTTGGAGTCCTTTGGGTAAATACTGAGAAAGAGTATAAGTGGATCACATGGTAAACCTGTTTCTAATTTTCAAAGGAACATCCACCATGATACCATAATGATTAGAATGGTTTATATTCCCAACACCAACTGTATGTACAGGATTTCTTTTGTTTGCATACAAGCCAACATTTGTTGCACTTTCATATTATATTATTATCATTATCATTATTATTATTATTATTTTATTTTTTTTAAATTTTTATTTTGCAATACAATTCAGTTCTACATATCAGCCACAGATTCCCTTGTTCTCCCCCCTCCCGCCCCCCTCACCTTCCCCCCAGCCCGCCCCCCATTCCAATCTCCTCCAGGGCAAAGCCTTCCCCACAGACTGAGATCAACCTGGTGGACTCAGTCCAGGTAGGTCCAGTCCCCTCCTCCCATGCCGAGCCAAGGGACCCTGCATAGGCCCCAGGTTTCAAACAGCCAACTCATGCAATGAGCACAGGACCCGGTCCCACTGCCTGGATGCCTCCCAAACAGATCAGGCCAATCAACTGTCTCATGGCTCAGCCGTTAAAGGCTAGGCTCACAACCAAAAATATTATTATTATTATTATTATTATTATTATTATTATTATTATTGTGTGTATGTGTTTGCATGAGCATTCACACGCAAATGTGCAACATATGGGTGTGTGAGTATGGGTGTGCACTCGCTATGGTACCCATTGGGGGTCAAAGGGAAACTTTAGGAGTCAGTTCTCTCCTTTCACCGTAGGTTCTGGGGACCAAACTCAGTTCATCAAGTTTGTGCAGCAAGAGCCTTTATCTGCTGAGTCATCTGACTGGCTCTGCAGTTTGTTTTCTTGATGACCATCTGACTACATTTGAGATAGAATCTCAGTGTAGTTATATTTGCATTTTTTTCTCTCCAGGGAGGTGAAGTTGCACGTTTCCCACTTGTTTATTGATTGTCTGTACTTCATCTTTTGAGAACTGTCTGCTCATTTCTTGAGACGGTTCTTTGATTGGATTGCTTGATTTCTTCTTAGATCTTTTTAGGTCTTCATATATTGTGGATATTATTTTTCTATCAAATGTATAGCTAGCAGAGTTCCTCTCCCATTCTACAGGCTCTCTCTTTCCTCTTTTAATTGTTTCCTTTGGTGTGCAGAAGCTCTTTAAGTCCATGAAGTCTCATTTGTTAATCTTTGGCACTACTTCCTGAGTGACTGGATTCTATTCAGGAGATGTTTGCCCATCTAGAAGTATTTTTCCTACTTTTTCTTCTCTCGGTTTTATTTTTGAGATCTTATATTAAGGCCTTTGATCATTTAGAAATGCTTTCTTTCACAGGATGACAGCCAAGGATCTAGTTTCTCTGTGTTAGTCTGTGAGTGCGTGTGCACAAATACATGTGTGTGTGTGTGTGTGTGTGTGTGTGTGTGTGTGTGTGTGTGATCATGTTTGTGAGGATGTATATACACATGTGTGTGTCTGTGTGGAGACAAAAGGCCAGTAAAGGGTATCTTCCTCAGTTATTCTCCAGCTAATTATTTTAGGCAAGATCTTTCCCTGATTCAGTTTGCCTGGCTAGCCAGTGGACTCTAGGGGTCCACCTGTCTCCACCTTCCTGATATTGAGAATTACAGATCTGCTTCATTGCACTCAGCTTTTTAGGTGAATGCTGAGGACCCAAACTCAGTTCCTCATGCTTGAACAGCAAGCATTTTATCAAGTGAGCCATCTCTCCAGGCCTAGTTTATTCTTGAAATGTGGATACTCATCTTTGCCAGCACCGTTTGTTGAAGAGGATGTCTTTTCTCCAATGTATATTTTTGGCATCTTTGTCAAAAGCAGGTGTCTGTAGCTGTGTGGGTTTATTTCTGGGTTCTTTGCTCTGTTTCATTGATCTTTGTGTCTGTTTTGTGTTAGTACTGTGGGGTTTTTATTGCAAACAGCTCTGCGGTACAACTTGAAATCAGGGATGGTGATATTTCTAGAATTGTTCCTTTTGCTCCCAATTGATTTGGCTATCTGACATTTTATGTGCTTCCATATGACTTCTTGTTTCATTTTGTTTAATTCTTTTCATTTTTTTCAATTTCAAGGAAGAACGTCATTGAAATTTTGATGGCAAATTTACTGAGTCTGTAGATTGTTGTTGACAACACAGCCCTTTCCACAATATCAGTTCTTCCAGAACAGCATGCAAGAGCTTTACGTCTTCTAGTTTCGTTTTTAAGTATTTTAAAGTGTCTGTTGTAGATGTCTTTCTTCTCCTTAGTTAGTTTTCTTCCTAGGTGTTTTCCAAAGTAACTGTCAATGGATTGCTTCCCTGATTTCCTTTTCGGCTTTTTGGTTATTGGTATGTAGGAAGGCTATTGACTTTCATATGTTCATTTTGTATCCTGTCACTTTGTAGAAGTATTTGACTGATCTAAGTGTTTTCTGCTGGGGTCCTTAGGATCTCTGATATATAGAATTATATTATCTCCAAATGAAGATGTGTACTTTTCTTTCTTTCCTACCTACTTGTATCCCTTTCATTTTCATGTCTTATTTCTCTGAAGATCACAATCATTATATTGAGTAAGAATACAGAAACTGGAGTATTATTCCTGATTTTAATATAAATGCTTTCATTTTCTCCTATTTAATGTGATGTTGGCTCCAGGTTTGTATTATCTCACCCTTATTGTATTGAGAAATGTTCCTTTGATTCCATGTCTTCAGGGCTTTAATTATGAAGGAATGCTGGATTTGCATCTATTGCATGTGTTGGGGGGAAATCATGTGATTTATGGCCTTGAGTCCATTTATCAGGCACATTACATTTATTGATTTCTATGTTTAACCCCCCTTTATTCTCTGGAATGAAGCCATCTTAATCACGATGAGTGATCTTTTTTATGTGTTCTTGAATTGTATTGGCAATTATTTTATTTACATTTTTGAATATATATCATCAGAGAGATTGGTCTGTGGTTTTGTTCATATTGTTGTTGTTTTGTCTTTATCTAGCTTTGGTGTCAGGGTAATATTGTCTATTTAGAAAGGTCTTGGCAGTGTCCCTTCTTTTTCTATTCTGAGGAAGTTGGAAAACCATTAGTGCTAATTACATTAGAGATCTGATAGAATTCAACAGTGAATCCATCTGGACCTCAACTTTTCCTAATTTGAAGATTTTTTTTTAAATCACCAAGTGGTGATATTGTGTCCCCCAATATGTTGTGCACCTTAATAAACTTATCTGGGGTCAGAGAACAGAACAGCCACCAAATATAGAGGCCAGAAAATGGTGGCACACACACACACACACACACACACACACACACACACACACACACCCCTTTAATCCTAGCATTCTGGAGGCGGAGATCCATCTGGATCTCTGTGAGTTCAAAGCCACACTGGAAACAGCCAGGCATGGTGACACATGCCTTTAATCCCAGGACTTGAGATCTCATGTCCTCATACCTTATATACCTTTCTGCTTCCTGCCATCACTTCCTGGGATTAAAGGCATTCACCCCAAAACCTGGCTCCTGGTTTGTTTTTATTAATAAGACCTTCTAACAATTCGTGCTACATCACCACTTAAATCTTATTGCTTATTATAGTTCTCTTCAAGTTGTTTACCTCATCTTGGGTTTTTTTTTTTTTTTGGTTATATTGATCTAGAAAGTCATTCATTTCTTTATATTTTTCCAATTACATGAAATACAAGTTTCAAGATATGTTCTAATGATTTGCTGAAGTTTGTTGTTACCTGTTGTACTCTATTCTTTTTATTTTTTAGTGTTATTAATTGGGTTTTCTCTCTTTTTCCTTTGGTTAGTTTGGCTAAAGTTTTGCTTTTCAAAAAATTTATTTTTTATTGATTATTTATATCATTTTTGTTACATGTAATTAATTTCTCTAATCTTAATTCTTTCTTTCTTTTTTCTGACTTTGGGTTTGGATTGTCCTACACTGCACTCATCATCAAGTTGATTCCTTAATGTAGGCACTATAGATGTGAACTTCGCTCTTACTGCCACTTCTATTGTGTCACATAGGTTTGGGTATGTTGTGCTTTAATTTTCATTCAGTTCTAGCATGTTTTAAATTATTTTATAATTTCTTTGCTAACACACTCATCACTCAGTAGTATGCTGTTCAGTTTCCAAGGTTATGCATCTGTTCTAGAGTTTCTCCTGCTATTGGATTCTAGTTTCCTTCCATTGTGATCAGATAGAATGTAAACAATTATTTCAATATCCTTATGTTTGTTAAAACTTCTTTTCTTTGTGTTCTATTCAAGGATCCATTTTAGAAACAGTTTATTGGGATGTTGAGAGAAATGTGCATTCCAAACAGAATGTTCTACAGGTACCTGATCCAGTTGATCTATGCTGTGATTGAATTCTGATTTTTCTGCTTATTCTTCATCAGAATTACCTATCTATTGGTAAGAATGGAGAGTTAAATCACCAATTGTTATTGTGTTAGAGTTATTCTGTGTTTCTCTATGTAGTAGTGTTTGCTTATAAAATCAAATGCACCAGCCTTGGTTGAGTGTATGTTCAGGATTGTAGTTTCCTCTCCATGAATTGTTTCTTTAACCAGTAGGAAGTGAACATATTTATTCTTCTGACTACTTTGGTTTTAAGTCAACTTTGTCAGATATTACTACAGTGAGCCCTGCTTGTCTATTGTTGCATTTGCTTTGGAAACCTTTTACAACCTTTCACTCTAGGGTCACATTTGTCTTTGATAGTGAGATTTGGATTTTTTTTTAAGCAAAAAAAGGGAGATGGATCCTGTCTTTTGTTTTGTTTATTTGTTTGTTTTTTAGTACAATCTGCTAGTCTGTGTCTTTTGCTTGTTCATTTAGTCCATTAATAATCAAAATTATAATGGAAAGGTGTGTGTTAATTTCTATCATTTGGTTGGTCTTGCAGTATTTGATGTTTCCTATTCCTACTCTTTAACTACCCTTACACTGTAGTTTATTCCTTCCTGCAGTGCATCATTCCATTCCGACCATGGCTTTCCTTCAAGCATCTTTAATTTCACTGTTTTTATGTTCACTAAGTCCCTCAGATTGTTTTTCAATCTTTAAAAGTTCTTATTTCTCCCTCCATTATGTGTCAGGGTCCAGCCTCGACCTGTCAAAGGGTTCTTGTAGGGAGGAGTGAGGAACTGAGAAATAATAGGAAGAAATATAGATGTAGACAGAGAGAAAGACAGAGATGCAGGACAGCTTCGGGAGGGCCCTGGGTCAATACCGAATCACCTGAATCTGATGGATTTTTTTGTACATTAGCAAGGGGAGAGGCAAAAGACCTCCCTCTTTCAAGATCAAGTACAAACAAGTGTAGACTCTTCAAAACACCTGGTAGCCACACCCCACAACAAAACATCTTGTGATTAGGCCTTAAAGTATAAGACACCTGGTAACCATGCCTTTGCACCCTATTATGCAGCCTTGGAGAGCAATATAAATTCTGACTCTCTGACCTTGAGTCAAACCACAAGTTGGAATCTTTGTGAACTCTCACAATTATGTTAAATAATTTGCCTGATATATTAAAGCGAGTTGAAAATTTTTGTGTTTCAGAACTCAGAACTCATCATACCCTACCCTGCTCTCCTGGGTGCCAGAGATTTGATTGAAAAATCTACTGTAGTTCTGAGGGACTTGCCTTTATAGTGATCGATGCTTCTCTCTTGTCACTGTTTAAATTTTCCTTTATTCTCTGTGATTAGTGTTTTAACTACAATCTGATAAGTGATATTCTCTTCTGGTATTATGCATCTGGATGGCCATCTTTTTCTAAGTTTCAGAAACATTTTTGCTGATTCTGTGGAATACGCTGCTTGTGTCTTTGGCCTGAAGTTGTTACCCTTCTTCTGGAACCAAGATTCACAAATTTTGACTTTTAATCATGTTCCAAGGAATTCTTATGCTTTGCCTATAATTTCTTTTAAAAATATTTGATTTTGTGCATGCATATATGTCTGTATGAGATATGCACACATGAGTTCAGATGCCCACAAGACTACAAGAGGATATTGGATCCTCTGAGCAGGGGTTATAGGCAGCTATGAAATAGCTGATATGGGTTCTGGGGGCTGAACTTGGCTCCTCTGGAAAGCAGGAAGCATCCTTAACCACTGAGCAATCTCTCTAGTCACATGCATTTTCTTCTTCTTCTTCTTCTTCTTTTTCTTCTTCTTCTTCTTCTTCTTCTTCTTCTTCTTCTTCTTCTTCTTCTTCTTCTTCTTCTTCTTCTTCTCCTCCTCCTCCTCCTCCTCCTCCTCCTCCTCCTCCTCCTCCTCCTCTTCCTCCTTATTCTAATAGTGCTAGGTTGTAGTAGAGTTGGCATGTGTAGTCATTGTTCAGAAGTCAAACTCTAAGTCTGTGTGCTCAGAACACCTGGCATGACACCTTTAATGCTCCTAGAGTATAATTTTATTTTTGGTTGAGTTTCTGGCACAGTTGAGATGAATTGCGAAGTGTATCTCTGAGTTTCATTCCTGATGCTCTCTCCAGTTTATCAATGCTGTGTCAATGTAGGAACCCAAGTGAATGTTCCAGCAACTTCAGCAGAAGTCTCTGAAGGGACCTTCTCAAGGTCACACTCAAGCCCTATTGTTCTTTGCCTGTGGAGACGTGGGGACTATGGAACTACCCACTAACCAACTCTTTATAGAACCAAAGTGACTATTGCTCAGGCCAGTTTTAGAATGTTCCTACAACCATACAAGAAGAACATTTTGCCCACTGTCCATGTGGCTAACCCAAACAAGACGACTATCTGATGAAAACTGAGTGCTTCCCAATGTCTCCTATGCTGTCCTTTAAGGAGAAAGGGAGGACTATTCCTTTGGGAGCATGCCCTTGCCCCTATTCCCCAGCCCCGAGTCGTTGGAGAATTGTTGGATGCTGAACTGACAACACAGATGGCTACCCCGGGTGAAATGTGTGCCTCATAAGGACATACTGATGGAATGGGAATCTTTGAGTTGACACAAAACAATTCGACTTTCATAAATGAAACACAAAAGAGAACTTCCAAGGAAAAACAACAGGAACTCAATAACAAAGCTCTTAGCACTCAGGTAATACAGTGACAGCAGCACTCAGAGACACAGTGACAGGAGCTAGTATATCTTAGATGCTTGCCATTATATCTTAGAGACAGCTTACTTAAGTTATTTTTTTATTTAATGAACACAACAAACCTTTAAGACAAAAAAAAAAAAAAAACAACTTCACCTATTGTATGTGTCCTTGGGGGCTTGAGGGCTTACCTAGTATGTGACAGTTAAGATCTGGTTATTTCAGATGTTGAATGAGGCTGGCCTGTTCCCATACTCCTTTGCTGCCTGCTGGGTATGTAGGCTGAATATTTGTTACTCAATTTCTTCAAACACCCATAGAAAGAAATAGGGCTCAGAAACATGTGATAGATGTGAAATCTGTTCATTTCCAGAGGCATTTTGCAACATCTCAGCATCGTGTACCTGATCTCCATTGCCCTGCATGCTGACTATTCTGCTCTGCACTATGGCATACCTCCAGCCTAAATGAAGGGATGTCGCCAGAAAAGGCGGGCTCTGCTGCGGGTTTCTATGATAGAAAGGCAATGCTGAATGTCACGGACAAAGTGTCATATTTATAATGATTGGTGATTGGTGTCATTTACAGCTGTACTTCAGTTTTTTTTATTTGAAAATTCAAATGCTGATTTGTCTACCTCATGTAATCATCATGAGGATTAAAGCAGTTAACTCATGTCAAATACCTGTGGTGATACCTGTCAACGCTAAAGGGCAAAATGAACCTCATAGAGGTATTCAGATCAGATAGAGATAATTGCTTGCAAGCTAGAGGAATTTACTTTGACTTAGCTAGGGACACACACACACACACACACACACACAGAGACAGACAGAGAGAGACAGAGAGAGAACTGAAGGATCCTGAAAAGAACCCAGGTAGCTGTAGGAACTCAGACAGATGAAGGCAGAGGTGAACCTGATGTGCAATTTGTTTTGAGTACTCAAGGAATAAAATGACCGACTTAAAAATCATATACAGTTCTGTCTTTTCTGAGAGGGGATTTGAGTTTGACGTTGCTACTGTGAAACATCTGGCAAATGGATGAACTAAATGGCTAAACTTCTTTTCTTGCTTTTAAAAATTGTTTATTTTTTGAGATTATAATATATATATACATGACAAAAAAAAAAAAAACAACTTCACCTATTGTATGTGTCCTTGGGGGCTTGAGGGCTTACCCAGTATGTGACAGTTAAGATCTGGTTATTTCAGATGTTGAATGAGGCTGGCCTGTTCCCATACTCCTTTGCTGCCTGCTGGGTATGTAGGCTGAATATTTGTTACTCAATTTCAATATATATATACCATTTCCCCTTCCCTTTCCTCCCTTCAACCCTCATGTAACCCCTTGCTCTCTTTTAAATTCATAGCCCCTCTTTTCATTAATTGTTGTTTTATACTATATATATATATATATATATATATATATATATATATATATATATATTCTTCATACATAAACCAAACTTCCTCAGTCTGTATATAATATTACCTATATGTATGTTTTCATGGTTGATCTTTGGTATTGGATAACCAATCAGTGTGCTCTTTCCTGATTAAGACAATTTCTCCCACTCAGGGCTTCCTTCAGTTGACTATGGTTCCTCAGGCAGAGTTGAGGTCTCTTGGTATTTCCCCTGTCTACTTTGGCATGTATGTTGTTGTCCTTGTTCAGCTCATGTTTGGTCAGTCATGTTGGTGAGACATTATAGGTATAACTTCTGACATTCCTAGGAGACACACTTGCAACAAACTCTCTAATCTCTGGCTCTTACAATCTTTCCATCATCCCCTTTCCTGAGCCTTAGGTTTTGATACTATTCTGGATTCAATATTTTTGCTACTTTTTTTTTTTACTCATTGCCTCCAATTTCTTATTTGTCACAAAAGTACCCTATCTTTCAAACGCTACCACAGATACACTTTACATGGTGGTTGCTATGTGCCAGACAATTGTTTCCCTTCCAAAATCACACATGGATACCTTGAGCCCAAATTTATCTGTGCTTGGGGGTAAAAAGAAGGACATCAAGATTTAATGAGCTCTCTGGGGGATTGTTGTCTATTGAAGGAGATGAGATTCTAGGAGTTCACACACACAGAGAGGACCTTATGAAGAGACAGTGAGAAGGCAGTCCTATGGAAACCGAGGAGGGGGGGTCTCTGGAAAAAAACAGCTGTGAGAATACCTTGATCGTGAATGTCTAGTCTCCAGACTGTGAGAACATAAATTTCTGTTGTTTGATCCAGATGGCTTCTGGGTTTCTTGTTGTCGAGCTACACAATAATAAGGCAATTTTCATTATACCCTTTTTTTGAGGAGAAAAACATTTCAGACACTGTATTTAGCAATACTTTTCTCATGCAACACGAAAAGCACAGGTAATAAAATTAAATATAATGAACTTCAACTTTATCAGAATTAAAAATGTCTATGCACAAAAGACACAATTAACAGAGTGAAAAGGGAAGCAAAAAGGAGGGTGTGGGTGGGCAAAACGTTTGCAAGCCAAACATCTGATAAGGTATTAATCTCAGAATATAGAAAGAATGCCCAAAACTCAACAAAAAGCAATAAAATTGAAAAGAAAGAAAAGATAAAATAGTCAAATAGGCATTTTTCCAAGAAAGTATAAAATGCTTAAAGAATATGTAAAAAGATGCTCAATCACTAATCAGAAGAGATATTCAAGTTAAAACCACAATGAGATACTACCTCACACTCATTAGGAAGGCTCATATAAAAATTATCAGAAATTGCAAGTATGTATGAAGATGTGGAGAGATCTGAACACTTGTGTCCTATTGCTCAGATTGTATAGTGGTATAGCTACTATAGAGAACAGTATGACCACCCTCCAAATAGTAAATATAGCATTACCGTATATGAGCTAGAAATTTCATGTTTAATTACTAAATATTTCATGTTTAAATACTAAAAATGTTGAAAGGAGAGACACAGGTACTTGTGTACTTGTATTTGTAGAAGCAGGGATCACATAGGAAGGTAGAGACAATCCAAGCATCCACTGGCAGATGGGTAAACAAACGAAATGCAGAATGTGCACACAGTGGAATGTCATTCTGTCTTAAAAGGGATGATGACTCTGCTACATACTACAACACAGATGAGGGTTAAGGACAGTTATACTGTGAAATCCACCAGTCTCAAAGGACAACTAGTACACGATTCAATTCTATAAATTGTTTCAAGTAGGCAAATTCACAGAGAAAGAAAAAACAGAGGTTGCAAACAGCTTAAAGAGCTTTGGTAGTTACAGCTCCTGTGCAGTTCCAGCGTTAGAAGATAGAAAGAAATGCAGCAATCCTTGGGCACAATGGCCGCATGACAGCATGGATATGCTTAATGCCACTGAACTGTACACTAAAAGGTTGAATGCATTTTTGCCCAATGAGAACATTAAAACTTAAGCTCCACATAAATCCTAATGTACACAAACATTTTATACCCCATCTCTCTCAAAAGCAAAATGAGTTATAATTTATGCTTTTAAGTCTTAGGAGTGAATAATAAACTCCCTATGCCATGAATTATGGCTTATTGGATGTATAAGTTTTAGAAGGAAAAAAAGAATAGACTTATAATCTCAAAGTAAAAAATGAATCCTTAAGATTAAAAAGAAAAATGGGGTTATACCAGAATCTACCATTTCTACCCATCAATAATTTTATTAAAAAGTGATGCTTCAAGCTGTATCCATCTGCAGCACAGCTCCTGCCCCTATGGTTGGAACATCAGGGAAGGGTGGCAGAAAGTTTATAAGAAGCAGAATACTAAGAAGTATGCCCCTAGAAATAGCTGCATAAACAAGACCTGACGAGGACATTATCAGCAGACATGCTGAGGCAAAGGGGGCAACAACTTTCCCTGAACCTCTTTGGCTACTTGCACAAGGCTGAGAGGCTCCTTTCCTGCCTGCTGCCTGCAGAGTTCGACGGCTCCATTCAGGAAACAAATTAAACAGTATCAGCTAAAGCTGCAAGTGCAAATATCTGATGAGTTAGCAATTCTGTTTCTAGAAATACATCTAGGGAAACATATGATCAACAAAGCAGACTACTGTCCTGTGTGGAGTCTGTGTTTGTGGCTTCAATTCGCCATAAGATGGAAAATACTTGAAAAAACAAAAATAAAAACCAATGTCTTTAGTAAACATGTTCTGACTTTTCCACCTGTCACTATTCCTTAAATGATACAGTGTAACAGTGCTTATTCACATGGCATTTACATTATATTAGGCAGTAAAAGTAATCTAGAGATGAAAAGTGTAGGGGAGGATGTGCGTAGGATATATGCAAATACTGTGCTGTTTCACATAAAGGACATGAGCATCTGCAGACTTTGGGATCTGTGGGGGATGCTGGAACCAATCTTCCACAAATACTGAAGGGTAGTTAGATATAAAATGCTCAGAAGAGAATGTTAAAAAATGAAAAAGAAAAAAATAATGAGAAAGGAGTAAACATTTGGAAATAGCATAATTCCTTCGACAGGAGTGAGGCTACTCAACTGTGGAATATTCATGTGATAGAAAAACCAGCATACAAAAGCCTCACTTAACAATATGGATAAATCTTATGCGCAGAACCTGGAGAAGAAATACATGTTGCAGAAAGATGTATAAGAGAACTAAGCTATCTATGTACATTTTTTAAAGATGTAAAATTGCATGGGCCTAAAAATAAAAGTGCTGAGTCTTGGGGTATGCAAATCTGTAGCTTTGCTGGTTAGTAACACTTGCCTCTCAGGGATGCATACCTCAGTACTGGATAACTATCTGGAAGCTGAAACTCAGTGTTTAGGATGTTTGGAGCAAATGTAACACATTGCATAATATATATATATATATATATATATATATATATATATATATATATATATATATATATATATCATGTTATGTATACTATGAAACAAATATGTAACATTATCTAATTTATAATTTATTTATATTTTTAAATATAAATAAAATATAATTTATTTCTAGTCTATATAAAGGGATTTTGGAAGGAAAGCATTTCAGAGCCAGTAGGTTCTAGAATTTACCAGGGATTCAGTTGTCTTTGCCTTGAACTGCATCAACAAGCTGGTCCAATTCATGTTCCAGCCACCACAATGACAAGTTTTAATAGCGGAAAGAGAAAGGAATAAATAAGTCCTTATCTTTTCTAAAGACACTTCTTGGAAGTCATAAGACATTTCTGCTTTGATTGTCCTGTTTGCTAAAACAGCAGTCACACTGTAGTATTCAATTCTAAAGGAGACCAGAAAGTTGTTTCCATTCCTGATAGTTAAACCCAATTTTTTTTCAGTTTTTTTTCCATTTTATTGTTATGTTTATTTTTTTTTCTTTGTTTTTTTTTGTTTTTTTGTTTTTTTTTGTTTTTTAATTTTTATTTTGCAATACAATTAAGTTCTACATACAGGCACAGATTCCCTTGTTCTCCCCCCTCACGCCCCCCTCACCTTCCCCCCAGCCCGCCTCCCATTCCAATCTCCTCCAGGGCAAAGCCTTCCCCACAGACTGAGATCAACCTGGTGGACTCAGTCCAGGTAGGTCCAGTCCCCTCCTCCCAGGCCGAGCCAAGCGACCCTGCATAGGCCCCAGGTTTCAAACCGCCGACTCATGCAATGAGCACAGGACCCAGTGCCAGTGCCTGGATGCCTCCCAAACAGATCAGGCCAATCAACTGTCTCACCCACTCAGAGGGCCTGATCCAGTTGGTGACCCCTCAGCCATTGGTTCATATTTCATGTGTTTCCGTTTGTTTGGCTATTTGTCTCTGTGCTTTATCCGACCTTGGTCTCAACAATTCTCTCTCATATAAACCCTCCTCATTCTCGCTAATTGGACTCCCAGAGATCCACCTGGGGCCTAGTCATGATCTCTGCATCCAGATCCCTCAGTAGTTGGATGAGGTTTCTAGCACGACAATTAGGGTGTTTGGCCATCCCATCACCAGAGTAGGTCAATTCGGACTGTCTCTCGACCATTGCCAGCAGTCTGTTGTGGGGGTATCTTTGTGGATTTCTGTGGGCCTCTCTAGCACTTTGTTTCTTCCTATTCTCATGTGGTCTTCATTTACCATGGTCTCCTATTCCTTGTTCTCCCTCTCTGTTGTTGATTGTCTTGTAGTAGTAAATTAGAAAGTCAAAATCAGTACTAGAGACCAGCATTCATTTTTGTTTCAAAAGCCTAGGGTATCCAGGTTCTGTTTATTATGAATAATGCTGCTCTCTACAGCCAAACACTAGGCTGAGCACCAGGAGTCCAGTCAAAGAGAGAAGAGAGGGATTCCATGAGCAAGGGGTATCAAGATGATGATGGGGAAATCTGCAGAGACAACCAAACCAAACTAGTGGGAACTCATGAAATTTGGATCAACAGCTATGGAGTCTGCATGGGACTAGGCTAGGCCCTCTGCATAGCGACACAGTTGTGTAACTTGATCTGCTTAAGGGACCCCCTGGAAGTAGGATCAGAATCCAATCCCTGGTGCGTGAACAGGCTTTTTGGAACCCACTACCTATGATGGGACACCTCACACAGCCTTGAGGCAGGGGGAGGATCTTGGACTTGCCTTTACTAAATGTACCTCCCCATGGGAGGCCTTATTTTCTTGTAGGAGGGAATGGGGGGTGGGATGGGAGGGGGAGGCTGGAGGGGTAGGAGGGTGATCTTTGACTGGTATGTAAAATGAGAAAAAAAATTCTTAATAAAAAAAGCCTAGGGTAAGCTGGGGAGGCGGCATATGGGTAAAATGCTTACTTACTTCACAAGCATGAAAACTGAGTTCAGTCTCTAGACTGCACATACAAAACTGGACCGCTGTAATCCCAGCACAGCACTCCCACAGAGAGAGGAAGTGGCAGATTGCGCAGAAGCTCATGGGCCAGCTACTGTTGGGCATACTGTACTGTGGCAGAAACAAGTGAGATCCTACCTCAACAAGGTGGAAGTTGATGACTAACTCCTGAAAGTTGTCTTTGGACCTCCACATACACATGAGGCATGTGAACACTGGCATTCACACACAAACACACAATTAATTAACTTGTAAAAGCCCTGGGTATGTGGATGAGAATAATGTGATAAAAACATTTTCTGAAATTAAAACATGGACATTCTGCCTCCTAAGCATTTGCAGCACAACTCTTGTTTAAAAAGTAATTCAGAACTTTATCTCAATCCCTCACTCCCTCTTACAGGGAATAGAATTAGGGGGAGTAAAACATAAAGAAAATAAATACGTCTCTTGAAGAGGTCTCTGAGATTATTTCCTATACTGTTGTAGCATACCAACTGGCCTTTTTCTTTTTAGTGGGGACATTGAAGATACAAAGTGAATCTTCAGCCCTCAGACACAACAGGCAAAGCAAGATGACCAGGCAAAGACAGAGGGGCAGGGCCTGAGAATTGGGCTGAATTCATTCAAATGTGGGCACATCTTGGAGGAGCTCTGGACTTATCCCCCTACTAGGTATGGAGAAACCCAATAAATTTCATCTACACATGAAAATAAAAGGTTCTGGTATGTATGAAGTCTGGGTAGATACAGAGCTGTGGGCTGCTGTATGGAAGGATAATGGAAGTAGTTCTCAGAGTGGGCATGCCAGGAAGATGCCACATCTATTTAGAGGTATTAGTTTCCATGTGAACTTCACTGTTGTTCTTAGGGACCATTTTTATAATCACAAGGAACCTCTGAAGTGGACTGTACTATAATTTCTTGAACTATGTCAGCCCATGGGATGCCCCTTGAAAGCTACAAAGTGCCAGCATGTTATTAGTTCCTGTCATGGAAAACACTGTATACTCTCTCACGCAGACCTTCCAACCTTGAATTTTATCAACAAACATCTCTAAGTCTAGCTTACCCTGTCCTGTCACCTGCCTCAGGGATGCTCTTTCTGACCTTCAGAACAAGTAGTGCCTCAACCTTTTCTCATTGCTTGGTACTAAAATCAAACTCTGTTTTCCATGAAGCCTGCACTGACCATGGCGAAGCAATGGGAATCTGCAGCACCCCCAAGCTTCCGGCATGAAAATTTCCTGGTGGCACCAGTGGACCAGTTCCTAGAGGGACATGGCAAATACATTTTTATGTTAAATCTCACTTTCCTGGCCATATAGAAACACATAAAAGGCCCCTCATTAACCATTGATGAAAATTCTTCATCAACCATTCTTGTTATTATTACTAAAAGTTCATCCTGCCATGTCTCCTCTGTCGACCTGGGTGACCACTGTCCGAAGCACCATCACACCCCATCAAACTTTTTCATAAAACTCTTTGAAGACTTGGAAAGCTGGAAGGATAACAGCACAGTGAGAAGCTACATCCGCACCACCAAGGAGAGAGCCAAGAGACTTTGGCACTGTCAAATGCCAAGCATAAAAGTTTTCAGTGTAGTTTCTCATGTCTTGTTGCTATGTATGGATCTGTATTTATTTTATTTGTGTTTTTGTTTAACTATTTGTGAAAATTATAGGCATCATAATACTTTATTCCTAAACATATCAGCCTGTATTTCCCAAAAAGATATTGTCATGTCAATCATAATGCAATTATCTCACCTACATAATTTCCTTAACACCATCTAATATTTAATCTATATTCAAATTTTCTTGCTTGCTCCCAAGATACTTTTATAGATTTTAGGTTTTGTCATTATTTTATGTGGGTTTTATTTATTTATTTATTTATGGGTATAATTCACATAGCATAAATGTTGCCTTATAATGTATATAACAGAGATTTTAGCATAGTCATGAAATGTCACAACAAATGTTGCTGTGTAACTCTAATTCCAGTGGATTCTTATTACTTGAGGAGAAATCTGCAACCTCTGCATTTTGTCCTTCTCCAGTCTAGTAACTCCTTTTTTTTAATTGATTCTTTGGGAGTTTCACATCATGTATCCCTATCACACTCATTTCCCAGCTCTTCCATGTCCTCCCCCCATCCTTGTGACCTCCACCCTCCTCAAAAAATAAAAATTAAAAACAGAACAACAAAACAAAAAGAATGGAGTCCAGTCTGTGTTATCTGTACACTCATCGGAGAGTGGTTAAACGCTCGGTGGCCAGTCCCTTAAGCAGAACTGAGTTCTTCCCTCCCACACCGTCCCAGAAGCCGTCAATGGTGGAGCACTAACTTCAGCACCCTTATCCCATTTTTTAAGCGTTCTCTTTGATGGCATCCTGTGCAGGCTGTTACTTTTGGGGCAGTGGGGATAGAAGAGCAGCCCATGCCAGCTTCCAGCTTTCAATCCTTCTGCCTTACTCTCCCCAGCACCTGCATGATCACATCCTGCACATTTCTTACGAGTGAAATCATACAGCATAAATGCTTTCTTTTGTGTCTGTTTTTTAAAAAAACTTAGTATAATATTTTCTAAGTTCACTCCTATTGCAGCATGAATGGGTCCTCACTTCTTTTATTGCTAAGGAAACCCGGCAGGAGCTGGGGAGACGGCTCAGCAGTCCCAGTGCCCGACACAAAGGACAGAGAAGTGGAGTTCACATCCCCAGAACTAACATAAATGCTAAGCGATCATGGCAGCTTGCCAGCAATTCCAGCCTCAGAGGATAGAGACAGGGGATCCACAACTAAGATGGCCAGTGAGACTAGCTGCATCAGTGAGCTCTGGGTTTGGCTGAGAGACCCTACTCCAAAAAAAAGTAAAGTAGAAGGTGATCACGGAAGATTCCTGACATCAACTCAGGCCCCTACATGTACAGCACATACATATATGCTGACATGTATGTGAACATGCATACATATATATGCTCTCTACATACCCATATAAAGAATAAAAATTATACTGCAATATGAATATAAATATACTACATATTATTTGTTCACTATTTAATAAACATTCTGTTTTGTTTTAAAAATAGTATCAACCAATGACCCCTTCCCATTTTATTCTGTTATGGTATATTATTTTTTACTTTTAACAATAGTCCTCAATTTTGTTTATTTTTTCTATAGTGACTTATTTGATTATTTCCCTAATGTTCCTATTGAAATTGAAGTAGAGGACATTCAGGTTATATTCTGGCAAAGGTCTGAATGCATTTATCCTGTGTCCTGAAAACTTAAGCGAGGCTGAATTTAAAACTAATGATCTAATGTATTTGGGAGAGGATATTTCAAGGCAGAACAGTGCTCAGTCTGTGGTATGCTTATTGCTCACCACTCTTACCCAAGTCTACAGTGACAAGACAAACAGCCATGTCACCTCACCCCCTAATCCTAGGCACTGCAACATCATCAAGAGAGATCTTCCATGCAAGGGATGCAATGGGCATGGGTTGCAGAGAGGCTGTCTCATTCCATGCTTGCTGCTGTGAAAAAATACCCAAGATTTGGGTTTGGTTTAGAAGAGAATTCATTTTCTTACAGTTCTAGAATTTTTATTCAGCAGCGAAGAAAAATGAAATTCTGTAATTCTCAGGTAATTGATGGAGCTGGAAAACAAACATTATTCTGGGAGGTAACCCAGGCCCAGAAAGACAAATGTCACATGTTCTCACTCTGTGTATCTTAGCATCACACCATTAGATTTGTGTGTTTAACTTGGAGTCCCTGCAGAATCCAGGAAACTAGAAAGGAGGCATTAATGGGCATGCAGAAGAAACTCTTAGGGAAGAGGATACTAGAATACATGTGGTCTGCACAGGAAATAATGCAGACAGATTTAAGGGGAAAGAGGGTGGGAGGTTAGGGCAGAAGATCAGTTAAGGGGGAGATAACTAACACCAAGGATGTTTGAAAAAGTCATACAGAAATCTACTATTTTATAAGCTTCATACACACACACACACACACACACACACACACACACACACACACACATTGCTCTGGAATAATGCTTTTGTACACTGATTTAATAAAATGCTGATTGGCCAGTAGCCAGGCAGGAAGTATAGGTGGGATAAGTAGACAAGGAGAATTCTGGGAAGAGGAAGGCTGAGTCAGGAGACACAAGCCTGCTGTCCAGGGAGCAGCAGCATGTAATGGCACACAGGTAAAGCCATGGAACATGTGGCAACATATAGATTAACAGAAATGGGCTGAGTTTAAGTGTAAAAGGTAGCCAGGAGTAGCCTGAGCTAATGGCCAAGGAGTTATAATTAATATAAGCCTCTATGTGTTTACTTGGATCTGAGTGGCTGCGAACCGGGTGGGACACAGGACAACTTCAGCTACAATATTTATATATTTATATTCTTTTAAAGGAGTTTTATTAGCCTTATCTTATACAGAAGATAAGGCTTCTCCCAGAAGCCGTTGGTTGCTAAATAAAAAGCCCAGTGCCAGGTGTGGGTACCTCCTCTAGAGTTACTGTTCAGAGGTATCCTAGAGACCCTCAAAAGAATAAAACCTGGTTCCATTGCTCTTGTTTGTCCTCCAGAACTTGCTGGTAAGACCCCATTGCTAAAGACACCACACACAGTGGTCACAGGACATAGAAAAACCTGGACCAGGAAGCTTCCTCCCATTGGTAAGCTTTCATAATACTGGAAGGAACTATTCAGGCTTCTGTGGGGAAAAAAATCACTACTACTCTTACCCAGCTGTTAGCCCTGTGAACTACACTAATGACCAGCATGTAAAAAATATCCCCATGCATGCAATAATGGCACAAATGCCATGGGGGTAACCAACCACTTAATAATTGGATTTAAGGCATGCTCCTCAGAGGAAAACACAGGTACTATAAATTTAGTTAAGAACCCATGGTTGGGGAGCTCACCGGCTCCAGGGGTAAACCTACCACTATTATTCTACTGAGGAGACATAGTATTAAACTACCCTCTAAACTCATAACTCTCTACCCACAAATTAATGCAGCTCTTGGAACTTACCAGAGAAATTTGTTTTTGCAGTGGATAATGGTTAATACAGAATCTCATAAATGGTCCAAGTGAAAGGAAAAAGTGTCAGTGGAGTGCCCAGCCACAAATGGGACATCTATATCATGCCCCTCCCCAAGTCTCAAGGACCATCATGTAAGACAAAGTTGAAAGATTATCACAACCAAAGGTTGAGGAAGATCAAGGTAAAACAGTATCTCATAGACATGACAGGCCTGGTGACCTGAGCTAGATCCCTAGGACTCATGTAGTAAAAGGAGGGAATGGACTACTGAAGGTTATCCTCTGACCTCCACACTTATGGTATAGAACTTGCCTATACACGTACATATAAGCACATACACATAAGACAAATAAACAAAAATATAATAATAAAGCAAGAATTTGTGAAAGTACTACCAACTGGAGGGCAGATAGAGTCAAACAGAGAAGGCACAGGAGAATTTACCGTTACATCTCTATGTTGCATTGCTTCACAAAAAGGCCTAGAATAGGAGAGTGACCTTATGAATGGATCCCTGGATATAAAATTAATATATTCAACATCAGGATGCTGGCATCCAGGGTCTGTGGGTAAATGCTCTACCTAGAGGCTACAAGAACAAGGATCTATCCCCTCACTTGTTCTTCAGCTGCCTTGGGCAGAGCTCTATTCCCAGGACTCAGCTGCACAGATGTGGGTGCAGACCTCCACCTCAAGCATGATGACCTTGGGGATGTGTAACTCACAAGAGTACTGTGGTAAAGCGCCACAGTCTTGAGGCTTTTGCAATTTCACTTTCTGCAATTGAGAATAATTTTTTTATGGTTCTTATTTATGCCAGATCATCTTAATTTTCCCAAGGTCATCTCCTCCACATCAGTATTTTCTTCAGAAGAGTTGATTCTTTGGTCAATTTTTATTCAATCAGCCATTGTTTATTTTATTTTCTGCTGACTATTGCTATTAAACCTAATTGTTCTCAATCACTTCAGTTTTCAACGGTTCCTACATGGTTTTCTTCTACAAGTTTTATCATGTGAAGTAGTCAACCATGCCTATTTTATTCTGACATAATTTCTCGATCATACAATTGTCAGTTTAATGGTTTGAGTTGGCTTTTTATCTAGTCAATTAAAAAATGACCACCAGTATATTAAAAAATTCTTTTTTTGCCATGACAATGTTTGAATCTCAATCTAGTTATTTAATATAGTTCTCATTGCTTTGCAAATTGCTCATGAGGCAAAATAATTTCAAGAAAAAGAGCAAATAGCCAAGGTCACGACAGTGGAATTAAAAAATAAAAATTGCTCATGGAAATGTCCCTCTCCTTAAAGGTCAGATGATTTTGGCTAAGCTGGCTCCACAAAAGAAAGTGAATTCCCTGTGTTAAGTCATGTTACTACATTCTACACAGCTGGACTCTTAAAACTTAGTGACCTAAAGTCTTTATCCACCCATCCACCCATCCACCCACCCATCCACCCATCCATCTATCCATCCATCCATCCATCCATCCATCCATCCATCCATCCATCCACCCACCCACCCACTCATCCATCCATCCATCCATCCATCCATCCATCCATCCATCTATCTATCTATCTATCTATCTATCTATCTATCTATCTATCTATCTATCTCTTTATTTAAGCATAATTCTGTGTGTCCACTACCATGCTTGGAGTGGGGTGGACTGTAGACATTTTGTCTGCTTCTGTCTGTGCCACATGTTTTCATACTGGGACCCTTAATAAAGGACTCTTAGTCACAGAATGACACATACTGCATGTATTCCCTTATATGCAGAAATGCAGAAGATAAAAATGTTGATCTCATATACATAAAGAGTAGAATAGTAGATACCAGATCCATGAGAGAGACTGGTTAATGGGTTAAGGCAGTATTTCTTTGTGTAGTCCAGGCTGCTAGGCAGTCCTGGAACTCTATCTGTAGACCAAGATAGCCTCAAAGTCACAGATCTGCCAGCCTCTGCCTCCTGAGTGCTGGGATTAAAGGTGGGTACCACCACCGCCCAGCTTAGTTACTCTTGTTGATGACCATTAACTGTTTTTTCTCTTCATTCATGTGTTTACTTTTTGACAAGACAGGGTCTTGAAGCTGTGATCTTCCTCAGTATTGGCATTACAGGCCTACGCCATCAACCCTGTTGTTCTAGAAGAGAACAACCCTGTTCTAGAAGAGAAGAATTTAAATGTCCTTGACACAAGAAACGGTAAGCGTTGGAAGTTGTGGCTATGCCAACGACCCTGATCTGAGCATTGCTATTATGTACATGTGGAAATATGAAAGCTCCAGAAATATGTACAATTATAATGTATCAAGTAAGATAAAGAAATTATATATAATAAAAGTCTGAAAAATTAATCATAGCATTATGAGATATGGTAGACTCAGAAACAGAAGATGGCAGGATGAGGTATACCTGAAAGAAAAGCCACAGTTTTCTTTCTACCTGTGTGTCACTGTTACAATCAATCACATGATCAAATCCAATATAAAAAAAATGTTGGAAGTATTCGCTTCCCACAGAGAAGCCATACCAAAGCCAGGGAGAGATGGAATTTCAAACAAATTAATTCAGTCTCCCATAAATTCTTCCCTAGTGTGAGGGAACCAACATTTCCATGAACAGATAGTGAAACAAAATATCTATTTTGTGGTTACTTCATGATTTTTCCTACACAAAAATAATCAGTTAAAGTAATTTCTGTATTGAATGCTTCTTCACTTGGCATTCTGTTCCAATAACTAAGTAATGAAATCCCCGGACTGTTGCTTTAGCTAAACAAAAAGAATTCTGACTAAACTGTATTGAAAACAAATATACCCTGATGAGTTTATTTATAACTGGAGCCCTGGACTCCTCCATGTCTTTCTTTCAATCAATTGAAAGTCCTCTGGGGAAATTTTATTTTGCAGCCAGTCCTAAATTTGGCTAGAGGAGCTAGACTTAGCTAACAGGAGCTATCTAGACAGCAAGTGTTGGGAACTTGTCTTTGGATGGGATACTTGAAGTACAAAAGAGGAGCCACGAAGGAGGACCTAATTTGAATTTGCTTGTAAGTGGTGGAGGGAGACAGAGACCAAGAGGGACTGTGAGATTTCTCATTTGGAAGAGTGGGAGATTATTTCTCTCACTCAAAGAAGACTATTGGAAAAGCCTACCTTAATAATAGAACAATTTACAGCCAAGTTCTTATATTAATCAGTCATTGGAAGAGATTTCTTCTGGTGATATGACATTAAAAATCACAAACACACAAAATCACAAGCAACTTATGTAGCCAACTTGGCAGAAGTAAAGATGTTCTAAAGAGATACCTCTATCATTCTTTTTGACTGTGAGACAGTTGAAGCAATGGTCCCCAGGGAAGTGGGATTTATTTCTCTAGGAATCTTATGCTGGGAGAAGGAAAAGGCAGGAACCTGGTGCTGGCTCCAGGGTGAACTTGTTTCCCAGGAAGAGAGTTCACACGGGTCTGACAGCTTGTCAGAGCACCTTGCAGGAGAGAGAGAAGCTAAGACAAGGAGAAGTGGGACCACATTTTGCCCAGAAATGCTTAATTATGCATATCCGTGTCTTCTATTTAAATCTAAACCTCATGTTACTACCCCAGTGATGGACTCGGGGCTATGGGGAGTTATTGGGATTTCTTTACTTATCTTTATCCTTCTTCCTAAAGCACCTGCTCACACAGAATAAATCCCCTTTCTCCAGTTCTCAACATCACTCCTTCTTCTGTGTGATTAAGAACAAATGGACAAGCCTCCCTTGTTAGGGCTGCCGTGGCTCTGACCCCAACACTTCCAGGAACACTTGTACTTGCCAGAGCTAATCGACCTGGCAGCCAGTTCTGATCAAGATGTTTCTTCCCTTACTGACTTTTACAAAAAGAAGTCACTTAATTTCTTGTTTGTTTGTTCCTGTAGGGATGAAGGGTCATAATCTCTTAATTGACCTGATTTTGTGGGAACAGTAGTGCTGCCTACAGTGCCGGAAAATGACTTTCTAATAAGGCAGTCTCCTTTTTGCACTGCCCACCACTCCATCCAAGCTTTCTGGCTTCCCAAATGAAAATTTAACTCGTCAATTGCTAGACTGGGTGCTTCCTAATATTAAAAAAAAAATCAGCATACATTAATTTTTTCTCCCAAGCTGAATATGGCAGATAGTGCCTGTTATCACTACACTCGAGAGATAGAGGTCCAAGGATCAGAAACTTAAATTATCTTCAAGGATGTGGGGAGTCTGTGGTCAGTCTAGGAAATCTGAGACTTTCTTATAAAAATACTCCAATAAGTAGGAGGAAGATAGTAGATGGCATGTACATATAATCTTCTAGATTCTGAAGGGAATAAACAAGAATGCTGGATCAAAGGTATTACAAGAACCAGTATTTACTCTTAGTGGAGTACTGGGGATCAACTCTGATGTCCCAAACATGACTCTAGCCAGGAAAAATGACTTCAAGTCTACTGCAACTTAGGCCCTCTTGAATACCAAAAACATTTCAATCTAAAGAATAGAGTGATTAAAAAGAATTCATCAGTGATCTAACCCCAAGTGCACAAGTCCTAAGGCAAAACACATGGAATATGCAAAACCAAGGCAACATAACTATTCAAAATGACTAATCCCCAAGTAATTGCCTCTAGTGGGAATGAATACGACAAAATCCTATTTAAACAACCTTTTTAAAAATGATAAGTGCCTTCAAATAAATCAAACAGAATTCAAATAAATATCCTTGAAATAAGATAAATTCAAAGAGAATACAAACATGAAAGTCAAGAGAGAACATAAACATGGAATTCAATAAAGAGATAGAAATATTGAAGAAAACCAAATGGAAATACTGGAAATGAAAGAAATCCAGTGTGTCAAATAAAAAGTAAATCAATGAAAGGATACATTACTAGGGGTAAAAATCAAATTAGAACAATCACACAATGACAAAAATAAATTAGTAAGAATGTACAAAGAGAACATTCGTGCTCTGTAGGAAACTATCAGAAGATGTAATCTATAAGTAATAGGAATAGAACAAATAGAAAAATTACATGAAAAAGTGTAGAAAGCATTTTCAATTAAAATGCCATTAAGGGAGAGAGATGTCCATCCAGGTACAGGAGGTATTAGAATACCAAACAGAAAAGATGAAGAACTACCTACAACATACTATAGTCAAAACACTATATATACACAACAAAGAACATGTATTGAAGGCCTCTCAGAGAAACAAGAAGTCCCATATACAGATAGGCTCATCAGAGTAACACCAGATTTCTAAACGGAAAATTTTAAAACCAGGAAGACTTGGAATGAAGTATTTCAAGTTCAGAAAGACAACAATTGGAAACCAGCTACTACACTCAGAATGTGTTATTTCTGTTTTTCAAGTTTCCTGTGATATCCAACAGGGATATATTTTTAACTTGAACTAAATTGTGACGCATGCAGCAATCATTAGTCATCAAAAGTGTTGTTTGGACAATTTGGTTCAGCATAAAAAATCAATGGAGTAATGAAATTGAATGAATTAATAAGTAAATATATAGATAAATTCTCTTCTGATGCATATTATAACTAAGATGGTCAAAATAGATGTTCACCACAGTCTTCAACTCAATGATTCACTTGACCCTTTTCTACTCCCAAAATTTATTTTCATTCCCCAAACCACACAAATTCTAAAAGATGATCTATGCCATGGTAGAATAAGATATCCTTGTATTTTAGGTATGTGGGAAAGTCAGCATCACAGCCCAGATAAAAAGGGTCACACCCTGGAAAAAAGTCAAAAAGTATCACAAATCTATGCTCACACTGAATGCCTCCTCCCTCCCCTCCCTCTGCTCTTTTTCTCTTCCCTTAGTTTCTTTTTTCTTTCCTTCTTCTTCCCACAGTTACATATAGAGAGAGTAGTTGCCATCTGCCTTGTGCTATGAATAAAGCAACAAGCAAGGTGAAGTATTTGATCTTATGAGGCTGAATCCTAGAGGGAAGATCATAAATGATAAATAGACAGGGGAGAGATGATAGGTAGATGATAGGAAGAGAGAGAGAGAGAGAGAGAGACAGAGACAGAGACAGAGACAGAGACAGAGAGAGACAGAGAGACAGAGAGGGAGGGAAGGAGGGAGGGAGGGAGGAAGGAAGGAAGGAAGGAAGGGAGGAAGGAAGGAAGAAAGAAAGAAAGAAAGAAAGAAAGAAAGAAAGAAAGAAAGAAAGAAAGAAAGAAAGAGGAAGGAAGGAAGATGGATGCATAGATAGATAGATAACAGACCACAGATACATGTTTAGATAGACATGACAACAGCTCTCTGACAGGATTATTTCAGGGACAGCAAACAGTAAATGGTATTTTATGACTATTTCCCAAAGTCATAGTAAAATATTCTTCACAATGGGATTGCCTGGTAAATTATATGTGAGGACTATGATATTAATTGTATTGATTAGGTATGAATATTTTGTTCAATTTTATTAAATAAAGTTCAGAGTCTCCTGTGTTCTCTAGGGTTTTGGAATCTAATTGAAGGCAGGAATGTATAGACGTGGAATAAAGGAGACCACTATCAACCTTATCCCTCCGAGACCAGAAAGACTGACTTAGTTCAAAAGGATAGGTCACAGATGTCTATACTCTCACACTGCCTGTCATACCAAGTAGCTCAGAAAGGAAGTGGTGGAAAGTAAAAGAAAATTTTATCTGTTTACAATCTCATCTAAGGAAATGAAAATGCTCAGAAAGCAATAACTCTATAACCACTAAGTCTGGAAATATGCATTCAGACATTTGTAATATTCATTAGCAAGATAGATATTGTGAAAAAAACTCCTGCAGAATTCAGACAAACAAAGCCTGCTAGAGTTGGGTGTGGTGACATGCACTGGCAGTCACAACAGCTTGGGAAATTGAAGCGAGAGCATGTGAACCCAGGGGTTCAAGATCAGGCTGGACAACATGGTGAGATTTCATCTCTAAATAAAAGAATGAAAAAATAAATAAACAAAGTTGTTTGCTCATGCAAAGTCTGTTTACGTTCTTAGAGAGCATGAGTCTGGTCAGGGTGAACCTAAGAAACTTACACCAGGAGGGAAATAATAAGTTGATTTCTCCTTCCATTTAAGTTCTAGACTAGATACACATCTCTCATTGTGTGTCATCGTGTGAGTTAATTCATCACCTATGCTTCCCAGTTTTCAGGGTGAATATTCTATCCCCCAAAGCACATGGTTACACCTTTCTCTCAGACACAAGATTAGCTTCCAATTTCTCTCTGCCTGAAACAGATTCCAGTGGCAAAGCTATTATCTTCCGTTGACTTGAGAGGAGGTGATTATCTCTGTCAAAGAAGCCAGTTTATCAGTCTCCCTAATTGTAGTTCTGAAAGAAACAATGTCACTGCATATTCTTGCCGTTGAAAGACTGAGGCTCCTTTTCATTCCTGGTATGTTACTTTTCCTGATAAAACAGACTTCAGACTACTGTCTCTATGTCTACATCCCTGGGGTTTTCTGAACAAATATGTTTGGGTGCTGTCTGTAAGATATCACTGTCCATTGAAGAGAATATTAAAGTAGGTTCCTAAGAGCTGATCTCAAACAAGAATCTGTCAGAAACGTATTCAAGAAGTGCTCTCAGGAGGAACCAGGAAGAGAGTGGAGAAGCGAGATAGAAGACGCAAGGAGGGAAAGCTGGGGGGTGGGAGGAGGGAGAACAGGGGAATCCGTGGCTGATATGTAAAATTAAATTAATTATAAAATAAAAATATAAAAAAGACCCCACCCAAAAAAGAAGAAGAGACAAGGAAGTTGAGCCAGATGAACTCTCAGTGAAGGTCCCAGCCTCAGCCCCATTGTCTAGAGAGGTGCATTACAAAGGCTTCCCAAAGATGAAAAGAAGGAGCCAGTGGTGCTCAATCTGTGGGTCATGACCTCTTTGGCAATCATCTATCTCCAAAACATATTTACATTATGATTCATAACATTAGCAAAATTACAGTTATGAAGTAGCAATGAAATAATTTTATGTTTGGGGGTCACCACAGCATGAGGAGCTGTATTAAAGGGTCACATTAGGTAGGTTGAGAACAACTGAGCTAGGCTTTACTATTTCGTATCATGTACTTTTGTTGAGCATGACTCATTGGTTCTTAAACCTGAAGGCACTCATACTCTGCAGATATGGGCAAAGTAGATATACTGACCCAATGGGCAGGCCTTCAAAGGGAGTTGACATGAAAACCACTAAAGCAAAATAAACACCAAGAGAAATGTTTAAAAAAATGATGAAGGGTCATGGGGATGGCCATAGATTCTACAGCCTCTGATACAAAGATGGTGCTGAGGTCCACATGGACCAACCCAGTTGCCATACTGGATGGATCTGGTTTAATTTGCCTTTCTCTTTTCCACTTTCAGCATATACACCCCTTTCTCATGAATGAAAACAGTAGACGGCAATAATGTATCCTCCCTTTTAAGGGACAGACTCCTTTGATACAATTGCTGTGCTTTCACAACTCTGACTCTTTTGAGAGTGTTGCTACAATAGTCCATCTATCTTATTTCTATCTAATCTTACATTTTTACTGGAAGAGACACCTTATAGAGATAGGTGGCCCTTCATGCAAAGGCCATTAGTAGCCCAGCACGGAGGTATGGACTGAGCTGCCTTCATGCCACTGGCCTTGAACACTTGCTCTACATCTACACTGGTTTCCACAGGGATGAGTAAATGTCACATTCTCCAATGGAGGCACCATCTGTTAGAATTTGGCAAAGTGCACTAATATATGATTCATTAGCTTGTGTATATTCTAATATGATCCAAGAATTAAAAACAATTTTTTCAGACCTTCATAGATCTTATGACTCATTCTGGAATGTTTTCCCTTATTTCCATTTTATTATTTGGCTTCAGAACCAAAATTAGAAGCTGAAGTGAATATTTTATAAGCCACACTGTCTCTTGTTTCCTTTATGCATAATACTAAGCATTTGCAATTAAATGAAGGCAAATTAAAAATTTAAAAAAATAGGTTATTCACTACTAATTAGCTTGAAAAGGTTGAGTTTTCCAGTCTGTGGAGTCTTTTTTAAAATTGGTTTTTCATTAATTCTTCAAGAATTTTGTACAATGTGCTTTGATTTCATTTGCCCCTTCCCTTCAGTGCCCCCCAGATCCGCCCCTCTTCACTACCCACACAACTTATTGTCCTCTCTTTTTTTAACCCATCAAGTGCAATTCGTGCTCTCCATATAGTCTTGGATGTGTGGTCATCACTGAAAGGTCATCAACACACCAGAGGCCACACCCTTCAAGGAAACCAACTTTCCCTCTCCCAGCAGCGATCAGAAGCCAATAACTCTTTAGCTAAGGTGGGACTTCATGCCCACCTTCCCTCTCCATGCTAGAATTTTGCCTAGAATGAGCTTGCAGGTCTTATGCATGCAGTCACAACTGTTGTGAGTTCATAAATGTGACTGCCCTGCTGTGTCTGGAAACATGGTTTCCTTGTAGCCATACACTGCCTCTGGTTCTCAACAATCTTTTTGCCCCTGCAGCCATAATGATCCCTGAGCCTTGGAAGGAGCAGGTGTGATACAGATGTTCCATTTAGTGCTGGCCGTTCTGCAGCCTTGTAGTTTCTGCACCATGACTGGTTGTGGGTCTCTGTATTAATCACCATCCACTGCAAAAAGAAGATTCTCAGATGAGTGTTGAGAGATGCGCTTATTTGTAGATATAAGGATGAGTCCTCAGGAGTTTCTTTAATATTATGCTCATTTAGCAGAGTAATAGTAGTAGGTTCTCTCCTAGGACCTCGGACCCGTCTAGCCACAGGTTCTTGTCCCCAACAATGGTGTCAGGTATGGGTTTGGAGTCTTATTTGTATATAATCTTTTGTTTGCTTTAGCACCAGGAATGGAATTTATCTTTTGGTTCTCACCTGTGTAATATTTTCAGACTGTTCTGTAATGAGGGCCTCAATGATCTCTCTATAAATCAATTTATTAAGGGGTTCTGTGAGGAAAACAGACTTACTGATACAAAATAAAGCAGCGCTGTTGCCTCTTCTTCTCCCAGGGAAAGATGGGGAAAGCTCCAGACAAAGTGGCAGAACTGTGCACCAGGAAGCGTTCTACCTCCAAGAGAGAGCTCACAACCACTTTCCTGTTCCCTTTTAAGTGGTCATGTAGGCAGGCAAGAAGCACCACCTCTATCAGGCCAGATAGTTCAAGGTCATGGGCACAACAAACTCCCACTACACTTCCCCATTTTGTCTAAATAATAAGGTTCTAAACCTAATACAAAACTATATACAATAAGAATGATTATCAAGTATTGTCCAGGAGAAAGAAAGGGTAATAACATAAACAAAAGTGGACCTCAACCAACAAGAACAATGTCAAGTAAGAAGCAATCTAAATGTCCAGATCACAGTTAACTGGCAAATTACAGAGATTACTCCAAAAGCTATCCTATCCTGAAGAATCTAAATCTAGTACCTAATACGCTCTTAGCTAAGATATGAAATGATCATAACTGTAATTATCTGGTCTTCAATCCTGTCAAAGACCTGAGAAGGAAAATAATATTACCTGAGTAAACAGGAAGTGCAAGCAAGCAACTTCCAAAAAACAATGTAAGACATAGACAGCGGGCTGCGTGGACAGTCACCCAACGTTTCTCTGCAACATTGGGGCATCCACTTTTGGCTATAGGCCTAGAATATCTGACAGACCGTTTTCAAAGTAGGATATTTGAAAGACAATCTTACCTTGTCATGGCAAGGTTCAACAGTCACTTTTCCTTGTGTCCTACTTGTCCAGAATGGACAGCATGCTTACTGTCAACAGCTGAAGCAAGGGCAGTTCTTTGCCCAACAGGCCATTTTTTGCCAAGAAGAAGACAAACTCCATATGGAGTGTCTTCAATGCCCAACATCCTCTCAGGAGTAGATCAGTGCTGCCAGGAGCAATTGTGTCTCACGTCAACAGGATTCTAAGTTATTAAAACATTTAAAGGCCATACTCACCAGATCTAAGAAGTGTTTAAAGATCACCTATCCATCTGACATATATTTCTGTATATGTAGGAAACCTAACTAACACAACTATAAGTATGACAAGCATGGGTGACTATTAACCTATAATTATTATCAACCTAAATAGCCTAAAGACTAAAGCTTCACATTATAAAAATAAACAATCCATAAACAGACATATAGTATAGGGACAATGACCTCAAAGTTGTGACAAAATGCAAAAATATCATAATCAGAGCTATAACACAAGATGACAATAATATCCTTAATATGTATCAATATACAAAATATCCTAAACAGAGTTAGAACATATATATAGTATGACAAATATAATTTTACATTTGTATCAATATACAAAATATTTCACACAGGAATAGGAACATATGTATAATATGACAAATATAGTTCTGTATTTGTATTAATATACAAATTATCTTAAACAGGAATAGAAAAATAATTTTACATTTGTATCAATATACAAGAATCCATACCAATGCAAGTTATCTAAAGCTGATAGTTACTGATTTAATTTACAAGTAGATACAATAATCTACCTTACTATCCTATCCTATCTATTGCCCCTTTTTTTTATCCAAAAGAGAATCCTTAGTCTAAACTTTATTGTTCCACCCACAAACCCTATTACAACTCATAACCAACCCTTTACAGATGACAATTATCCATAACCCTGAGAAAACAAAACCTTTTGGGAGAAGGGGTGTCGTTTTCTTAAAATTGCTTCCTACTATCTAGGGGGTGATGGTATCTCTGTGGGATCCTGTAAGAAAACTAAAAGGGTGGTTAATTCTCGTAAGCACTAGGTTTAATGTTTGTAGCCAATGTCTCAGAGTAATGGGTAAAGCTTATCTGAAGTTCTGGCTAGAGATGTAAGATGATGGATTGTCTTAGCCATCTTGGAACTGTCCTGAACTGTTTGTAGTCCAACTCCAATCTTTGTGTGTGGTTTATCAGCTCAATTGCATCATTATGAACCATGTAGAATTGGTGTTGTGGAGCCCCATCTTCCTTCTGGAGACTTCAGATATTGCTGTTAGGAAATTTTATTGTTCATTGTGGAAAACTGGAAATAAAGTTATGTATGTCAGCATGCACCCATATTTGATTGTAAACAAATATTGTAAGTGAAGAAGCTGTCTGCATTTTTCCGTTCCACTTCAACAATTCTTAGTAGGATATTCTAAGCCTTAAATGTTAGGACACCTAGGGAAGGTACTACTCATCTCTGGAAGCCCCTTCAGGTACATGTTAGAGATTAGAACTCCTTCAGGTACATGTTGGAGACTGGAACCCCTTCAGGTACATGTTGGAGACTGGAACCCCTTCAGGTACACTTTGGAGACTGGAATCCCTTCAGGTACACATTAGAGACAGTTGCTTATTTTCCCCCTTAACATCGTATTTACTTACAAACCAAAGAACAAAGAACTGGAGTTGTTCTCATAATCCTTGTACAGATTTCACTGCCAGTACTCTGGTAAAGGGGGATAGGACTGTATTGTCCATATAATTGTGCTTTAGAAAATCCTGTGGAAAAAAAACTCATATATCTGGTGCTTAGCACAAAAACACTGTACCTAAAAATTCCTTTCTTATTTTTTGAGTCATACATGTCAATAAAAACATCAAACAAAAAATTGTGATATTTACAAGTATTCTGGAATCCTCCCTCTCTGTTAAGTTGAATGAAGAAGGAGATAGGGTCAGAAATTCTTGAAATCTCAAGATTTAGATATCATTGTTTCAAGAAGAAGTAGGGAAGTGATTTTTTTTCAAATTCTCATGCTGCTACTACCTATGGAATATTGAATACTAGAGCTTGATTATGTATTGTATTTATTTGTTGCTTATCAAGATGTCAGATAATTTAGAAGAGGGCTTCATGGGATTGTCACAAAGCAATGAGAAATATGATGTCACTATGAGCTCCCCCAGTAAAGTCTTCACTAACTCTCAACCTTCAGGTAGTAAGTTTAGAGCTCTGGAGGAAAAGAAAGAAATGGAAGAGGACACCACAGGTACCACAAGCAGGGAGATGCCCTGTGAAAGGGGCTGGAGGCCCATGTGCTCTGTATGTGCCTTGAGAGTAAGAACTTCCATAGAAAGGAGCAAAGTTTCTAAATATATCATTAAAATGATTGGAGGGAAAGTTAGCAATTGAAGTTCAGATCCAAGTGTCAAGTGCTATGAAAACTATAGATGAATCCCTTTGTATAAAAATATGTTTCAAATGTCTCTGCCAAGCAGTGTCTTCCCACCCACCATGTGTCTCTTCAGCTCCCACACCAGCTTAGAGAATGTCAGAGAAATTTCATTTCAAACTGTCTGTCTGGGTAATAAATTTTTTGCTGAAGGCAATATCATAATGAACTCTTGCTACAAAGGGTGAGAAGGATCAGAAAACCTTTGAAGGGTTATGGGAGTGGCACGTTTGCTTCCATATTTGGCTAATGTCAGAGAGAACTACTCTAACAAGGAAGAGAGAGGTAGAGCCAAAAGAAGAAAGATGCTTTAAAAGTTTTTGCAATTCTTGAAACAGGAGAAAACTCTTAAATAGGAAACTAGAATGTTGAGTAGATTTGGCCATGTTAGAGTTATAGTTATTTAATATATAATAACACTATTTAGCAAGTCTTTCCAAAGTACGGACACTTAAAATAATAAGCATACAGTTAACTCGTGAGTCTGAAGTTGGGGGTTTTTGTTTAGCTCAGCTGGGTGGTTCTTCTCTCAGCTAGGATTCTGCTACAAATGGATTGCTATTGGGCTACCAAGTGTTTGCCATCCACCAGCAAACCAGCCCAGATGCTTGTGGGAGTGGCAGAGATATACCACCCAGGAAGCTGCAATATGTACACCTCCCTCAAGCCTTTGCTTGAATCTTTATGAGTATCCTATTGGACACAGCAAGTCTGGGGCTGAGTGCAGAGTCAATGGGCAGGTTCCCCATGACGGAAAAGTAGCATTATTGCAAAGTACCATGCAGAGGAATGAGTGCTAACAAGAAAGAGATCATTACATTAGTTAGCTTTCCGTCACTACAAATAAAAGCACCTTAGAAAATTGACTTACAGAAAAAATGTCAACTTTTTCTAGTAGTGCTGGGGTTTCCAGTTGGTGATGGGACCCTGCTTCATGGAGCCTATGATGAGGCAACATATAAAGGTGGTACTGTGTGGTGGAGTTAATCTCATGATGAGCCAGGGAACAAGAGAACAAAATGGGAGGGCTTGGGTCCCATTATTTCCTTAAAGGGCAAACCCCAGGAACCTGCCCCTACGCCCCACCTCATAACTGCTCCACTATCTCCCTATAGTAACACCCTGGAGATAAAGCACATGAGCCTTTGGGAGACATTCGGGATCCAGACTACAATAGAAATCACAACCATCTCCCTTGAAAATTATTCTAGCTTTTATTGATTTATCTTTTCTGTGTTGCTAGATCTTCAACAGTGACCAAGAACTGTGCATGCTTAGATTAAAGTTGAGTGACCAGAAAAACCTATTGAATGGGGAAAAATGCCATTTTAACCATTAGCAAACAAGAAAAAAAATAATAGCAATTGTACGTAGTAACATTCCTCAATCTGTTTGCTCGGGTAGTCTTAAATAGACTATCAGTCTGTTGTTTAACATTTGCATAGCACTTCCATATGTGCCATGTGCCTCACAGCAATATTTAGGACTTATCCCCACAACAGCCTGAGGAGTACAGCAATGGGATTATTTCAGTTTATTATGGAGGTAGCTGATATGGCAGATGTGTCCCAGCAGCACTCAATTAAGTAATGAGAATGCTGAAAGTTTGATGTTCCCCAAGTATTCAATTTATACGGCAAACATGTTTGGGACTTAACTGACTGGTTGTTGGGCTGAAGTCAATAAATGAAACAGATGTTTCAGCAACATGTTTTCACAACTTCAGAGCATAGTAAGGAATTTTTAAATGTCAGTTCATTTGCCTTGGATTGTAACTGGTGAGTCACTATTATAACCGATGTCCTGTGGATTTTGAAGTTGTTGAATCATGATATAGCCTAAAATACACAATCGAAGAGCATTGTGCGTAGCATACTATCTTACCTTCCTCCAGAAGCTGATCTTGAGATGCCCCTAGTAACCCTAGTTTATATAGGTGATTGTCTTTTCTGTTGTTGTTGTTGTTGTTGAAAATGATTTTTTTCATACAATATGTTCTAATTATAGTTTCCCTTTCTCTAATCCTTCTAGTTTCCCCTACCTTCCCATCCCATCAAGATCCACATCTTTTCTGTCTCTTTAGAAAGCAAACAAATATCTATTTAATAGTAAATAATAATAAAATAAAAAGATAAATAATAAACAAATTGGGATATGACAAAACAACCAACCAAACCAAAAAAAAAGTCAAAGAAAAAACACTAGAAACATATATACTCGCAGAGACACACATGTTCACACACACAGGAATCCCATAAAAACAGAAAACTGAAAGCTATAATATGTGTGCAAAGGACTTGACAAGTAGAAAAGAAAATGCCCTGACACATTATGAAACAAAGAATCTCCAAAGATGCTGGAGAATTCATTTCTTGTTGGCCATGTACTGCTGGGCATGGGGCTTACCATTAAGAGTGGCTTGTTTCCCCAGAGAGACTCCCTGGAAGGAAGCTAATTTTTCACTTGCAAGTGGTTATTAATTAGAAGTAGCTTCGGGGTTAGGGATGGGTTCCTGTGTCTACTTCCCCTTTCAACTCCAGGGCTCCATCTGGTGCAGACCTGTAGACCTATGCAGGCCTTGTGCATGCTGTAGGTCTTGTGCATGCTGCCCGTCTCTGAGAGTTCGTATGTTCGTGCCAGCCCTGCTGTGTCTAGAATCCTTGGTTTCCTTGGTGCCCTTCATCTCCTCTGGCTCTTACACTCTTTCTGCTCTTTCTGCAGAGCTCCCTGAGTCCTGAGGAGAGGAATTAATGGAGACATAGAAGGTGATTCATGGGAAATGCCAGGAGAAATGGGAGGGATGGGCCAGCCAGGCCACACTGCTGCTCCAACTGCTTTATACCATGAAGAACTACAGAAACCATGTGGGATGCACACCTCAGGGTTATCTCATCTAAGAAGCAAGGGAGCTGGCATATTTATATTCAGGATTCTGTGTGTCGTGGATGACACCCATTCTTTAGGTGTCTCTTAGTGCTTTCTGGGTTTGCTTTGTGCTTAGATAGAACAGCTTTCTGCAGTTTTAGAGAGAGTCTTCAGTAAGGCGATTGAGAGTGGGTGGTTCAAAGTAGGTTGTTAGCTATTCTAAAGTACTAAAGCCAAGGAGCTCAAGCAGAGCATAGCAGAGTTGATTGTACATACTCAACAACACTATAGCCACGTTGCCTTCAGGTGGTATAGAGGTCTGTTTATCCGATCTCACTTTCTTAAATCAATTAAAAGTGGTGAGGAGAAAGGAGAGGGGGCAATGTATTACTCCATGTTCAGTCAGGAGACAGAAGCAACTTCAAGGTTTGAACAAGGAAAACGACACCTAAAGGAGTCCTAACTAGTAGAAAACAGTTAACAAATGGCATTTTGAAAGCTTCTAAGGAGTTCAACAAACCAAATTGAAAAACCCAGCTACTATCTAGGCTAAGGGCAAGTGGTTACTTAAAGCTGTAGAGAAACTAAGGATGAGAGAAGGTCTTTTGTTCCCCAAGGCAGAGATTCAAGAGATACACTCTTGTATATGTAAAGTCTCTTGTATATACATGGGAGTTTACACACATATTAGGGTGTGTGTGTGTGTGTGTGTGTGTGTGTGTGTGTATGTGTGTGTGTGTGTCTTAGTTTACTGCATTTTCTGGCACACAGCTTCTAAACCCTTTGGATTCACCAAAATAATGAGTGCCCTCATTATTGCTAATGAGCCAACTGATGGTTAATGACCCTTAGGCAACTTCACAATTGGGCTGGTCACTAGAAAGACTGAGACATAATTAGAGAATTGAGACCTTCCAACCTAATCACACCCAAGGGATGGTGCTGACAGGCAAGCTGACCACCAATGGCCAATGATTTAATCAGTCATAATGAAGCTTTCATTAATCTCCCCCCCACCCACACACACACACAAATAAACCAACCTGGGTTTGAGGAGCATCTGGATAGCTGAAGATACAGAGGTTGCTGGAGGATTGTGTGTCCCTCATATATATATATATATATATATATATATATATATATATATATATATATATATATATATCTTACCGTAGACATCCACTCTGTCTGCTGTCTGTCCTTTCATTAACATCCTTTACTATAAATTCATTAATAATCTAGTAAACATGAATAAAGTGCTTCTCTGCATTCTACTAGCCAGGCTAGGGAATAATTCTAACTTGAGGAAGGGAATTAATGAGAATACCCAATTTATAGCCAACCTACGATTTGTGACTGGCACCGGAAGTGGGAGGAAATTTTGTAGAGCCAAGCCCTCCACCTAGGAAATCAGATACTGTCTCCAGGAAGATGGTGCCAGAATGAGATGGAGTCAAATGCCGTCCAGAGGTGCCCACTGGAGAATTCCAATGTGAATTTCCCTGCACATTCATTTACTCTGAGAAGCTTGTTATACTGCACCAAGTGAGTGTGGGAGAACAGCAGAGAAGTCACTGGTTATAATAGGCAACACTAGACAGGAAGAAAAGAAAAGAAAGCTGCGTCCCAGGCTCTGTCTGAGATATAAGTTGGCTGCCTCCGGTAGATGGGGGCTGGCCCACGGCTGATAGCATCTTCTCTGAGGTCATAGAAACTCCAAGTTGGAGCCCTTCTGTGGAACACTGGAATACCAACGCAGTGATAACTTCTGACCCAAACAGCATGACTGATGGTCAGTTAGCCTCCTTTTCAAACAGCTTGGTCAGATATTGATAATATCATTTTAATGTAGACAGCAGGAACTTCTCTTTCCTGGACCAGGACACCTCCTGCTGCAAGGAAAAAAATCCTGTTTTACAACCTAAAGAAGACCATCCTGCAGCCAGAAGTGGGAAAAAAAGCATGATGCACTTGAAGACATGACAAGAAAATTGGAAGAACATCTCTTCCCCAATGAAATATGTATGTAAGTGGTCCCCAGAGCCCTGCCCACGAGGCAGATACTTCCAGGTACCCATTCCTAAGATTGTCTGCTTCCTGAGTTCTGAGTTAGATCTTTAAAAACGTGACTTTTTCTCTTAAGATCTCTCTTTTTTGCACACTAGACAAAATTCCAAACCTGTTTGCCCCTGCTCTCAGGCATTCTCACTTCCCATTTCTCTGAAGACACCCTCCCCCCTCCCCCTTCCCTTAGCTTCCACATCTCCTTCCTCCTAGGAGCTGCTGTCTCCTCACTTCCTCCTGACAACTCTGGCTTTCATGCCCATTGTTTTCTCTCTCAAATGACAATAAAATTTTCCTTGAATTTTCTTCTTAGTCCATTTTAATTACTTTCAATACAAAGCTAAGATCCTGCAAAAGATGTCCCCTGGTAGCAGTTTTTCCTACATCTTTCAGTAATAAAATTCAAAATGAACATCTCTAGGTACTCCAATGTTTCAATTTCATAGTCTTGTATTATTTATGGACTAATTTATAGTCATTAACTTTTAAACTTTACCCAGAGTAAATTTAAACCTCCGAAGTCATTTATTGTAAATATCACTTTAGAAAGAAAGGAAATTTTTTAATAGGCGAAAGCAGTGATCTCACACTGAAGATAACAGTGGCGAGTGTTATGCGATTGTTTTTAATGGACAAAAAGAATAGAAGCCATATTCAAGTGTAGAGCATTTCATTTCTGGGTTACGAGATTGGGAGTAGCTTTCTCTTGACAATCATCTGAAAATTGTCAGTTTTAGCACAGTTTTGTCTTGGGACAATAAGAATGCTTAGCTCAGTTTGTTCTCGGTCTGTTGGGATGATGCCCACTGAAGATCAACAGTGAGAACTGTGATCCTATTTAAGTCCCTTTGAAACATTCTGGGCTAGTCAGTCCTCAGGCTTGGGCTTCCATTCTCTTCAGAGCTGGGGCAGAGCAGTGTGTGGCTTTCAGGGATGCAAGATTGTCCAGAGATCAGCCAGCCAGAATGGGGACAGTTCAGCCAGGAGGAGCAGGACCTGGTCTCACAAGGGTGACGTCCTCAAGCATCACAGAACTAACCCAATGGAAGCCCTCCCTGGAAGATGCCGGTGTTTCCTCAGTTACTGGATATCATTGCTTCACCATCTCCGGTCACAGCAAGGTTTCAGGATACATGGCCTTTTTAAAGCCAAATAACATAACCACTGCCTTGGGTTCCTTCCATTCCTCTGTAGAGTCTCATTTTTCCCTATCACAAACTATTGTTCCCTCATTAGGATGTGGAAAGAAACAGAACCAGGAATAACTTGGTTCCAGCCTTTAACAGTCCAGCTGACAACTTCCCTGAAACACTATCAGCAGCGATTGAGAGGATCTTGAGCTAGGTTAAATGAACAGTCTTAAGTGCTTTTCATCAGAGCTGTTTGCTTCTTCTGTCTACAGAATGCAAATACATACATACGTATATATGTATATATATGTGTGTGTACATATATATGTATATATTATATATATTTATTTGATAGCCTGTTTCCAATAAATGAAGGCAAAAATAATGAACTTCATTTTTTAAAAAATCTGTTTTCCAGGAAAGTGTCTTCCATCGATGCTACTTTTTATTGTGATTTCTTTCTTTGCATCTGCAGAGTTCCTCATTTAAAAAAATATCTAAAAGTCAGAAAAGTTTTTTTTTTTTTAAAGTGAAAAAGATGCTTCTTTCTGCTCTGTATTGATTCTAAGAATCTACTGTTGGGGCTGCCAAGATAGGTCCATCAGTAAAGCGCTGGCCATACAAGCACAGGGGCTTGAATTTGATCCCCAGAACCACATAAGAAGCTGAATATGATGATGTATGTTTGTGGTCCTATCATTGGAAAGACAGAGAAAGACTGATCCCAACACTTACTCACTAGCCAGTCTAGCCTAATCAGCAAGTCCAAGTCCCAGTGAGAGAAGGAAAGGTGGCCATCCTGTGGATAACAACTGAGGTAGATCTCCAGCCTCTACACACACACAAACACCTATACATACACTCACATGCTCGTACACACATGCGCACGCATACATGTGCGCGCACACACACACCACTGCTTGAATCCAGCTGTCTCACTAGCAATCAGTCACACTGAAATCCCACTTAAAGAAGCAGTTTTATCAGCACGTGTCTACTTCTGGACTTGGAGATGAGCACGGCCCTGCTTCCCCTATAAAGACCTGCTCTAGATGGGAAGTATTCAGACGTGGTGGAAGAGAAAACGCTGGAAGGAAAAAGGGTCTGTTACCTTGTCCACTGTGTATTTCCTTGAAGTGGGTAATTATTTACATATATAACATAATGGCCTTATGTTCACTGTAGCCAAATGCATGTATGAATAAAAAATGTATTAACTAAAATGTATCTAAGGGTTGAGTGTCCCTTTTCTATTGGTTTAGCGGTTACACCTGAATCAACTGTGTTTTAACCACCATCGGCAGCTTTGCTGCCCTGCATTCAGCATTCTGCTGCCCAGGCCATGGCCTGGCCTGCCAGCACCTGCTCTGTTGCTGCTGTCAAACATTTTTTTTAGCTAAATTTCTATTGTTCTATTTGCCATTAAAGACTTGGGAATCAGATGTTGGGGTGAAAAACTAATAGTTCAGAGGGAGTCAAGATGCAACCAGCTGACCTTCCTTTTGGCTGGAGACCCAGCAAGATAACATCTCTCCATTCACCCCAAACCAAAAAAAAAACCCACAAATCTCTATGTCCCTCTTTACTCCTTCCTGTGCATCTCTCTATCCATCTTTCTGAGTCCTCCATACTCTCTATGGTTAATTCTTGCCAACTAGTCATTGGCTCCACCCCTGATCCAAGGTTGATTTTTTTTGGCTTTATTTTTTATTTTTATTTTATTTTATTTTATTTTATTTTACAATACAATTCAGTTCTACATATTAGCCACGGATTCCCTTGTTCTCCCCCCTCCCACCCCCCTCACCTTCCCCCCAGCCCACTCCTCATTCCCACCTCCTCCAGGGCAAAGCCTCCCCCAAGGACTGAGATCAACCTGGTAGACTCAGTCCAGGCAGGTCCAGTCCCCTCCTCCTAGGCCTAGCCAAGCGACCCTGCATAAGCCCCAGGTTTCAAACAGCCAACTCATGCAATGAGCACAGGACCCGGTCACACTGCTTGGATGCCTCCCAAACAGATCAAGCCAATCAACTGTCTCACCCATTCAGAGGGCCTGATCCAGTTGGGGGCCCCTCAGCCATTGGTTCATAGTTCAATAGCCAAACGAATGGAAACACATGAACTATGAACCAAGGTTGATCTTATTAACACAGTCTTAGAGTTTCACAATGCTATCAAATATCCTGTAACAGTTGAGTATAGTGGAACACATCTATAATCCTAGTGTTTGAGAAACTGAAGTAAAAGAATTCTGTTCACAGGTTTGATGCCAGTCTGGGCTATTGTGGTGGTTTGAAAGAAAATGGTCCCCAAAGGGAGTGTCACTATAAGGGGGTGTGACTGGAGCAGGTGTGGACTTGTTGGAGGAAGTCTGTCTTTGTGGAGGCAGGCTTTGAGATCTCATATATACCCAGGCTACTCCCAGTGATACAGATGACTTCCTATTGCCTGCCTATCAAGATGCAGGACTCAGCTCCAGCACCTTGTCTGCCTGCACATTACCATGTTGCATGATGGTGATAATGGACTAAACCTCTAAAATATAAGCCACCCCAATTAAATGTTTTTCCTTTATAAGAGTTGCCATGGTCATGATGTCTCTTCACAGTAATAAAAACCCTAACTAAGACAGCTACACAGTGAGACCCCCACCTCAAAAAAAGGAAAACAAACAAAAAATACAATGAAGACGAAAGCTATGGTGTGATATTTTGCTCATACCAAGCTCTGTCTGCGTCTAGTCACTCTGGAGTCCACTGTGATATTTTTTTCAACCATCTTTATCACATACTAGAGAAAAAAGAGCCCAGATTCATGACTAGGACACTTGAAATTTAACCCTGATTTTTCATCAGTGCTGTGGTCAGGGTATGTTTTAGTATCCTCCAAGGATTTCTTTGCTGAAATAATCCCCACTGTGGGAAATTAAGAAAGTGACATTTTAAGTTGTGGTGGATCTCTGGAAAAGATCCAGATTAGATAATGTCATCTACCAGATTGGAGCCCCAGTGACTGAATCCTCCTGGCTTAACAAAAATCAGAGAGACCAGACACACACGTGCACATGCACACACATACATATACACATATACACATGCACACAAGCATTATACATACCCTTTCTCACTCCCTACTCCGACCATGTGACCTTGATACTCTGATATCAATGCCTTTTTCACCTGATTCAGTCCCTTGACTTGGGACCAGAACTTTGAGGCAACAGAAATCTCTTTTCTTTGCAAGTCACCCATTCTGAGACACTGAGCTATTAGTAACATAAACCAGGTTGTCTCTACTTTAATCAAAGAAGGTCCAATTCGTCTTATCAGCATTTTAGTCTGACTACACCAGAGCTGTTACCATCCCTCACCACCTTTTTTAAAAAGAAAATTCATTTTTCTCTAAGTGGTTTGATTGGAATCCAAAGAAAACCACCCTAGATGCTTTGGAGTCATCTAGTTTTCGGTCCTTTAAAGCATATACCTATCAAACTGCTTTGATGCCAAAGACTGACTTTTAGCTGTCATGGAGTCTTAACATTTTCACTTTGTTAGCCCTTCCCAAACCCTTCCTGAAGGGTGTTTTCTCTGCTCTCTTTTTCCATGTCTGTGTTTTAAGACATTCAAACAGGAAATGTTTCACACAGAGCTTCTTGGATCAGCATTCTGTCCGAAGTTCTAAATAGAAGGAACTCCACACTTCTTTTTGTAATTCCCAGAGCTGTCAACCTTCCTGTCCCCCCTTCACAGTAATCTGTTACCCATTTGTGTAGCTGAATTCAGGCCACACTTGGTGGTTTAGAAACCACTCTGCTTTGCTCCCGCTCCTGGGAGATGAAATCTGTCAGAAATGCTACAAGTTTTGTGAGGAAACAGAGAAAGAAGACAGATGTCATGTGTGTGCCTCCCACCGTCTGTGGCTCAAAACCCACACGGCCTCTAAAATAGCCTCCCACGTGATCTCTCCAGGTTGTAGGAAGACGAAGCAAGCGATAGCAAGTCTGCAGAAGAGTAGAATGAAGCACTTCACACCACAGAGCACAAATGCCCTTTACCCAAATCTGGACATTTATCCAAAGAAGCATTTCAGAAGGTACTAACAACTACAAATGTCTGACCTCCAGATGAGTGTCTCTCGTCACTTTTTGTTTGTTTGTTTGTTTTTTCTTTTCCCCACCTCACTCTTAATTTAAGAATTCCAAACGAGCCCTAAGATATAAGGCTGAGTAGCAGCAAGCATAATATACATTTAATTTAGTGTCTTTTCTATAAAGCAGGGAAATATTTGAAAGCTTCAGATACTATTTGCCTGGGAGGAGCAAACTAAGGTACATGCGTTTCAAACTATACATTACTCAAAGCATGAATTATCTTGTGTTGTTGAAATGGGGTTGTCCATGGACCACTGGGCCATTAAGAGGCTGACTGAGCATGCAGAGAAACCAAAGTTCAATCTGAGAATAAGGTATTGCTATGTAGTCATGAGAAAGTCAAACTTGGAGCCTGAGGAGAGTAACAGTAGGTTAATAGTGGCAGTGTAGTGTGGTCAAAATTAAGTTTGAGATGCTAAGAATGAAAGGTGATGGAGTAGATACAGATTTACATGAGTAAAATGCAAGGATTCATCCTTTTTGGCTCTGTAAGTTTTTGAAATAGCAGGAAGAGAGTAAGAAGTTAACATTTGGGGGCAATTAGCAACAGTCTCATCAAAATCAGAATCCTTTAAGGAGTAAAAGATGGCTTTTTCAGAGCATAGAAATTATCATCACACTGCCCTGAAACACACATCAAGTTCTAATCCCCAGTACCTGTGACTGACATTTGGAAGGAGTTTTTTTGCAGATGCAGTCAAGTGAAGCTAAAGTCATGGTGGATGACTGAGTTTGTGTCCCGAGAGGAGAACAAAGGAGCACAGTGAAGAAAGCCAGGCAGAGCCGGGGACAAGTAGAGCTAGAGTGGCATTTGAAGTGCCATGGGTCCCAGTGATCTCCCAGTGTAGACAGAGGCATGGGGCAATCCGGAGTCTTCTAAAGAACACTCCAACCTTCTAACCTTCTAACCCCAGAAACTGTCAGGCTATTGGCTACTGTGTTCTAGGATGGATATTAGTTATAAACTGGCATGATGCCCTCCGTGCCTGGACATTGCCATCCAAGTCAACATAGTTCCCACACTTCAGCAGTGGGGGGCTTAGATGGCAACACAATTAACCATGTTTTATAGCGAATGAATTTTAGTTTCTGCAGGAAGGTGCTGGCTTTGGTTTGGGACACTGGGGCTGGAGCACTAATGGTCACTGACCTAATTAGAGATGCAAGTGGGAGCTGAGACAAGCTTTATAGGGAGCAGCTATGGAGGGGAAAGGCCAGCCTCCAAGCTTTGTCAGACACTGCTGCATTGCTAATCTTAGCTTAGCACAGAACTCTTATTTTCCAAAGCATTTCACATCAATTATCCCTATTTGATTTTAATAGCGACCCTGGGAGGTATAATTATCTTCAATTTACAGATAAGTAAAGTGAGGTTTTGAAAGACTAAGAAAGTTGTCCACAGTTACATAAAGCACTCCGTTCAGTAAAGGGAGAAGAGGAGCCAAGAACATTTCCTTCTTTTAAAAAATAATCAAAAAAATCAAACTTAATTTAAAAATGTATTTGTGTGTAAGAAAGCAGGAGCTTGTGTGTGGCAGGTGTGTGTGGGGGGCAGTTGTGTGTGTGTGTGTGTGTGTGTGTGTGTGTGAACAACCTTCAAGAGTCAGTTCTTTCCCTCCACCATGTAGGTCCTGGGTATTGAATATAGGTCATCAGATTTTATGGCAGGTAACTTCTCCCACTGGGCCATCTAACCCACATCTAACCAACATCATCATTTCCTTTTGAATTTCATTGTTGTCATGCTGCCCCCTTTCAAATTGGGATTCTAGACTACATTATATTATAGAATAGAATATATAATAATTATTATAATATAATAATAATAATAATAGACTATATTATACTTATTAATACTATAAATTCTTCCTGAATTTTCAAATACACAGTGCAAAATAATGAACAATCTGAGTCCTCAAGGAACAAATACAAAATTATCTAAACCCTTTTGTACTTAAAAAAGAAAATAGAAGGATCTTATACTAAATTATCAAAATTTTCCTGAAAAGCCATTTCAAAAGGATCATGTAGAGTTAACTTAGGGATGAAAAGGGTCAATTAAAGAGGAACTTGACCAAGGGCTTTGTTTTGACTACGATGAAAATGGAAACCCACCCACAGGTAAGTGAGACAGGAGCTGGTCAGGGCTGGATGATGGAGTGAGTCCATGAAAGAAGTTTTTAATTGTTAATGCTAATGAAATAAATAAAATGAGAATGATTGCACAGAGAAATTAATAAGATTTAATAAATTATCTACAGTTTCTGTAAACCCACTGGATTTCACATGAATATATTCTAATTTCATTATTTATTTTAAATCAATAACCAAACTTCAATTGTAATTTGGTTCCCAAAATTAATAGACATGATAGGAGTCAATGTGAGAGACAAAGAGAATGCTTCTACCCCAAAGCTTGTTTTTATTGTGCTTTCAAATCTAGATATCATCCAAATCGCTGAACATGACTAGGTGGCATGGATTACCTACAACTGCAGTGTGGGCACCAGTCAACCTGTTGGTTGGTTTTCTCCAGAGAGGTAGCTTAGAGTATAAGAAAGCAAAAGCAAACAGCCTCTATAGATCCTGCTGAAGAGCCATTTTCCATGTGACCTGAGATGGATTAACAGAGACGAATTGCTTATACCAGATGAACAATTTTTTTAACATCAAATTATGTTCATTAAACGACATTTTATGCTTCCTCATTATTGGATAAAAGAGGTCTGTTAAAATAGCAATAACACATTTTGACTGGCTGTGTTCCTGCTCCAATTCTCATTTTAGTAGAGTGATAACTTATGAGGCTGAACTAATCACTCATTAATTAATACTTAAAACTCTCTTTGAGATGGAGCAAGCAAAGTGTTCTTATAGTAATTCACCATGATATTTGTGGAATTGCTGGGCTGCATCTCCCAAAGCAGGCAACATGTACAGCCAATGTGTGTGCCTTCAGTCATGTTGTTCTTGCTGGTGCCCCTTTCTCCTAACATCTTTTCCTGTTATTGGTGTCTTGGAAAATACAGAGCAATTGAATCTCAGAAACAAAAAGAGAGAGAGAGAGAGAGAGAGAGAGAGAGAGAGAGAGAGAGAGAGAGAGAAAAGAAAAGGATTTGTGGTTGTAAAGAATTTCTTTATCTGAAGCAAAGAGAGAATGGTATCTGTGGGGAGACTAGGAAGTAGATGGAAAGGAAATAAAACAAAGCCATGAAAAGGCTATGGAAAATGAAAGAAATTGGAAGAAAGAAAGAAAAGGGGGAGAGCGGGAAGAAAAGAAAGATCTGGAGTAGATTTGATAATGTTGATTCAATACTGTGTGCCAGAAACCAAGGGCAAGTTCTGATGTTAATACTGGATTCCAGAAGTGAAAGGATAAACACTGGGGTTTGGATTCCCCATGAATTCCCCATGGAGGTATGCTAAAAATTAAGAGGTGAAGAGGGTCAGTGTGGTGGTTTGAATGAGAATGGCCTCCATAGGCTCATATATTTGAATTCTTGGTCCATAGTTGATGGAACTATTTGGGAAGGATTAGGAGGTGTGGCCTTGCTGGGCAAGGTGTGTCACTTGGGGTAGGTTTTGAGGTTTCAAAAACCTGTGCCATTCTCATTTAGCTCTCTGCCTGGTTCTTGTAGTTGGAGATATGAGTTCTCAGCTACTGCTCCAACACCATGCCTACCTGTGTACTGCCATACTCCTGGCCATAATGATCACAGACTAACCCTCTGGAACTGAGAGCCCCAAATGAAACACTTTCTTTTATAAGTTGCCTTGGTCATGGTCTTTTTCACAGCAATAGAAAAGTAACTAAGATGACCAGCTGTGGCATCCTGACTGCTGTTCTTAGGCAGCTACCAGCTGAGAAATGAGGGGTTTCAAGGGGGTTGAGGATGTTGCAACATTACTGTGATTACATAGTACATGAGAACATGCCAAGGTGGCAAGCACATCACCCAACAGTTTCTTTCATCCATGGGTTCCAAAGTGTTTCTTGCTCCCAAGGAGCCTCAGGGTCAGTAACAGAGAGAAGGAGAGTGTAGGGCTGCTTCTCAGATCCCCTGCCTCTGCTTAAACCTGCTACCCTTATCAAATCCTGTACTATTCAGGAAAATATTACTTTAGAACACAATTTTAAAAAACAGATTCTTCTCTCATATAATACATCCCAACCACAGTTTCCTCTCCCTCCACTCCTTCAGTTCCACACATACACCCCCAGACACACACACATTTCCTCTTCCCCAAATCCTCTCCTTCTTGTTTCCCTTCAGAAAGGAGCAGGCCTCCAAGAGACAACAACCAAACATGACAAAACAGGATACAATACAACAAGGCAAAAGCCCTCATGTTGAGGCTGAACAAGGCAACCCAGTAGGAAGAAAAGAGTCCCAAGAGCAGGCAAAAGAGTCAGAGATATGTCTGTTCCCACTGTTAGGATTCCCACAAAAACACCAAGCTAGCAGCCATAACATATATGCAGAGGTCCTGGTGCAGACTGATGTAGGCCATGTGTTGCCACTTCAGTCTCTGTGAGCCCATATGAGACCTGCTTCAGTGGGCCATGTACTCCTGGCGTCCTCCATTCTGTCTGATTCCTACAATCTTTCTTCCCCTTCTTCTGTGTGGTTCCCCAAACTCTGAAGGGAGGGACCTAATGGAGACTTCCAATTTAGACTCTTTCTCCCCATAATGTCTGGCTGTGGGTCTCTGTACCCGCTCCCACCTCCTGCCAGAGGGGAAGCCTCTTTGATGATGATTAGAAAAGGCACCAATGTGTAAGTATAGCAGACTAACACTAAGAATCATTTTATTTATTTGTCAGTTGTACCTGGGTCTACTCTAGGTTTCTGGGCTATCCAGTCTCCAGTTCATGTCCATCCAGGCAGTGTCAGGCAAGGGCTCCCTCTTGTGAAGCGGGCCACAAGTTCTGCACCACATTGCCCTTGTACATCCTGCATGCAGGAAAGATTGCAGGTCGAGGGTTTTATGGCTGAATTGGTGTCCAAGTTTCTCTTTCTGTAGTATATAAACTACCTTCCCACACCAAAGAGACTAGAATGTAAGGGTGAAGATGGCACCCAACTCAACCTCTCTACATTCAAAGAGCCGTGTGGATATTGTCCTCACCAATGGGATCCAGAAAGTTTCTACTGCACTAGGTTTCCATATCACTCCCAAAAAGCCCTCTCAATTCTGTCTCTTCCCAAATTCTCTCCTCCATCAATTGCCACCCCCCACACGTGATCCCTCTTTCTCCCATCCTCACATGACCTCAGTCCACCCACAAAATCTATTCAATTTCTCCTTCCCAGGGTGATTCCATGTGTCTCTCCACTAGAGCCCTTCTCTTTACCTAACTTCTCTGAGTCTGTGGATTGTAGCTTAATTATCATCTACTTAACAGCTAATATCCACTTATAAGTGAGTACATACCATGTTTGTCTATCTGGATCTGGTTACCTCACTCAGGATGATCTTTTCTAGTTCTATCCATTTGCCTGCAAATTTCATGATGTCATTTTTTTTAAAGCAACTGAGTATTGTATAAATGTACCATGTTTTCTTTATCCATTCTTCTATTGAGGGACATGTAGGTTGTTGCCAGTTTCTGGCTATAATGAATAAAGCTGCAATGAACATGATTGATTAAGTGTCCTTGTGGTTGGATGGAGCATCTTTTGGATATATGCCCAAGAGTGGTATAACTGAGTCCTGAGGTAGATCAATTCCCAACTTTCTAAGGAACTGCTATATTGACTTCCATAGTGACTGTACAAGTTTACATTCCCACCAGCAATGGAGGAATGTTGCCCTTGCTCTACATCCTCTCCAGCACGCACTGTCACTTGTGTGATCTCAGCCATTCTGACAGGTGTTAGATGGAATCTCAAAGTAGCTTTGATTTGCATTTCCCTGATGGCTAGAGATGTTGAACATTTCTTTAAGTGCAAAAACACATTTTTAATAATTAAATATAGGTAATTATTTCTTCCTTGATGGCCTGAGAAGATTGCAGTGTTCTATGGTAAGTCCTTTATCTTGTCTACTCTTTGAGGGTTGCCTATTCACATTTTAAGTAATATCTCTGTTTAAAAGTTTTTCATTTTGATGAAGTTCAACTTACAACACTTTTTATGCTTAATGTCTTTTTCTGAGATAAGAAGCAGCTTCTCATTTTTCTTTCTAGAAATATCATTGTTTAGCTTCTACACTTAAGTCTACCACTAATTCCGAATTAATTTGTGGGTCAAGTGTGAGGTCAGAATGGAAGTCTTTTCTACGATGGACGGTCAGCTCTTTCCATATCATTTGTTGAAATGAACATCCTTTCTTTATCAAATCTCCTTGGATTGTTTATTAAGAATCATGTCGCCAGGTGGTGGTGGCGCATGCCTTTAATCCCAGCACTCGGGAGGCAGAGCCAGGCCGATTTCTGTGAGTTCGAGGCCAGCCTGGGCTACCAAGTGAGTCCCAGGAAAGGCTCAAAGCTACACAGAGAAACTCTGCCTCGAAAAACCAAAAAAAAAAAAAAAAAAAAAAAAAGAATCATGCCATCATGCTCCTGTCATTTTATTAATATTTGGATGCTTCCTACTCTGTTTCACTTATCTCTATGTCCACCATTACCCAAGTACCTCACTAACTTGAACTGCAGCCAAGGGCTCTGCTTTGGAGTAATTTTTGTTGTCATTCCCTCCTCGAGAATGTTTGGATAATAAAAGCAGGTATTTGATAAAAGAAAGACTTTGACCCTCCGAAGCCACTGTCTGCTGCTTTGGGGAGCTGAGAAGGCCTCTGCAGAGGAAGTCCATCTTGCCCTCTGAGCAGCCAACCACAAAGGCAGCCCTGGATGCACTGGCTGTAGCTCTCTGTAGCCTCTCCCCAGTAAGAGCTTTGCTTACAGAAAAGCCTCATGTTGGGGTGGGATTCTCACCACTGCCTGCAGGGGCTGGCAGTGTGAGAATGAGGCTGGAAGGGACAGGCAGGTGGGTTGTTTTGAGTCCACAGCAAAAGCCTAGGGGCAGGACTGGGTATCCTAGGCCCAGAAGGACTGGAGCACAGAGTCCCTACACAAAGATGGCCAAATAGAAGAATTCCAACAGCAAAAGTTGGCCTCAACTTTCCAACTCTGCCTGCTTCCCTCAGTGCCTGGCACCTTCAAGTCTTTCAGCTCACATTCAATTCTGTTTTAATTCTGACAATTTCATACATGTATATAATGTATTGTAATTATATCCCCCATTACCCTGTTTCCCCCTCCCACTCCCCTACTTATGTGTGTAGGGGTACAAGTTTTAAGCAGGCCACAACAGCAGCTATGTGCTTACGATTGCAACAGTTACATTGCATCCAGAAGACAGGATTGCATAGCACTCCTCTCTTTAGACTTTGACCTTGAACCTTCCCATCCCTCCACCCTGCCTACTCACAAATTATTCACAGCAGCCCATTTCTAAAGTGCATGTAAGCCTTGCTTGCTAAGCATATGACTGCATCTTCAGTTTGCTGTTACACTGTTCCAGGTGAGCTCCCATGCAGAACCCTGCAGAGGAGGCTTTTCCCCTCAGAGCTTTGGGTGACACAGCTCTGCCTGTCACCTGAGTAAGTGTCATTGTAATGTAGTCTTCCCCAGTGAATATTTAAATCTTACAAACCGGGAGTAGGAACAGGGGGGAGTTAATCAAAATCAACCTGTGCACCCACTAGCATATATAGAAATACTGCAGTCAAGATTGGGCACATGGTGTTCCCTGCACTTTGGGGCCATGCTTTTATCTTTAAAGCAAGGCATATTAATATTTGTCAAAAGGTATGAGCACAGAAGTAATTTTGAACACCACTGTGTATGTGTATGTGCATATGTGTTCTATGTGAGTGCGTGCATGTGCGTGTGTATGTATGTACGGAGACCAGAAGTTGACATCTGTCTCTTCTCACCTTACTTTTTGAGGCATGGTCTCTTACCCAACCTGATTCAGCAAGACTGGCAGGCTAGCAAGCTCCAGGGATCCTCCTTCTCTGCCTATTCATTGCCTGGATTACAGGCAGATACATCCACACCTGGCTTTTTAGGTAAGTGCTGGGCATCCAACCAGATCCCTCTGCTTGCACAGCAATCACTCTACCCACCGAGTCATCTTCCCAGGGCCCTCCATTATCAAACTTTAAATTTCCCCAACTTGTGCATTTTAAGGATCTTGTTCTTTAGACGGAGAAAGGAGCAGTACCTCTGGCTTATGCGAACGCTGTGCTGAGGATTCCAGCCTGTGCCCCTATACTGATTCAAGATGGGCATGGCTCTGCCTGCACAGTCCCAGCCAGCAGGCTTGCTTAGGGCTTCCTGCACCCACATTTGCATTTGTAAAACTAATTTTTCCCCATACACCATTTTGGTGAGCCATAAGTGCCCAGATCGGGTCCCTTATTTTCAGCAGGAATTTCCATGATTAGTTCAGCTTTTCCCTTTTCCACCTCCTCTGAAGTCTTGACATATGGTTAGCATTTGTCACAGAACTGACTGTGACATCTCTGGTACCACTAACCACTTATGCTATGGGCCTCTCCCTAACTGTTTGCAGTCATCCCAAGCACTGACAAGTGCACAGAGACGTGCAGCTGGATCAGCTGAGCCGCTGGCCCCTTTCATTTCAGCCTAAGGGTTTGCTCTTATTGTGGTAGTGGTGATTGTGATTGCTGATTTGTTCACAGAATTTGAAATGAGACAGGACCAGTTGACATACAGGAATGTCTGTTCACAGAGATGTGAATAGAAAATGGAGACCCACCAAAATGACTGTCATCACACTGTAGAGATTATTTTCCTTGTGTAACACTTCTTGGGTTGTCTGATGTTCCTAAACCATGAAGAGAAATGTGACACTTAGGAAGTCCTAAATGACTTTCTCCCTTTCAAAAATTATTTCAGGCTTGGATTCCCAGCAATTCAGATGCCATTTCTATTTCTACTGGGATCATGCTTTGCATTTTTATAGGCTTTAAACATCTCTTTACATACGTGCTATATTCATCTCCTGCAATGACCATATGATCTGAGCAGGGCAAACACAATGAGATTATCTGCATTGAACTATTCAGAAAGCTGAAGCATGGTTAGCTGGTTGATTGCAGAACTGGGGCTTGGACTCAGCTCTCCTTCCTACCAATCCAGGAGACTCTACTGTGTTCCAAATAGTGCAGAACGTGAACTCCATCTATATGTGTGTTTAATCAGATGAAGGAAAGTATTGAGCTGTTTTCCTTCTCCTAAGGAGTTTCCTATGAAAAAATAACCATATATACAACCCCCAGGTTGACTGCTACCTGTACACACACACACACACACACACACACACACACACACACAATGTCTCCTTGCCTTTAAGAACTTCAGAGCTTGCACACTTTTAGTTTGCACAGATGCCATGCAAAATACCACAGGCTGGATTACTTAAATGAAAATAGCACTGTCTCACAGTTATGGGGACTAGAAATCCAAGATCAAAGCAGCAAATTTAATTTCAGGAGGGGAGATTTTCTTCCTGGCTTACATATGGCTGCCTTTGCTGTATTCTCACATGAGAGAGGATAAGGACAAGGGACAGCAAGCTCTATTCTGTCTCTTCCTACAAGGACACTGATCCTACTACCACAAGGAAGGGGTGTTGAAACCACCCACCCAGTCTCTTGAACTCACTAAATCCAATTATTTCTCAAAGGCCCAGGTGCCAAGTAATATCTCATTGGAGATTAGAGCCTCGGCATATGAATTTCGAGGAACATGCTATATAGCATTGCACATCTGTTGCCCTGAAATCTATGTTATTCTCACATGCAAAATATGTTTACTCTGTCTCAGTAGCCACAAAAACTGTAACTCATCCCAGCATCAACTCTGAAAGTTTAAGTCTCAGTTAACTATTGTCTAAGCCAGATATGGATGAGGCAATCTCAAAAGCAATATCCTTCCACTGTGGCCCTGAGAAACAAAATATGCAATATAATTCTGAAACCCAGTAGTGGGACAGGTTCTGATAAACATTTCCATCCCCAAAGCAACTATCAGAAGGAAGCAATGTATAACAATTCGCAGGCAAGGCCAAATCCCAAATTCCATTAGACCACGAGTCTCAAGTGTGACCTTTTTTAGACTCTGTGTCCTGTCTCCCAGACGTACTGCAGTGGCAAATGTCATCCTCATGGCTTCAGAAGACCTCCTGCCCCCTTAACTCTATCCCTAAGGCTCCAGGTAGAACCCATCTAGCCCATTAGAACCAAGATGGGAGCCACTATTAACTACTACTCACTGTTGGAGTCATAAAATAAACCATGTTTACAGCCTGTCAAAACCAAGAACTCTTGGTAGCTTGCCTATGTGCGTCCCTCTCTCCCTCTTCCTCCCCCTTCCTCCCTCCTTCCCTCTGTCCCTCCCTCCCTTCCTTCCATCCTCATCATTCCCTTTAATTCACCTTGGCAGTGTTTCTGTTCATATAACCCAGTGCACTCTTTATCAGATAGATTGCTCAACCACACCTTTGGCACAGCTAAATATGGCTTAGCACAGCTCCTCAGTGAGCTGTCCATCTTCTCAGACTGGAGCATACCGAGTCCTATTTCCCAAAATGGATATGTGTCTATAAGCTACATACACTGGTTCTTGCAGTTTAGATCTCTGGAGAGTTATTTTAGTACAGCCTCTCCTTGCCGGCGCTTCTTTTAAACCCATTCTTCTCATGGCCGTCAGAATGTAAAAGTGAACATCTAATTATTTGGCCTGGCTAGCGACTCTCCCTCAGCAAGGCGATGACTAGTCCTGCCATTTAAGACCCTCCCTTGCCTGCCTCTCTCTAGTCTCACCACTTCTCACCTTGAACTACGTCTTACACCAGATTCTGTCAGTCCATTCACATTATTTTTTGTAGTAGTACTGAATAAAGTCACTGAAAATGATGAATCAAGTGATACTGAACCATTGCTTAGGGGAAATTCAGGAGTGTGTTCCTGAAAGCCCCTCCAGTCAAACATTTTCACCAGTCTTATATATGTTTCTGTTTAACAACAGCTTATTTGATACACACTACTGAGTCCTTTACACTGAACTCCAATCAGTTGCATTATATAACTCAATAACTCATGCATGGAGCTTCCCTAACACCTCTGTTTTCTCCATAAGACATATACAGCCTTTTCACTAGCCTTGATGTTGCTAGAAAACACTTCAGCTCTATGCAAGGGGTGTTTCAAACAGTGAAATCACAACAAAAGGCAAAAGAAGCAGAAAATGGGAACCCCCATAAACTATGAAAAGGACACATGGATGGCATGAGACTGGAGGCAGAAAGGAGGACCATTTCTTTGCTTACTCTGCTGGGAAAGTTAACGTGTGACTAAAACATTTTCTGCTATGTATATATCTATCTAAAATGACTGTGGAGACCATAAACACTAGCTTGTGGTTTAATTTATTTGTGAAACAATAAAGTAAATGAACAAATACATTCTAACAAATGGGTGGATTTGCAAATGCAGAATCCACTAATACCAAGGAGCAATTGTCCTTGTAACTACTTGCTCTCTGCCTGTCTGAATTCACATAGGCATGAGAGCATTTAAGGGTGAGAAGTGCACCCTAGGTACACCAGCAGTAAGCACGTGTCCTGTCTCTGTTGAAATGAACCCACTTCCTTATGTGTTATGTCCCCAATCCTGTGCTATGCCAGCCAGGTACTAGTCAAGCCACTAGTCTAGTCTAGTCTATAATATGGCCACTCTTTTGATCATACACACTGAAGCACTTAATTAAGACGTAGAGCTTCCTTATCAGACTTGATGGCGTGAATGCCCGAGACTCTCCTCTCACCACCTTGCTTCTCTGTATTTATAATTTAGGGGGAGACAGAGCATTATTTTTCATCCTAAAGTAGCATAGGACAGTTTGTGGCCTCCTCGGGCAGTGAGAACTTCCTGCAAAGATGGCAGCCTCGGTCTGTTGCCTCTGGTTCTTACCTGTTGGAATATTACTTTTCTAGATAAAGCAATGGCATAAGCTTTGCATGTGTGACACCCCATCCCAGTCCACACAGAAACCCCATAATGCAGGTGGAAATGTCTCCCATGGAGAACAACAAGAGATGGGGAAGTAAAGTGGCATGCAGAAAGATGTACCCAGATCAGTTTGATCAAAAAAGTCTGGCTAGCAATATTACCCCACATTATCTCTTAAAATACAAACATTCCTGGACAGGGTATCATGTATACCCCCCCACCGCCCATTCTCTTTGTTTTTCTCTTAGTTATGTGACAGTTATGGGTAAGGAGCTTGCAATATGCAAAGCAGTATTCTAGGAGCAACAAGGAATACAAAAGCCAGTCAGATGTTGCCCTCCGTAAGTTCTGTAGCCGTGGACCATCAGCTCGGAAAGTGAGAAGTGCCTCGTGCAGAGGGGGGCCTGCATTTGACTTCAGGAGCAGTGATTAGGAGAAGAACACTGGTAAAGGGATCAAAAATGGAAGACTAGGTGTGAGGAAGATGGAGAATCTTGAGTTTTGGGTCTGCCTGGTAGCTTAACGAAACACTCTCAATAAAAGTCAAAACAGCCGGGCGGTGGTGGCACACGCCTTTAATCCCAGCACTCGCGAGGCAGAGCCAGGCGGATCTCTGTGAGTTCGAGGCCAGCCTGGGCTACCAAGTGAGTCCCAGGAAAGGCGCAAAGCTACACAGAGAAACCCTGTCTCGAAAAACCAAAAAAAAAAAAAAAAAAAAAAAAGTCAAAACAAAAACAATGAAATCAAGGAAGAGGATGGAATGGACAGAGGCTGGGTGTATAGCTCATTGGCTTTGCATGTGCAAAACCCTGACTTCAAACCCCAGTACTGCATATGAAAACAAAACCTGGGGAGCTGAGTTCAAAACACACATATCAGACAGGACATAAGAGCCAAGAATCATATTATGATAATCACCTCGTTTCTGGGGTCAGCACTCTGTACTTTATTAGAGAGACATCTAAAGGACAGTTTGGTGTCTGAGAACAAGTAGAGGGACTTGCTGAGTGTAAGTGTGTCTTAGTTTGTTAGGACACCATAACAAAGCTCCGCAAATTTGGGTAAACACACAAATTCATTTTTAACAGTTCTGTAAGCTGCAAGTCCAAGAAGAAGGTATTGAGTGGAGTGGTTTCCCCTGAGTCTTCCCTTCTGAGCTGGGACAGCAGGTGCCTCTGCCCTCCTGTGACCTTTGCTCTGTGCCTGTCCAAATGCACTTTTCCTAAAAGGATACAAGTTAGGTGCCAGTTTCTTATCATCATTTTCACCTACTCCCCTCCTTCTAGACTCGATTCCAAAATCCAGTTACAGTATGAAACACTGGGGTTGGAACACATAAATTTTCGGGGGACACACGTAAGCCCATCACATAGTAAAATGGGACATGAGGAGAAAGTCGAGTGTCCAGTTAAGAGGCATTCCAGCAATCATGGCTTGAGGCAGAGGCAAGAAAGTTCTATGGTGATCATTGGTTGGCTGTCTTTATTCCTCAGGAGGAAAATATTACCACCAAGAGTTCTGCAAACAGTGCACGAGAGCAAAAGGAAGGAGCTAGAAGAGTTACTCACCAAGCTCCCCCGACCCAAAGCCATCCCTTCTCACTGCCTCCTTGTAGCAGGAGGGCTGCTTCTGATGCCAACCCACACACAACAAAATGTCTCATTGCTCTGTGGGCGGGCTCTGTGCATTTGCATCACATTCTCTCATGCCTAGAATCTGAACCACAGCCAGGACATTCCTGGGTGACAGCTCCCATGAACTAATTATTAATGTTCTTGGCAGTGAGACTGGGTGGGCATTTATTCCCATTACCCAGGGCTGGTGATAGATTGGGGCTTTGCACAGGCTGCATAATTTCTTCATTTCTCCATAAGTCTCTGCCTTCTGCTGGCATTTTAAGGAATGTATTTTTATAGAAGTTGGCACAATTCAGTAATTTTCCAGGAGGGCACATTGCCCAGGCCAGATGGACATATTTTTTTTCTGGTTCCAGCTGGTAAGTCCTGTCTGATAAGATCCTATCCCAACCTACTTGAACAAGGATGCACAATTTGCTTGCAAGATGGGTGGTGAAAAATGACCCTAGCAGCAGGTTATGACAGAGGGCTGGGGTGGGAGGGCCACCCTAAGAACTACAACTATTGCCAGAGTCAGGAGCTCCACAATAACACACCTGATGACTGCCAAAGAAGGCCATTTCTGTTTGAGAATACACGGTGGGGCAGGCTGTTGAGAAGCCCTTCCAAATTCTTCCTTCACAGCATTGATATCTCTGTTTTTCTAGGAATCTGTCCGTGGTTAGACAGAGAAGCCTGGTACAGGGAGGATAGCACTCCAGTGTCCAATTTTACAGCATTACAGGATCCAGTGCAAGGGTCGGTAAGGACCTCCTTACATGATCTATCCTCAGCAGGTGTGTGAACACCAAATAAAGAGGTCTTGAAACGTTGCATACATGAGGCCTAGGGCATGGCAAAGACCTCCTGGGAGACAGTCCTTGCTCCCTGTGTATAGGTCTCCTCTCTCACTTTTTGATAACCAGGCTTTTACAGGGACTAAGGCTAGACAGCATTTTTAAAGAAAATAACTTTACATAAGAAGTAGCAATGACACCATCAATGAAGAAACACCTGACTTTTTCCCCTTTTCTTCTCAGCAATTTGATATACACGTGTATCTGTTGAACATCGATAATTTTTATATCTGTTCCCCTAATGTTTCCCCTCCCGTTCTGGGGCTTGTTAGTGTTGGTAGGACAGTGGCCCCTCTCTGAATTCTCTCTACTCATGAGTCTCATGTTATTCTGCTGGTAAGGATCCCACAGCAGCCCTCTGTCTAGCTAGCTGTCTTGCTACAAACTCTTAACTCCTTTTGTGTCTTCCACCTGCTACTGCTAACAACATGGTGGCAGCTTGATCATCTTCACCTTCATCAGGCAATTATCTTGACTTCTACTAAAAGACAACACAGAACTTAACAAGAGAAGTGGCTTGTTCCTAGTTCACAGACATAAAAATGAAAGGAAGACTAAGTGATGTGTCTGAGAGACAGCTCTGGGAATGGAAACCAGCTTGTGCTTTCTTCTGAAGACGTACCAAGATAAAGCAAATAATTCACACAGGAAGGTTTGAAAAAAGCTACTCAACCAAAGCAAATAAATGTTAGCACCAACCATAACAGGGAAAATAATAAATTGGACTTGATCCATATTTAAAACATTTGTTCTGTCCAGAATATTAATAAAGCATGTAAACTCAACAAGAGGGAAGCAGTCCAAGAAGAAATGGGCAAAATATTTTAATGAACTACTTAGTAGAGCAGCATACAAATGGCAAGGAGGCACATGGAAAGACACCTAATGCCAATAAAGTGATTTCTTGGGAAGTGTAGGGATGAACAACTCTCTACATTGCTGGTTAGAAATGCAAATAGGGTTTCCCTGCTCAAGAGCGTTGTTGGACAGCCTCTAAAACTGCTCACCTAACACTGGCAATTCCATTCCTAGGTGCATGTTCAAGAGAAAACTCTGTCTACCTCTCTCTGTCTCTCTCTGTCTCTGTCTCTCTGTCTCGTGTGTGTGTGTGTGTGTGTGTGTGTGTGTGTCTGCCTGCCTGTCTCCTTCTCCCTGTTTGACTATTTTGCACACACACACACACACACACACACACACACACACAGAGAGAGAGAGAGAGAGAGGGGGGGGAGAGAGAGAGAGTGAATAAATGCTATTCATGACTTTATTTATAATTCTCAAAAGTGGAAACAATCCGCTGCCCAGTGACTAATAGACAAACTAGTCAGTGCATAAAATGGAACATGACTCAACAACAAAATGGACAAAAGTGTTAACAGCAAGAGCAGTATTGATAGATTTCAAACATTGTGGTAAGTGAAAGGAGTCAAATTCTAAAGGCTATGTACTTTATAACATCATTCATATCATATTCTGGAATAGGCAAGATTAAAGGAGCAGAAAGAAGGCCAATAATTGTCAAGGATGGGTGTAGATGACCATAAATGATACAGGGGATATTTGGGGGTGATGAAAAATTTCCATATTGCAATTTGCCATGAATAATGAAACTATTATCCATGTACACTTATCAAGATTTACACAGCTGCAACCCCTTCCAAAAGAATGAATTTTAATTTAAGAATCATGTCCTTACTGATATCTTTAAATGGTAAACATGATTGAGTTTGTGACAAATACTCTATTTTATATTCATTTTCCTCTGCCAGATCCCTCTCAGAAAGGTTATGTCCTAGACCTTACATAGTAGCTCAGAAATCTAGAGAAAACACTGTGGTCTTCACGCATAGTGTGTGAGTCTTAGAGGGAAATACAGCTATTTGCGGCAGTAAAGGCAGACTTGGGGAGGGGCCCATGTTGTGAAGGAAGAGAGATGGGACAGTCCCCTGCTAGGAGTGGGCAGGATATGAGACTTGAAGAGCAAGTAGCTAGTTAGGGAAAGACATCCCCCAAAAAGGAAACACCAGGAACTAGAATAGAGTGGCAGCAAGGCTCTAAGGGAAGCACGGGCTCTCTTTCCTCACAGCTGCAGCAGCTGGACTTCACCCGCCCAGCACCACCCCTTTGAGCACTGAAAGGAGGCTGGTCCCATGACCCACTTCTCTCATAGCTCAAACAGTTAAGAAATACTTGCTGAGTTTATCCTCGCTTGCAGAAACAGGGCATGGAAAATATAGAAGGGATAGCAATAAGAAGTTGTCTTTAAGCAGACACCACTATGACACTGGTTGAAGCCAAGAAGCTTTAATGAGGTGCAAAGGTCAATGCATAGACGTCTGATGAGAAGCAGGGTATTTGCATGGTCACAAGTACTTTCTTACAACACGTTATCAAAAGAAAGTAGCAACATCAACGAAGGCACCTGGTGGATGTCACCTTCCCGAGAAAAAGCCTCACAGACATTATGTGGGTCTGTGGGTCACCAGCAGGCATCCTTGATCTGATGAACTGAAAGGGCACAGCACCATTTCCTTGGCATTCCTATCCTAGTAAGTTACCATGCATGGGGGGAGGGGGTATTAAAACACAGACATTTCCTTTTCCAAGTCCTACATCCTGGGATGTCAAGGTCAAGAACGAGTTGATTGGATAGCTGGTGAGGTTGAGCTTCTTGCTTAGTCTACACATGGACAGCTCCCTGCCATGTCCTCACATGGTGACAAGTAAGGAGGTAAGAAGAAAGCTCCATGTCTCTTCTTGTAGGAGCCCTGACTGCATTCACAAAGATTTCCTCCTTATTGCAATTACTTTCCAAAATAGTCAACCTCCCCAAACTCTCAGATTGGGGGTTAGAATTGCATTATATAAGGGTTTGGCAGAGAGAACACACATCCAGCCTTTAAAAAAATGCATATCCTTGCTTTAATTTTGATAGAAGCATCAGAAAGATCCGAATCAAAAGGTGATGCACAAAGTAACATATGTGCATATTTCAAAGACATTCTGGCCTTAAAAGAAAGAGATAATGTGGGATAATGCTCTTGCACTGCAAAGATTTGCCATTCCTAGTGGTTTAATAAAACGCTAATTGGCCAGTAGCTGGGCAGGAAGTACATACAGGTAAGGTGACCAGACTAAGAGAAGGCTGGGAAGAGGAAAGACAGAGACAGGGTCACCAGCCAGACACAGAGGAAGTAAGATGAGAATGTTGGACTGAGAAAAGGTACCAAGCCATGTGGCTAAACATAGACAAGAATTATGAGTTAATTTAAGTGTAAGAGCTAGTTAGCTATAAGCCTGAGCAATGGGCCAAGCAGTTTTATAATTAATATAAGCCTCTGTGTGTTTATTTGGGAGTGAACAGCTGCAGGACTGGGTGGAGCAGAAACTGCCATCTACAGAACAATTATCACAGATGAGAGGAGACCATGTGGATAATAGCATGGTGGGATGCAACTTTGATCCTGGACCAGAAATAGGGATAATTCCAATAAACCCTGTCATTGAGTTCAAAGTATCATGTCAATGTCATTTCTGAATGTCCATCACTGTACCAGAATCATATAGTCTTAGCATTGAGGAAACTAAAATGAAGGGTATAAGAAAATTCTCTATATTAATGATGTCTTTCAAAACCTTCTGTGTGTTCTGAAAAGGAATATGATAGAACTTTATATTGACTGCACAAGGGCATCCTTTTGACAACCAGATGTCTTACTTATGCTTCTCCTCACTAGAAGATATAAGCCTGGTCTTAGCTTTCTATGCTAAAGAATCATAGAATAAATATTTAAAACCCTCTCACTGGTTCCCAGTTCTAGAGGATCTCAAATTCCCAGAGATAATGGTGAAGTCTGGTCATTGCATCACTGTGTAGGTGGTGCCTACACCATGAAATGCTGACAGTCTAAGTTCAGCCCCACATACTACAGATGCATACTGAAAAATTAGAAAGGACTCCTCTCAGTGGAAGATTTTTAGCTGCAGAGTAGAAACCAATACACTGAATCAAGATTCTTCACAACAGCCAGAAATTGGCACTATTGTTCACATTGGCTACTTCGCACAGTCAGTCTTCCGTAACAAGGAAAAGCCAGGCTTTTTTAAGTGTATCTGAGCTCTGTTCAGCTTGCTCAGACATGATGGTTTCATTTTCTGTCTAAAGGAAAGAAGGCAAGCAGAAAGAGATTTCTTCTATCAATAACCTTTGATGCATAAAGCTGCAGAGTTTTAAGATCTGATTGCGCTCAGAGTGTATAGAAGGAAGCTGGCTGGTCCCCAGATGAACTGAAGGGTTCTCAGTACTGTAAAGTTCCTAGACCGGTGGCCTTATGCTAAGGTTAGCTTGCACTTTAGAAACAAGAGATGCAGACATGAGCCTTCTTGGTGAATCAGCTCCTAAGAATGATGAGAAACTTTGAAATACACATCAAATTACTAGGTATCTTGAAATTAATTAATTTCAAAGTATCATTTGGAAATAACTGCATTATATACAGTGTGTTAGTTTTCTCGTTACCATGGCAAAATATTAGACAAAAGCAACTTAACCAGGTGCAGGAGATAGCTCAGTTAGCAAAGCTCTTGCTATGCAAGAATAAAGATCCATGTTCAGTTCTCAGCATCCACTTAAAGAGCCAGGTGTGGTGATGCACACTTATAATCTCAATACTAGAGAGGGAGAGACAAGTTTATCCCAGGGGCTCACTGGCCCTCTGGCCTAGCCCAGTCAGTGATCCCTAAATCCTAGTGACAGACTTTGTCCCAAAAATATCCACGTGCATAGCTCCTGAAGAGCAATATCACAAGGTTGACCTCTGATCTTCACATGCATGTTTACACCCACCTGCCCCCCCCACACACACACATACACACATACACAAGTAACTTAAAGAAGGGAGGGTTTGTTTTGCCTTCCACTCTGAGTGTACTCTTTTGTGGAAGGGAAGGCAGGGCGGCAAGGGGCAGTTGTGCACATTGCAGCCACAGTTGGGAGGCAGAGAGAAACAAACACTGGTGCTCAGCTGGCTTTTTCCCTTTCATTCTACGTGGAACCCAGCCCATGGAATGGCACTGCCCATGTAAGGATCGATATTCCCACCTCAATTAGCCCAGTCTAGAAACTCCTTTACAGACATCGTCCAGATGTTTGCCTCTTGTGTGATTCCAGACTCTGTGAAGTTGACAGTAAGTATCACCATATATATTACATATATATATGTATATATATATAATGTTTATTAATATCAGAGTTGGTTATTGATTGTGGGCATAATTTTACACCATGGAACTTAGTGGGATGCAGTCCTAATAATGGAGATTTTTAAAAAGATTTTTCTAAGTTTGAAGCTTTAAAATATATTTTAAGCTCTGTTTTGTCTCCAAAAGTTAAACACATATCTTCTATGTGATCCAGACTACTTATTTATGGGTTTCTACTCAAGAAAAATAAAACCCTATGGTCATACAATGACTGCTACAAAAAATTTCTAGTGTACTTATTTTTCAGCATAAAAAACAAACTTCATTGTCTATTAGCAAATTGGTGATTATACCAACAAGTGTTTTATATCTTTTACAACAGTATGTTAGAAGAAAAAAAATCATGTAACAGTGAAGATGTAACTCAATTAGACTCACTTAAGAAGAAGAGTGTATACTGAGTGATTCCTTTTATATACAATTTACAAGGCACACACTAATTTATTGTCATATCAAGAATATCAGTGGTTACTTGGGGTAGGGAAAAGAATTAGCAAAGAATATAAGAAAACATTTGTAAATTGAAAAGTATTCAATATTGTGTTTTCTTGCATATGTCAAACTAATCATAAAGCAAACATATATAATTCATTGTATGCTAACTATTTCTTAAAGAAGCTGTTGAAAGAACAAAATTCAAGTACTATCCAGCATGTTTGGTGATAGGTTATCTAACAGTAAGATGAAAATACAATGTTAGACTTAGATCATTTAGTTCATTTGATTTGATCAAGTTCTATAATGGACCAGAGAGTAGGTATTTTTGAGTTTGTGGGACATATGGATTCTCCTACAACACTTGGCCAGTGTAGCAATAAAACAAGCATAGATGATATGTAAATGAATACAACTGGTTGTGTCACAATAAAACTTTATTAACAAAAACAGAAGGTGGGCCTGTAATTTGATGACTATGATCTAGCTGAACATAGTGAATATACAGAAACTAAGAAGTGAATTACTATATAGGCAGCTGGTGGCAACATGTACAAATCAGAAGTTAGTGGAGCTGGAGAGAGCTCAGCAGTTAAGAACATTTGCTGCTCTTCCAGAGGACCTGAGTTCATTTCTTAACACCCACGTTGGGTGGTTCACAACCTCCTGTAACTCTAGCTGGAGGGATCTGATGCTTCTGTGGGCAATCACGCATACATATCATACATACACACCAGTATATAGGTGAAAACAAAGATAAATTTTTAAGTAAAAAACCACAAGTTATATACTGTATTATTTTAACAATCCTTAGTGCAGTTGTTTGAATGTAATTGGCCCCCATAAGCATATAGGGAGTGGCACTATAAGGAGATGTGGCCTTGTTGAAATAGGTGTGGCCTTGTTGAAGGAAGTGTGTCACTGTGGGGGCAGGCTTTGAAGTCTCTTTTACTTAAGCATTACATACTTCCTACTGGCTTCTAATCAAGATGTAGCCAACACCATGTCAGCCTGCATGCTGCCATGCTTCCCACCATGATGATAATGGACTGCACCTCTGAAGTAAAAGTAAGCTACCCCAATTAAATGTTTTGCTTTGTAAGAGTTGCTGTGGTCATGGTGTCTTTTCACAGCAATAGAAACCCTAACCAGGACACTTAGTTATAGAAATGTAAATTTAAATTTATTTGAATTAATGGTAAAATACCACTTCATAGATTTCCAGTGGCAAGGACAAGCCATAACCAATAGCAGGACAGTCTGGTCTTATCTACCTCCCAACATAAAGCAAGGCAAAGCAGGCAGTATCATCTATGCAGGGCCATTTCCAAAAACATCATGTGACTATAATCAAGACTTTGAATCCTATTTCCAGTTCATATAGCATAAAAGAGTGACAGGAACAAACTGAACACCCCTAGAAAACAGATCTAAAATAGCAGCCATGTTAGAAGGCAGCAGGCCTGATTTCTTGAAGAAGCAAGTGCTATATGGAAGTGTGCTCAGGGAAGACTTCTGTTCATTAAAAATGTGTTGACTTCCAGTCTGTAACACAATTCTAAAAGTATTTCTAGTAGTGATGGAGATAGAGTCCCATACTCCACTTATTATAAGATTATTGTTAATAATCATATTTCAGCTTCATAAAATGGCATCTTCATTTTAGCCGATAAATGACAAGATATCTGCCTGTAAATGACTCATGTTGTTAGTGGAAAGAGACATAAACATATGAAGAGAAAACATGGAAGCAGTTGCTGAGTTCAGACAATGATTTTATTCATATATATGCCTAAATATTTTAAATTTTTCAGAAGAAAAAAACCTGAGATGTTATTATATTGATAATATGATTTGATAGAAAAAAATATTCTTGTAAACATGCAAATTTTGTTAAATGATTGTTTGAGTCAAGGCAATAACAAGAAATGAAAGAATATTCAATATAAACTTCTTAAAGTTAATTTTTATGTCATATGTTTTCTAAAAGTTAATTTAAATTAAATAATTCCTTAAAAGAAAAATAATTATCTCTTAGCTGACAAGAGTCAGTAAATAAATACCTTAAATTCAGTATCACATTGTTGAATACCTAGGCCTCGAACTATTGCATCCCTAGAGGTTTATAACAAACAGGTTTAGGAGATACTTGCTGGAGGAAGTATGTCCCTGGGGATAAGCTTTGAGAGTTTAGGCCTCATTCTGCTTTCAATTTGCTCTTTCTGCTCTCAGTGTTCAGCATCCCGCTCTAGCTACCCGGCCTTCCACCTGCTGCCGCGCTGTCCCTGATGTTATGGGCTCTAACCCTCTGGAACGGCAAGCAAAACTAAACTCTTTCTGCTATAAGTTGACTTGGCTATGGTATTGTGTTACAGCAACAGGAAATCAATTCCGGCAAGGTTCTGGCAGTGGCAGGCTGCTCCATGAACACTCTTCTTTAGTGCCTTTCTTATCCTTGTCTCATTTAGTCGCTTCGTTGCCAATGCTTCCATGGTTCACTCACCTAAGCAAACCCTCAGATTCACTTTCCTGATTGTAAGAATTCTTTTTGTAAACGGTACTATTCTAGGCTCCAGGAACATGCTCAACTGCCCAAACCCTTTCATATAATGTAATTTAGATTTGATTTAAAGTGGGGATCCAAGTTTAATCTCCATTAACATGTTCACCCAGAAGTGGGGGTGGGAAAAAAGCTTCCAAGCACAATACCCTTTTGTTCTTTATACTTTAAATGCATGGCGGTCGGGGAACTGTCCGTGGTGCTGAATCATCTCCAGCCAAATAAGCAAGACCTTACGCCTGGACTTACAACTTACAACTTTCTGCCTGAGGTTCTATTTTATTTTGTTTCCTTGGGTGTGTCCTGCCTGGTTACAACCAGATTTTTTTTTTACTAGCTTTCTACCCCCCTGCATAGCAGGACTCAACTTTTCCACCTGTCTCTGCCTCACTGACAGCCTGATGACCTGGATCTATTGGCTTTTGTATGAACACCTAAATTGCATCTCCTTAAAAATGAATATGTGTTAAATTAAAAACTGCTTTCTAAGGGCTTTCCTAGCATTTCATCAAGGTTTATCTAAAATATCAACCATACTTAATCCTGAAGTCGCAAGACCCTGACACAATATTTTATTCCAGAAGAAAAATGAAGTGTTCCTAATTTTAGAAATCTTGGGAAGTTCATTTGTGGTTCTCCCTTGGCAAAAGCTCATCCAATAAGGGCTGGTTGGTAGATCACATGCCCACAGGAATGAATAGTAGGGCACAAGTTTCTCTGAGTATACAGTTGCTCCCTACCACCTGGCAAAGCTGCATGTGGACCTGGGGAAGATTATGTGGTTACAGGGAACCCTCACACCTATTGGATAAGGCTTTCCAGTTACAGACAGTTCAGGGAAGAGTGTCCACGTCCCTGTATGGAGCCCTTCTCCTTGGCTTTATAAGGAAACCCAATAAATGTGTTGGCTCCTCAGAGTGAAACCAATTTTGATGGAATCATTTGTCTCAGTTTGCTTTTGGGATTATGGGCAAAGGGGTAAACACTGCTTTACGTCTATCCTAGGGAAGTAATTTTAGTAACACATGTGCACTTGCCTACTCACCCCAGACAAAGAGCCCATTGGAGATCAAAGTAATGATTGCATCTAAGTTCAAGTTGGTGAATCAATGTGTTTTTTATTGGGGTTCTTAATGAGAATATGGCTGAGGGTTGCTTACAGGATCTGGGGTGGCTGAAAACACAGCTGCACCACCAATAAGCCCACCCCAACTTGGGTGATGCCCCACAAAAGCTGCAATCCTGGAGCTCTTTGCGGAACTTATGGGCAGCTCAACAGATCTCCAAAATCTCTTCTCTGTAGCTTGGCTGTTTGGAGTCTCCTCTCCCAGCCATTCTTCACTCTTTCCATAAATCTGGAGAAGGGCCTTGGAGAATCTTCCAAATTTCCACTCTCCTAGACTTGTGACTTTTTGCTTACATCCTGAATTGTGTGAGCCTCCCCTCCCTTCTGGAGAAAATGTTTCAGTTCAGGGGAAACTTACACAACAGTCTGTGCTTCTCAAGTTTTCTTCTTGTAGAATTAAAATATTCATTTAATAACGTTAGCCACACAGTGGGGCTTATTAGTCAGTGAGGTATGAAGAACTGTGAGGTGGTTAGTAAGTACCCAACAGACAGTAACTATAAACTAGGTAATAAACAGTGTGCAGCATGTCTACTTGCTCCTTTTGATGGAAATTCTGCAGTGTAGACCCTGGTCTGTAGACAGATGGATCTAAGCAGTGATGTCTTTGAAAGCCCTATACTAATGGCTATAAGCCAGGAAAAGAGAAACAAGGACAGAGGATCAGGGAGAAAATAGTGATTGATGGGGGAGGTGTGCTTGTCAGAGGAAAGTATTATATCGCATAAAGAGCTACTAATTGGCCAACGTTCTGTGAGTTGAAAGGAATACTGAATATGTCTCTGTCTGTCTGTCTGTCTGTCTGTCTGTCTCTCTCTCTCTCTCTCTCTCTCTCTCTCTGTGTGTGTGTGTGTGTGTGTGTGTGTGTGTGTGTGTGTGTGTGTGGGTTTTACCGGGAATTGAACTTAGGGTAGAGTAGAGCCTCATGCACACTAGGCAATCATTCTACTTCTCCCCAGCTTTTATTTTGTTTGTTTTACATTTTACTTTGAGGGTCTCAATTAGTTGCTGATGAGACTGATGTTAAATTTGCCATTTTGGCTTCCAACTTCATCTTTCTGAGTTGATGGGATTTCATTCTACACCATCAAGCCCAGCAGGTATAATGGCTCTTAACACAGTCTGCTGGTAAAATAGGTGAAGGAAGTGGGAGAAGTTATCCACTATGTTTAATATGCAGTGATTAAAGATCTAGCTAGCTTATCATTAACTCCCTGGCCCCTTTAGATGAGTCTATGTGAGTGCCAACTAGGTACCAATTTCTCTTAAGCCTTGGGGGTAACAAGGGAGATAGTTTATATTAAAGACAGGAGACTCACAGTATGGCTTTTAGGTAAGGTGCTTCTGGGTAATTCATTCACAAGCCTACTGTGACCATGATAATTATGAGAGCCACATCACAACATGAAATTAGTCTCCAAAGTGAAAATATGAAAATCAGAAGTAGCCAAGAGTCCTGGAGACAGATGACCCTGGAATTATGCCTAGTAGAGAAATTACTAGTCTCTGGCATACCCAAACTTTGAAGACTTAAAAAACAAATTGAAATATTACATTTTATTGGCTTCAGTATTCTGGGAGATGTAGACACAGCATCAGCCATCAGCAGTTCCTGATATTCAAGCTTCTTCCCCACCCTGGCAGGTGTCCCAAGCCATATCAAATAACTGTTGATATAAAAAATCAGGATTTAAGTGCTAGAACAGTACTTAACAAATCAAACACTTAATAGGAGCAAGATCTTTAAGCTTTGGATAATTGCCTTCTAACGATTCTGTTTTGATATGTCAGATTTTTCTGCTGAGAAAACATTCTTGCACAATGTCTTTCTTCTGAGACTATTTTGATTTTGAGTTCATTAGATTGCCTGGCATTGGGAATTCTTAGCATTCTTTGCTGAAATGTGAAGGTTACTTGTTACACAATGTATCTGACTCACACAATGAAGCCTCAAACTATTTGAAAGAACAGACAGGTCCTTCTCTATCTTGTATTCCTTCACAGCACCTTCAGAGGAAAACAAACTTGCAGCTAATCACAGCTGGGTGGGAAACAACCTACATCCAAGGCATTAGGTGCACATGATATGAACACTACCATACTCAGATGAGGAATGCACAACTTGAAGATTGTCATTAGCTTCTGCTAGACATGAGTTAGAAGACAGTTATCTTAGGTAGAAATTAGGACAGTAACAGAAAAATACATTTAAAACTATCCTACTTTAAATACATATGACTGAACACATGTACGTGGATGTGCATACTTAGAAATCTAAAGGGTGAGATTGGATATGAAATTGGTAAAGCCTTCTCCTCTGAGAGATCAAATTAGTAGAGAGAGAGATTTATTTTACTCATATTGTTTATGATTTTTGCAACAAACATTTATTACTTATGTAACTTGAAATGCACAAGAAAAGTAAATGTTTTTAATGACTCATGGATATTTGATACCTCAACAGAAAAATATAGGCAATGGAGTATGAAAAAATACTTAGTTTTGATACAGAATTAGTCAGGTACCATCTCTCCTTTAATCTTGCATGGAGAAAAATACTTAGTTTGTTTGTCTAATCCCTATGAGAGCCATTAGAACCTCCAGCTTCTCAGCATTTCCTAAAATAACAGTGCTCTTGGCTGACTTGCTCAGCTATACATCATCACATTCTTGTGTTATTTTTTTCCTTTGGTTGATAGTTCTGTTTACAATGCTAATGAGCCAATAAAAACTTTGTAGCGGATATAGATCATCTAGGTAGGCATTAGTGAACTGGGGCAGTTGCCTTTCTTAATTCTCAGATTTCTTTTTCTGCCCATGTCTGCCTCAAATGAAAATATTTTTGTGTACTGCAAAAACTTTTAAATAGCAATAGAGTAGTTGTACATCTGTACCCTTATAAATCCTGCCTAGCAAAACATGGTAAATACCTAGGTAATGTCCATGGATATGAGAGATCGGTTATATCATTATATTCTAGATATGCTTGTGACTACTCCCATGATGTTCAGAACATGAAGAAAGGACAGAGGCACCACTTTTTCCCTAGGAAGGGTCATGGATGACAAGAGAGACAGCAGTTCTCTGGGTATGTATCAGCGTCCATATTACTAAGCCTTCTCAACATTTTCTAGGCACTGGAAAAAAAAACCATTGTCAACAGCCCAGGGTAACTGAGAGTTCACTCCTTCATTCATGGTTTCTTATATGCCTATTTCCCACCCAACAATCTTCATTCTCTGGCCACTGATTAAACATAGTAAGCCAATGGATGATAATGGCAGAGAATTTAGCTCATGTACCAGAGAATCCTTTGGGAATACTTAGGAAGACTCACATGGGTCCTGTGAATACAGAGAAGGATTGAAGATAACCATCTAATAGCTGAATGCCAATGAACCTCACAACTCTTGGCATTTGCTGCACTGAATGCTACTAAACAACACAGTTATTTAAAAAAAAAAGGTAACAACAACCTAAAAGAACTTGAAAGAGCAAATGTTCATCAAGCTACTATGTCCCCCAAGCCTTTGCATCCACACTTGAGCTTTCCTGAAGAAAAAGATTGAGTTCAAGAAACATTCTTTTAACCTAGGAGCAGACTTTCCCTTTCATATAGAGATCTGTGAATTTAGATGAAAAAGCTCACCATGTATTTATTTTCATTGTCTTCTAGATGAAATTTAACATTTGCTTCTGTTATGAACTTAAGCAACAAATAACAGTAATAATAATCAGTATAGCTGTGAGTGGGTGAATTCTAAGGTAGAAAGAACCAAGTTCCAAGATAGCCCAGACTATATGGTGAGTTCAAGGCTATCTTGGGTTATATAGTAAAGCCTTATCTCAAAATATAAACAGAAATAGAAAGAAATGAAGGAAGGGAGGGAGGGAGGGAAGGAAGGAAAATAAGGGAGGAAGAGAAGGAAGGAGAGAAGAAAGGAAAAGAAAAGAGCAGGGGAGTGAGGGGTTAGAAAGACAATAAAACTTTTATAGTTATGTTCAATATTATAGGTTTGTATGAAATCCTTGTGTCTTATCTTGTGACTCTGTAAACAACATTCTGAGAGGGTTTCTATACATATTCTACCCAGACTGTGAGACCAGAGGCTTACTATATCATCACGTGGATGTGAACACAGGTCCAATGAGATCACTTATCTCAGCCAGAATCACATAACTGATCAAAGGCAAAGCCTGTGGCACATAAAAGTAATTTTGATAATCTCAGTTACTAGTAGAAGACAAGAGCGTAGTTTCAGGATTCTGTAGACATGAGATTTCATCTTCTAATGAGTTGACACAAAAGACTCAAGACTCCTTCTAGTTCTGTCTTCCTAAGAAGCCAGGAGTTTCAATGTTGTGTTGCAAGGGACCCCAAGAATTCACTAAGGACCAAAAAGGGTTAACAAGGCTGAGGAATTGAGTAGCATCGACTTACATGTTGAGAAGGTCATCTCGTGTTACTTATTTCTGTCACTCTGCCTTGGTAAAGGTGAAGGTCTTTGCTCAAACCTGGTACATGTATCAATGAATTATCAGTAATTAGTGCTGATAAGGCTAGTATTAATCAAGACATACCAGTTGAATACTCTGAGTTTTGTCTCACCACACATCTAAGAAGTCTAGCCTAGATTCTAAATTTCCTTCTCTGTGCTTGAATTTCTTCTACTGTAGATGAAAAGCATTTGCCTCAGGAGATTGTTCTTAAGATTAAAGAAGGCAAATGTGTTGTATTTGGGATGCTGTTGGGTACAGAGCAAATAAGTTACATAATAAGCACATTAAGAATTTAACTAGTGATGACAGTGATGATTAGAAAGCCAACATATCTGCAGCAAACAATATTAAAGCAAAGACTAAAGGAAACTGCCCTTTCTCACTATCCTCTACACGTCAGAAGTAGACACTTGTCAATAGTTTTGGATTCATAATTTTGTCAGTCCAGAGACATGACCATGTGTTTTCTGTTATTGTTGATTACCTTTACCCTGTAACATTATTGTAACACATAACATTTGCTATCATCTACCAATGTGGAGGAAAATTCTATGGGCGTTTTGAGAAGTGTAAATGTTTCTACATAAAGCCCCTCCTCCCATCACTGCTCGCCCTTCTGTTACTCAGCTCCTTTCTCCTTGGTATCACCATGAAAATATGCACTATAACTACAGTCAGGTTCCAAGAGCAACTCTGGCATTTGGACAAGATTCATATAGGGTATGCTATTTTAGTAAAAAACCATTTTCCAAAAACAACATTATGAGAAAGCGAGGCCAAGGAGAACTGGCCGTTCTCTCTTACACAGTGAGGCTTCTGCTTAAACTGCTATGGGCTCAGGTATTTGAAACCAGTGGTACGCTTTTTTTTTTAATTCTTGTGCTTTAAATGGCATCACTATTTTGTGCCTGCTGCCAAGTCTTGCTTGAATTAAACTGAGACACACCAAAGGATGGTACTGAATCTCTAGGTCCTTGTATGAGAAAAGGTAGCTTCATTGGTTGCCATGGTGATTACTTTTAGCAATGAAATTGAATTGAGAACAGGATTGAGAATTAGATTTACATGCACATTCCCATAGCTGACTTTGAACAATCTATTAGCACTTAACTGTCTCTGGTACACAGTATCACAAGTAAAGTGAACCTAATAATACTGTGGAAAGTTGTCATTTTAATTCACAACAGTCCTCAAGTGTTAAGTGTGATTAACACTATTTTACAAATAAGCAACACCGTTCACTCTAGCTCACACAGTTGATGGAAGAGCCAGGAGACACAGATCATCAGTTTTCAGGGTCCAGCTGGGTTCGGCCTGGTGGTTTCCTCACAGGCCAGTCATGGTAGCTGTGCTGAAGCTACCTCAAAGACTTCCTTGCTTGTATAGCTGATTGTTACTCATATCTATTGGCTGTTACCTCAGTTTGGCACTATTAGCCAGAACAACCCTATGTGATTCTCCCATGTTCCTGGGAGTTCTTAGGGGCAAGATATTAAAACAAACAACCTGCATACAAGAAGAGAGTGTATTAATATCCTTGAAGTACTGAGGAAAACAAATTCTTAGCATTGCTTTCATAGTTGAGCTAACACCAGATCATCATTTTCTATACAAATAAATCCAGTTTATCTCACTATAGGCACTAGGCTCCAAAAAGCCAGCTCATGCACCAGGGACAGGTCCTGGCCCCATGGCCTGGAGGCCTCCTAAACAGTTCAAGCCAAACAACTGTCTCACTTATCCAGGGAAGGCTTGGGAGTGGGAGGAGGGAGGATGGGGGAATCTGTGGTTGATATGTAAAATGAATAGAAAATCTCTTAATAAAAAAAGAAAAAAATAAATCCAATTTAATAAATTTTAAATTTGTTATGTAATTTACTTATCAAACAAGATTTTTAGTTTATTGGGTTTTTTTTTTTCATTGTCAGCTTTTACTGTTAGGTGTGTATGTAATATGACCTCATTAACACTAGAAGGAAGAAAAGAAAACAACAAAGAAAATAGGAGCAGAAAATAATAAAGATAAAAGCAGAAAAGACAATGAAGTACAAGATAAAACCAAAGTATAATTCAGGTAAGGTAATTGAAATGTATATTTTGAAGACATAGAAAGTAGTACAAATTGAAAGAGAGATCTCATTTGGGAATGTAATGTGTAAGAGCAAAGAAAGTTAAACTATAAGATGTTTCTATCAACAGAAGGATTTGCTTTCCTTTCTCAAATAATAAGAAGTCACATTTGAAAGCTAAACCACGCCAAAGAGTGTAGTAATCACATATGAACAATCAACCGCTCAAGAATAGACCCTAGTCTTGTGTAGTGGCACAAGCCTGCATTCCCAGCTATCAGGAGGCTGAGGCAGAAAAATTACAAGTCCGGGGTCAGCCTAGCAATAACAGTGTTTGAGGCCAGCCTGTGCTACATAGTGAGAATTTGTCTCGAAAAAAATGAATGAAAGACAGAAAAGAGAGAAAGGAAGGAAGAAAGAAAGCAAGCTAAAAAGTACATATATGTAATTTGTACTGTGTATACGTATACACAAGTATGCATATGCAATAGTGGAATTAGGTACTTTCACAACAATGCTTTGATGGTGAAATATTCCTTTGGAAAATAAGATTTGATTCTTTATATTATTTGCAATAATAAAATCTAAATGTGTTGAAGACCTCAACTGAAAATAAGACTAAAAACTTAGTGGAAGAAATAAAGGATGTCCACAACATTGTAGATGTATTCTTAGAAGAGGAAACAGATTCAAAGTATTAAGCTTCTTAACTGCATCGACATTTATGTTTTATTTTGTGACAAAACATGGCTAATATTACAAGTCAATGCATACAATATGAAACAACATTCATAAATCTATAACAGGTATTAATACCTAAAATAAGTTTTAGAAATCTATTTATGAACATGAAGAAAATAAATGAATAATCAGTCCTAAACACATATATAAAGGAGCAACACTAAATGAATTCAAAAGACTGCACTGATCAATACAGACATTTAAGATTAATAATTAAATAACAAGAGCCTGTGAATTTGAATAGTATAGGGGCTTGGGAGGAGTGGAGGGAGGAGAGAGGGGGAATGACGTAAATATAGTACTCAAACATGAAATTGCCATAAAGAAATCTAGTTTTTTAAAGTGTTCAACAGATATTAACTAGCACTTTACAATATGTAAATAAACATGGCCTATAATCATATTGAAGAACACTTGAACTCACTACAATTTTTTACGTTTAAAATGAAATCAATAAAAATTATTTTAACCCAGCATACTAACAAAAATCATAACATTTTAAAATTCAACGTATTCCCGAGAACACAGGAAAATGGACTGTTAGGAGGCTGAAGCCAGGGAAGACACTGTGTTGTCCCTAAATACTCAAAATTCATAGCTGGATCTACTCAAGGAAAATACAAGATGAAAATATGGGTGAACACAGAACCCTCTCTTCCTCTCCACAACTTTCCTGCTTCTAATTGGATGATCACAATGCTAATGGCAGCACCACCAGACACACAAGAGAACAGAGAATGGTACCTGAAAAATGTAAAGGGTAGGGACCCATGCTGAGGTGAGACCTGCACACTTCACTAACAGTGTGTAACACTTAAAATGGTAAGAGTCACATGTGTACTATAATAGGCTGGACAGCTTTACAAATTGATACACTGAATATCACTAAAAGTGAAACACAGATGGAATTTTCCAAACATGTAGTTTTAAGTAAACTATAGGAAATCAATGAAACGCAAAAAGAGAAACAGAAATGGCAGAGGCTACAGAAACAACACAGTAGCAGACTTCAGTCTTAGCTTCTCAGCATCTGTGCAAAGCCACATTAGCTCTTGCTCAGGTCTGTCTGTTGAAACACACTCACACAAATCTAAGGAGATTACTACTCACACAGACATCAAGGGACACACAGTGAGCTGATCCTCTCAGACTCAGGAAAGATACATAGGACAGATGGAGCCTCATCTGTGTGTGTTCCACACTGAGGGAGACCAAGAGTCTTTACATACCTTGGGTCTTGATTGCTGAACTCCACTTTGGTGGATTTTCTTTCTAGAAGAAACAAAGACACAACACGAATTATTCCAGGCTTTGTTTCTTCTCAGGATATATTGTTCTTTGTGTCATCTTTCTGAGAACAGTGGGCAAGAGGGAAGATATGAGTCAGCCAACATCTTTCAGAAGTTACCTTTGATGTAAGTCATCTAAGTAAGCCCATTAAAAGACAGAAATGTAATCCCAGCATTTGGGAGGCTGGGGCAAGTGGAGTTTGAAGCCAGCTTGAGCTATGTAGGGAGACCCTATTGCTGTGGTATGTTCTGTATGGCAAATGTGTTGCTGATTAGTCAATCAATAAAACACTGAAAGGCCATTGGCTAGGCAGGAAGTGTAAGCGGGACAAGGAGGAGAATAAAGCTGGGAAGTAGAAGGCTGAGTCAGAGAGACACTGCCAGCCGCCATGATGAGAAACAGCATGTGAAGATGCCGGTAAGCCACGAGCCACGTGGCAGATTATAGATTTATAGAAATGGATTAATTTAAGCTGTAAGAACAGTTAGCAAGAAGCCTGCCACGGCCATACAGTTTGTAACCAATTTAAGTCTCTGTGTTTACTTGGTCGGGTCTAAGTGGCTGTGGGACTGGCAAGTGACAGAGATTTGCCCTGACCATGGGCCAGGCAGGAAAACTCAAGCTACACCCTATCTCAGTAAATAAGTGAATAACAAATGAGATTGGCAAAAATGGATCAAATAAAAACATGGTCAAACTTTATGTGGTTTATAACAAACTTATGTGAGAATTAAAAAAAGAAATAAGTCAAAGTATATTTGGGCTGCCACTGAGAGGTGCTGCCCACTCAGATGGAGGGTTTGCCCACCTCACTTAATCCTTCCATGAAATACCCTTATAGACTCACCCAGAAGTGTGTCTCATAGGTAATTCCACACTCAATCAAGCTGACAACCAAGATTAACCATCATAGGTGATAGCGTGTACCAAGTTGCATCTGAGAACTTGGTACATAGAAATAACAGTTTATTGCTGACTTCAGGGAAAGACTTCAGCAAAGAAGACTGCATTCCCCTTTGTCAGACATATAATTATTGGCACCCACACTTACTCAAGGAGTTGGAACATCAACATGAATGTAACCCTGTTTCTATCCTATGAAAAACAACAACAAAAAACTAACAACTGTTATTGGTGGAGCTGGAAAGATGGCTTGGCAGTTAATCGATTAAGAGTACTTGCTGTTCTTCCAGAGGACCCAACTTCTGTTCCGCATACAGCATATACATCAGGTGGCTCACAAACACCTATAACTCCTGCTCCAGGGGATCCAGTGCCCTTTTCTGGCCTCTGTGGGTATTCACAGGCATATGTGCACACAAATACAGATACACAGACACATAAATAGATAATAGAGTGTTAAAAATACATTTTATTAAATTTATTCTTTGGCAGTTTCATAATGTATAAAGAACATTCTGATGGCTGTGACCTACTACCTTCTGTAACTTTCCTCTTCTGCTATTACCCCACACAAATCCCTTCACTGTATTCATGTCTTGTTAAAACTTCATTTTATTATTTTATCTTATTTTATGAGCTACTATGTTTAACCAGGATTGTCTGCATGTGATTATAAGTTTGGAACTATCTACTAGAGCTGAGTGGTTCCTCAGAGAGTCCACAACTAAAGACAATGACTGCCTTTTCCTTAGAATCCATCAGTAGCCAACAGTTCAGCAGGAAGGGGAGGGCCTCATGATTCCCTTCTCAGTCTATGATTGACTGTTAGTAGTCCCAATCTTGTTCTTAGGAAGGCCTATTGCAGGCAACCAGAGTGGTGTGAGGTGAGAGCTGCATTTGGCAGAATCATGCCCAGAAGACGGAATTTCAGAGCCCTTCTCCCTTTCTTCCAACCCCTACATTCTTTCTTTTCCCTCTTCCAAGAGGACACAGAAACCTTAGGGATGGTAATAGTATAAACATTTTGGTTAGAGTTGAACATCCAACCATCACTTATTCTCGGCACCCTGAGCAGCCATGTGTCTGTGTATTCATCATCATTCATGAAAAGAGAAGCTTCTCTAAGACTGGGAGTAGCATTAGTCTCATATCTAAAGATAGACATTTAGAAGGCAGCTTGGCACTCTGACAATTCAGCTAAATAACGTAGTAAGTTTGTCACTCAGGCCTGAGACCCCCTCAGCCATGGGTTTTTGTTTGCTTTTACTAGGCTTACAGTATGAGGAGTGAATTATTTCTTGCATAGCAGGCCTCAAATCAAACTAGAGGGCACTTGGTTGCCATGAGAACATTCATGCCACCACCACTGCACCAATTGTCACATCTTGCCTGGATGGGTAAGACCTCTGATGCCATTTCTCCCCCAGAAACCTGTGGTGTTAATTTCCAGAACTGGAAAGCTATGCAGCCTGAAGGAATCTCTGTGCAAACTTGACTTCTCTACACTTTCAAAACCAAGGTATTTTGTGTCTTTGGCAATAAGATTTTTAACTAGTTCTGGAGGACAACCAAAAGAAATGGCAAGAGCCTATGTTGTTTGGGGGAACAGAACTCTGGAGCATCCTTTACCAGGCCTTATAATGAGCTACAGACACCTATGATAATTTGAAAGATGACCTCCATAAGCCCATAGGGAGTGGTACTATTAGGAGGTGTGGCCTTGTTGGAAGAAGTGTGTGATTGTAGAAGCAGAGTTTGAGATAGCATATGCTCAAGCTATGCTCGGTGAAGCAGAGAGACTTTTCCCTTCGGCCTGTGAATCAAGATGTAAAACTCTCAGCTCCTTCTCCACCACCATGTCTGCCTGCACGATGCCATGCTTCCCACCATGATGATCATGGATGAAACCTCTGAACTGTCAGCCATCCCCAATTAAATGTTTTCTTTTATAAGAGTTGCCCTAGTCATGGTGTCTCTATTCACAGCAATAGAAACCCTAACTAAGACAACATCTGTCTCTGGGGTTTTTATTTAACAATCCTTGACTTTCAGGAATATTTTTATCCAGATACCCAGGATAATTCTCTCATTTTAAATGTATAATTGGCTTACAATGTAGTACATTTCCATGTGGCTTTTCCAAACATTCTTAATTTTGGTTAATGGATAGAACTTTTTAAAGTTATGAAGTGGTAAATAGCTAAACATACAAAGAAGTAATATTCCAAGCAGTAGTGTGAGCTATGGAGAAAACTAAGGCAACGTGAAGAAGAGAGATGTTATCTTACAGGGTGGTTAGCAAGAGCCTATATGGGTGTGCCACATTCAATCAATGATTAGGCAATGGGAAAAAGCTAAGAAGATATAGGGGTAGAAGTTTCTAGGCAGACACAGTGGCTGGTGAAAAATCCAGACTTGAACTAGTCCTTGGTGTGTTTGAGAAACACCAAAGAAAACAGTGCTGAAGAAACTGATGTGGCAGGGTAAGGGGACAGGAGTGGAAAGCAATGGGATTGAAGGTAGAGGTATCCTATATCACACAGGGACTTGGGGACCAAGGCAGGACAGAGTATTTTGACGTGAGAATTGAGATTTGGGTCAGAGGAGCAACATGATCTTGTTTCCAGGAGTCTAGAAGAGTCCATGGGATGTCCTGTTGAAACCCACTGAGTGAAGTCCAAACTGCTCGTTCCCATTTAGCCAAGTTCTCAGTTCTGTTTAAGGCCCTACCCTTAGCTTATCTAGTCAGCCCACAACTAACCCCCATGACACAGGGTTACTAGTGCAGCTTTCCTAAAGGTTTCTCAGATCCTCAGCTCTTGACAGATTCCCTAGGCCCCCAATGTGAACCTAAATGTATAAGGAAAATTGGTTGGATGACTTTTCTAAATAACAGTGATGATGGTGACTATCATCACTGAAAAACTACTACACAGGTCAGACACTACAGTAAGTCTTTTTAGTCAGTGTTTTTAGTTCTAATAATACATGAAATATAGTATTGCCATTGTCTTTCTTAAATTTAGCTATAGGAGCCTAAAGTAAGTAAAGAAATTTATCAAAGACCATGCAACTAATGAAAGTGGTATATGATTTTTTCTCTCTATGTAAGTATTTCATATAATGCTTACTAATAAATTTCCAGGCATATCAACCTTCACTCCTGCTTATTGGGGACATGAAAGGGCCTTGGTTATTGCCAATACTACCAGTACAGAATACCCTAGGATGGTTACTCTGCATTCAGGCACCAAGCCAGAGTTACCTCACCTGATGATCTCTCTCTATCTATCTACTCCAAAGGCTGTCCACTTTTCCACCCACTGGGAAGCCAGTCCCTAACTCACTTCCTTTGTAACACTCACTACACCACCAAACCTCCTTGCCAGTCATTTCTTAATTCATGTTTCCTTCCAATAAAATGTAAATTCTTCAAACCCAACACATAGCAAATCCTTCATATAAAATTGTTCAATGAATAAATGAGTTAATAAATGTTTGAGTTATTTGCTGATGCATGTTTGACATGTTTTTAATTTTAAAAATATTTGTATTAATTATTTGAGAATTTTGTATATATTTTGATCATATTCACCCTCCCTCAACTCTTCCAATATCACACCCCTTTCTTCCCCAACTAACTGTGTCCTTCTATGTCTTGGTCAGGGTTTCTATTGCTGTGAAGGGATATCATGACTACAGCAATGCTTATGAAGGAAAACATTTCATTGGGGTAGCTTAATTACAGTTTCAGAGGTTCAGTCCATTATCATCATTGTGGGGAGTATGGCAGCATGTAAGTAGACATGGTGCTGGCTACATTTTTATCAGAAGGCAACAGGAAGTGACTGCAACACTGAGCAAAGCTTAAGCAAAAGAGACCTCAAAGCCTGCCCCCGCAGTGACACACTTCCTTCAATAAGGCCACACCTACTTCAACAAAGCCACACTTCCCAATAGTGTCACTCTCAATGAGCTTGTGGGGGGTCAATTACATTCAAACTGCAAGGGCCAATTTGTGCTGTTCAAACTCTCTTGGATATGTAGCCATTCCACTGGAGCATGTTTGACTCACCACAGGTTAAACGCTTAGAGAAAACTGACCCTTCCCCTACCAGTAACTAAAAATTGCCAACAGTGCCATAGCTAGGGTTGAAACTTTGTGCCCACCTTCCCATGATGGGATTTGGTTTGGCTGGAGCTTATACAAGTCTTGTGCATGCTGTCACATGTGAGTTCATATGTGTAGATTCCCTGGTGTATACAGAAGGCACTGCTTCCTTGTAGCTATCCACTGCCTCAGGCTCTTACGTTCTTTCCAACTCCTCTTCCTAAATGATCACTCAGCCTTGGAAGGATGGAGTGCAATACACAATGTCCTACTGAGGACTGAGAATTTTCTAGTTTCTTATTCTTTGCATCTTTCCCCATTGTTCATGTCTATGTTAATCACCATCTACTGCAAATAGAAGCTTCTCTGATGATGGTTGAGAGATATCTTAATCTGTATTTATAAAGTAAGTAACCAGGAGTTGGTTGGACACCATGTCCATTTAGCAGAATAATAGTAGTAGGTTCTCTCATAGGGTCTAAGATCTATCTAGCCACAGGTTCATCTTGGCCCTGAAAGCAGTGCCAGGTATGGGTTTCATGTTGAAAGTTTGCTTTAAATCTAATCAGAAAGTGGGTGGTTACTTCCATGACATTCATTATTGCATAAGACATCCACTATTGCAACAGTAGTTGTGTCTTGTCTAACTAGAAATCATTGTAGCTCACAGGGTCATAGCAGGGTAAAACTAATGATTACTTTACTTTTCTGATAGTGTGTATAGCATCTTCCAGCACTATGAAAGCTAGCCAAAAGGGAGCTTTCAGGTGAGTACTAGATTGATTTAGCCATGTCCTATGACTCAAGTATGTGGTGTCTTTGGCAGTAGAGTCTTACCATCAAGTTCTGAAGGGTAACCAAGAACATTGGCAATAGCCTGTAATATTTGAAGGTCTTTGAGACATCACTAGCCAACAACTCCAAAAGAAGTAACCCATTACTGAGATTTGTTAGACTGTGCTCACTAGTAAGGACATTGTTGCCCATACCTGGCAGCTTTTTTCTCCCTATATTAAATTGCCTTTAGATGTAGATCTGTAAACTGGGCCTTGGTCATACACTTGTGACCAAAAGCATCAATAACAAAAATCCCACTTATTTGTTTAGAAAAGGTCCCACTATACAGCCCATGCTGACATTGAACTCAAGTTCCTTCTGCTTTCACTTCCCACATTGTAGAATTACAGGCACATGTTACCATGCCAGTCACAAAAAAGGAAGATGATTTGTTTAAAAGTCACCATGAAGTTCTATAATATTTTTTAACTTTCTTTTTATTTATGTTTTTTGAGACAGGGTTTCTCTGTGTAGCTTTGTGTCTTTCTTGGATCTTGCTCTGTAGACCAGGCTGGCCTCGAACTCAGAGATCTACCTGCCTCTGCCTCCCGAGTGCTGGGATTAAAGGCGTGTGCCACCACTGCCTGGCGCTTTGTGTCTCTAACATTATGTCTCCACATTGTGTCTCCCAATCTCACCCATTTTCCTCCCTCACCAAAATAAAATAAAATAAAATAAAATTTAAAGGAAGAAAGGTGGGTGGAGGATGAAAGGAAGAATCTCATTATGAAAGCCGCAATGTGACGCAGTAAATCCCTTTATCCATACATTTTTACATGCAGACATTCATCCCAAAGAATCATTGGTGGGCTTTGAGATCTCTAGTCTCTGCTACACCATTGACACTGGGCCCTCATTGTGACTCTTCCTGGGGATCACAGATAGGATGGATGTTGGGGTGGGCCAACACATAAACCTGGTTCTAGGCCTGGGTAGTTGCAGAGTTGGTCAGCCTGCCAGCTCTCCCGAGTCTTTGCCACCAGGGTGAGCTCTCCAGCATTACCCTGGCTAGTTCACCCTTTGCAGTGATAGGCAAGGGACAGGGCTTCTTCTGCTTTCATGTCCTCAGGGTGGGTTCTCCAACACCTACACCTTCAGGGCTGGCTCTGCTGTGTTTCTCAGGCATGGTGGAAGGGCCACTCTCCCAACTGCTACAGCTGATGAGGGGCAGAGACAGCTCTCCTGCTCTTACAACCTCATAGCCAGCTCTCCCACTTGCCTCAGGCACTGACAGGGGTAGGAGGCATCTCTCTTCTGCCTATGCTGCCACATTACAGATGAGTAATGGGGACAGCTATCCCATGCTCACAACCTTGGAGCTGGTTCACCTACATCTTTGCCAACAGAGTCAGCTCTACTGTGCTTTCCAGGGGAGGTGCAGGGTCCACTTTCTCATGTGCTGTAGCTGGTGGGGGACAGGGACAGCTCTTCCACTCTTAAGACCTCCTCGATACCAGCTCTCCTACCTGCCTCTGGTGTTGACGGCAGGGGTATGATTCTATGATATTTTGGCATTCAAAGCCATAGAGGACAGGAGTCAAGACATGGGAAGCAGTCATCAGCATAATTGGCAACACTAATGAACTGATTGTTCCTGTGGCTGGAGATGCAGTGTCCCTACTGAAGTTCTGTCTGAGGCACTCATTAATCCTTGGTGGATAGCTTGATTTATTCTTTCCACAAAAGTGAGGTAGGATAGAAAAACAGAAGGAACGGTGATGCATACATAAAGGAAAGGAGCCCCTCACTAAGGCATCTGATTGAACCCTCTCACCAAATGAATAACAGGAGTTCTAGTACAATTAACAACATTCGCTGTGAAGGTTACTAACATAGAAATCATATTCTATTCATGTACAGATATTGTATGTTAAAAGAACAAAGTACTAGGCTTATGGCCTAAATATATACATCCTTGAGTAGGCCCTCTTTTCTTTCCCCACAAATATAATAAAAGTCTTAGACTATTACAATGTTTACAATAAAGATATCCTACCTTCCTACATCCCTAATGTCTTATGTATTATAATCCTGTCTGGTAACCTCAAGAACCACCCTGTGATCTCATTTGGGTTCTTAACAACCCTTTGAAGCACAGTAGCCTTTAGACTCACTGAAATGGTATACTAGACTCTTACAAAGGCAATAAAGGGTGACTGTCTATTAGAAGACTACATGCACACTCCGGGGTGTCATACTTTCTTCCTTAGAGTCCTCTGCTTCTCTTAACTCTCTTAAAATCTGTACTAAAATATCTTTATTAAACCCCAGCTCTCCTCGCTACTCTGAAATTCTTTTCTGAGTTGAAGCCATGAATCTTGGTTTGGCCTGAGGTGAGGTCCCTAACAGATTAGATGGCCTCCTCAGCCTACTGTAGGGGACAGAGTGAAGCTATGCTCCAGCCTCTATCCCCTCACTGCTGTCAGAAGGAACACCTTCTGTGAAGTTCATTTTGAAGTCACCAGCTAAATTAAGAGATTCGGGCTCCCCAGGACTGGGCTGCCACACAAAGTCCCCTTTATCTTCACCATGCTTTGTTACCCAGCTTCATTATCGTCGACATCAGATGGCCTCAGCTGGCCAGCCTTCCTCTTTGTCTACTTGCCCTTCTGTGGGTGGTTCACACATTGCACATCCCTCCTGCAGCTCTCCCCTCCTTCACCTTCAGCCTTTTCTCTCAACCCTTTGCTGAGCGACTTGCCCCTCTCCCAAGCTGGCCTGCTCCCCCCCGCCCCCCGCCCCGACTTGCCTTTGTTTTCACTCCTCCTTAGGAGGGAAAAGTTCCCTCTTCCTCCTGCACCAGATGCAAGAAGCTAAATCAAATCTCTGCATAGAAAAGAGGTATTGGCTTTCAGAAGCAGCCAGAGTGACTCTGCTGGGTCTTTTATGTTTTGTTTTTAAATGCACCTACTGGCTCCAGTAGACAGAGAATGGGATTTCATTGGCTTCTCTGATTCCTGCAGGCAAGTGATTGATATTTCTCTCCTCTCTGATGTCAGTGACAATGATGCTTTAAATATGAATTGAGTGTCATAACACTGCGTCTTTGATATGTTTGCCAAGGGCCATGTTCTGTGCTTATTTACTTCACACAGAAACCTATTGAAATAAGATTTATTATTCCTGTTTCGTAGCTAAAGAAATCAGCTCAGCGGGATTAAGCAACCTGTCTGGGATGTCTTGTTCCAAGTCTCTTTTTCTCCAGATCATGGAAGACTGTCCAATGTAAATTCCTAACACCAGGCTGCAGGCCCCCAGCTTTCGTCTCAACCCTGCTGTCACTCTCCAGCCTGGCAGCCCAGTTTGGAACTATCCCAGACCAAGCATCCTCATTAATGTTTCACACTCAGATGGGTATCAAACCATAACTTCTCTTGCATATTAAAAGGGAGATTTGAATAGTCAAGTGGAATGCAAATGAAGGAGGCAGCCTTCTAGTGATCAGATGGAAGCTTTGATAATACATTTTCTAAGGTTTTAAATTATGAAACATTTCAAGCAAGCAGACTCTCTCAGCTCTGTGAGCACACATGTGTCACACATGCACATTCCCCCACACAGGCACCATTCCATCACTATCATCACTAGACATAACTACTGTCAGGGAAACAGTACTTCCATGAACCTGGTTGTATGTTTTCTCACACATACATGTACATGCAACATGCACATATAAAAGCACAAGTGTCTACACAGATAAACCTGTGTATCATATTTATTTATATGTGCTTACATATATCTATGGAGATATAAACAGCATATCATAATATTATTAGTAATGTATATGTATAGGTTCATACATTTGTATTTGCATAAACAACATATCAAGTTGTTTGTGTTTTAAATTTGATTTCTTAGATCATATTATAATTATACATCCTGGTATAACTTTCCTTTTTGCTTTTTCTATACATTGTTTTTGAGATTTATTACATATATAGACCTACATATTCATTCACCTTGATTTTCATGATAATATTAATAGCCAGCATGCATTAGCTACTTTTGGAGTACTGGGCACTATTTCAGCATTCTATGCATACTTCTTCATTAGTCTTTAGTGCTGAGTAGGAAGCACTGCTGAAAGCCAGGAGTGGAAAGCCAGAGATGCCCCTTCCCTCTTCACCTGGTCCAGCAGCTCTGAGGCAGAGTCCCAGAACATAGACTCTGCTGGAAAAGCAGAAAGGGAATGATGGTTCCGTAACCCTTCTAAGGTCACAGGTCAAGTAACGGGCTCCTTGGGGGGGCGGGGGGGCAACCTCAGAGCCAGAGCTCAAATCATGCATCATACTTCTACACTCTACTGGCCATTTGTGCACCCAGCCCTCCCTATGCAGATGCCTTGGCTATTTATGTAGGCTGTCAGAGGAAGGAGGAAACAATGGGTATCAGGCAGAGTTCCTTTATTACTGCTGCCTCATACACCTAACACCGACTACCCTGGATGAAAAAGACACAAACCAACTCAAGCTGTAAAACAAGGTCAAAAGCTAGCTGCTGTCATCAGCCTATTTTGTCTTTTATTTTTACCTTTATTTCTTTGTTTAGTGTTTGTATGTATAGGGGAATGCATGCCATGGTATTGGTAAAAACAAAAAACAAAAAACAAACAAACAAAAAAAACTTGTGGGAGTCAATCTCTCCTCCTACCATGTGGATCCAGGTAATAAACTCAGGTCCCCAGTCTTGGTGGAGGACACTTCCCTGCTGAGCCATCTTGCCAGCCTCATTTCATTATTCTCTTTAAATCTGATGTTACATTACGTGGATCAGGAAATCTGACGATTATCTTTGCAGATAAGGTTCTATGCCCCATCTTGGTCTTAGGGTTGCACAATGAAGGGTTTGCTGGGCTCTAGCACCTGCCTCAGAGGGGGCAACATGAAGACATGAAAAGCAGAGTTCCATAGCTGCTCTTCCACTTCAGTCTCCACCTCTGCCACCTCGATGCCCTTACTGAAATGCAAGCCGCTCCTTGAGAGCTGAGCTGTCTATGTCTATTCATTTTTATTGTCACACCCTAGCCAGCTGCATAGAGGCCACTTGACAAGTCACGTTGTGTCTCTACAGTGTCTTGTTAATCTGGGGTTGCAGGGGACAGAAATTCAGTTTGTAAAGTTCAAGGACAGAGAAAAAAAATCCTAATGCATGAAATGAAGAAAATGCTTACCAATACAAGCAACTGTAGGGCCTCACATACAGGCAGACACTGGGAAAATCTGGCACTATCAATTCTGTCTCATCCCATCTTTTACAGTTTCCACAATTGCTTATCATTGAACGTTTTCTTTCAAGTGGGATTAATTATAAGACTTACTTCCTTCAGATTAATGCATGTGAAGCCAATAGCATTGTGCTATAGATGCACCAAGTGCTCAGTATAGCTCACTCTTTTTCTTGCCATGATTACTAGCTACAATTATAACAATTATTATCATGATTGTTGACCATTTTCAGGCCCTATATATTTTATACTTATATAAATGTCTACTTCTTCTCCCCTCAGGTAGTAACTATACACTATGAAAGAAAACAAACAAATAAAAAAAAACTTGTCTGTTCAAGAAATAAGTGGCTAAATGACATCTGCTTAGGGTAACAATCACCCTGAGAGAGTAGAGAAAACTCATTTCACCAATGTGTCCAAATCAAAATTATCTCATAGAGATATTCTGATTGTCCAGTCTTGGACTAGGTGCCTACTTGTAGACCAGATCAACTGATGGTAAGGGGACAGGGCCACTGTCACAGAGTATGACTGTTTCTCACTAGCTGTGGTAAGAGAAAGAGGAAGAAGAGGTGCTCCATCTACATCACACAATCATGTCCATTTCGGCTCAGGAGTGCCCCTTTCTATTCCAAATTAGAACCCGAAAGTTTATTTATACTGGCCACCTTAAGATTAGCAAGATTCTCAAAATGTCCATAATAAACAACAATAACTCTGAGTTACTTGTAAAATTATTAAATATGATTTTGGCAGCAGAAAGGAGTTATGGTGATATTTTATTTGTATTAAAATGTTATTTGTATGTTAATAAATAAAGTTGCCCCGGGGTCAGAGCTATTAGCAAGCCATAGGAAAGCAGGGCAGTGGTGGCGTACACTTGTAATCCCAGCACTTGGTAGGCAGAGCTGGGTAAGTCTCTGTGTGTTCAGGGATACAGCCATTATTGGATACACATGCCTTTAATCTCAATATCAAGCATGGAAAACATGGAGGCCTATACAGACAGGCCGTGACGAGGCAGTCATGTGGTTGGGTTTACAACCAATGAGAAGGCAGAACAGAAACTCTATATAAAGACTTTAACACAGGGGTAGTTCTGGTTCGGAGAGGTAGGACCACTGCAGGAGGAAGGGTAAGGTTTTAGCTCTTATCTCTGACCTCTTGGCTTTCTTCTTTGCATTGGTTCTGTGTTTCTTATTTAATAAGAAGGTTGATTACATATACAAGGAGTGATGAGAAATGACTGAAAATTTAGATTGTAATAAGATTGCCTTGTGAGAACGACTTGAAGTTACCTTGCCAACCAGATCTCAGTGCATCTATCCTCTACGTCCTTTAGCTCTCTGAGTTTTGTCCTGGTTACACACCACCCTCCTCCCCAAATGGCCAGACATGGCTTTGAGAAACGGTTACACATCCCATATTCTGTCTATCTGCCCTGGTACCCAATGTAGTACACTTTATAGTAGTCGATGAATAATAAGGTAAGGAGAAAATGAAAAAGGAAGTAGACATCGCTGATGATCATGAAGTGGCTTGTTCCACCAAAGAACAGAGGGGTAGGGGGCAGGATGCCAGAGCTGTTCCTCCACAATTTCTATAGCATATAGCATACCTTGCAGATTTTCCTGACAAGTGAATCCTTTGGGTTCCTAGATAGAAAACATTCACAAAGACTAGAAGTTTTCTGCCTTCTACTTCCTTTAATTATTTGTCCATTAATTTGAAAGTAGGAGAGTGTTGTTTTAAAATCCATCTTATTTTTCACTGGGAAGTTTCAGAATCTACAGGTTCCTAAATTTATCCCCAAACCTGTTCTATCTTCCAACTTCAATGTTCAAACTTCAAGCAAAAGGTCCCAAGAAGCCATATTTCTCTAGGAGCGTTCAAGTGACTCCATTAAGCAGTGGGCTTCAGGAATGGTCCTAGACTAAGAATCTCTCACCTCATTATCTTTGTAGTTCCTCAAAACCCTTCCTCATTAAGGAAGAGATGAGCAACCTCCAAGATCTCTCTGGAGCCAGTAAATAGTCTGGCCCATATGCAGTTCTCCCAGAGGAGAATCCTACCCTTGCCTAATGATTCTAAATGTATCATAATGGAGCTGGGAAAGATAAGAGGACTAAATTTAGTATGATCAAAATGTATGTTCAGTTATGAGATCTTCAGGAGCTAGAGTTGACTTTACTGCACCAAAATGGTATGTTGTTCATCGGGATGTGAGCCCCAGATCCTGTCTTCTTAATATTGGCTCTGGAGGTGTATAAAGAAGTGGTATTTATTTTATGGTTTCCTTTCCTTGACTGTCTTCATTTCTCTTAACCTAACCACCACTGAGAGGGCTTGTTCAGTATGCCTCAAGTCATACGGCACTTGTTTGTTGATGATTCAAAGCTATTTTCCTATCTCAGCAAATTCTCTTTAGTCTCATTTCTTCAGTCTTGTTTCCTATTGTCCTTCCCCACAGGCAGATATCCTAAGGGTTTGATCTCATCTTCATAGTGTTCTTATGTACGTATGTTCTTTTGTCTATAAATAAACAGAAACGGAGCTGTGCTAACAGATTTTATCATGCACCACATTGTAGTGTTAAGCTCACCTGGGTTGCTGTGAACCACATCAGACATTTGCTCTGCCCTGTTGTCATCCATTCCTCAGACTGTACGACCCCTCCCTCACCCGTATCACAAACCATGCCTCTTGTTTCTGTGTACCTCGAGGACAGCTATTGCCCATAGCAGGATTGCTGACTCACAGGATATGACTTACATTTTTCTCAGTACCAACCGTGTCCTTCCCAGGTCCTCTCTTTTAATCATTTATACCAAGGAGGCCTTCCCCTCTATTAGAATAGTCTCTTCCACCCAAATAAAAGGCATGCAATCCCACCCATAGAAATCCCTTTAAGTCTTTACATCTTTTAGGCTTTCAGGGGTTCTTCTAGCAAAATGCAAACATCCCCCTGTATGAAATACAGGACACATCTTCTCTTTGGGTTTTTTTATGAGGATCACATAAATAACTCATCAAAAATGCCAAACCCAAGTGTCTGGCACATTCACGGCCGCTCAATACATTTTGATTTCTTTCTCTGAATACAGGAACTGCCAAGAAATCATTTATTAACAACACCTGGGAAGGGAGCACAACGCAGAGGGGGTGGGGATCAGTTACCTTCACAGCTGAGCTGCCTGACCTAAGGAGGAGCCTGGGAAAGGAAGGCATCTTCACCCTCCTAGTCCAGATTCACTCACATTCAGCCCCACCCAAACGTGGGGTCCCCTCCAGGGACCACTATCACTGCCCCTCCCACGTGCCCACTGTGCTAAAAATCCCTTGGCAAGGTTGTTAAGCACAGAAGGCTGGGCCACACTGCCCGGTGTTCCTGACACTGGAAGTCTGCCTGGGGCCAGAGAATCTGCATTTCTAAGAACCTCCTCACTTTTGCTGCTGCTTTGGGACAATACCACAGGGACTATATCACTGTGACCAATCTCTCTCATAATTCAGAGACCCTGCTTAAACTCTCCTGGCATTTTCCTTAGAAATGGCCCACAGAAAAGACATCTAAATGAGTTAGAGGCTACCCACTCTCAACTACAAAGATGGATTCTCAGGCCCTGGGCAGCATGCCCTTCTGTACTCCAGAATACTGAGCTGTAGGCTTTGGGGACTTCAACCTCTCAGACCAAAAAATGTCTCCTCTCACCATTTTGAGGTTGCACTGAACTTGTACCTTCATTTCCTCCACTGACATTTTTTACACCCATTTGACACGCTGCTTTGTCCAATCCCTCAGACCTTTGGCCCGCCTGGTGTCACCCCTACAGCAGGTGGAGCTGTAGAGAACCCCAGACCCATCTCCTCCGAGTACTAACATGAGTTCTATAGCCCAAGCATTGAGAAAGAATCTACATGGCAGTATAAAAAGCTTGTAACTAAAGTGTGGGGAAGACCTGGGTTTGAACTCAACCTCTACCACTCCCTATTAACTGGACCATCAGGCCCAGGGCATCTGTCAAGTTTCTGCTTCCTTTTCACAGAAAACACATCAAGATGCTTGATAGCAATAAAGGAATGAAGTATTATTATTTATGGCATTATGGATGAACCTGGAGTACATATTAGTAAATGCAATAAGACAGACAGAACGCCAACACTGATGTCACATAGGATCGAAGAAAGTCATCTCACAAAAGTAGAAAGAAAGACCGTGGGCAGAGAGACCCAGGAGGACGGCAGAAGTGAGGGGAATGGGAAAAGATTAGTTAATGGGCACAAAATTATGGCCAGATTGGAGGAATAAGCTCTGGTGTGTTACCATAGCTAACAACAGAGCATGATAAAATTCAAATGAGCCAGGAGGGAGCATTTTGAGTATTCTCACAACAAAGAAATGACATGGATATATGTTTGAGATGACGAAGGGGCTAAACATTCTGATTTAACCATTACCCACTATATGAACAAATCTAAATATCACACTGTTCTCTACAAATATATATATATATATATATATATATATATATATATACATACATACATACATACATACTATGCGTCCATTAAAAATGACATGTAAAACAACAACAAAATAGCATTTGCAAAACAACAGCAACAAAAACAGACTCAGGCTTAGTGAGGAGAGTCTTATTTAAGGGGCTCATTTCCAGGAGGAAAGCCTCTTGCAATAAGGAATCCATATGACCATGAGGTCAGAAAGTGTGGCAGGTGTTAGGCAAAGAAAATCCTCTCTTTTTTGTTGGTTACATGTGTTCACTGGGGCCCAGGGTGATATATCTAGCCATACAGCATGGACTGATGAAACACAGCCTTCTTTACTCACCTTTCCCTGACTAAACTCCCCACAACTTCTGTTAATCACTCTTCTACATCCAGCTCAACTCTTTTTACCTTCCACCTTGACAGATAAATGCGGTAATTGTAGGTTAGTGTTAGGCTCACTTTATCTAACATAATGTCCTCTGCTTCCATCCATTGGCTGCAAATGATAGGATTTTATTCTTCATTATGAAGAAGCAATAATCCATAATATACATATATGTTATGTATGTCCTCTGACCTCACTTATAATGGGTGTTATTGGGAAAAAGAAGAAAAGGAGAATGGCAGATGTTGGTGACGATGGAAAGAGAAGGTCTGCTTATGTATTGGATGCTTCTTCCCCAGCGGGTGGTGCCGTTTCAGAAGGCTGCCATTCCTTCTTGGAGGCGGAAAGCAGTGGGTGGGAATAAGTCACTAGGGCTAGGCCTTTGAAAGTTACAACACAGCTTCTAGCTCAGGCCTCGGTTGTGGCTTCCCGGTCTATGGTGATGGGAATAGACGTTTCCATGTTCTTCCACAGACCATGAACTGAACTGTTCGGCTATGCCTTCCTCTTCATGACGGACTGAAATCGTAGACCTAAGTAAACAGTCCTTTCTTTAAGTTGTTCCTGTCAGTACTGGAGTCACAATGAAATAACCAATACAGTGGGAATATAAATTTCATATCTGTACAGGAAAACATTATAGAAGTTCCTCAAGAAAGTAAAAGTAGATCCACCATGTGGCCAGCTACCCCATTTATGAGCAGAGATACCCATAGGCCCATGCTTATTGAAGCCCCCACCCTGACACACGCGCGCGCGCGCGCGCGCACACACACACACACACACACACACACACACACACCATAGTAAATAACTCAGTGTTGGGAAGTGGGATGTGTTACGGTTTAGACCTTGTAGATCATAGTTTAATTAGAGGCCAACTTTCTAAGTGGCATTCTTTTTTTTATAATTAATTTATTTTTACATATCAGCCACGGATTCCCCTGTCCTCCCTCCTCCCGCTCCCCCATTCCAATTTTTTATTCATTTTACATACCAATCACAGATCTCCCTCTTCCTTCCCCCCACCCCTCCAGCCTCCCCCCCCCACCCCTCACCCCTCGGTCCCCAGCCCACCCCCCATTCCCTTCTACAAGAAGGTAAGACCTCCCATGGGAGTCAGCAGAGCCTGATACATTCAGTAGAGGCAGGTTCAAGACCCTCTAAATGGCATTCTTAAAGAAAGACTGAGTGTTCCCAATTGAGGCTGAGAGCAGGCCAAAATCCAATTTCCTAATGGTGCTAATCTCAATGGTCAACTTGATGGAATCTAGAATAATCTGCAGGACTGACCTGTTGGCATGCCTAAGATAGATTATTTTGATTAGGTTAATTGATGTGGTGGAAAGACATGACCACTATGAGTGACCCCATTCCCTGTGATGGTATCCTGGAGTGCATAAAAAAGAGAAATTGAACTGAACATGCTCATCATTCTTCATTTTTACATTGCAGATGAACATGACCATCTTCAAGCTCCTGGTGTTATGACTCCCCTGCCATGATGAGTTATATCCTGGAACTGTGGGCCAAAATAAACATTTCCTTCCTTAAGTTGCTTTTATCTAGACATTTTATAACATCAATAGGACAAATATCAAATTCTGAAAACTTGATACCAAGGAGTGGATCATTGTTATGATAAACCCGACCATGTAATTCTAAGACCCTTGGAACTGGTTTGTTGGAGGAATATGAGGATTTGGCACTTTGAGCTAGAAAATCCCTAGCAGGCTGGAAGTAGAGCTTGGAAGACCAGAGTGCTGAGAGAAATATGTATGGTAGAGGCCCAGCTCATGTTGTTCCTGAGGGGAACAAAGACAGTCAGCAACTGGACTAGGGATCATTTCTGTAATGTTTTGGCCACAAATCTGGCTTCATTCATAGAACTTGAGTGAGGTGGAATTTAAAGAGAATAAACTAGTTTCTTTGGAAGAGGAAATAATAAGACAGCAAAGTGTTCAGGCTATAGCATGGATACTATTACCTGCATACATTCAGATCTACAGAAAAAAAAGAACAAAATGTTAGGCACAAAGATATTTTTTAAAAAGTACAGTTTGTTGAGGAAGAAAATAACTCAGCCATGCTAAAAGTTGTACCCAAGGCACAGGCTGTAATTCTTAAACAGAAATATTCTGATCTTCACTGGCATATGTGCTCTGAGGGCAAGACCTCTGCTCATCAGAGGCTCCACCCTATGTAGTTGTAGAATTGGTTGAAGGGTCAGACTTGAACTGAGAGTGCTACAGGTAAAGGGATCCCTTGCTCCTAAACAGTAACCACCTAGCTAAGTGTTTTCCCAGGATCAGCACACAGAAGCTGCTGTATGTGTAGACCTAAGGGCCAAGAAACCCCACAAGGTGGCAACAGAACTCAGTGGCACCAGCCATGTGCTCCTGTTTTGTAGGCATGAAAGATGCAAGATTGAGCGCATTACTGAGTCATGGATCATGGTCTCAGAACAGCTGAGGATCCTACTACCCACAATGGGTGGCTCATAGCCAACCAGAACTCTGGTTCCAGGAAATCCAAAGCTCTCTTCTGGCCTTCACAGGTACCTGTACACATACAGTACACATACACATAAAGTAAAAGAGAAACTCATAACTGTACCTGCCTCTTCCCAACTATCATATTCTATAGTTGGGAATATAGATTCTCTAGTAGAAACCAGAGAGTAAATTCTAAACCTCACCAGGTATGGTTAAAGCATAAATACACAACATCAAATTCCATCTTTTTCAGGCAGATTCTCTGAAATGTTTGTGCCTTGCATGGGTCAGGGCAAGAACAATAACTTGCAGCACTGATGATGTGATGGCCTACTCTGTCTTGTTTCAGAGTTCAGAGTCCCCAGCTGTTTTGAGCCCCACTGTGCATGGACCAACAGCTCACAGAATCCAACCTTACACCCTCCATCAGCATCGGTCTTTATAATTTCTCTTTCCTTTCTTTTTTTCCCCTCTTTCTTTCTTGACAGAGATTCCCACTGAGAACTAAAGTGCTCTGTTCTCAGTTACTGTTTCCTGAGCAGAAACAGGACTTAACTATTAGCCTAAGTGGTGGTAAAATAAGTATAGTGAATGTATTACACATTTGCACTTAGAGACTGAGATGTATCTCAGATTCCTGTGTCACATCTGTGTCTATTACTTCCCTTGCTTTTCTTATATAACTGGAACCCTGAGGCTGTGCTTAATGTATAACGTCCCTCCCTGCAGTCACCCTGCATGAACACCATTCTGTGTTCACCACAGTTGACCATACCCCCAGGTAAAGTCAATAAATAAAAACTTGCCATTTTCCCTCTCCAACCTAGACTAACTCAAATATGTCCCTGTTGAAATGACCTAATAAGCAAGTGCTGGTTAAGTGGGGGTACTTTTCCCACCTAATCAAGAGGAATTTCATTTCTGGATTGTCAAGTTACAACCACACAATCAAAATCAACTTAAAAAAACACTTATCCAGGCAGTGTTGTGGGCTGCTCTCAAATTCACACCCTAGGGTCATATCAGCTTCCAGTGGTCAGGCCAGAATTCAAAGTTTGGCAAGAGCTAGAGTTCAAGGAGGAAGGATGAGGTGACCTTCTTTAAATGTCACAGGTCAAGTCAGAGAGAGAGTTCTGAATGTGTAGTGATTCAGCCTGGAGCTGTTTACCATCAGGCATGTGAAGCCACGTTGTCAGCACATCATACTCTTGTTTTGCTTAGCTTTGCTTTGTGAAACACACTCTCAGCTTTTAGCACAGCTAGACTCACACTTACATCAACTCTCTGCCTCAGCCTCTACAGTGCCTCTACAGGGCTTATAGGCATGAACCACCATATCTGCTTCATCAGAGTCATTTTAACAGAGTGTGAAATGCATAGACCTCTATTGTTTAGCAGGACCCAGGAAACAGGGTGTGATGGCTAGTCTTGCTTGTCAACCTGACTACATCTGGAATTTGTAAGAATTTAGAGCCAATGAGGGAAACACTACCAAAGCATAACATGGAGAATGTGGAAACCAAAACTGGTGTTCAGATTTGACTCTAGAAAAGTCAGTTGGTCCTTCATGTCATAGCTGATACAGGGTAGATTCCTAGTGGATCAAAGACCATTGCAAAGATATAAATTATCCCAATAGAGACTTTGGGATTACTCTTTTGTTTGTTTGTTTGTTTGTTTTTTGTTTTTTGTTTTTTGTTTTTTGAGACAGGGTTTCTCTGTGTAGCTTTGCGTCTTTCCTGGGACTCACTTGGTAGCCCAGGCTGGCCTCGAACTCACAGAGATCCGCCTGGCTCTGCCTCCCGAGTGCTGGGATTAAAGGCGTGCGCCACCACCGCCCGGCTCTCTTTTTTCTTTTTTTAAGTATTGCATTTTATTTTATATACATTTCACAAATTAAAGAAGAATATACAGAATGTAATGGAATTTGTAATATTGCCTCTGGATTCTTTCATTCAACTTAGAATTCTATTGCCCATATTTTCCATGAGATAATAGCTATAATATTTGTTATCAGCAGCCACTTTGATATTCACATTCTTAAAAATTCCTTCATTTCAGTCCAAAAGTAAAGCCAAAGATTAAGAAGAAAAATTCGCTAATTTGACAAAAATTTTTAAGTTCACTTTTTTCTTTCAAAATTAAAAGAAATTAAAAGCAAATGACAACCTGGAAAAATATAAGAAATACTATAGACCGATAATCATATAAAGAATATTTTCTATTGCATAGCACATAGCTATCTAAATTTAATGCTAAAAGGCTAACATATTCATCTCAAATGAACAAAATTTTCTAATTTTCAGGAGAAATATATAGCCAAAAGTACATATAAAAATAAACTATAATTTAGAAAAAATAAAAAAATGAGCCTAGGCCATTATGGCCTACCTATGAACAGTTAAAGATAAAACATAAATTATAATCCTGAACACTGATGGGTGCAGTATGGAATACATTTTCACATGGAAGGGATGTAAATGAACACAACTTATGTGGAGAGCAATTTGGCACCATGAACCAGGAACTTTAAAATATGCATTTCTGTGTAACAAATATTTACTGAACACCTGCTTCTTGCCAACTTTTAAGGACTCAGGAAAAGAGCATATTTTTGTTGAATATAAAAATATGTCATATTCTCTGGCCCAATAATAATCAGATGTACAGAAAAGACTGACAGAAAATTCATTAACCAGACCGGTATGACGTATAATCTCAAAACATTAGCAATAGCTTACACAGCTAAGAGTACTAGTTGGCTCAATGACACATTAGCACCACACTAAGTATGTTTCAGGCTTCCACTGCTCTGCCAGCATTTGAAAGTTTTGGTGAAATGATGAAATACTGGTTCCATAGTGATGACACTAAGAAAAGTATAATGCAAACTATTTAATGGATATCATACCTGGTAGCAGTTACATGTTGAGCTCCTGGTCTCTATGTTTATATAATTAATAATTTTGAATCTCTCTCTTTGTATTTTTCAGATTGTGCATATTTTCTTTGCTGAAACTGCATTGCCGTTTTTAAAAACATGAATGATAAATAGGCAACTATTTTCTAGAATGTATATATATGTATACATATATATAATGTAAGGTATAAGTGTGCATGCATGTGTATGTGTGTGTTTGTGTACATCTGTATATGGATATGTACCTTAGTCTAAGATGGACATAATCAGTTATCCAACTTGCAACCTGTAGAGGGTAAAAAGGCCTTGTGCACACAGGTACACACTGGAGAAGCCAGGAAAGTTAAAGACACAGTTTACCTCTTCAGTGGGATGGGGTGTGCAGTTGCTCTTCCTAGAAAGCAATTTTACTATCTGATCCTTTGCTGTCTGATGAGACAGGCTCTGCCCATATCTTCCAGGATTTTTGTATTTGCTTATCTCAGACCCTTACCTCCTAAACATCGAGCATTACTTTAAGATCATAAAACTCATTCTCATGAGTGATGTCACTTGTGTTTACAACAGCCTAAGTGACTTCTGTTCTCTTAGGGCCAGGCCAATCCTGACTCCCACTGGCATTGTGTTTACCTCCATCAAGTTTCCCAGACCCTCAATCTTGGGCACTATCTCTGAGTCAACAGTATCTATTCTTGTGAAAGAAGCCAGATGTACTTTGTAAAGAATCTCAATGTAAACGTGTCTTAAATTGTTGTGTACCTGAGACTGAGTTAATTGTTATCTGAATACCCTTTCCCAAAATTGTACTGTGCTTAAATATAGCTAAAGTTAAATGATCTGGATCAGACTTTAGAAGTCCTGGTCCAGTGTTGGATACAATAAAATCCGGCTGAGCTGAGTTTCGTTCTTACCTCACCTTGATCGGTTTTTCCCTGCCTGCTGTAAAGCCTGCAGGGGAATTACCACAGTAACACAGGGCAATATTGGTGCAGATACTGAACATGGAGTTCAGTCTTGTGTTTCTGTCTGCCAATTAGTTATAAAGGTCAGGGCAGAATCCAAAGCCAACTACCAAGAAGTACAAGTTGGACTAAGCCTTCCGTAGGTCATATCACCTCCATTGTAAATGCAGGAAACCACACTATAGTGTATATTTCTTTAAACATTACCTGAAGATGTAGTTGTTGTTGTTGTTGTTACTTTTTCTCTTTGGCTTTTTGAGGGGCCTGCCACTCAGCTTCCAAATAAATAAACTCATGGAGACTTATTACTTATAAATGCCTGGCTTTAGCTTGGCTTGTTTCTAGCCAGTTTTTTTTCTTAACTTAAATTATCTGGACTACCTTTTGCCTCTGTTCTTTTATTTTTCTCTCTATATTTCTTTCTTTCTTACTCTGTTACTGGTTATGTAGCTGGATGGCTGACCCCTGATGTCCTCCTCTCCTTATTTTTCTTGGTCCTTTCTCTCTCTCTCTCTCTCTCTCTCTCTCTCTCTCTCTCTCACACACACACACACACACACACACACACACACACAAAATTTTTTTCTTCTATTTATTCTCTCTGCCTGCCAGCCCCATCTATTTCTCTCTCCTGATTAGCTATTGGTTGTTCAGCTCTTTATTAGACCAATCAGGTATTTTAGACAGGCACAGTGACACAGCATTACAGAGTTAAACAAATGCAACATAAAATAATGCAACACATCTTTGTATCATTAAACAAATATTCCACAGCATAAACAAATGTTACACATCTTTGAACAATATTTCACAGCATGGAGGTATGTCAAAATTCTATGTGCTCTTTAAAATGTGACTGGAGCATTCTATGTGGTCAAGGATGAAAAGGTGTCCCCAAATCAGCTCTTTTAAATACTGGATTCTCTATGTCAATGAATTTTGTGCTATAGGAAATGAGGTTTAAATATCATGGGAATCTCACAAAGCAAAAGGTATTCATGCGTCAACCATTTCCATGTTCAGACAATGGAGTCAAGATCTGTTTGTAATCTTACTCTGCATCTATATCCAATGCTTTACCTCAGCAATGAACTTGGCTTTCCAGGCAACTTTGTGTTCACAGTTTATAGGAATCTTCTTTTAGAAGTGATGGATGGAATGTTTGGAAACTTCCCTTCTTACAGTCATGGGAAATTGCCAAGGTCAAACAAGTAAAAAGCTCCTTTGGAAAAAATTTAGAAAACCTACCTCACTTTTTGGGTCCCTCTAAATATAAAAATAAAATGGAGCCAGGTGTCATCGTTGACGCCACACTTGGCAACTCAAGAATAGTCAGCATGCATTCCAGGAAACAGAACAAAAAAATCCTGATCCCCACAGGATCAATCCTACAATGGTGTGCTTTCTTTAAGACATAAAACAACTCTGTCTTCGTTAGGGTTTCTATTGCTGTAATAAAACATCATGGCCAAAAGCCACTTGTGGAGGAAAGGGTTTCTTTTACCTATACTTTCAGGTTACAGTCTATCACTGAGGGAGGTAAGATCAGGAACTCAAAGAGAGCAGAAGGGACCTGGAGGCAGGAGTTGACACAGAGGCCATGAAGGAGAGCTGCCTACAGACTTGCTTCCCATGGCTGGCTCAGTCTTCTTTCTTATAGCATTCAAGATCACCAGCCTAGGGGTATCACCACTCACAATAGACTGGGACCTTCCACATCATCCATTAATTAAGAAAATGCCCTACCAGGTTTGTCTACAGCCTGATCTTTTGGGAACCTCAATAGAGGTTTCCTCTTCTCTGATGACTCTAGCCTGAGTCAAGACGATATAACAGCAGTCAGCACAAATTCCTTTGGGTAAATATGGTCTTTATCAAATGTGTTAGTTAGTCTTTGTTGCTGTGATAGAACAACTTATGCTGACCAAGACAACTTATGGAAGTAATAGTTTGTTTTTTTGTTTTGTTTTGTTTATTGTTTCAGAGAGTTAGAGTCTACTGTGGCAGGGAACCACAGGGGCAAGCAGCAAGCATGGCAGCTGACGCAGCAAGCTGAGAGCAAATGAAATGGTCTCTTTAAACTGTAAAAGCCCACCTCCAGTGACACACTTCCTCCAACAAGGCCATGCCTCTAAAACATCCCTAAATAGCTCCACCAGCTGGGGCTCAAGAATTCATGAGCCTATGGAGAACATTCTCATTCAAACCACCATAGCGAAGGACCCCTTAATTTATTTAAAATTTGTAATATCAGAGACAGATGTAGAGATTCTTTCTGTTTGGTTTATTCTATTTGGTTTATGAAAGTGAGAATCAAAATCTTATTACATTCGTCAAACAAGAGAAAGTTCAAGTTGAAGTAGGAACAGCTAAACAGAATGGTGGAGTGTGTCAGCCACCAGACCCATGAATGTAATTGTATTTATGTTTCAATGACACAAACATGCTTCTACTCCTGCCTTTAGATCTTATGTTCAGTTGATACAGATTTTTAGCTGCACACAAATATGTGAAAATGCAATTGTAGTAAGGTTCAAATGTTATGGTACTAGCACATAATCAAAACAAACCAGTAAGTCTCCATTAATTCATCTCTTCATCCCCATTCCCTCTCAGAAGACAAATATTGCCAATATTTTGATAAGCAACCAAATGTAATAATGAAAAGAAGCACCTTGTTCTCTTGAATAGTAGTGTGATTTTAAATATGGTTTACAGCACAATTTATTTAGCCATTATCCAAATGACAGTTGTTTTCAACATTTTCACCATTGTGAAGAACAAAGCAAAGAATATTAGAGTATAAATGCAAAGAGTTATTTTGTTTTAAACTATACCTATTTTCACCATATAAATAAAACACAAATGTGAGGGATATTATTGTTTGTCAACTGGACTACATCTGGAATTAAATAAAAGTCAAGCTACTGGGTACAGCTGTGAGTAACTTTTTGTGGGGATCATTTGAGGTGTGAAGACCCACCTTAAATCTGGACCACACCTTTCTGGTGGCAACCTACATAAACAATGAGGAAGAAGAAAGCTTTTGTTCTTTGCTTGCATGCCATCACTATCACTAGCAAGTTCTGTGGTGATATTTTATTTGTGCTCTAACAAATAAAACTTATCAGAGAATCAGAGGACAGAGCCAGCCACTAGATTAGACATAGAGGCTAGACAGTGGTGGCACACACACCTTTAATCCCAGCATCTGAGATCTCATGTCTTTGCTTGGGGAGGACACAGGCCTTTAATCCCAGGAAGTGATGGCAGGAAGCAGAAAGGTACATAAGGCATGAGGATCAGAACTAGAAGCTTTTAGCAGCAGTTCAACTGAAACCCTCAGGGGTGAGGACTCAGAAGCTTTCAGTCTGAGGAAACAGGATTGAGGAGTTGGTGAAGTGAGGTTGGCTGGTTTGTTCTGTTTCTTTGATCTTTCAGCTTTCACCCCAATATCTGGCTCTGGGTTTTCTATTAATAAGACCGTTTAAGATTCATGTTACAAAGTTCATTCCTTCACTGGTATTAGAGCCTACTTCATTGGGATTTCAGCTTATCCTGAAGACCACTTGAGAAATCTAGCCTTGTGGACCAAACAATTATTAGATTCTTGGACTTCCCATCAATATACAGCCATTGTTGGAATAGTAAAACTACAGCCTATAAGCAACTATAATAAACCCATTATATAGTAGATAGACAGATAGATAGATGATAGATAAATAGATAGATAGATAGATAGATAGATAGATAGATAGATAGATAGATGATAGATAGATAGACAGACATACAGACACACAGATAGATTCACTCTATCAGTTCCGTTTCTTTAGAGAACCCTGACTGATACAGCAAATATGTGCTATTGGAATGCAAAACCAAAACTAATCCTTGTTAGTATTTCTTGTACAGGTAAATGTTATTTTTGTTTGATGTGACTCTTTCTAGAACTCCTAGAACCCATTTACATGTATACAACTATTTATATGTGTATTTAGTTTGATCATAATTTTTTTCAGATGTGACAGATAATGTACTGCTCCACAATTTTGTGTTCTACCTCACAGATGGTACTGTGATTTTCTTATGGATATCTATCCCACTGATCATCCTCCTGCATAATATTCCAATCGGTCTTGTTATGAATAAGAAATATCTCACACAAGCTCTTATGTCTGAACATACAGCTGGCAACACTGTGGCAGAGGTTGTGGAACATTTAATAAACAGAGGGCCTAGATAGGTATTCTAGATGAAGAATCCCAAGGGGGCACATAAACTTACTCTTTCTTCTGGAACTGGGATGCCCATCTCCTCTAGCTCTTGGACATCAAATTCTTCAGGTCAACATTCATTCTCCAGTACTTATACCAACCTCCCACTAGGGACTCAAGCTAGAGAGCACTTGGCCTGAGTCACTTTAGTGGCTTCCCCAGCTCTCAAATTTGCAGATAGCCTATAACAGGGATTTCAGTCTCCGTATTTACATGAAACTCATTCTCTCATAAATCTATCATCTATCTATGGATCTATCATTGATCCTATTGATTTATCTAAAGAACTCTAATACAGATGAAATACCATTTCAAATATGCTTGTATATTTATCAGCATAGAATGATATAGTTGTCATTAAACATTTTCAAAATATTCATATATCTCATTTTTTGCACACATATTTTACTGACTCAGGTGTTTATACTTAGTTTACATAAACATACTGCTCCACACTTTGAATCAGCACACAAAGGAAACGAGCTTAGAAAACAATACTTTAACAGTTATTTCTAAGGGAAGGTGGGTCTTCTGAATATAAAGGACATAATTTGATACTCTAGATGGAAAACAAAACAAATTTTAATCTGGTGGGTTTTGCATCCCAAACACAGTAAATGTAGAATTGTTATAAAATGGAAGTAAAAACAGAAAGCTTGTAAACTATGTAAACATATCCCATTTTGTAAAGAACTAATATCTGTAATACCTAAAGCCTTCAAATAAATATGAAAAGCCTTCTAGAACATTCTTTAGTAAAAATAACAAAAGGATATAAATGAGCAATCTATAACAAGAGAAATTATAACAGCCAATAAACATATATGAAAATGTTTAATATCCCTATTCATGAGGAAAAGGCAACCTAAAATAAAATATTATTTTCTATCTAGCAAAGATGAAAAAGAATAGTAATAACTGAGGACAAAATATCCATTCTGATAACAACTGGTAATGAGTTAGTAAATTCATAGAACTTTTTGAAGGAAAATCTGGCAGTTCACATCAAAATTTGTCATAGTTTTAATAATTTATGTATCTATATAATTATGAATTTAATAATTTTCATGGCATAATTTATCTTTGGGAAGTTTACTAAGATGAATACACATGGAACCTTCCAATATCATTCTCAAGAGTAAAGAAATGGAGCTGAGTGAATGTGGTAGTGCAGACCTATAATCCCAGCACTCAAGAGTGTTGAGGAGAGAGGGGTCAGAGGTCAAGACCAGCCTAGGCTATGTAACAAGAATCTGCCTCCAAAAAGCAGTAAGGGAGTGATTAGATGAATTATGACATGTGTATGAAAATGAAACTCTGGCTGCAGCCATGAGAAATTGCAGAAGCATCAAGACATTCACTGGAAGTGTGAACTTGTCCCTGACTCCACTGCTGCTGCTTGGGCTCTAGATAAAACCCTGTTCACTGGACCCTGTCTCAGGCTCTCATTGGGGGAGGCTGCCACGGCATGTGTGGCATTTCCACTCTGGAATGTATGTTTAGCGTTTCTCTATGTTTTTTTCTCAGTTTTAAAAAGTCTCATACTAAAAACTCTTGATGATGACTTTACAAGTGAAACACTGGTTTTGAAAGAACCTACCTAAACTAAGAGTCCCATTCTGGAGCCTAGTGGTGGCGAGTAGCCTTATTTTAGGATGCCATTCTTAACTTGGGTAAGATGCTTATTTTTAAGCAACTGTTCACACAGCATTGGTCCATCTCATCCCCACCTCAGACCTCCTTGTCATCCAACATGACATCCAGTACTTTCTTAATTGCATAGATATTCAATAACTTGTGTGGCTAATTAGGCCTATTAGCTAGAGCCAGCATGCAAAGTAACAGGAAGCCTTTTATGTCCTATGCAAGTGGGGAGTTGTCTTTCAGAAAAAATAATTCATTGTGGCCCATGAGAGGAGGAACTTGTCAGACTAAAGCATAAAAATCTCTTTTCCTATTCACAGAGGAGAAGTGAAGCCCTGAATGCATTAGATGTCTCTCTAATGGGGCCATTTTCAGAGCAGGATGAAGGGTATGGAGGCAGCATATTGTTTTCCCAGGAGACTGCAGTTGCTAATCCAGTGTCAGCAGAACCTGAGTCCTAGTTTCATGGTTATGGTAATGGGCTGCTGACTCTCTTATCAGCAACACTTAATATTTTTATAGCCTATTATTCTTCAACTGTTAGTGTTACATTAATATTTACATATTATATTGTGCTGGAGAGTTTTATGTCAACTTGACACAAGCTAATAAAGTAGTCTGAGAGGAGGGAACCTCAATTAAGAAAATGCTTCCATAAGATATGGCTGTAGGCAAGCCTGCAGGGCATTTTCTTAATTAGTTATTGATGGAAGAGGCACCAGCCCATTGTGGGTGGTGCCCATCCCTGGGCTGGTGGTCTTGGGTTCTATAAGAAAGCAGGCTGAGCAAGCCATAGAGAGCAAGCCATTAAGCAGTGTCCCTCCATGGCCTCTGCATCAGCTCCTGCCACTGGGTTCCTACTCTGTTTGAGTTCCTGTCCTGACTTTCTTTGATGATGCATAGTGACGTGGAAGTGTAAGCCAAATAAATGCTTTCCTCCTCAAGTTTCTTTGGTCATGGTATTTCATCGTAGCAATAGAAACCCTAGCTAGGTTGTGTGTGGTTGTGTGTGTGTGTGTGTGTGTGTGTGTGTGTGTGTGTGTGTGTTACAAAAGATCAAAGAACAACCTGTGGAAATCAATTCCCTCCCTTCACCACATGGCTTCCAAAGATCAAACTCAGATCATCAGACTTGGAAAGCAGCCCCTCTACCCACTGAGCTCTCTCCGGCCCAATAACTAGTCTTAATAGAAACTTCCTCAGAATACTCCTTGTCATTCCTTGTTTGCTCAGTGCATTTTGCCTCTCCTCTAACTCTGAGGCTGCTCCAAGACTGATGAATCTCTGGCCCAGAAGGTGCCACCCAGTTTACCAGGTATGTGTTCCAAATGCAGAATAAGTCTGCACACCTGACATTGTGCTGATGTGACTCCACATCCCACATTAAAGCCAAGGCATCCATACTTGCCACCTTTATAATTTTAACTGATTTAAACAGCTTCCCCATGGTGCGGGCACTGTTGTTATTTGTCTTATTAGTCTCACTCACCAGGAGTTAAGATGTAGTTTATAATCATTGTATGTTATCTAAACATCACAACCAGGGGTTTGTCTCCCTATTTCTGCTTTCTCTATTGTGTCCATAATTTTGCTTCTAGAGCACTTAACCTGCTCCAAACTTTCACTATCTCCAAGTTGCCTGCAAAGGGAAGCCAGGTCACATCCTGATTAGGTGATCTTCCTCATCCCCTGCCTGGTGACATCCAATAATTCTTCTCCCCACACTTGACAATAAATTGTCCAACATTTCTCAAATGGACAAGTAGTTTTCCTTTCTCTCTTAGGATTTATTTTCCTTAGATGCATCAACTATCTACTGTTAGGTAAAATGCTACCTTAAAACTATTTTACTTAAAGCAATAAGCATTCATTATTTCATATGGTTTCTGAGGATATCTATATGCAGCTTAGCTATGTGGTTCTGGCTTATAAAGATATGGCCAAGCAGTCAGTCACAGGAAGATCCACATTCAAGATTACCACATGGGTGTCAGTCACACTCAGCCCTTCACCACATGGGCCTCTTAATAACACCCACATGACAAGCATCTACCTTTCCCTGAAATGAATGGCAGGGAAAAGGAGGAAGAGAGGGTACCAAGATTGATGCCACAGTCTTTCTATAAACTAATCTAAAGGGGACATCTAGCACTAGCTGTCATCTACATCACACATGAGGAAAAGACATAATTCTATCTCTCATGGGAAGGCATGTCAAAGAACTTTGTATATACTTTTACAGCTACAGCAGAGAGTGAAGGAAACAGGAATTGGATAAGGGAAATCTAAAGGGTGACCAATCTCTCACATCTGACCCCAGGGCAACCCTGGAGCTTAGATGGCACTCTGGAAGCATCTCCAGTTGAGACAGGAGGACCATGACTACTCTAGCCATGAAAGCAGACAGGCTCCTTGGGAGCAGATGTGACTTTGCAGTGGACACTCTTTACTAGAGGACAGTTTCTAGAGTGTCTCCACTGTGAGGTGGAGCAGCCAATACACTCAATAAACACAGGTGCCCTAACTCCAAAGGGAGATTTGGAACTACATTACATCACCCCTAAGCTCACTCTGTGCCTTTTGAATCAGCTTGCCCTAAGATCCACATGGGAGAAGCGTGATGACTGAGGAGCCAGAGATTGCAGATTACCTCAAGGAAAGAGAGGAAACAGTGTTCTCCAGACCCAACAGGGAAGTTGCACATATAAACTCAGAGACTGACAGCATGCGCAAGACCCACACACACTCAAGCCAGACAAAAGCTCAGCTCAGAGAAGGTGGAGTGGGCATAAAGTCCCAACCCCAATCAAGAAGCTGTTTGTAATTGATAGCTGCTGGAAAAGGAAAAATCTGTTATCTTCAATGGAGTGACACTGGACAAATCAACTGCACTCCAAGGCAGACCTCATGCTCAGGAATAATTGACCAATGCAAATCAGACTCAACAGAGATTTTACTGTTTTATTTGTTATTTGTTTGAGTGTATGTGTGTGTGCACAGAGCACACACACAAACACTTTGTTTTTGTTTTTTGAGAGAAATAAAATGAAGTTGAGTGGGTAGAGAGGTGGGAGAGGATCTAGGAGTTGAGAGATATGAAAGAATATTATCAAAGTATATCGTACGAAATTCTCAAAAATTAAATAAAAAATGTGAAAATTTCAAAAAAGTAAGCCAACTTTATCTGAGAGTAGCTCCATCAGAATTCTGATTGATTGATTCCTTTTCTTAGGAAAAATTTCAATACACAGCTTGATTCTTTACTTAGGGTCACAACTCTTCCTCATCATTGCCCTGCATTTTCTTTCAAATCCTTCCTACCTGCAAGCCAGCCAACAGGCTCATGGTCATGGTTATTTACCTGGGGGAGATCTGTAGGTGTTTCTGTTTGTTTGTTGTTTGTTTGTTTGTTTGTTTTACTCTTTGGGAGCCCACGACCCAAATCCTAAACAAATACATGGAGACTTATTCTTATGTATGAATGCCTAGCCTTAGGTTGGTTTATTTCTAGACAGCTTTGCTTAATGTAAATTATCCCATCTATCTTTTGCTTCTGGGCTTGTATCTTTTTCTAGTCTACATATCTGTTTTTCCTTCTTACTTAGTGGCTGGTTGTGTGGCTGGGTAGCTGGCCCCTGGCATTCTCCTTTCTTTCTCCTTTTTTTTCCTCCTCTTTTCTTCCCCAGAGCCTATATTTCTTCTCCTATCTATTCTCTCTGTCTGCCAGCCCTGCCTATCTTTTCTTCTGCCTAGCTATTGGATATTCAGCTCTTTATTAGACCAATCAGGTGTTTTAGATAGGCACAGTTACACAGCTTTACAGAGTTAAACAAATGCAACATAACAGAATGCAACACATCTTCGCATCATTAAACACATATTCCATGGCACAAACAAATGTAACAGACACACCTTAAACTAATATTCCACAACAGGTATGAGTCCCTCTCCATCATGCTCTTCTGAGGCCAGAACCACTAATCTTTTCCATTTACAGTAGTCACAATCAGGCAGGGCAGACAAAAAGACATCACTCTGTGTCCCCTGGGTGCCAAATGGATCTCTAACCAGGCATCACAGCAGCTCTCTCCTGGAATGATCAAGGTCACTTCAGCCAGTCTGTAACTGCTCTTTCCTCGTCTGCTGTTTAACACAAGTCAGAAGTGATCAGGCGAAAGTGTAACGGCTCTTACTGTCTCTTGGTAGAAACATTACCACTCTCAAAAACAGAATCCCCAAACAGTAGAAGTTAGAGTTATAGTAACAAAAAACATAAATTCATTCCTAAGATGGGTCATTCAGAGTGGTGTCATGTAAGAACACTCCTGTATTTTCCCCACAGTTTCCAACATGTGAAATACACTCGTGATGGACATACCAACTGAGGTTGTATGCTATGTCTTACAAGATGATGCTCCACTGAAACAGGATTTCTCAGTTTCACCTCCAGAATTCTAAATGAGGCTACCTGAATGATGGTAACACCAGTGGACCCCATGACCCCTGACCCTCCACTGCAGCTCTTCTACTGTATATTAAGCTAGTGAGCTGTCCTGTAAAAGTCCATGCTGTTGGGTCCATCTCTTTTCTTCATCAGTGGCTCTTCCACTCACATGCTCATCCTGCCAGCAGTGGAATAGCCAATGTACCAAAAGGCTGAATTGACCAAGTCATTCTATCTGCTTCATTGTATGAACTGAAGTTTCCAGAAAAATAAAACAAAACAAACAGTCATACCTACGCCAGGCTAACTAATTAGAATACCAGAATAGTAGACAGACAGTTGAAATGTTCCAGATCCAGAACCAAATTACTATGAATTTTCTTTAGTTCCTTTAATAACCATTCATTGCTGACTTCTGTGTCTGGTCTAGTGTTCTTTCAACTATCAGGCAAAACATTTGGAATGTATCAACTCAATGGACCACTAACATCCACCAACCCCAAATGCTATAAATGAATACCCAAAACCTATAGCAGAGATTTCCTCCCTTTTCTGTAAAACCAGCTAACCAGCGTTTCCACATATGTATTTGCAAATGCCCTGATTGATGGGATTGTTTGGTACCATGATTATAAGCTTGGAGTAGCTGCTTCCATTTTGGAGCATGTCATTAAGAGCAAGCTGAATCTGTGTTCCAGGTCCAGAATTATTTATGTTTGCCTCTGGACAAATTATTTCTTATTTATTCTCTTTGAGATGTGAACTGCTTTGTCCTGACAGTTGTTTAGTGATTCTTCTATAGAAGGTGGTATCTATGCAAGACAGAAAACAACATAGCATGCTTATTCTCCCAATCCATGACACCAGTTGACCCTGACCTTCCCATACTTAATCGTTAAACCCTTGTCAACCCAGACCCCTGACCAACTTAGTAGAATTACCCCCTTTGCTGGTGAATTGTGTGTGTGTGTGTGTGTGTGTGTGTGTGTGTGTGTGTGTGTGTGTGTGTGTATGCAAGGAGTTGGGGGTTGGAGGCAAGTCTTTCAACAAAAAGCAAATGACCAGGATCACTGCCCAAATTTGTGCCCCTTGAATTTCGTCCCACAGGGCTATTAGATCTACCATTTTTCTTTGTTTGCTAGTCATATATGCTCAACCCATGAGAGTGTGCTGCCACCATAGATGGGAGCTGAAAGAGAGGATTTGGTGCCAGGACATAGTTACTCGCTCACTTACTTTTGACCCTATTTGTGTCTAATTACATTTGTGAGGGTTTTGTCCTATGGGAGCTAATTTCTAGACCTGCCTAGCCTAGTCACTTATGGGAATAACAGAACCCACATCATGATGAACACATATGGTCACATGGTTAGGTTAAATCACATTGTCAACTTTTTATTTCCTACCAAGCTGGGAGGAGTGTGAAATAAGTTGTTTCTCATAGTATGCACATCTGTTGTGTTAATATAGACCATTGAAAATGAAGACTCTCAATTGAAAAAGGCATGACCTTGTCCGGACATCTAGGGGTGGATATTGGTTTTCTTAGTAGAGCTTGCATGCTTCTCACAGTATGTTTCACTCTCAGATGTTTCTCTAATGCATAAAGGTCTGAAGGAACATATGGGCCAAGCAGCTGGGACTTTAGTCTGCATCCTGGATCTGCTGGAGTCCATTAAATTGGAATCCCTTGAAACTGGCAGCCTTCCCTGTCATCTAGTGTGTGAGATGGAGAGCTCTGAGAACTGTTGGACAAGCTTCTAGAATCTTGTGAAGTCCTGACAGGGATTGGGCTCCTTTCCAAATGAACAAAGGTGGGGACCCTATACTTTAGAATATCCTGCATGTTCACAGATCACAGAGTCCCCCAAATTTCACAGGAATGGGAGTCCCTGGAATCTTTGTTGAATTTCCCCCACTTCAGAAACACACATCTCACTTGTCCTTGTTTTGTTAGCCCAAGTAGCATGGCATCTTCGGAATGGTAGTTGGAGCAGAGTGTTGTCACATGCTGTTCAGTGGCTGATAAGTCACCCACATATTGGAACCCTGTAAGACTTGGGCCTATTCCTCAGATTTCTATTGTTCTTTTACACAATGTCAAGGAAGGGCCCCTGACTCTCACATCTTTCCATAAACTGATGACTAATCTCTCTTGACCTTTTATTGAATTTCTCCATGCATCATTTTTACGTAGCAAGTGACATCCAATTCCATAGTCATTATAATTACTACTTCCCCTGTGCCTCTCAAAGGTTTGACACGTTACACCTGCCAGAGCATTCTGTTCTACAAGAACTGTTCCCCAGATCACCAATGGCAAAAACTTAATCATTTCATGGTTACTGTGCAATATCCTGAGGACTCTCATCACTCTCCCGGTATGGAGCAATGGAGCAATGTAGTTTTCATTGCCAGCCAGGTTGTAGATGGCCCAGATCCAAAATCCCATTTGGTGTTCTGCTTCCTTAGGCTACTTCTGGCATGGATTCTCTTAGGTCAGGAAGCACATTTTAATTGTGTATTTACCTATCTTAACATAGAGAAGTTCTATGAAACTATTAAAGACTAAGGAATCCAGCATGTACTGAACCTTTTTTCAAACCACTGAAAAAGAAAAGAAGTCTAAATTCTATTTATAAATAACAGTGATATCAAAGCTTAATGCCCAAATCTAAATAAATTATTACCAAAAAGCATCCAGAAACACACCAAGAGAGCAACATCTTGTGACTTAGTGACACTTATTTTGTGAATTCAGGACTGCTTCAATGTTAAGAGAATTACTGTCCCTTTGAAACATATTAACTGATCAAAAGAATAACACAACTTCTCTGATACTGAATGGTACCTAATAAAATTCAATATCTAACAAGGAAACAGTCTCCTAATTAAATAAGAAAACCACATCCTTACTAATTTTAGCTATCTCAGACAAACAGATAAGCTTCCTGTTTAGTGGAGAAATCACAAAAAGCATGACAAGACAATCATGTCCACAGGCCCACTGTTCTTTAACACTGTCCTGTGAGTCCCAGTCATTGCCATTAGGCTGAATAAGAAAGGAAGATAGTTTTAATTGGAGAGCAAGTGGGGAGATCACCACAGATTCAATAGCGTACTCTCTGTCTATTTGGAAATCCCAAGAGAACATAATGGAAAGTAAATCTAGAACCAGAATTCAGCAAGCCTTGTAGGTATACTAACACAAAAGCCAACAGGCTGCTTCTACACAAACAGCACCAAACTGAAGTTAGGGGAAGAAATTGTCCCAACTAGAAAAGTGATACATGGAGAGCATAAAAGAAATCTATAGTGGATAGAAAAGATGTCATATTCAGGTTATATTACATTCAAATGCTCCATGAGAATATGAAAAACTGTATTTTCTACTTGGAGGTAAAGATAAACAACACATTTTAACTCATGAAAAATAGATAGCCAAAAGAGTTTCTGAAGAATGAATCATGAATTATTTAAAACTTATTTTAAAATTCAGATAAAAATAAGGAAATAAATATCCAGAATAAGAATCATGGGGAGCTATTCCAACCAGATATTAAGGCATATTTCATGGTATCATACATCCCTCAAACACAAGATACCATGAAACCAAAGAAAGAGCTAGAATATAAATCCAGATATTGCTGAGAAATGGTATATAGAAAGAATTTTGCTTATGATCATGGAAAGATCAATTATCTATTGAATGAAGGAACAATTAAGCAGCCTTTGGCTGGTTGTGTGTGTGTGTGTGTGTGTGTGTGTGTGTGTGTGTGTGTGTGTTTATGAGTTTTAACTTACACTAAATAATAATAACATTGTTTACAAATCCAAAATCCAAATTATCAACAAGAAACTGACAGTTCCTTGATCTGAAAGTCAGTGGTTGCTTTCAGGTTGAGAAGAGACATGAACAAAAGGTTATGAAACCTTAGTCATACAAAATGATGTCCAGCCTTTTTACAATAACAGAAATACAAATTAACCTACAGTGAAAGGCTGGTTTCTCATATTGCTATTGGTAACAAGCTTAAGGGCAGTCAGGAAATCAATCCACAAATGGACATGAAAATGGGTTATCACAAATACAGAGGCATGCTGAGTCTATACCAAAGTTAAAAATACCTGTGCCCATTGACTCAGAAAAGCAATGCTAAAATTCATCTTTTGTGGTGATATATCATGTCCCTCAATATATTGTACACCCTAATAAAGCTTATCTGAGGATCAGAGGAAAAAGCCAGCCACTATATTAAACATAGAAGTCAGGCAATGGTAGCACACACCTTTAATCCTAGCATTCAGGAGGCAGAGATCCATCCAGATCTCTGTGAGTTCAAGACCACACTGGGAACAGAGCCAGACATGGTGGCACACGCCTTAAATTCCAACACTAGTTAACCATAAAGGTCTGAAGATCTGTATAGACAGATAGGAAATGAAGTGGCTGGGCGGGGAGGATTTGAGATGGCAGAACAGAAAGGCATATAAACGTGGGTATACAGGAAGTAGGTTTCTTTGGAGGCTGAGGGCTGGTAAGATGAGGTTGGCTGTAGCTTGTAGCTATTCCTCTGATCTCTCAGTTTTAGCCCCAATATCTGCCTCTGTTTTTTTTTTATTAATAAGACCTTTTAGCAATTAGTCTTATAATCTTTGATGTGCAAAACGACATGAGTCCAAGCACATGAACTCCTTACAATAGTTAAACAATATAAATATTGATTGAGTAGTGAAGGCTGGTTCCAAGACTGAGAACTCAGTGCATACACAAGACTACACCAGCACTCCCAAGGAACCTCTGCTTATGGTGGTGTTGTGAGGGGAAGTCTGCTCCCTCTGATCTCCATCCTAACTTCAATGTAAGTTCTTGCACTCCTCTCTTGCCCAAAGAGAAGAATTCAGATGAGACTTAATAATAGGTCAGTCAGGAGTTTAGATTAAGCGAGCAAGAATTCATTCTTTAGAAAAAAGAAGATAGGGATGAGCAGCAAGGCCAAAGTCTAACACCTAAGAAAGACTTGTAGACAGTTCTCTCTCTGCTGCCATCCTGTGTTTGCCCCCAGAGTATGAATATCCTAGAAAAGAATGTGTTCATTTCTAAAGCCTGTTTTTCCCAGAATTCAGTCTTTCCTGATGCAAGAAGAAAGAACATGAAGTTGTCTGGGTAGAGAGGTGGGAAGGATCTGGGAGGAGCTTGGAGGAGGGGAAAGAATATGATCCAAATATACTGCATATAAATACTAAATAAAAAAATAAATTAAAATTAATTTTTAAAAAATATATATGTTAGGGTTTAAGTATCTCAAAATTGAAAAATTTAGTAGAGGATGTTCCTGAAACTGGTTTGAACTGACCTGCCTATCTGATTCTCTACCCCTACTCCAATCTGTATATTGATGACTAGTTGACCAGAACAACAATCTTTATATGATTTCAGGGCTCTGAGCAGGCCCACCCATTGCTCTTCATGTCCTGTTGTCTGGAGCTCTGCTGGTGAAGCCCTCGCAAAGCTAACTTCCTGTCCAATAATAGGATCTTCAATATACGTTGTTAATTGACAAAAATCAAGATACATGACAATATATGTCATTTGGGTTAAATAGGTGTTTGAAACTCAGCTACAGGTCATTGAGATGGTTCACAGCATAAAGAGTATTTGAGGCCAAGCACAGGGACCCAGGTTCAATGCTCAGAGCCCACACAGTGGAAGGTGAAAACCATCATCTGTAGGCTGTCCTCTGACCTCCACACATGTATAGTGGCACGTGTGCACCCACACATACATGCACACTTGCACACATGCACATACCCATAATAAATAATTGTAAGCTTTTTTTCCAGTTAGTTGAAAGAATACATGAGAAGCCAGTAAGAGTGGTGGTCTCTGAGAAAGCTTGATCGACACTAAGTTTGGCAGAAATAGTCTTTATCTTTAAATTTTCTTCTATACAATATGATATTCTACTTAGAATATTTTTATTAAAAATAAATATTAAATTGAAGCTATTGGACTCTGTCTTTTTTTTCTAAGTAGCATTGAGGCTGCTGGTGTCAAGTAGAAAGTGGAAGATGAGGGTTAAGCCTGTTGTTCTCCTCCAGGCTAGACAAGCATTTCAAAAGACAACACACTTCCAACTGAGAAGACCCTTTTGTTGACTTGCTCCTGAATAGAAAATGATGCCTTCAATTATCGCTCCAACTGTAAACACCATCAGCTGCTCTCAAAATATTTTCTGAGTAAATGCCACTTGTACCTTCAGGCATGAAGGCAGAGCATTCTCAAAGCAGCTGGGAATCTAGTTAGCAAAGCTCGGGATTAGTAAGTGACAGCCAAACAAGGTGAGGCTTCAGTTCTGGGGACAACACACAGGAGAAGAAAGCAACCAGCAGGAGATACTGTGAGAAGTCCTTCCCCGAGGCCGCCAAACTCGGTGAGCATCAGACAGGGCCAAGAGCACTGCCACATGTCAGTGGGCTCAATGACATGCATGAGTCTCCCTGCCTTCAAGGAATATGGAATTAAGATAAGGACAGAAGAAATGAAATACTGCATAAAAGAAGAGATAATTGTATCAGAATTTTAAATATAACCAAAGGAGTTATTTTGAAGAGCTAAGAAAATTTAAAATAAGAACCCATCAAAAGTAAGCCTTCTACTGAAATAATTTTGTGCAACAAAAATATGATACTTCCTTCAAAGCGTAGAAGTGAGCCCAGAGCTAATGAGAACACACCCAGGAGAGAATCATGCTGCTGTCAAAGCATAGAAGTGAGCCAAGAGCTAACCAAAGACATCCAGGAGAGGAGCAGGTATTCTCAGCCTTTGCTTTCAGCAGAATGAAATAAACAATGTACATGCCTCAAAGTTATAAATTCCTTTTCACCTTAAATATCAGCAATCCGGTGGCTGAGGAGATGGAAAGTGTGCTTTCTCTGCAAGGATGAGGACCTGAATTCAAATCTCCAGCACCTATACAAAAACAAACAAACAAACAAAAACCCATGTGGACTCTCAATACTGGAGGATGGAGATGAGACAGGTGGATCCTGATAGACCACTGATCAGCCACTCAGCCAGCCTATCAAAACAATGGGGAACTTCCAAATTCAGTGACAGTCTGTCTCAGGGGATTAAGACAGAGCATGATAGAAGACAGTATCTGAAGTCATACTCTGCATTCACACATATGGACCATACATGTATTCAACACACACACACACACACACACACACACACACCAATTTCAAATATTACATCATTGGTTTCAAGAACCAACTTAATTTTGAGTTTTTAAATAAAGCCTTTTTTCTACTGCTCCAAGCTGAATTCTCCTTCTGTTTACATGCATGAAGAGTTACATTCTAGTTTTGTATAAATTATCATCTTTTGGATTATAAAATGCTCAGTGAAACATATTAATCTATGTTTCAATTTAATAGGATGGTGAATGGGTAATTAAATCCACTACTATTTATTAAGGACTTAGTGAAAACTGAACATCCAAAGTGGCTGAGATCAATAAGAGACATGATTTTTACCAAACTTCAGTTGATGAACTCGTTAATCTACAACTCCCAAACATTTCAGATGGACTATCCTGTCACTAAAGACAAAGTACTACTCGTGTGCTCTTGTGTGCTGAACACACTATGCTTTCTGGTACTGAGTTACTTCAATTTCAAGATGCTTTTGAAGATGGTTTTGTAGTTCCACTTTCTCAGTAATCTGAAGCTGCAGTTTGCTTCACTGTGTGAACATATCTTTTCTTCCACCCTGTTTCTCTGTCCTGTCCATGAATTTAGGAAAGTCTCTGTGGAGTGACTTCCAATGGAGGGTTAACTCTGCCACTGATCACAGACTGGGGAGGTGGTGACAATGGGGTGATCTCTGAAAGAACGTGACTTGCCTCAATCTGAAAAGAAAACAATTAAAATTCATTTTTATTCTCCATGGGCACAATTACTTCAGAATGAAGTGGGTGTCTTCTTAGATACAATACATTGCCTCCATCCCCAGAATCAGACTGGGAACTACCATTCTCCTTACCTTTTCTGGACTGAATTTCATACAGTAGTTGCTTCTTAGTTTCCAAGATGAAATATTTTCTTTTTGAAAACTGTCCTGCCATCAAAAGTAGTGTTGCACCATCTAATGTTGAAACTATTAACTGCTTTAAGCTAATAATGACAAACTGCATTAGCTAATAGTTTGTGATGGGTGTAGAGAATGTCACTGCATTCCCCTTGACTTCTTAAATGCCCCCTCTGCACCTTAGAAAATTGTATTTGGTGCCCCAAGACTCCCTGGTACATATCTTGGGAGCCATGGGTCTAGGAGATAAATACCCAGTCAGAGGGAGTGGTGGTTCAAATTCCCTGAGGAAGAAACATTTAAGAAGCAGCAAAGGAAGCCAGAGTTGCCAAAGTGGTGACTGGTAGAGACAAATCTATTCAGAATGCAGCCATTGGTCTTAACTCAAGAAAAATGGCTATTATTCTATTTTACTTATTTTTATTATTTTTTCAAATGATGATTTACTTTAGCTATTTTTAGCAATTTTTACAGTCATAAGTTCATGGCAAAACTGAAAAGTAGATATCTTATATACACGCTACATCCAACTCTGCATAACCTCCCTGTTATTAGCATCCCCCACCAAAGTGAACACTTGTTATGCACGATAAAGCCACATACTATTGAAATTTTTTTCCAAACTCAGAATGTCCACCACCAAAAGTATGGGTACACTATGAATGATGATGATGTGTGGGTGTCCATTTACTAATTGTAATGGGTAATCAACTCAGTTATTTTCTCCTAACAGATAAATTCCATTGTCCTTGTGTGTAATTTTCAGGTTTTGACAAACATACTGTCATGCAGCCACCACCACAATGAAAGTACACAGCAGTTCTACCATTACCTATAATTCTCCTCTCCTTTTGTAGACGATCTCTTGCCCATGTTTCTGAATCCCTGAAGTTAATGATGGTTTTTTCTGTCTTTTTAGTTTTCCTTTTTAAAAACATGAAATAAATGGAATCACAACATGGTGCCTTGAGAATCTGACCTCTTTCACTTTGGGTAACACTTTTGAGACTGTTTCTACCAATTCATGTAACAGTATGTAATGTTTTATGTCCACTGTATATGCCACAATGTATATCTCCATTACCTTGGCAAAGGAAATTGAGTTATTTCTGTTAATGACAAATAGTAATAAAAATAGTTACTAGTTACATAACTCAAATAAGTCATAGATTTAAATGTAAAACCACAAAATGTAAAACTTCTAAGAAAAAATCTTTATGTGGGTTGAACATTTTCCTAGCGTAATACACACAAACAAAACAGAACCAAAAACCTGACAGACTGAACTTCAACAACAACAAAAAAATCCTCTATCATGAATGGCAAGAAGGAAAATACACAAATTGGGAGACTGTAAATAATGTATCTGATAAAAACGTTATATCTAGAGACTAAGAATAGCTTTTATAATGGAATAATAAGTGGTCACATGACTTACCTAGATACTTGAATAAAGGAAATATGCCATGGCAGATAAGCACACGGGAAGAGGATCAAGGCCATTAAATATGAGACATAGAACATAAACCCACAATGCTGGATCGCTATGTAATCAGCACCGCTTTACTAACTGGAAATCCAGACTAACAAGGTGATTCCTGAAATCACCAAGTGTGACGGGGAGAGTGGAGCAGCTGGGAGAACTCTACACAGACACTGTACAGTGAAAAGCCATATGGCCAATTTGGTTGACAATTAATTTGTCATTTTCTTATAATATTAAATATGTGGTTATCATATGACCCAGAAGTCTAATTCCCACCTGTTTAATCACATTAAATATAAATTATGTTCCCACCCAAACTTTTGGGTTATACTTAACGTGATCGGTTTAGCTGCTGTTTCAGGATTAGGAGGGCCCCGAGGACAATCACACAGGTGAGAAATGGAAGTGGCTCACAGCAGAGTGGGAAGAGCTGTGAGATGCTGCACTTGTTTTAATGATGGAAGCTGGAGGCCATTTGGAATGGACTAGAAGTGGGATGTGAGAGAAAGTAGAGTAGGAGAAGGTAAAGTGACCCTTGGCTGAAACGAGAATGACCTAGTACAGAGCAGAGTGGGGTGGGAAGCAAAAGTGTTAATTTCTGGACATGTCATGCTGTGGTTCTCAGGGGGCGGGGGAGGGAGAGGGGGATGCATGCCAGTGGAAAAGTTGAAGTATAAAAGTAAAATTGAAGGATGGATACAAGCCTGGGGAAGAAGTTTAAAACCATGAGACAAAATTAGTTTAAAAGGGACTGAGTACAGATTGTGGTGTTAAGTCGACCAATGACACAACAGCCATGGTGCCTATATCCTTACTTGTAAATGTCTAAATTTAGCAGTAAAGTTTCTCAAATAAATGTTTACTATTTTATTAGTATTTTTATAACATGTTAAAGTCCCTTTATAAGATTTAGCACAAATTCACTAATTTGGATTTAGATTCGATGGAATGGATTAAACCATAATACAATCAGGATGGTACATATACCTAAATGCTTCCAATTATTTTAGAGATAAAGCTACTGTCTCTAAGATAGCAGGAGACTTAAAAGGAAGCCACATAAAACGTCTGCTTTGGTGCATTTCACTTTGCAGTAATGTTGGGATTTGGAGTTTAGTGGATCTTATCTCAGACTTCCTTCTAATTCTAAGACCTAATTATCTGCTTATTTTCAAAGTGGCAGAGGATGTGAAGGGGATAAAGAAAGAAACTCTAGTTGATAGTTAAAATAATTGAAATGTGACTTGGAACACTGGTTATCTTTCCTTTTGTATGACTAAAGCATCTCTAGTTCTCATAAAAAGTCCTAACAGAACCACCACCCCCCCCCCGGGAAAAGAAAAAGGGGGTCCCTGAGCCGCTGTAGCTGCCTTTGGCGATTACAAATCCATGCTAGTCATTTTTAAATATCCACAATAGTTCACAGAAAAGACAGCTCCTTTGTCTGCATTCCTTTCTCATCCAGGGAAAAGAACTAGGCATATCTTAGGCATCTCAACACAGAATCAAGAGAACAAAATATTTTCGGCATAATTTGCAAGCCCAAATGAAACATCAAGAACCTTTGTCTAGCTAGCTGTGAGGTGGAGATGTGTTTTGTCAGTCTGAGCGGTCTATTGTGTTCATTTTGCCCTGCTCCCAAAGGAGGATGTTTACTTGCCATTCAAATGTTTGAGATCTCAGGGTGATAAATGGGCATTTAGATTTGTTAAACATAACAAACAAACAAACAAACCCAACCTGGGATATGCTTCTCTTCCTCCTATGGATAAGAATTTAGTCAGAAAAGCCTCTTAAGAAGGGGCAGAAATATTGAATAAACAGAGCTGGTGTGTGTGTGTGTGTGTGTGTGTGTGTGTGTGTGTGTGTGTGTGTATGGTGTGTATGTGTGTGTGTGTGTGTGTGTGTGTTACTTCCCAACAAATTTAAAAAAAAAACAAAAACATGATTTAGTAGACATGACACATTTAAATAAAAGTCTTTGAAACCATCTTTTCCAAGTAGGGTCCCCTTGCTCCCTCCACTGGAAATGGAAACAGGTTGACACAGGGCCACTGAGCCTCAACATTCATTTTCTTATGTAGAACTTCACTGAAGTGAGTATTAGAGGCTTGAGGGCCACAAGATATCTTCTTGTAATGCTTAGACACTTCAGACTGCTGAGCTCTGTAAGGCCTTTTTCACAGCACACAAATGTTTTCTGTAAATTTCTGAACTCCACCAGTCAACACCAATTAAACCCTTTATTAAGACAGGCAGCTTGGAAGGCCACTTGCAGGGCCTAGTCAGGACTACAGATGGCCATGAGGGTCAGGACCTAGCCAGGAGCACAGGACTCATATCTGTCAGTCAAAATAAATATTAAATGTGAAAACAGGTTGTTCCAGAACAGAAGAGAGCCAATATCAGAGCGCCATCATGGAAGCGGAATAATGACATTTTCATCCTGCCTCTTGACATATGTTGAAAAATTATGAGACTATATACTCATTTGTATGTTCCATCACTCATTCACATGTTCACTCGTTAACAGGTATATTTACTCCAGTGGAGTGGTGACCAAGATCAAGCCCCACCCTACCAGTGCTCACAAGTTAGTGAGGAACCACTGAAAGTAAACACACGTGGTTTCAGCCACTCACACAAACTCCTTACCTTAGAAAGGAAAGTGGGCTAAGAAAATAGTGTGAATTGGGAGCTCAGAGAAGACCTCAGTGGAAGGGAGATTCATGGGGAAGGGGCAGAGACTGCCCAGGTAACTATAAGGAAGCAAGAGAAGTGAGAAGCACTTGAGGGTTTTAAGAACAGAAAAATAGCACTGCAAACTGACCACAGGGGTGATGTGGAATAATCCTTTTGAACACTGTGAATATGTATGACACTCACTGATTAATAAAAAAGCTGATTGGCATATAGCAAGGCAGAATAAGGCTAGGCAGGAAAGCCAAACTGAAAATGCTGGAGGGAAAGAGGACGAAGTCAGGAGAAATGCCAGCCAGCCACTGAACATGCAAGACATGTAAAAAGTGAGGTAACAGGCTGGGGAGATGGCTCTGAGGTTGAGAGCACAGGCTGTTCTGCCAGAGGTCCTGAGTTCAATTCCCAGCAACCACATGGTGGCTCACAACCATCTACAATGAGATCTGGTGCCCTATTTTGGCATGCAGGCTACAGGCAGGCAGGACACTGTATATAATAAATAAATAAACAAATAAATAAATAAATCTTTTTTTTTTAAGTGTGGTAACAAGCCATGAGCCATGTGGCAAAGCATAAATAGAAATATGGGCCCGGCGGTGGGGGCATATGCCTTTAATCCCAGCACTTGGCAAGTAGAGCGAGGTAGATCTCTGTGAGTTCAAGGCCAGCCTGGTCTACAGAACGAGATCCAGGACAAGCACCAAAACTACACAGAGAAAGCCTGTCTCGAAAAACCAAAAAAGAAAAAAATAGAAAGAAAAAAAAGAAAAAGAAAAGAAAATATGGTTAATTTAAGTGTAAGAGTTAGCTAGTAACAAGCCTGAGCTATTGGCCGAGCATTTATATTCATATCCAGGCTCTGAGTTGGTTATTTGGGACTTGTAGGCTGGGACAGGAAACATCCATTTATACAGGGGAGCAAGAAAGGAAGCTAGATAGGAGGTGTAGATACTGTCCAAGTTGGAGATACTGAAGTAAAGTCAAGACTGATGAGGGTCAAACAGGTGAGAGTCAGGTTGGGGTGTGTGCTTCACAGGGAGAGCAGACAATCATAAGTCCATCGCATATCAAATGTAAGAATGACAATTAAGAATACAGAAATCTCTGGGGCTGAGTACATGGGAGGTATCAGGCTGAAATGAGGGGAAATTCAGTACCAAGAGTCAGCAGTGATTGTTAGGTATCTAAATACTCTCAGATATTGTGCAAGTATTAGTCTAGCTTTCCTTAGACATGCTCAGAACACCTGCACTAGCTACAGTTGGATGGCATTGTCTAACACAAAGCCTGGCTTATAATACAGTATGGTATGTCTCTTGTTAAAAAGTTCAAAATTCGAAATACACATTAATACTGAATGGCCTACCAGAACCATGGACTATGCATGGCTTAGAACAGATCAGTTCCTGTGATCTACCACAGGTACAGGCACTGGGGTGTAAGATTTGAAAGAGGTGCTAAACTGACCAAATGTCCATCTTCATTCTTCATCATACAGGACCACGTCTTAGGGTTTCTATTACTTGATAAAACACCATGATCAAAAGAAACTTGGGAAAGAAAAGGTTTAGTTCATCTTATACTTTCATCTGGTAACAGTCCATCACTGAGAGAAGTCATGGAAGGAATTCAAACAGGGAAGGAAGCTGGAGACAGGCCTGAAGCAGAGGCTGTGGGGGCGTGATGCTCACTGGATTACTCCACCTGGCTTGCTCAGCCTGCTTTCTTATAACACTTAGGACCACCAGCCCAGAAATGGCACTGGCCACAGTGAGCTGGGCTCTCACTCATCGATCAACATTCGAAAAAATACACTAAAGGATTGCCCACAGGCCGATCTGGTAGGGGCATTTTCTCAATTAAAGGTTCCCTGTTGAGGAATTTTTCTTTACACTATTGGAAGATGTGTCACTGTGATTGGTTTAATAAAGAGCTGAATGGCTAATAGCTAGGCAGAAAGGGGTTAGGCAGGACTTCTGGGACAGAGAGGTCTCAGAGAAGAAGAAAGTAGGAGTCACCAGCTGGATGCAGAGGAAGCAGAACATGTGGGAGGAGAGGTAAAAGCCATGAGCCACATGGCAGCATGTAGATTAAAATGAATGAGTTAATTTAAGTTATAAGAGCTAGTGGGACAAACCTAAGCTAAGGCCAAGCTTCTATAATTAATAAGAAGTCCCTGTGTCATTTCTTGTGAGCTGGAAGCCCAAAGGAAAATCTGTCTACAGTCCCCTCTTCTAAAATGACTCTAGCTTGTCTCAAGTTGACAGAATCAGCGGGCACAGACCATACGGGGCATTTTAGACAACACCAGTGACAAAATGCTCTTCCTCAAAATACAGTCCTCTCACTCTAAATCTAAACAACTCTGGTTATGGTTGTGTTTGGGGCAATATATATGAATAATGTTAAATGGCACATTCTTTGTTACTTATGTTTTGCTAAATATCATAACCTATCATAACCTATGTAAGTTAACCCAAAGAAAGTACAGTTGTACCCTCTGCCATGATCACATAGCTAAATGCTGTCTGTGCCTTAAGAGGAAGTTCACAAAGCAGAGAATATCTGCAGTGTCCCTGCCTGCCAGCATGGAGCCTTCCTGTAATTCCAGTAGTGCTAGACACACATAGGCTAGACAAAAGATCCAAAAGTAAACAAGCATATAAAAGAGGAGAGGGAGGGAGGGAGGAAGGAAAGAAGCAGGGAGAAAGTTGTTTGGATTATAGTCAGGTTAGTGCTGTGAGCAGCTATGGTTCTATCATACCTGAGACCTCTGAATAACTCTAAGAATACATTTTATAGCTGCCAATCTTGAGGGGCAAGGAGATAGATATTTATCATCCATCTTTGTCATGATTATGCTGTATCAGAAATATATATGAAGGTGTTTGTAATTTCCTAAAGCACCATAATGTATTGAATAATAATAAATTCACAGTGTGCATCAGTTTGGTTGGCCAAAATCCAAGTACTCCTGATTCCATTGCCAGTTAGCAGGAAAAGATGCTTTCTTCTTTGTCTTAGTTAGGGTTACTGCTGCTGTGAAGAGACACCATGACCACAGCAACACTTACAAGGAAAACATTTAATTGGGATAGCTTGCTTACAATTTCAGAGGTTCAATCCATTATCATCACGATGGAGAGCATGGTAGTGTATAGACAGACCTGATGCTAGAACTAAGAGTACTACATCTTGTAGGCAACAGGAAGTTGACTGAACAGTCATACTGAGGGAAGTTTCAGCAAAAGAAACCTCAAAGCCTATGCCCACAATAACATACTTCCTTCAACAAGGCCACACCTCCTAATAATGCCACTCCTTTGGGGGGCTATTTTCTTTCAACCCACCACATTCTTCCAGAGTTAACTACTAATATTAAGTCTTACCTCACACATTACATATCAAATAGCAAGTGCCTATCTATCTGTCTGTTTAATCTATCTATCTATCTATCTATCTATCTATCTATCTATCTATCTATCTATCATAGTTGTATTTGCTCCACCCATGACCTTGGGCTATAGGCCATTCGCTCTCAGTGAGATCAGAGGTCAACTTCAGTTGTCTACTCCATTCTGTATTCATGAGTGCATTCCCTCAATTTATATCTTAATAAATCCTTATTACCCATTAAACAGACTCACGTGGATTGATCTTAAAAAGTGGTGCCCAATGTGTGACATGAACCCACAACCCTGAGATTAAGAGTCTCATGCTCTACCAACAAAGCTAGCTAGGCAGGACCAGAGAAACTTCCAGCTGTCATTTCTAGACTATTGGAAGTTGCTTACAAAGCACTTCCTGTTTACTTAGGTAATATTATATCCTTCTGGGGTCTTTGTTGGTGTTGAAGACTAGATAGTTATAATTATAGTTTTCCTTGGTTATGATAAAAGGTAAATTAGATATGAAAATTTAGACTCACAGAAATAAGATGATAGAGTATTTTCTTTAATTTTGCCAAATAAAAATAGACTAGATATTGTAACTGTAATTCTTGCTTGGTAACTGTTTTGTTATATGTAATTTTACTATGTTAAAGTTAGAACTTTCTTTTTTGATTAGACAGAAAAGGGGAAGTGCTGTGGGATGGTCTTTCTGTATGCTGTGAATATGTGTTGCTATTATTGGTTAATAAAGAAGCTGCTCTGGCCTATGGTGAGTCAGGTTATAGCCAGGTAGGAAATTCAAGGAGAGACAGGAAGAAGAAAGGTCGAGGCAGAAGAGACACCAGTCTGCCACCCAAGGAGCAACATGCCAACAGACTGGTAATGCCACAGCCATGTAGTAAAACATAGATTAATAGAAATGGGTTAATTTAAGAGGATAGAGCTAGCTAGCAAGAAACATAAGACACTGGCCATATAGTTTGTAATTAATATAAGCCTCTGAGTGATTATTTTATAAATGGCTGTGGAACCACAAGACAGGACCGGGGAAATACAGGACCACAAGGCCGGGTGAGATTAGAAAAACTTATGGCTACAATCTATCTATCTATCTATCTATCTATCTATCTATCTATCTTATAGAATGGCTAGAAATGTTTACACATGCACAGCAGAGTTGAGGCCACAGAGTCAGAGTCCAGCTTCAGAAGGAAGGCAAAGGACTATGGAGTCTATAGAGGCAAGGGGCAGGGCCACATCCCAACACATGCAGTGGCAATCTGAACAGGCTGTGTCAACTATTTGAACTAGCTGAGCTGGATCCCTTGGGGGCAGCAGGGAGTTCTCTGCCTATGGACTTCTTGATAGACACACTGTGTGGTCAGATGACAGATTGGTAGGGGCTGTCATCACTGCAGTGTTAAGCCCCTCCTTTTTATGGAATTCAGGTAAGGGTGCTATACCCTTTCCTCAGTCTGGTGTGTTCTGTATATTCCCTGACCTGCCTTCCCTCATAGGATTTTGATACGCCCACGTACTCATAAGGTTCAAATTTACTTTGAAAAAATTTATATGGCTATAGCTTTTTTTTTCCATTTTAGGAATAAGCTATTGATCAGCCTATGCCTTGTGGGTGGTTCTAGACAGATGGTTTATGTGTCCAATTAAGCACAGGGTTGTCCTGCCTGTATTTTAACTCAGAATGAAGTTAAGGCTGTTTGTAAAATTGAATTCCCCAAGGCAAGGTACAGCCTGAAAAGCACTGCGTTATACAATACATATAGCATAGCATGACCTTAGCATTCTACCTAGAATTTTCTGGGAACTGCTTAGGCATAATAAGTATAAACATAAATAAGTACTTGGCCCTTTTTTAACCTATTCTCATTTAAATTGAAAAAGAGCAAACTATTATGGCTAGAAAAAACACAGGTGGAGAATTTTGGCAATTTTAGCCATCAGCCATCACAGTCTATAAAAATGTGTCTATCCAGAGCTAAACAATAACATCTTGTAGAATTTCAGTTGTAACTGACTATAGCATTTATCACATAGGTGTAAATCCATATAATAGAATAGAAATGCCTACAAATTCCTTGTTACTTCTCCCACGATGACATCAAGTCTTATTCTTCCTTTTTAACCCAGGATGACCTTAGTGACATTCTTTTTTTTTCATTTTTCTTTATTAAGAAATCTTCTACTCTACATACCACCCACAGATCCCACCTCCTCCCTCCTCCCACCCCCCAGCCCTCTCTCCCAAGCCACCCCACATCCCCAAATCCCCCAAATCAAGGTCTCCCATTCTTGACGAGTAGAATGTGATAGAACTGATATTCTGAGACATAAGATATAGTCATAAGATGCCTTGTGGCATTTTCCATCCATCCTGTAAGAGAGCTCACTCTCAGAAGTCTGAATTTTGTGAAAGAAAGCCAACTCCCCAGAAACTGTTTTTAATAGGATGCTGTGTGGCTATTCCATCCCAGAGTCTAGGCCTCACTAGGTCATCTAGCCATCCCAGCCAAAATGCCAGATGCTTTGGTAATGCCATATCAAACCCTCCAGATCAGTTCTTCTGCTAGATGATTATTAGCATGTGACTTCAGCCAGCATCACATACCCTAGGCACCTGATCTGAAGCCTGCCTAAATTCCTAACCTGAGAATACAGAAGATATTGAAAGTTTAATTTAAGGCACCAAGATAAATTGATTCTTACCCTAGCATTAAACAACATCAGAATTCAATCTGGTGGGATGCTAGGCTCCAGCATGTGAGATTGCTCGGCATCATTTGATTCACCCAGAGTCAACCAACTTCAGAGAGCTTCCTTTCCAACCCTGATTCCACTGTTTATTATCTAAGAATAAGGACAGGTTATAGTAATCTGCCTTGCTTTTGAAAAGAATCCACTAGCCCCAATTGTGTCATGGAGCTCTCATTTAGGAAAGTGATGGGTGTTTTTTTTCTATGATTCTAAGCTTGTGGTTGAGATTTTATACTTAACAGGCTGGCCTCTGAGGAATCATTCCATATTTCCTTTCTGTGACTCATTTAATGAAAACTAGGAAGAGGTAGCCAGGAAGACTGTGCCTGTCTCACAGTCACTTGTCTCACTTGTTGCTTCCTGAGTTGGCTCATTTAACAACATACAAATACAACAGGACTCTCTCTCATCCAGTCCTGGGTGTACTTGAGCATAAACAAAGAAGGCTCCCCTTTCTGCAGCCATTTGAAAGGAATATACAGATTTTTTTTTTTTTACTTTCTCAGACTGTTGGTAATTAGTCCATCCTTGGAAATCGAGGGGGGTTTTCCAGCTTATTTTTCACCCTCTTCCTATAATCTGAAACTGAAGAAACAACAGCAACAAATGAATTGTGAGTGATTTGCTGTTAGAGCTTCGTTTTCATCTAAAACATACAGGGAGAAGTCCTGTTCTACCCACAGGACAGAGTGTTAAGATTTAAGGTGTGTGTGTGTGTGTGTGTGTGTGTGTGTGTGTGTGTGTGTGTATGTGTGCACCTGTGTGTCTCACTGGCCTATGAATAATGATTTCATCACAATGATTTTCAGATGAAACTCAAAGTGCATCGCTGTCTCTCCCTGGATGGATGGCTAGGTAGATGCATAGGAGAGAATTCTACCCATATTTGTCCCACCAGTAACATTTATTACACTGTGTGGTCAGTTCAGTCTGTTCTCATGTCTGTCTCTCTAGGCTTTTAGAAGCATCTCATCAATTCACTGTTATCTTAAGTATTCTCTCAGCAGCACATGACCTTTGAAAGTCAGGAATGTGAAGGTATAAATCCATCAATAAACCTTGATTCTTTAGGGTCGCAGCTGGTGGGAAAGACAGGGGTCATAGATCAGTATCCCAGAAAAGGGTATCATTTATACCTCTCCATTATGAAAATCATAACTTTGGAACTCCATGATCTATGTTAATTCAATCCTGTGTTTGAATATTGACACATGCTCTACACTAGACTTTCATGGCCATATAAAGAGGGAACAATTAAGGCCACATCCCTGAGCTGCTTCCTGCTGGTACTTCTCCTGACCCACTTCCCTAGGATATTCTCCTAAATATTTTAATGTAATCCACAGTGTTCCACATACTCTAAATACGGAAAGCTCTCAAATATATGCTCCTCATATGAGCCTTTTCTCTGGATTTGTGACTTTCATTCAAGTAGCTGTCTTAGTTTGCTCAGGTTACCATAATGAAATACTATGAGCTTGTAACTGACAACACAAATTTGCTGCTCACAATTACAGATCAAGTTCAACATCAAGTTGGTGACAGATTTGATCTCAGGAAACAGTCTATTTCGTGGTTCACAGAAGGTAGCGTTGTCTGTGCTCTTAAATGGCAAAACACATGAATGGTCTTTTTGGACCTTTCATAAGGGCACTAACATCATTTGTAAGTGCTCTGCCCTTATGTCCAAAGCATGTCCTAAAGGCCCTGCCTTCTAACATCGCCACCTCCGAAGTTATGATTTCTACATAATGACGAGGGGAGAGTTGGGGGCTAAGCACAAACTGGTGCAGTTATCATCTGGGAGATTGAACAACTTCAGTGGGAACAGGACAGATCATTTTCTACTTGAAGGAGAGATGCAGATCAAAAGAAAATGATTGCACAGGGGACCACAGAATATTGACAGTAATATTTCAAAAGCAAAGAACGCTGATGGTGCCCCAGAGCAGAGAACCACAACGTGCAATAAACAAACTCGGTAGAACTTTCAGGAGTTTGTGAGTGCAATAAAGGAAATGCTGGGATGTGGTGGGATGTACACCTAAAGAGGTAAGTGGAGACAAAGTATTAGGAACAGAGCTCAGAGTTTCTCCTGTAGGCAGCCCAGATCCACCACATACTCTTTCGTGAGAAGGTGATAATGTTTTACTGGGTTTGAGTAAGTTATCTCAGATAACAGCTGGGAAGATGAAGAGAAGAGGAAGCCATCCAGGGATGAGCCTGGTTGAGAGGGCAGGATAGCAGAGACACAGAACAAAATGGAAAAGTAATACAAGTGAAAACGTCAGTCAGTTAGAGAAATGTAGCATGAGGGCAGCTTCTAACCCTTGAGCTTCGGTGGCTGAGGTACATGGTAACCACACTGCTAAAGACATCCTAGCAGAGGATCTGCAGAGGAACGTCCAGCAGAGGCCATTTCACCTTCCCCTTGCTGTTTTCCTTCCCTGGGGAAGAAAGTGACAGTTTATATCTTAATATAGAGTGTGCAGAGAAATCTTAAAATAGAGTCTGTGTTGTCCTCTCTCACACATAGTTATAAAATTATAGCATTGCATAATCCTCTAAATTTCAAACCTTGCTCCCAAGAGAAGTACATGATCTACTTCTGGAGCCTAGAACCATTTCTCTGGGTCACTCTCAGATGAGTTCTGGGTCTGCTACCCATCCTAGCTTTCTTTGTCTTTTATGAGTTTGTCTCTGGATTTGGCTGGTCAATTGGGTCCACGCTAACTAACACGAACTTAGAATTTGAGGAAGTAACTTCTATCTTAAGAGGTCTTTTGTGAGCTCTGAGCTTCAGTTTTCTAGCTGCTTGTTTGCCAATCAGCTAGGCAGGTTTCCCTAAGGGTTTTGTTTTTGGAAAAAATGAAAAATATCTCTAATAATAAATTCTTCATAAACTTTACTAAAACTAAAAACATCACATGACTTGTCTCATTATGCTGTGAGAAATAGCAGAAAAATGTGGCTGTATTTTAGTTACTACAGTAGAGGGATGCTGACAGGCTATATTTGAAATCCCAGGGGCTCTCTAACAGCAAGTGTCACAGCTTTCACTCGATAGAAAGACATGAAGCCAGTAGGGCCTGTAGAGATCTTGGTGGACTGGTAATGACCTCTGGAGACATCCTTGCTGTCATCAGAAGTGATTCTCCTCCTCAAGGCCATTGTTATCCAGCAAGGACTTGACTTGAACTATAAATCCTCCAGTCTCCAATGAGGCCTCTACCATCCACTACCTGACTTTCCCATCATAGATGCACAAGCATCACTGTACTTTTAGGTGAGGCAGGGCAGCCAGGATACAGCCCTCTAGAGACTTGTGGATGCAGACAGTTCCCAGTATGGGGTCGGGTCGGGGAGCAACTACAAAGTGTGGAAAGAAATAACCTGTTCTCATGTACTCTGTTACCATCCAAATCGGTAGGATGCCAAGTAATTTTCTTAATCTTGTTGCTAATAAATGTCAAAGCCAGGATCCAAGCCCTGTTCTATTTCATCATACCACATCACATTCCCTTATTGTGGTGTCATTTTTTCCCTGTGCTCTTAGCATCCAACATGTATCTTATCACAATGTGTGATTCAATAAAACCATACCACACGAAGAAGAAAATGACAGCAAATCTTCATGCTCTATTACTTATGTGGTCTTGCCAAGTGAATCGAAAGCAAAATAAGAATGAGATCCAGGAATGCTTTGAAGTAAGCTCCATCAATTGTATCAAGGGTATCTGATAAAACTTTAAATGTAGTAATGACATAGGAGGAAGAATAGCAGATGATGTTATAACCTGGGGGTCTTAAGTGAAATCCCAGCACTGCAAGAAAACTATGACTCATCACACAGATAATCACCACACTCTGCAGATTATGAAGTCCTATGAATCTTAAAGGCTGAAGGTCTTTATGGTTATTAGGACTCAAAAACATTTTCACACATACATATCAATGATGGAGCATTTCTAAAAAGAAAAAAAAAGACAACAATAAGCAGTCCCATTGTGAGAGCATGACAGATTAAATTCATACAAACCTAGGCGGCCTGGCCCATGACATACCTGGGCCACACAGCATATGCAGCGAGTGTCACCCATTTCTCCTAGGAACACGATGAAGAAAACAGCACAAGATTAGGCCAAGTACAAGAGAAAATGATGCTTTCAAGAGACAGTAAACATGAGACATAAGATTGTCATCAGCATAACACAGCACAAGGTGTAACAGCAGCAAGAGATGTGCATATCAAGGTAATGGTAAAAGGGGTAGTGCAGCAAATGTTTAGGCCAGTGTTGTCAGCACATGTGTTACATGCTATACATAACTGTATACGCCATGCTTTCACATGAACAGTGAACCAGTTGCTTTGTTCAGGTCTGCTTCACAAAGCATACAAGTTACATGTTGTACTTTGACATCACAAGGAATGGTAGATTGTTTTTAAATTCCCATTATAATCTCATGAGGCCACAGTTAAATATGGGGTCACATATTTAACCAAACTATTATTATGCAAAGTATGACTATATTCACATCTGTAATTTTGTTGAATCCTTCATGAAACAGGTCCTATAAATCTCAGCCTTTACCATGTTGAGGTTGCTCTGCTTCAATGGCATGATGTGCTACACTGTATGTTAGTGTTTAGAATAATCTCAGGTGAGCTGGCCAGGCACATTTCCAAAAGTACAAAGAATCTGTAGCCTATCATGACACTGATGGGGGAATGTCTTTCTGTATGCCCTAAATATGTGTTGCTCTGATTGGTTGATAAATAAGGCTGTTTGGCCTATGACAAGGCAGCTTAGAGGCAGGCAGGAAATTCAAGACAGGAAGGAGGTGAGCAGAGACGCAGCAAACCGCCCAGGCAGTGACATGTAATGGAATGCAGGTAAAGCCATGGAACATGTGGCAATCCATAGATTAATGGTTATGGGCTAATTTAAGATGTAGAGCTAGCTAGCTAAAAGCTTGAGCCATGGCCGTATAGTTATAATTAATATAAGCCTCTGTGTGTTTACTTGGGGGATGCGAGTGGGAGAGATTTGTCCTACCGGGACAAGAAATAATCCAGCTACATGACACAAAGATACAAATATTTCACACACGTGGGAAACAAGCAGGAAACCAGGATAAATGAGGATCAAGATTTTTTAAATCCATTCCAAGGTACATAATACAAAATATATCATAAAATATCCTAACATGCAACTTCCAAATCTAATAACATTAGTGGCAAATATCAGGAAATGCAATCAATTAAACATTCTTACTTAAATGTTAGTCAAGGCCTTTTTGGATTTCTTAAGCTGTGTTTTGAATGGACTTCAGCTCTAGACAGTCAAGAAAGGCACTCAGGGACTAGTGCTTCCTGACTGATTTCTCTGCAATCCGAAAGTGTGTATTTCAAACACAATAGACTAATAGCATTGTACCACAGATAAAGGACCCTAAACACAATGACATGGCTAGCGGTGTCTTTAATAATTCACTAAGGGATCTAATAATACTTTGGGCAATTATTAAAATGCAGGGCACATTTATTCATCATTATCTGTAATAGTGCTGTCTGAACACAGTCAAAAGAATGGTGCACATGGTGAACAATGCCTTGGGGAACTGGGAGAGAGGCTCCAGGAAATAAGGCAGAGGGCCTTTGACCTCAGGTGCATTTTGCTTTCTGGGTTGTTCTTGGACATAATTTCATGTCTCCTGTGACAAACATTTACATTCAGTTTCTAAGATACATTTATTCTTGCTGGATGTCAGAACACAGCTATAGAACCCATCTGGTCAGTACACCCTGAATCTGATATGGCCTTCTGCCTTCCTTTCATGCTTTCTCAGATATAATCTATCATATGTGCCAGGCTATTGTGTTTAAATTCGTCTGTCCTTAGAAAGTTCTTGGAAAAGGCTACTCTGTTGGTATTTAGTAGATACTTACTGACATTTATTTACATATTTTTCTGAACTCAAACAACCTTCCCTGGATCATTATCTTCTTTGTTATATTTGTGTATAAAAGTACACTAAAACTAAAGTAAGATTGTCTACAGCATTAGACTGCAGTCTGCCCCATTCTTTCAGGTCCTCAGATTCCAGGTCCAGCAGATAAGATTTGCACAGGTAGGCTGAAAAGTCAACAAGTATGAATATAAAGTGACCCAAAACTTCATTAATAAGAGGATGTTCATTGCATCCTATGACATTGTGTCAACAATCAACCCCAATCCCCCTCATCCATGGTGAGAGAATGCTGTGACACAAGGCTAACTGTAGAAATGGAATAGAAGACCCTCTGCACGTAGATGAGTTTTGCTTCTATTAAATACACATTCTCCATACATAGTCTACATTAGGACTAGATAGAAGCATAGCAATGTTAAAACAATAGACATTTTATGTATAAAAATAGGATTTTTTTGTTTCTTTGTGTTGCAATACTATCTATATTATTTGTATAAGTAGGAAAAAGAAACACAGACCAAAGACAGGTGCTCACAGCTGCCCCTAGTGCTTGGAGTTGTGAACATATACACTGCAAGCCCTGTGTAGTTGAAGGAAAGGTTCACTGGGAAGCTAGACACAGATGCTAGCAAACCATCTTCTCCTTATTTAGCAAAACTTTACTCTGCTTCTTTTGTGGAATAACCTTTTTCTACACTGTGAAGATGTGTCATTGCCGAGGCTCCTTCTGATTGGTTTAATAAAGAGCTGAATGGCCAATAGTGAGGCAGGAAGAGGTTAGGCGGGGCTTTCAAGCAGAGAGAAAAGAAAAAGATGAAGCTCAGTACTAGAGGGACACCAGAGGGAACAGAGAGAGCAGGAGATTCAAGACGGAAGAAAGGTAAAAAGCCACGAGATAAAACATAGATTAATATAAATGGGTTAATTTAAGTTACAAGAGCTAGTGCGACAAGCCTAAGCTCTAGGCTGAGCTTTCAGAATTAATAATAAGTCTACGTGTCTTTTTTTTTTTTTTTTTGAGTTGGCGGCTCAAAGAAAAATCCATCTACAGCTTCTTCCTTACTTAAAGCAAAAAAAAAAAAAAAAAAAAAAACTGGCTAAGAAAACGCCAATGCCAAAAAGAAAAAAGAAATCACATACACCATAGCACCAACAAAAGGACCACACTAGGCAAACAAATAAATAAAAAAGTATGTATTTGTTGAACTTGATTGCATTTCCTATGAAATTTTCCCAGAGCACATGGCCCCTCAGGGGCACTCTTTTGGCTGGCTGTGGCTGCACAGCAGATTGTCAGCCTCCTCATTATTTTCTGATACGTTTCTCAGACAAACAGAACAGTGAACAGGAAGCCAGCAATCACTAATGTCCTTCCAGCCTAACAAATTAACTAAGAGAAACGGGACAGAAGAAAATCTGCTCAGTGTTTTGTATCTTTTTTGCAAGGATGGGGCTGTCAGAGCTGCTGTTTCCACGGTGCAAGGCTTGGGCAACCAAGGAAGCAGTGGCCATCCAATGGTCAGGCCCTTCCGCAGCTGCTTGAGGATGATGCGCTTCTTGAATACTCTACAGACCTTTTCCATTTCTATGGAAGAGTGAGACACACATCTCTGCCACTGAGTGAAGTCATGCCAACCCTAATGTTTTCCCCACAGACCGGCACCATGGTGGGATCTTCTTTTTCCATTTCAAAGCTGCTGGGTAAGGAAGTCATTACTACTTCAGTTTGCTCCATTTCAAAAGGGAAAACTGTCTCTTCCAAGGCAATTCCTTTGTTTAGCATTTGTTTGCTCTAGAAACACAGGGTGCCACTCTTCCAGGAAGAGGCTATTGTGGTGGCTTGTTTTTAGAATGATGGCAGCTGGCTCACAGGAGAAGGCAGGTCAGCTTGGGCATGGGGGCAGGCTGACAGCTATTACCAAACCAGTCGAGCTCCTACACAAACCTCAGAACCTTTTTTATGTGAGGGAGAAACCCTACATTTTAGGAATATTTTAGATTCTGTACCGGTATAAAATCTTCTAACACTTTCTTCATGTTATAGGTCCGGGAGCCCTGGCTTAGTATTCATAATCAGCTTTGAAAAATAGTTTGCATGCAAAGAATTCCAAGATATGAACTATTAGAATCAAGCTGGGAAGTAGAAGCCATCTCTTCCACAGTCAAACAAATAAAAGGTTCTGAACTGGGGAATATCTGTCAATCAACCTCTACCCTCTGATTAGCTGATGTTGGGAATTTCATTGCCTTATAGTCTTTGATTAGCACTGACTGATGGACATGTTCTTTTCCCTTTTTCACATTATTATCCTTGTCATATAAATGTTAGGAAACTAGATGAGTGAAAAAGAAAAAAAAAAAAGTGCTCTTTTTCATATCACCTCCTAGATAGTCAGCTGTGCCAAGATGAAGCTGAATGTCCCCTTCCCAGGCACAGGCTTCAAGAAACACATGGATTTAAATGATAAACACAATTCATACTTTCTATGACAAGCAAATGACCACAGAAGTAGCTGCTGATGCTCTGGGTGAAGAGTGGAAGGGTTGTGTGGTCTGAATTAGTGGTGGGAATAATAAACAAGGTTTACCCATGAAGCAAACTGTCTTGAGCCATTGAAGAGTGCTCCTGCTGTTGCAGAAGGGGCATTCTTGTTATAGACCAGGGAGAAGAAGAAAGGAAGAAGGAGTCTGTTTAGGATGCATTGTCAATCCCAACCTGAGTGCTCTCAATTTGATTATTAGAAAAAAGGAAGGAGAGAGGATGTTCCTGGACTAAGATTCTACTATGCTTTGTCATCTGGGGCCCATTAAGCTAGCAGAATCTGAAAAACTTTTCATTCTCTCTATAGATGATGTCCACCAATATGTCAGACACCCTTAATCAAAGAGGGTAAGAAGGCCAGGATTCAGTGTCTTATTATTTAACGTGTCCTGTGACACAAACATTGCTTTGGTGCTCTGAAGAAACAATACACTAGGAAAACAAGGAACAGGTTACAGGTAAGATATGCTAAACTGCTAGACTTTTGGCTAAGAGAATAAAAAAGTCAAAGAAAAATTCTAGGAATAAATTGCCAAGAGATGTAGGCTGTCCTCACTGAGAGTGTCTACTTCTAATTCTGAGTTCAGTCAAAGTGGGTCTTGAGGAGGAACCAAAACCAGACTTTGAAAAAAATAAAGTTCACTGTTGCTATTTTAAATCTGGCCTTATAAAATTTTTCTACTATGTGTATCCATACCTTTTCCTTTTTTAAAGAAATGAAACCATACTGTAAACCCTACTGAGTAAATACAATATGCATACTTGATATAGTGTGAAAATACAGCCAGCTACATCATTTTTTAAAAAATGTTTTTAAGTCTGTTTCTTGTAAAAAGTAATTTCTACTTATTAGTTTGAGGTATCTTCTGAGTAATATAAAATTAACTTGCTGGCTCTCCTCCTCCTCCTCCTCCTCCTCCTCCTCCTCCTCCTCCTCCTCCTTCCTCTTCTCTCTCTCTCTCTCTCTCTCTCTCTCTCTCTCTCTCTCTCTCTCTCTCTCGACTAATTTTAAGATTTTTGTATTGTCTCAAGGTTTTTATTTAAGAATTCTGGTACAAAACTGTAAGTGAATCATTGTACCACCTGGGTGGCTAAGAATTAGGTTAAGCCTGAGCGTCTACACACGTATTTTTGAATGTACATACACATACATTTGAATATTTCTTCTTTGCATCTTAAAGACAGTTCTGACTACATAGATCAGGTTGCCTTAGATTTATGATCCTCTTGCCTTCCAGTCTTTTTTATCCTGGGTGCTCTACTATACTTGATTTTGCCTTTTCTTTTTAATAATGAATCTAACATTCCACAAGTATATTTTACTTATCTTAATTAAAGTCACAGGAATAATTAAATATTAGTTTTATGAAAGTGACTTCCCATATTGTAGAGAAGGTAAGATAACATCACAGGATTTGATGAGGTTCAAAGAATTTTTTCAACTAAAATCTTTTGTATGTTGAAAAGTCTATGATGGGGAAGACAACATCTCAAACATTACAAACGTCTGTGCCGTGATTGATTCTATAGTGATATTCAAGCTCGTCAGAAACCGCAGAGACAATGAAGTATGAAACGTACTTTTTTACTTTGCTAAAAGTGGGTGAATGGGTGCTGGTTTCAAAATATGGAAGATGCACAAAGGAAAATACTCAGAAGATAGAATTTTTCATAGGAATAGGCCATACTCAAGTCTGATTCTGTTGCTCTCAGAGACAGAAAGTGGAAAGCATTTTGAAGGCCAGAAAATGTGGTCAATGGCCCCAGCAAAACTGGGCCCTGCTCATCTCTACCTTTCCAATGCTGTGGTGGCCTAGACACTGCCACTCGTGTATCATTGGATAAGGTATGTTGGTCTGGTTACTACAGTCAGTCACTCCCTGGGAAAGTATTCCAGGCTCATGCATTTCTCCCATCTCTGATGCTTTCAATTCATCCAGACTCACTTTGAGCTTCCCTTCCATGAAACACACACCAAAAACGAGGATATCCAATCGTGTTCTTCAGATGGTAGGCCAGACATGGAATTATCAAAAGCAAGTTTCAGATACCTAATCCTGGAGGCATATCCACCTTTAACAAGGGTAACAAATATTTTCCAAAATACATCTTCCATTTTCCAGGCTGCTGACAACAGAAATAGTGAATTTCCACTGTAAGCAGAAGCAGATCCATGAAGCTGAGGATCCCAGCAAGGCAAATCCAATTACACAAACTCTACAGAATACCTTTGAAAAGCCAACTCAATAAAAGTCTAGGACCTTCATTTCAATCATTGTAACAGGCTTTTGTGGCTCACAGCGTTTGGGTGGATGAATCATCCCATTTTTTTTGTTTCTTTAAAACAAATTAAACTTGGATTTTGGTTTCCACTCAGTAAACCCAAGACAATATCCAATATTCACTCTTATTCCCCCAGTCCTGGTTTCATTATATAATATGCAGAGACTTGTTTTTAATAAAGCATAAGAAAATAAGAAAAACACCTAGGGATTGTCCCTGATAAATGTCTTTCTACTGATCAGAGTGTGGGCCACTGTGATTACTGCTCAATCTTCAAAGGTATCCACTTAGCTAGATTCTCTGTCTATAGGTCCCACAGCCCATGAAGAGCCTGAGAGATTGAGTTTGGGTCTTCTGTACAGTCTAGATTACTGCCTCCCTACCATGAGGATGAAAAGGCTATCTTCTGTCTGAGAAAAATGAACTGATCATATAAAAATGGGGAGGGTTTCTTCTTTCCTGCTCCCTCACTGAGGAGACTTCAACAAGACCCAAAGAAAGATTCAGTGTGGGAAAGTGACTAAGGTGAAGATAGGCAATGTCAATGCAAAACAACAGCTCTCACCTCAAAGAAAACAAGGTCATTTACTATGATTGATCATAGCCAAGAACACAGGTTTAACTTACCCCAGATTCCATGTCCCCACAAGTTGTTTCATAAAACTTTCATAGTAACACAACAAAGAAACTCATAAATCACTGGGTGGTGGTGATGCATGCCTTTAATCCCAGCACTTGGGAGGCAGAGGCAGGCGGATCTTTGTGAGTTTGAGGCCAGCCTGGTCTACAGAGAGAGATCCAGGAAAAGTGCGAAGCTACACAGAGAAACCCTGTCTTGAAAAACCAAAAAAAAAGAAAGAAAGAAAGAAAGAAAGAAAGAGAGAAAGAAAGAAAGAAAGAAAGAAAGAAAGAAAGAAAGAAAGAAAGAAAGAAAGAAAGAAACTCATAAATCACAATACTTTTAAAATATCTCTGTGGGTCCACCAGGTAGGCAGGCTATAACAAAGTAGAGAAACCTCTGCTGTAGGCCTCAGATGCTACTGGATGACATTCTTAGCTTTGGGGTTGGTAGAGGATAGGGCTATGTTCATACTTTACCAAATCATCACAAGAATGTTAGGTCACACCCAGAGGTGAGCTATTTAGGGACCTAAGATTGTCCAATTTGGATTTGGACCTGAAACATTCCAACTCTCCATAATCATCAGAATTCTGATCAGTTGAATTGTGGAGCATAGGTACAGCATTTTTTTTCTGGGCGTGTCAGTTAAGAATACACTGGCCTGGGGTTGGGGATTTAGCTCAGTGGTAGAGCACTTGCCTAACAAGCACAAGGCCCTGGGTTCGGTCCTCAGCTCGGACAAAAAAAAAAAAAAAAAAAAGAATACACTGGCTTAGACATCAAATGGGTCATCCCACAAAAGAGAATCAACCCATAGGGCCTGGGATTCTACCCTTTTATCTATTCTGCTCTTTCTCATTTGTGTTGTCCTTTCTCCACTTCCTGATTGATCACTATCAAATGTGTTATCCCTGCTCTTCTGGCCCCACATGGTCACTCAACAGCAATGCAAGCTACAAGCTGTTGGTTCCTCTTTGAGATTGTTCAAGGTCTTCTGGTTGATCTCATGGTTACCTGCTCCTGTGTAATGTCTGCCTTACTGACAAAGAACAAATCAGAGCCCTCAAAAACTTCAAAATCTCTACGTAAATGCCCTAGTATTTACATATAACATGTACACAGAGTCTCATATATTTTACTAGCTCTGTTTTTGGTTTGGTTTGCTTTTGTTTCATGAGACAGGGTCTCTTCTGTAGCCTAAGCTGGCATGGAACCCACTATGTAGACCAGGCTGGCCTCATGAGAATCTTCTTGGGTCATCATACTGAGGGCTAGGTTTACAGATATGAAGCACAGTACCAGACTCTACCTACATACTTTAAATTTCATCTGGAAGACTTGAAATGCCTAACAATGTTAATTTCATGAAAATTATTGTTATATTGTAGTGTTTAGGGAATAATAACAAGAGGAAAGTATCTGCATGTGTTAATCCCACCTACTGAGAATAAGACCACTACCACAATTTAAAGCCAAATTTGAAGCAAGCTTTAATTAAATACTGACCAGGTGGATGGGCTCTGGTCAGGTTTATCTCTGGTTCCCCAGAAAAATAGCCCTGAATCAAGTTTTGCAGTGGCTTAAGTATTTCCCATCAGGTCCAGTCAGGGGCAAGTATATATCCTGATGTATTTCCTGCCTACATCCAATCAGGGGTAAGTGTGCATCCTGACAGATTTCCTGCCCCTGAACCTCCTACCCACATATGATCAAGCACATCTGGTGCAAATGGTTCAAACAAACTTGTTTAGGGGAGTGAAAACATATGGCTTGTTATCTACCATAAATAACAGCCTCCAACATTTTAGGAACTATCTGTCCTTAGGTAAGGGGCTTGCAGATCAGGGGCATGTTTGTTTCATAGATCTCTTAGGCAAAGTAATTAAAACTTAAAGTGTAACTTTGATTCTCACACGTGACCAGTGTGGTCAGGAGCTCACTCTTATCTAATCTCAACACCCTGGTCCTTATGATCTCTGTTGAAAGATTCAGGTGGGACACACAGAACATAGTATAGAAGACTGGTAGAGTTTATTACAATGTAAACTGGGGCATACGAAAGTGAGAGTAGCTAATAACAAAAAGGACCATTGCAGAAGAAAACACTGTCACTGGATGAGAGGGGACAATGGCCAGAAAAAATATTGTTCTATCTAGTATTCATTTTTAGGTAGACAATTCCTTTCTTTCTTTCTTTCTTTCTTTCTTTCTTTCTTTCTTCCTTTCTTTTCTTTTTTTTTCTTTTTGTTTGTGAGCCTAGCCTTTAATGGACAAGCCATCTCTCCAACTCAAGTAGACAACTTCTTAAAGTTTCTACAACAGACAGCTTTCTACAGGGTGAAGAGCATACTCCTGTCTAGGCAATTAAAAAAGCCTTTGGATCAACTCTTAAGAGAGGAGATAATAACTTTGTTCTTTACCAGAAAATCTACATCTAGACTCTAATCTTGAGATTTGGGGAACAGTTTAGAATACCATGTCTCTGCCCAAGGCCAGAGACATGAATCAGTTTTCATTCTTTGTAGTAGGACAGGCCCATAGGGTCAAGGAAATTGGCTCAAACCAGTTGCCAAGGCATGCACATAATGTACTTCCTTATGAGCCAACTGGAGTCTGCCTGAGGGCCTAGCAGCAGGTGCTGTCAGAATTCCTGGTCACTGTCAGAGTTCCTGACCATGCCCAGCCAATGAGGGATGACCACACAATGCCATCAAATTATGACACAGACTGGGTGCTGGGAGGAGGGTATAGAAGGCCTTCCCCATTATTAAATAAATGAGTTTGTTGTTTGCCTTCAAGTCACTCCCCGTGTCTGTGCCATTGACACTGTGCCTTCTCATCCCCTCCCCTAAGGGAGCCATTAGAATTGAGCAACAATTCTTCTGGGCAATAATCAAAGTCCTGTATTTTCACTTCCTAGTTTTACAAACTGCTGATTATAAGGCAGGGGCCCATCCTCAATGCCCTTCAAGTCTGCTGACTAGCTATTTAGAATTGGTATGGACACTTTTTAAAAAAAAAAATAGTTTTGATCCATGGTTGCTTGGACCAAACAAGCAAGCAGGAGATAGAGACAGAAGACTTGAAAAAAGCAACAGAATTCCCCTTGAAGTCTTTCCAAGAACTGGGTGTGGTCATTTAATGAGTTCTGATTCCAAGATGAAAATACAGGTAGCATCTCTAAAATATCTGTGATTATTTCCTGTTAAGCTTCTCCTGTGAAATTGTGCCACACAAGCATCCTACTTCATAGATGTCCATAAACTGTACTGCTTTCCATCTGCTCCTATTGATTTGATGACTGGGTCATCTCTTCTTCCCCAACTGATTGTGAAGATGGTCCAAACATTATCCTTCTACTCACCAGTCTCTATCAGTGCTAGCTCTTAGGTAATTAACATATCTCTGGAAGAGTAGTTTCTTCAGAGAAAAATATTAATTTATCAATTGGCTCTTTACAAATTTTAATGACACTTTGAGCAATTGAATTAAGTACAATTTCTTAGATTCCTGTTTAAATCTTATTGTGTGTGCATGTGCACACAAGGCTCTATTCAAACTTTAGCATCTTTTTGATGCATCAAGAAAAATTCTTTTTAATTTTGAGGACAACAGTATTTTGCTTAATTGATAGGGACATAAAAATTTATATATATATAAAACTTTGCAAATCTCAAAAAGCTTAGATTAAGGATTTAAACAAAAGTAAGGGGAATGTAAAACTCTGTAGCTTCTATGCAACAATGTCTTTCAGATCAAATTTTGTTAGATAATACTTAGGTAAAAAGTTAAATGGTACTGTGAGAGCCAAAGTTACATTTTAAGCTTTAATTACTTTGCCTAAGAGATCCATGAAACAAACATGCTTCTGATCTGCAAGCCCCTTACCCAAGGACAGATAGTTCCTAAAACGTTGGAGGCTGTTGTTTATGGTAGATAACAAGCCATATGTTTTCACTCCCCTAAACAAGTTTGTTTGAACCATCTGTACCAGATATGCTTGATCACATGTGGGCAGAGGTTCAGGGGCAGGAAACAAGTCAAGATGTATGCTTGTCCCTGATTGGACCTGATGGGAAATACTTAAGCCACTGAAAACTATGACTCAGGACCATTTTCTGGAAACCTAGAGATGGACCTCGCCAGACCCCATCCACCTGGTCAGTATTTAATTAAAGCCTGCCTCAAAGTTGGCTTTAAATTGTGGTAGTAGTCTTATTCTAGATTGGTGGGATTAATAGTACCTATCAAAATGAAAGTGAACTCAGAAATATACTTATTTGAATTTTCAATGTGTTGATGGCCTCAATCTTGTACAAGCCTTGTGCATATGATTATAGTTGCAATAAGTTCACAAATGCAAAGGCTGCATCATGTCTAGAAGACATCTTTTTGTTGCATATCTCCTCATTCTCAGTTCTTCCATTCATTCTGCTCCCTCTTCTGAGATATTGGCCGAGCCTTAGAGGAAGTGTCATAGCTGTCCTAGTTGGGGGTGTCATAGTATTTGAATACTCTATTGGTGAAATTATTCAGGCTACTCCATGTAGTTAAAAGGGAGGTTTATTTTGTGGGGTAACTAACAAATGAAGGGATAGGCTACAGGGTCTGGGGAAGACGTAGCGCAGTCTGGAGGTGTTCTCTGGAGAACTCTGTTTGGTCTACCTCTAGCATCCAGGGTCCGAGAACCAAGAGAAGGCGGCGCATCTGGATCTCGGGTCTTCAGGGCCCTCTCATGGCTCCGCCTTGTAGACGTGATAGTTACCGAAGCCTCAATGGGGGTTGGAACTTCCAGATCAAAGCTGGAATGGCTACCCACTACAATACTCTACTATCACTTAGTCTCAGAACTTTTCTTTTAACTACCACCTGTGGCAGTAAGAAGTTTCCCCAATGAAGGCTGGATGCAGCACTAATTTACAGGTATAAATATGAATATCTAGAAGGCAGTTTGAAAACATGACTGCTTAGCATAACAATTGTAGTAAGATTCCCCCAAGTTAGTGCAATCTCCCAAGCCAAAGGCTCTTATCCATATTTACAGAACCAGACATAAATTTCCTCCAGTGACTAGAGCCTCAAATCCAGTCTGAAAGTGGTTAGTTACTCCCATGACATTCATGCCATTATTACACGAGAGGACATCTTGACTAGTAGGTCATTATGGACTTAAAAGTAACTCGTGCTTTGAGGCAAAGAGGTGTCACTTATTTCTGTTTTATAGATACAGACATGTTGCTCCTGTTTCACTGAATAACTTCCCACCCATGCTCACACAAGTAACTCTAATTAAACTCTGTGGGCCACACACAGAAAGAAAACATAAAGGTAGCAAGGGGACTCATTAAAACAAAGGATGCTAATGGGAGAGAGAGTGGGATATTCAGGAAGTGAGTCAGGTGAAAATGACTAAAATCCACTATATAAATGTATGAAACTGTCAAACAATAAAAATGGAAAAATAGAACACAGAAAAACTTTTAAAGAGACTTTTCATAGTAAAAATTGTTCATAATAGCCAAAAGCTTAGGAATAACTAAGGACAATTGATGTCTTGTACACATGTGTATATACAAACACACAGTGTATACCAAGACACTGTCTAATATAATGTGGACATTAACTTCTTGCATGAGAATCTCCAAGGCCTCTGGAGTATTGTGCAAAAATAATGATGCATCAGATAGGACTGCTGGATACAAGTAGCTTTAGTCACCAGCACGAAGGAAACATTGTCATGATCAATCAACAGGGGAATTAATTCACCACATCTCCCAAGCTTTTAATCATCTGCCATCTCAGATTCTATTTATCCATTTTAAATGATCTCCCTGATCCATCGTAATCTCCACTGCTCTGCCAGGAACCAGGAAGATGAACCATACTGCACTCTGCAGCCTTGCTCTGCTGAAACACAGTTGAGAGATGGAATGCCTGACAAAGGCTGCTTCAGAGCCCAACAACCTCAGACTTCAATTTTCTCAGAACGATTCTCTTCTTCAAATTAGAAAATATAAGTAAATGACTTTTCAAATCGCGGCAAATTGCCAAGACAGTGATTTCATGCTCCAAATTTGCACTTGTTTGGGTTTCTCTGCTATTTGGTGTTTACTTCACAATTTCTTTAGCTCTCCGTCCTGCTTTCCAAATGGACCTGCCCACAGTAGCAGTGCTTGGAGGCTCTCTCACAGTGACAGCCCATCCAAACTGTACCGACCCTGAGTGGAAAGCGAAGGGGCAGCCAGCCCCTTGTGACTTGCCCTCCCCATCAACATCTCTCGTCTCTTGTTCAGTCTCTTTCAGCATTGTGTTATCGGCCGAAAAGACAGGGAAGTGGGCTGAGCACAGAATTCTAAAATTAATTTTTTTTAAAGATTTATTTATTTATTATGTATATAGTGTATGCATGCTTGCAGGCCAGAAGAGGGCACCAGATCTTATTATAGATGGTTGTGAGCCATCATGTGGTTGCTGGGAATTGAACTCAGGACCTCTGGAAGAACAGTCAGTGCTCTTAACCTCTGAGCCATCTCTCCAGCCCTAAAATTAATTTTTTGTCTTTCTATTCCATCAATAAGGTGAGACTCATCAAAAATTTGTGTTCTCATGAAGAACGTCTGGTATCTCACAAATGTTTCTTCTATAAAATTACCAAAAAAAAAAAAAAAGAAAGAAAGAAAAAAGAAGTAAATCCATTCCCTGCAATGAGATGAGAAAGAAGGACAAGGAAATGTTGTCGGATAATCAATGAATTGGGCCTCTCTAACCAAAGCCAATAGCAACACAAAATATGATATGTCAACAAAGCTGTTTCAGATGAACTTTGTTAAAACACAGAAAAGAAGCAGGCTCCCCTAGCCACCAGAAACCTGTTCTCTGCTCCTCCAACCCTCTTAGAGAGAACCGAATTCTAGGGGTGGAGGTTGGAGAAAGACGTTGATGCACCCATTCACGTGTGTCTCTCTGCAGTTGTTATATTGCGTATGTGTTATATACAGTTGTTATAACTGTATGTGTTATAGATCTAGCAAATTATTCTTTCCTCTTTGGTCTTGATACTTCTTCAAAGAAAGTGACCAGTCTGGGAGGAAACAGAATGTTATAGCTTAGATCTGCAATGTTGCCTAAGAGTCCATGTGCTGAAGGTGTGGTCCCCATCTTGGTGGAAGAACTAGGAGGTGGGGCTTAGTGAAAGGGCTTGTATCATTGAGGGTATTCTCTTTAAGGAGCTATAGCTCTCATTCCTTTCTCCATGTCTATGAGTTGCTGTCTTAGTGTTTCTATTGCTGTGAAGAGACTCCATAACCATGGCAACTCTTATAAAGGAAAGCATTTCACTGGGGCTGGCTTACATTTCAGAGGTTTAGTCCATTGTCACCATGGCAGGAAGTATGGTGGCACACAGGAAGTCACGTGCTAGCGAGGCAGCTAAGAATTCTACATCTGGATCTGTAGGCAGCAGAAAGAGAGAGACACTGGGCCTGGCTTGAGTATCTGAGTTCTCAAAGCCCATCCCCCAGTGACACACTTCCTCCAACAAAGCAACACTTACTCCAGCAAAGCCACACTTCTTAATAGTGCCGCTCCCTATGGGTCTATGGTAGTCATTTTCATCCAAACCACCACAGCTGCTCTGCCACACATGCTTACCATGACATGCTGCCTCGTCCAAAGGAACAGACAGAAACGACGACGATGTACTGATATCTCTAAAATTGCACCAAAGTAAACCTTTTCTCTTCATAAGCTGGTCATGTCAGGTGTTTGTTATAGTAGTGGAAAGCTGAATACACACACATTGAGGAACGAGCTCCTGGGCACCCAAACTATAGTGCAGGCATCAGCTTGGGGTCCATCTTTAGAGTTATCCCTTCATAATAACTTCCTTCATCATACTCAGTCTTCATTAATAACCCTTGGAGACAATTGTTTTGTTGCTGTGGTACCCACGTGGAAATGGGCTCTAGAGAGTCAAACCATGCCTCCGACAATAAGTGGCAGGCAAAGCAAAGCAAAGTTGGATTTAGAGGGCGGTTCCAGCAGGTGGACAGAAGAGGGCAAGAATGGAAGAGGGGAGAGGTGGCAGTGGCACAGGTTTCAGGGACACAGATGAACGTCCCTGCAAGCTGGCCTATGTCGACACTCTGGGATTTGTCTACTGACAGACTTAGGCAGAACCAGGGTCCTGGGGCAGGTCATCTGCCAGCTTGTTGATTCCAGGTTCTGCATCCAGCCTCCTGTGGCATCCCTCTGCTCCCATTGGCCATTATGACAAGTGGTCTCAGGTTACAGAGGAATTGGGGAAACAGGGTCGGGCGGAGATGAGCATGACAAGCAGGAACGACCCAGGAGACTGTCAGAGGACAACTCTTATTGAAATAATGGACTAGCTTATATAGCTCGAGTCAGGGGCGCACGGCTTGGGGTTGGGGGTGGGGCAGGGAAATGCACCTAATTTGCCTGCATGTACTGGATTAAGAGCAGGCAAATGTTAACAGCACATCGGTTCAAATACCAAAGCCCAAAGTGGGCTGTTCAAATTCCAAAGCTGGGAGAGGGAGAGCTATAGGGGAGACAGACACTTTCCAGGCTTATCAGCTGGCAGAGTGACAGTCACAAGATTTCTGAGGAGCCAGTTTTCTGGCTGGAAGACAGCAGCTTAGGGGACTCTAAAATGGCCTTTGTTTCTATGGAGTTGAGTGAGCCCAGGTCTGATTTGGGTAGGGAACGGTCCTGCTCCTGCCATGCCCTGAGAGCTATCAGGGTATGGACAAGGTTCTACCGTCCTTCATCTGGCCTGGGGACCCACAGCCTCCTTAGCACGGGATCACACACCAGGAGCTCCCCGCAACGCGGGTTGACCACATTAAATTTTCCACCCAAGACATGCACTTGCTCAGTTCGAATCAGAATGTGAGAGAATGAACCCAGGAACAACTGAGTGGCTCTCAAAGGAACAGCCGCTGCCTGCAGCAGCCACAGTACCCGAGAGCTTGCTAAAAATGCAGCTTTAGACCTCCTGTGACTCAGAAGCTGTGGTGGTGAAGCCCTGAAGCCTAGCTTTGAACTAGCCCTCCAGGGGACTCTGATGAACCTTGGAGGTTGAGAACTAACAAAAGTGGTACCAGGATCTCACATGAACAACAGGAAACCTGAAACCCTATATTACAATAAAAAGTCTTTGTAATATTAAAGAAGAAAGAAGAGAAACAAGGAGGGAAGAACTCATTGGAGTAATTAAAAGTCATCAGGCTGGGGACATAGCTTAGTGGTTAGGAGCACTTGCTGCTCTTGCAGAGGACCCAAGTTCAGTTCCCCACACCCATGTCAGACAGCTCGTAATCACCCGTAACTCCTGCTCCAGGGAGATCTGATGTCTCCTGCCTTCACTAGTATCTTCACATCCCCATACATGGACATACATGCACACACAGAATCTAAAAAATAAACGTAAATCTTTAGGACTGTTGTCCTCATGAACTCACAGCAGTTGTGGCTGCCTGCAAAAGACCTACACAAGATCAAGACTCCAGCACCGCGAAGGGAGGGACGCAGGGCCCATTACTGAGGGCGAAGAGAGGGACGCAGGGCCCTTACTGAGGGCGAAGAGAGGGACTCAGGGCCCATTACTGAGGGCGAAGAGAGGGACACAGGGCCCATTACTGAGGGCCGATTGACAGTTGATGGCTTCCAGGGAAGGCACAATCAGTTTTTGTTAAGGGTGCAGTCCCTAGTGGGTTGAACACACTCCAGTAGATAACTCCATACCAACGAATATTTGGGCAGTGTAAATTGGACTCAGTGGGTTATTTGAAAAGAAAATAAAGAGGACATAAAGCTAGAAGAAGGTTGGAAGGTATGGAGTACTTCTGAGGGGAGTCATAGAGAGGAGTGGGGGTCAATATGATTAAAATATATTGTATGTATATATGAAATTCTCAAAGAAAAAAATTATTTTGTTTTAGAGAAAAGTGCTTTGGCCTTCCACTGCCACTGGGACTTCTGGACAGAATTAAGAAGAATCAGTAGGTTGAGGAGATGGTTTAGTTAATAAAGTGCTTGCTGCACAAACATGGGGGTATGGATTCAATTACATAAAGCTGGGCATGGCAGTGTATACCTATAAGTCCAGCTCTGGAGGGGTAGAGCCAAGAGCATCTCTGGGGCCTGATACCAGGACAGTTTCACTGAGTCAGCAAGCCCCAGATTCAGTGAGATAGCTGCTTCAAAAAATAAGGTAGAGAGATTTAGAAATACTTCTGACATAGACTTCTAGCCCCCAAAGGAGTGCACACACATTTGCACATACACATGCCCATGTACACACTCAAATATACACATGAAAAGGATTCGTAAATGATATGGAAGTAAGTTACTTTTTTGTCTTCATTAAACTACTGAAGGAAACATCTTGTTCAGTTATGACTATAGGTTGATAAAGCAGAGTAGTAGCTGTGCCCATGGCTTTGTGACCAATAAGATCCAATATGTGCAGATCACTTCTGAGTGCTTGCCAATCTTCCAGATGCTCAACACTACTTCCATCTTGTCATTGCATAGATTAATAAACGTGAATGCTGTAGAAAGACAGAGGAGAGGAAATGGAAGGAAGGGAAGAGAAGAAGGGAGGGGAGGAAGGGGAGAGAAAGCAAGAAAAGTTAGAGCATGAAAGAGACAAGCTGTCTCTTTAAATTTAAAAGAGTTAGAGGGGGCCTGGGGTGTGACAGCAATCTGAAGACAGAGGCAGAGAATCCTGAGTTCAAGGTTAGTCTAGGTAACCTAGTGGAGGTGGGCAGAGGGGAGGAAGAGGAGGAGGAGGAGGAGAAATGGGAACAGAAAGAATAAAGAAAATGAGAGCAGGAGGAGGTGGGGAAGTGGAGAGAAGAGCCAGCTCGGAACGAAGAGCTCATAGATGTTCTACTCCTGTGGAAATGCTTATTGAACACAAACGCGCTCACACCCATCAGCCATCATGTCCTGTGGCTACTCTGCAACCGACAGGATGCTGAGGAATGGCAAGAACGTGGAAAACCACAAACCTTTTCCCAAACTCATCTCAAGTTCATCTAATACAGCAATTGTGAACCCATCCTCCACATGCAAGCACTACCAGTAGTTATTCAACTGAAGATGGGGTCCTTGGAGACTAAAGTGTATCAGTCAGTCTGGCTATGAAACAGTTCAAAGTACAGGAGGTCAATGATGACCTCCGGTGAGGTATATCACGTTCGCCCCCAAAGCAGTGGGGACTGATGCAGTAGGGTTCTAGGAGGGAGGGTGCTTTCGGAATGGGCGGAAGTGGGAGCTTCTTTCCCTGCCTGGGGAACTCAAAGATGGGGGCAGTAAGGTGTCAAGCTTGGAAAAGTGGTGAAACACCATGATTAAAGCAGAGAGAGCATGCAGGACGTGGAGGCGCTCCCTGAGGAGAGTTTACAAGGTTCCAGGCAAGTTTGAGGTTCTGGAAACCACCAAGATTGGTTTCAACTTTTTAAATGATGCCTACTCCTCCCAAGAGGGCATATCAATACAGAATTAGAAACTGCCAATGTTTCCAGTCCACACATATGCCAAATACTGGATGGTTCTTCAGGGAAAAAATACCACCGGCTGTCAAGTCCATCGCTCTTAAATTCTTTATGCTCTCTTGTCTTCACCCAGGAGATCTGATTTTGTGGGGAAAAAACTGGTTTCAGAATGCCGGCATGATAGTCTATTTATATGCAAATGTAATTCTCCTGTCAGTGACCAGCCTGGGGCGCCCCCTAGAGCTTCATGGAAAGGTGTTTATTAAAAATCCAACTGTTTCCAATCTAGGCTGCAGAGAAGAGTCACCTGGGGACTGCTAAAAACTACTGCAGTCAGGCCACTCGTGTGCAGGTGGAGTTCATTGGCGTTTTATGCTGTACAGCAAGAGCACCAGAGCTTTGTCGTGTTCCGCAAATGGGACTGTGGCTCAGCACAGCCCTGGCCCAGCTACAGGGGGTTCAAGTTGACTAACAGACTAAAGTAATTCTTGATATTGGGGGTATTATCGGGCTGGTTAATTTGTTCTTTTCCAAATTTCTTTCACTATCCTAAGGTTTCTGCATTCCCATATACCTTTACATAGCTTTAAAATTACATTTAATTGGTGTGTGTGGCACGGAGGGGGAGGGGGTTGTCCACACACGTATTCATTCATATGGCATTCAGAAGACAGCCTGCAGGAGTCTAAGGTCGATTGCTTGGGTAGAAAATGCATTTACCTATTGAGCATGCTGACACCCCACATACCCACATTCTATTTAGAACCAGCTTAGTAACTTCTTTTATAAAAATATTTGCTGGGGTTTTGACTGTAAACCAGTTTGGGGGAGAATTATCAAGTTTACATTATTGATTCTCTGATCCATAAAACAGTACCTGTCTCCTTTGATTTAGCTCTTCCATTTTTCTCAGCAACACTTTGCATTTCTCAATATCCAGACCTTGGAAGAACTAGACCCCTCCTACACACAAGCTGATAAAAATGTAAAAAAAAATCACAGCTTTGAGAAAGCAGGGCGGTTTCTTAAACAGTCAAATGCATATCTGTTGCTGGATCCAGCCATTTTCTCCTAGGGTGTCTTAGTTAGGGTTTCTATTGCTGTGATGAAACACCATGACCAAAAGCCAGTTCAGGAGGAAAAGGTTTATTTGGCTTACACTTCCACATCATAGTCCATCACTGAAAGAAGTCAGGGCAGGAGCTCAAATAAGGCAAGAGGTTGGAGGCAGGAACTGATGCAGAAACCATGGAGGGGTGCTGCTTACTGACTAGCTCTCTATAGCTTGCTCATCCTGCTTTTTTTCTTTTTATAAAACCCAGGACCACCAGCCCAGGGGTATCCCCACTCACAATGGACTGGACCCACAGTGGCTGGGCCCTTCCCCATCAATCACAAATTAAGACTCCACAGACTCGCCTGAAGCCCAGTATTTTGAAAGCATGTTTGCAGTGAGGTTCTCTCCTCTCAGATGACTATAGCTTGTGTCAAGTTGACATAAATCCTGCCAGCATGTAGAGAAATAAAAGCCTGTTTGCCCTCAGAACTCAGAAGCATTTGAGTGAACCTTGAACACTTTTATTATCTTTCTACCCCCTGTTATCACCCCCTGAACAAATCAGTCTTGTGAAAATCCTTGACTTGGGGTTTGATTGTCAGGAAACCAAATTTAATAGAAACTGCAATTCCAAATATAGAGGAAAATCTGGTTTTTGCTGGGGATAGTGGTGGTGGCCGAAAATTTCAGCCTTCAGGAGACTGAGGCTGGATGATTGTTAGCTCAGTGCCAGCCTGGGCTACATAGTGAGTTTGAGACCAGTCTAGGCTGCATATAAATCCTATCAAGGTAGGACCAAGGGAAGGAAGAGAGGGGAAGAGTTAGTTATTGTTCAACTAAAAGCCTTTCTTGCATATTTTTTTTTAAAATAATAGCCCAATACCACTGACTGGATACATATAAAGAAATGAGGTTAATTTTAGCTCTCAATCCTGGAGGTACCAGTAGTGGTGGTCTTGTTGGTGGAGTCTTAGGGTGGTGCAAGGGCCAGAGAAAGGGAATGTAAGTGTATACATATGTCACTCCTGGTCTTTCTTCTTGCCTTTAAAGCCACCAGCATTCAGCCCTGGGTGTGCTACCAGGATTACTGTAGCTGCTCATAATCTCCTGCCAGAGACCCCTCCCTCCTATACACACTACAGTCAGGTGATGTCTCCACACTCTTAATCCCTCACAGTGAAGATGAATGGAGACTTGGGTGCACTCAATACACATGCAGACATGAAATACACATCTTGACATTAAGAATAACTTGGTATACACTCTAAGGGATGCTTAGGGGTTCTGTACTGCAGAAGGGAGGGCAGAAGCAGTGCTTCCTCTCAAAAAAAAAAAGCCGGGGGGAGGGGGGGGAATAAGGGGTTGAATAAAGAAAGAAACAACGAAAACAAAAGGAGGTGGGGGCCAGAGCAAGTAATTTGGAAGGTGGCCGGGACCGAGGGGAAATGCTATTGCTGTGATTCCACTGCAGTACTGATTCCATCACCATGGACCTCTGGATACCCCGGAAACCTCCCATAACCACAGCGCATTGCTCATCTGTGTTTGGGCGGGTCAGCTTCTGGCAAAAGTCAAAGGTGACTGGGTCTCAGGCATGCTTGGGCAGAGCTGTGAGTGGGAGGATGTCAGAGCAGGTCTTGAAGACTGGCCACCTAAAGCTGGAAAGTAGGGTGGGATGGGAGAGACTGCAGTGCATGGGCCAGTGCCAGGGCATCACACTTCCCTCTGACATTCCACAGAAACGGAGCTGTATTTTCTCAACTGCCAGTGGGTGGGAAAGGAGTGTGAGTCATTTGGAGTAAGGATGGGGTGTTAAATCAGCAGGAGGCATTGGGGATTCCCTTCAGGAAAGCAGAGATAAAAATCTGGAGGGAAAACCAGCAAGCTTGAGTCAATACAGCAAAAGGGATTTATATGTGAAACAGGAAATAAGAAAGGTCAGAAGCGGAAGTGGTCTTGCTCCGGGATTAGGTCTCCATATGAGGATGACATTACCTTTCACAGTGCACAGATACAGAGTCAAGAGGAACAAGTTATGTTGAGGGGCACTGTCATTAATACACAGAAGAGAAATACGCCTGTTTTAGAAACGCCCAGGCTAGTTACGAAGAGAACTCTCAAGGCTCAGCCATAGTAATCAGTGAGTGATATTACAGCAGGGTAGGCGTGTGTCTTTGGAATAACGTGGCTTCTCAGAACACAGTCCCCAAGGAGTAAATTATGGGTTCCATCCTACAGCTCTCCGTGATGCTAGGGAATTGACATGTCCGACTGTAGAGCATGGCTACCATGCAGCAAAATGTTGCTGGAGATATATAGTCTATGGATTTGGCCAAGGGAATACTAGCTTCTGGGCGATGGGGTTGGGGAGGGGGGAGCATGATTGGTGAGGCATCCCTGCCCACTCTCAGAGTGATTTGCAGGCTACTTAAAGCAACTTCCTTTTCACATAAAGAGCAACCAAGGTCAGAGAAGGGTCTCCTTCGGGGAAAGGCCATCTCATTGGCAGTTGGTGTACATAAATCTCATTTCCACAGAAATTGAAGCCTTAGTTTAAGTTTTATGTGTTCATGGCGCCATCTTCTGGTAAGATGTGGATTTCAAATTACAAACCTAATTCTCCAGCTTTTTGTTCTTTCACACTAAAAAACTATTGAAGACTCCAAGTAACTTTTGCATAGAGCATATATATCAATATCGGTGATATTGTAAATAATAATTTGGAAAATGTTCATATTTATGTGTGAGAGTAACAACATATATGAATGTAAATAATTTAATGAGAAGTAATATTGTTCTCCAAATTATAAAATTGGTAAAAAAAAATGTATAACATGAGGCTTAAGAAAATATATCTAGATTTTTCATATCTGCTTTTACAATTCAATCTGTCTCAGTATGTTGTTGGGGGGCAGCTTTTTGTTTGGTTGCTTTGCTTTTATATGTTTGAGTATTTTGCTTGCACTACATGCACTCCTGGTAGCTGTGGAGGTCAGAAATGGGCATCTGATCCTGTGCAACTGAAGTTCTAGATGGTTGTAAACCACCACGTGGGTGCTGGGAACCAAACCCTTGTTCTCTGCAAGAGCAACCAGTGCTCTTTAACTGCTGGATCATCTCTTCAACCTCTCAGTTGCTTTAATCAAAATACATGAAGAAAATTCAGGCCTTTTAGATGACTGAGGGTATTTTTATTGCATATGAAAAAGCGACAAGATAACTTTCTGGGATGTAGGTGCACTGTGAATCTGTAAACATATCCGTGAACTGTCGCTTCTCTGTTACATTAAAGCACATTGGTCTTCTTCGGGCTTAGGGTGGATGTTCATCAGTGTGTGATTTTGTGACATTGTCTCTCCAAGGAGTTTTTTCTAGGGGGGAGCAGTTGTGTAGCCCTCCCACATTTTAGCATCTCACCTTACATCATACACTAGGAAAAATCCCTCTCTTGTCACTTTCAGAACATACAGTTTTCTCACCAGTCCCTTGTTTACGAACAGAAACAGGCCAGTGTGCACAGGAAGAGGGCCTTGGCATCCCTCTTATGATCCAGCCATCCTAAGAGCAGCCTAACTGGCAGAATGCAAGCTGCACTCAAAGCTTCCACAGCAAAGAAACTGAGAAAGACTGACCTTTGACCTCTCAGACTTAGACAGCTGCTGCTTCTAGGTGCAGACTGCAGAAGTTTGTTCATGAAAGCCAGACCTAACAAGTGTCAAATTATTTTCTACCTTTCCTCCAAAAGACAGGTAATCTTCCTAGACAACCTAGAGGAAGATTTCTATTTAACCCTTTTGACTTGAAGCCAACCATGACAACAGCATTCTGTAAAGGCAGAAAAAATGTCAGGGATCATGGGGAGTGTTCACAGTCAGCAAAGCTTGTGACAATCAGGAACCTTCCTCTGGGAGTGCCTAGCTTGGTACAGTGGGGACATCAGTTGTCCTCCAGCATCCCTCTGAAACACTGTCCTTCTAGACTGCTTGACTGTGCTTCTTGTAAGCCAGCGTCCTACTTAAGGTTACTATTGCTCTGATGAAACACCATGACCAAAAGCAAACTGGGGAAGAAAGGGGTTATTTGGCTTACACTTCTACATTGTAGCCCATCATTGAAGGAAGTCAGGACAGGAACTCAAACAGGATGGAATCCCGGAAGCAGGAGCTAATGCAGAAGCCATGAAGGAGAGCTGCTTACTGGCTTGCTACTTCTGGCTTGTTCAACCTGCTTTCTTATAGAACCCAGGACCACCTGCTCAGGGATAGTACCAACCACAATGACTCCCTCATCAATCACTAGTTAAGAAAATGCCCTACAGCCTGATCTTATGGAGATATTTTCTTAATTTAGGTTTCCTCCTCTCAGATGACTGTAGCTTTTGTAAAATTGACATAAAATTATCCAGCACAGCCAGGAACTCTTAAGATTACTCTTGCATTAAAAACATGGGTTAAAACACTTAAGTGTGAGATGTATTTTGATATTGCACATCTAAGACAGAGTTTATTCAGTATGTGTTGTGGAATAGAATATTTGCTTAACTATGTAAAGACATATGGCATTTGTTTGTGTTGCAGAATATTTGTTTAACTATGTAATGATATGTTGCAGTTGTTTAATTATGTAAAAATGTGTTGTTGTTTCACCTTGCCTGCCTAAGGCACCTGATTGGCCTGATAAAAAGCTGAATGGCCAATAGCTAGACAGAGGAGGGATAGGTGGGGCTGGCAGGCAGAGAGAAAAGGGAAGCCAGCTGGAGGCTAGTCAGCTGGGGCCCAGCAGCCAGACAGGGAGGGAGCAGGAATGCAGGATGAACAGCATGTAGATAAGGTAAATAAGACTCGGGGAAGCACATAGATTAATAGAAATCAGTTAATTTAAGTTTTAAAGGCTGGCTAGAAACAAACATAAGCATAATTAATAATAAGCATCCATCTGAGGGCTGGTGGTCCTAGACAGCCTGCTCCAAGGATGTCTAAGGTAGACGTTGGAGTGGTTTTTACATAGTATCTTTTGGAAATTTTTGCCCCATTTATTTGACCTGGAGAGATTCTGAAGCAATTGGTCAGTCTACTGATCCCAGTGTGAAAAATGCTATTTTAAGCCATAAAATCCGGACCCCACAGTTCAGAATTTCCTAGAAAGCAATTTCTAAGATGAATATCTGCTCTCTGTGCCTGTTCTGCAGCTGTCCCTTGGCACAACCAGACAGAGGGACTGTGACATCCTCTGCAACAAAAGGAGTCATTGTCCTCCCAGACTGGGCTAAAATTCATCCCTACTTTTCTACTTTGTGGTTAAATTACTAGCTCTTGTTTCATCCAGTTCCTTCCTGTTGGCTGAGTGCAGTTTGCATATATAAGGTAGAGCAAGAATCAGTTTTCTCCATGCTGTTATATGGTTTTTTTGAGCTGTTCCTGTGTTACGGTTTGAGCATTCGATTTTTGAAGGTCCCTTACAGGACCCATTGGTATTATTGATCTGCTTGCCATGTTGTTAGCCAGAGCTATTTGATTTGAAAGTTTATCATTGTTCAGTTTATTTTTATATTAGTAAGAATATATTTTCATTGCTGTTTCTCTTAAGATATTTTCTGGCTATTTCTATTGATTCTTTTTTCCTCCAAATGAACTTGAAGATTAAATAAATATTGACTTTGCCTTCTTTTTGCTTTAAGCTTGGCCATACAAATTTTTTCTAAAGATTTATTTGCTTTTACTTTATGTGCTCGGAAGTATTTCTGTGCATCATGTGCACGCAGTGTCCTCAGAAGCTGGAATTCCCTAGAACTTGAGTTACAGACAGTTGTGAACTACCAAGTGGGTTCTGGGAACAGAAGCCAGGTCCGTTGGAAGAGCACCAGTGCTCTTAACTGCTGACCTATGTCTCCAGCCCCAACAAACAGGCTTTTCACTCTGTTGGTTGCTTCTTGCCATTCTGCACCCTTTCCTTCTGTGCCCTAATCTAAGTGTAATATTTCACAAAATACAAATAAGTCTACCTCTTTTGTCATCAAGACCTTCTGTTAGTCCCTTTTCCTCCAAAGGAACAGACTTGTTTTGCATGATTCTCTGTCTTCTCTTTTCTCTGTCATTTAATTTTGGTTTATCAACATGACTGGCTTGAGAAAAACAGAGCACAACTGAGCATGTTCACGAAGAAGTTTCCAGAGAGGGTTAGTGTGGGGGTCAAGTACTGAGTGGGAAAGACCCGCTTGGGTATGAGCAGCACCAGGCAATAGACTGGGAGCCCAGATAGAGCAGAAGCATGGAATGTGTGGGAAGCTTTGTGTGTGTGTGTGTGTGTGTGTGTGTGTGTGTGTGTGTGTGTGTGTGTGTGCAAGCACACATCACTTCTTGAATGGATGCATTTTGGCCAGGAATTGTTTGTTTGATGCTGCTGTTGTCTATAGACATTGGACCCAAAATTCTTCAGCTTTTGATTATGGCCTTGAACCGTGACTGGGGTACTTAGCCTTAGAGCAGCACTGCATCATTATTCCCTCTTGAGAAGCTTCCAGCTTCTTGAGATGAGTTGTTTCCAGTTTCCTTGACTCTCCACCCTTCAGAGACCACTGTGGCACTATCCAGCCTCTGATCCTATAAGCCAGTATTTAATTGCAACGAGAGAGAGAGAGAGAGAGAGAGAGAGAGAGAGAGAGAGAGAGAGAGAGAGAGAGGATAGTCCTCTGGTGATCCCTAAATTCTCTCTTTCACCTTAAAATAAGGGCATTGAACACAGACTTCAATACTTAACAGTTTTTTAAAAAATCAGTTTTTGAAAACCCTATGTATCTCTTTATCCTCTAAAAGAAGATACTTATTTTTTCTTCAGTACGATCCTGTCAGAAAATATAGTATTCACAATGCCACCCAGACTATGCCTTTCTGAACCTTTATTGACACTGCTCAAATATTCAAGTATAGTTTTGCATGCTGCCACCATCAATCAACAGAGGTTTTTTTCATCACTCTGTCTTGGAAAAAAAAAAAACATATCTAAAGATGTCAGGGCAAGGTGCTGCCCATCTTCGTTGTCAGTTTGGCGTGACTATTTAGCAAAACAACAACAGAAGGAATCCCACTCCCACCCCCAGTGCCTATCATTCCTGTGAAGCAGGCCTGGTATCCAAACAGAAACCAGTTAGTTACTTTCATAACTTTTTTGTTTGTTTTGTTTTTTTGTTTTTTGTTTTGTTTTGTTTTTTCGAGACAGGGTTTGTCTGTGTAGCTTTGCGCCTTTCCTGGAACTCACTCTGTAGCCCAGGCTGGCCTTGAACTCATAACTTTTATGCCATTATGGCACTAGTGGTCACATCTTGACCAATGACCTCTTCTGACTTCTGAGGGCAAGTCAGTATTGTATCATAGAAGATCCAGGACTGGCTAGACTATGACTTTGTTGCCCTAGCATCCTCCATAGTACCATCTGGCACTGTGTAAGGTAGCCTAAAGAAGGACAGCTTCCTTGTCAGTCAAAGTTTGTTTCTCTGTGTCCTATATCCAAAATAAATGATGTCTTCAGCAGTTGGTCTCACCATCTAGTTTTAGTAGGCAACCAAAAGCAATAGCAATAGTTTGTGTTGTCTTGGGTGCCCCTGGGGCCCTCCTGACCAATAGCTTGTAGGAAGTTATAGCTTATAGGAAGCACCTGGGCCAGGTGTTGAGATTTTCCTTATTGTCTTCTGGGAACAGTAGTGTCCAACTCTGCAGGGTACTTTTAAATATATTTTTTCAACTAGCTCACAAAAACTAATAGATCTCAAAAAGCTGCTTTATCTAGTTTTAGTTTTGAAATAACCTAATCCCAACCCACTCATCTCCTCAATTTCTGTTTTCTATTTAGCTTTTGTCCTAAAGATTTCCCCCACAATTCCTAAAGGAAGATTTAACATTTTTCTAGCATTTATAGCACTTATTTTAGTTTGGACATTGAATGTTGAGATTATCTAGTTAATTGCATTTCAAGATAGTATGTAACTTTTGAAGAGGTTAAATTAGTGATGAACAACCACTTGAGAAGGTAAAGCACAGGAGCAGATGCTTTACCTGGAGAGGTGCTGCTGAAGATATTGATGGTGCTTGTGTTAGGGTTTTTATTGCTGTGAAGAGACACCATAACCAAGGCAACTCTTATAAGAAAATATTTAATTGAGGGGGTTCACTTACAGTTTCAGAGGTTCAGTTCATTATCATCTTGGTGGGAAGCATGGTGGCATGCAGGCAGATATGGTGCTAGAGGAGCAGCTGAGAGCCCTACATCTTGCAGGCAATAGGAAGCCGACTGTGTATCATACTGAATGAAGCTGGAGCAAAAGAGACTTCAAAACCCACCCCTACAGTGACACACGTCCTCCAACAAGACCACATCTACTTCAACAAGGCCACACTTCCTAATAATGCCACTCCCTATGAGATTATGGGGGCCAATTACATTCAAATTACCACAGTGCTCAAAGCCAGCAGTCAACTAGGACCCCCGTGAATCCAGAAGCCAGAAAAAAAAAATTATCTTTCTGTGACCAGAGGCAGGATTCCAAAGATCAGTGTTCTCACAAAATCCAGGGAACAGTGTATTGCCCTCTTTGGTTTATCCTTGGAAATCGAGTAGTATCATGTTCGCTGTAGGCATCACATAATCACATAAAACTGAGTGGAATGGCACACACCTATAATCCCAGAACTGGGTAGGGAGAGGCAGGAAGATCAGAACTTCAAGATCACCCTCAGGTTCATAAGAAGTTCAAGACCAGCCTGGACTACATGAGAATGTGTCTCAAGAGAAAAAACGATTATGTAGTTTGACAGAACTGTACTTGGATGACACAACTTGTCATAGAGAGCATGGGCATGAGATTTAGATGGTCTTCTGTCTGTCTGTCTGTCTGTCTCTCTCTCTCTCTCTCTCTCTCTCTCTCTCTGTCTCACCCTCTCTCTACCCCCCACTCTCCTTCCATCCTTTTCACCCCTTTTATCATTGATTGTGTTTCTCATTTAACCTATTGAACCTATGAGATTCCTGCTGCCTATAGTCTGACCTTGGAAAGGACTGCTTATCTCTCCATAGCCCAGGCAGGCTACAGGAGGTGTCGGGCTTTATTTAGTTCTTTTTAATGAAGTCTTTAGAGCTCTGAGAGCTATAAATCAAGAGCTGAAAGGTTGGACTTTGTGCTTAATGGTCATGCTAAGACAAAATGCCTTCCTCTTGGGTTTCAGCAAATTATTAGCTTGCGCTAGAGATTTTACCACTCAGCAGTTTCCAAAGTTTTCTCTCTAATAACCTTTACATCCTGTTAGTAAACTTTATGGATCTCATCCCTACCCTGCCATGTTTCAAAATAAAGAGGTATATATTATCCTTCTTATTACTTTGGAATAATTAATTTTTTCAAGAGTCTGCTCGTTAAGGTATTTTTTTTTCCTTTAATGGTGGCAATCTGTCCAATGTCCTTCACTTTAGAACACCTGTCCTAGGTGTTAGACATGTTGACTGAGCATGAATCACATGTATGGCATGGACCTAGCAACAGTAAGTGCACTAGTTACTTTTCTTGTGGGTGGGACAAGATGCCTCATGGAACAACTTAAAAGAGGAGTGATTTTATTTCAGTTCCCAGTAAGAGGGGGTGGAATCTGTGTGGTGGGGGAAAGCATGGCAGTGAATGTGTAGCACTGCTTGCTCACATCTCACTGGATCATACTGCAATAAAGTATGGGTTTAAGGTTAGCCCGGCTATAATTTGGGAGGCATGCCCTCCAGGGACCCACATGTTTCAGTAATGTCCTGCCTCCTAAAAGTTCTGCAACCTTCCCCACCAGTTGGTAATGATAGTTCCATCACAAGTCTATGGGGACCATTTCATATATAAACCCAAACATTCCACTCCTAGCCCCTATAGGCGCATGACCCCCACCTCCTAATGTAAAATGTATTCGTTTCACACAATCTTACTTCAAAGTTCCTCATAGTCTTAGTATTTTTCAACACTGTTCAAAAGTCAAAATGTCTTCTGAAACTCAAGTCTCTTAGCTGTGAGTACCTGTAAAATCAGAAAGAAAGTTACAAACTTCGAATATCTAATAGCATAAAACAACTATGCCAAATGGTCTCCTGGGGTCTCAGAGGAGAACAAAGATTCTTCCAGGAACCGGATTAGAACCTGTTCATGTTATAATCCAGTAAAGGATCTGCATGCATTCTGCTCATGTCTTGAGATTTAACTGGGGATGAAATCAAAAGCAATGGTCTAAGGTATTTAATGGAGAAGATTTCAAGTCAGTACAGTATCCAGGCTGTGGCATAGCTGTAGCTAACTTCTCTGAGACATAACTGTAGTTAGTGCAAAATTGGAATGGAAGGATGTAAAAATAAAATAAGTGAATTTAAGTTTAGAGCCAAGGGAATGGAAGCATAGCAATGAGAAATAGACCAATGTAAAACTGAAACACAGCAAATACCAAATGCTACAGCTCTGTGTGGGACATATGGGGCTTATGATGACATCGTCTGTACTCAAACATACCTGAGAGCCCCTGCCTTAGCTCTACTGCCTCTTTGTTGGGCTGGGTCCACTCAGTAGCTAAGTGGACGTTCTTTCCTGAGCAGGCATCCCACATTGCTGGAATCTCCCAAATCTTGGCTATCCACTATAACTTAGATTTCTGTTTCAGGGCTTCTCTCAATGACTCTATCCATGCAGGGAATCTGGCTCTGCTGTACATGGCATGGACTAGGCTAGGTGCAAGCTTCCATATCTACTCATTTACACCCTTGCATGCCTGCAAGCCGCCACACAGAAACAACACCAAGTTCTACCACTAGTTTGAATATAGCCTGGCCCCCGTTCATCACAACTGCTGCACCTGCTGTATACTTAGGCATCTAAACCTGGGAAAACACATCCATTGGGGGTTGTTTTCAAACAGGGAATACTTGTGGTTGCACTCTGTTCAAGCAATTTCCTTTCTCGTTTATGTCCATATAGTCTTTAGTGGATGGGGTCTGGCCCTCAAAGCACATTTCTTATTGGCCCAGTATAGAGTGCAAGGTTCCTCTTTAATTTCACTAATCTAATAGTCAACACTGCATTGTTTGCAGCCACTTTATCCCTAACTTTAAATTTGCCTACATTTCCTTCCTTGACAAATTTCATTGTCTTCTTACCTTTCTGACTCACTTTCTGCTCTCCTTCACTGTGAATATGACTGAGAACAGAGGCGGTAAGCATGCTGTAGCCTGAATGCTACGATGTCTCACAAATTTCCTCTGACAAGCCAATTGGTGCATGGTTTTGAGCTATTTCTGACCCCAAATTTCAGGAAATGGGCAGAATGCAACAAGATCTGCTTAACATCAGCAGGCTGTAATCCAGACTCCAACAGAATCCTGTTCTCCACTGAAACCTCATGAGAAAGTTTTACTGTCCTCGTTTCTATAAGCATTCTGGCCTTCTTAAATCCCACCAGGATGTCTGTGAAAGTCTTTTTCCCAACACTCTAGGGCTTCTCCAGCCCTAAACAAACTTCTTTCACATTCCTTCCACAAACCAGTTCCAAATGCTTAAGAACCGCTTGGTCAGATGTATCATAGCAAAGGGTAACAGTACCAATTTTCTTTGTTAGCTACTCTTCTTTTTTTTTCATTTTTGTTACAAAATTCCTGACAGAGAACTAGAGAAGGAATGATTTATTTTGGCTCATTCTTTAAGGTGATACTGTCCATTGGCACTAAGCTTATAGATGTCTACCATACTGCCCATGTTGTGGGAGAAGGAATCTCAGGATGTGACTCCATAGTAACAGGCTTGTTGTGGTTACTTGAATGAGAATATCACCCATAGCTCATATATTTGAATGTTTCCCAGTTGGTGGAACTGTTTAGGAAGGATTAGTAGGTGTGGTTTGTTGGAAGAGGTGTGTCACTGGCGGTAGGCTTTGAGGTTTCAAAGGCCCATGCCATGTCCAGCCTCCACCTGTCTCTCTCTCTCTCTCTCTCTCTCTCTCTCTCTCTCTCTCTCTCTCTCTCTCTCTCTCTCTTTCTGGTGTGTGTATGGATCAAATGTAAGCTCTTACTTACTGCTCCAGTGCCATAGCTGCTGCCTGCTACCCTGCTTCTGACCGTGATGGTCACAGAATCACCATCTGAAACTGTAAGCAAGCCTCCAATTAAATGCTTTCTTTTATAAGTTTCCTTGAGCATGGTTTATCTTTGCAGCAATAGAAGAGTAAGTAAGACAAGTTGTAGTCAGAGGTTTTCCTGTGTCCCAACCGACCGGTGGTTGGGACAAATCTCTCCCACTCATGTCCCCCAAATAAACACACAGAGGCTTATATTAATTACAAACTGCTCCCCAATTAGCTCAAGTTTATTATTGACTAGCTTTTTTTTGTTTTTTTGTTTTTTTGTTTTTTGAGACAGGGTTTCTCTGTATAGTTTTGGTGTCTTTCCTGGATCTCGCTCTGTAGACCAGGCTGGCCTCAAACTCACAGAGATCCACCTGGCTCTGCCTCCTGAGTGCTGGGATTAACAGCATGTGCCACGGCCACCAGGCTACTGACTAGCTCTTACATTTAAATTAACCCATAATTCTTATCTATGTTTAGCCACATGGATTGGTACCTTTTTTCAGTTCTGCCTTGTCAAACTTGCTTTCTCTGTGTCTGGCTGGCGACTCCTGACTCAGTCCTTCCTCTTCCCAGAATTCTCCTCATCTGCTCACCCCACCTATACTTCCTGCCTGGTTACCAGCCAGTCAGCATTATATTTACCAACCAATCAGAGCAACACATATTCACAGCATACAGAATTACATCCCGCAGCAACAAGTGTGTAGTACTGCTTGCTCACATCATGGCAGACCAGTAAACAGAAAGTAAAGCACAGGCTGGAGTCAAGGACATACTAAAACCTGAAGGTTTGCCCATTACCAGTGACCCACTTTCCTCTTTCCTAATGGTCACAAAATGTCCTGAAATAGTACTACCAGCTGGAGACTACTGAGCTTATAGATAACAATTACCAATCCAACCATGTTGCAAGCTTATCAGTTAGAAATTCATATGGCTGCAAGGACCAGAGTCTCAGAAACACCTGCCCTAAATCTCAAAGAAGAAAAGCATCCATCAAATATACCTGTCCTTGTGTTATTTTAATGCCATGTAACAAATTCAAACAAGTCTCTGACACAGTTGTATTAAATCAAGTGGGAATGAGAAATGGTGATGGCACTTGGAGGGCATAGCCATAGCACTTGAGAAACACCAAAGGACATAACCATCTCTTCATTCGTTTAGTCATAAAACAGGTGGGTATCGTCTGGAACCAGTTCAAAGTATGGGTGCCTTTACAAGGGACTATAGGAATACTGAAAGGCTTCTCAAATCTGAGTACTGTCCCCACTTCTCACTGGGCTCTACAGTTCCTTCCTTTGACGGAATGGCACTGTGCAGTGTGCATCTGTGAAATGTGTTTTCTAGATCCAGAACAGGATCAAGATCACAGCTCTAGTGTCCTCCGCCTATGCTCCTAGAAATGGGATCCAAGTGAAAAATTTTACCAGCTATGACTATGTGGACACTGAGTTGCTCAGAGGAAGCTGGTGTCACAAGAGAGCAGGACATTCAGTTGAGTCTTGCTGGAGATGAGGAAACTGTCACCTTCAACAACTGTATAACTTTCTTCCTGATTAAATGGAGGCTGCACCCGGGCCAATTTAATGTCCCCCTTAATTGTAAGTATATATTTACACTTAAAACCAAATGTTTCAAAACCAACATGAAACTTTTTGTTGTTTTGCTTTGTCTTGAGTCTAGATCTTGCTGTGCACTCCAAGCTAGCCTTGAGTTTGTGAACTTCTGGTCTCTGTCTCTGAAGAGCTAAAGGAAGAAGCAAATATCCATTGGGAACCAGTTTCTCTTTTTTGAAAAAAAAAAAAACTGATTTCAAGTCTGTTTTATCTTTCCTATTATATTTGGGCTTGACCTTTAAGTAAAGACCTTGCTTAACCTGGAGGCCGTTTTCTCAGCTTCTTGACTCGAGAAAATGTTCTCTTTCTCTTGAGTTCTAAGAAATTAAGCAAATGTTTGCCTAACCTTTACTTCGAGCATAATCTCACCTTTTAATAAAGTACACCCAAAAGGCTGCTCTACAAGTCTGTCACAGCTCTGAGCTGTGTTCCTACCAGGAAGTGAAGGAATTAAAGAACTGTCTTGTTTGAATAGTAAGTTCTGTGTGATGAGTCCGAAAGTGAGGGCAGGCTGGGAATGGCAAGAAGCTATGAATATAGACTAGGGACAAGTCCTGTCACATCTTAATGTGGTGACGTGAGCTTGCAGGGAGTTGGCCATAGGCAGTTTGGAAGGCTTGCCCCTGCCATGGGAATAGCCTGGGAACAGCCTAGGAGAGAGCCGAGCCTTTGAGAAGTGTGTTGCTCTCACCTTTCCCCTTGTTTGACATAGGTAGGGTATATGATGTGGGAACTCAAGGGGAAAGTCCCACCTCTTTGCTACTGTACTCTCTAGGATCTTTTTTTTCCCAGATGGAAAAGAGTTACAATAATTGTTGGTCAGTCTGAGCCACCCACTGGCTAGGGCTTGGAAGACATACAGCTGTGTTACCACTTGTACCTTTGAGTGCTAAGCTTTCTCCCAGGCTCAGACCCCTGTAGAGGACCTGCTTGTTAGGGGCCGGAAAAATCATGCTGTTAAGTCTTAGCTTTTTTTTTTCTTCAATAAATAGGCTGTGAAAAAAATAATAAAAGGATCAGAGTGCAAAAACTTCCTTTAGGGAGTGAGTGTAGAGAACATCAGTAGGAGATCAGGAAAGGAAGGCAGGGAGGAGAGGAAAATCACAAAGGATGGGTTTGACGACAAGAAGGTTGTCATGTGTTCAGTCTTACTTAGGGACATCTGGGAGACAGTGGGAACTACACAAGCAAGCCAGGCCCTTCCAGAGTGGGTATGATCCTGTATTACATACCATCCCCCACCAGTCATTGACTACTTACTCCTGGGAGGGGGTGGGTGGAAAATTCCACACATTTGCAGATTGCCTTAAAAGGGTAAACTTGAGTAGCCTGATAGGTGATTAGGCACAGACAAAGTGGTGTGGACCAGGTTTCAATAACACCTACTACCCTCTCTATTCTTTTAACTTTTCTATACAAAATCAGGAAGGTTAATTATTGATCTTCATGGCTAGTTGAATTCTGTTCTACTTGGCAAATGACCTAGATTCAAGCAACTTGGACCTGGGAAATCCATATAGACTTCCCAGCCTAAGCCAAGTTCTCCACTCTAGCCTTCACTACAGAAACCCTGGATTGAGAGATGGAGGCTTTTGCATGCTTGCCTAATGGTCAAGATGCTATTTTATCACCCACTTGATTATTTCACCCTGTAGATACCTTCTTTATTTCTCTCCAAGTCTCAGGACTGAAGAAGTCAATAAATGCAGGACTTGGCGAACGCTAACCCAACTTCCAACTGTTACTGTGTCCTGTAGTCATGCTTTACAGACCTGGTTCTCAGGGTTCATTCTAGAAAACAATATAATGTCACATGAGGACATAAGGCTGTAATTCATTAAAATTTAAATTCAGTAGCAAGTCAAAAAAATCATCCAGCTTTACTCAAGCTATGGACAGTAGCAACTTAGATTATAGCAAAAATTGAGTAGATTTTATCCAGCCTTTATCATATATGCTTTGAGCATATAAAAAAGGAACACATTTCAAATGAGGCATTAGGTCTCCCCTTCTCCCCTTTCCCTCTTCCTCTTTCTGTCTCTGACAGGATCTTGATATGTAGCCCAGGATGGTCTCAAACTCAAACTCCCTAATGATAAGACTGTAAGTGCACCACCATGCCAGCTACATATCTCTTTTGAATTTGCTCTTCTTATGTATGAGAACTGGTTGATACATTTCTCCCTTTCCCAGAACTGAAGCCTGGGCTTCAGAACATATTGCACATTTTGTACTAATATTTAAATAATTTCCCTCTCCAAGAAATAAACAGTGTCAACATCGAACCCAGTGTGCAATGTTTAAATTTTAATTGTATCCACAAATACAGAGACCCTCTAAGTATAGTGGTGTGCTTAAGAAGATCTCCAGGTAAGGGTTAGACAGGATGACAACAGCAAAGGAAGGGATACAAAGGAAAACAGAGATGCAAGCTGGGGAGCGACAGCTGGTGCTATTGAAGTCGACAGAGAACACATTAGAGGGGCAAGGGAGTGCTATTTCTATTTGAAAAATAATAGGATGTTGTAATCATCTCCAGGAAGAAGCCGTAAAGCAAAGAGGACATGATAGCTGTCTGAAAAGCAATTAGGCTATCTCCTGAAGGAGATGGAAAATGGATTCCAGAAGAAATGCAAAGAACCCTTTTGACCTCATCATGTGTCAGCGCTCCACAAGCCAGGAGCCCTCCTGGAGCTGATGTGTTAGGGATGGCAACTGGAGAGATGTCAAATCGGGAGCAAAGCAGCAAGAGAAATGTACAGGGTATAATGGAGAACATGGATCGTGGGCGCTTTTCCATGGGCATCTGGTTGCAGGCAGCAATTCTGACTGGGTCGCAGACTGTGTATCTGATGAGGGTGCTATGGTGAGTCTGCACAAACCTATTTTTCAGGCACCAGCTCGTTACACAAGAAGAACACTCCAGAGTGGACTTGCAAAACTCACACCTGCCCAGATCACTAGTTAGGCCTGCCTAACATTTGTCATTCTTTCAAAATCCACATATTGATTATTCATATCACCTCTTAGAGTAGGCAACGTCAACCTCAGTGCTGCTCACACAAGGGTACCCTTTCATGGGGTGCTGTCTTTAGCACCATCAAATAGAGACATTTAAGCAGCATCCCTGGCTTAGTTACTCAATGCTAGTATTTCCTCCCAGCCATGCCTGGGAATTGCCAAATTCTAATAGAAGGGACAGGCCACAGTGATGAATCAAAATAGCCCTGGTTAAGAACTATGTTGTTCACTGAAGAGAAAAATGAAGGGATGCTTTTCTCACTAACCATATCCCAGCATAGTGTTGTGAACAGCTTATAGACGGTCATAAAGCTGGCTTCAGATCTCAGCCTCTGTACTTTACAACTCAAGTGACAGGGCACATGGTCCTGTCCTTTGTAGCTACCCCACAGTGCCATACAAGACACCAGGAGTTGTGTTAATTGTTTTCCAGACAAGCTTCTACTCTGAACACAAGGTGTTATTGCTGCTTTCTATAAATGAATTAAACCAACTAAAACAAATTATGAACTCTGCAGGGCTCCATATCAAAGGGAGACAGGGAAGATGGGTTTGAAAGAGAAACGTCAGCTTCCCCTAACGTGTGGATTTGCAAATCTGTCAAATTTATTCTACGGTCTAAAGCAAAGGAATATCAGTACCTGTTATCTGTGCCGGGTGTCAAGCAGATTTGAATATCATGCTTTGATGGCAGAAGGGGAAATGAAGGCTCTGTGAGTAGCTATTCTGGATGCTTCCATGACAACCATACCTGGTTTCCTTTGGAAATGTCGCTCATTGTGCTGGATCCAAGCTAACCACTGGAGGTCACCCTAGCCCTATCAAAGTTTCCCAGGACTAACATCTAAAGTTTCAGAGTCCACAGAAGTATGTCACAGAGGGAATGATAGGTTAGACTGGCTGTGGGAGCTGCAGGGTGTGCAGGAGGAGTTCCTGCACGTTCTGAGATGCTGTGAGGATGAAACAGTGAAAACTGACCCTATGCCGAGGCAGCCGCAGCGGATGAGGTCAGGGCAGAGGGCAGATGCCTCTGTCCATTAGCTTCTTGGGTTCCACTGATTTTTGTGGAAAATCTCTAGCACCCACATCCTGCTGGGACCATCTTTGCCTAAATGCAGAACTGCGTGGGAATGATGCTTGCCTACTATAATCCTTAGCCAATGATTTGCCTGTCACCATAACAAAATCCTGGAGATGGGATTGCTTATGAAGAACAGTTGTTTAGCTCATGGTTTGGGAAGGTAGGAATGTTACTGGCATCTGGTGAGGGCTTTTCTTGCTCTGTGGTAAATAGTAAAGGGGACGAGGCAAGACAGAATAAGCAAGTGAAACAAAACCTTCTTTTACAACAAAGCTACTCCTGAGCCAATCCATTCAAGAGCAGAGCCCTCATGACTCAACGACCTCCCAAAGGCCAAACATCTTAAATGTCCTCATTGTGGATTAAGTTTCCAACACATGAAATCTGGAAATTCATTCAGATCATACCAATTAGTGACAGGCTGAAAGAAAGCTCAGTTCTCTTGCCTTGGCTCTGGGTGGCTCTGTGGTAACTTAGCATACCCCAGAGTCCTCTGTGGGGTCAGGCCAGAGTCATCCAGCAGGACTTTACCTGAGGTGGCATTCTGGCTGAGTTCCTCCTTTTCCTCCCCTTCTGCTCCATTTCCCCTGAGAGCCATTCTCTGATAAATCACTGTATGCACTGTCCCCATCTTTGCGCCTGCTTCTGAGGAACCTAACCCAAAACAACAATGTGTCTGTCATCAGTGCTCATACTTGTTGATTCCTTACCCCGGTCATCTGCCTGGCTGTTGTATGTGACAGAGGAGTTTGTAAATGCATCCTTTTAGAATCTCCCCAGCATTCCTGTGGCATTTTTCTGCAGGACTAGTAAATGCCTATTCCTGGGTTCCAGCGGGCTCAACTGATGCCTCTTCTGTCTACCGTCCAGAGCATGGGAGAAGCTTCTTCTTGACAACAACAGCTCTGTGTGTCCACCCATCTGTGGGGTCACTAGCAGTATGACTTAAAGCCCTGTGAGGCATTAAGAGTATAGCTCAGAGGAAGGGCAGTTGCCTAGCATCCATGAGACCCTGGGCTCGATCTCCTGCGCAGCAATAATACTATCCAGGGAAATACTTAGAAGTTAATTTTTAAAGTCCCTAAAATCATTTGGACTGAGGGAAGGCAAAGGAGAGGGAGTCAGAAGAGAGTTGGCAAGCCACAAGTGGCCAATGGCCCAGTAACATGGACACCCATTGGCCAGGACTTGGGAATTTCGCCTTTGGTGGATAGAACCGAAACACCTGTATTGGCTTTCATCTTCCCAAATCAACGCAGCATTGCTTAAGCAAATTAACATTCTGATCTCGACTAATTCATTCGGCTGGAATAAATTCACATGCTGAAGCGCAAGGGAGGAAGAGAGGGAAGGCAAGCAGAGGTGGGAGGTGGCGAGGCGCCTCCCAGCAGCCTCTCAGCTCTCACTCCTCCAACGCGCTGACTTTAGCACGGCACACACTTGAGAAACGTGATTAAAGCGATTGCTCACATGTGACAGAAAAGTAATTTCCATTTAGAAAAATATTTAAATCAGGAATTGGGAGCATTCTCTGTCTTAGTTAATAATGGGCTAGATTACATGGAGAGTAGATTATATAAAGCCTATGGATCAATATACCATTTTCCTGATTAAATTTCTGGTGTACTGTGGGATTTGTAAGGGATACAGCTGAGGAGGTGTCTGGAGACTTGAAATTGTGTTTCAAGGGTAAATAAGGAGTAGTGTAAGCTGGGGTGTAGCTGGAGGAGTTTTCTTTTTATCCATCCCCCACCCCCCTCATATTTTTAGATAGATGAGGTTGACTGCTGATGGAGAAATGGGTTTCTTTCTAGTGTCTGCTCCTCTGCTATCTCCCCTCAGAGCTGACATGCTCGCTCCCTCCTCCAGAGATTTGCTTAAATACTACACGAGCACACTTACGTCTCTGTCTCCCTGTATTGAATTTGATCCACAAGGATAAATTCAATAAGCATGAGCAGCAGTGACAGGCCACATTTATCTAAGGTCAGGAGTGGGTGATGCTAACAGTTATCTTTCTCTCACACTTCTGAAATATGCTGGAGTTTAAAACTTAACTGCTCAAAAAGACTGCTGCCGGTGTAATCACGTTGTTCCTTGTGAACAATGAACTGAGTCACAAAGAACGTCTTCATAGAAGTGGTTTGGGAGTAGTGGGTGGGATGAAGGCACCTGCCATTGGCTGGAATCTCCAGCAGCCCCAGTTTTCTCTGCAAATCCTGCCCTCTCAGAAAAAGCCTCAGGGAATCCTGTTCCTCATTCCTGGTGGGAGGGGGGTGGCTCCTCCCTGAAGAATGCTAGCTGCTCAAGACCCCACCTATCATGATGGGGTACAAAACCAGCTTATGGAGGACAAGTCATCGCCCAGAGCTCACAGGGTGTTTAAGTCCCCTCTTTCAAAGAGGCCATGTGATTTCTCTCCTTTCCCCTTCCCCTTCCTCATCTCTGGGGGCTAGAGAGTCACCCAGGAGTTCTTTGCTCAAATATACCTGGTCTTTTACTTTTTAATTTGGCTTGATCTGGCTTACTGCATTGGCAGAGAAACCTGTTATGGGGTACCTACTAGCCATCACCTCATTATTTCCAGTAAAAGGGTATTTCTGCGGGTGAAACTTTTAAAATAAAGCTATGGATGCAAAGTACAGTTCAGGGTGGCCAGAAACTCACTGTGTAGCCCAGGGTGACCTTGAACTCATGGCAATCTTCCTGCTTCAGCCTCCCTCTTCCGCATGAAGATTATCATGCCCAGCTAAAAGTGGGCATTTAAATTGTTAACTCTGACAGTTGATTCATATAGTCATTCGCCTTTGCAATGCCACAAAGCAAGTCTGAGAAGCCCTTACTAGGCCTGGTTTGGACATGGTCTCATGAATTCATGGTCAGAAAGCTGAAGGGCAGGCTTCTGATTTTAATATCGGATGGATATTCTGATTGACCTCAGACGGTTTTACAGGAAGTGGAAGCAGCTGTCACAACCACTGATCTCCTGAGCAAGAGGCATAACTTGTTTCCTTCCTTCCTTCCTCCTTCCTCTGACGTGTGTGTGTGTGTGTGTGTGTGTGTGTGTATGTGTGTGTGTGTGTGTATGTGTGTGTGTGTGTGTGTGCGCGTGCGTGCGTGTGTGTGTGTATGTGTGTGTGTGTGTGTGTGTGTGTGTGTGTTTGTGTGTTTTTATTAGCTAATTTTGAAACCAAGGCCTTATACATTCTGAGCATGAAGTCTTCCACTGAGACCTGACCTCGGCCTCCATCCAGCACCAAGAAGGATAACTTCTACAAAAAGACACACTATAATAGCAGGAATATGCTGCCAAGTCTACAGGCATGACCCCAGGATGCTTTTAACAAACAAACAAACAAACAAAAAAACTTTAATTGCCTTTTTAAAAAACGTTTTTTGACATTTACTTGTTCTCAGGAAGTAGCTAAAGAAGTGTTTGAGACTGAGAGATGGATTGTTTACCCACAGACTCATTAATTAGATTCATGCTATTAGTTTTCACAGGATCATAAGACTGGTGTTCAGAAGGACACTGGGCCACTTATTTACCCACAAACCTAATAACAAACACTCAAAGGACATGCCAAAGTAAAATGGCATCACTGGTGACTAGGTATGGGACAGCAGGGAGGGCTAGGAGGGTTGGTTTGTTTGTTTCTGTTTGCACCTTTATTTGAGAAACCAGGAATAGGCATACTAGGATTTTTACTACATGGTACCTCCCTAGTTTATCTGCCCTACACACACACACACACACACACACACACACACACACACACACACAGAACAAAAACAAAAAATAACCTTTATCAGAACATCCCTGAAAATGATAGCAAAAATATATATACTACCACAGACATTAAGAATAATGTTTGTGAAACTTGAATCTAAGTGTGTGTGTGTGTGTGTGTGTGTGTGTGTGTGTGTATGCATAGTGTGATAATTATTTACAACATTCCCTACAGACCACTTCAGAAAAATCTAAGCAGAAAAGCTTGGGTGTCTGGAAAGAAAAGATGTTTGAAATTAATTCACTTAAACAAGAACACTGCTTCCTCAAATGTTTCACAGATGTTTTAAAATCCCCTCACTTTAAATGTAATCTCATTGCTATTTATTTGTATCTATTATGTATTGTATACTGTATGGAGTGGTTTGTTCAGAGTGTCTCATCTACCTCAATTTTCATAATTATGCTCAAAGTTAATTATGATTGCCCCCAAAGCATTGCTATTCTCACTTTGAGGATGAATGAATTGGGAAGCAAGACGATTGTCGCACCAACAACAGAAGCTCAAATACCACTCCTCACTTAAAGGCTCTCCTGTGTCTGGATCATGCACATAAGTTATAGTTGATTCTTGCTACAACCCAGCCATGGAGATTATGCTAATCTGTGTGAAGTCAATAAGACAGAGGTTTAAAGAAATTCGAACCTTTATCCATGCACGTATGGCCAGGAACTGGCAGTAAACATTACTTCGAATCTCCACCATAACCTGGGCTTCCTACCCATCATCAGTTTCTCTAAACCACCAAAACACCTGACAAATTTGTTATGCAACTAGGTGGTCAATGCATGTGCCCATGTAGGCGTGTGCATGCAGAGAGTAGAGGTCAACTTTGAATGTCAAGCTTGTTGTTTAAGACAGGGTCTCTCACTGGGACTTAGGGCTCTTTGATTAGGCTAAGCTAGCTAGTGACCCTCAGGGATCCACCTATCTCCACCTCTCCAGCTCTGGGATTACAAGTGTGCTCCATCATACTTGTGTTTTGTTTGTTTGTTTTTACACTGGGGTGCTGGGAGCCAAACTCAGGTCCTCATGACCAACCAAGCTATCCCACCAGCCTGCACAGATTCCTAGATACTGTGCAGTTAGCCAGCTCCTCTTGTCATTCATCAGTTTCTGTAACTTCATTGTAGTTACTTTCAGCCAGGACTTCTTAGGTTTTTTTTCCACTCACAACCCCTTTGTATCCAAGAAGCTTTGACACAATCTTGAGTATATGCATATACAAAGCAGGTATACAAATCAAACATTTAGTGATACTAAATCATAAAGAAATTTATATTAAAAAACTCTGTATGTATAAAATATTATTATTTATTAAAGACAAAAATCATACTTATCAAAATATGCTTTGATTGAGGTAGCTATGCTTATTTATCTTTACATAAAGAAATCTCTTGGGCTAGTGAGAAGTCTCATGTAAGCCTCATGACCCGAGTTCTAGCCTGAGATCCCACAATTAGCAGAAGAGAACTGACTCCTGAGAGTTGTCCTCTGACCTTCACCTTTGCGTGCATTCTCTCTCTCTCTCTCTCTCTCTCTCTCTCTCTCTCTCTCTCTCTCTCTCCTTTCCTCCCTCCCTCTCTCAATAAAACAAAAGAAAATATTTTTTAAAGAAATCTTGTCTAAATATTTGGTAGTATAGGAATTAAAGCATTGTCAATATTTTCAGAGGTGATCGATATTTCCATTTCTGTTTGTCAATGCTGAGAGTTCCAGTTCACATAAATATGTAGTGCAAAATGACACAAGCGTGTGTAGGGCCATTTCAGAAATTGTTTCAAAGTCTGTCCTAGTCCCAAACCAAAATTAATTAAACGTATTTTATGAAACCTGGGTCAGCAACTCCAACAGCAGTCTTTAAAGGCAAATGTTCTGACACAATGGAACCCAAACGTGCACTAATGTGACGCACGCCAAGGACTGATGGTAGGAAATACTGAAAGTCCACTTTCCAGAATTAACACATCGCCTTTCCGTGAGAGCTGGCAGCTTCGTGTGCAGAGTAAAAGCAGCACGATTCATAGCCTGTAGTCTCCAATCTGAGCCGTGGTGCTTCAGCTGGTGTTTGTTGGCAGGGTGTGGTGTGGGGGCACGTACAATGGCAAGTGCACATGCGTGTTGAGAATGAAGGCACACTGCAACGCAAGTAGGAACTGTCAGAATTCATGATTCTTAATATGCGCCATAATTTGATTAATACAACTCTTTGCCTTTCAAGCATGTGGAGGCCCTGGGTTCAATAAAATAAATAAATAAATTTAAAAGTAGAGTCTATGACCCACAGGGAATTCTAGTTTGTTAGCTTCCTTGATATCTCAATGCACGGGCTGGTTTTGGTCATTGTGCATTAGGAACCTTTTACTATTGCTGCCTTTGATTCTAGGACCCCAGATGAGATCGCAGCCCACAATGTAAGATGCTAACCTTTCAGCAATGTCTACCTCTTGTCCTATGGTAGACCCTGAATTTGTAGCCATGCACTTTCCCTGTGCTTCCACAGGGAGAAGTCTACTCCTCGCATTCTGTGAGGTCAGAGACTGAGGATTGAATGTCCTTTTTTCTTTCACAAGGAACCAGGACAAGCTGCACAGTAGAAGTGAATGCTTTCTAAACTGAGTTCACAATGCCCCAAACTGAAAGACAGTGTTGGACACTTCCCTGCTTTGTTTCATCTTGTTTAATCAATCTGTGATCATCTGCGGGCCACAAGAGCTGAGCACTTGAAGGAGGAGAAGACATTGGGGCTTCGCACTGTGTCTTGGCTAACAGAATGAGTTTGGGTAGCTGAGACTCTCCAAAATGGAGCAGGGGCATGCTAACACTCGGGTGCCAGTTTCAGCTACCCCAGTATATGACTAACAAGGTATAGCAAAATCCTTAGGAGTGTAATAGAACAGTCCTTAACCTTGAGGTATCAATGAAGCTTACAAGCTAGAATTCCCAATGGGTCACAGACTCTATTTTTAAAGTTTTCTTATTTTATTGAGCCCTGGGCCTTCACATGCTTGAAGGGCAATCTTCCTACCACTGAGCTGTAGCCACAGCATCTTTTGAATTTATTATTTCAAAATACGCTGCTGTGGGATGTTCTGTATGGCAAATGTGTTGCTGATTGGTCAATAAAACACTGATTGGCCGTTGGCTAGGCAGGAAGTATAGGCGGGACAAGGAGGAGAATAAAGCTGGGAAGTGGAAGGCTGAGTCAGAGAGACACTGCCAGCCGCCATGATGAGAAACAGTATGTGAAGATGCCGGTAAGCCACGAGCCATGCGGCAAGGTATAGATTAATAGAAATGGGTTAATTCATGATAGAAGAAGTAGATAACAAGAAGCCTGCCACGGCCATACAGTTTGTAACCAATATAAGTCTCTGTGTTTACTCTGAGTGGCTGTGGAACTGGCAGGTGAGAGAGATTTGTCCTGACTGTGGGCCAGGCAGGAAAACTTTAGCTACAATACGCTTTCACTAAGTTGCCTAGGTTAGCCTTGAACTTGCTTGGTAGCCCCATTAGCTTTTGTACTTGAGAGCCTCCACAGTAGCTAGAATTATAGGTCTGTACCACCCACCTCCACTCAAGCATCTTCTATTTAGTGTGTGTGTGGATGTGGGATGGGATGCCTGCATGGCAAATCACAGATGACACATGCAGAGGTCCAAGGACAGCTTGAAGGAGTCAGTTCTTTCCTGCTATCATGTGGCTCACGAGGCTCGAACTCAGGCTGTCAGGATTGGCAGCAAGCATCCTTACCTCCTAAGCCACCACAGCAGCTCTAATTTCCTTTATGATAGAAGTCATGGACAACCACTTTTTGCGTCAGTTTTTCTTTAATTTGAAGATTACATTTTGCAACCTTCCCACACCCTTCTCTTCCTCTTCCAACTCTTTTCATGTCCCCCAAAACCATCCCTCTCAAATTCATGACCTCTTCTTCTACACTGATCTTTATTAAATATGTATGTATATATGTGTATATACAGCATACTGTGTCTAATTAATTGGTTCTCTTTCCCTCTGTCAGCAGCCATCCACTACCTGTAGCGCTTCACCTAGGGGTGGTGTTTTGGGAAATTTTTCTCCATCCATGTTGCCATGCCAATTGCGGTCTTTTCAGTCTTGTGTAGGCAGCCATATTACTGACAGTTCATGGGAACAACATCCCTGTCGTGCCCAGAAGACACTATCACACAACAGAATCTACAACCTGTTAAAAAGGCTAAAATGCCATTGCTCTTAGCAAGGACAGGAGAATTCCCCAACAGGAAAGGGGACCAGAATGACTCCTCCCACCACTCGTTCTCTACAGACCGGTGGACTATGATATGGTACAGGACAGGATGATGTTGAAATCCTTTGAACCTTGAGATGGTTGCCTCATCACTCATATACTAGCTTTTTTAATATTTCTCTATAAGATAAAGGGAAAGGGTGGGGGGGAAGGCCAGCCTCTCTTATGTACACAGAAACCCCCAGAGATCATATGGAAATGCAAATTCTGATTTGGAGGTTTTCCAGGGCCCTGAGATCTGTACTGTAACCAGTTCCCAGAGATGCATTTTGCATCAGAGGGTAGATAGGATTGTCATGCCCTGCATAGTGAACGCTCTTTATTTTTATATAGATGTGTCTCCCAGAAGGTTTAAACCAGTGACTTCCCTACTCCTGGATGAGGTCAGTCCTGGAGGATAAGAGTTTGTTGGAGCAGGCAGGAATACTGCTAGAGAAGCCCTCAGCTTGGTGAGTGAGGCTGGAATCCTCACACCAAATTGACAGTGCAAGAGGTGTGCTACATATCTCCAAGGAAGATGAGGTCTGGGATAAGGGGGCCAGCAATCAAGAGGAATCACAGAACAGGTAAGTGGAAATTATCTTAAAACTTTTGCAAGCCTTAGGTGCTGCCTAGAAACGTACCTTTCATGACATAAACTGAACTAGAATAAACCATGACATTGTTTTGGTTTTGTTTTTGATGCTATTTTACTTGTGTGTGCTCCATAAAAATTTGGCAAAATGATATTCACTCAAAGCAGAAAAAAGACCCAAGTCTCTGACTTATCCTAAGAATTCTCTCTACTTCCTTATTTACAGGATAACCAGACCACAGAAAACTGGACAGCCAAACTCACTCCAAGTCCCCAACACTATCTCTACCCAAAAGTTAGCATGATTAAAGAAAGAAAGGACTTAAAGACTATGAAAGTTTTTCCTTTGGTGAGGGCATATCATAAACATTTTAATTATAAGTAAATAAACAGAAATTCATGAGTATATAAAAAATTACATTAGTTTTACACAGTCAATGCAGTTTCACAGTTAAACATAGAAAGCCTTATGGACATCCCCCTGTCAGGTAGCAAGGCAAGCAGGCATAGACTTGTAAGGCACTGAACTCTTTGCACTCACAATCAACTTTCAACCACACCTCCCATTTACTGGTAACACTCTAATTTTAAGAAAGGAGAAATATTGCAATTGACCTCCATAGAATTTAAAATACCATGAGAAAGGAAAGAGGTATCATGTTTGGGAGAGGGTAGTAGAGCTAAGGTACAGCTCACAAAGGAAAATCCATTTTCTCCTGGTAAAATGTGGTTATAGATTTTTTCTTTAATTCTCTGTAATATACTGTTACATAATTTCCTTTTTTAATTAAGAAATTTTTTTATTCATTTTTCATATCAACCACAGATTCCCTTCTCTTCCCTCCTCCCACCCCTCCAGCCTCCTCCACAACCCACCCCCATTCCCTCCTCCAACAGTTTAGACTGTTACATGATTTAGTCTAATATTTTATTTATTCTTTGAGAATTTCACACAATATATTTTTGTTATATTCACCCCCAGACTCCTCCCAGATATACCCCTACATCCCTCTTCCAACTTCACGACTCCTCCCACATTTAAAATAATCCAGAGTCCAATTAGTGTTCTCCATACCCTCGTGGGTGTGAAGTCATCCACTGGAACACGGTCAACCTACCAGGGACCACACCCATAAAGTAAACTGACTCTCTCCCATCTAGTAGCCATCAACTGTCAATAACAGCTCCTCAGTTGGGGGCAGCTCCTCCCGACTCCGTAATATCAACCGGCTTGATCTTGTTCAGGCAACCACAGCTGCTGTGAGCTCATGCGGACAGAGGTCCAGTTACATAATCTTTTATCCAAGGAAAGATAACTGAATTGCATTCTTTGACTCTGGGTATAAACATGGCATTGCAACTGCTCAAAAGATTATAAGATTACAAAAACAGGATGAGAGCTCAGTAGGCCTTCATTACTACTACTACTACTACACACATACACACACATGTATAAATACACATATGTAACAAAAACATGCTATTGCATCCTCCCTTAAGTGTTAATCTAAATGGGACTGTCAATCCTAGACAGAAAACTACCACTCACGAAAACTATCTGTTATACCTGAAGACACATTAAGAAGATTGGAGGGGGAAATATCCCCTTAATGAGCTCTATACCCTAGATGTCTTTCTCTCCATGCAGTTGCTAATAGATCCTCACTGCTTAGCCTGCTCTCTGAGTTCTAATTTAAAGAACATAATCCTTCCTTCTTCTACTTTCTAGTACTTTTTCAAGTACTAGACCAAATCCTAAGCCCCCTTGCCCTGGCATGCTGGGCATTCCCATCTCTAAAGAGCACTCCATCCTTTGCAGCAGCTGACAAGAGATCGCTACCTCAGAAAGTATGGCTTCCTCTCTTCCTCTTACCCATTTCCCTCCTCCCAGAAGCTGCCAGGAGTTTTCTTCTGGGTCTGCTTAAAAAGTTTTTTTTAACCTATGAGACTGGGAACCTGCAAAGGTGGTAGGAAAAGATAAGGGCACGTTCATATTTCACAGCAGCACGTTGAGTACTTCCTGTAGAAAGGAGACTGCTTGACCACACTGTGACTAGCCCGGCACACAATACTAACAGTTTGTTTAATTGGAGTTGGCCTTTAACCTAGACACATAACCTAGGAGATGCCTCTGTGCAGGCTCAGTGGCCTTCAGGGACAGATGCATGGCTACACAGAGGAAGATGATAATTAGTGGTGATATAGGGGACAATGAGGGCAGATTCACCAACATTGCGAATCTCCAAGGCAAAGCTGACCCCCACACCACAGAGATACGACTAAACTTTGCAGAGACTCACACCAGCTATAGCTGTAGATGGGGAGAGAATGGCAGATTTGGGGACATTGCCTCTGTCTTCCCAGATTTCTGGCTCTCTGAATAAAATGCAGCTTGAATTCAATTCCCGTTTCTTCTCTCTGGTTTTTGGTGTGACAGGCATCAGGAATTTTAGTTTTTCAGTTATAAAAGGGGACCCCCCCAACTTCCCAGTAACATTCCAAGGTAACTTCTTAATGCATTACACTTGTTCAGAGGAGTTTGTATGGAAAGAAGGGAAAGTAGAGACAGAAGCAGAGGAAAAAAGACATCAGACTTGAATTTGGCTATCCCTTTTGATGACTTAAAGCTTGAAAAAGATCCAGACAGACAACAGAGTAAAAGGAAACTGTTCCACCAAAGGAGTTTCCAAAGATTGTCATCCTCAGTACATACACACAGATTTATTTAAATGGGAGGAAACATAAATTGGTCTTTTAGAATGTAAAGTTATCCCAACTGAAATACCACGTGAAATATTTCTAAAAGAAAAATCCAGAGACATAGTCCAAATATTCATGAGTCTAAAAGCTCTTTTTATACCTAACATCCTTACATCCAAGGGTATCAAGTATAAAGAATAACAATGCTAGAATATCCTGACAAGTACAGTATTAAGACTTTAAATGACCAGAGAGACAAATAACAGAGAACACGTTCAAAAGTCAGACTTATAACTCACCAACCTTATGAACCTGAAAGCCAGAGCTGAGAAGAATGGCCTTTTAAAAATAGCTACAAATAAAACACCTTGTGTGTGCATCACTGAGCAACTGAGGATCGTCTTCCCTGCAAATTAAGTCTTTGGTTACACACAACTTATGTGATTCAAACAGCACTCTGTGCAGCCTTTGGGAAGACCGGGGCAAGGAAACAAGACCGAGTTGAAAATTCCCATATATTGGCTCCTTCTAGATCCGAGCTTCTGTCACCAAACAAAGCCAGAAAGGTGTAAATATACTGTTTTACTTATTTCCATTTCTTGTCTTCATCATTGGTGTTTCCATTTTATCTTCAGTTTTAACTAATTTCTTATTCACAGAAGAAGTCAATATCCTGGGGGGGAAAAAGATTGAACTTTCAGGCTGTACCAAAAAAAGAAAAAAAAAAGCACATGTAGATTTTTTAATTTAAAATAAGATTTAATAATAGAGAAATTTGGATTTATGATAAGGTTGAAAACCTAAGGATTTGAAATAATTATCACTTCAAGTCAAATATCATTTAAAATGAAGGTCTTCCAATACATCTCTAGTTGGTAGTTATGACCGATGGTATACAGTACCACACGATGCAATGACAGATGAGCCACATCTGTTAGGCTGGGGTAAGTTTGAAGCACAACCCTCTTGCAAAGGAGCTTTAGAAAGGATCTTTCTTTTCTGCCACAGTTTACAGGGCCCCAGGGCAGTGGGAAGAGCAGGATTTTATTTCATGCATAGGTGGAGTCTTATCTGCCACAAAGATAAGACTCAAAGAATTTTCTAGAACATTTTGACCTTCTCAAAAACATTGGTGCTAATTTTTTCTTCATCAGAAAGAACAGCTTAGTAATTTTTTAGTTCCTTTCTCTGTGGCATAGATGCCTTCCAGGATAACTTACATTTAAAACAGAAAGAGAATTGTGTTGTATACTTGAAACACGCTAAGTCGGTCTTCGTTAACACACACACACACACACACACACACACACACACACACACGAGAGAGAGAGAGAGAGAGAGAGAGAGAGAGAGAGAGAGAGAGAGAGAGAGAGAGAGAGAGAGAGAGAGGGAACAGAGAGGTGGGGTAACTATATGAGGTGGCAGGTGTGAATTGTCCATTGGCTTTGGCAGGATGATCACTTTATAATGTCTATATACATCAAAACATCAAGTTTTACATATTTAGTATACAATTTCACTGGTCAGTTATATCCCTGATAAAGATAAAATACAGTTCTTAAAAACTGAAACATTTAAAAAATCAACTCAGCGTGATTGTAGTGTGTGAAGAAAGTGTGACAACCTCACAAGGTTGATAGTCAATATGTACATTCTAAATGTCACTATCTCATAAAAGTCATCTGTTTTATGCAGCATATACTGCAAGTTGAAGGACACACTCCTTTTTTTAGAACAAATCTATACTACTCCAAGATCCGAGTCATCCTCCAGCCACCTTTGAGATGCTTACCGTGGTTGGGACTTCCTTGGTGGCCTCCTGGTATACTCGTTGCTCTTCAACCAAGTTGCAGGGGAAATAGCCCACAATTCCCATCTCATCCTGGTGGTCACCGTAAACCTGTGTGCCCAGAACAGCAGCAGTCAGGGAAAGCTGATGTCAGGGGGTTTCAGAAGCTTCTTTCCTCATAATGAAAATGACATGAGCCAGAGCTTCCCTTGTGCTGTGCATTCCAGGGAATTCAGAGCAAATCTGAAATTCACCGTTAGCACCAGGAGTGTGTGTCTGCCTTTTGGGGGGAGGACTGACTGTCTTGCTACTTTAATATTACTTCACTTTCTGCAGTTTCATAGCTTGCCTGAGGTCTTCTGAAGTCTATAAAAAAATAAGAGCAATAAAAATTTTAAAGCAAATAGACACTCATTTTAAAATATGTATACTTCCCACTTCTTGACAATTCAAAGGGACACATTGTAGTGGGTAGCCATTCCAGCTTTGATCTGGAAGTTCCCCATTCTGATTGAATCCTTCATCAATTTAGAGTGTGTCTCTGGGATAACATCAACAATGCTTCATCCCTCCCTGGGCTCCGCTTGCTTTGTGGGTACATTTTAACTCAAGAAAGCAGCTCCTGAAGAACCAAAGAGGCTTCTAACTTTTCCTAAAGGAACATTCTATTTAGACTGACCACTAACACGTAACTCTTCCTCTTGGAAAATCCTCTAGACATTTTTTGAAAGAGACTCAACTTCTATGCAATGGAGACGCCTCAGCATGCATGGTTTTTTGCTTCCCAAAACATCATTTTGACTTACCTTCAATTTTGTCATGAGATTTTCTTTTAATACAATAGCATAAGATGATTTGAATTTTTGTGTTTCCGTTTACATTCCCCACATTGTCTTTAGAGCTACTATTAGTCATTAAAGGGGTTGAAAATAGGAAAGCAAGGAAAAGTTAAGAGCAACATAAGTAGGAAATATATATGTTTAAAAAAAAAAATCTCATCTTACACTGCCAGCCCAAAACTCTCCAGCTCCATTTTCTTTTACCAACTTAGAGTAAACATAGATTTGCTGTCCTTTCTTGACATTGATGAACCTACAATCTGGGGCATTGTAATCGTCCTGTGCTTTAGCCAGAGAAATAGTATCTGGAAGAAACAAAAAAAAATGAAGTGACTGGATATCCTAAGAGTAAAAAGTCAAAGCATATACGGAAAGTAGAAAAATCCAGCTGGGCTGCAAATGGAGAGAGAAAGCCAGAAGATTAAAAGCTGCAACAAAATCTTAGGCAAGTGAATTCTCCACAGTTAGACACCAAACCCAGACCACAAGACACAGTGCTGAGAACGCACACACATTTAAGATTCACTACAAAGTACAAGCTGGCTTTACGCCAGACATAGTTTCGATCATATGATAGGAAGATAATGCAAACTGAACCGTTAACAAGTCCTTACAGACACACTCCTCATCTGCACACAACTTCTTAGAAGAAAGTTTTTCCATAAACACTCCATGCCCGGCACATAGAGCCACGAGGCCCCCAAGCAAAAGAATCAATATTTTTGCCATCTTCCTTTTTCGAGGTTTGGACTAGCACGCTTCGCCTGACTTTGGTGGTTCTTTTATTTGAAAGCCAGACCTCTAGGTAAATACCCAGCCAATAGGAAGGGGCCACCCCCACTCTTGCTTTCATAACGTGTGTTCCTGGATTCCAGAGGCTTTTTAGCATTTCATTTCCCAGAAAGAGTCAAATTCCCTGTCTGTGTTCCACACAAATGGTACACTATGGTTAAAGTTACATCTGCCATGGCTTGTGCTGTCCACCAGCAGGGCACTGTTGAGAGGACTGTGAGAATGCCAAGCATTGTTGATTTTTCTGTTTTGCCCCCGCCCCCATCCTTCAGGGTATGAGCAAACGTTTGTGGAAGGTAGAAATCTGTTCAAGATGTAAAACAGGCTGGGGAGACAGCTGGGTGGACAAAGCGCTTGCTGTGTGAGCGTGAAGAATAGGGTTCAGAACTCCAGAGCCCCCACACAAACTGAACAGGCGTGGTAGACCAGCACTCTAGAGACAGACATGAGGCAAGATGGCTAACAAGACTAACGAATTGGCAAGCTCTGGGTTCAACACAAATCCCAAGAAATAAAAGAGAAAAATTGAGGAAGACAGTTAATGTTAACTTCAGGCCTCCTCCGGAATACATATGTGTCCACACACATGTGAACACACACACACACACAAACACACACACACACACACACACACACACACACACACACACACACCATGCCACACACATATACATTTTAAAAAAGTAAAAATGTCTTGAGTATAAAATTTATTTCTAGTAAATCTAATAAAATTCTAGATTTACATAATATATAAATAAAGTCATCTTACACAAATCTTTGATGATAGGTTTCTTAGAAGTCATGTTTAGCCTGAGCCGCTGGCGGGTTATATAACATACCACAACCAGATCCTACCAATGTGGAAGCAAGAGCTGAGGGGCTGAGGAAGTGGTGGCAAGTCCTTTATGTCTGTGTACATTAGCTTTCCCTCTCTACAACACAGGCCTGAGACAATTGACTGAAAAACAGTTTATTTATTCTGAGTTTCGGGTCTGGAAGTTTAGGTCCATGATCACGGCTCCCATTGACTCGGGTGTGTGGCATATCTTGATGAAAGCCAGTAACAGAGATCACCACTTACCTTATGACTAGAAAACGGAAGATATGAAAAAAACAGCCAGTGAGGCTCTGTAACCCCTAATGGCATATGCACCTCTCAATATGCCTCACCTCTCAAAGGTGCCAACTCACCTCTCAACTTCTCCCAGTTACACCAATCTGGGAACGTGTTTGACAAATGGTCTTTTCAGGGACATTCAAGATCAAAACCTACTTTTTTTTTTTTTTTTGTTTTTTTTTGTTTTTCGAGACAGGGTTTCTCTGTGTAGCTTTGTGCCTTTCCTGGAACTCACTTTGTAGTCCAGGCTGGCCTCACAGAGATCCACCTGGCTCTGCCTCCCAAATGCTGGGACTAAAGGCGTGCACCACCATCACCTGGCTTAGCAACTTCTTCTAAGGATCATGTATTTAGTCTGTACACGCCATGATTGGTCACAGAAAAGAGGGGGAAATTTGAGGTTTGTAACTGTGGTGGTTTGAATAAAAATGTCCCCCACAGGCTCTTAAGGAGTGGCGTTATTGGGAGGTGTGGCCTTGTTGGGATGGATAGGTGTGGCTTTGTTGGAGGAAGTGTGTCACTGAGGGTGGGCTTTGGGGTTTCAGAAGCCTAAACCAGGCCCAGTGTCTCTCATTCTTCCTGCTGCCTGGGAATATGTAGAACTCTCAGCTATCTCTCTAGCACGATGTCTGCCTTCATGTCACCATGTTTCTCCCCCTATGACAATAATGAACTAAACCTCTGTACTGTAAACTAACCCTTTTAATTATTGTTTCCCTTTATAAGAGCTGCCATGGTCATGGTGTCCCTTCATAGCAATAGAAACACTAAGACAGTTAACCCACTTTCCTGAATTTGAGCATCTCTCCCACAGGAAGTGGAACTGTAAGGTAACAGGCCAGTGGAAGATCACCCTGCCCCTATCTTGTCCCCAACCCTGGGGGTCGGAAATCCCCATCCCCATGACTCATGGTTAATGGCCAAGCAATACTTCAGGTTGTGATGTACTCTTCTACCAGCTCCTCCCAGCTCACTGTTGTCTGTGGTCCCACTCAGAGGCGGCCACCACTCTGTGTTTCTCCCCAATGAATCACTTGTGTGAGTTTGTTGCATGGTGTGACTTTATGGTATTCCCTGGCTCCTGATTGCTAGGATACCCTTGCGCTGGAAAACCTTTTCAGGAACATTTTAAAAGTCGTCAATACATAGCTCTATCTATTTAGTAAAGATTTTCTGAGCATATACTGTGTGCCAAGTAGGCATGTGGGATCTAACACTGATGAAAAACAGTCTTGGTCCAAATAGTTTACCTTTTACCAGGGGAGACAGACAGTATGTAGCTGCTTTTTTATAGGGTGCTTGGGATGGGCATCTCTCTGATCAGGTGAAACCCCATCTCCCACCTACTATTCCTTGACTAGAGCTCCCTGTCAGTCTACCCTCTCCAACTCTGCTAACCATGTGGCTTCAGAGATACAATATGAGAGACGAGAATTTAAATTATTAAGCAATTTTGTGTAGAATACTTTTCCAAGGGATAAGTTGGTAATGCAAATTATATTTACAATAAAAGTTTTCTTATTTGGGGTAGATAAATGTATAGATATGAGTACATGTGTGCAATAGTTTACTGTTTTGTTTGTGTTCGTATAAAGGTTTTTAGGGCATGTGGGTGTTTTCAGGGGAGGATCCTGAATAGAGTTTGCCTGTTTTAGAAGACTCTTATTCAGTATCTTTATTAGAGATGATGCTGACCACCCTATCCATGGGCTACCCAGAAGGACTATGATCCACGGCTACTGCCTCTTATCAATACCAAATTAAAAATGGATTTTCAATCCTCTTTCCTGCTTCACACCAAGGAGAGGGTGAATTAGAAACCACCTTGGAGAGTGGAATGGCAATGTGGCCTTTGTTCTATTTTTCTTCCTTTAATCCAAGGCTCTAAAGCATCTGTGGGAAAATGCAAACCTTGATTAACTCTGAGTTCTGACTGGACAGCTGTCTTCAGACTGATGCAGTCCCAAACTAGCCGCCAACACGGACTTAAAAGACAATTGCCATTTTAGAGCTACTTCAAGAAACAGGACTGGTAAACTCGACTGCCATGCTGTGCACAGCCTCCACAGCAGAGTGGAGGTCAACCACCCCGAGCTATCAAAACTAACAAGTAGCTAAGGCTAATGTGACATTTGCACTGGTCTTGGGAAGGTGGAGAAAGGCGATGCCAAGCCTTCCTAGGCACTATGACCCCGGGAAGGCATGGGTTATTGCAGTATTTGCGGTGGACAAATACGAATTTAACTCTGATTGTGACAACTCAGACCCAAGTAATTGTGCCTGATGCCATGCTCAAGACACTGCAGCCACTGGAGAAGCTGACCAGAGTTCTGACTAGAGCCCATTCGCCTCTTTTTCTGGATTTTCAGATATGTTCTCCAGTACTTTCGTCTTTAAATGACGTGCTCGGCCTGACATTCTTAAAAGGAGTGTGTGGCTCCTTTCACGTCTAAGGACAGGCTGTAGCACATGGAGCTGAAACTGGGTAGGCATGGAGTTAAGTGTGAGGGGAGCAAGGAAGCTGCAGCTGGGGCTTAGTAGCTGCCCCTTGGGTTAGATTTCTCCCCAGGTCAGATGCTAAGGCATCAGGGACCGATCTCAGACTACTATCACTTTGCTCTGCTTTCTTCTGTTTGTTTTGCTAAATAAACTTATTTTAAATGGTGTCTCACCAGTAGATTCTTTCCATCAAGAAGACAGAGTCAAGGAATTATATGCCCAATAGCATCCTTCTGATGCACACTGGCCCCGGTTCTCTCTCTCCTGTTCTCTCTCTCTCTTTCTCTCTCTCTCTCTCTCTCTCTCTCTCTCTCTCTCTCTCTCTCTCTCTCTCTCTCTCTCTCTCCTTCCCTGCCCTCCTCCCCCCCCTCCCCGCCTTGTTCTCTAGGACCCAGCTCCATCTGAGTCCTTCAGGGAGAATCCCCAGGCTAGGCCAGCAATTTGATCTAGTACTGTGTAGGCTGCTGCTGTTTATTTACTCACCCTTCATGAGACTCTGTCTTAAAAACAGAAACATAGAAAGGGCTGGGATACAAAGGGCTCTTGCTTAGCATGCACAAAGTCCTGGTCAGTCACCATTACAATAAATCAATAGTTGATAAAATCTCCAATCTCAAGGATTGCATCTCAGGCTCAGTTCCCCTCATCATAGGGCATAGGGTGAAATACAAGGTCAATAAACTGGAACATCCTGAAAGAGGGGTGCCCCATCCAAAGATATATGGCTCGGGAAAACTAAAGGACACCTTTCACCTCATCTCCCCACACTTTCCATGTTTCTCTCTCAGATGAGGACTCAACCATTCAGACTTACCCCTTGGTTACACACACGCGCACGCGCGCACACACACACACACACACACACACACACACACACACGAAGTGAATGTGTGTGTAAGATTCGATCCCTTAAACCCCAAGTTAAGAAAATTGATCTTCCTTGGTAATATGGCTTGGCCATAACCCTTCCTGGGTGATGTACATTCTGACTTGAGAATGGGACTTTAAAGTTTATACCATGCTCCAGTTGGATCTCCCCATGTTCAGAATTCATGGACTTAAGGTACAGTCCTGACCTCTGTTAAATCTGTAAATTGGATCCTAATTCAGATGATATAATCCCACGGGTGAGTCTGCTTTACTACTCATATACTGACAAACTCCAAATTCATCGGGGGAATGAAATTAAAGTACAACTGGTATTATCATTAAAAAGGACAGTAAGACAATTTGAAAAATGTTCTTGGTGGCCCTTCAGAACAAGCTCCCTCCCCTGATAGCTTTTTTTGTTGTTGTTTCTAGTTGGGAAGGAAGATCACTCAACTGGGGAACAGGTCCACTGGGGACAGTTAGATACTAAGTTTAGGTGCTTCCAGGAAAGGCCTGGTTGACAGAACCCAGTACTGGTGAGTGATCCTGTGATGTCCAGATCCGTAGGTTCACACATTCCCAGGTTACTTCTAGCTAGCTAGCCCTCCAGCAAAAAGAAAATACTGTAAAGAATTCTCTGGGTCCAGCCTGCCATTAGTGGACCCAACAGTGAGTCTCCCGGCCACCCTGCACCGTGTATTCTCTCCATCCCCTTTCCTATCCTAAGCCATAGTAAGAGGGCAGAATATCTAAGCTATAATAACAGATTATATATAGAAAATTTGGCTCTGCATATTTTCCTTATTGCTTATACTAAGATAATTTTCCTGTCCAGGATCTGTTATTTTAGCCAATTCTTGCTGGAATGTAATATTTGTGATCCCTAGACTCATGATATTAAAGAAGGAAAATAAATAAAAGCCTTTAAAAATTAAGGTAATAGGTAACAGAGGAGCATACTCTCCAGCGATTCAGAACTGCCAGTTATAGGGCTGTCAGAAGTCCTGACAGGAGTTCTATGTACTATTTCTGCAATTTTTATATAAAATGGAAATTATTAAAATTAGATGTCATCCTTTTGTTCAAAACCTAACAGACACATGTGTAAACACTTACCTGTATGTTCACAGCCATTTTATTCCTAATCCACTGATGTTACAAACTGCTGCATCCAACACAGATAATGCTTACAGTAAAACTTGCCCATTTTACTGTTCCATCTGTGAGTTTGGGCAACTGTATACAATCATGTCATAATCATAATTGATTTACAGCATTCCCTCATCCCAGACAAACTTCAGCCCTAAGCAACCACTTATCTGTCATAATAATTTTGCTGTTTGGATACATTTCACTTTTACTTGGAAAAAATAAGTCTTTGATACAGTTTTAGGAATAATTCATGTTGTTGATCTCCTCTTAATAAATTCTTGAGTGATAAAAGATCTCTATCTAAATCTAATGCTGTGGGATAATGTTTTTGGACACCGGTTCAATAAAATGCTGATTGGCCAGTAGCCAGATAGGAAGTATAGGCAGGATAAGCAGACAAGGAGAATTCTGGGAAGACGAAGGCTGAGTCAGGAGTCACCAGCCAGACACAGAGGATCAAGATGCTAAGGCAGAACTGAGAAAAGGCACCAAGCCACGTGGCTAAACATAAATGAGAATTATGGGTTAATTTAAGTGTAAGAGCTAGTCAGTAATAAGCTTGAGCTAATGGCCATACAGTTCATAATTAATATAAGCCTCTATGTGTTTATTTGGGTCTGAACAGCTGTGGACCGGGTGGGACACAGGAAAACTTCTAACTACACTCTAAAAATGACCTCTCTGTAGACACACAAGAAAAATTCTAAGTGATAAGAGAGTTTTAAGGAAATGTTAAAACAAGAATATTTTTCATTATGTGCTATATTTGAAAAATAAGGTCAACTTCTAAAGATGGTTTCATCAGTGGGAGGAAATCAAGTCATAATATAAGGCAAAACCAGAGAAGAAGCTTTTAGAATTCTGTAGCTGTTTAACAATTACAAAAAGCTTGCACTAGGGGCACATGCCTATCATCCCACATGTGGTGAGTTTGGCATTAGCCCGGACTACATCGTAATAACCTGTCCCGAAACAAAAGAAATATCCCTAAACAACGGGCAGGGACATAAAGCTCAGTGGTAGACTGCATGCCTAACATCTAACTGTGCACACCCTCAGGATCACAAAGAAGGAAGATAAGCTCTGTTTTAGGAAACATTAGATTCCCTTTTGGAGGTCTAGCATTTTATTCACTTATTTGTCTTTTTGAGGCAGGGTCTCAAGGAAAAGCTAAAGCTAATCTTGTACTTGCAGTGATCCTCCTGCCTCTGTCTCCATAGTGCTAGAATCCTAGGCAGGCACTAATAAGCCTGGGACCCTTCAAAGTCATTCAGGATTGAAACTAGATACTAACCTCCTTTAATAAGGAAAAAAAGTAAAATGTTCCACTGAAGGGAGCAGTCCTATTTGTCATTTTTCTAGAAAATAGTAAGCAGCTGTTAGCAAATGGCCACTATTTAATACTGCGTGAATCCCTACAGTAAAATACTATGCTCCATGGGCTGAAGGAGGCAAATTGCATGTTTTCTAACAGCAGACTGATCATTTTACCATTAACATGCTCTTCATTAGCTGCTGCAATCTGTTCCCTTCAACTTCTGTATTATCCACTGCTCCAAAATAATACAAACTTCCACTATGGAGTTTTACACACTTTCAGATATGTTCTATACTGAAATAAGCATTTGAAGGTTGAACATCAGACCAGTAAACAGTGGTAAGTACATAGAATACAAATAAAGGTTTATTGTACAAAATTAAGGCTTTAGATTTCACAGTTCACCAAAACTAAAAAAAAAAAAAAAATTAGGTGACTCTTTCCCCAAAACTTCACTTTCACTTCCAACCATTAAAATGACTTGACCGAATGTAATCAAAACGAACATTATAAATAATACCAAGTCCTTTAAAACTGGCTATTCCAAATGTTATTTCTTGGCATAGGTAATCTTCATGGCATGGGATGGTGTGATCTTAAACCCTTGCAAAGCATCTCTGGCAGCTCCAGCTTGTCCATCATTTTCAAATTCTACAAATGCAATGTCATGCCTCCCAGGAACCAGGCGAACTTCCTTGAAACCAGGGAACCTAGGAAAAAACAAAAGCAATAAATACAGGTAAATGTATAAATAAATTTGTTGAACAACTCGTTATTGGTCTAGGAAAACTAGTCACATTCAGTGAAAAACCCCAAGTAGGATGGAGGCACTTGTCATAAAATTTTACCATGAAGGGACTGCAAGAGTCCATGCTAATTCCAATACTGCCATTATGTCAAAAGTTTGTTTCCTGTTTTCCCCATCTATTAGAATAACTCCAACAGAAGAAATCTAGCTTTTTATTTGCTAAGCTTGGAGACAAGCTTCAATCCATGATTAGCCCCAGACTAAATCAATGACCCTACAGAGAACTAGTGCTGTGGGGTGACAAATGAACTCAGGCCATAGAAGCACTATTTGTCCTGTTAGGAGGCTCCTACAAAGAGATCTGTTTAGTAAAGAACTTACTGATTGAACAGCATGGATAACATCATCTCATTTGTCTCTTCTGGTAAGTTATTAAGGAACAGGATATAGTTTGGAGGGTAATCCGGGACCTATTAGAAACAAAAGGCAAAGTTAGCTTGTGAATCTAAACAGCGCTGTGAGGAATTTGGTTGTAAGAAACATGAAAACTCTTCTTCAGAGAACTACACTGCAGCTTATATGGGCTTGTGAAACCTTAATACACCAAAACAAACGCTGAAAACAATGGCACCAGAGATACAGATAAAAACCTAACAACAGAGAAAGCCAACATTCAAGGTAGGATACCCCAAATCTGGAAGGTTATGATTCTGTGAAAACAGTATTTAATGAAACACCTGTAGGTCAGTCATAACTGGGGAATTCTGTCATCTGGAACAGAATTCAAAAAAGTCTAAAAACTAGAAAAGGCAGCAACATCGACTTCAACTGATAACTCTACTCAGCTAACACTCCAACATGTGACTCCTGGGCATCACTGTTTACTACCAGAACACCAGAAAATTAAAAACTAAAACATTACTATTGACAACCACAGCCTGCTGACATTTACTCTGTGTATGTTCCTGTGCATTGCATGCATGTGCACCATAAATGGCACGTACTGCATCTACTTATATAAAACAAGCAGAACCAAGCAGAACATTAGATATTAAGTCACATGTTTGCTACCCCATCCTGAGACTACAAGGAGTATATCAAGGATTTATATCTAAGACGACACTCTGTCTACTTGCTAATTTCATGGACAGAAAAGATAAAGTGTAAAAAACAATTAGTGAACAGCTCAAGATAGAGAATTAAGTGCTGGTATTTGTGAACTGACTACAAGTTCTGAAAGAGTTCAAAGAATAGAAAAAAAAGCTCATAAGAGCATGCAAAGGGTTAGGTATGCTGACAACTATCTGTAATCCCAGCACCCAGGAGGCTGAGACAAGAGGATTGAGAGTTTGAGAGTAGCATCAAGACTGTTTTCTCAGTGGGGGTGAGGGGTACTAGGCAGCTCAGTAGAGCACTTGCCTAGCACAGGCTAGGCCCAGGATTCAGTCACCACCAACAAAGGAGAAGAAAAACTCAAAGGCACACAACTCTAATATTGTAACTTTCTTGGTGGTACAGAGATGTGGATGTCAGATTCTGTAATTTAGACTCTACTCAAAGCAGGAAACTTAAAATAAATAAATAAATAAGACTGAATATTTGTGCTGGGAAAGTGGAAGCAAGGCTAATTACAAACACTGTTGCCCAATGTGACCCTGAGAAAGACAAGGCGGTGTGTCAGCCATCTGGGATGGTAACAGTTCCTCACAAAGGCCTCTAACCTTATGTCTGTAAAGTCCTGACTGCACCCTACCCCAAATAAAAGCCCTTTCTCAGCCCTCACCAATCCTGTCTTTTTGATCTTGTCACTGACCCATGGGAAACAGGAATCAGGCCAGGTTTTCTTCATCTTAGGCAAATTTAAATGTTTTTAAGGGTGAGTTTCTTAAGTGATAAGACAATTATGTCTTGCAAATGGATTCACTTGCTTTTGCAGACATGCATACTATTTTATATTGCCATAATTTTTATCATCTTAAGGTAAGCACCCCACGGAGGAAAACATTACCTGAGGATTTGGCACTGCGTTTCCTTGAGTATTAGCTAAATTTGGTGTTCCCTACAAAAAAAGAAATTGGGATTAAGAAATGGTTAAATCTCAGTCATGCTAAAAGAAGCAGCTACAATTTATAACATAAAGCAACATTAACTGTAAAAGATCCCCTATTCCATTTTACTTTAAGATCCCTACGTCTTCACTATTTATTTATTTAGTTTGTCAATTATTTCTGAAATGTATGTCCTTCAACTCTACAGACCACATCATAAAACTTAACATTTTTCTTTCTTCCTTTCTTCCTTTTTTTTTGAGACAGGGTCTCACTATGTAGGCTCATCTGTCCTGGAGTTTACTATGTAGACCAGGCTACCTGCCTCTGTCTCCCCAGTGCTGGGATTAAAGGTGTGCATCATTACGATTGGCTTTAACATTTAAACTTTAAATGATGGGGAGACCAAACATGCTGTGAGTTGAGGCAGGAGGGTCATGAGGGTGAAAAGACTCCATCTAGGCTACAAGAGCTGAGATCTTATATCAAAAAAATAATGATGGAGAAAAGGAGCAATCTTACTTTTTAAAAATAATTTCATATAATCATTATATGTCAAACTGATTTAAATAATTTTTAACTCGAAAGTAACTCTTTTTGGATAATTTCACTTTTATTATCGATTTCAAATTTTGCTTCTTGAATTGTTCAAAGAAGCTCTGAGTAGGATACTCATGATGAAGAGATTACGTATGATAATACGTAATTATAGGGAGAATTTAAGAAAAATGCCAATAGGTACGTCTTAGATAAAGATATCATTAAACAGTATATAAATCAGTAAATCAGATTAAAACTGTTTATTGCAAATCTCCATGAGTAAAGGCTGATATTTTAAATTGTTGCCACAGAGAAACCTGATCCAGTGTACACACCAATCCACCCCTGCCCACTCCCCTACCCCCCTCCAATCCCACACATGGAATTTTCTGTCTCACCTGGCCAGGCTTTTTGTTTGCAGCTGCTGCAGCCTGTTCCATGGTTTTAGCTTTCTTCTTTTCCTTTTTCTTTTCCTTGTCAGCAAAAGTGCCACGCATTTTAGATATTATGTCAGAATCTGTTTTTGCATATTGAATTCTCTGTTGTAGTTATAGGAAAACAGATTACATTACTTTGTGGAAGGCTGTTTACAACAGTTGTTAACCTTTTAAATCCCAGTACATAAATACACTGCAAACTAGTTTTAAACACATCTTTAAGGAAATCATTGAAAGAAATTAGTGTAAATAAGTAGTGGCCTATGATTCACAACCAAGGCACACTATACTCAACTGTCTTTATTAAAGGACAAATGAAGTTTAGCTGGGTAGCTCAGACCTGTAACCTTAGCTACTCAAGAGGATGTATCAAGAGGCCTGCCTGGGCTATGGAGCAAGTTCAAGGCCAGTCTGAAAACCTTAGTCAGACTCTATTTCAAAACAAAAGGTAAAGATACACCTGAGTAGGAGAGCACCTGCTTATCATGTATGAAGTCCCAAGTTCAATTCCCACCACTATCACAAAACAAACAGAAAGCAAATAGACCAGACTGCATATGGTAAGAACAAGGCTGAAGACGCTACATTACCATTTTTTTCTCACTTAATAACAACGAAAACCTATCAATGACCAACAAAAGGATCAATGTGTCAATCAACTGTGGGATGTAGTGTGGTATTTGTTACTTACAGTGACTAAAATACTGAAATCTGTAAATGACTTTCCTTTGAATCTATCATTTTCAAAAAATAAATTCAATAACTTAAATGTTAAAGTGGCTTGAGAGGAAACAGAAAGACAGATATCAGCTGCAATGACTGGGTTTAATCTTTTCTATATCAGACAGAGCCAGCAAGATGGTAGGCACCTGAGATCAATGAGCATTCAAAAACACTGGCCTACACTAGTGTTTTGCCAACTACAGTGCCCAATTCAACAGCCCAGAGAGCCTGACACAGAAAGTCTAGGTAAGGCTTCAGATTCTACGCTTTTTGCAAGCACAAAAAGAATGACGACCAGCTTTGAGGAGTGGGGCTTCAGACAAACTAAATTTGCCACATGACTAAATTCATCACTGATGAAATGGCCAAATATTTCTGCCAATGACCTGTACAGTTACCTAGGGTATAAATGTCTGCAAGTTGCAATTTCCATTCAACCAAACACATCTCCAGAGCTCAAAGAGTCAACATTTTTCTGATGATATCAAAACACAATAATCCTAAAAGGTATTCCTAACCCAAGAATCTGATATTTGAAGAGAAGAAAAGGTATTTTAAAGTAGTGTGGATCATAAGGCAAGAATTTCTTAAGAGCAAAGCAATTCTCTTTCCCCTCCTTCAGCTAAGAAAGAATACACCAGGGGAAGAGGAAAGCAGGCAACATCCCTCAGAACCCCAGGCCTTGCCTGGCCAGTGCAGACTAGTCTACTGCAGCAGATGCCAGACAGCTCTGCTAACCTTCCCATCGTGTTCTAACAGACAAGATGGGCTGAGGCTCAAATTCTATCACTCAGAAGAAGTCAGTTCTCTGAGGTCCCCAACCCTGATCCTGACCTGAAAAGATCTTGGGTACGTGACTTCTCTGCCATTGTAACACAGTCACCTAACAAAGTATCTGATCTCAACAAGGGCTCTTAACAGGACATAATGTAGCCTGTCCAGGGACACTCAGCACTACAGAGATACTGCTAGCTGAGACGCTTTTAGCTTCTAGTGTGTAGAGGCCAGGAATTCTGCTAAACACCCTAGTGAACAGTAAAAACCCCAAAGTGCCATTACTAAGAAACTCTGGTCCAAATACCATAAAAAAATTACAATTCATCTCTCAAAGACAGCAAAGAGCAAGATTTAAATTTATTCCAAAAGGATCATGACAGAACCCCTCAGGATGGCAGTTCTACTTTATTGAGGTCATTTTGTTCTGAGTTAGAAATTGAAGCAAATTCTGCTCACGGCTGATCTAACCTAAATGCACTTAAATACAAGCAAGGCAGCTCAAAGCATCTTATTATCCTGTCAAGAGGCTGGAGATCTGGCAGCTCCTCCTAAGCTTCTTCAAGGCAGATAGAGAACAGGCCTCTAAAATACCTTCAGTGTAAAATCAGGCCAATGGACATTTTGTATTCATTTAAATGAGTTTGCAGGTGAGGCTAGTGCCAAACACAGCAAACATTTCCTCCTGCCTTGTATCCAGTTAACCAGGTACATGCCAACTTGCCATTTCAATTCAGCCAAATTGCCTAAAGAAGTCTTATGCTCCAAGCAAAAGCGATCTAGATTATGTAAATTCTTCATATTAAGTAATAGTAACTGACTTCAGGAAACTTCATCTTACTGAACTCAGGGAACAGTGTGATATAGGACAGAGGCTCCAAATGGCTGGTGACAGCTAACACTGTAGGGCTGGCTGGAGCAGTCACACCCATTCACCTGGTTTCACTGCTTTATCTAAGTAAAGAGCTACAACAGAGGAGCATCTGGCTAGTGAGGGCTGCAATCTTACTACCTGACCTACTGGAAAAATATGTTCCCTCCTAGCATATAAAAAGCATGATAATCCTAAATGTTTAATTAGTGTCCGAGCACTGACACTACCACTGGCTACAGGACTACATCCTATACGAACAAGATTAGCTCATGCCCAGTCCTTCTCTGTGATGATGTTTCATTTGTGCTGAAATGTGGTGATATTTTATTCTTATGTTAATAAATAAAGTTTGCCTAGAGATCAGAGGAAATAGTAAACCATTTTAAGTAAACACAAAAGTCAGGCAGTGGTAGTACATGCCCTTAATCCTGATCACTTGGCAGGCAGGGTCTCTGTGTGGTCAAGACCACACTAGGGAACAGAGCCAAGTGTGCTGACACGCCTTTAATCCCAGTACCAACCAGAGACCTGGAGGTCTGTACAGACAGGTAGTGACAAGGAAGTGAGGTAGCTGGGCTAAGAGGCAATGAGAGGGCAGAACAGCAAGGCAATAAAAGCCTGGGCAGACAGGAAGTTGTGGCATTTTGGAAGCTGCAGAGCTGGTGAGGTAAGGTTGGTTGGTGGCTCTCACTATTTCCCTGATCTCTAAGGCTTTTTCCCCTATACTTGGGTCCATGTTTTTTACTTAATAAGACTGCTTAGAAATTCGGCTACATTTCTCCATGATAGGCAGAGACCAGACCATCAGTGTGTGCTTACATACAGCCTTTAGGCCAAATCCAGATCATGACCTATTTTTGTACAGCTTGTGAGTTAACAATTATTTTAACACAATTTTAAAAGGTTCAAACCACATAAACAGGACAATAGGTATCAAAAACTTCATGTGGTCAGCAAAGCTTGTAATATCTATCTAGTTCTTCAGAGTTTCTGCCGATTTCTGGATTATACCAATGATTCACCTTGCTCATACTTTAGTGGCGGTACAAGTAAATAGAGATGCAGAATCCGCTAATGGCAGAACACGAATGAGGATTCAGATCCTCTAAGCCACAGGCCTTGGTTTTCCAAGACCTCTTTACATGACTTCCCAATCCCAGCAGAAAGGCAGCATGAATCTATAGTCAGGGTACAGTGTATGTACTTAAGACTCAAGACTTTTCCAATACGCTATCACCCAGTCTTACATCCATGGGCCTCCTAAATGAATTCCTTGCAGGCCCTTTGGACCACCCCTTCCTATATGGTTATTTGAGACAGAGTTTCATGTAGCCTGGGATATCCTTGAACTTCTGACCCTCCTGCCTCCACTCCCAAGAGCTGAGAATCCATGCATGTACCCCCTACCTTAATTTCTAATGTTTTAAAAAATCTTGTCTGTGTTGCCATCCTATTTTTCAGTGATATACATTATAATATATTTTAGTTTTGCTCATTTTAACTGGAGTAAGTTAATAATTAATTCAGCTCTGGTAGTGCATTTTTATAAAAATATCTATATAAGCCTTCTGAGGTAGTGCACACCTATCATCCCAGCACTTAAGGGGTAGAGTCAGGAGAATTAAGCATTGGCTACCTAACAAGTTTAAGGCTAGCCTAGGTTACCAGAGACCCTGTCTCAAAATGAACAAAATACCTATGTGTTCAAAAAAACCCAAATTTCTCTAAATAAACAGAAATCAATAGCCTAACATCCAGTCCATACTTAAAAACCTACTATACCACTCAATAATAGTAATTAAAGCAGAAACAATAGGATTAGCTCACCATTGGTTTACCATAAAATGGAAATCCTTGTAACTGTCTCAGAGCATTTGTGGATGAGCCCAGTTCCTTAAATATAACAAAAGCCTGACCCCTCATCTTCATGGTCTTTAAAGCCACAATATCTACTACGTGTCCAAACTGAGAAAACAGGGCATACAAGGATCTCTTCAATTCTGTGCAAATAAGAAGGAAAACAATTTGTGAATGTAACAATGACTAAGTTCTTCATAAAATAACAATACAACGACCACCTCTATCATTCACTTATTTATAGTAATTTGAAAAAAGAAACACACCACACTATTCTCATTAGCTACCTAGTTTAAAGTTATTTGAAACCATTTATGAGTTAAAACAATTCAAAGCATTTGAATCCCTGTATATTCTTACATTAAAAAACCCTAAAGTTGTGTAAAATGGGATGAACCATTGCAGGGCATTAGGAAAGAAGACTAGATGAGACATTAAGACACATTCTCAAGACACAGGTGAATAAACACATTTTAGTGGTGAACAAGTATTTTTAAAAGAACATACCTTCTTTTTTAATTTTATCATTCATATTGTTGATATAAATAGTGTGATTTGGTCTGATATCCATGTTTGTGTAAAACTTTTCAAATAGCCTAAAAGAAAGACATAATCCGTTATTAGCAAGGAGGGTTAAATCATACAGGCATACGACACGACAAAAGACAAGAACCATTAGTGTTAAATTATTTTTCCACCCCAGATGTCAGAAAATGTCAGCTGGCACTAGACAATAATTTCTCCCTAGCCACTACTGGGGCATTTTAGACAAATGGAAAATAGTTCTCAAGATCAAAACTCGGTAGAACATCAATACATAGGCAGATTCAGAAACATTTTATTTAAAGTACTACTTTTTCTAACCCCCCAACCCCCATAAATGATACTGTCTTTACATCTACATAATGAAATAACTTTTTACTAATTCTTTGAGAATGCCATACAATATATTTTGATCATATTCACTGGAAAATTTTTTTCAGTGAAGTGATTTAAACATCTATGTAAAAAACTAGTAAACATACATCTAGTTAAAAAATCATTGTAGGCCGGGGGGTGGGTGGGGGGTGGGTGGTGGTGGTGGTGGTGGTGGTGGTGGTGGTGGTACACGCCTTTAATCCTAGCACTTGGGTGGCAGAGCCAGTCGGATCTCTGTGAGTTCAAGGCCAGCTTGGTCTACAGAGCGGGATCCAGGACAGGCACCAAAACTACACAGAGAAACCCTGTCTCGAAAAAAAACAAAAAACCAGAAAACATTGTAATAGAACAATAATAAAATTGTGCACTCACAAACCTATTTATTTAAACGTTATTATTATTATTATTATTATTTTTCGGTGCGTGTGTATGTATGAGTGTTACTATGAAAGCTGGGGTCAGAGAACAACCTTTCACCACCAGGTTCTCTTCTCCCACCACGTGAGTCTCAAGGGGCCCAACTCAAAAGTGTTCAAGGTTGGCAAAAAAGTGCCTTTACCTGCTGAGATATCACAACAGTCCTCAAATGTATTTCTTAATTTATATACACCTTAATACATATATCACCTCCAAGGCTGACTTCGGGATTTCCTCTCACAGATCTGAAAGGAATGATACTCTCAGAAAACAATTTAGAAAGACAGTTAAGAGCTCAGATTCTGGCACCAATGAGATCCAGATTTAAATTCTGTTTATGCTTTTACAGTCTGCTTCGCTGAGGGGCAAGTTCCTTAGCATCTCGGGTTCTCAGCTACACACTGGTGATAGTAACAGCACCTACAAAGTGGAGCCTAGAAGACTAAATGAGACGTATATCTAACGGTCTGCATCAGTATGCATCTAAAGTTCATTACTGATGGTTATTATAAGCTAAAGGGTCAACATGCTGTGCTAACTATCACGGGATGACTTACAAGAAGGACCTGGACTACGCAGGTAACAGTTAACAGGAACCTGGAGAAGGGCTGGGGTCTCAGGGAAGAGAGGGGCCAGAGCAGAAGCTCTGGCAGTAGCTCCTGCGGGCTGAAAGAGCGCAAGGGCACCCGAAATACCCTCCACACACCCTAAAGGCTGCTGGGGGGGGGGGGCAGGGGAGGGGCTGAGTGTTCAGCGAACCGTAAGTGCCCCCCAAGCAAACAACGGGCCAATCTTTACCCCAGAGCTAATTCCTATGCGCCAGCTTGAGCCTCTTCACACACCGGTCAATCTGCCCAACACGCGGACCCCACGGGCGTTAAAAACCCCAGTCACCCCGCTGAGAACAGGATGCGACACTGGGCCTCGACCCGCCGGAACGCGGGTCGCCGTCCCTTCCTCCCCTACGTCGCACCCTCCACGGAGCCGGAGACCGTGCAGCCGACACCTTCGCCCTTGCTGGCTCGGTTCCGACTGGGAGGATCCGGTCAAGCCCCGAGACCACCCACAGCTAAGAAGAGCCCCGACTAAGCCACCTGAAGCCCGCGCCGTCCCGCTTGAAGCCAAAACCGGAAGAGCTGCCTGGCGCCGGAAGCGCGCCGCTACACTCCTCAATCGAACGCAGATAAGTCGACGAGCCGAGCACCGAGTCAATCGATGTCTCCAGGCTCGGGCAGCCAGCGCCAGAATCTTTCTGCGCATGCGCATCCCTGGAGGCTGGGGAAGAAGGTTACTGTGGGAAGGGGAGGAACTGGATGGGATCAAATTAGGATCCAAGGGCCAATCTGTGAACAGGAGAGAAGGGAAGGGAAGGGAAGGGAAGGGAAGGGAAGGGAATCGGTTTCCCTTACCGCGATTTGGAAACTTCCCAACTTTCTGATATGGTATAATTCTACAGGAGCAGTCCCTCAGCCTGTCTCTAAAGGCAAAGGGGGCAAACTTTTCAATGGGTTCTGGCCAACTTGGCTTAACACCACCTTTAGAGTGGCCATTGCCAGTTCCGGAATTCAATCTCAGATTCTGGGAGTCTGAAAGAACACTCCAGCACTGTGCAGAGTAGATCTTAGATGCAGCCCTGGCTTCCACCCGGAGCAAAGAGAATTAGTGTTTGCTGGTCCTCTCACCAAGCTGCGGGAGTACACAATCAACCTAAATTTATGATTAAACTCCAGAAACAGTTAACTTCCCCCCCACCCTCCCAGTGTCTCCTTTCCTCACAAAATGCCTGGATTTTTCTAGGCTAAAGATTGGGGTAGGAACCAAATTGGTTGGTTTCATCATCTTGAGGTTTCTATTTTTTTTTTTTTTAAATCTCCGGAAGTTGCACCATAGAAATAGTGTCTGCTCTGTTCACTGAAGTAATTAGAAGAATGACTGATAATAAATATGCATTGGATGAATGAATGAAGTCTCAGGGAAGTTAGGCTACAATAAAACAAGAGTGATTTCTAGTGAAGATCCTATAAGTGTAGGAAATGATGTTAAACAACCACAGAAAAAATGTTAATTATATAAATATAGAAACCAGTCTGTTTTGTAAAAAGAATATTGAGTATATTCTTAAAAAAAAAGAACATCAAGTAAATATAAAAATAATTTCTAAGGAACAATAAGGTGCCCTACCCATTAACACACACATCTGAGCAGCTAATTAACTGCTTGGTGATAATGAGAGCAGCTCAAATGCTTTTTCTGAAATAAGCTATAAATTGATCTGGCCAATAGTTCACAGCTATTTTATAAAACAAAATTTACAAGCACGCAAAGACATTCTACCTGAGAAGAAAATAGCCCAGGAAAAAAAAAAAGAGCTCTAAAGACACCACACACTATTAACAATTGAATCGCAACTACTGTACATTTTACAATGCATGGAGGAAATTGTCTAATGACAAGTCAGTTCACATGATTTTTTCCAGCTTCATCTATAAAAAGCCAGCACATTTTTATACCCATGAGCAATCACTCTGGGCTTTTCTGAATGGGTCTTTGATGGTTTCCTGAATGACCAAAAACTAAGAATTGAAATTGGGTCTGGTAGGGAATGAAGGAGAAAGGGGCTTTCCTGGTTCTTTGAGAAACCTTGTAATCACCCAATTCCATATCTGAAGTATTGGGAAGTTACGGCATCCAAACAGTGATCACATATACATGCAGTGCAAAAGAACTTGAATGCATTATAAACAAATCTTCTATAATCTCTGACCTCTTGTTGGTCAAACTAGGAATAGAAGTAAAAAACTCACATTTTTGAAACTAACAGAAGAGAACATATGTTTCCCTGGAGTTCTGCTCAGTTTAGACTCATAATTCTGTTAGGCAACAAGATTTACTTTCCAATGAAACAGGTTTTTTATCAAACTAAACCCAGAGGCAACGTTATAACCACCAAATACAAGCTTTATGAACCTACTAACGATAAAATTTGCTTATTTTGGGGGCAGCAGAAAAATGACTGCAACCAGTTGGGAATAAAACTGTGTCAAGACACCTAAATTATAAAGATGGCGACTGCACTGTCTTAGTGGCTCTCAATACACATATATTTTCCCTACTTTATCTGCACATGTTTTATGTTTCTCATTAAATGTTTTTCAGTATCTTGCAGCAGTGACTTTGGGAAAGAGACATGCTTAAAGGAAAAGGCACCATAAAACTATACTAGATGTATTTTGCCTTATTTATGCTAGATAGAGCCAGCAATGTATGGCAACTGGCTTGCATCTTCTTTCTCCCTACAGGTAGTAATTACACTAAAAATTTTATGTAGAGTGAATTATTTTCACAACAAGCATTAAACAAATCTAAGTGTTATTGTTGAGCATCAAATCAAGTTTACATTTTCTCAGCTGTTTGAAATTATGTTCAGCTAAATTTTACCAAAAAGCAATCCTCTCTTTCTATTCAGGGAAGAAATAAATTTGCGCAATTAATTTCCTTTCATTGCATTCCACCCTTGCTTTTTTAATCCCTCATAAGCACACTCTTATTTTTACAGACAAATGAATAAATGAATGAATGCCAGAAAGGACTATTACTTACATGTAATGCTATGTCCATGCTACAATGCAGTGTCATTCTTGCATATCAAAATAATACCCTCTCCCTAGAATGGGTGGGATCTTAGGTAGGCTATGATAACATATGCATTCCATAAGGTTTGCAAACAAGTTTTTTTTTTTTAATTTGGAGATCTAAAAATCAGCCCAAAGAAAGACAAGGAGAAAATTAAAACACTTTGGTGTTCTGTTTTGTGAGACATGTAGGTTACACACAATATACTATTGTCTGTCCTCACAGAAGTCAGGTAAAGTAACATCACACAGTTCCCTAGCAGTCCTTCAGACCTAGGTAATGAACTCAACGATGTGTGGACAAAAAATTTAAGTGGTGATACATGCCTTTAATCTCAGCATTCTGGAAGTAGAGGCAGATGGAAATCTCTAAGTCCAAGGCCAGTCTGGCCTGCATAGCAAGTTTCATGCCAGCCAGGGTATAGTGAACCCTAGTCTCAAATACAGGACACAATTTGTAAGTATAGTTAGTTATGTTTCTCCTATGATTCACCACTGCAAATTATTTGAGATTCTTAGGTCTATAACTAGTTGAAATCTAAGTTTTTAAAACATACATGATGTATTACTGATTTTGTGGGCATAATACAGATATCCAGATCTAATGCTCCTCAAATGTTAACATGTATGCAGTTTTCCTAGAGTTTTTGCTAAACAAAAAATCTGATTTAGTGAGATTAGAATAGGGCATGAGAAGTTTTGACAATAAAATCCTAGGTGATGCTGATGCTTCTAGACCTGTACTACATTTTAGGTACCAAAACAAAAGCTCTCATCTTAAAAATATACCGTTGATTGCCCAGTATTGCATAGTAGTTAGCTATAAAGCTGCAGAGATAATAGCAAATGCAGAATACTAGTGTCTTAGCACATATCCTGTTGCTATAACAAAATACCTAAAATTGGGTAGTTTATAAATAATAAAAATTTATTCAGCTCAGTATTCTGGAGGCAGGGAGTCCAGAGCATGACATGAACATCTGATCAGCATCTGGTGAGGGCTTCCTTGCTACATCACCATATGGCAGAAGGCAACACAGTTGAAGCTGAGCACGTAGGCCAGAGAGATTTCCTGTTATAACAAAGCCACTCCCAAGATAACCTATTAAGCCACTGCTTTAGTGGTTTAAATGAGAATAGTGCCCATAGGCTCATATATTTAAATACTCGTTTCCCAGTTGGTGGAGTTGTTTGGGAAGGACTAGGAGATATGGTGTTGCTGGAAGTGGTGTGTCAATGAGGGTGGGACTTGAGGTTTCAAAGGACTCTTGCCATTCTTAACACTGTTTCTCTCTGTCTCTATCTCTCTCTATCTCTGTCTCTAAGTCTCTCTGTCTCTGTCTATGACCCTGCCCCCCTGCTTCCTACTTGCAGATAAAATGTAAGCTCTCTGCTATTGCTCTAGCACTATGCCTCTTTGTCTGTTGCCATGTTCCCTACCATAATTGTTATGGCCTCTAATCCTGTGAAATCATAAGCCCCAAACAAACTCTTTCTTCTACAAGTTTGGTTGGTCATGGTTTCTTACCACAGCAATAGACTAAGACACCCATTCATTCACTAGTTGATTAATCCACAGCCCCCATGACACAGTCTCTTCCCAAAGGCCCCACTTCTCAATACTGCTGCACTGGGAACCAAGTTTCTAAATGAGGCTTGGAGGGGAGAAACCCTGTTCAAACCATAGCAGCCACCTTCTTATGTAAACACAATAGTTATATAACAACTATTTACTTCAAACATGGTACCAGTTATCTTGTTTCCTTTATTTAAATGTCTTCCAATGGACAATAAAAAATAAATATTAAGAGGAAGAAGTCTAGAGTTTTTGATCCTCTTCAACAAGTGATTGCTTTGTTTAAGAGTTCTTACTTTCCAAATTACAGTGGTCATTAACATCGTGAGAAAACAAAATCCAATTCTTGTCTTATACCAGGCTCACAGAGGACATGTGCTACACACTCTGCATTTTGAAAAATTGGCATGGCCATGCACTTTCTTCAGATAAAAAGTGTAAGAATATGAGGATACAGCACTAACAGACCATTATATCTGAATCACAGATGCTGAGGGACAAGGCAGAAACACAAAGAGCCAATGCAAAGTTTGCCAACTGCTTTTGGTCTTTGTTGTCTTGAGAACATATCCCAAAATACAACTTCTGTTTCTTCTAGGTCTCTGAATAACTTTAATGATTGGAAAACATCTTCTCCCTTCTATCCTCCATCAATAGTTCAAACTGATCATGTAACATATACCAGAGATAATTCATTGTGCTTCAGGAGGTATTTGTTAATATACCCATAGCTTAACTCACCATGACTTGCAATATTAATATCTCTAATAAATAATTGTTAAACAATATATTATATAACTCAAACAAGTTCTCTGCAAGCTATTCTTATAATGAGGACCATTTTCATTCGAACCACTATAATGGGCTAATGGGATATCTTGAGAGTAGCTTTGCTGTAACAGGACCTCTCTCTGGCATACATGCTTTGCTTCACCATGTTGCCTTCTGCCATGTTGTGATGTAGCAAGGAAGTCCTCACCAGATGCTGATCAGATGCTCATGTCATCCTATGGACTCCCTGCTTCTGTCTGGAGAATCCAAAACAATTATGTAAATGAGGCTGATACTTCCAATTCTGTTTTGTTTCAGGTGAATGTGGGGCTAGTTTAACTCTTTGAAATTTCTCTAATATTGACTAGCAGAAATATCATCTCATGATTTAATGAGTTTATTAAAACTGATGGCAAAAAATAAGAAGTGGTATTGTATCTTCCAGAATAATGAGCTGAATAAATCTGTATTCTTTATAAACTACCCAATTTTAGATATTTTGTTATAACAACAGGGTATGTGCTAAGACACTAGTACTCTATATTTGATATTATTTAGTATTATTCTTATATTTGATATTATCAATGCAGCATTAGAGCTAACCATATATTCTTATAGGTATAACTGATTTTGAGTACATGACAAGCAAAATATATAGATCTGAGGTTATTATAAATTTTTAAAATAGAAATCCAAGTAACTGACAACTACAAGACTCAATTCTAGTGTTTTTACTGTGAAATTTAATCCCTTATTTATTGAATACTTACATGGATGTATCTCCAGTTATGGTGGTGTTTCCCACCATAACCCATGGAACCCATAACCCTAATGAACCCATTAAAAATTGAAATATTGAGTCAAAATGCATTTAATAGACATAGTAGATTAGATCAGCCTAACTTAAATGGTCTTAAAACACCCTTTGGTAAAGCAAGATCATATTGAAATGTTAATTATCTCATGTAACTTATTGAATATCAACAGGAAGAAGCTGAGTAGCTGTATAAATAATTGTAACATTGCTGAAAAAAAAACACAACTAAAGCCAAACCATGGTAAGTGAGGAACCATCAGCATAAGATGTCATTATATATGTGTATATATTATATTGTATTATTATATTATATTATATTTTTGTCAAACTTAGAGAGAATCAGTGGTCTGTAGAACCTTCAGAGATGGATTCTGAAGAATAAAATACCATTTTACTACTCTAATTTTAGACTGGTCAGTATCATCTGGCAACAAAGGATGTAGGGTGTGTATAAAACATTTCAGGCATGATTTAACCTCCAGAGACAGGTTGAATTCTGATCACAAAGGAGTTGAGCGAGAAAGTTCTGAAGCCCTTACTTTGAATTGCAGATTGTGTTCAGACAAGACAACCCTGAAAATCATTTCTGTCTGGGGAATCCAAAACAATTATGTAAATGAGGCTGATATTTCCAATTCTATTTTGTTTCAGGTGAATGTGAGGATAGTTTAACTCTTTTAAATTTCTCTAATATTCACTGGCAGAAATATCATCGCATGGGTTAATGAGTTTATTAAAACTGATGGCAAAAAACAAGAAGTGGTATTGTATCTTATTGAGATTAGATAGTCTTCCTTTAGTTATGATAGTTTTTCCATCTCTAATATGAAGCTACTTTCTAACATTTAATGTATTAAATTTGGTAAATTACTTCAGCTCCCAAAAGATATTAATATAACATATAATACATTTTGTCATCTCAGTAGAGGACTCTGAATCAGAATGGTCAGTTTGCAAAGCCCACAAGGAATTAGTTCTAAGTTATTTCATTGCGACTGAAAATTGCAAATGTCAGATTTTATTGTGAGTGGCTATGATTGGACGATCTCATTCCTCCCTTTCCTCAGCATAAGGTATCCCAGAAGTCTTTGTGTTTTGCTAAACTTTAAGTGTTCTAAGATTTTACCGTATTACAACTTTGGGACTCTTATTTTTGTCTTGGTTTTATTGGGGATTGAGCCCCAAACCTCAACTTAGGCTGGACAAGAGCTTCTACCAATAAATTGAACCTGCAGCCCAGGACATTCTTAGTTTTATTGAGCACCTACAAAATAGGAAATCATGTTAGCTGCCAGAGATGAGCAAGAAAGACAAACAAAATACCTCCTTACACATAACTGATCCCATGGGATGTCAGACTAACATGTAAATGTTTGTGAGTTGTAGATAACTATTACAGAGATGTTCCCATGACTAATGCTATATCATAAACTACACCCCACAGACTTAATGGTCTGAAACAGTACCTCCTGGATTATGTCTAGTGGGCTTGTCGATCAGGAATTTAATCAGATTGACAGCATGGAATTTTTTATCCTTGTGGAGAGATTGAGTGTCACCCAGTAAAACTCAGCTGATGAACAGATTGGCTTACAAGATTCAAACATTTTCACTCATCCATTTGGTGATAAGAATAGCTAAGAGATGAAGTTCAGACAGGGATGTCAAATGGAACATTGTCACATGACATCTCTAGCCCGATGTCTCAGGCTGATTGAATTAATAGTACAATAGCTGAATTCTCCTGAGAAAATTAACTAGACATTGTATATAGATCTAATCTGGGATTTCATACAATAAAACTTTCATAAAATTCTTTGGTTCCAACCATGTGGTAATGCTAACCTACATTCAATGGGAAAGGAACTGACCTCCAGTTCCTGAGAAGAGAGTGGGAAATTCATACCATAGACATCTGCCAGAGGTACATACTATCATGGTAGAAAGGGAACATTTACAGAGCTATGGGTAAGAATGAACTGGTCGGTGGATAAGTGGGAACTAGGAGGAAAGTAATAGGACATTCTCTAGATAGTTAAACCTTCCGAAGGCTGTGAGATAGAAAATAATGTACTGAATCTGAGGAACTGAAAGAAGGGAGAAAAAAGAAAAAAAATCAAAGGAAGATACATGAGACACATGAACTAGGCAGAATCTAAAATGAGGAAGGTTTCAGACACCAGGCAAGTTAGGACAATTGAGTGCAATCTAGGGATAACAGAAACAAGACTTTTAAATAGGGGAATAATGAAACCTGAAGCTTTAGAGCAGTGGTTCTCAATGTTCTTAATGCTTCAACCCTTTAATAGAGTTCTTATGTTGTTGTAACCTCGAACCACAAAATTATTTCGTTGCTACTTCGTAACTGTAATATTGCTACTGTTACAAATCATAATGCAAACATCTGATATGCAGCATATCTGTCTGATATGTGACCCCCAAACGGGTCATGCCCCATGTTGAAAACTGTTGCTTTTCATGTATTTTTCTGAATGGACTTGTTAGGTCAAGCCTGAGCTAGTTAGGAAATGATTATGGTGCCTAGACTGGTGCTGAAGGTGGCCTGGATTTATGGCAGTGATGAATTAAATGGACTAGGATCTGTTTGAAACCATAATTAATAAGTCTATTTGGTGAGCAGAACATAGAAGGTGTGAGGGTTGCAAAGTATATTAAATTCTGGGGTTACTATAACAAATTACCACCAACTTAATATCTTTAGCAGAAATTTATCCCATCACAGTTCTAGAGGCCAAAAAATGAGACCAAGGTGTCAACTGGACTACAGCCTCTTTGAAACACAGGGAAGAATCTGTACCATGCCTTTCTCTTGGATTCTGGTGATTGCTGGAAATTCTTAGCATCCCTTGGCTTACAGACACATCACTCTAATCTCTGACACTACATGATGTTTTCTGTGTTTGTGTTTTCCTTCTTCTCGTATAATGGCACAAGTCACATTAAAACAAGAATCCACCATGCTGTGGGATGATGTCATTTTAATTGTGGGTTTAATACCATATTTCTTAAAAAAAAATCACATGTGCTGGTCCTGTCTTTCTGTGGGAGCGCATTTTAAGCTACCATATGAGGTAAAGACAGGGATAATGATTCCTTCCAGGTTTTGAGGACCTTGAGATTAGGAGTGGATGCTATTGAAACAAGAGCAAGCTAGAAGAGGGATATGGAGAATCAGTGTTTTATTTTAGATAGATTAAGCTTCAGTTAACTGTGAACTGTCCAGGTACAGACATTAAGCAGACAGTTAAGTGGGCAGGTCTTAAGGTTCCAGAAAATCTGGAAGACCTCTATGCTGTGGGACACTGCTAAGTGATAAAAAAAAAAAAAGTAAGCTCATGATACTGGCTAGAGAGAAGAGAAAAACAGTGCAGAGTCCAAAGGACCTCTATTCCCACCCCCAAGAGGAAAACGTCAAGGCTAAAAACATATTGGTGCATATTTAACAAATAACTTTTCAAGAGAAGGAGAGAAGAAAACCCTGATTGGTAGAGTGTACCAATTCCCATGATATTCTCCTCGTGGTCCGTTGACTTGAAATTACCATGATTATTTAAATATTGGCTTTTAAATATCAAGCTGGTACAGCCAGCTCTTGCATGCCTCTAAGCTCAAAGCCATACTTATTAGTGCATGAGTAATTAAGCTGCTTTCTATGGGGTTTTGTATCTTTACTTATGAAATGAATAACTGTTTTCAATGGTCTCATTCTAGGCCCCATCTTGCACTTGTATAGCACAATGTAGCATAAATTCTAATAACAAATATTTAGTTCTGACCCAATAGTCACAGGGGCTCTTGAACAGGGTGTATGATGCTTTAAAATTAAAGAATCAAATAGTTAAGTACAGGTAGTAACATTCCTGTTCATTGTCAGCTCCTGGCTTATAACCTTATGTTCACATACTTGAAGGACGAAGCTGGGAAAACTCTTTCAAATTCTCTGTAGTCTTGATTACTGAGGTCTTTGGTAAAATCCATTGTCTTACTTTTACAATAATATTGGTAATGTTTACCCTGTTCATCAGTCAAACAATTATATCGGTTAGTCATTCTGAAGGCTAATTTTGACGAATAGTTTTCTGCATAGCTCAGAGCTCATTTCTTATCATCAGTGACTCCATCTCTTTCTAGACTAAACAGTAAAAATGGTAAAAAAATAAAATCTTGCCTTTTCCATTTATCGGATGTGAAAACTTCAAGAATCCAACCCAAGGCTCTCTTGCATGCTATGCAAGCACTTTATCAAAAAAGCTTCATCCTCAGTTCCCTCTTTAACTGCTATTTTAGATGCTAGAACATGGACAGCATTAAAGGTTTGCTTTCCTTTTAATGTAAGAGAAGTCAAAGAATCTATTCCAATTTTGGTTAGTTTTTTATAAGCAAATTGACCCTTATAAGGGAGATGCTGTATGACCTGTCAATGAAACAAAGCTGATACAGGTTTCATGACAGGAAAGAGAAAGTGTAGTAGATATGGAATTGTTTTTGAACAGCAACACTTGGCTTTCCTCCACTGGAAGAGCCAATTTATTGGCCATTAGCTAAAAGGTCAACTGGACTGTCTGACCTTAAGCAGGCTGACTGGGCACTAAATACAATCATTCTATTTATTTATTTATTTATTTATTTCTGTGAACAATGTGAGGGTTGACTGGGCCTGTCAACAGTGAAGTTTTGGGGAGGGGCATGTGGGCCTCCCCTATGAAACTATTGGATACTGATACATTTTAGGGGAGGGACAGATATTATCTTCAGTTGTGTAGCCACTGGTGAGCCCATCAGACTCGAGAGGATACTTTCTAAGCTATAGTAACACATACTGCCCCGATTAAACTCACTGGTACACACACACACACACACACACACACACACACACACACACACACACACGCACGCACTAACGCACACACGCACACATGCACACACACACACCATGAACATGAGAAAAAAACCTTGTAAAGAGAAAGTAGCTTTGGCAACAGTGGAAGATGTGAGAGAGTGGGGACAAGAGTAACCAGAATTCATTAAACACGTGTGTGAGATTATCAAAGGACAAATTTAATTAATTTAAAGTTATCAAGAGCATTAAATGTAAGTATCCTAACAGCATCTATAAAATAGAAGTTTTTAATATCATCATTTTAGGTACATCCCTAAAAATCATCATTTTTGAAACATCCTTGTAAATTATAGCCTGTTTATTTTATACAATTATAATTCTAGTCAATATCCAACTTTATATGTTGATTTTTTTCCTTTGCCTTCTACTGCATTACAGTATGCTTATGACCTCTCTACAGAAAAGCTTTTGGCTTTTTACCCTTACTTTTTACTCTGGAGAGTGGCCTCAAGAAGGAGTTATTGATGTCTTCCTCTCCTGCAGTAATCAATACTCAGCATTTGTAGAAGAGAAAGTTCACAAGAAACAAAAAAGATGCCGTCAGTAGCTGAGAGCTCACTTGTGAAGGTGGAGACTAAATTGGTTTGAATTGGTCTAGAGAGCTGAGCTAAGACCCAGATGTAGACATCATAGGGGATTCACAGTTCTGCTTTATGAGCTGATTGAAAAGTATCCAGACTCATTCCGGTTTCCTTTCTGTTGCTATCATAAAACGCTCTTACCAAAAGCAAGTTAAGGGAAACGGGGTTTATTTCTGCTCAAGGTTGGAGAGTCTGCTTACAAGTTACAGTTCATCACTAAAGGAAGAAAGGGCAGGATCTCAGGTGAAGACTTGAAGCAGAAATCATGGAGCAATGTTGCTTGATTACCAACTCATGCTTTGATTGCTTTCTTTTTGTATTTTATAATTTAATTTAATTTTACATATCAGCCATGGATTCCCCTGTCCTCCCTCAGTGCCTTAAAACCACAATGTTTATATTATTATGTCTCTGTTATGAGGTGACTAATGGTTTCTCATGTCAGACAGAAGCCAGGGTTAGGATAAACATGAGCAATTCCTTATTCCTCTGTCTGGCATTTGGACTGGCAGACCTTAAACAGCTACAGGACTGGGGAATGTCCATTCTGAAGTATCTCTGGTCCATGTGGTCTTCCAGCATGATGACTTTAACATAGCAGACTTATAAGATGGCAATTTAGAGCTGGGCACATATATGTCCCCAGCTGGAGCACCAGGCAGAAATTGTGTAACCTTGTATGATCCAGCCTTGAAAACCATGTAGTATTTTTTTCAGTTGTCCTTTGTCATTGAGACAGCCCAAAGACCTATCCAGATTTAGAAGGGAGTCTCTATGCTTTGTTGGGGAACAATTATTTGGAAGCTCCCATGGAACCAGATATAGTCTGTGGATATTTTAGGAAAATGTAATGTGATATGTGGGCTTTGTAGAACAAGGGTTTGGTTACATTTCTGGGTGATGGCATCATATTCTCACATAGCCTCTCAACATGTCTCAGTTACTTTGTGCCACCAATATCTCTGATGTAGAAATTGTAACAAAGTCTGAGCTATCTATAGAAGGTCTGCCAGTCCAAATGCCAGACAGAGGAATCTATAATGGAGGGAAAAGAGAATGTTTAGAACTCAATCAATAGCGATATTGGAGGTAGAGCAGGAAGTCAAGCTCAAATCAAGATACTCAGAATCCCTTGATGGTCAGTAATCTGTAGACTGGGGAAGTATGGATGATATACCCTGATATCAGCTAGAATTTGGACTCAAATATAAACAACAGAGTGACTGAAACTCAAAAAGATTTGTTATATAAAAGACAATTGAGGTGGGTTGGAGAAATGACTTGGTGCTTAAGAAAGAATGCTGTTCTTACAGTTCTCAGTGCCCATGATGGTCAACTCACACCACCTGTAACTCAAGTTCTAGGGGATCCTATACCCTTTTCTGATCTCCATGGCCAACTTCACTCACATGTACACACAGCCAAAGACACCCCTGCACATATACATTAAAAATTAAAATATAATTTTAAAAAGGATGATTGAGAGGATGGGAAGATGACTCAGTGGATAAGAGCACTTGCTATGCAAGGGCTTGAGTTTGAATCCACCCATCAGAAGGCAGATGTGATTCTGCACACCTGTAACCTCAGCCCTGGGCAGGGTCAAAACTCAGACAGGAGAACTGCTAGGGCTTGATGAGTGCAGCTTAGCTTCAAGTTTAGTGAAAGCCTATCTCAAAGAGATAAGGTGAAAGGCAATTGAGTAGATTATCTGACACCCTCTTCTGGCCTCCCCATTCATACATACAATGTGTACCTACACACATATGTGCAACACACACACACACACACACACACACACACACCCCACATACACACATAAATGCACAAATATGCATGTATGACAAATGAAGATTCACAGTCCAGGTTCCTCAAATTACTCAATGACAAAGTTACTTCAGTTTTCTGTTAGATATTCTTGTTCCTCTGCTTTCATTCACAAGGTCATGGTGCAAGGTGGCCAAGGTGGCTCCTGGAATTTCAGCCATATTCCAGGCCACAGGAAGGAGTAACAAACTAGTCCACCATCTCTACCTTTTTGTCTTTCTCTTTTTTTAATTGGGCTCAACAAGTTTCAAGCAGTACCGGAAAATGTAGCTCCTAGTACCTTTGCCCAGGGTTTTGTTTTCTTAAGACAAAAAAATCAAAGTCATATTTACAGTTAAGGTCTCCATTTTAAAGATAGCCACTGAGATGGCTAATCTTCATTTCCAGCTTGACTGGATTTAGAATCACTTCAGAGACACACCACTGGGCACATTCACGAGAGTGCTTCCGCCAGCGGGAAGTGAGCAACACTTTCCAGCAGGCAGGCTGAGTACAGAGAGGGCTAAGGAGAGAGTAGTTTGCATCTGCCCTTTTCAGCTGCTTCTTGCTGCGCTAGTACATCTATGGCTGCTGCTTCCGCCACTGCCACTACTGCCTCTGCAACATCAGCCTCCAGCTTTCCAACAGGGAGGCAACATAGTGACTCTAGGAACCACTACACCTTCAGTGCAGAATGGGAAGGCTGAGGCATCCAGCTTCATGGATCCAGTTCCAGGTGCTCACTCTCTCCAGTGTTCAGACGACCACTTCTGGACTACTCAACCCTGGTCATATAAACTAATCTAATAAGTCTCCATATGGTATATTGTGGTGGTATTGTGTTGCCCCAAATATTGTGCACCCTAATAAGCTTATCTGGGGTCAGAGACAGAACAGCTACTAGATACAAAGGCTAGAAAATGGTGGCACTTACATCTTTAATCCTAGCATTCCAGAGGCAGAAATCCATGTGTTCAAGGATACAGCCAAACTCGGTGACTCATGCCTTTAATCCCAGAAAGCTAGCCTTTAATCCCAGGGAGTGACAGTAGAAAGGAAAGATATGTAAGGCGTGAAGACCAGGAACTAGAGGCATTTGGCTGGTTAAGCATTTGGCTGGTTAAGCTTTCAGGCTTCTAGCAGCAGTTCAGCTGAGACCCATTCTGGATGAGGACTCAGAGGCCTCCAGTCTAAGGAAACAAGACCAGCTGAGGATCCGGCGAGGTGAGGTAGCTGTGGCCTGTTCTGGTTCTCTGATCTTCCAGTGTACACCCCAATACCTGGCTCAGGATTGATTTTATTAATAAGACCTTCTAATATTCCTGCTACAGTATATAATCTAACACACACACAGAGGCACACGTGCACACATACACACACACACACACACACACACACACAGAGAGAGAGAGAGAGAGAGAGAGAGAGAGAGAGAGAGAGAGAGAGAGAGACGCACATGCACACACACTTTATTGATTCTGTTCCTCTGTAGAACCTTGCCCGAAATACTCATTAAGTTAAATGGGGCATAAAGTCCTTTCTAGTGATATATAACTGTGTATTATTTCTTCTTTTCACTTCACTATAAGAAATGAGAGATTTATTTCAATGATTTGCAATCAGAAATAGAGAAATTTTATGTAATTCACCTTCTACTCCAAATAGCAGATAAGATTCCATTAGAGAACATTTTATTCTTTTGGTCTAAACAACCAGCGCCACAGTGACTGCAAAAGATTAGACGGTGTTCAGAAAACTCAATGAATGACACCCACTCTCTGAAACAGTCAATGAGCTGGTTTGTGTACCTTGTGTTTGTGATCTTGAGTGATACACCTGGCCATTAAGGTCATTGTTAATATTAAAACATATGCTTAGTGTTGCACTCCATAAGTGTGGATGACATGAAATACTATAGAATTTTCCACCTGCAATTTTCTGGCTTTCAGATGCCCAGCTGAAAGTTAGTTTCCTTCCTAAAGTTCTTCCAAGCACCAGTGCTCTGCCATCTTTCTCATCTCTGGACTCAGGCACTGAGTCTATGTTTACATTCAACAATTAGGACCAATATTTACCACACATTGACCCAACATTTCACATTACTTGAAAATGCCTCGGTACTTGTGATCTGCTCATGTCACGTGTAGAATTCTTACCTTTCCAAACTGAGCATGAACTCCTTGAGGTTAAATCCTTGCTTCATATTTGTTTCCTGTCGTTCAGTTTTAGACATTCAGTATATCTGAGGTGATAAAGTCCTAGTAGGGCACTTTGGCAGCAAGATCAAACTCAAGAGGGGCATGTACCAAACGTCCACTAAATGCTAGAAAGAAAATTACTCAACTATTTTTGTCACAAAAGTAAATTATAGTATACCTTCAAGAATGGCTAAAATTACAGAGACAATTGTTGATAAGTATGTGAATTTGTACAAGCATATTTAAGCTTGTTAGCTAAAGTCATAGTTAGGCTATCATATGGCCTGAATATTCTACATTTTTTTTTAATTTTTATTTTGCAATACAATTCAGTTCTACATATCAGCCACAGATTCCCTTGTTCTCCCCCCTCCCGCCCCCCTCACCTTCCCCCCAGCCCACCCCCCATTCCAATCTCCTCCAGGGCAAAGCCTTCCCCACAGACTGGGATCAACCTGGTGGACTCAGTCCAGGTAGGTCCAGTCCCCTCCTCCCATGCCGAGCCAAGGGACCCTGCATAGGCCCCAGGTTTCAAACAGCCAACTCATGCAATGAGCACAGGACCCGGTCCCACTGCCTGGATGCCTCCCAAACAGATCAGGCCAATCAACTGTCTCACCCACTCAGAGGGCCTGATCCAGTTGGTGACCCCTCAGCCATTGGTTCATATTTCATGTGTTTCCGTTTGTTTGGCTATTTGTCTCTGTGCTTTATCCGACCTTGGTCTCAACAATTCTCGCTCATATAAACCCTCCTCATTCTCGCTAATTGGACTCCCAGAGATCCACCTGGGGCCTATTCATGGATCTCTGCATCCAGATCCCTCAGTAGTTGGATGAGGTTTCTAGCACGACAATTAGGGTGTTTGGCCATCCCATCACCAGAGTAGGTCAGTTCGGACTGTCTCTCGACCATTGCCAGCAGTCTGTTGTGGGGGTATCTTTGTGGATTTCTGTAACATAGCAGGATACAAGATCAACTCCAAAAAATCAGTAGCCCTCCTATATACAATGGACAAAAAAGTGGAGAAGGAAATCAGAGATACATCACCCTTTACTATAGCCACAAATGACATAAAATACCTTGGGGTAATACTAACCAAGCAAGTGAAGGACCTATATGACAAGAACTTTAAGTCCCTGAAAAAAGAAATTGAAGAAGATGTCAGAAAATGGAAAGATCTCCCATGCTCATGGATAGGCAGAACTAACATAGTAAAAATGGCAATCTTACCAAAAGCAATCTACAGATTCAATACAATCCCCATCAAAATACCAACACAATTCTTCACAGACCTGGAAAGAATAATACTCAACTTCATATGGAAAAACAAAAAACCCAGGATAGCCAAAAGAATCCTGTACAATAAAACAACCTCTGGAGGCATCACGATCCCTGACTTCAAGCTCTACTATAGAGCTACAGTAATAAAAACAGCTTGGTACTGGCATAAAAACCGACATGTGGACCAATGGAATCGAATTGAAGACCCTGACATTAATCCGCACACCTATGAACAAATAATTTTTGACAAAGAAGCCAAAAGTGCACAATGGAAAAAAGAAAGCATCTTCAACAAATGGTGCTGGCAAAACTGGATATTCTACATTTTTAAAAATAATTTAATACATGAGTATTGTATTTGTATCACTTCTACCCCACCCTCCAGCTCCACAACTCTTCTCATGTTCCCCCATGCCCTCTCTAACTCATGGCCTCTTTATTATTGTTACATATGAGTTTGAACAACATTAAATATACTCAGCAGAGGGTGTGTACATATGTATGTGACCTGAGTTTTATACTTAACAAAAATTCCGTGTTCATATTTTTAAAAAACAACAAATATATTCCATAGAATTTTCAAGATGACATGAGATTCTATGCCCATTCATAGTACAGCACATAAAATTTAGCATGTTTATGCCAGTGAATGTTGTGTGACAACAGCAACGGAAGTGAACAGAATATGTGAAAGCATGCAGACAGAATTAATGCACCTCATATACACAGCTCTTTACAGACAGGAGCACAACATCCAACAGCTCTTACTGTATGGCTTTTCTTACGTAAATTTCAAAGGCAGGTGAGATTGGTCTGTCCTCTTAGGAGTCAAGACAGAGTTTACTCTTGTCTTTTTCATTTTAGCCATTCTTGTAGGTGTGTTATAAGGATGCACAATGAGAGATTTTAGTGGTTAATGGATGTAGATGAATTGCTAAATGGTCTTATTAACAACAACAACAACAAAAAAAAACTCAGGAGCCAGGTTTTGGGGTGAATTCTGAAAGTTCAGAGAAGTAGAACAAGCTACAGCCAACCTCACCTCGACAACTTCTTAGCCAATACTGCTTCCTCAAACTGGAAACCTCTGAGTCCTCATCTGAATGGATCTCAGCTGAACTGCTGCTAAAAGCCCAAAAGCTTAAAAGCCTCTAGTTCCTGGTCCTCATACCTTACATACCTTTCTGCTTCCTGCCATCACTTCCTGGGATTAAAGGCATATGTCTTTCCCAAGCTAGATACGAGATCTCAAGTCCTGGGATTAAAGGTGTGTGCCACCATATGCCTGGCTCTGTTTCCAGTGTGACCTTGAAGTCACAGAGATCCAGATGGATGTCTGCCTCCCAAGTGATAGGATTAAAGGTGTGTGCCACCACTTTCTGGTCTCTATGTCTATCTAGTCGCTGTTCCGTTCTCTGACCCCAGATAAGTTTATTAGGGTGCACAATACATTGGAGGACACAATATCACCACATTTTCTCTTGTTTGTCTAAAATAATAAAAGAAGCTTATAACTAATATAAGAAAAACTATATCCAATAAGTATATACAATATATACAGTCAAGAATTACATTAACAATATCTAGTCCATTAACATTTGACAGATTCAGACAAAAAACTCCATTATATAAATTAACAATATCCAGTCCATTAACATTTGATAAATTCAGACAAAAAATTTCATTATTTATCCTGTTTTGGTGAGTCCAATACAAAATTTGTATACAATATACAAAAATTCAATCTAATGTAAAATATTTAAAACAAGTAGTTCCTTTTTGAAAGTAGACTCAATAATCTTTTTCTTATCATATTCTTTGATCTTATCATATCCATATTCTCTCTTTTTTCTTTTCATAGTAGATTCAATAATCTACCCATTTATGCTATTATTTCTATATCTCTTTTTTAGAGTAGATAATCTACCTCTTACCTATATCCTCCTTAAAAAAAAAAAAAAACAAAAAACAAGAACCCTGAATCTAATCTCCTTTGCTTAGCTTTTTTTTCTGACCATTAACAATTTACAACTTGTAACCAACCATCATAAAAAGTAACAATATCCACAACCCATTAAACAACTAAAAACCACCCACCCCACTTCTTGGGAATTTCTTAAAATTACTTCCTGCTGTTCGGGGGTGAAGTCATCTTTATGGGATCCTGAAAAGAAAAATTTTGGGTTAATTGTCTCAAGTCCTTGCTCAAGTAGTCTTTGAATCTGGATCATCTCAGCTAGCCATCTCGAAATTGTCCTGAGCAGTTTGTAGTCCAAAGCCGATCTTTGGGTGGTATTAATCAGCTTAATGGATTTATCATAGTTCATGTAGAATCATCATTGTGGGATCCCATCATCTTTTTGAAGATTTCAAAGTTGCTGTTAGGAATGGTGGTGTTTCCCTGCAGAATTTTTTTTTTTTTTGCCTCCTCTGTGGTTTGGAGCAATGACAATTGTATTTGTGGCAGAATCGTGTCTCACAGCCAAACCCAAGTTTGTAATACAATAGGTTCCATTCTTCTTCACCAAGATATTCTTTGATTTCCAATCTCTGTGAGCAATAGCTGGCTTTCCTTGGGTACCAACAATCTCCATGTGAAGATGGGCAAGACAGCTGGCCAGGGACAGAGCGAGTTTGATCACCCTTTCCACTGTGACAGTGTATCTATTCAAGTAATCCAAAAAGAATCCAATGTTCATGGTAATCCTACACCAGCCACAGCTGAGTCCATGTGCCATTGTCTTTGTTGTCTGCTGCTATAAATCCTAGGATGTTTTCATGGCATAACATGACAGTCTGATAAAACTCTGTCTCTGGGAACCATGAATTTTCTTCCCTAGAAGAGAACATCTTCACAGCAACTTCTCCCCACCATTTGTCTTCCCAGACTTCTCCAAATCAACCTTTGCCAATGCTTTCTTGTAACATGATGGTCCTGGCAATTGTTCTCTGAACAAGCAGAGATAGACCCTTCATCCCTGGTTGCAGCATCACTGCCATCACCAACACAATGAGAAGCAGCTGGCAACACGGGGCAGTAGCCGCCACCACTGTTTGGGGCCTGGCCTAGCCGCAGCTTCTCCTTAGCAAGCCTCCCAGGCTGGCCTCGAACTCGGGATCCTCCTACCTTTGCCTCCTTCAGCAAATCCTACCAGTGTAGTCCACCATAACCAGCCTCGTGCAGCTCAGGCCTGAGCTAGGGACTGCAAGGCTACAGGCAAGTAACTTTTTCAAGAGTTTGTACCCCACAAGTTGGACACCAAATGTAACACGAATCTTAAATGGTCTTATTAATAAAAAACAAACCAGGAGCCAAATATTGGGGGACACAATATCACCACAAATGGAACATTCTACTTTTCAAGCTGAGTTCAATATATGTACTTTGCAAGTTCCAACTAAGCCATACATTTATGATTTGTGTGCTTTTATCCAAGTATATTGTATTTTAATGAAAATCTTACTTAAACATGAATGCAAACATGGTAGGCTCACATTCCTGTGTATAACTGGGCACTGTAAAATAGAGAATTTAGATTTCTAGGGAAGTCTCTAAAATTGCTTATATCTCTAATAGCCTATGGATGTTAGACCACCATAAAAACAATTCCTCTTGCCAAAGAGGGGGTTTGGGGTAGCGTGGGAACTGAAATCACCTACCTGTGTGCCTGATGTGTTGTTCTAGGGCAGTCATGTGACAGAGTGCAGTAATCTTTGTTGAGGAGTCGGAGGCAAAGAAGCTACAGCTGCGCTTTCTAGATTTCTTCCTCATTTTTTATTCCACCATTCCCCCTTTCTCTTCCCTTACCAGTGGATTTACAGGTAGGTGCTCTTTATTTGCAGGGGTGAGAACTGGCCGGGTAAAGTGACCATAATTTTCTTCTTCCACCAACATCTATCTGCCTTAACTCCTCTTATGGCTGCTGCTGTGAGCTCAGGCACCCTCTGGGTGCTGCGCTCCTCACTCCTCTAGTAACGAACCCTGCTCTGCTTGCTGTTTCTGGTGATGCATGACCCTTCAGCATTAAAAACTCAAGCCAGTTTCACTCTCTGCTCTTCTCAACAGCATAGCTGTCAATTTTCTTGTCTCGGAATGAAATAATCAAGGGGGAAAATATAAAGAAAAGAAGTATTACAGATGGGCAGATGGTTGGAAAGTAGAAGTGGACATGTGACCAGTGATGCTGTGAATCTGGTTTCACTCAAAGGTTACAGGAAGCATGGTAGATATCAGACAAGCTCTCTACAGGCTTCTGACCTTCAGAGACTGCAGGATGTGGGCAAAAGTATAAAGAATCAACAGTTGGAAAACTCAATAATCCTGCAGTGAGGAGATGGAAATGACATCAGGAAAAGCAAAGGGCCATGGGGCCCTCGGAGAAAGTGCCAGTTTCATAAACAAAGCCTTGAGGAAGGCAGACAGGTTAAAATTGGAAACACTTTCAGCACTGGCTAAATCTGAAGCTGGTTTGAGAGATTAATGGAGCATGCAGCAGGCTGGCTCCACAGTCGTGAAATATAGAAAGCACAGAATTTGGCTCTCTGCCCTTTATTTGGGGGCTTACAGCATGAAAGATTATTTCTAAAGGATGGGAAATAACTAATGGTGATCACATGAAGCCAAGTAAAGTCTTGAACAGGCAAAAGTAAAATGAAATCCATGGTGGCATAGTTGGTAAAACAAAATTTGCTAATATTCTCCTACTCATCACACTTAGAGCTATAGGAACTTGACTTTTGCTCCTTCCCATCCCTCAGATATCTGTCCTGTTCAGAGTTCTGTCTACTTGGAATCCAATGCACTATCAGGGCCTCCGGAAAGTAAGGAAATTTAGTTCATGTCTTCTACCCTCTACCCCTACCCTCATTATATAACACTGACCAGTCATAAAACAACCCAGTCCTGCTGCTATAAGATGAGCCATATGCAATGGATCTAATTCCATCTACCTATAACTTACGTGATTTTTCTGGTATGATAACCATTTAGCTATATTAGCAAAAGAAAAACAGTCCAAGTCTTACTGGACCTATATAAAATAAAATATTGATGGCATTCAAGACCATATCTCACTGTCTAGTTTAAGATAATTGTTATAAAAACAACAAACCGGGTATACCACAGTGAAGCTTCATAGTAGAAACCATGAGGATAAGCGCTTGATGGTACTTACTACATACAATGTGCTATGTTTTTTGCTGCAGCTCTGTGATAATGGTGCTTATTTTAGGAAATAAGGAAATGGTCTCAGAGATCAGGCATTAATTCACTCCACTGATGTTTAGAACTCCTACTGTAGGAGTATAGAAATCTGTTCAATTCCAGAGTGTGCATGCTGAACAGGTAGGGTCAAGAACTGATGAGTGTGTGTGTGTGTGTGTGTGTGTGTGTGTGTGTGTGTGTGTGTGTGTGTGTGTTTACTAGGGACACCACAGCAAAACACCACAGAATAGATGAATGACTTGAACCACAGGAATACATTTGCTCATGGTTCTGGAGGTCAGAAGCTCAACATCTAGGTACTGGCTGATTTTGCTGAGACTTCTCTTTGGCTTGCAGGTGGCTATTTTCTCAGTGTGCCCCCACAGGCTTTTCCTCTATGTGCTTGAATCCCTGGCCTCCCTTCCTCTGTGAGTCCTAATTGTCTCTTCTTATAAGTCACTCATTAAGTTGGATCAGAGCCCAACAGACTCATTTTAATTTCATTGCCTTTTTAAATGTCCTATCTCCAATGACAGTCACATTCTGGAGCATGTAGGGTTAGTGCTTCTGCAAATGAATTTGGAGAGAACACAATTCTCTCATAACAGCTGGGAAGACAATTTGATTCCTCCATCAATATTGTGGGACTTGAACTTCAACCCTCTAAGCTAGAGCTAAAAGCTTTCTCTTCCCAAGGAGCGTCCATATTCACAGAAAAGGGAAGCTCTTAAGATGTACCCCTGAATCCCTGTGAAGAGCCCTGGGGGAGCAACACTGAGGCAAGCTGCTCATGTGTGTTTCCAACAATTCATCAGGCACACGAAACGATGCACGGCTATGTGGACCAACTGAAGCACCTGCAACCAATTGCTCAGAGGGTCTGTTCAAAACCAGAAGGGAGGTATCTCCTCAGCATGCAGACACATGTGCATGCATCTACTTTCCCTTTCTGTCTTCGGAATGACTCAAAAGAAAATAAACTGGATTGTGGCAACCCTGCCACACAAATCTGAATCCACGCCCTCAGAGGTTCCTTCTGCCTTAGTCATATTCATCCCTGCTCCGAGGCACTTCAGACGCTGTTGATTTATTCTTCCATGAATTTGAATGAGGATAAAGCCGAGGAGCCATGTTGTTCCCGCTCTTCAGATGGGATTTCACGCTCTAGCTGCTGGCTTTTTAAGAGCGCCCACTCCTTCCAGCTTTCGAAATTTATTCTGAGTGTATTTTCTCTTAGTCTTCTTAATCTTGAAATAAAGGGCTTTAGGACCCAGTAGTATATTATATTCACCAAAACATTCGTTTAGTTCAGTCCCTCAAGACAGTTTAGGAAAACCATTTTAATATGCTTGAGAAGAGCGCCTATGAATGTGGCTGTGCAATGACAGTGCATTGCCTAGATAATAATTCCAAACTGTGTTTCCAACCTTGAATTTCCTGGTTCCTCTAGGAGGCACAAAAGTGAATAATTTGGAAACAGGCTTTCCTAAGAATATAAAGATAATTGTATGAATACAACTGTACACACACACACTCACACACCATATTCTTATTTTGAAGCCCTTCTTAAATGTTAAAGATTTGGAAGTCTGGGTAAGATGTAGCCATGTAGCTGCTTGTCTTGAACATCAGCAGATAATTCGATGCATAGCCAAACTTCCTCTTGTTTTGAGCTGAAAGGGCTGACTCTGAGCACTGAAAGCCACTATCTTTACCTGTTCTCCTTTTTAGACAGAAGCTTAAAGTTGACCTCATAGAAGCAGAATAGTGATTGCAAGTCTGGGAAGGGCTGGGGGTGGCATGGGCAGGAATAGAACAAAGATGGTTAATGGCAGTTGGATAGGAGAGATAATGTTAAAAGTTCTGTAGGACAGTAAGGCAACTGTGGTTAGCAACAATTTACTGTATTTCAAAACATCGAGTAGTGAGGATTTTGGAGGTGACACCTATGCCAGTGACCCTGACTTGATCATTACACATTGTATACATGCATTGAACTGTCACACTGAGCCCCATGAACAGGTACATTTGCTGAGTGCCAATTAAACATGTAAAAGCTTTAAAAGGCTGACTGTGATGGAGAGCAAGGAGCAGCCACCTGGTGGCTTGTGAGAAGCATCCATGCATGGAAGAGAAAGCTTCGCAGTTTTCTCCATTCCATCCTCAGTTCCAACATGGATTTCCCCCTGCAACTTAACTGATCATTTCACACCCTATTGCTTCATGTTCCTTCTCATTAAGATCACAGTAGCTTCACCAGGTCCTCCCATCACAGAAGTATTATGTGGAACAATTAAGGGTTAATTAATTGGGGAACAGCCACATGAGAGCGATAATGAGGATTTCTGCGTTTTCGTGGCGTTGGGTAAGGCCACTTCTAAATCAATTTTAATCAGAATCTTAGGACCTCAATTTTTCATATATAGCCACCCTTTGAGGTTTAAAATGAACACAAATCTCTTGAATGTATTTCTTCCTAAGTCAGATATTTTTGCCCTGCAAGACTGATTTCTAATACCTATTCCCCCAAGTAAATCAATAATATATCATACATTAAATTTAGTACTCTTACTGTGGATCATTAAAAGTGATAAGGACTTTTTTCTTGGCTGTTTAAATATTATGTTGTTATAGTTAGTTTTTATTTACATTAAGTGGAAAAAATCCCACAGGCTAGTATGGATTTGCTTGTTCTGTCTATCATTTTCAAAGAAAGATCTCAGCCAAAATCCAGGACAAAACAAACAATTATAAACATTGAATGCAAAGTCAATGATTTTTTTTTGTTTGGTTGTGGTTTTTTTTTATTCTTTTTTTAAAAAAAATAATTAATTTATTTATTTTACATCCCTACCATAGTTTCCCTTCCTCCTCTTCTATTCCCTACCCACCACCTCCCCTCTCTGTAAGCATTGCAGCTCAGATGAAAAGGTATCCTGGAGGTCGGAAGCCAAGGAATACCACAAAGTCACTGTAAGCCAGCAGCTTACAGCTCTGCTCCAGGGAAAGGGTTCCCCAATGCAAGTATAAAAACTCTGCTCCTGCAGGGGAGGGTTTCCCAGTGAAGTTGTTACAGCTCTGCTCCTCTCTGCTCTGGAGAAGTGTTACAGCTCTGCTCAGGTCCCAAGGAGTGTAACAACTCTGCCTGCTAGGGGAAAGTTTTCCCAGCAAAAGTGTTACAGTTCTGCTCTGCTCTGCTCAGCTCCAGCAAAAGTGGTTACAGCTGGGCTGGGCTCCACTCCAGCAAAAATCTCACACTACACAACAAACCTCACTCAAGGGATTTATTGGGAAGAAAGAATCCAAGAAGGTGGCTGCCAGGAGTAAGAAACCGCAGCAAACTGAACAGGGTACAGAGCTTATATAGGATTTCTTGAAGGGGGCAGAGCTTTACAGGGTGTCTTAGGATTGGTAGATCTTTGTAGCCTGATTTTGGAGCAAGCTTAGGGACTGTGCTTAGGATTCTGTGCTCAGGGATTGATGGGACTCTGCAGCCTGACTCTGGGCAAGCTCAGGGATTGGTGGGATTTCAAGCACCAGTCTTGGGGTCAAGTCAAGGTCAGGGTGTTTTGCCTTGACCAAAGTCTCTAGTCTAGTCAGGAGCAGGGCATTTTTTCCCTTTCCCCTTTTCACCCTATACCTTCCAATCCACTCCTCCTCTGTTTCTGTTCAGAAAAGGGAAGACCTCCCAGGGGTATCAACAAACCATGGCATATCAAGTTGCAGTAAGACTGAGCATCTCTGCTTATATTAAAGCTGAGCAAAGCAATCCAGTATGAGGAATGGGTTCCCAAGAGCCAGCCAAAGCATTAGAGATAGCTCCTGTTCCCATTTTTAGGATTTCCACAAGTAGACCAAGCTATACAACTGTCACATGTACGTAGAGGGCCTAGGTTGGTCCCATGCAGGCTCCCTAGTGGTTCATTCAGACTCTGAGTTCCTATGAGCCCAGATTAGTTGTTTCTGTGGGTTTTCTTGTGATGTCCTTGACCTCTTTGGCTCCTACAATCCTTCCTCCCTCTCTGCAGCAGGATTCCCCAGGCTCTACCTAATGTTTGGCTGTGGGTCTCTGCATCTTTTTCATCAGTTACTGGATGAAAGCTCTCTGAAGACAATTGGGGTAGTCATAAATTTTTTTCTTAATTAATCAATTAATTAATTTTTCCCAGCCCAATCACAGTTTCCCCTCTCTCCTTCCTCTCTTCTAAGTCCTTCCCCACAACCTCCCCCATCTCCGCTCTCTCCCTTCCCTTCAGGCACCTCCTCTCCCATTAAAGCTGGAGGAGGCAGCCTAGCAGGAGGAAAGGATCCTAAGAGCAGGCAACAGAGTCAGAGACAACCCCTGCTTCTTCTGCCAGGAGTCCCACAAGAGGACCAAGCCACACAACTGCAACACATGTGCAGAGGGCTCAGGTCAGTCCCATGCAAGTTCTTTGGTTGATGGTTAAGTCTCTGTAAGTGCCCTGAGCTCAGCTCAGTTGACTGTGTGCTTTGGCCCCTCAGGCTTCCATAATCCTTCTGGCCTGCTGGCTCTCCAAATGCTGATTTGCTAGGGTGAGCCACTTTCCTCTCTGTCTTCTCATTGTGCTCTGTTGTGGCTTAGATGACCCCGGTCAGTGATGCCCAGGCAAACCCGATGCCTAGGTGATGGCTGGGCTTCTTGCTTCCCTGCCTTTATTTCAGACTTAGTGGGGGCACAGTTAGCATCCCCAAAACATAAGCTTCCACCACCACACAGAGTGCATTGCTCTCCTTCCACTAACACAATCACTTTCTTGTAGGAAGTAGAAAATCTCTAACCCTGTCTTGGCCAGTGGTAGAGAGAATCCTCTTTGCTAGTTTCCTCCTAACACATGCTGCTACAATCATCAAGGAAGCACATTCCCCAGTGAATCAGCGTGGAAAGTCAATTCAATCCTATTCAATTCAACCAACTAATGCTTGTCAATCACTGAAATGTCAGACTGGGTCAATGAGGTAAGAGTTAGGGGAGAGAACCTTAGGCAAAACACCAAGGTAGTGCCTGAGTCCATTAGTCTCACATCTTCACAGTCAATCTGATCAACATCTGTGTAGATATGTACAAGATTTGAAAGAATTTGAAAGTTCTTTTGGAGTTAAATATCCCGAGCTGAGATTACATTGATATCATGCCTATGGAAAAGAAATACTTTACTTTTGCTGGATCCAAAGAATGTTTTGGGTAAATTCTTCCAGACAAAGCTGTTTGCTTTTATGTATCTTGTATCAAACGTCTTTCCAATAATAGGATGATAAAGCATATTTGTAGATAATTAAATCTTCCATTTTTAATTAATACTTAAATTTATCATACCCAGGTATGGATGTCTTGGCATTTTCTGCATATGTGTCTCTATACTTTGTTCTAGCTCATTCCCCTCCCCCATGGCCCTTCAAGATAATTATAGATCAAATCATTTTGCTACAAGATGGTAGGCTATCCAACCCAGTCTCATATAATTTTAGAATAAAAAATTGTTATATAATCTATAATTTACCCATTTGTTTCTTCCTAGTTTATGTTTTTTTAATGTGCATGGTTAGGCTACATTCATAGAACTGATTAAAACACAACTTGAATGATTGCTGAATGGTCACACACTCTTTCTGTAGATGAACTTTTCTTTGGGTCGCTAGCTCACAAAAAATGATATGGAGACTTATTACTAATTATGAAAGCTCAAGCTAGAGCTTAGGCTTTTTCTACAAGCTGTTATGACTTAAATTAATCCATTTCTATTCATCTACATATTGCCACATGACTCATGGATTTTAACTCTCCTCCTTCATGTCTGTTCCCTCTGGCTCTGCTGGTGACTCTGCCTATCTTCCCAGAGCTCTCTCTGTCCAGAAACCTCTGCTATACCTCCTGCCTATCTACTGGCCATTTAGCTTTTTATTAAACCAATTATAGTAACATATCTTCACACAGCGGAAAAGAATATTCCAAAACATTTCCCCCTTTTGTCTAAAATAGAAAGGTTTTAACTCTAACACAATAAAACTATATATAATAAGAACAATTATCAGGTAAGAATTACATTTACAATGTCCAGTCCATTTGCATTTGGCAAATTTAGAGAAAATACTCCATTATCTATCCTATCTTAATCCAAAGTTTTATACCTAAACCATTTTTGTCACAATTTGTATTACCATCCTAAAAATATCTTTTTATAATTTAAAACACCTTTTTGATAAACAACAAGTTTTTATGTTTCTCAATCTTATAAACTTTACATCTCTTATGTAAGTTTTTTTTCTGAATTTGGTAACAAGGAAAACTGTAAAACTATAACTATCTAGTCTTTAATCTCCATCAGAGACCCAAGAAGGATAAAATATTACTCAAGTAAACAGGAAGTGCAGAGAAAGCAACTTCCAAAACTGTAGAAATGAAAGAGACATCTGGCTACCTGGTCAGTCACCCCAAGGTTCCTTCTCTGAAGTAGATTGATGCTGCCAGGAGCAGACATGTCTCATTGTCATGAAAAGCCTTATGCTATTAAAACATCTTAAATGCCATATTCTATAGATCTCTGAAGTGTTTGAAGACCATCTGTCCATCTAAAACATATCTCTGTTTGACCTGGAAAACATATGTAACATGGCCACAAATTTGATTGCTATAGATGACTAACTACTAACCTACATTTCTTAATTTTCTGTAATAGTAGATTTTAAGGACTAGAACTTTTCATTACATTTTTAAATGAGCTGCATATGTACAATACCTTAAACAAGAGTAGAAATATATATACATATATTAAAACAGAAATAACCTAAATTTGTATCATACCTTAAACAAGAGTAGAGACATATATGCAGTATAACAAAAATATTTACATTAATATATAAAAATCCATACCAATGTAAAATATTTAAGACTAATAGTTATTTTTTTAGTTTAAAAGTAGATTCAATAATCTACCCTTTTATCCCATCATTTCCATAGCCCTCTTTTTTCTTTTCAGAATGAGATTCCTGAATCTAATCTCCTTTGTTTAGGTTTTTTTTCTGACCATGACCAGTAACAATTTGTAACCAACCCCCCCCAAACAATGACAAACATCTATAACCCACCAAATGACCAAAAACTACCTACCCTACCTCTTGGGAATGTGAGTGTTGTGTTTTCTTGACTGTTTCCTCTCGGGGCCCTGGAATCTTTGGGGGACCCTGATAAAATTAGGATAATGGTGAAGTCCTGGCTAGAACTTGTGAGGCTGGACCGTCTCAGCCATCAGTTTTGAAGCTGTCCTGAATGCAGAAGTCTGGGGAAACTGCAATAGAGGCACTCTGGGAGGCTGGATCACCTGGGCACCTGTTTTCGTTGGTGTTTGGTCCCCTTGCTCTGAAAACATACAAACTTTTAAAGGTAAGATACATGTTTGCATTAACACGAGTATGGAATGTGTGGTGTACACAAGTCAGTTTTAAAGATGTTTTTTGTTCCATGTTTGAGCAGGTAACAGGCATCTTTCAACTTTATAAGTCTGTTTGAACTGCATAACCAAACCATAATATAAATCTCTATCCATGCCATATGAAAGGATGGCAGGTAATAATAAGTCATGGGGACTCTGTGGCCAATAAGATTTATTATGTCTCATCTCATCTCTGAGCTGTTCTCATGCAGAGGGATCAGCTTACATGTCACCTGTCCTATAGTCTTTCTTGGCTTCCTCCCCCATGTCTGTAGCCAAGATACTCAGGAAGTCTCCCTCAGTCAAACATGATCTCTGTCAACCTTCAGTGAATCCACAGCCTTTTGTTTTTTATGGAAACAAAAGCATAACCTCTTCCCAAATATAACATATTTTTTTGTCTTTCATTTTGAAGTTGAAATATTTTCACAATATATAGCTTGGTTTAACTGAGTAGTTTTTATAATCCAGTGTCTCTCAGCAGCTATTGTTTGCTCATCAGTAATCAAAAGATTTAAAGTCAGCATAACATCATACAGGATCTAGACTCCCTGTGTATTTCCCATCTCAACATGGCTTATTCTTTTTTTACTTTATTTCTCTCTTTAAAGACTTTATTATTTTAAGCTATTTTTATGACTGTCTATACTATTTTTTTTTCTTAAGGCTACACACATTGTCAAATACACTGTAACCTGTTTAGAGGTTTTTTTTTTTTCTGTTTGAACCTGATTTACCGTGTGTCTGCAACCTTTTTTATCTGCATGAGCAAGACCTTAAACCTCCATGCAGCATACATAGCTCATGGTACACTGGCAGCTCAAGCTCACCGGCAGTGAGATGCCTGTGAGGCCAAGAGATGCATCTCTGTACCATGACCCACGTGAGAGACTGTAGGACTTGGAAGCCACATTTGGCTCTGTTTTTGTGTGTCTGGAACTTTATAAAGCTTTCTCAGGAAATACATGCCCCCACGTTGGACACCATTTCTCATCAGGACTTTTTGTCAGGACAAATGGCTTCCCAATAATGACATGGAGAGTTATGATTAATTATGAAAGCTTGGCTAATAGCTTGGGCTTGTTTCTAACTAGCTTTTATAACATAAATTAACCCAATTCTATTAATTAACTTTCTGCCTCATGGCTTTATTACCTCATCCCCATATTGTCCATCCTGGTGCTCTGTATCTCCTGGCATCTCTGACTTCTTCCTAGTGTCCTCTCTACCTGGAAATCCTGCCTCACTATTGGCCATTCAGCTTTTTATTAACCAATCATAGTGACACATCGTCACAGTGTACAAAAAGATTATTCCACAATATCTTTCTTTCTCTGACTTCTTGAATATATTCTTCATTTTATGACTGGCTCTTATTCATGAAACAATAGCTAGAGTGACTTTTGGGGGCTCTTGGCTATGATCATGCTGTAGGCTTTCACTTCTCATTCTCAAAAGAACCAAGTTAAAAATGAGGACCCTGGGATAATCCAGTGGATGATAAGAGACACATATCCCAGATAACTCAGACATCCCTCACTTCAGCCTATAGCTCAGGCAGCCCTTAGCTTACCACCAGGCTATAGGCAAATGATGGGGCTCATCTGAGCTTAACCAAGTCCATGCTAGATAAAAGAAACCTCTAGTCCCTCCCCAGCCACCTTAAGAGTTAAATAAATGTCCACCTTTTAAGTCATTGATAACTTCAGAAGCTCATGCAAAGCAAAGATTATATGAACTAATGAGCATGAGAATTAATGGTAAATAAGGAAGAGGTGAGTTCCTGAAGACAGAGCGTTATTTAGTAGTAAATTGTCAGTGTCTTTTAAAAATAAAATAATTTATTCAAATTAACTCACAAATAAAAATATGCCACAGCTTGTTTAAGGAAGCCACTCAAACTCTTGCCTATTAACAAACTCTACATCTCAATGATCTTCTGTACAATTAAAATCCATTATGAAGCATTGAGCTTCACTTAAAGTTTTACAGTCACTCTCAATTACAATTTTTTAGATTAATTTATGTTTATTTTCTGTGTATGGATGTTTTGTCTGCATGTATGTCTGGGCACTATATGCATGCAGTGCCTGCCCGGTCCAGAAGAAGGTGTTGGATGCCCTGGTACTAGACTTATAGATAGTTGTAAGCTGTCATGTGGGTAGTTGAAATAGAACCCAGATTCTCAGGACATGAGGATAGTGCATTTAACCAATGAACCATCTCTCTAGCCCCTTATTACATTTATATTCACTTACACAAGCACACGCACTCCATCTATCTATCTATCTAAATATCCCTATCCCTATCTATTTATGTAGATAGATAGATGATAGATAGATAGATAGATAGATAGATAGATAGATAGATAGATAGATAGATAGATGGACATAGATATATCAGAGTTGAAATTGAGGGAAAAAGACTTTCTATATTTTTAGCCTTTTTTATAGTGACTTTTCTGAAACATAAATTCTCTATGTAGCACAGAACAGAACCTCAGTGCTGAACTTGCTGTTTTTTGAAAGGAAAGGCAGAGTTATAGTTTCTGTTTCTTACTTTTCTAAGAGAATCTTCCCCATGGGCTGAGTGCAAGTTCTCATTGCACTCATTTCCTAAGTTCACTTCGAGTCTTGGCCAGTTCTTGATCACACGAAGTTGCACACAGGCACACACAACACAGCCATTTGAATGCAGAAACGAATCTCTTTTCACAGGGGTGTTTGCCCAAAGGGCTGCTGCTGTTTACTGTGGAGTTTTGCCAAGATAACCTTTGGCACCCTTCAAAGACTTCTTATAACAAGACAGTATCTATAATGCAATATGCTTTCAAGGACTGAAATATAACCCCAACAGAATATAAAGGTAACTCTTTTTATAAATAAATGCAACACCATTTCCTGCACTTTGAAGGAAACAAAACTTCAAACAGTTTTCAAGTGTGTTCACAAAGTGATCGTCTCCTGAGACTCCCTCTGTAGATTTTCCTTCCCTTTGCAAAATTTTAGAAAATGTGAAACACACACACACACACACACATACACACACACACACACACACGAAACACACGTATGGCATGAATTTTAGTTAGGGATAGACTGCACATATGATAACAGTCTCTCAAGATTATTACAGAGCTAAAATGTCTCATAGTCCATGGTGCTATAGCTGTTGTGTATCTGAGTGCAACTTGTTACTTCTGTGTTTGTGGTGATGCTGGTGTAAAACTTACTGCACACAGCCAATTATGAAAAAATTAAAGCATGTACCATGCATTCAGTATATACTGTTTGAGAATGACTATAAATGAGTGTGTTATTACTTTATGAATCTTACTATACAATGTTCAGCATCATTTTAGCAAATAATCATTCCACTTACTAAAACAAAATTACGATCAAATAGTGTGCCTTGCTATACATTCAATAGCTTCCCCACCTCTTGTTCAACCCACCTCTTGATTGCATCATTGATCTTTGTGCTTAAATTGTCCTTGACTTATTGTGTTCATTCTGGCCCAGGAGCCAGAGGTTGTACCGTGTACCTGCCTACCTGTGATCTGGGTGTGTAAAAGGTTGTACTCTCTAAGTTTATCTCAGTACACTCTGTGATTTCATACTGATAAAATCACATAATGATGCGTTTCTCAGAGTATATTGCTAAGTGACATATGATTGCAATTTTAAAAAAGTATGACAGTTTAAAAAAAGCAGGGGTGATTTGAGTAGATGCAGTGGTTTGAAGTTCTCCTCTAAAACCCATGTTTAAGCTAAATTGACATTGTTATTGTATTAGCAGGTAGGGTTTGTGGGAGGTGATCAAAAGATGGCAATACAGCTCAGTGCTAGAGCACTTGCCTAGCATGTAAAAGGCCCTGGTTTCAAACCCCTCACTAAGAAAAAGGAGGTAACTCCATCAGGGAGGGCTCTGTCCTCATGAATAATTTCCTGTTACTTTTAGAAAAGTGAGCTCATCATCATGGAATGATGTTCCTGACAAGAAGTGTAAGCTAAGATCTATTTCTCTCTTTCTCTTGAGTGCTCACTTGCCCTTCCACTATGCTATAAAGCAACAAGGAATGTCTTAACTAGATGCTGAGGCCACATTCTTGGACTCCCCAGCTTTCAGAACCATGGACCAAATAAAATTTTGTTTCAAACTATCTGCCTCTGATGGCATAAAGAAGCAGAAAGGATAACAAACCAAAAGGAAAATGGAATTATGCCAAAGAAGTGAAAACCTATAGTTACTTAGGGAAACAAGAGTCAATAGAATGTACACACACACACACACACACACACACACACACACACATACACACACACATATACACACACATATACACACACACACATACACACACACACACTTGTATGTATATGTATGTATGTATGTAAGTATATTTGATGTATGTATCTCCATACTTATATGGGATTTATGAGATTGGCTTACAAGATAGGGACTGAGTAGTCCAGTAACTGTCCTCTGACCACTAGAAAGGGTAAGAACATTTGAACATGAAAGAAGACAGGTTCCAATGTCAGCAAAAGATGGCAGCCGAGCAGCAACAATTCCAGGAGGATAGGCTCACTCACCAGCAAGAAGTGAAGCTGAGTGAGCAAGCAGCACTACTTTTTCTAGGGACTGTTTTATGTCTGGGCCATCTCAGAAAGATGCTGCCCACACAGGGCGACAATCTTCTGTCCTGAGTTAAGCCTTCTTTGAAATGCCCTCACAGGCCTGTCCAGAGGCATGTCTCTTAGTTGATTCCAGAGTCAATCAAGTTGGTATCGAGTTTAATCATCATGCCTGTGGAGACATGGACTGCTATAAAATGTGAAGGCTTGGGAGGTGCTCCTAGCCCTAAGGCAGCAACAGTGGGATTGGGAAGAACCTGGGCATGGCAATGTATGGACCACAGGTTGGCACACTGCCAACAAGATGATCTTCCTACCTTTCTACTCTCTGAAGGGCTAGCAGGTGCTCACTTCGGCTGTCTTAGTCAGATCCTCGGAACTGAAGTTGGCATCTGAGTAGGGGAGGCAGGACAAAATTCTAGAGATGAGCAAAAGGAGCGGTGAGAACTTTCTTCCAACCAGAACATGATGTATTCTCCTGTCCCAGAGGATGTAGTCAGCCTTCCATTGCAGTCACAAATGCCTAAGATAATCAACTTCCAGAGGAAAAAGGTTCCTTTGGGTCAATTGTTGTCTGGGTCCTATCACTGAGGGATATGAGATGGCAGGAACACGTGGAAGAACAAAGCCTTTACCTCATCATGGCCAAGGAGCAAAAGACAATGAAGGTACGTCCAGTATCCCACATTCCCCCTTTAGGACACAACCCCAAAGACTTAAAAGACCTAACACTAGGTCTGACCTCTTAAGGTTCCACATCCTCCCAAGAGTGTCTGGGACCAAGCATTTAATACATGGACTTCGAGGAAACATTGAAGATCCAAACTATAGTACCAGATCAAATCCTGCACACAGGTGACAGTTCCCATTAGTCCCCTTTGATCTGGTGTTGCTCAGCTTCTCTGTTTTTTATGACTTAGACATTTTGAAAAGTCCATAAGCTGGATTCATCTGTTGTTCTTGCCATGTTCATAGTGATTAAGAGCTATAGCCAGCATACCAAAGAAACCAGGCTTTGTCCCAGAGAAATGGCCTTATGTAAGATGTGAATCCTGTCACATGGGCTGCTTCTGGAGTTCAAGTTGTAAAATGCTGAGCCATCTCAGATCAGTCTTGGAGGAAGCCCTCAAGAGAGCCAGAGTTATCTCTCTGTGGACAGTGTATTCAGCTGCTTGCACATCCAGTGCAGAGTGGAAGTCACCCAGGCCGGGTGATGTCACACCCCCAACTCACTGTTTCCTTTCTCCATAACCTCATGACATAACAGCATTAATTTTCTGAAAGAAGAAACCAACAGCATGTACTTGAAACTTACCATTATGTTGAGCAATTAAAATGGGGGAAAATACCTTAATTGTGAAACACAATCAGTTCTCTTTGGAAATACAGTCTTAGAGGAATTCTGAGTTTTGATGGTCTGTGGGTACCCACCCCCACTTTTTCTCCCAGGGTACTCTTGCATAAGGAGAAGTGAGAAATATTTAGATAGAAATATAGAGGGGAGAGAGACAGATAGAAACATAGGATAGCCTCAGGAGGGCCTGGATCCTTATCCACAGGCCCTGTCTGTCTCTTCTAAAGGGCTATTTATAGAAATGCCAAGGGGTGGAACAAAAGACCTCCCCCTAGCACAGCCAAGTGCAGCTCCTTCCAAATACCTGATAACCATGCATGTGGTCAATTCATCCCCTTCTGCAGCCCTGCTGTGTAAAGCAAGCTCAGATCTCACTAGGAAACATTTGTGGGCTCCCACAATGGTCAAATCAGCTGTCTGTTCCTTACCACTTAAATGAACATGTTTAGGCAAACACATCACCCTTGCTTAAATGAACATGGTGAGGCAAACATGTTACCCTTGCTGACACTCACCTGATCTCTTCAGCCTGTCCCCACCATACTAACCTTCTGTTCACTGAGCACATCTCTTCCCTCAGCTCAGGACCTTTGCACCTGCCAATGGCTTTCTCTGAATTTTCCTTTTTATGGTTTGACCCATAATGGTTCCTGTCATTGGGTCTTAATTCCAGCTTCAGTTCCTTCAAGATGCTTTCTATGGCCATATCCCTAAAGTAACCTCTACCTTACTTGGTCACAACCTCCTTTCTTATTATTCCTGTTGGAGTTTACTACTGAATTTATCCTGTTCTGTGTGTATTTGAAATTTCATCATATGTCTTCACTACAATAGATCTCAAGGAGCATGACTCCTGTTTGCCTTGTCACGTGTAAAACCTTCAGAGCCTAGAAGGACTTCTGGAACTAAGTGAACATTCTATAATTATGTGTTGGCATGGACAAAAAAATGACTTCAGTAACAACTAACACTCCACCAAAGTCAATGTATCTGGTATTGGAACAAATGCCAACTCTCCTTGTCATCCAGATTTATCTCCAAATGTTTTAGCTATTTTCTGGGGAAATTATAGAAAACAAGGAAATGTAATAGAAGTAGAGGCAGAAATAAAAAAGAATGATTTGAGAATACTGTTAACCCACTGGACCTTTGGACAGAAGTAAATAAACTGTAAATGCTGAACTTTAAGAAGTCGACAATCTTTTGGAATTGAAATCCCATTGCATAAGACAGTAACATAAACTGGACCAAAAATTCCTGAGTGGCTGCCTCAGAGGCCTTAGATGAGAACCTAATACTTTGATTCTGCTAAATGGACATAGTATTAAACTTCACCATAAGTTTTTATCTTTATTATCTAAAAACTAGTACATCTCTCAACCTTCATCAGAGAAGCTTCTCTTTACAGTAGATGGCAGTAAGCACAGAGACTCAACTAGTCAAAGTGCAGAGAATAAGGGACTATGGAGTGCTCATCCCTAAAGGGGACTTCTGTGTCACATCCCCTCCTCTCAAGTCTCAGGGATCTCAAGGAAAGGGGTTGGGAAGATTTTAAGAGCCAGAAGGAGTGGGTGTTTGCCTGTAAGAAAACAGTGTTTGCCGTACACAACAAGATTGTTGTGCACATAAACTCACAACAACTTTACCTAATGCACAAGACTTGCACAAGATCCAGCCCAAATCCCAGCACGGATGGGGGAGGGGCTCATGAAGTCCATCCCTAGCTCAGGGACTATTGGCAACTGATGGCTGCTGGGGAGGGAGAGTCAGTTATTTCAGGGAACTAGCCACCTTAGAGCCTACCCATGCTCCAGCAGGTCTCACACTTGTACCGGCAACATTAAATGATTTCAGTGAGTTTTTTTTAAAAAAAGAGTACATGAAGTTGAAAGGGAAAAGTGGTGGGAGGGATAGGGGAGGAAGTGAAGTGTGTGGAAAGGAGGTATATTGGATTATGTGCATGTATAAAATCCTCAAACAATAAAAATTGATTAAAAATTAGCTATATAGCACATTTGCATATACCCCAAATGGAAAATTAGTCAGTCAAAATAAGATAAAATCCTATTATTTGCAGAGTCCTGGATATATTGGGGGGGATGGGCATTATGTTAAATAATTAAGCCAGAAGCTAAAACTTTGGTGTCAAAGAAGCAAAGAGTATAAAAGAGCTCATCAGAGGTTGGAAAGGGTAGGAGAGAAGAGTGGATATGTGTACCAAAATGTTATTGGGGAGTTTGTGGTGATATTTTACTTGTGCCTTAATAAATAAAGCTTGCCTGGAGATCAGAGGGGAAAAGGCCAGCCATTTTAAGTAAACAAAGAAGTCAGGCAACACATGCCCTTAATCCTTTAGCAGGCAGGATCTCTGTGTGTTCAAGGCCACACTAGGGAACAGAGCCAAGTGTCGTGACACACACCTTTAATTCCAGTACCAACCATAGAGACCTGGAGGTCTGTATAGACAGACAGACAGTGACAGAGCTGTGTAGGAAGAGGACGTGAGGTAGCTGGGCTAAGAGCCAATGAGAGGGCAGAAAAGCAAGGCATATAAGCCTGGTTAGACAGGAAGTCACCCTCCTTGGAAGCTGCGGAGTTGGTTAGATGAGGTTAGCTGGTGGCTTCCATAGTTCCCTGATCTCTCTAAGGTTTTAACCCACATTTCTGGCTCTGTGATTTTTATTTAATAAGACCATTTAGAAATTTGTCTACAGAAGCTAGAGCCTCTGATGTCCTCTATTACACCAAGGTACCATAGTCCACAAAAATAGCTATGTGAAGATACTCAAAATAACTGAGTAAAGATTTGAAGGCTCTCATCATGTGGAAATAAAAACATATGAGGACACAGAACTGCTAACTACTCTGACCACATGATTATATAATGTACCTATTATTGAATTATTCCCAAATTATAACCCAAAATAGATAAAAAGATCACGTCAAGAAAATAAAAAAATTAAGTAAAATAATATGCAAGCTTTAATTGATGACACCACTTTGTTCTGGTTTCACATACTATTATCTGCTTCTTCTTAGACTCCAGCACTGTCTTCCTTCTGCTATCTGCAAATGTAGACATTCTCCAATCTGGACATACAGATAACCTTTTTTCTGCATGTGAGTGTATCTCAGAGTTCTTATTTACTTCTATAGTCTTGCTCACCACTTTTTGCTGGCCTTGAGAAACCCCAATGTCCTCATCTGCATAATGGGGATGGCAATGGTACCTACAGCAGAGCACCTGTCAGTATAAGACATAACTTTAAACTGTAGATTAAAAGGAAGCTTAGAAAAATAAAGACATTAAGGAACGTTAAAGAGATTTTTTAAAGCACTTGGAGATGCACAGTTGGGTGATAAAACTCAAAAGTGTTTATTATGAAAATCAGATTAGACATTTTTACACTCACATTTTCTCAAACAGTTACAAGATGAAAGCACCTAAGTGTCCATGGACAGATAAATGGACAAGCGAAGTGTGAAAATATGTTTTCAATGGACTATTATTCAGCCCTATTAAGGAAATTCTGGCATATGTTACAACATGGATGAACCTAAAGCCATTACTTTTAGTGAATAAGACAGCCACAAAAGAAGTAATAGTGAGTGATTCCATTTATAATCACTGCCTAGAGACAGAAAGGGGAATGATGGTTACCAGAGACTGGTGGGAGGACATTGAGCTTAGAACAATGCAGTTCTGGGGATGGACAGGTGTGATGGTTGTACAGAGTGTGAATGTACTTCATTCCACTAAACTTTACTATCAGCAGTCAGTATTATGCACATTCTGTGACTATAATAAAGCTCGAAATAAGCCAGCACAATGGCCTGTGTCTACAGTCCCAGCTATTGTGGTGTTTGAGAGCCAAGACATTTGAAGAGAGCCTGAGTAATGCAGCAGGAAGGATCTCATTTGCCCCAAAGTCAAAATAATAGTTTTGCTTGGGAAAAGTTATGGAATAATCTTTTTTACATGGTGAAGATGTGTTGCTCTCATTGGTTTAATAAAGAGCTAGATGGCCAATAGCTAGGCAGGAAGAGGTTAGGCAGGACTCGTAGACAAGGGGAGAGCTTTGGGATGAAGAAGGGAAGAGTCACCAGGAGACTCTGGGAAAAGCAAGACAAACATGCTGTGTTGAAGGAAGGTAATGAGCTATGTGGTAGAATACAGATAAGAAACATGGGTTAAGTTGTAAGAGCTAGTTAGTAACAAGTGGAAGATATCAACTGAGCATTTATAATTAATAATAAGTTTCTGTGTGGTTATTTGGGAGCTGGCTGATAGGACAAAAATTTATACCTACAGGGAAAGAAGTGGGCTCAGATAAGGAACATAAAGAATGTTCTAGAGGAGCTGGAGTGATGGCTCAGCAGTTAAGAGCACTGGCTGCTCTTCCAGAGGTCCTGAGTTCAATTCCCAGTAACCATATGGTGGCTCACAACCATCCATAATGAGATCTGGTGCCCTCTTCTGGCCTGTAGGCAGACATATACAGGCGGAACACTGTATATATAATAAACAAATAAATCTTTTAAAAAAAGAAAGAATGCTCTAGAATCAATTCTGGCTAGTGTTAGCAAAAGCTGTTGTCTTATGCTAATTCATGATTTGTTTTGATTTTTTACAACTATTTTTTATTTTAAATAACTTTTAAAAATAAAATTTAAATAACTTTTTAAAAATAAAGAAATATAAAACACATAGAATTGTGCTTGACACATAGAAAGCCCTCACAGGGAGTAGCTGTGGTTGCTATTATTGCTGCATCCTGACCTGCAACTGCTCACCCACTTCCATCACCTCTGCCACCTATCGTAATGCTCACCTGCTGAATATGACGGGAATGATGAACCCAGAAAAACTGTTGCCAAGACCCTAAGGGTTACAAAAAGTGGCAAAAACACTATCTCTGACTTCCACGCCTGAAGCTAAATATGATCATGGCTGTGGTGGGGCAGCAGCTCTCTTTTCTGTGGAGTCAGGGTGAATCCACGCCTATTCTGAACAGAGGGTTCAGGTTCATTTTTTGACTGTGCTCATTCCTGCTGTGGAGACTGTTGCTTAGCTTGGTCCTGTGTAGATGAGAATTGGTTAACCATAAGAGATGATCAAGCGTCTAGGATTGTAATTGCTGCAGGTGTCCAGGGTAAAAGGAAGTAGTCTTGAAATATGAATAAGGTTTGGAAAGGCAGAGGGAAGACAGAAATGAAATTTCCTTTGAAAAGCTAAGAGGCAGAGGTTTGGGGTACCTTCCATGGCACAGTTGAAAGACATTCCAGAGCCAGTGAGACACATGGGGAAAGTAGTAGGGAACTGGCTTGGACAGGTCACTAAGACCAGGTGCAGGATGTCCTTGGAGACAAACAGAGACATGCATATTTGTGATGCTGGGAAATAGAGAGCCATTGTTGAGCAGAGGCAATGAAGGATTTATTCCTTCAGTCAGAGCAACAAGGATGGATAGGGGCTGCTGCAGTAACTGTGCTAATCTCAGGAGACTCTGGATGACACTGTGAGGTCCCAGGAAGGTTTGATTTGAAAGGACAATCCAAGGGCCCCAGCCCCTGCCTGGCTATGAGGAATGTGAGATAAAACAGCTCAAGCCTGGAGTAAGGAAGAGGCTGTCTTTTACAACGATGGCAGGTTGCATATTTTCCCTGGGTTCCAGGTATTCTCAACTCTGCATCATTGAATTGCCTTTTTAAATTGCAGGTGATTCCATTAGGGGTGGGAGTTCTGCATTTTTCCTATGCGATGCTGAAGTTGCTGGCCCCCGGACTCAAGCATTTTGAATAGGAAGATTCTGAAAAAGGGGTTTTCAATTTGCTCATTGGTGAAAGTTGATTTAAAATCCAAATGCCCCTGGCAGATGTAAACCATAAGCTCTGGGATGGGACACAGGAGTTGGGATTACTAAAATAATGTATGTGCATATTAGCCTGTAATACATTTGCATTCAGAGGCTGGAAAATGTATTTTAGTCTTCAAAAGTTTCTAGAAAAAAAATGGCTTCCTCAAGATTTGTTTTTTTACAACCTAATAAGATTTAGCCTTTCATGAACGTCTGTGTACCTAATCATTAACAACAAAAATAAAATTTTTTGTTTCTTAAGGTACCAGAGCAAAGCAATGCAGTAGATCCTTTGTGCTGCTGCAGCGAGTCCATTTTTATTTTTTATTTTTGGCTGCATAGTGGGAGATGTCTTGCAGCGCTGTGAGTCTTGTTGATTTATGAGGACGGATACACTGTGTGGAAGCTGCTGACTTGCCTCAGCTCATCAAAGAAACTTCTCCAGAGTTATTTTGAAGACCTCCTGCTGTGTCTTTAGTTCCAGTTCCTATTTCTGTAAATCCATCTTTAAGTGATCTGGGCTTCTGTTCTGCCCCCTCCTTCCTCCAGCCCCCAAAAGGTGCCTGGATTCAGCCTCCTGCTCCTTGTTAATCTTCACCATGCTAGAAAAACACACAGGCAAATCCTACACTGAGTAGCAATTAAAGTATTTTACTGCAGACTGCAAATTGTGGCTGTAAAAAGAGCCTTCCCTCCCAGGCTATTCCCTAGTGCCTGGAATTTATAGCCTTCGGCCTTCACTCTATTGAGAATTAGAGTTACACAATGCCTGTGCAGAGAAATTTAGGAGGCAGTGTGTGTACCCTTACCCTCTGACTAAATGCACTGGCTCTTTTTAATCTGGCTTCTGGGATGCTTCGCCAATATATCCACACATATATAGCCTTTCTTTATATGTGCATGGAAAGGAGTGTTTGTATCATGGAAAGAACCCAGGAGTCAAGGGACCCAGTTACTACAGGAGTCTCTAGTTTGGGTTGTGAGAGTTTCCTGCTTTGGGAATCTGTGTTTTCGCACACTTATCCTTCAAGGGGACCTTGTGATGGGGATCTGTCAATAAATGTGTAACAAGTAGCTCTTTGGAAGAAAATGTGACACAGCAAAACCTTATTGTACTTTTTGTCTATTTCCATGGATTAAGTACTCATCCCATGGACTGTTCCAAACTGTCAACTTGACATTACCAGACCAAGAGCTAGGAAAAGTAACAGTCCCACATCTCTATGACACATTTCCACCATGTAATACAACAAAAGCAATAATCTAGAGAACAAAGACGTTAAAATAACTAGGAACCAATGAGCTTGGAGTATTACCTTTGTTTTTAAGATAGTTTATTTTACACAGATATAGCCTAATTTTTTAAAACAGTTGTTTTATACTCCAGCTTACACATTCTCAAAACCTAAGAATTGGCTCTCCTAACTCAGTAGAAGCTGGTTCTTGCATACACCTGGCTGTGATGTTCTGAAGAAACAGCATGTAAGGTCAGAGAGACGGCTCAGCAGGTAAGGGCACTTGCTGGCAAGCCTGATGACCTGAGTTTGATCCTCTGAAACCCTGAATTCAATCCCTGCAAACAACTTAGTAGAAGAAAAGAACCAGTTCCCCAAAGTTGCTCTCTGACCTTCATATGTGCACTGCAGTATTTCATAACCAACACACACAAATGAATAACTGAATAAGAACATGTCATAAAGGAAAATAAAGAACATGTGACACTATTGTAGAATATTCCTTTACACTGTGTGAATATATATCATTGTGATTGGTTTAATAAAGAAGACTGGCCAATAGCTGAACAAAATAGAGTTAGGCAGGAGAGCCAAGCTAAGAAAGATGGTAAGAAGAAGGGTGGAGTCTGGAGTCACCAGAGATGCAGGGAAAAGCAAGATGAACATACTGGATTGAGAAAAGATACCAAGCCATGTGGCAAAGCGTAGATAAGAAATAAGGGTTAATTTAAATGTAAGAGTTAGCTAGCAACAAGCCTGAGCTATTGGCCAAGCATTTGTAATTGATATTAAGTCTCTGAGTCAGTTATTTGGGAACTAGTGGGTGGGAAAGAAAAGTCTGCCTACAACCATTGTGCACATTCATTAGGTATGTGTGTGTTTGTGCTGTAACAAACAGTCTGGGTAACATAGAAAAGTTTCTTTCTTGTGATTTTGGGGAATACACGTCCACAATCAGGGTACTGGAGAGGCTGCTGTGTCCCCTGCAGCTTCTCTCCTTGACATTTAGAAGGCTGCCTTCTTGCTGTGTGCATGGGCACCTGGATAATTCTTGTCCATACAGGATGGGCTTTAAAGATCTAAATCAATTAACGAGTAATTAAACAAATGCAGCTGTCACCTGTGTAGGTTGTTGGAATTGCTTTGTCATTCTTTTGTAGTTCTAGAGCCCTTGCTTTTTGTTATATTTAAACTATTCTCCTACGGTATGGTTATCTTATTGTCGTTTACAGTCTACAAGCATTATTTACTTCAGTTGTGGCCATTACAACCTTTCTGTTTTCAGAGCTGCTTTTTCCTAGGAGTCTCAAGAGATCATTTATCCTCATGACCACTTAGACATTATAATGGTTATTAAACAGGAAGCTGTTTGATACATGAGCAAAGCAGCACATGTCTTGGGCCAGAGACATACCTCAGTGAGCAAAAGTGCCTTCCAGGCAATTCTGGCAACCAGGTAAACATGGAAAGAGAGAACCAACACTATAAAGCTGTCCTTTGACCTCTGATTCATGCTCAATGGCACACACACACACACACACACACACACACACACACACACACACCAAATAATAAATAAAAATTAAAAAATAAAGAGTGGCTGGTAATTCAACCACTTTGTTCCAAAGATGTAGAAGCTGAGGCTTGGTGGCGGGGGGGGGGGGGGGCAAATATGACTTGCTTGAGACTAAATTATGTCAGTAACAAAGAAAAAGTCAGAATCAAATTATTCTCTTTCCTAGGAGGCCATAAAGACAAGGGAAAGAGTGAAAAGATCATGAACTATGGAGGTTGAAATACCACCAGCACTTGTTGGGAAATAATGCTGTCTTAGCTGGAACCCCTTAAAATTAAGCACTATATGAGACTCCCTTCTCCCATCCTGCCCAGTGCTCCAGCCCCCTGCTGCAAGAGGAAGTGGAAAGGAAACTGGAACTGAGATGAAAGAAAGTGCTATGGTTTTAATATCTTCCTGATAGGGGAATTTTGATCCCTATCCTCTCTTTTTCTCATGTGTTTGCTTGTCCATCTGTCTTCCGCTGTGGTATGGTATACACAAGTCTTCAGCAGACACCAGATCTTAATATTGACCATTTCAGCTTCCAAAATTTCAAGAACTATTTTATTCTTTCTAGATTACCTAGCAGCAGCGAATAGACTGAAACAGGAAATGCATGGAAGTGGGTTACTGAGCTGACCACAAGCGAACACAGCCAAGTGTTTGATCACAGAGGGTGTGAAAGAACAATAAGAAGGCCATGTTCCAAGACTGAAAGGGGTGCTATGTCCCAAGTCCACAGCCTGGAATATACTATCTTCATATCCCTTGGCTGGAACAACATTACTAAGTTTGTTAAGAACATATTTGTGGAACTGTGTAAGCTAACTTGAGGATAGGAATCTCCATGGAGAGGGCTTTGAAACATAACTTATGTAGAAAGGGCCACCAATTAGACAAAATATAGTTATTAACTCCATGCCACTGTCGTGAATATTAGTAATGAAGTACTATGCCTAGAAGCAAATTCCCTGCTTGGTAGCAGCTGCTTCTACAGTCCTCTGGCACTGTCCCCTCCATGTGGCAGAGTATGATTTTTTCAAGGAACTCAGAGTGACATCTTTTAATAAAGATTGGTTCTCAAACTCACCTGCACATTTGGAACCACCTCGAGAAGGAAAACTTGCTGGTGTATGGGCCTCTCACCCCAGTGATTGTGATCTGTGTCTTGGGAATCAGCTGGCCTCAAACAACAGCTTATGCCATGATTCCAACTGTTTCAATGTAAAAATGAGGATGCCCAGTGGGCCTTTGTTTCATTGTTCAACTCTGCTCCTTGCCTTCATTTGTATGAAAATTTCACTCTGGTTGCACCTGCAGCATGGTCTGGGCCAACGATGCCCCAACCATCTCCTCATCATCTTTCTCATCTCCATATTTATGTTCAGAGACACCAGGGCTTGGTTAAGAAAACCCAGAAATCAAATTTTGCCTCTACTAGATTCATGGTGGGCAATACAGACAAGCTGTTTCTTTCTTTGTTACATCTATTTATCTTTATGCATGAGTGATGCATTGTAATTGTGGCCCTTTTTTAAAGCATGGCTGTGGGGATAACTCTACACTAGGGCTCAAGTTTTAGGGAACTTTGCTAATTGAATGTTACTCAGAAATAAAATGAAAAGAAGTCTAAAATTATTCATCAGTAAATATACAATGCTGAGACCTGAACTCCCAGAGTACAAGCTAATGAACAATGGGATTCATGTGGATTATCTTTCTCTACTTGACATGACTTCCTTCCACATCCTCCTTATAGATTTATGGTATTTGATTTGCATAAGTTAGGTTAACCCCTAGCTTTTCAAAAAAGCAGCCACTGGGTAGCATGTTGTCAACTTGAGGGTGTCATGAAATTCACCAGGTGATGATGATAAGAAATACTATGAAGCTGCAAGCTGCATGAGAACTGCTCAAGACATTGCTATTCCATATACAGATGCAGACAGATTGTTATTCCAGAGGTGTGTAGAGGGCTACCCTATTACTATTCAAAAAGCACTTTCTCATTTGAAGAAGTTGAGAAAATCAATATGCCATAGTGACTGAAGCATTCAAAGGCTCAAGACACAATAAAGAATGAGCCTCCCACCCCTGCTCAAATCCACAGATCAAAATCAAAAGCTCCGACCCTGCTTGTAAAAGTAGAAACTAGAAAATACATTTGAGAGCTTAGCTGCATTCCCCAGAAAGAATAGATGCCCCGATTATTTCAGGGAATGAGGGAGCCATCAGAAAGTTTGAAAATAAATATTTGGACTTTAGAATAGCTGTCTAAAGTCCATAGGTGCTTTTGAGAATGGCATATGATTTAGCTCGGTGGGGAGGGGCCAGAGGTGTCTATGTGTATATGTGCATGCCGTACTAACAGTGCCTGCAACATCCCAAATCAGCTACACATAATTTTTACTGACTTTTGACTTTGAAATAACATTTAAACTAGATGTGGGGATATAAAAAGATGTGCTGGCATCAGGCAGTTTCCTAAAAATCTACTTGCTTACTTTATTTGGGCATAAGAAAACATATATAATATTTATTGCTCTTTATTTTTAGCATGAAATTGAGTCATTTTTCGAGTGCCTGCTATTCTCAGGTTCCTATGGTAAGGCCTGTGAGTGAAGTATTTCCTTGCTACTTTGATGTCCAGTTCAGTTCAATCCATGAAAGCAGCCATGTGCTGGGCACCTAGGTAATCAATTATGGCAGCTTGTTTGTGACTGTTCTGGTTAGGGTACTGGGCATCCTCTGTTAAAGAAACCTTTCTACTGGGCACTGAAGAAATTACCAGGAAAGAAATGTTCATAACTTAAGAAGTTCATGATTTACTTGGATAAAAAAGAAATCTATGCATTAAACTGACAGAGTCATGAAAGAATGTAATTAACAACACAAACTTACTCTGTGACTAGCTGACATAATACAGAAAAAAAGTGCTATGGAGGTCTTATTTTCAAAAAAGTGCTTCCAAGGAAGGAGATATGGGTTTGCTTTGATGTTTGTGGAATTTTCAAGTACTTCTTCAAACTTTTATTGAGAGATAAACATAGTGCTGAACAGGGTGTATGATGCCGAACATCTGCCTAGAACTTGATTTCTATTTCCTATAGATCTAATCACTTAATCTACAGAATTGTATTTTATATCTGTAAGATAGCTATTACAATATTAACTTCTTGTCTACTTCATAGGGTTTTTGGGAGAAACATATGAGACTGGCAGTCTAGATAAAACCATTCTAAAACTATAGAATGCAACACAAATGTAATGCAACACATGACATCACTAAGGCTGTTGGACAGATATGAATCCAGTGTGACTTCTGTAGTATTAAACTGTTGGCTAATATGTTAGTTACTGGTTACTATTTACATTTGAATGCACTAAGTTAAATTACATTTTCTTTAAAGTTCTTTGATTTTTCCTAGCCATATTTCAAGCACTCAGTGACCACCAGTGGTAGAGACTAGCTAGTGGCTACTGCAATGGATAACACAGAGGACATTCCTATTATCACACAATGCCTTCTTGTATAATGATAGTTTATATATCAGTGAGTGAGATTGTTTTTGAACATTGTGGTAAACTGTCTTTAGTGTAAGGTCATTTCTATAGAAAATAAGATGCGTAATAAAGATCCTAAGATGTACAGCCTTAACCCAGGCTGTGGTGTTTATTACTGTGACTCATTTTATAGTCTGGTTCTTTTTCTTCTGGGCATGTGCTAACATTGCATTCCCTAGCATTTTTCTGGTTGGTGGAGAACATGGGACCAATATTAGTCCATGAGCTAAGAGCACAAGTGATTTATGGCATTTCAAGGCTGAACACTTCATCATTGATGGGAAGCCATCCAAGACTCTCTTCATTTTTCTATAGTTAATGGAAATATACAAGGTAATGGCCATTGATCAGCTGAGGTCCTGTGGGAAGAACTACACATTTTGGTTCCCAGCACATACTGATGCACATACAGAAGAAGCAAGAAATAAGCCTTTCTTGGCATAAACAGTAAAAATTTAGGGCCATTTGAGTTGTTCGTTTGTTTGTTTTTGGCAGAGTAGAGTAAGCTATTAACCCTAAAGTAAAGGCGGAAAAAAAAAGACCAGGTAAGTGTGTAATCCTAGTTATTTTCCTGCTCTGTCCATTCTCCAAAGACACACACCTATGAAGCCCCACAGGCACATGCAGTACAGCCAAGACAGAACAAAAAAGAGGTTGTAGATCACACTATGCATTGAATGTGTTCCCCAAATTTCATGTGTTGGAAATTCAATTGATGAACATACAGCCATGGTCTTTGAGAAGCTGGAGGTGATTGGGCCACAAGAGATCTGCTCTTATGAATGGATTGGTCCATAGGCTAATATATTAGCAGGTTGCATGGTCATAGAAATGAACTCTCCCTAGTTAGCTTGTTCCGTCTCCTCATGTGAAGTCCTGAGGCACCTCAGGACTCTGAAGAGAACACCTATAAGAAAGAAAGGTTTCAGAAGATGAAGACATTCAACCTTGAATTCCCAAACTCCAGTAAACCTTTATTCCTCTTAAAATTATCCAGTGTCTGTCATCCAGGTACTGAAACATAAAACAAACTAAAACTCCTCCCTACCCATGAATTCATTCAAGATGTTCTGACTATTTCCTCAACAAGAGACGATCCAAAGACATGTGCAACTCATTTAACAGAACCCAGTTTAAAAACAAAGTACAATGCTTTCTTTTATGAGGGCCTGAATCCTAATGCCTCAAGAGGACCAGAGTTGGTGAAACTGGAACCAAGATTTGACCAGAAGGGATTCAGACATTCTTTAATTGAAAGTGCTTCCAGTCTTGGTCTCTCCAACTACAACGTGGAAGAAACATGAAGAAAAGCCATCTCATACATGAATGAGATGCTTTCTTCTCCCAAAGGGAAATCTGGAATACATTGAACTATATATGACTGAACGTTTTTAGCCCTTGAAGAATGCAAGGAGATAGGAGGAAGCAAATTGTTCATATTCTGCTGCGTATTCCAAAAGCCAGGATTCTATTTTAAAATGCCAGTAACAACATGGCTTCTGAAATGCAGTAATTTGGTGGGTTCTTTTGGGAGGGGGGTTTAGGAATCTTACATTTATATGTGAATATATCTCAGCAAATGTGTAAACAGTACTGTACCTAATGCTTTCATCACCGTTAGTCAATATTGTTGGTCCAAGCCTACCAAGTCTGCCCACTTCTCATACTCAGCTCTTCCGACCACCTAGTCCTGTAAACAGAGAGCTTGTCTGCTGAGCATCTTCTGTCATAGCCATAACATGTCTCCACGGATAAAAACTTAACACACATACACAGGGTAGGGGGTGGGGGAGACAGACAGAGAAAGAAAGAGACAGAGGGACAGACAGACAGATCAAGTGCCCAGTTGGAGTGCTGTAGGTCAGGCATGTTTCTTTCACATCAGCCCTTGCACCTTCTTCAGAGCCCTCACAAACATCCTGTGCTATGTCTTCTTTTCATGTGAAAGAAACCCAAGCTTGGAGACATCAGCTGACCTGTTGGTGACCGACTCACCGTTGCTGGGCACCCATTTTCTACAGAGTTGTGGCTTCTTTACAACCAGCAGCTGCTGCCTCTCCACCTTGGCTAGACTTCTTCCCTGTCTCACTTCATACTCCCAAGGCAGTGCTTTCTAGAATTGCCTCTACAGAAAGTGCTCTGAATAATTATGTGCATCGTTTTCAGAAAGAACTCAGCACAAAAAATGTTGTTAAGCCCATATTGCAATGTAATTAACTAACCCTAAAGCCAGTACTATAGGTCCCCTTATCTGTGTTTTCAGTTTCTTTTTTCCCCTTTACTTGCAAACTTTGTTTTTTTTTAATTTTATATATATAATTTTTATTAAAAAATATTTTCTTTCCTTTTACACACCAACCCATTCCCCTTCCTCCTCTTCTCTCACCCCCCACCCCCATCCCATCTCCATTCCCTCATAGAGAATAAGGCCTCCCTTGGGTGGTCAACACAGGCTGTTATACCATGTTGGGGCTGGACCTAGCCCCTCCCTCCTGTATCAAGGCTGAGTAAGGCATTGCATCATAGGGAATGGGGTCTAAAAAGCCAGTTCTTGTTCCCAGAGTAAGTCCTGGTCCCATTGCCAGGGGACCCACAAACACATCAAGCCATGCAACTTTCACCCACATTCAGAGGGCCTAGTTTTGTTCCATGCAGGCTCCCTAGCTGTCAGTCCTGAGTCCATGAGCTCCCATTAGCTTGGGTCAGCTATTTCTGTGTTTTTTCCCATCATGATGCTGACCCCCCTTGCTCTTATAATCCTTCCTCCCTCTCCTCAACTGAACTCCAGGATCTTGGTCAGGTGCTTAGCAGTGGGTCTCTGCATCTGCTTCCATCAGTCACTGGATGTAGGTTCTATGATGACAATTAGGGTAGACACTAATCTGAGTGCAGGGGAAGGCTAGTTCAAGAGCACTTTCTACCATTCCTATGAATCTTAGCTGGGGACAATCTTGTGAGTTCCTGAGGTTTCCCCTAGCTGCAGATTTCTCCCCATCCCCTTAATGGTACACTCTGTCAAGATATCTCTTTCATTGCTCTCCCACCCCGTCTCTTCCTCATGCTCCCATCTCCCCTTCCCTCCCTTCCCCCCTCTCAGTTTGCCCAGGAGATCTTAAAACTTTCCCTTTCCTGGGGCGATACATGTGTGTCCCACTTAGTGTCCTCCTTTTTACCTAGCTTCTCTGGGGTTGTAGATTATAGCCCAGTTATCCTTTGCTTTGCATCTAACATTCACTTATGAGTGAGTACATACTATGTTTGTCTTTCTGGGTCTGGGTTACCTCACTCAGGATGATTTTTTCTAGTTTCATCCATTTGCCTACAGATTTCATGATGACATTGGTTTTCACCGCTGCATAATACTCCATTGTGTAAATGTACCACATTTTCTTTATCTATTCTTCTGTTGAAGGGCATCTAGGTTGTTTCCAGGTTCTGGCTATTACAAATAATGCTGCTATGAACACCGTTGAGCAGATGTCCTTGTGGTGTGGTTCAGCAACTTTTGGGTATATGCCCAGGAGTGGTATTGCTGGGTCTTGAAGTAGGTGGATTTCCAATTTTCTGAGATACTGCCATACTGATTTCCAGAGTGGCTGTACAAGATTGCATTCCCATCATCAGTAGAGGAGTGTTCCACTTTCTCCACATCTTCTCCAACATAAGCTGTTATCTGTATTTTTTATCTTAGCCATTCTGACAGGTGTAAGGTATCTCAGTCATTTTGATTTGCATTTCCCTGATGGCTAAGGATGCTGAGCATTTCCTTAAATGTCTAGTTTCTAATGTTTCAGTTACATGTAGATAATCATAGTTTAAAAACATCAAGTTGTCTTGACTCTTTCAAGGAAGAAGCCAAAGTCACATAAATCTTATCGCACTGTATTTATATAACTCTTATCTTCATTACTAGTGACCGTTCTCAAGCTCAAACTGTAAGTGGTTGCTAATTTTGGTTGTCACCTCAATTAGCTGAGATAGCTTAGGACATTACTGTAGCACACTGTTGAGTGCATCTGCAAGCATGTTTCTAGAGAAAATTAACTGTGGGGAAAGACCTGCCCCATGGTGGGCAGTACTAATCCATGGGTTGAGCACTTGGCTGAATATAGATTTTAGAAAAGGAAGCTAGCTGAGTTCTCATAAGATCCATCTGCTGCTTCCTGGGTCAAATTTGAGGAGTTGCAAGTTCAGGCTCCCATTGCTATGAGCTGTCATGTCTTCTACACCATCATGGCCTTCATCCCCTCCAACCACAAACTAAAATAAAATATTTCTCCCTTAAGTTGCTTCTTGTCAGATATTTGGCCACAGTGATGTGAAAAGTAGCTAATGCATTGACCTGACTTATAGATTAAGCTCAGACAAGTATGTACATAAAAGACAATTATGTACATAGAAAAGCATAATATACCGTGCGTAGGGCTGACTACAGCCTGAGGTTTTAGACATCCAGAGAGAATTGGGAATATATCCCCTGCAGATAGAGGGACTACAGTACTCAAATTTGCCTGACTCTGATTTCTATATCAGTTTTCAAATGTCTCATGCCCGCAGTCAGCACCCCAGAGATGAGAAGATCAGAGCATAGGAGTACTGTGTTCACAGCTCCCAGCAGCTCTCCAGTGCCCTGGAGCAGCCACCTAGGAACTCTGCTTCAGGATGACTTCTCTATCATCTGAGACAGTGAGTGCTACAATAGACAGATCCCTTTCTAAGAAATCCAAGAAGAGTTTGGCAGGAAAGTTTCCATAAACTCCAAACATGAGGTATCTTGACATCTCAGAATACAACCTGAGTAGCCATGTTTATAAATAGCCTGCAATTCTGGGGGTGAGATTCATTTTAGTCATAATTATAACATGATTAACAAAGCCATGAGTAGTCATGTCTCCATTTATCCACTCTGATCATGACCCAGTTACTGTGCATGGGAACTCCTAGCAGTTCAAAGTTCCCTATGTATCAGTCACATCAAGCTGCTATGGGAAAAACTTTACCCAAACTGTGGAAGACTGATTATCCCTCAGTATAAATTTTACTGTTGACACTTTAAACTGACCTACCAACCTCAATTTGAATGCTACAGTCCACACCAGGTTGAGAATGCCTTCACTAACACTGTACAACATCAGAAAATGGGAATGAGCAGTCTAGCCTCTGGAGAGGTGAGCTCCTGTCTTGTATAACCCGGGACAGTGTGTAGGAAGTTTATAAACAAAGATAAGGAAAACTGAGTCATGGATTTCTTTTAAGAAAATAAAATGATTGAATTAAGGCTAGATGACATAGTTTTGAAATAAGAGAGATTAGAAAGAGGATATGGGAAAAAACAGGCAAAAGAGTTTTAGCTCTGTAGAAGTAACCATCTTATTAAATAAGAAACACAGAGCCAATGCAAAGATGAAAGCCCAAGAGGTCAGAGCTAAGAGCCTTACCCTTCACTGCTGCAGCTATCCTCTTCAGCCAAGAGGCCTACTTCCTGTGTGTTTGTCTTTATATAGACTTTCTGTTCTGCCTTTTCATTGGTTGTAAACCCAAGCACATGACCTCCTCGACACTGCCCGTCTGTACAGGCCTCCAGGTCTTCTATGGTTGGTATTGAGATTAAAGGTGTGTGTCTTCATGCTGGCTGTATCCTTGAACACACAGAGATCTGCCTAGCTCTGCCTCCCAAGAGCTGGGATTAAAGGTGTACACCACCACCGCCTGGCTCTGCTATGGCTTGCTATTCGCTCTGACTCCCAGGCAACTTTATTTATTTACATACAAATAAATCACATTTCAGTACAAATGAAATATCACCATATAGCTCCTCCCAAATAAGAAACCCTGTGTCTGCTTAACTTGCTCTGTCTTCTAGCTACTCAAAGTCACCTTTCTTCCTATTATACAATGGGCTGTGCAGTTTGAAGACTCTTTCTTGGTCCAGAAATGGGACAATGTGAACACTGCCAATAAAGATAATAACCATAAGGAATAGAAATGTAATAAATATGTTAAATACACAAACTCATAATAGTTTTGGAAAGAGTTAAGTAATACATGAGTTCATAGTGGTTCTTGGAACCCATTGGATGGTGTGAATGAGCAAACCCATCATCTTGAAAATTGCTCAATAAATGGAATAAGTCAATAAAACAGGTATAAAAAAAATTCTGTGACCCATACCTTGAGCCATAGCACCTGAGCAGTGGGAAGAGGTATTTGTTCCAACACGGTCCATCTGCTCTTCCTTCCCCAGTTGCTCCTCCTGACTCCCACAGTGCCTCGTTCCTTCCTCGACACTTCAGTTCATGCTAGATGCAACCTGTTTCTTCTTGCATCCTCCAAATACCATGCTCACAAACCAGGTACATTTGGAAGCATTTAACTGAACTCTTGGCAGGGGCGGGTGGGGGACTGATAACAGAAAGAAACACAGAAAAAACTTACAATTTAATAATAGCTGTTATTAAAGTTTTCTGACCCAGGCCTATTTTTTGGGGGGATATGTCCCCATTTCTGCAGTCTTCCTGCCTCCATCCATACAGCCTATCTCCCCTTCTTTTACCTTCTTTCAGAAACCCTTCTCCCATAAAACCCCACCAACCTCTTCAAGTTTTCTAAAGCTTCCTGTCTTTTATAACAAATACTTGAGTCTCTCCTGGACCAAATCAATCCATACTCCAGATCTGCCTAGAAGAACTGATTTATATGATGGAGTATGCCCTTTTAAGTTGTTGCTCTTAAACAAAAGAGACGTCTTTCACTAATTGGAATTCTGGTTTCATGTTGACTTATCTGACCCAAACTCCAATCAGATTTTTTTTAATCTCCTCATAATAATGAAAACCCTTTGCAAATTTTGCAGACTTAATTTCATGTGTTCGTCGGGGCTATTAATCAAAGACATATTATGTATACATTTCAAACAAACTCTATTAATCAGCTTGCCAATTATTTTTCATTTTGTGGGGTCTGTTTTCCCAACAGGCATCTGCCATCAGGTATTTTTCATGAAATGTTCTGGTTTTTCAGCCTTGGTCACTGTGGTATTAGTCTGTGACCTTCCAAAGCAAACTACTGCTTTGTTTGGGAGTAAAAAAAAAATCTAATTACAGTAGTTAAATGAACTGGAATTAATTAACTTGTGGATACTTGACATTTATAGCTAATTGGTCATATCTATCATAAAAAGAGAGCTTGGGCCTTTCATCTCTGTTTTATCAACCATGCTGAAAATCAATAGACTCTCAAATAGCAAGGCAGCCAAGGCTCCCAGCAGCATGCTTGACCCAGAAGAAATCACAAGATGTCATTAAGTTATGGGTAGAAATTTCTCAGTCTTCTGGGATAAGTCTATGAGAAAACAAATCTCAATGCACTGCGTCTTCAGAGACTGTGGAGATATTCTGACCTGGGGGCCTCCAAAGAGAAAACCCATCAAATGGAGGAAAGGGGGCTTTCTTAGTGCTTCCCTGTGAGTCCCCATTCATTCTTCAATGTCCACTCACTTGCAGTTCATCACAGCCAGGAAACAAGATTCTAAGGCACTGGTTCTCAGCCTTCCTACTACTGCAACCTGCAACCCTTTAATACAGTTCCTCACGCTGTGGCGACCCCCAACCATAAAATTATTTTCATTACTACCTCATAACTGTAATTTTGTTACTGTTGTGAATCATAATGTAAATGTTTGTGTTTTCCGATGGTCATAGGCAACCCCTGTAAAAGGGTCATTCAATCACCCAAAAAGATCATGACCCACAGGTTGAGAAGCATTGTTCTAAAGGCTTGGAGAGAGCTGGTATGGAAGCTGCACAAAGCCCATCATTCTTCGGCCTCCCTGATCCATTCTCAGTGAATGGAAAGGATCATCTAAGAGGGTGCAATTCCATAGGGCTGTCACCTGTGCATTCACTTGACAGAAGTGGAAAGAACTAAGAACGGATGAGGAACAGTGTCTTTTAGTGTTGTGATCCCACACATAGCTTTAAGCTGCTTTCCTGGAAGCTGGTTCATGTCATGTTTCTATCAACAATTCATGAGATTTTGCTTTTTATGAGATTTAACTTGTTGGTATAGCTCTTCTTTTCTGTTTTCCAATCTGATGAGTGCAGTGTCTTGTTGTTAGGTTAATTTGCATTTTCCCAATAACTAGTATATTTAATACATTTTCATGTCTGTTAACCATTTGACAGCATCCATTAAAATATAAACTGTGTGTGTGTATGTGTGAGAGTGAAAGAGAGAGAGAAGAGAGAGAGAGAGAGAGAGAGAGAGAGAGAGAGAGAGAGAGAGAGAGAGAGGCTCAGAAGACAGGATCTGGCTATGAATCCAGGCTAGTCTTGAAGTTATGATTCATCTGTCACAGCCTACTGAGTGTCAGGATTACAGGTATTTGTCACCATGCCCAGCTCTAAACTACATATTCTAAAAATCTTTTTATTACATTTATTTACTGTGTATACATATGTTTATGCTCACATCCCACAGCATGTGAGTGGGAGTCAGAGAACAGTTTATGGAAATTAATTCTCTCTTTCTACCATGTGGTCCCAGGGATGGAACTCAGGTCATTAAACTTGCCAGCAAACACCTTTACTTGCTGACCTGTATCTCCAGCTAATTATATATTCTACATATATCAATTCCATGCTCCAAAATATATCCTGTATAAATAACTCCATGGCATACAAAGATATAGGTATAGCAGGATTATTCATAACTAAAGCCCAGATACAAAGTCAATTACCATTAACATAAAAATGGTTTGCTAAATTATGATACACCCATATTGTATTATATTTATTCAGGGAAATACAACCAATTGAACAGATTTTATATATATATATATATATATATATATATATATATATATATATATATATGTGTGTGTGTGTGTGTGTGTGTGTGTGTGTGTGTGTGATAGATAGACAGACAGACAGGCAGACAGACAGATAGATAGTAGATTCAGGGATAAATAGGTAGGTACATAGGTATAGACATAGGAATTGGCTCATGAAATTGTGGAGGCAAATAAGTCCAACAGCATGCCATATATAAGCTAGAGACCCAGAAAAGCTAGTGGCATCGTCCCAGTTTGAGTCTTAAGGCCTGAGGAGCAGAAAGAACAATGTATAGTGTATAGAAGCCCTAGTCAAAATCTGAAGGTCTGGGGATAAGGAGAATAGATAGTGTAGGACTCAGTCTGAGGGCAGGAGAAAACCAGTACCCCACTCAAAGGTAGTTCTGGACTATTAGGGAGCTGAAGAGGGGAAAGCAAGCAATATATGTCATCATCACTCCTATCGTGTGTATGTATATATATATATATGTATATATGCATATATATATGTGTGTGTGCAATTATATACATTAATAATAATGATAGAACAGTCAGAGAGTGAATTCTCCTGACTCTTCATTTATTCTCCAGGCATGTAATTCTGGATGAAGCACTCCCATACTGCAGAAGGCAAGCTGTTCCATTCAATCTGTAGATTCTAGTCTCATCTAGAAACATCCTTTCAGGAACACTCAGAAAAATTCTTAGCCAAGTATGTGGGCACTTCTGTCAAGTCAACACCTAGTATTAACTACCACATATACAAGTTATCCTGGTAAAGGGTAGAGATTTTACTGTGGTGGTAAAAAGGAGTGGGGAGGAAGAAGAAAATAGGTACAATGAGACCTCATTGTGGAAATGCTGTGTAGGATGGAGTCAAGAGGAGAAGAAGGTGGACCTTAAATTGAGAGTTCTCTGTGTTTTCTTGTTCTGATTACACAATTACAAAGGGAGGGCCATCCTGAGGCATGCTACATTGTGCCACTGTCCAGGACAACACAAGCAAATGCTGCTGGGAAATTATTTCCTGGTGGACCAGGAGATGTCTGGTTCTATGCAAATGTCTATCTTTTTTTCTGCTGATCATTCATTCAAGGGAAATTGTTCCTATCTGGAGTCTTTAAGATAATTAACATTGAGAGAGGATGATACTCCCCAAACATAACAGTTTCCTCTCCAAAGAGAAAGCCAACAAATGGTGTCCAGCCTCCCATGAAGACCTTCCTGGAGTCCCAGGCACAACACCACTGTAGATAGTAGGAAGCATGGTACATATCCTCCAAAGAACAGAAATTGACATCAGGTCATCCTTCAAAATGCCCAGGAAAGTCACCTAAGTCTGAGTGTGCCTCTTATCCACCCTGATGGAGACTGGCGATGTGTCTCAGGACTCATAGAAGGATCATTCCATTTGTGACATGCAAGTTTGCCTGATGCAAGGCACAGACTTATATCACTCCAGATAACAAACCCATGTGACGGTGGTCCATCAGATGTAGTTTAGGTGGATACATGGACAAAGCAGTTCCTGAATAAAGACAAGAGTAGAGATTTGGGACAAGAATAGGAAAATTAAGATAAAGAATACTGCTTCCAAATTCAATTTTGATGAGATAATTTTCTGCTTGAATTTACTGTGTTTCATATAAAAAAAGACCATTAAAATTACACAGGAAAAGATATTTTCATATCCTATATTACATTCATATGCTTTCAATGTTTATTTGTGCTTTCAGGTGCTTAAACTACTTTAAATGATCACATAACTGTAAAATGTTTTCACAGGGATGGACCTTTTATTTCATTGATTTTTTCCCCAAGTTTCTTTTTAAGCCCTTATTCAATGTAGTAGTGAAACAGATAAAATTTTAGCTCATTTATCTGAACCTATCAATACTCACTGGCAGCCCCCGTTCCATTTCCACCATGGAAAAGTCTAGGAAATGAGAGAAGAGAGGGTGCCCATAGTCCTTTGACTCTTTTGATCCAAGTTTAAATACCACTAGCCAATTTCCTTCTTATTTTAGATAGCGAAATCATATCTTTAAGAAGCTGTCTGCTGGAGATGACAGTGCATAGCTGTAGTCAGAGCTGAGGGCTCCCACCACCATGTCTGCTCTCTGAAGTCATACTGTCCCCATCATGAAGGACCCTAATCCTCTGGAACTTTAAGCCCCAAATAAACCCTCCCTTCTCTAAGTTGCCTTGTTTATCACAGCAGAAGAAAAGTAACTAATACATGGAGGCGGAGGATCAGGAGTTCAAGGCCACTCTTGACTCCAGAGTGTGTTCAAGACCACCTGATCGACAGGAGACCCTGTTCAAAAATTAAAAATCCTAACAAAAAGGTTAACTCTTAGAAAGAAGTAAAGAATGAGTATTATTATTCAAAGTAGTTAAAGCAATAGGGTGTAAATGTCATCATAGCACTGACTTTGTTTTATTGATACACAGGAACGCTCAACTCTATTCATGGTGCTCACTTAACTTTCTTCCCTGCTGAGCTAACTTGTTACAGTGTACCACTGACTGGGGGACTTAACCAACAGAAATTTATTTCAGGTTTGGAAACTGAAGTCTAAGCCCATATTGTTGGCAAAGATGGTTTCATTTTGTCTTTCTCCTTGGTTTGCACAATGGCGATCTCCTCCCATGACCCCATAGAGTTTTCCCTCCTTGTGTGTTTTTGTCCAAAATTCTTTTTAATAGGATGTCATCATATTAGACTAGGGCTCAGCTTAAGAACTTCATTTTCTCTTAGCTAACTCTTCAATGATCCTATTACTTTCTGAAGAACCAGGGTTGACAGCTTGAACATACAAACTTTGTAGATGACTCACCTAATAATGCGCTCTTCTTTTTAGTAGTGGGAAATATTGTGTAAATGAACAAAATGACTTTCTGAACAACCAGCCAGCTCAACTAACTAATAGCTATACTGTGGACCACATCCCCAAAAGGAAGAGCTATTCTAGCAGACCACTGTAGTTGGCATTATTGAAAGGGTTTGAAGAAGGGAACACTTTTACTTTTCTCCTTCAGGATATAAATTACAGATAATGTTAATCTCATAAACATTCTGAAGTCTTTGAAGACCCTCTCTCTAAATGTGGTCTCATTCTGAGATAGCACAAATTAGGGTTTCAGCCTAAATGGGGGAAGGACACAGTTATCCATGCTCTATATGGCTGTCCATTCTGGCCATGCTGTCCATAGCTGACTCTAAGTTCAATGGGTTGTTCATGCTCTCCATGGCTATTCATGCTATCCATGACTGTCCATACTGGATATGCTGTCCATACCTGACTCCAAGTTCAATGGGTCATTCATACTCTCTATGGCTATCCATGCTCTCTATGGCTGACTCCAAGTTCAATAGGTTGTTCAGGCTCTCCCTGGCTATCCATGCTGCCATGGCTGACTCCAGGTTCAATAGGCTGCCAGACTTCCTGCCTCAAGGTCTGACCAACTCTGTTGTTCCATCCATGTCCTAGAGATCCCTGTACTGAAGATAGCCTAATTGTAACACAAAATCCTAGCTTTGTTCTTATTCTCTATCTTAGTCTGCTCCACTGAGTTCCTTTATCCTAAGAACATGTCTCCAGCAAAGCTTTTTCATAGAAAGCCTCACCTCAAACTCTCTTGCTAGGGACCCTTACAAGCCTATTCATTTAACACTTAATCCATATTTTCAGACCCCAGGAAACCCAGTCACTAGCCATGGGTCCAGACTGCTGTCTAACTTCAGGAACTGAGCATCATTTTCCTCACATGGAAGAAGGCAGGTAGATGAGGTGATATATGCATTCCCCCACCTGCTCCTCTGAGATGGGCCAGATCAGAGATCCTGCCATTTCTGGTGTAACTAACGTATCCAGAGCAAAACCTACAGTCTTGGGCACTTCATTAGCACCCAGCTCCAGTCCTTCTGTTTTGCTTTTCATGTTTCTTTTTCTCCCTAGTTTACAGTCCAGCCACTTTTCACAAATGAACATACTCTGTCCCCAGAAAGCAGCTCCAGGGAGACATTAGTGACCCAGTCTCCCAGTCACTATATCACCTGACAGTACATTCCTTACAGAATGAACTAGTTTATCTATTTTTAAACTTCAAGTAAATAAAAGCACATCAAATGCACTATTTCATGCCTGGCTTCTTCTATATAATAACATGTTAGGAGATTTAATCAACTTGAAATCTTTCGCAGGGAATGATGTTAACCTGACTAGGTGGTTGAGAATCAGGTATGCCTTCCCCATATTCTTCCCCTCTGTGAATACCTTTGAGGACTCATGTAGAGAGTGACAGCATTCACTCTGGAAGACACTTTGAATCCCTGAAATGCTGAGTGGACAGGCAGAAGAACCTAACTGCACTGGGGGACACATGTCACATTCACCATAATCATAATCACAAGAGTCAAAGGCAGGAACCATGGAGGGGAGGGGAAGTATAAAAACCAGTTATGTAAGAGCCATACTGTACAGAAAGTGGTGTTTTGGGATCTTTGAAAAATGTAATCTGCCTTAGGACCACCTAGAGCATGCTGGTTGATGATAGGACAGTCAGTGGCAGTCAACAGCATGATCCCAAAATGAGGCCTATAGACAAATTTCTAAACAGTCTTAGTAAATGAGAAACACAGAGCCAAATACAGAGGTAACAGCCAAAGAGATCAGAGCAATAGCCACGACTACCTTTAGCTTACCACCAGAAGTAGCTTCCCCAGAGAGAGAGAGCTTCTTCCTGTCTGACTTGTCTTTTTATTGCCTTTCTGTTCTGCCTTCTCATTGGCTCTAAACCCAACCACATGATTTCCTCATCATTTCCTGTCTATACAGACCTCCAGGTCTCTATGGTTGGTACTGGGATTAAAGGTTTGTGTCACCACGCTTGGCTGGGTCCTTGACCACACAGAGACTCTGCCTGTCATGTGATCAGATTAAGGATGTGTGCTACCACTGCCTGACTCTGCTTATGGCTCCCTTTGACCTCTGATCTCCAGGCAACTTATTTATTAACATACAAATAAAATCACATTTCAACACAAATAAAATATCACCGTAGAGGTCTTTTCAGTCTCTCAAGGAAAAGGAAAGCAGGTGTGGGTGGGTGGTGCCAGTAATCCCAGCACTTGGTGGGCTGTAGGATTGTGGGTTCAACCAACAGCAGCCTGAGCTTCATGGTGAGATCCTATCTCAGTGAACTGAAATAACAGAGGGAAGAGAGATCTGGCTCCAACATCCAGACGCTTGCTCTAAAACACACAGTCTTGAGAGCAGTGTGAAGACTAGAACTTCTGAAGCCAGTGGATCAGCAAACAACTGAAAAGGCAGTTACTCACAGTTCCCAAGAGGAAGGGACACAGCATGCCGTGAGGGGTACACTCAAGGAAACAGCAAATTTGGACAGAGGCGAAGAGGGAGGAAAGGGAACCGAGTGAGTCTGTTTCAAGTGTTGTAGGAAACACTAGTGGAGTCAGGGTAAGCCACCCTAGGATAGCCCATTTTGAATCCTTTCAGAGGGTTCTGCAGCCCCGCTAGCTGCCCTTGATGGTCTACTACTTGGCCCTGGTAGGATTAGGGCAAGTACACAGTGACCTGGAGCATGAAAGCCTGTGGAAGGAAATGACTGAAAGGGGGGTCTGGATTGGTTGGATTGCACTTGGAAACTGAGCTACCAGGGAGCCACTCAAGAGCCGATCACGATCATTAGCTTTAGGGTGTGGCTTGCTGTGGGAGGTACCTTCCTTGCAAGGTCAGCATCAGAACACAAGAAATGAAAGTCTTAATAAATTCAAGGCTCCAGTAGTGTCAATGCTCTCCTGGGGTATGTTTGGTTATTACTGTTTGTCCTTGGATTATTTTGTTTTAGATTTGGCATTTTAACAACTACTGTGCAGCCATCCATCTTCTGGTGTTTCCTATGAGACCAGGCCAGCAATCTCCTTCCTCTTAGGTAAGCAGGAGCAGGAACTTGGCTAAGGTAATGACATTTGATAGGTTATTAAATTTGAGATACTCTAGATTTTTTTTCCCTTCTAATACATGGAAGAGGTATGAGGTGTCTGATCCTGACCACTAAACTAGGTAAGACTGTCAACAGGAAAACTTACAGCCTTGAGCTGTGACTTGGGATCTCCCATATCCAGCATGGCCATCAAGTTCTGAGAATGAATGTCCCACAGGCAGATGTACACAGGAAACAGAAACATCCCATCCTAGAATCCTCACAACATCCCTCTGTCACATTCTACCGAGTAAGCAGGTATTGGACCAGCCCAGAGTCCAAGGGAAGAAGAATATATTCTCATCTCAATGAGGAGAGTAAAGACTATCACCATCATCATCATCATCATCATCATCATCATCATCAATCCACCATACAACCAAAGAAGCCAGATTCTCTTTCAGCTCTGGAAAGTATAGGAAACAGAAGCAATATGGGCTTGGCCTGTGAGTGAAACAGTGCCACAGCTTGATGCTAATAATATCTTTTTCATCTGCTTGGAAAAAAAGCATTTGACTGTCTACCCTTAATCCATGCTTTTATCAGGATGGGCTAATGGGTGTGCCGTTTTTCATTAGTCATATTGGGAGTTCTTCGAATGCTTTTTATCAATACACCAAGTCTTTTGTGAAACAAGCCAAGTTTTCAGTGATGAGTGTGATTAACTTCCTTCCATCTGTCCCACCTTCTTCCATCTGGAATGCCTATTTGTCTCACTTAGGCCTCACATCTGGCCTCTGAATCTTTTTTTCTCCTTGCAATTTCCATTTCTGTGATGTTCCTTCTGTTTTGAAAGAAAGCGTACTTTGTACCACATCTCTTCAGCCACTAATTGAGTTGTTGGCAGTGACCAGTCTCTATTTGTTTATTGAGGTGGGAGTGGAGGAATCACACATAACATATGAGACCCCTGCCTGCAATGTGTTGTGGTGTGTGTACACTTGTGTATGCATAAACATGTACATATGCTTCCACTTCCACGTATTTATAAGTTACCAGAACAGCATCTTCTCTTTTGCGGGTATTAGGCCATGCCCTTCAAAACTAATTACAGCTTCTCACCATGCTTTTGATATAATTAACATTCATGATTGATCTTTTCACATAAATCATGGTGTCTTAAAGATTTATCAGGTAAGAACAAAGCAAGCATTTTCCCACATAATCAATATTATATGCGGTATTCAAAAAGTAACATTTTAAAAGAAATGAAAATAGTTATGATTTACAAGTTATTCTACATGTGCCATGGATACTAATCCCCTGTGGGTTTCTCACACCGAGATTCTGCCTGTAATGATTCATCTGAACAAATGACCTATCAGGTTTCTTGAATTCTAAGACTACAAAGAAAAGAGGGGCTTCACCTAGAAACTGTCTCAAAAGTTTTTACTCTGGTACAGTAAGAACTTTAATTCTGTAAAACTATTTAAAATTATCCTTGTGGTGGAGGACAGAAAGGAGTTACAACCTTCCTTTCTTGGTCCACTATCTATTTTCATTCTGTTCTTTATCCTCCATTCTCCACCCACACTTGCCTCTCACCCTTTGCTCCCTACCCCAACACTGAGAAGTGGGCTCAGGAAGGTGAGTCTTCGAAGAGAGGGCCTTACTTCTAGAATGTGTGGTGGTATTGTGTTCCCCAAAATATTGTGCACCCTAGTAAACTTATCTGGGGTCAGAGAATGGAATAGTCACTAGATACAGAGGCTAAAAAATGGTGGCACTCACACCTTTAATCCTAGCCTTCTGGAGGCATGGATCTCTGTGAGTTCAAGGCCACATTGGAAACAGCCAGGCATGGTGACTCATGCCTTTAATCCCAAGAAGTGAGCCTTTAATCCCAGGGAGTGATGGCAGATAGCAGAAAGGTATATAAGGCGTGAAAACCAGGAACTAGAAGCATTTGGCTGGTTAAGCATTTGACTGGTTAAGCTTTCAGGCTTCTAGCAGCAGTTCAGCTGAGACCCATTCTGGATGAGGACTCAGAGGCTTCCAGCCTGAGGAAATAGGATCTGCTGAGGAACTGGCGAGGTGAGGAAGCTGTGGCTTGTTCTGCTTCTCTGATCTTCCAGTGTTCACCCCAATAACTGGCCTCAGGTTTGATCTTATTAATAAGAACTTTTTAAGATTCCTGCTACAAGAATGCTTGCTATCTGGCTTGGTTAGGTTTCCTAGCCACCTCAAACCCTGGAGGGAGCTTTCACGGTTTGTAGGAGGCTTCCCAGTGGACACACCAGATGAAAGCCATCCGTACTAGGGAAAGCCTCCCACCAGCTGGCCTCCCAGGAAGCTCGCTCTCAGTTTCTACATCCTGAGACACACGTTAAATCCATCTATCTGAAGCTGCTGTATTTAATGGGAGACGATTGGCCCAAGGCAGTCACCACTGAGGACAATTATTTCTGTGTATGTACTCTGCTCCCTTGTTTGCTGGTTCCCTGACATATCCACTGGAGTCATTTATAACCATGCAGAAAGCTACAACTTGTGCATTCAGCCTTCATATTCTCACTGGAGGACACATGGCTTCTCTGTCAAAGCTGTTGGGGTAAAGGTCTACAGTGAGCTATAAGTTGTCACGGTCTCCTATTGGTTTTGACACAGTGAGTGGAAACTGGTCAGGAGTAGTGACATCTATTACAGCATTTTCAAGATATTAAAGACCGATTTATAGCCTACTTAGATTGAGGCTTCCCTGTTAATCCATACACATACATATTTGCTGAAACCACATTGCCTTCTTACTTAAGGGACCTATGTGTAAGTATAGATGTTTGCTCCCTTCCTGGGACCTCCAAGACCATCATAGTAGATGAGATTTGTAAAAGGACTCTTGTGCAAATCAGATACACAGCATCTTCTCATTTTGCTCTTGCTCTTTCAATTTAGGTGTGCAACGTCTATTGCTTGTCAATTTTAAATATAAGAGGATGAAGAGATGTCTTAGCAGTAAAGAGCACTTACTTGAGGCTCTTGCACAACTCAGTTCACAACTACCTGCAATTCCATTGTAGGGGATCTGACATTCTTCTGGCCTCCATGGTCCCCCAGGGAGCCCGCAAGCCTCTGCAGATAAGTCCCTGTTGTCTAAAACCCTCCACCCAGCTTGTGACAGAGGCTCTACTTCCAGAGGCACTTGACTGAAGGTGTTCCTTTGATGCTCCAAAATGCAACAAGCAAACAGAAAGGATGTCCCTGAAGAGATCCACAGCTTCTCTCTGGTAACACAGTGCCTAGCATTAGGACGTGGGGTGCTAGTGTGCACAGCCCTGTTGTGAATACAAGTGTCATAGAACTAGGAAGACTCATGGATCTTACTTTCTGTGCTAAGAATTTCTTGGCAATTGATTCTTCCAACTATTTTGTTTCTGACATTTTCTGTGATTGATTATCCAAATTAGCCTACCATAACGTACGCTGGCTCTAGATATGATTGCTACATATATCGACTCTGACACTCACATTTCTATTACTTATAAATTTTGTGGATTTTATATACAAGGAAACCCTCAAAGTAGGTGATAATAGTATATGGGGAAAGGGCTGTTCTCATGTGTTATCAGAGAGATGTGCCAGAAGCAGGGCTAAAATTCATAGTTCATACGTTTATAACTCTCCAATGTCACATGGTAGATTTCAAATTCTCAGAGAATCTGCTCAGTACCATTCCCTCTAGTCCATCTCCTTTCTGCAAGGTGTTGTTGAAAGATAAGAAGAAAAATATTGCTAAATCCCCTTTATACCTCAAAGGTGGACGTTACTGTATCATTTTAATGAATTATCGTGGGGGAGTGGGGCAGACCCTGAGGGTATCCCATATGTGCAGAAAAACATGCTGGGCAGAAGCATGCCATGCAGGCATGGAGGAGGTGGCAGTGGCCAGTAATTTACAACCCAGGTGGCCCCAAGGGGCAGGTTTCAAGGGGGCAGGTCAGAATATTAACATCATCAACCAGTTCCTTTGCATGGATGACTCAGAAACTCACCAGGAAATATGAAGAATAACAGTCTCTGTTGTTTTCTTTGGTCTTGTTGGATATTTGATACAAAAATCTCAATTTATAGCCTTTAAATTTGCTGTTTTGGTCAATAGAGAAGATACAATTTGCAAAAAGAAAATGTACTCATATTACTTTTGCAGAATCAATAAAACTTAAAGAAGCACTAGATATATTTCAAAATTATATGAAGACTTAGAGGCTCATCTGCACTGTTGTTAACAACAGGCAAGACAAACATTGTTTTAATAAGCTGGTGTTGCTTGTGGTCAATTGTGAAGAGAATGAAAAGAGAAAATCACCTTTCACTGTCTTCGTTGCTGAGATTCCTACAAAAATGAGGAAAAAATATTAAGAGTCCAAAGACTTCTTGTTGCTTTCAGTGAGATGAATTCACTTTCTCAAGTAACACCTTCTCATCTTGCCCTTCTGTTCATATAGATTCAAATATTTAGTTGGTTCTTGATATACAACTTTAAGTATGATTGATAGCTGCAGATTGACCTTGGATGTCTTATTTTCCCTTAATTACTGATTAGAGATATGCCACCTGCCTCTGTTGCATCTTTATCACCTGGAGTAGCAGCAGTCAATAATCCCATCTCATGATGTAATTGCTCACAAGTGTGTTTCCTCTACTTTTGATACTATAAGTGATATTTGATTTGGTGACTCTAAATACTTAGAGTATTTGTACACCTGGAAGGTGGCTTAACTTAAACAATATAGCATAATGTATTTTCCTTATTTTTAGCTCCATTTCAAATTAGCATTTAACAAATTTACCGATAACACACTAAAAGAAACTCAATGGATTTTATCCTCTAAACTTGTCAAAAACTATAGTAATTAAACATGTATAGATCTGTCAGAGCATGATGAAACAGGAACTCTGATAAAATTAGATTTTCCCATATACTTGAGAAAGTCAAAATAATTTAGAACATTTATTAAAATGTAAATTTTTAAATCATTTGACTTGGTCTTATAGAAATAAAATTCTACAATACAAGCATGCTTTCAGTCAAATTTCCCTATTTTCGTTCAGTCACATAAAGATTTCTGACAAGAGGAGACCAGGCAGTGATGTGAGTAGTAGGACTGAGAAATTACATGGGACAAACTTTGTGGTCTATCAAGTCCCAGGAGAAGTAGCTTGCACCCTAAAAATTTTGATGTTGTGTTGTCCAAACTGTTTGCTTCCTTTATGAACTAATTCGTATGAAGAAAACATATATATATATATATATATATATATATATATATGATGTTATGAATCAAAGAAAGCAAACATCATATGTTATCAACTAAAATAACTTTGACTCAATAATCATTCCTCATTTATCACATCTGAAGTTTTCTGAAGTAAGCGTCTCTGTCCAGTCTCTGATTATGTCATTTTGATTTTCCCTGCTATCCCTTCTCAAGGATTCCAGGGAAATGGGTGACATATAATTTGAAGAAGGAAATGAAAATACACAATATATTTGTGTCATTTGAGAATTCTTTTTAGATATCTCTTTGTGTCCATGTGTGGCACTTCTATCAGAACAAGATGCATGAGTTTATGAGTTGTCTGTTCCCACTTTGCTTGCAATTCTAACAACTCGCCACTAGGAGTAATTTGCATCTAGAGACACTAAATGGAAAATGTGATTTTTCCATGACTTATTTTTTTATTCACAGCAGCCTCTATACTCTTCTATTTACCTAATATCCTTTAATAATAAGTTTTAAAATATTTTCTAAGAATATAGTTGTCTTTTAAGAATACATTCCATAGCATACTTCTAGGTGTTGGGGTAGAAATGAAACCCCAAATAGCCAAAACTTCAGTCTTGCTCATAAAAGCAAATCTTTCATAGATCATAGTTCACAGAAAAGAAAAATCCAAGGATGGGGGAAATACTTCAGCCTTGAAAGTGTCTCAATGGCTCTGTGTTCAATCTTCAGTACTACAAAAACAAACAAGCAAATATAAACAATAACAAAAAAAACCAAACAAAGACAAGGGGCGAACACACCTGTATGAAAAGAAATGAGAAGTAGTCAGAGAGGCCAAGATAAGAAAGCCAATCAGGAATGACTTCTGAAATATTCCAGAATAACATATTTTGATCCAGGGCAACTCAAGGAACAGCATATGAGAGAAGGGCAGCCTTCCTTCCACCTTGCCCATGAGAACACCATCTTCCACTGCAGCAGAAATGGCAGATCATTCTCATTATCAGAGACTGCAGTCTATACCAAAATGGATCTGTGCAAACAAATGTACAAAATTCATTCTTGGCTTTTTGAGAAAGGGTCTTGTGTAACCCAAGTAGCCTCAAATTCACTAAAAACTACTCACCTCACCTCTTGGGAATGTGGGTGTCATGTTCTCTAAACTGCTTCTTGCTGTCTGGGGGCAATGGCATCTTTAGGGGAACCTTGAGAAAATTGAGATAATGGTCAAGTACTGGGAGAGCTAGCCATATCATTTGTTGCTGATGGGGGAATGTCTTTTTCCATACTGTGAAAATATGTTGCTCTGATTGGTTGATAAAAAAGCTGTTTGGCCAATGGTGAGGCAGAATAGGGTTAGGTGGGACATTCTAACTAGAGAGGAGGAAGGAGAAAGGCAGAACAGAGAGGAATGCCAGCTGCCGCCATGAGAAACAAGATGTAAAGATACAAGTAAGCCATGGCAAAGTATAGATTTATAAAAATGGGTTAATTTAAGATGTAAGATCTAGCTAGAGAGAAGCCTGAGCCCTGGTCATGCAGTTATAAATAATATTAAGCCTCTGCGTGTTCATTTGGATCTGAGCAGCTGTGGGACTGCAGGACTGTGGGGCCAGGTGGGACCAGGAAAACTCTAGCAACAGTTGTCCAGTGTCTATGTAATGGAAAAGTATAGGGCTTATCTGAACTCCAGGCAAAAGCAGTCTGTGAGGCTGGATCATCTCAGCTGGCAGCTTTGAAGATGTTCTGGATGTAGAATTTTGAGAGGAAACTATAACAACAGAGGCATTCTGAGATCACATGTGCTACTTCTCTTTATTGGTATCTGGTCCTTTTTCTGAAAACACATAAACTTTTAAAAGTAGCATATATATCTGTATTAACACAAGTATGGAATATGCAGTATGTACAAGTCAGCTAAAGATGATTTTCTGTTTTATGTTTGAGCTAGTAAAAAGCATCTATCAATCTTATTTGTTTGGACTGCATAGTCAAGCCTCTATCCATGTCACATAGAAGGATGGCATGTAATAATAAGTCATGAAAACTCTGTATCAACAAGACTTAACATGTCTCATCCAGTCTCAGAGCTGTTCCCATGCAAAAGGATCAGAATACACATTTCTGTCTTGTAGTTTTTCATGGCTTTTTTCCTCATTTCTGTAGCTAAGATCCTCAGAAGGACTCCCCTGGTCAAATCTGATCTCTATTAACTTTGAAGCAATCCATAGGTTCTGGTTTCCTGTGGAAACAAAAGCACAACTTCTCCCCCAACACAACACATTATCTGAATTCCATTTTTGAAACCAAAATGTCCCTAAAGCATATAGACTGGTTTAATTCAGCAATCTCTTCCACAATCCAATGTCTCTCAGCAACTGTTGTTTTCTGTTCATTAGCATTTAATTTTTTTTAAATTAACAAAGCACCATATAATGCCCAAACTCCCTGTGTTATAATATTTTCCACTTTACATGGCTTATTTTTTATATTACTTTACTCTTTTTTTAAGATTTTTAAAATATTTTTAAATTATTTTTTCCTTATGACTGTCTATACCCTTTTTTTTTCTTTAGTATCTAAGCACATTTTAAAGCATACTCTATCTGTTCAGAGTTTTTCTCAGCCTGGACCTGACTTTAGTGTGTCTGCAGTGTTTTCTGACTACATAAGCCAAACCTTAAACTGTTAGGCAGTGGTTAGGCCCTCCACCCTGCCACTCTGGTGGTTGGTTTTGACCCCATTAGGTCAGTAAGAGCAGAGCCTCATGCTTGTGGGCCTCTGCCTGAAGCTGGTCTATCTGCCCCAAGTCTGGTAGGCACGTCTACCTAGTCTCCTGACTACACATCCTGCTGCTCTTAAACCCCATTCAAGTGCTCAGTAGCAGGGCCCCTGTATGCTGAGCCTACCTGAGAGACTGTTCTCTCATGCCCTATGTGGATATTTGAGTTTCATGTTTGAGCATCATATACAGTGATTCTTTCTCTGTCCCACCAGCCAGCTCCCAAATAGCTACATGAAGACTTCTTATTAATTATGAAAGCTCAGCCTTAGCTTAGGCTTGTTTCTAACGAGCTCTTATAACTTAAATTAACCCATTTGTATTAATCTATGTGTTGCCATATGGCTCATGGCTTTTACCTCTCCTCCTACATGTCTTGCTTTCGCTGTGTTCTGCTAGCGACTCCCCCTTTCTTTTTCCCAGAGCTCTCTCTGTCTGGAAGCTGTGCCTATATCTCCTGCCCAGTTATTGGCCATTTAAGTTTTTATTAAACCAATCACTGTGACATATCTTTACACAGTGTGATCAAATATCTCCAACAGCTGGTGGTACAGCTATAACAGATTCTGTCTGCAGCTTGTGAGCCATTAGAATGGTCTGAGGTTAAATTGGGGCATTGAGGTCCATCATAAAAATTAACTTGCAAGTTCTGATATGCTGGAAGTGACCTTGAAGCTGCTGTCTTTTCCATCATCTCTCACTGGCAGGTCTAATGTAGATGTTTATTAAAGCAACACTGAGATTAGTAGAGCCATGTGCCAGATTCTCCATCTTCTCCACATCCCATCTAATCTCAACGATAAGAATAGAGATAAATGAAAGTGAGGGACCATGATTTTGAACTAAAAGGCCTTTGAAAACAAAACTGTAGTAAAAACACAGTAAGGTAAGAATATATCTACAGTGTCTCTGGCAGCTGAGGGAAGTGGGTACAATGCAGTCTATCAGCTCAACCTTAGCAGAGAGCAGACTGAGAGGGGCTCACTACAGTCTCATTGGCTTTAGCTTTGTGTTGTTCTCATTCTTTGGACTCATTTTCCTCCTGCCTCTCTGCTCTTCCAAAAGGAACCGTGTTTGTTTTAAATTGAGAAGCATAACCCCTTGGCTCCTTACTTACTTTGAGCAGCAGGAAAACCAAAAAGGAATGAATTTTGAATACTGAAAAAACAGATTGGAGGAAATACACTGGAGACAGTGTTCAAGAGGAGTTTATTCAAGTGAGGCAGGAGCCTTTATAATCCTGCCAAGGCCAATGACTCCCGTGGTGTCTCCATGTGGATCAGCTTTGGAGACACCAGCCAGTGGAGCCTTCTTCTCTGGCCAGTCTGTGCAGCAAGCTTCTGCTTCAGTCCTGTCTTGCTGTTCAAAAGCTCATTATTCAGCTCCCTGGCTTCTACCTCCACTCTGCCCCTCCTGTCTGCTGTTATTGGGCCATTTTGCTGCTTGCTGGCATTGCTTTCGGAAGGTGGGCAGCAGAGGAAATTGAAGGAGGTAAACTATGAACCAACCATTGTTGATACTGCCACACAGATTTGATAGGTGATTGTGTGAAAAGGGAGGTGGAAATGTGTGCCCCAAAAGAAGATTAAGGCTATTTTAAGAATCTTGTGGCTCATCCTATCACAGTCTAGCATGAAAATGTGGCCATTGGTGAAGCTCATTTCAGAAAGGAGGTGAAACTCAGAACTCAAGCAGGAAAAAAATCTAAGTTCACACAGAGTGATTGCTTTGGGAAGTTGAGTTGGGGACTAAAGAAAGAGGAAGAATGGAAAAGTGGTAGTTGGGGCACTGGGAGGCTGTCCATTTCTAGAACACTGCCTATGACTCCAATGTGCTGAAGTAACCAAATGATTTCTTGCTATATGACCCTCGCTTATGAGCACCACATTTGATGAGCCCAAGAGAAGCCATCTGACATAATCCCTCCTGATTCAGTGCAAGGGTTTGATTTGAACCTATGAATTATGGTTGAGAACTTAAATTAAGAAAACTGGGAGAATACTTCCTTTAGACAATAGAATTGGAACCAATGAAGTCCTTAAAAACCAGGTTCCAGCATGAATTACAAAGGAGTGGACAATCTAAGAAAATTACGATGAAAAGTAGGTTCATCAGCATACATATTAATTGGCAACATAGAGATCTTAGAACTCCTGACATTGGGCTTTTGAAGTGGTCTTAACAATTTATATTTTTGCTTGTGCAGTTGTCCATGCTTATTACTAGATGGGCATGCATATATAAGCTGACCTATTAGAGATGAAACAGTGGATATGTCTGCTCGGTGGAGGGGGAACCTAGAACATGATGGATATTGTTCCTTCTCACTCTAAAAGTCAATAACTCTACCTAACTTCAGCCTCTCATTCCCTCATTACAGGCTCTATAGAAAAGGATGGTACAGGGACTTGCCCTTGACCAAGTTAAGGCAGGTGAATTTTTTTGTCTCTATTCATAGTGGATTTTTTTCTATTGCCATTTAATAATTTACTAAATGAGTTGATTTGTCTCCAGTATGTGTTACAGTAACAGAAAACTGACTAGCACAAATATAAACTTCATGGTATCTGGAGTCTTTCACTCAGTTGTTTGGCTTGCGTATTTCATTCATGTCATGGCTGCACTTAGGCATTTCTACTGTTGAGTAATATTGTAGTCTGTAACTTGAGTACACCACTACTGTCCATTTCACTCTTGATGAATATTAGCTCATTTCAGTTTGAGACTATCATGAATAGTGCTGCTATGATCTTCTCATAGATAGGTTGCAGAGCACATATGGACATTGTTGTGGGTCATTAATGAAAATGAGTATACAGAATGAGTATAGAAGCTGGTGGTGGTACACATCTGTATTCAGAGTGCTTAAGGGGTTGAGGCAAGAAGATGAGTTCACAGCCAACCTGGGCTATGTAGTAAGACCCTATCTATAAAAACAGATAAACTAAGTTTTTAAAAATAAAGTAGGCAAATGTGTAGTTGTGAATGCTTTCAGGAAGATCTCTAAAGTAGTTGGGTGTAACATGAATCTTAAAAGGTCTTATTAGTAGAAAACAAATCTGGAACCAGGTATTGGGGTAAATTCTGGAAGATCAGAGAAGCAGAACAAGCCACAACTTCCTCACCTTGACAGTTCCTCAGCTGATCTTGTTTCCTCAGACTGGAAGCCTCTGAGCTGAACTGTGCTACTCAAAGCCTAAAAGCTTAACCAGCCTAGTTCCTGGTTTTCACGCCTTATATACCTTTCTGCTTTCTGCCATCACTTCCTGGGATTAAATGTGTGAGTCACCATTCCTGGCTATTTCCACTGTGGCCTTGAACTCACAGAGATCAGGATGGATCTCTGCCTCCCAAGTGATAGGATTAAAGGTGTGTGTGCCTCTGTATTTTCTGTATTTTCTGGCCTCTGTATCTAGTGGCTGTTCTGTTCTCTGACTCCAGATAAGTTTATTGGGTGCACAATATTTTGGGGAACACAATATCACCACAGCTGGGCATTAGCTTTTGTTTAAATGCTCTCTTACTCCTGCATCAGCTCCTATATATTATCCCCTTCTGCTCCTTCCATCACTACCACGTGGCTGCAATAGGAACTTACTGCCTGTCTGCTTAGGGTTTGGTGGAATGTGCATACACACATTGAATTTGAAAACATTCAATATTTCACATATTCTATGATAAAGAAGGCTTTCTGGAAATTTTGTCCTGTTCCTCCTGTACTCAAGACACTGAAATAACTGCATGCATCGAGGGCCAATTTTGTCTTCAAAGGTAACCATTTATAGAGTCCCCATTCTTGGACCTCTGATCACTCTATTTTGTGCCTCCAACAAGATTCAAGGTCCACTGAGCTCTGTCAAGTCTAGTTTATTCTGTGTTCCCCAATCTTTGCTTCTATTTCTCCACACCTGGGCTGCACTCTCTGCTTGAACTGAACTCATCAGCACTTGATGCTACTGTGTCCCCATCATTTGTCTCTCTTCACTCAGTACCCAGACCCTACAGATTTGTACCTCACAAGGCTGTATCAGTTGGCTTAGGTGGTTTCTTCAGGTGAGGAAGATTCTTGAGGTTAAGTAACAACATCTTTGACAAGTTTGACAAGCGGGCCTTGTGGCTCTCACCAAAATTCCAACAGTACCACACATTTTCTGGACCTAGTCATATGTCATAGTCATCTGCTCACACCCAACAGAGGACGTGTTTGGGGAAAGCAGAGCTCTCTCCACTCCCCACTTTCATTTTTCTTAGCTCCTGCTGTCTGTGCTCCAGGGAGACTCAGCAAGATTCTCCAAGGTCCTGTACTTTGTCTCTGTACTGAGGGTTTATGAGGTTGGGACTTGCTCCAAGATATTCTTGAGACATGATTACAATGAGTTTTGTTCATTGAATTTTAAAAATGAATGAGCTAATAAAGTGCCTGCTTTATTACACTTTAGTGTAAATTAAGCAACCACATGACTTTTTTACTTTTAAAATTATCAAGTATATCAGTTTTGTGTCTGTGTGCAATTAAATTTAACACTATTGGTCATTTTTTTGTGAGTTGTATGTGTGGTGTTTGTACATATTGGTGTTAGTGCATATAGGTATGTGTGTGAAGGTAGTTTTCTGTTTTTTAAACAAGATCTTTCAGTGGACCTGGAGATCTTTGATTTGGCTAGACTGGCAGGTTAGTGGGCTCCAGGGATCTGCCTGTCTCTGGCTCCCCAGAGTTGTGATTACAGATATATTCCACCCCATTTAGCTTTTATACTATGGATATTGAGCTCATGGTTGTGCAACAGATACATTACCAAAGATTTAACCATCTCTCCAGCTTCTTATTGACGTTTTTTAATGTGAGAAATATTGTGAGTAAGTTAGGGCTCCAGATATGACAGAAATCATAGAATTTATTCTTTAAGAAAATGGTTACCTCAGAGGAATCAGAAATCATCAAGTCAAAAATTTTACCAATATTTCCATATTTTATGCCAACATTCTCAGAAGCAGAACCCAAGACAAGGATTCCAGGGCAAAGTGTAGGGTTTCAGTTGATGTTGGGTAGCCCATATGAGCCTCTGGATACAAGCAAGCCCTTTAGGGTGGGGTTACAAAATTTTGCAAATAAAATTATAAGATGTCTTGTTAAATTTTAATTCCTGCTGAACAACCTGTAATATTTTAGTTTGAGAGAGTTCCAAGCAATATTTAGAGTATACTTATAAAAATTACCTGTTGTTTACCTGAAGACAAAAATGTAAAAACCGGGGCTATGTTTATCTAGCAGCCCATCTCTGCAGGCCTTTAGGAGAATACGTAGTCTAGAGAGTGCTCCCTAGTTGTCCTCTCCAGAGGCAATGAACTTATGGTACTTAACTTCATCCATCACCAGCTGACTCCCAGTGGTGTGAAACTGGAAGTATCTCAGTCCAACCATAGGAGGAGAGGAGGCCAGGGGACAACACATTGACCCTCTAAGGGTACTCTCAGTGGAAGAGGACACATACGTGCAGTAGGAACTAGGCAGGCCACTGATAGAGTCTGCCACATTCCAAAACTAAAATTGAAGCTGGTTTGTGCTGTGGGATGGTCTGTATGTCAAGTGTGTTGCTGATTGGTCAGTAAATAAATCACTGATTGGCCATTGGCTAGGCAGGAAGTATAGGCGGGACAAGGAAAAGAATTCTGGGAAGTGAGAGGCTGAGAGAGAGACATTGCGAGCCGCCATCAGGACAAGGAAGATGTAAGGTACCAGTAAGCCATGAGCCATGTGGCAAAGTAAAGATTAATAGAAATGGGCTAAATATAAGAGTAAGAGCTAGACAATAACAGGCCTGAGCTAATGGCCAAGCAGTTTAAATAATGTAAGAGTCTGTGTGTTTATTTTATAAGTGGGCTCTGGGACTGGCGGGACTTGGTGGCGGGAGCTGGAGAGAAATTCTCCAGCAACAAATGGCGTCCAACGTGGTGGCAAGAGTTTCCACCTAAAAACTTAGAAAAAAAGATTCTAAAACGGACCTAAAAACAGCTTCCTAATTGTCTCTCTCAAATAAGCGGCAGCTGCCGGTTTGAGCTACTGGCGGGTTCCTAGCGTGCGCTCTCGACCTGCAGTATGGTGGGAATGAGGCCTCTGCAAGTAGCACATTAAACTGTGTGGTGAATTTAGCCTTTGCTAGTACAAAACAAAAAAAGAGGTTTCTGGGCTACACGCTACTTTGGTAAAAGTGTAGACCCACTATTTCTGAGAGTTATGGCTCCCAGAGCTGGCGGAAAGCGGACCGCCGCCATGTTGGGAAGCTGAAGTGGGCAGAGCCAGCAGCCACTGCGCCGTTTCAGGCTTAGAAGGCTGCAGTTTAAAGCAATAGGCTCAAGCTAATATAAAAAAATAAGCCACGTAAAGATGACTACCACACAGAGAATCTGGATTACGTTCTCTTTGATATTCGTAACTGCAGAAAAACATTTGATTGTAAAAGCTGTTGAGTTATGCCAAAATGTATATTTTAAAGGTACCTTGACTTCAAAATTTGGATATAAGGATATGTTGCTTTGGAAAAGAGTCTCTGCTTTTGTTTCCACAGAAAGCCAGAGACTATGGATTTGTTCCAGATTAAGATACATCAGGTTTGACCAGCCCAGACCCCCTGAAAGGTCTCCAGTGACACCATGGCCCAGATGATTCAACATTCAGAATGGTTTCAAGGCAACTGGCTCAGACGATACAGCCTCACGGACTACTCCATGATCCTAAAATTTTCTTTGTGTCCCCATAAGATACAGCGCCCCCCTCCAGCAGGAAGTAGTAAGAGAAGCTACGCCCAAATTCCCAAATATACCAAGCTGGCTTTAGAGATGGAATTGGCTCACTCCCCCTCTAAACCCAGATATATTGCTCAAAAAAAAAAAAATGGTTAAGAGATTCTTGTGTCCAAAATCAGAAGAGCCCTCTGATGTGGGACAGAGAAAAAACAATATTTTTATTTAAATCAGGTTGATTATAAATACAATCTCTTTCTAAAACAAAAAGGGGGATAGTTTAGATATGATAGGATGAAAGGGTAGATTAATGAACCTACTTTTAAAGAGTAACAACTTGTTTAAAATGTTTTACATTGCTACAGATTTTAGTTTATTGATACAAATTTAAACTTAATTTTGTTATACTGTATATATATTTCTATTCTTGTTTGAGGTATTATGTTTATGTAACTCATTTAAAATTGTAATGGATAATTAAAAAATAGATTAATAGTTAGTCATTTATGATAATATTTGTAGCCATGTTAGTTAAGTCTTCTAGGTATACATAGATATATTTCAGATAGATAGGTATATATATATATTTAAGATTATTGTCATATTGTATATTACACTATACACTCCTACCTCTGTTATAACATCTTGTGTATTGTCACAACTTTGAAGTCATCGTTCTTTACCATACACTTGCTTATAGACTGTCTACCTTGTTTACGTGAAGCCTTAGTCCTTAGGTTATTTCAGTAGATAAGACTTGTAGATTTATAGTCACCTATGCTTGTTATCTCTATAGTTACGTTAGTCAGGTTATACAGATTTACAGATACATAGGTCAGATGGACAGGTAATCTTCAAACACTTCATAGACCTAGAGAATATGGCATTTAAATAACTTAGAATTCTGTTGATGCGAGACACAATTGCTCCTGGCTGCACCAATTTGATCCCGAGAGAATGTTGGGCTTCTAGACATTTCCATTTGGAAGTTTGTCTTCTTGGCACAAAATGGCCTACTGGGCAAAGAACTGCCCTTGCCTCGACAGCTGACAGTACAAATGCAATGCTATCCTTTCTGGACAAGCGGGTCACAAGGAAAGCGACCACTGTACTCTGCCAAGACAGGGTAAGATGGTCTTTCAGAATTCCTGCTTCTGAAAATGGTCTGTCAGATACTTTAGGCCTGTAGCCAATTTGAATGCACCAACAATGCTGAGAAACATTAGGTGATTGTCCAGGCTGCCAGCTGTCTCGGTCTACTCTCGCAAGATTCCCGAAAGTTGCTTGCATCCATCTACCATTTCTCAGGTACCATTATATTCCTTCTCAGGTCTTTGATGTGGTTAAAGACTAGATACTTACAATTTTCCTTAGTTATAATAAAAGATAAGTTAGATATAAAACCTTAAACTTACAAATATAAGATAGATAGGATCTCTTCTTTAATATTGTAACTGTAATTCTTGCTTGATAATTGTTTTGTTATATGTAATTTTACTATGTTAAAGTTAAAACCTTCCTTTTTAAGAAAAGAAAAGGGGAAGTGCTGTGGGATGGTCTGTATGTCAAGTGTGTTGCTGATTGGTCAGTAAATAAATCACTGATTGGCCATTGGCTAGGCAGGAAGTATAGGCGGGACAAGGAAAAGAATTCTGGGAAGTGAGAGGCTGAGAGAGAGACATTGCGAGCCGCCATCAGGACAAGGAAGATGTAAGGTACCAGTAAGCCATGAGCCATGTGGCAAAGTAAAGATTAATAGAAATGGGCTAAATATAAGAGTAAGAGCTAGACAATAACAGGCCTGAGCTAATGGCCAAGCAGTTTAAATAATGTAAGAGTCTGTGTGTTTATTTTATAAGTGGGCTCTGGGACTGGCGGGACTTGGTGGCGGGAGCTGGAGAGAAATTCTCCAGCAACAGGTTTGAATTCTTGAGAGCAAAGTTAGATAAAAAAAGCAACTTGTCCCTACTGATTTCTCTGGATGAACCCAGATTGTGACTGCAGGTTGTGACAAGGAGAACTAGGCTGAAGAGAGCTATTAAATTATGATGGACTGAAAAGAATTTACTATTTTTACTGTTTTTTAACCATTCCAGAAATGGCATAAGAAAACAAAGATTTCCTGACCTCTTATTTTTGCTAAAAGCAGCCACGCAATTGCAGGAAGTGCCTTGATAGTTCTAAAATTCTTTCTGAAGCTAAGGAACAAGCTTTCCCTGTGTTTAAATTAGAAAAATGAAGCCAAATGATTGTCTCTTCGTCATCAAGGTCAAATAGACTTTCAGAATTCTCTTTATACCAATAAGTGCCAATACTATGGGTATATATTTTTATCATCTGCTCATTGAGTTTCTGTGTGCCACCTGCTCAGATATGTGAGGATGCATATTTCCTCTGTTTTTGCCACTCTGGGGAAGTGTTCAATCCATAATCAAAGACAGAGAAAATGGACTACATATAATTTCAGAGCACTTTCCACTTGCTTTGCAAAGGTGTGTGTTTTCCTGGTCTCTAGGGCCATGGCTCCACTTGGGAATTGTGCAACTCATTTACACAGTGGCAAGAAATCATTTCTTCCTTTCTGACTTCTCCTGGCTGAAATTCCAGTTTTAAGTTATGGGGAATAACAGGTCTTGTGACATGTGACCTATTCAATTGTTCTGTGGAAAGGGCAAAAGACGTTGATAAAATAAGATGTCTTTTTGCAAACATATAAGTCAGGAATTATGTTCTATTGTTTTTAAATAGCCTTAAAGATTCTTCTCTCCCCTTCCTCCTGAAAAAGGTAAGTGCTCCATTTGACTTATTTTTTGTTTGTTTGTTTTTCAAGGCAGGTTTTCTCTGGTTAGCTTTGGTGCCTTTCCTGGAACCCACTCTGTAGCCCAGGCTGGCCTCAAACTCACAGAGATCTGCCTGCCTCTGCCTCCCACGTGCTGGGGTTAAAGGCGTGCGCCACCACCACCCAGCTCGTTTGACTAATTTTTAAAGGCAAGTAATGCACCATAGTCCAGTCAATGGACCATAACCTGTCCAAACTAGTCCATGAGCCTATTGTGATCCTCATTCAAATTGTGCCATTTGTGACGGTAGCCATGGCAGCCATGTATAAACTTTCTGTAAGGCAACCCAATAAAATTAGGTTGGGGCCGAAACATAGTCACGCACTACTTACCAAACAATGTGTACTGGGCAAGGACTATTTTTCTCTTATAGGATGAAGCATCATTTTTAAAATAAATACAAAGTTAGATGGTGCATTAAAGTGAAGCTTAGCAATAGCTTTCAAATGTTTGGCTGTTTTCTGGCTTTAGAAACCAAGTCATACACATCTCTGGTAAGTTTTTCACTATTTCTAACACTTCCATGATGCTTCGTTGAAACATGGCAGCTTATGTATAACATCCAGGATCCCTGTTCATTGTTGAGGTGAATAGAAGGTCTCGATTCTTTTGGTGGGGAATTTTCCAGGTCATGGAAGGCCTGTCTATCACTATAGATGTCCAGACCCACTCTCTGAGCTGGTATAACTGAGCTATGCATTTACAAATGTAATTCAATCACAGCTGGAAGAGTGTCTCAGGGGTGAAACACTTGCCTTCTGTGATAGAAGCAAACAGTTCAGTCTCCAACATCACAAAGCAAACAGTTCAGTCTCCAACATCACAAAGTAAATCAACAATTAATTAATTAATTAATATTTTTAAAAAACTGAGTTGGCTGGCACCCTTTTGTTATCTCAGAATTTAGGTAGAGGCAGGAGGATTAGGAGTCAAGGCAAGCCTTAGCTACAGAGTAAGTTTAAGGTTAACCTGGGCTACATGAGGTCCTATTTCAATAAATATTTTTTAATTTATTAAAATATATAACTATAAAGCAAATTTAAACCTTCGGGCTTTCAAATGTTAAGGTTTGTAAATCTATAGTGCTTATATACATACATACACACACATACATATATATATGTATATATATATATAAAACTAAGTTACTAAAAGATAAAACTGCATAAAGAATATTGGATTCCTGAATGCTCTCATATGATGACATGAAACTTTCACACATGATCTCATTTCTGTGTTTTCTTTTTGCTTTGTAGTTTGGAATTTTTTTTTTTAATACAGGGTATCCTGGAACTTACCACCTAGGTTAGCTTAATCCTAAATTGGCATAATCTTCCTGTCTCTGCATCCCGAATTACTAAGACTATAGATATGAGCATGGGTATGGCTCCACAATCTCACTGAATACACTCTGTACTAAAATCTCAGTGTCTCCCTTCTGCAGTCCTGCAATCTGGGTCTATAGGCCTGTGCTGTTCAATATGGCGGCCATCAGACCTATGTGGCCACTGAAAACTACAAATAAGAGTCAGAACTGGGACATGCAAATTGCATGCATTTCGAAGACTTGGTGCCAAAAATAAAAAATATTAATAAGCTAAATATTATTTTAAGTTGAATATTACATTAAAATTTAGTGAGTTTAGAAGAGGGTAATTGTTTTATTCTTCTCTCATATATTACATCCTGATTGCTGTTTCTCCTTCCTCCCCTCCCCAGTCCCTCTCCCACTTCCCCTCTCCCCAGATCCACCCCACCCATCTTGCTCCTCTCAGAAAAGAGCAGGCCTTCCAGGGATATTCACCAAACAGCATAACAAGCTACTATAAGACCAGTAGGCTATTTTTTTTTTAATTAAGTCCTTTTGTTTTTTTTCCCCAATACATCTAAATGCACCTACATTTAAAACCATTTAAACATTTAGAACTATTTCTATGACTGACATTTTATTTTCTTGGAAAACCCTTTCCTAAAGCAATCAATGCTGGTCCATCCCAATATAAATCTCTGTACTAGGTATTATTTCATAATCATAATTAGACAGATTGATAAGCTGTTATAAGTAAGGATATGTGAATTTTCTAGACCTTTAGAGCATACAAAACTTATCTCAAAGAAATATTTCTCCTCCAATTGAAATTTGGGACTAATGAAGATTGTGAAATAACTTTCTTCACTGAGGGGCAAAGTCAACCTCAGAAGGCTCAAAATGAACCAAAAAGAATGCTGGGAGATATCCACAACAGCATCTTGCAGAAGTTTCTATCCCTCCATTGATCTGGGAACTGGCCCTAGCATACCTGCAAGACCAGCAATAGGGACTAGCAACATCAGTCCGGAAACTGTCACCGTCAGGGGAAGAGAGCTGAGCTGATTGTAAATTTATTGCCTCAGCTTAGGGGTGCTTTCTGACTGTACATCAAAAGAACCAAGAAGTTTAACATGGATTCTATTTGAACGAAAAGATCTTTCTGCTTTGCCCATTGGACTCCTCCCCCTCAGCCACTATTTTAAGAATCTGAACAATCAAAGAAACATCTGCTGACACATGTGCCTCCAAGTAGAAGACAGCATTACTCTTCCCAAAAAAGTACTATGTGGTTTAAGAAACACAACACTTATGAAGTATCTGGCATCAAATGTGTGTGTGTGTGTGTGTGTGTGTGTGTGTGTATGTGTGTGTGTGTATGTGTGTGTGTGTGTGTGTGTGTGTGTGTGTGTGTGTGTTGGTGTGTGTGTTTGTATATGTGTGTGTGTACGTGTGTGTGCTCATGCGCTACCCTTGGCTACATAACAAGTGACTCCAAAGTTGAATGGCTTAAAAATTACTTTTTCTTTAGAGTTTATCATTGGGGTTGGGGATTTAGCTCAGTGGTAGAGCTCTTGCCTAGCAAGCGCAAGGCCCTGGGTTCGGTCCTCAGCTCCAGAAAAAAAAAAATAGAGTTTGTCATTGGCTTTGTGGTTTTTCTAATCTCTTATGAGTTTGCTTGGGCAGACGTACTAAGCTTCAGGGTTGATTATAGCTCTCTCCATGAAGTCTTTCATTCTCACAGTAGGTCAGTTGGGCTTTCTCATATGATATTGCAACATACCCAGAGGGAAGGGCCGGAAGCATCTATCAAGCCTCTACTTCAGTCCTATTTCCTGATACCCCATCGGTAAAAACAAAGCGGCCAAGTCTAGAACCGACATGAGCCATGCCCACACCCAAGGGCATGTTTCACTGAGGGCATTGATCACAACAATCTATTACACAGGCTACCATTTATTCAGCTGTCACTATGTGCAGATGCTGGGATAAGGACCATTATATACTAGACCATTTAGTTTGCTGACAAGTGGAATGCAATAGGTTTCTTTATCTGTATTTTACAGACAAAAACTGAAGACCAGCAAGGTGGAGCATCTTGTCCAAGATCTCACTACATGCAAACAACAAAGCTGGGAGTTATTGAGCCGCACTAAATATTGAAGAATCAAGACAGGGATGGAAAGTAGGCAATAGTCTACTATGTATAGTATAGTGAGTTACCCTCACAAACAACTTAAGGCCAGCAGCCTAAAGAAAGAAGAACTAAAGGAACCGTCACCACAGTTTGAAGCAATTGCACAGGTTTTGCTTTTCCCAGCCTATGGATTAGCGTGAGGGACCAGAAAGCTAGATGTCAGGCAATCTGGAGCAACACATTTCCAAATGCATTATTCTGTGTATAAGGTTGTTGGGAGCTGATAAGGAATATGAAGCCCACTGAGATTTTAGTAATATTGAGTTTTCCCTTTTGCCCAATTTCATGTTTATTTCTAAACCCCACACAAGAAGAAGCAAAGATATTAGACAAATCACATATTCCAAACAGCAGATAAAGTCAATGAAAGCATTGCAGATGTGCCCCAGCAGAATGGAGAGCTGTTATCTTTCTTTGAAAATGGGACATGGCTTGGAAAGTGAGCATCTCCATAGAACAGCTAGAAACCCTCTCCTTAGATAAAAATCTCATTAATATTTCTTTTTGCAAGCAGAGAGGCAAAGAAAAGATTTGTTGAGATGGAGACGGTGGAAGCAGATAGCAGCAGTCCCTGGCTGCCGCCTTCACAAAGTAGAGGGAGGAAATAAAGGTTACATGAATGAGGATCGTTAATATTCACAGCAGCATCTGGTGCTGCGTTGCCAGGAGACAGTAATGAGAATGGAGCATCTTCCAGGTCTAATGGCACTGTGGCTGCCACATCAATCCTGCCGTCCCTAGAAATAAGATCTCTATCATTTGCAAACAGCAAAGCATTGGTGGCTTGGCTGTCATTTTGGAAGGTCACTAAAAGATATGCAGATGAGTTGCCCATATTTCTTGAGCTGACACCTTCCAGGTTGCCTAACAGCTTTGTGTTTTTTGGGACACCAACTGACAAACTAACTTGTAAAGAGGTAAAAGTACAGGTTCTTGGTGCTTGGGATCCCTAGCCAACTTTGGGCTTCTTGGATGACATTTACCTGCCTGTAAGTCTGATAGGTGTGCTTCTTAGAGCATTTAGTCCCATCAGTCCTGTAAGCTCATAACTTGTGTGGATGTTGTAAGTTTTTCAGCCAGAAGCACTGGGTGTAAAGCAGCTTATAACAGTAACCACACCCTTTATGCAACTTAATTTGAGTTCTCTCGGAAACAATCTCCTAGACTAGGAGATTCAACCTGAGGTATTTGTTGTTTCCCATTGGCTGATGGAATTCTTATACTAGAAAAGATGTCCCAAAGTTCCTGTCTCTGCTTCACCGGTGGGCCCAGGATTGTCTCTTTATTTACATGGAGGCACACAGCTCCTTTTACAATCCTACCACAATTTCCCTTCCTTCTTAGGAATTGTTCTAGACATATTTTAAGGCTAGGATCACTACTTGATGTATTAAATCTTCACAATTACTTTTTCATATTAGTATGAAGATAATACAAAGAATAAAACTATACAAAGTCATTGCCTCATGGAAGCATCAGCTGGGCCAATGAACAAATACATAAACTCATGCCATTTATTCAGACATTTGACAAACAGTTATAGATGGCCTATTCTGAGCCAAGTTCCTATAAGAAACAAATTTACAACATGGACTGAGACCAAAAGAGCCTTGCCTTCTTAGAGATTACTACTTTGTAAAAGATGATGGGACCTTCAAAATAGAAATCAAGCATAGCTGGAAATAAGAGAAAATGGTTGGAGATCAGTTGGATGAATTTATGGGATAGCCAGAAGTGCCCCCCTTACCCCCCACACAAAGGAGAACATGTAGAGCAGAGACATAAGGATGTAATTCCGGCAGTGGTACATAGAGCTAAGTCACATTGACTCCCAAGAACTAATGGGGACTTCTCTTCCCAAGCTCATTTTCAGGGACATCAGCTGACATGTGTGCATGGTGGCTGGAAATCAGAGAGAGCTGTTCCCTGGAAACTAGCAAATGTTGTAAACTGGAGCTTTTTTTCCAGAGAACTGGTGCCATTAAGCATTTCCCAACTATCAACTTCGTGCAGATACCAAGAGAAGGATTCGTTTTGGAAGAAACAATGTCCAGATGAAAGCTGTGGGCTATGAGAATGTTGTGTTTGTTGAGAAGGGCCAGCACTCACACAACAGTGGTTTTAAAGATGCAAATCCCAGGTTCAGCAGTATCAGCATATATGGAAAATTGTTGGAACAGCAAGTTCTTGGTATTGGCCCAAATCTGTCTCTGGTGGTTCTGACAGAGATTGCTGGTATAGACCAAGCACAACCATCAAGTAGTGGCAGGAAGAAGGTTGGAAAAGTAACCAGCTAACCAGGAAGGGCCCTGCAGGCTTCAGTGAGGATTTATGAAGGATACATGTATGTGTCAACTTGACTAGGCTCTGGTCCCCACATACTCAGTCAAGCATGTTTCTGTGAAAGTGGATGAGAATAATATTTAAATAGGGGAATGTGAGGAAAGCACATTGCCTTCTGCCATGGATGGGCCTCATCTAAGTAGCTGAGAACAGCTGAAAGACTGATCTTGTGCTAAGAAGAGGAAATTCAGCCAGCAGACAGACTTCAAGTTCAGCTACTGTGTTCATTCTTCCCTGGGCCTCCAGCCTGATAGCTCAGCCCCACAGGTTTTAAACTCATCAGCCACTTTAATCATGTGAACCAAATCCTCAATTTAAATTCTTAAATGTGTGTATGCCACTCATACACATTCACAAATACATACATCCTATTGGTTCCATCATTGTGCTAGGTTGTGACTTGAAACTTTTACTGAGCAAAGCAGGGAGAAAAATTATGTGAAAGAGGTTGAAGCAAAGGCATACCATGAACTGTATTGGTGAAATTATTAAGGCAACTCCACGTAGTTAAAAGGGAGGTTTACTTTGTGGGGTAACTCACAAGTGAAGGGTCTGGGAAAGGAGTAGCGCAGTCCGGCGGTGTTCTCTGGAGAACTCCACTCGGTCTACCTTCAGCGCCCAGGGTCCAGGAACCAAGAGAGCTGGAGCATCCAGATCTCGGGTCTTCAGGGTCCTCTATTGGCCCCACCTTGTAGGTGTGACAGTTACCGAAGCCTCAATGGAGATTGGAACTTCCAAAGCTGGAATGGCTACCCACTACAGAACTGCATGCTTTCAAAGGTTCCATCCATACCTGAGGCCCATTGGCTTATGGATCAAATGCAACCTTCAGCCCAAGGGCTACAACTATCTTTTGACTTTGAACAGGTACATGTACCCACAAATGCAAAGAAGAACAGAGACCATGTGTGGTGTCCGAATCCTATAATATCTGATCCTTCTCAGAAATATCTGCTAACATATCATATACTTGTTGACACAGCATCACTTATGTACTAGTCTTCTGAACAATGTACAGCCTGAACTTGTTGATGAAAAACATGCGAAAATCAGGGAAATGATGTAGCATTGCTAGTCAGATTCTCAACAACAGTGTCAATGCAATAAAAATCAAAGATTGTTTCAGGATTGTGGTTTAAGATAAATCTAAAATGCAACATGTGAGCCTGAATTGAAATCTGGACCAATTAATAACAGAACGTTAGTGAAACAGGTGGGGACATTTGAATAAGATTTGAGGCTATTTTGAAGTATCGTGCCAACAGTGATTTGCTTATACTGACTCTTCATTTGTGAAATGGTAAGATGTTCATATTTGGATAAGATATGTAAGGGATGCATAGTATGTGTTGGTACTGATTTTGCCATGCTTTCTATGAGAAATTCAAAAATAACTAAATCTCCAAAAACAAAGATCACCAGCTACTCTTTGGACAGTATATTATAAAAGTGTCCTCATTATAGACTGACAACATTTTACTGATTTGGATTTGAGTAGAAATAATATAGAGGGTTCATCATAGATTTGTTGGGATTAAATCTGACATTGGAGTTGATATAAATTGTTAACTGTATTATATTTCTCTACTAATTGAGAGTTCTCCAGCTCAAACAGACTTTTGAAAGGCTATTAGCTTACATAAGCAGAAAAGTCAGATGTCTCAAAGACTGAATTCATAACTCAAATGACACCAGGGGCCCTCTTCCTCTTTCCTTGTGACAGATTTTCCTTTACAATGACATAATTCTCAGGCTGGCCACAATCTTTTCAGGCTTACAGCCTTTTTATATATAACAATGGGAAAGGGTTTCTTTTTTCCAAATGGTCTAAAACAGACAGCAGAATAAAGTGCTTAAGTTTGTCTTAGGTGCCATATTCACAACTCTTTTGGAGATCCATAGCACCTCAGCTCTCCAGGATAGACTTACTGCAGCTAAAGACAGAGATGGGTCAGAGCACAATCTGAAACACAACAAAATGTGGACAGAGGTACTTTCCTAGAAGAAAGCGTCCTTTCTGGGCAGAGAGATATGTTCAGATAAAATTAACCAAAATCCATATGGTAATGTAGACAGGACCAACATTTTAGTATTTATGGAACTATGCAGTTGACTTTCTTAGATGTATAATGGTGAATAAATGACTAAGTAGTTATTCTAATCATTGCTTCATTATTCTTTCTGGTTTGTCATCACTGGTTTGGGAGGTGTTTTCTTGGCATCAGTCTATCCCAAGTTCTATAAAGAGACTTGTGTAGTCAGAGTTGAGAAATTAAGATGTACTTTCATCATCAGCCTAATTCTCCCCAAAATGTTTAGAAAAACAAATACTCAAGTGTTTTGAATTTTAAGTATTGAAATATTGACATCTTTCTTCTATACATCCTTTCCCCAGCTTGCTGAAAGTGAGGTTATGATTCCTTCTCCTCATCCTCCATCTGTTATCCTGACATTCAATTACCACCAAGGGGAAAGGGGAGCCAAATTGATATCCTCCAGGAAGCCAGAGCTCTATGGATCTCCTTGCAGCCCATCAATCTTTGTGTCTGCTGAGCCCAGGGGGAAGAAAGCCTGGGGAATGGCTAGTCTGCAGCTGAGGCAGTGGGATTACAGGGAAGATACAGCAGGAGAAAAGTTCAAACTATTCCATGAGTAGCTTCCTCAGTTTGACATATATCAACCCACAACGTCCTGCCCCAGGGTCAGTGATGGCTGAACAATAAAGGAAGGGCAGGGAGGGCAGAGAGGTAAGTTCATAGGTTATCAGGCTGCCAACCTTGGTATAAAAAATATGAGTTTATGGTCCAACCCTCATCTGAGAACATACAAGATAATACTAGTAGGTTTTCCAGTTCTGATCACAGGCAAGAAAGAAACAAATAATCCATCAAGACTAGTCTACATGTAAGAATGAGGCCAGCTCATAAGTCTGATGTAGAGAAAAAATCTTTTTAATGAACAAAGTTCTAGGGTTCCCCACCAATGGCAGGTCTTCTCCGGGATAAATATAGTTTGGAGGCCAAAATAATCATTAAAGGGCTACTCTCATGTGTTTCAGAAAGGCAAGATGGATAGTCTAATGTGATCATTCACCCTGTCTATGACAGTTAGACTATCACAGAAGGTCCCCTTCCAGTGATGAAACTGGATCAGAGAAGGTGGTCTTTCTTCAGAGAGGTGGCCTCTGGAAGAATATCTATGCTCTCATTCATAATTTCTGTTATCATCCACAAGTATCTCCTACTCATGGTCTCCAAGAATACCATTTATCTTAAATATTAGGTCGGTGTTTTCTTGATGACAGTCTAGTACAGTCTTCAGCAACTCAGACCCAACATTTGAAACATTGATTTTATTTTCAGCTGCTTTTGCTGAATGTGTCATCAGACTTGGGGGATAACTTTACATTGGATCCCACGATCTCTAGGTACTGGATTTTAGATCCATTGTTTCGGTTCTTCTCACCATTTACCAGTTGTAAGACCATGTATGCAGGGCAGATAACTCCCCTTTTCAAGACCTAAAGAGCAGTAAGGATTGGAGTGTTGACCTCATCCCTGATAATGCATGAGGAGTCCGGGAGGAATCTTTTGGGAAGGCTTCTTACTGACTAAGGAAATAACCTCAGGGTGAATAGGCTCAGTTCTTTTTCAATAAACAGTTTCTTATTTGCATATAATGCATGCAACTGAAAGTCATCTAAGCAACACAGAGTGATTAACCTGGAGATTTGCTCAAGTTCAGGGAGCTGAAAAAGAGTGAGATCTGCTCCTTAATGGAGCCACTGAATGTATCATCCCTGGTGTCACTCCTCAGAAATACTCCTAAAGAGAGATCGACCTTTTACCATTCAGTCCTTTTGAGTTGAGATTTCTGAACCTTGAAGCTGGAGGCCTTCTCTAATGGACATGTATGAATAATGAATGTGTGTAGCCGGTTATTCTGTCTATGTAGATTACTGTGGACAAATCCTTTAACTCATCTCAACCCTTATTTCATCTTTAAAATTCATAAAACCTTCACTTTTAACCATAACATTTGGTTTCTTATTTCTTTCCCATAGTTTACACAATATAATATACTCCTAATACAACTATCTCACACATTTCTTATGCTCTCAAGGTGAGTGAGATTTTTCCTTTTCTCCTTAATTATGAAGTTTGAATCAGATTATCTGTGTGCTAGCCTATGGATTAATTAGTTCATTTTGAATCTCCCAACATCCTTGAAATTGAAGATCAAATGCATCAATTTCAAATATGTCACTTCGGTATAAGGGTTATTTTAAGTGAACAGCAATTGAGAAACAAAACAGTCATGGGAAAAAGTCCCTGTCTTCCCCACATCTACCTGTTATAATATGAGGCACATGCTTCTCTTTAAGGAAAGTGCTCCTGATACCATGAAGACTTGCCTTTTCCACCCACGATGAGTGTTCCCACCAGGATGAATCTGCACAACACAGCCTACTAAAATACTTGTCTTCTGTTAATCTTCTCCATAGATTGCCAGTTACTTTCTCACTATGTCTCAACCCTGGAAGCCTGCAGCCTTTTTCTTTGTTAAACTTGCTCTCCAGTTTATTTTGTTGAAATGGTATGTGAATTTCCAGTGGAATGGCTTCTTTAAGGTTTCACTTCTTTACTTTGAAACTCTTGTACATGTTAAAACATCAATAAAAGTTGTACACTTTAACTTATTACTGTCTTCTCTGTTTGGTCCACAAGCTTTGAGTACTGAACCAAAAAGTTTAGGGCAAAATCTTTTATCCTCACAACAAACTCCCACAAATCCTCAGTTTCCATGTTAATAAAAACAAGGACTACTGAAGCTAAGACACCTTTATGTTCAACCATCCCACGGGTTTAAAAAATCATGTTGGGGTTACTGTTAATTAATAACATCTATTCAACACTGTTATAAGACAATATACTTATATTGGGAAACATTCAAACAAAGGACAAAGTTGTAACTCTTACTCCATGACCTCTTCCAGCTCAGGACATTGGTGGACACAATGTCAGTTACTCAGCTTTTCCCTCCTAAGTCAGTCTGTTCCTGTTGTAATAATGTGCTTCCTTTAGGGAGTAAAAACCAACATAGAATACCCAACTAAGTCCCAGTTGAGGATATGGGACTAGAAGAATCATTATTTAAAGGTGATGAAGTGATGAAACTGTAATTCTCTGGCCCACATCCTTCTTCACAAACAGGGGAGGAAGTGTACACCAGCAAATATAGGCATATGAGCATGCATGTGCACATATGCACACTCCCTGTCACTCCTAATGGAGTGAATATTTATGGTTCTTAAGGATGTAATCACTTCCCCAAGGAGAAGCCAATAGCATGAAAATCTAGCTATTTTAAAACTTATAATTCTCTCACAATCACACAGATGAATGTTTAGTTCTCACATAGGAAGAAAAAAAGTGCTATTTTTGGATCTAAAGTAGGATGACAAATGCTTGAAAAATCATTAATACTTTCAAAATTTATCAGTTTAACATTAGATAATACATTGATATTTATATTTTTCATAAATTTCAGTTCATATTTGAGGGGAGGTACTGCTGGAGGAGATTGAACTCTATTACTGACTTTACCCCTAACCACTTCTTTTTGGTTTTTTTCAGTTTGAGACAGATTTTCACTAAGTTGCTCAGGCTGGCCTTGAACTTTTGCTGTAACCCTTGTTGGTACTGAATTTGCAGTCCTCTTGCCTCACCTTCCCAAATAGCTAGTGTTACAGATACCAGGCCTTATTTTCCAAAGTCTTTTTTATTTAGAAATTGTAAGTACCATCAAGAAGTATTTCCTGGACAACTATGTTTTAGCTCATTTAAGCACTTGGCATAGCACAGTATAATATTAAAGCTCAAAAACATGTCACTAGAAAATGACACACTGTGGTTAAGCTAATGAACTACTTGGGCCAGTTTGACAGGATGTCTGTAGTAGATCAGGGTTCTATGAATGTTGGGGGGGGGGAGAATCATGAGTTTCCTGGAGAATTGTTTACGAAGAGTCTGCGTAGGTGGAATATTCTTAGGATTTCTGCCCCATAAAGAGATTTTCATGCAAGGCAAATACTGACAATGGATTATCATTGTTCCATCTATTTGAAATAATGTAGAGATCAATTTGCAAGCCCACTACAATAATTTTTGATACTTAATTCATATAAGAAGATGACAGTGGACATGTCTTATATGTTTGTACAAGTCCCTACAACTGAAATACTATAAAACTATAGCCTGGGCTGCTTTTAGTTTTGCTTTTTACAAACTAAAAATACAAAAATTATGTTAATGAAAGCATAGGAGATTCTAATATTGGTCAGCCCAGGCTTGCTTCTTAAATACAGCATGAAAGAAAAGCCCCAGGACACAGTTGTATAAGTGGGGTGTTTGGAAGGTAATCAGAGGAAACTTCAAGGTGGGAAGAGGGAGACAGGAAGAGAAGGAAACTAGATGAGTTGCGGAGCTCCAAGGAAAACAGGATATGACATGTAAGACACTTAAAGGGAAATATGTAAGGTTAGAAATAGAGCTATTTAGATAGACTCTCAGGTCTTAGTCATGTGGAGAAAAAAGGAATATAGACTGAATAGGGGACGTTTTGGATTACAGTACATAGCTAAGAAAATTTTGCCAAAGTCAATGGGGTAGTTCTTGCGCCCAAGTCAACAGTCAGAAGATCATTCTATTTCATGAAATAGATCTGTCTCTGTGCCCCAGCTGTGGTAAGGGAGCAGCCCTTTGTCCTGGGGTGGCTCCTGTGAGAGCCCGCCCTGTCTTAGTTAGGGTTTCTATTGCTGTAATAGAATGCCATGAATAACCAACTTGAGAACGAAAAGGCTTTATTTCAGTTTGCCACTCTCAAGTCACACTTCATTGCTGATTAAAGTCAGGGCATGAACTCAGAGCAGGAACCTGGAGGCAGAAACTGATGCAGAGGCCATAGAGGAGTGCTGCCTACTGGCTTGCTCTCATTCCTTGCTCAATCTGCTTTCTTATACCATCCACAGCCACCTGACTAGTGGTGGTAACACCACAGTGAGCAGGGGACCTCCCACATCAATCATTGATCAAAGCAATATGACAGAGACTTGCCTACAGGCCAATCTTACAGAGACATTTTCTTAATTAAGAGTCCCTCTTAGATAGACCTAGGTTTGTATGAAGTTGACAAAAACATACCAGGACATACCCTTGTCACTTTTCTTCAATGGACAAGTAACAGGCCAAGTGAGTGATCCTGTCTCAAAACAAACAAACAAACAAACAAAAAACAGGTAGATGATGCTTGATGAACAACACCTGAGGTTGACTTCTGGCCTCTACATGCACATGAAAACACACACACACACACACACACACACACACACACACACACACACACACAAAGTAGCAAGACTAGGTTGACCAATAATAATAATAACTCCTATACTTTCAACAACAGAAAACCAATTGTTTGCTTTGGCTCATGGTGTTAAAGGTTTCAGGCAGTCTGTCTTGGCAGAAAGGATATGGCAGACCAGAGCAGCTCATATCATGGCAGCTAGGAAGAAGAGCAAAGGAATACAGGGACAGACCAGGCTAGGCATAGCTCCCAGTGACATGCTCCCAGTGGCCAACTCCTTCTGACTAGGTTCCGCTTCCTGCCTTTCACCACCTTTTAATAATGCCATAATATTGCAAACTCATCAAGTGATTAATCCACCTGTAGATAAGAGCTTTCACTGTCTAGTTATAGACAAATTTCTGAATGGTATTATTAAATAAAAAACACAGAGCCAGATGTAGGGGTGAAAACCTGAGCGATCAAGGAAATAGGGAAAGCCACAGCTAACCTCACCTCACCAACTACACAGCTTCCAAAGAGTCCTACTCCTGTATACCCACTCCTATATGCCTTTCTGTTCTGTTCTCTCATTCGCTCTCTCAGCCCAGCTACATCACTTCTTCTTCCTGTCCAGCTCTGTCACTTCCTGTCTGCCTGTACAGACTTCCAGACCTCTATCGTTGGTGCTGGGATTAAAGGCATGTGTCATCATGCCTGGCATGCCTGACTGTGTTCCCCAGTGTGTCCTTGAACTCACAGAGATCCAGATAGATCCTTGCCTGCCAAGTGATAGGATTAAAGGCATGTGCTACCATTGCCTGACTTCTGTTTAATATAACGGCTGGCTTTTTCCTCTGATCCAGGCAAGCTTTATTTATTAGAGCACAAACAAAATATCACCACATCTAGTCATCTCCATAAATGCCATCACAGACACATCCAGAGATGTGCTTCATTTACCTGCTAGGCATTTCTCAATCCAATCAAGTCAACAGTTACATTTAGCCATCACACTAATCATTGACCTCATTCATGCCAAAACAGGGGCTCCATGTTTGTTGAAAATGTCACTATAGCCCCATAGAGCTTAGATTGGGGGATGAGTTTAGTCACCCTTATACAGAAAGAAGTTCAGTGAGGACCAAAAGAGAGGATGTCACCCATTCTCAGTGTGGCTTCATGATTTCTCAGCAGTAATATGAACTCCTGGGGCATTAACCATCACATTAAATTAGAAGTTCATATGCAATATTAAAATCCAAATAGAAATGTTTTAGGTCACCCTCTGTTGCTTATTATTCATTTCATTATCGATTAATGAATTGAAATGATTCATTTCCATTAATGGATGTGAATAATTCAGAAGTGCTCTTCCAGTGTAAAAATCTTCTAGTTTTTGCCCTTCTCTGTCCTTCTCCCAGCCCCTTTATTCAATAGTGGTGCCACTGCAGATGTAAGAAGCCACCTGTTTCAGGTAGAAAGAAATCGACCACGGGGGCATAGGTGCTTGCAAACTCATTGGGAGGAAAGTAACCAGGCTCCCAGACAAAACCCAGAATGAGTCTCCCAACTCAGCCACTTCCTCAGCCCCAGCAAGGAAGCTGCTGACCCTGCTGTGAGCTGTCATGCCACAAAAGTTCTGTAGTGATCTGAGGTCAGTAAGCCACAGCCACATTAGCTCTAGGGACATATCACGTTAGCCTTGGTACTTCCTGATAAGTGGATTTCTCACACCTCACTTTCTAAGAGCCTGGGGCCTCTTTAGTCACAGACATATGTATGCCACAACACAAACACTCCTGCCCCAGTACAAGGAGCATGTGGGCCAGAATATGAATCTCTGTCTCCTGTTGTCTTCCAAACACAGTATACCCCAACCCCCACTGCAAGGTGCAATGGATCCTAGTAAATATAGAGCTTCTCTTAGGTACCTCTAGCAATGAGGCCGTAAAGGAGAGGAATGAGGTGGAGAAAGGCTATGGGAATATGGGCTCCGTCTTCCAAGTATTTGGAATCAAATACAAGCTCTTGTACACCAGAGACAAGTGCTCTAACACTGATCTACAGCATCAGGCTTCACTTTCTCTTCACACTCAAAGTTGTCTTCATTTGGAAACATATTTCACACTGAAGTAGAAATTATTGATAGCAGTCAAAGCACTACTGTTACCACGTATATCTATATGAACAGAAAATAAAAGATGGCAGGACTTTTTATTAGGTTAAAAAATAGCAAGCTCTGGGAAGATATTTATAAAATTATGGCACACTAGAAGAAGTGTTTGTATGAGTTTGTTCATGTGGGCACTTAGCCATTTACGCACATACATAAATACAAATATCACATAGGAACAGCTCAAAGGATAGTCCATTCATTAGCAAAGATTACCTCTTTGTGTAGGATAAAGGATAGTATAAGAAATTTTCAACTGATATTGATGTGCACTTTCTGAATGTTTTATAAAGAGCTTATATTGCTCTTTATAGCATTTAATTTTAAATGTCTTCAAAGCATGTCATCTGGGAAGGAATGTGTCATGTGCTCTAAGGGTTGTCACATGAAAAAAATTAAGACATTGTTCACTTAAGAGTTATGTAGCTTATAGTATGTGACATTTGACAATGATACAAAATTAAAGCTATAGGTGAAATGGAGAAAAGATAGAACAGCCTTGAACTGATCTTAGAAGACATGTTAAGCTCATCTAAAAGACAAGCAAGCACCAGTCACTCCCTTAGGCAGATGACTTCACTTCTCTGCAACAGTTTGGCTCGTCTGTAAAATGGGTGTGATAATAGTACTTATATCTCAATGCTGTGGAGGGAATTAGATGAATGAATTTATATGGAACAATTGTAATCATGAAGAGCCATTGTTCTTATGCATTGGAATAAGTATGCTCACTCCTGGGTTACTGGAACAAATAACCACAAAGTAAAATGTCTAAACAGCAGAACATTTCTTTCATAGTTCAAAAGCCAGAAGTCTAAAATCAAGGGCATTGCCTGAGCTGGTTCATTCTGGAGAGTGAGAGTATATTCCAGACATTTCTCTAGGGCCTAGTGTTGCCCAACAGCTCTCTGCATGGTATTCATTGGCTTGTAGACGTGTCACTCCTATCTGCCTCTGTTGTCACAGACTGCTTCTCTACATTCTACTTGTGTGTCCACAACTCATATTTTAATGGCATCCCTCACTATGGGATCAAGGGCATTTAATGGCATCACCTAGTCCACTATGGCCTCAATAATTTCACCTGTAAAGATCCTATATCCAAGGGAGGTCATGCAGTGAGGAGCCAGGTGGATATGAATTCAGGAGGACTCTTCACTGTTGCAGTTAGCATCATTATTCGGCCCCAAGGCTTCCCAACCTGTAAATGGCAAGAGCAGAGAGGAGAGGAGGTTCATGTCCCCCAAAAGGCCATCTGGAATAAAACTTCATCACTGCCAGGGTTTGTAGACCTTTGTTTATTGTTTTTTAATAAAAAATGAAGTGCCAAGTAAGGATAATTCACAGAATTCCTACGACTGAGCTCCAGCTTGTTATTTTAGCAACAGTCTCACTTTATATAAGTGAAGTGCAAGCTCTTTTTCATTCAGTCAATAATAAACAACTCTTACGACTCTCCCAGCTCCTGTGTAAAACTGTTTGTTTTCATAGATTTCAATAGGCAAGCAGCTTTCTAAATGTGCCACTAGAGGGAGTAAAGGCTGTATATTCGTGCTTGAGGTGCCTAGTGCAGGATAAACGAGGTTTGCTTGTGCAGTAACTTCAACTTCGAGCTGCATGTTTGTGATTGCAGAGTAATTTCATCTTAATGTTGATGATGCAGCTCACACTGCAGATCTAAGCCAGATAGCATACATCACGAGCTGTGTTCCTGTTAAAAGCATATTGTTTGATGGAGATGAGACTCCAGTCTAATTCAAAGCTATCTTTAATCACCGAAGTTCAAATGTGGCCTTTAAAATTGGACTTTGTTCCAGTCAGGACGGGCACTGCATTATATATGGAATGGCTTACTAAAATGAACTGTGGTGGTGCAATAGTTGGAGGAGATTGAGGATGTAAAGTAGAAGGCTTCAGGGTTTACTGCCTGTAGCCTGTGGGCTGACCTCTAGCTTCGTTTTCTGGCAAATGTGAGCATCAAGTAGCTAAGAAGGGTGACTTAGCTCTCAGAAAGATAACAGCAATGGTAACTAACACATGGGTACGTGACATCTATTAATTCATTTAATTTGTACAACAATCCTTTTCATGTGGATATGCTGTCAATATCTCTACTTTACAGCTGAAGAAACTAAAGCCCAAGATCACAAAGAGGTACCACATCATTCTATGCCCTTTTCAATGACTACACAAAGAAACTCATGATATGCCAAATGTGGAGATGGATGAGGAGCCACTGAAGTTCTCACACACTGCTGGGAGGGATGCACAAAGATTCAGCCCCTTGGAACAGTTTTACACCATTTCTTATAAAGCTAAATATACAGTTACCACTCGATACAACTTCCCACTTCTAAGCAACTATCTAAGAAAAACAAAAATATATGACCACATAAAAACATCATGTGAATGTTTATACCTGCTTAGTTTGTGGGTGCCTAAAATAAGAAACAGCTCAGATGTCTCTCATTTGCTGAATGAATAGAAAAGCTAATGTACATTCATTCAATGGAATATTGCTTAAGAACAGAAAGTGAATAGATTTCTCAGATAAAAGCAGAGATGAGTTTCATTTGAAGTACACTAAAGAAAAAAGATGGCAGATTTAAAATGATAATTATAAGACTAGAGAATGACAAGGGGTTATCAAGATGTAGGGGAGGAAGAATCGACCAGAGTGGAGCTTTGGGGAGCTTGCAGTGGGGGGGGGATGCTATTCTAAACCTTAATAATAAAGGCCACACAGCTATATTCATCTAAACTCATAGAATCATGCACAAAAAGTTAATTTTATTACATACACATTAAAATTTTTGAACCAGCATAAACAATAAGTTAGACTTCTAAGGCAAGCTGACTGGCAACAGTCTACAGTCTGCTCTCCATAACTGTAGCTTCAGCCAGCTTCAAGAAAAACATGCATCTGAACACGTAAAGAATGTTTGTCATTTTTCCTTGAACAGTACAGCATAACAACTGTTTTTCTGGTATTTCATTGCATTAAGTATTAAAGTTATTTTGAATACGTGGGAGGATGAATGTGAATTATACTCAAATGCTATGCCATGTAATCTTCAGTATCCATGGATTTGGACATCCAAAAAAGATCTAGGAATCAAGTTCCATAGATACTAAGGGATGACTTTTTTTCCAATATGTTCAAGATATATAAATGTGAAGTCATTACTCAACATGTTCATTGTCTCTAATAATGTCAGAACCAGTGTCCAGTGAGAGAAACTAAAGCCACATAACAAAGAGAATAGAATTACATAGATGCTGGAGGAAAGCAAGTACTGAAGCAGGAACCCTAGGAAATAGGTCCCACCTTAATGGCTATGAAGACAAAAAAAAAAAAAAAAAGGAAATTGGAGTTCCGATAGAACCTGGAAACTGGGATGAGGTCAACAGACCTAGGATGCAAACCTATGAGAAAGGTGGATTGCCTAGCTGATGCTGGTCCCTCTGAGAAGACAATGAGAAAGGAGGAAAGAGAGGAAGAGCAAAGGAAAGAAGGAAGCTAAGAACCCAACTTAGCTAGTGGCACTATTAAAATACTGTCTGGGACTCCACAGAGTAGCCTGGCAGCAAACGGGTGATAAGATCTCTCCTTGCCTTCCACTGCTTCTAGATCTCCAGTTCCTTTTGCATTTTCCTGTTGGCAAGAATCTACCTGGAAAATTCCAGGCTTTCACCTTAGGGAACAGAGTAGAGATGGGTGGTGCTATGGTCTCCCAATGACACATCTCCCACTGTGTCACAAACTTAATGCCCAGTGCAACATTGTTAAGAGGTGAGACCTTTAAGGGCTCTGACTTTATAAATAGGCTAATGCAATTGTAACAGTGTTACCGAAAAAATGAGATCCTTATGAAGGATGCTTTTGGTCCCTCCTGTCTCTTGCTCTCCCACCAGTATTATGTTTACCCTGTTATGGTTCAGTAGATTACCCTCAGCTGGCCCAATGATCTTGGAGTTCCCAGTCTCCAAATCATAAGCTACATACGTTTCTATTCTTTGTAAGTTATCCAGTCTTAGCTACTCTGTTATAGCTGTACAAACAGATCCAAGCAGGTAGCTTCAGAGTAGAGGATTTAACCCCATACTAATTCATTTGACAAATATTTGTTGATGATTGAGTATTCAGCAAAGCGAGGCTCTCCTCTTTAAATGGTTGAAACTAAGTAGAAAGAAGCAAACTAAATAGGAGTCTTAGTGAGTGCATTAGGTTGGGTACTGGGATCAGATACATGAGTATTTCCAAGGGAAGTCACCTCTTTCTTGTATCAGGTGTTTGGAGCAATAAAGCTAGCACATCATCACTCAATATGACAAGGAAATACTGGCTTTTTTCCCAGGAGATAAAGCATTCTGTTCAGGCTCCCAACATTCTTGGGTCACTTTGACATGAGCAGAGTTAGACCACATGAATTGCCTGGAAGGAATCCTTCATAGAGTTGTCAACCCAACAAACCTTGCCAAAATTTTATGGAGTCCTGAATCATCACCTCACTCCAGGATCCTTTATAGTTCCAAAAGAATAATTCTAAAAGTGTAGCTTCTCACTGAGGACAAAGATGAAGACTGAGTAGCTTTTGCCTATGCTTGTCCGCATATTCGTGTAGAAATCATTATCTACGTGTTTGACCTGCTTATCTAGGTTCTGCACTAGTTTGCTTACTTTTGCTAATTTTTTAATTTATAGTCAGTATGTCCTCAGGCTTAGTCATCCCTCTTATGTTCATATAGAACATTGTTTCCTAACCCCATTTGCACTAAATTGCCTTCAAAGTGAAGTAGATACTCTTGAGACCCTGTCCAGGAAGTAATTCCTGACAAGTATATACAACCCCCAAATCCAAATGTCATGCTACTGCTCCAAGAAATTACTTCTGATCATGCGTGAGCTCATCACACATGGAGTACCCCACTTATGGAAGACCAGACATTGATTTAGCATGAGCTACACAAGGCCAGCCCTATTCCTTAATCTATCCTAATTCCCTGCAATTTCATCTCTGGAGCTTTCAGCAGAATCTATCTGATAATCTGCAGCTGAGATCACCTTCTTGCCCAGCTTTTCTCCTCAGATTTCATTTGCTTCATTCTCGTACAGTTGGCTCCTGATAGCTCTTTCCTGCTTTGTAGGTTCTACTTCTAAGTCATCAATTGTTATAAAGAGTTTCCAAAGGGAATCCTCATTAGGAGTCCAGCAAAGCAGTTTGGTTAGTCACCAATTGGTACTGGTAGGGCAGTTTCCCTAATGAGAACATCACCCTCCTCATTAGGGATGACATCTGCAGGTATGCTCAATTTCCAGTCCTTACAGAGTTGGGGTCTATACAGGGAAACTTGGGGTGCAGATCACATTGTGTTGACACTCTGGAATGGTTAAATGGGCTCTTATTTCATGAGAGGCATTTTTTTTTGGCTTTTAGTGGGTAATTAGTTGATATCAATCCAACAGATCAGGCCAAATTTGCCTGGTGATATTCTTGTGTCAAAGTCAAAGTTGAGAGTGCTCAGCCAATGTCTGGGCTTGATCCAAGTTTAGATTTTAAAGTTTTGATTATTATTGGTGATTTATGTAATATTCTGTAACAGAAAGAATGTGGAGTTTGGAAGTTACTCTTGACACAAGTGATGCTTGCAAATCACTGTTCCTCTGTTTCTTACTGATGTCCCATGAAAGCAGAAGGAGAACTATGTGCAGGTTTATGGTGAGAGTTACAGTTAATCTGCATGAAACAACCAAGGTGAGGACCAACAGGCACTAACAGAGCAACTGTTTTGATAGCATTGTCACTGCCCCTTCTTTGTTAGCAGCTCTACACATTTTATTGTCAAGTGTTAACAGTGTAATTGGTCTGTTGTGAAAGACATTTTGCTACCACATTATCACCTACCATGCTGAATTATGGGAATGTGCACTCACATACACACATACATACACAGAAAAAGACAGTCACACTTACATGCTTGTGCATGTATACTTCTGGCTTTCTTTGCCCCTTTCCACCTCTTTTCTGTCTCCTCATATCTTTTCTCCACTCACTTTCCCTAAACTCTATTCCAATAGTGGTGAGAAAAGGAAGTAATCCAACTTTTGAAACTAGAGAAAAACCATCTCATTCATATTTCCTTGGCAGACATCTTTTCTAGGCATACACTACAAGTACATCCTCTAGGAGTCATGCGACATGTTCAGCCCACTCATAGGACTGCTCCCACAGTGCTAAGGATGCCTTCTATTGAAGAGAAATGAGAAGAGGAGGAAGTTATGGCTAATCCTGAGCGTCAATTTGGCGAGATGGAAATTGCGTAGAAGAGTAGTAAAGCACACCTCCGAATGTGTCTATGAGACAGTAAACTAAGGAGAAGACCTGCCCTGAATGCGGACAGCATCACACAGTGGTATAGGGCTGGAATGAAATAAAGGGGAAAAGGAGGAAGTCTGCTGGACAGGAATCCCCTTTTCTTTGCTTTCTAGACCCCATGAGACGAGCTGGCTGCCCCACCATGGCCTTACCTGAGTGGTGGACTGCAATCTCTGAAACTGAAATGTTTAAAATTGGTTCTCACAGATACTTTAACACAGCAATGAGAAAGTGACTAACAGAGAAGACAAATACCTCAGTTTACCTCTCACATATATCAACTCTGAATCAACTACAGGGCAGACCAAGAATTGGCTTCTTTCCTTCTTATCTCACTCATTAAGTCCCCTGCTGATACTTTCATGCATTTAGCCTTTCCAAGGGGATCCAGGTCAGCCATAAGATACTGCTCCAGCCCTCTCAACAGCTCTCAAAGTGGTCCCTCACTGTCATGGCTGAAGAGTTAGGACCCAGGCAGCACAATGTAGAAAGAGAAGAGAATGGAGGCCTGTGTCAAGGTGCCTGCCACTACTTGCCTTTGTTTGGAAACATGATGATAGCCCTAACTCATTGCTACGTTAAATCTTCCTCGCTCCTGTTTCCACGTGCATTTATCATCCAGGATTATCTCTTTATTGCTTAACCACAAGACTTTCTCCATTTCCCAAAAGGCATAACAACAGCTCAACAGACAATGGAGACAAAATTGACTGATAGGGAAAATATATTGGAGGTATCAGAAGTTTGCCAGCCAAAACTTATTAAAACATCTCCCTGGTATAGTTAAGAAAGAAAATGAGCAAATTGTTCCATTTCAGTTGATGTAAAGTCAGAAGGTGGAAGAAGGAGAGAGAAATTCCTTGTAGACATTCTCATTTTTCTACTCTCTAAGCTCTGCAGCAATTAGATGTCAACCCTGAACCTCCATTCTTCATTTATTCCCGCAAGTATATATCTCCAGTCGACATTCTTGCCTACAATTGGAAAGCTGGGAATGGTACATTTTTTTTCCTCTAGGTAACCAACACTAATGGCCAAATTTAAGTGACAGATAAACATTCCTCATGATAAAAATGAGGCCCAAAGCTCCAGCATAGGTCTACTTCTTATTTTGAATTCACTTGTCTTTAATATTAGCAGAAGCTTAAGGGTGTAGAGACTAAAATCTTCCAATTGTGTTTTCATTGTGAATGTTTAAAGTTTTCCTTTGGTTTTGTAAGTTTGTGTGCTTGTTTGTTTGAAATGGGATCTCACTACTTAGCCCGGGGCCACAGCTGGCTATGTAACTGAGAATGACCTCAAACTCAGGATTCTCCTACCTCAGCCTCCCCAATTCTTAGATTACAGCCCCATAGCACCATGCCTAGGTTAAAAGTGCCATATTTTTAAGTACATAAAACTCAGAAAAAGTTAAACAAACCATCTATATGTAAATTTAACAGATGAAATTGGCGCCTTCCCCCTAAAAACTTGTCACATCGTATAAAAATGTCTAGCCTTTATATAGCACATGTGTCGAGGGCAAAGGACAGTCCTCAGGAGTTGGTTCTCTCCTGCCATGGTGGAATTGGGGGGTCAGGTCATCAGACTTGCCTGACAAGCCCTTTTACCCACTGTGCCATCCCACCAGCTCCCTCTAGTCTTATTGTAAATACTGTGTGTATGCACTTTCACATACTCTATTCACATACTTGTTATCTTTCTGCTACTATAAAGCAATTTATACATGTTATGGTAAGTTTTTCTTTCTACCTGTCATAGTCAGCTTTCTAGAAAAGTCTGTGTAAACCAATTAATGTATTTTAACAGTTATATAGTATTCTAGTGTTTAGAACTTCATTCTCCACAGAATATTCTTCACAGAATATCCAATGGCAAGCAGTTCTGTTCAATGGGCTATCTCTCCTCTTAGATATGTATGTGGTATGAATTATTACAAAATGCAGTTTATTTATTTGTGGATTTACAGTGTATTCATGTATCAAAGATTCACATGTCCCACAAGTTCCCCAATGTTTATTCTAACACACCAATCCCAAATAAATTTCACCATAAATTCTTCTATAATAAAAATGTATATCATTATGCCAGAAAACAGGCCTTTGAAAAACCAGACATAGGAAACACCCATTTAAAAGCTGCTAAGTCACATCTAAAGTTAGAGATGTTGCTGCTAAGCCATCTACAGTCAGGGAAAGAAGGATTGAGACTGACTCAAGGCTGAACCACATAGTTCTGAAAGCTGAAGGAAAAACGTGGCTACAAATCCAGACAGAGCAGCTCAGAAAACACTGAGCTGTCTGCTACCTCATGAGAGGAATCTCAAGCACCCAGCTGCCTACCTGTAGAGAAGGGTCACTAACCGAGCCAATTCCTACCTGGGACCAAAAAAAAAAAAAAAAGAAACACATCACTATCTGTCATTATATTTCATGTTTTTATAAAAGGAAAAGCCAACTAGACAAAATAGGTGTATGGCTTCTCTTTTATTGGCTTTACTTCACCCCAAGATTAAGAAAGCACCAGTCAATTGCAAGAGCTAAGGTCTGTTGGGGACACTGGCCTTTGGGGGAATACCTTGAGCTTCTAAGAAAGCACAAGGAAGACTCATGACTGAATCTGGTCAAAGCAGATGACCACAGAGCTGGAGGAGAATCCTATACACATATATGGGCCTTCTTGAGGGTCTCGGGACTGCCTGAGGAGGAAAGGGGCAAGAACAGTCTTTAAGGTAGGGCAGGAACAGGCTTAGCTAACAGGGAACAAGTACATTATCAAACTTGAGTTGTTGATCTCTGGGTTAGACAGAGAATCAGAGTGACCTGAAACAAGTGAAGGGAGCCTTCTGCACTGGGCAGTGCTGACCAGAAGTGGTATGCTTCAAATAGCCATTGTCAGTCTTTAGAGATCAGTACAGACTGCTGGACCAACAAATATCAGGAAGCAAATGACACATCAAAGTGTCCATGAGACAGCTATTTCCCCAGGCTACCTATGAACTTTCTAATGCCCACCTTAAGGAAACTAGATGGGGGCAAGTTAACTTCTGGCACCCTTTTTACTGTACCAAGTCTTTAGACGTGATGGTAAGTTAACACAGCCCATCTCAGGTAGGACTAGCCATGTTTCAACAGACTATTGTAGCCTCCTGTGAGAGAACACAGTCTTTAGACATAGGAAAAAGCCATGCTTCAAACATGGTTGAGCAACAAAGTAGAAGGAGCCTACATCCCTGAGGATTTGGAAATCGCCTAAAAAGGCTGAGTAACTTATTTCCTGGTTGCATTTATGTTATAGAAGGGGAAAAAAAGACTTCTATCTTCTATTAAGCAATTGTCATATTTGGTTTTCTGCCATTTGTAGCAGAGCTGAAATCTAGCTTCCTTCCTATACAGTTGTCTCTATCCTTGGAGGATGGTTCGAGGTTGCAGTGGATACTAAACTCTGCTAATGTGCAAACTCCATCCATATATTTTAAAACCACTCCTAGATTACCTATAACACCTACTGCAATGTATATGCTGCATAAATAGTTATGCTGTATTGTTTTGGACACAGGGACAAGAAATAGGTAGGACATAGCCAGTACAAATGTAGTTTTCTGAATATCTTGTCTCTGCTTGGTGGAGTCTATGATATAGGGATGGGCAGCTGTGTTGTGTGCCCACCTCCATCTCTCTAGCCTCAGAATGGAGCAAGCACATTAGGGAAAGCTGTTCAGAGTAGTAAGAATTCCATGGAGCTGGTATACCACAGACTGACACGATGATTTTGTTTGGTCCTTCTGGTATTTGCCAACACTTAGAAATTTGAAATTTGATACCAATGTCTACCTTTCCAGTTTCTCCTCAGAATATCAGATAAGCCAGTGAGGCTGACCCAGCCATAGAGGGCAAAGGCTTAGTTCAAGATGGTCCCATGATATGGGGATTGAAGTCTCCACTTGTCACCAGGCTTATTTTTTTATTATTATTATTATTGTTATTATTATTATTATTATTATTATTATTATTATTATTATTATTTTGAGACAAGTTTTTTCTGTGTAGCCTTGGCTGGCCTGGAACTTGCTCTGTAGACCAGGGCTGTTCTCAGACTCAGAGATCTGCCTGCCTCTGCCTCCAAAGTGCTGGGATTAAAGGTGTGCGCCACCACGTGCACATCAGCTCTCACTTTCTGAAGTTTCCTTGCTCATACCCTGGCACACGTAAGCATGCTGTCTGCAGCCTTGTCTAGCTCCCTAGCCCTACTTTCTGTGAGTGCATCAGTTACCAACTGTCCCTTTGTACAGATGATTATTCCCAGCCAGTTGTGAGATACCTCCCTGGTAGATTATGTGCTCTCCCTCCTAAGAGATGGACACCATGGATGATGTGGTAGCATACTGTACAAAAGGCTTTCACTAACTTCCTTGCCTCAAGCTGGTATAAGTCATGCTTCAGAGGTCTCCATACTAAGAGTAACTCTGGCTAAAGCCATGTCCTACTATAGCTTTTTCCCTGTTCTTCATTTCCTGTCCTGTGGGTATTTGTGCAACAAATAAAATATACCAAATTTCCCATATTATGTTTAGTTAATAGGGAACAAGCCCTTTATAAAGCCTAAGTTTTCAGTCTTTGAATTAGGCAGAAAACCAGTGTGAACTGAAACAGTTAAAATAGACTTTCTGCATCAGGCAATGCTGGCTAGAAAAGGCATGCTTCAAACAGTTAATCTTCAGAGATCAATACAGACTGTCAGATTGATAGGTACCATGAGAGACCCAGAATCCACTGCTGCACTGGCCTAAGAGAGTTATTATGCTGAGAAAACACATGATTCTTTGTACCAGGCACCATGGGCTTACTTCTCTCCTAATTGTTGTTATGTTGGCTTGGATGGCCTTTCTTTGTCATCAACAATGACAAGCAAGTCTCCCATAGTCAACAACGTAAAAACAGTATGACAACTGACCGAGCCATACATACTTGAAAGAGCCAGTGTGTAGGGGTGACCTCTTCAACTTTGTTCTGGAGAGGAACTTAGCTTCTGGACACAAGATGGCTAGTATTTCAGGCTGATTGGATTGTGTTGTATTGGCAGACTGTGGAAGAATGCATAAGACGTCCATGTAGATTCTTGGGAACCTGTTTGGAGGAATGTCTTTGACCAAGAATGTCTAGCTGGTGGGTAACCAGCAGTGTTCATGCTGAAGTTCTCTGTCCAGGTGGCTGCTTACAAACAATTAAACATAGTTGGGATCCTAGAACAAGGCCATGCCCTCCAGGTCTAACTTAAGGGGCAATTCAGTGCTAAAGCTCACTATTGGCTTGGCTCTGACTTTCTTAGTTCTACCACTTAAGGCTTTTCCTGCCCAGTCCTTCTTCCTCACATTCTTTTTTCACAGAGATCAGACATCTGCTCTGAAGTCTTTCCCTGCCTATGCCTGTTTCTTTACCCATTATCCATTACAAGCATTTCTACCATTAAACCTCTGGTAGTCCTCATCCCTTCTTGACATTTTCTTCTCTTAGGACCCAGCCTGATCTATCGGATGTGAGCCCTGAAGTCTGATTTGTGGAGCTGTGGTAGAAAGGACAGACTAAGTACAAATGAGACCTCAGTGGGATCCCAGGTGGCAGCACTTAAAATAAAGCAAACGTCCATTCAGTGATGTGGGAAAGTGTTTGACAGGTTAAACTAAGGAATTACAAAACATCATGTGGTGTGTATTCCAAACATGTAGAGAAAATGTATGTATAGAAAGAAAACAATTAGAAGGCATTATATCAAAACTGAGATTGATAGTGCTGGATTACTGGAGTCTTACTGTCTTTTTGTGTTTGTGACACTTCTACATTTTCAAATGTTTCCATATTGAAAATATCTTTACTTTATACACTTATCTAGAGAGGGGCATTTCAGCCTAGAGGAGAAATAGTTTATAGTGTACCAGTCTTTCATTTAGGCCACCAACCAACCAGCTCCCAAATCATGACACAGAGACTTCTTATGAGTTATAAATGCTCAGCCTTATCTTATGTTTGTCCCGCTAGCTCTTATAACTTAGCCTGTTTCTCTTCATCTATGTTTTGTCTCAGGGCTTTTTACCTTTCTTTCCTCCTGTGTATCTTACTTTCATTGCTTCTCCTGTCTATCTGGCTGGTGGCTGCCTGGCTTCTGGCCCCCAGTATGTCCCTCTCCTTATCCCTTGTTCTCCTCCTTCTTCTCTCTTCATTCTCTTCTAGATTTCCTCCTCCTACTTATTCTGTTCACCAGCCACACCTATCCCCTTCCTGCCTAACTATTGGATGTTCGCCTTTTTATTTGAACAATCAGATGCCTTAGGCAGGCAAGGTGAAACAAATTCAACACATCACTTTTTTTTTATATTCTTAGGTATTCGAGTATGTGTATCTATTATAGCTCATTCATTTATTAAACCAACATGTGCTAAGCCACACATCAGGCCCTCTGTTAGGTTCTGCAGATTCTGAGATATGGCCATCACCAGTAGTTGTTCCTGCTGTGGGATGTTCTGAATGCTGTGAATGTGTTGCTCTGATTGGTTGATAAATAAAAAGCTGATTGGCCAGTAGCCAGGCAGGAAGTATAGGTGGGATAAGTAGACAAGAAGAGTTCTCAGAAGAGGAAGATGGAGTCAGGAGATGCCAGCCCACTGTCCAGGGAGCAGCATGTAATGACACATAGGTAAAGCCATGGAAAATGTGGCAACATATAGATTAACAAGTTTAAGTGCAAAAACTAGTCAGTAAGAAGCCTGAGCTAATGGCCAAGCAGTTTTAATTAATATAAGCCTCTGTGTGTTTACTTAGGGGACAAGAGTGAAAAAGATTTGTCCCAACCTCGGGCCAGGCAGGACACAACCAAACTTTAGCTACATGTTCCCAGGTCTTCATACTCTTTTTCTTATTCAGAAAATTTCCATTTTGTTCAGCATGCAATTATATTTCATTATAAACCCGTGGCTAATCTTTCCATACAGCCAAGAGAGGCTGTGTGTTGTAGGCAGGAAACTCATTGCCAGAGATTGGCTCTGTTAGCAGACACCTTTGCCCTTCACCTTCTGCATGTCTGGAAAATGGACAGGACCATGGAATGAACATGAGAAGCAATAACCTCTCTGTCTTTTGTAGGGACTGGGAGCAGATTAGTATAAGGTAATTGAACTGGCTTGTTTTATGTCAACTTGACACCAGCTAGAATCATCTGAAATGAGGGGACCTCAATTAAGAAAATGCCTCCATAAGATCCAGCTGTAGGGCATTTTCTTAATTAGTGATTGATATGGGTGGGCCCAGCCTACTGTGGGTGGTGCCACCGCTGGGCTGGTGGTCCTGGATTCTAGAAGAAAACAGGCTGAGCAAGCCATGAGGAGCAAACCAGGAAGCAGTATTTTTCCATGACCTCTGCATCAGCTCCTGCCTCTAGTTTCCTGCTCTGTTTGAATTCCTGTCCTTACTTTTGTCAATGTGGAAGTGTAAGCCAAATAACCCTTTTCTCCCCAAGTTACTTGTGATCATGGTGTTTCATCATAGCAATAGTAACCCTAATTAGGACAGAAATTATAAACCATGATGTTTACAATTTATGGGGGAAGCTGGTGAGATGATTCAATTGGAAAAGCACTTATTGCTGAGTTAAATCTCTGGGACCTACATGGTAGAAGTAGACATCTGACTCCAGAAAGTGTTTGTCTTACTTCTGTGTATACACACACACACACACACACACACACACGCACACGCACACGCACACGCACACGCACACGCACACGCACACGCACGCGCGTAAATAAATTAAATATATAGTACATGGACAAATTTCAGCTCTTCTCCACAAAAATTGGAGGATCAGAGAGAATTTCCTAGAGGAGACAATGTTTAGGTTGAGGATGAACAGTAGAGACTGAGCAGGCACAGTATTCGTGGTTCTTCAGAGAGCTGTTTAGAATAACTAGAGCTTAGACTGGCAACAGCATGGAAAAGCACAGAACTGGCAGGATATGGAGACCTGGGTGCAAATCCTAACCAAGGTAGGAAGATGATTGGCTTTCAGACAATGGAGTAGTCCAATTTGTATCTTAGTACCTCTACTGTGTGGAGAATGGCTGCACAGGATGGGGCTGGGTGAAGGAAGTATCACCAATGCTGTCATCTGGAGGGAAAAGTACGTCAGAGGACTAAAAGGACATTCAAGAGGCCACATACATATCTACCCTGAAATCCAGGGTTCACTAAGAGGCAGAAGCTGTAATCTGGAATTGCTCAGATAATGGATACTGTGAAGGAGAGCCAGTGGGCTCAACGGAGCCCAAGGTAAAGGGAACTTTCTAGGGTAGTGATGTATTTGCAGGATCAGTGCTCTGCAGACTTCATGACCAGGGATCACTGGGTAACAACAATAAGCAAGTGAGACATAGGAAAGGATGTCAGAGTCATGTGTACAAGGGAAGGAACATGAACAGCTAAGCCACCATATTTCCTACTAACAACAGGGATGATAAGCATGAGGTGTTTGGCTGATTTACTTCCCTGTCATGCCAGCCTGGAATCAACCACTCCATGTAATACACAGAATGCCTATTATATGAACATCATGGTGGGGAGCTCAGATTACAGTTGGTGTACCACATCTAGATGGACCCCAGGGATAAACTTACTGGGGTGGTGAGGGAATGAAAAAAAGACACAGACACAGACACATGGACACACAGAGGATCCGGGCTCTCTGCTGGAGAAAACTTAGCACCCTGGAAATTTAGTGTGTTTACTTAATAGAGTCAAACAGAGGTGGGGGTTATTGCATACAGCTGAACAGGGAGGCAGGGCTATTACATACAGATAAACAAGGAGTCAGGATTTATGGGACACAGCTGGATTAAGAAGACAGGTTTAGCTAATCTTGGTAGGAGCAGACCCTGTAGGGGAACAGTTTTCAGGTCGTAAACATCAGTGGAGAGGAGGCTATGGTGGACATTTTCTGCACACACTATCGACATCCACATGGAGTAGAAGGGAAGGTTTATGCCATTTCTCTCTTGACATGGCTGTGCCTGTGTCAACAATACACATCCACTTAGGACCTCACATGTTCAGGGTTTCTTCCCCCTCCCCACAGCAATGCTTCACAGGAGTGGGCCCCTACCATCCCAGCAGACTCTTAATTACTCTTATCTTTTTAAGACCTTTAGTTTCTTCAACACCTGTCTCCTCCTCACATCTCCACATTCTTCCTCACATCTTGGTTGGCAAACATCTGGATATACCCTATCTTTTACAGACAAAACATGCAAGAGGAAGCAAATCTATGTGACTCCTCATGGTGTATCTGCTTTCCAGTGGCTTATAAGAAGCAGGGTATGGTGGTAAGGGGTATGTGTTTGGGTGACAGATTTTTAGGCCCAAATCTTGCTTTTTCTCACTAACAAGGATGCTAGTTGTCCCAGTGTCCAATTCTGCTAAATGGGTCTGATACCCCTATATTCCAGTTGGTACTTCAGAAGCTAAATCTGTTGATCTATGTCAAGCACTTAGGAGCTCAACACATGCACTGCCCAGGATATGCCAGCTGTATTGTTGTGGTCTGTCATAGTAATGACACAAATTCAAACCAGAGCCAGGACCCACCAAGTCACTGGCATCTACTCCCGAAGCCAACACCTCTTTACCCCAACTGTACCCTACAAAGGCCCAGCATTTTCATTGAGTTCATCTTTCATCTGCAGCTGGTGTTGTGACACCTCTCTGACTGTATGCTCACTTCCATACCCAATTAAAAGCATAGAAGAAAAGGAGGGTAGAGAAAGGGAAGATGAGGGGGTGTATCCAGAAAAGGGAGTAGGGCCCACAGAAGATACCTGTGTGTGTGTGTGTGTGTGTGTGTGTGTGTGTGTGTGTAGGGGGGTTGATATCTCTATGGTCTGTCATTACCCTGGAAAATGAAATGAGAAGGCTTTGAAATGGCTACATTGTGGTCTAGAAGACCTAGAATGGGATTTCAGAAACTACATAGAGACAATTATAGAAAATGATCACAGCCATCTCAAACCCCTCTTTCCCTAGTGTTCAACACAGAGAGAACAGTGCCCATAGTCTGCTCTGACTTTCCTGCAATTGCAAGCACTGACTGGGAAGCTCAACATTCCCAACTAAGAAGCATTCTCAGAAGACGGTTGAAGCCAGTGGTTAGCTGGCAAACTGTGTAGGCTCAGGACCCTTCTATGGGAAGTTAGGAATGGCTCCCAAGAATTTTGCCTCGTGTGGGTTGCACAATCTATATTTACTACATAGATATACAAATGGAGAGACTTTAAATATAATGATTTTAAGGTAAGAATAAATTCATAAATATTATAACATTTTTATGAAAATAACCATATTTTCCAACACTAAAAAGAACGACAAAGAGTGACAGGCTTTGCATTTTTGAAAACCTCCATGTCTGGCTCAATAGAAGATAGCTCTCTACTCTATTAATTCACTCTTGCATTCAACCCAGGCCAATCTTTGGCAGTGCAGGTAGCCCCTGCAAATCTCCATTAAAATAGCAAGTAATAGCTTAGCATTGTTGTGAGTGTGATTTGACTACGTGGCCCTCTAAAAGGATCCTGGGGTTCCCCAGGGGTGTCCTTATTGTACCTTATAATTGGTAGCTTGATAAGTGCTATTCAAACTATGTTCCATGAACTATTTGTCACTACTTGCTGTTTAGATTAGCATAGAAACTGACTAAATGTGTAGAAACTTTTACAGCAATTTGGTAGTAATCTTATGTCTCTTGACTCTAATAGTAATAAATCAAGGCTTTGTCTTGTATTTTTTTCCTATATCTCTTCTTAGTGATTTAAGTTTATTATGCTGTATTTTACAAAAGAATCGGTATATAATTGATTGAAAATTAAGAAGGAAAAGAGAGCTTTTGTCACTTTTTTTTTTTTTTTTTACAGCAATCATCTAGCCTGGTGCTTTGCTGGGCCAGCAGGAATACTGAGGCATATGTTCAAAATGCAAGTTCCTAGGCTTCATCCCAGACCAAGTGAATCAGAACCCCGGGGAAAGGGCCCAGTAATGAAGTGTAGTCTTGAGTCAGTGGAATAACAGTTTCTGCAGGGTATGATCAAGGGATTAGTTGCTTGAGCCCATAAAAGACCAAGGGGCCATATGGTAGCACTCATCAAAGGTTATTGCCTTATTTCTTTCCTAAGTTAAGATTAAGTCTACAGAGAAGCCAGTTTTCAGGAAGACATGCGTTGGGGATAAATGGCTTTCCCCCTAGCCTGGGTCATAAGCTAGAGCTAAGCCAGCAGCCCGATTTTTGCCAGGTTGGAATTTCCAATATAGTCTTACTTTTTGCACCACCCCATTAGCATCTAAAATCTGTGCGGTGTTGAGTCTGAAGAAGACACCCTCCGAAAACACAGGAAGGAGGGCCTTGATGGAAAATGTTGGTGAAGCAATTAAAAACAGCTGCCGTGATGGCAGCTGCAGTCGACAGCTGGGCTTCTCCCAGTTCCTGAGAGAGATGCATTGGGAGGAGGGAGCCTGGAATGGATGGCACAAATGTAACTGATGCCGCTTCACTGTCCTCTGAACTTGTCAAGGATAAAAATCAAGTTCTGAATCCCTCCATATTTATTTAGATTGTGATGTGTGGGGAAATGGCACAATTAAGCTTAGTACTTAAAATCTGTCCTCTAGAGTCTGGCCAGCCGTTTCCTTGAAGTAGGACCGTGAAATGGTACCTGTTTCACATAGAAAATTTATATACAACTATATATACATATACTTACATATAGTTACAAATCGAATACTTTCTCATGAATGTGTGTGTGTGTGTGTGTGTGTGTGTGTATAAATGTGTGAGTCACCTTTCTTACTTCCCCTGTCTTAGTTAGGGTTTCTATTAATGTGATGAAACACCATGACCAAAAAGCAAGTTGGAGAGGAAAGGGTTTATTTGGCTTACACTTCAGTATTGCTGTTCATCACTGAAGGAAGTCAGGACAGGAACTCAAACAGGGCAGGATTCTGGAGGCAGGAGCTGATGCAGAGGCCTTGGAGGGCTACTGCTTACTGGCTTGCTTCCCATGGCTTGCTCAGCCCACCTTCTTATAGAATCCAGGACCAGCAGCCCAGGGATGGCACCACCCACCATGGGCTGGGCCCTCCTCCACTGATCACTAAATGAGAAAGTGGTTTACAGCTGGATCTCATCAAGGTATTTCCTCAACTGAGGCTCCTTCCTCTGATGACTCTATACCTGTGCCAAGTTGGCACACAAAACCACCCAGTACACCCTCCCCTTTGCTTCTACCTGAAAATAAAATTGTAGATAATATTCATTTCTGCTTACAGTCTTCACAACTTATTTTATTTATAATTTGCATTTGTGTGTGTGTGTGTGTGTGTGTGTGTGTGTGTGTGTGTATGCATGATGCAGAGGGAAGCATGTGTGTGGAAGTCAGAGGGCAGCGTTGTGGAATCCATTCTCTTCTTCCAACTTCACATGGTTCCAGGGATGAAACTCAAGTTGTCAGGCCTGTGAGGCAAATGCTTTTACCCATGGAGCCATTTTTCAGCCCCTGCTGTCTTTTGCTCATTATGACATGTTGTAGCATATGGCAAGTAGATGATCATTGTAGGATTTATATTTTTTTTCTTAAAGAAAATATGAGAAATATGTGCCTTGTGTATGGGTTGCAGAAAGCAGTTCTTTGTGGTCCTGTATGGTGATTAGGGGCTCCTACCCCTCATCAAGCTTAAGTAGGTGGAGCTCACTACCTCTATTTCCACATCTCCCTTGTCAAAGCTTCTTTCTTATTTCTCAGTTTGTAATGTGAATCTTAAAAAGTCTTATTAATAAAAACAAACCCAGAGCCAGGTATCGGGGTGAACACTGAAAGATCAGAGAAGCAGAACAAGCCAAAGCCACTTCACCTCACCAGTTCCTCAGCTGATCTCGTTTCCTCAAACTGGAAGCCTCTGTGTCCTCATCCAAATGGATCTCAGCTGAACTGCTGCTAAAAGCCTTAAAGCTCAACTAGGCTCTAGTTCCTGGTCCTTATGCCTTACATATCTTTCTGCTTCCTGCCATCACTTCCTGGGATTAAAGGTGTGTGTCACCATGCCTGGCTGTTTCCAGTATGGCTTTGAAATCTGGATGGATCTCTGCCTCCAGAATGCTAGGATTAAAGGGGTGTGTGTGTGTGTGTGTGTGTGTGTGTGTGTGTGTGTGTGCGCCATTTTCTGGCCTCTATGCCTATCTAGTGGCTGTTTCGTTTTCTGACCCCAGATAGGTTTATTAGTGCACAGTATATTGGGGGACACAATATCATCACATCAGTTTGCTTAAGTGTTTTTTGTTTTGTTTTGTTTTTTGAGACAGGGTTTCTCTGTGTAACAGACCTGGAACTTGATCTGTAGACCAGGCTGGCCTCGACCTCACAGAGAACTGCCTGCCTCTGCCTCCCAAGTGCTGGAATTAAAGGCATGTGCTACCACCTCCTGGCTGCTTAAGTGTTCTTTTAAGTTCAAGTTTCCTCATACATCTATTTGTGTACATGCACATGTATGCAGGATGCCTTTGTGTGTGTGCATATGTGCTGGCAGAGAGAGAGAGGAGAAAGGAACTCTATAGAACTTCTTCCAGCCTGCATCCCTTTGGGGGAATGGCAGGTGTTGCTGACAGGCGGTTGCAAGGAGAGAAGAGCTAGCTTGCAAAGCTTAAAGCTATCAGAGCCTCCACAGCCCCCAGCTGTGATGGACAGAGTGGGAAATGGAGCAGCGGTGTGTGGCAGGGTGTGAATGACGACGGAACCACCGCTCAGGCTGGCCCAGTAATGAAGGGACCACCCTCGGAGGAGACCTAAGTCATTACTGTCATTCCAACTGCCACCCTCTGGAATGCTTGGGAAGCTTGCAAATCCCAGAGCAATCCGTTCCCCATTTCTGCTGGAAGAAAAATGAGAAATCATACACCAAGAGGAGTAAGTAATTTCTGCCTGTCTTCTTAAAAATACATCAAGACCCCGCAGAGAATATACTTTCAAATCAAGGCCTTTAGATACCAGGCAGCTGGGCAGCATCTGCTGCTGAAGTCCATGCTCCTGACAGCTTCCCATAAAATTCCTGTAGGGAGAGGGTCTATTACTAATAAAACCTGCCCTCTGAGTCTCTCTTGGCTGAGCATTGTCCTGGGAGCCCTTTATTCCTCCCCTGACCTGCGCAGGGGTTAACAAACTACCTTTTTCAATGGCAGCTCCAAAGTAAAGGAAGACTCTCTTTTATTCTCCACCAGAAATGAAGATTTTTTTTTTCCCTTTCCCAGACTGACAGTAGAAACGTTTTAAAACCTAGCCTGGAATTCAGAAAGATCCCAGTGTGAATCCCCTAGGACTAAGAGTTTTGAGGGAAGTGTGTGTCAAGGCAGGACCTGTATGCCAGCCTCTGGCATGGTTAATTTCAGAGGTCAAGTTGACTGGACTAGATAGATGTCTAGAGACTGGGAAGCACACTTTCTATGTGTCTGTCAGGGTGTCTTCAGTAGAGGCCAAAAAGTGAGTTGGTGGCCTGAGAGATTTGCCCTCAATCTAAGGGGTACCATCCACTTTGTCAGGAGTTCAGATAGAAACTGACAAGGTGATGTCACAAATAAGCCTCCTCCTCCTGCCCTTGAATCATCAGAATTTCTGTTTCTTCAGTCTTTGGACTCCAAGATTTGCATCAGTGGCCTGTCAGGACCACAAGCTTCCAGCACCTAGGTCTACACCATCATTCCAGGATCCCTCATCATTGCATTTTATTGGTTATAATAGTCACCACAATAAGCTCAGTGTAGAATTTATATTCCAACTCTCAACTGGAGGCATGGCCAAGGATCTGTGAGCATGTCTTAAAATCCTCTCAGTAAAGAAAAAGCTTGCTAGTTGTCTAATTAGGTTCCATGTTTACTTCCTTAGTGACAGAACACTTAGGTTGAACAATTACCTCATGTTAAAAAAAAATCTACTTTCTCTGGCCTCTTTTGAAGATGGGCTTTTAAGGAAGGTTAAGGAGAAGACACTGACTAAAGTCTTGTGAAAATCTGTTTAAAGGATTTGGTGGGGTGGATATAAATTCTTATGTGAGTGTGTTTCTGGTTGCTTGTAAATGCATATGCATGTGTATGTGAGTGAGTGTGGAGGCCAGAGCCTGATATCAGGTGGGGTGATTCATTGAACTTGGGAGCTTATCAGCTTGATTAGAATGGCTGATCAATAGCTTTTCCAAGATCTGCCCATCTCTCTTTCCCTCCTCTCAGAATTTGGCCATGATACTGATCATCCACACATGGGTTGTGATTCTCTTGTGGCAGTCACTTTATTGACCGAAGCATACACCCTGCCCCTTAAAGAGGTGTTGAAGATTGTGTCTTTATTCTCACCTCCTTATTTATTCTTCTTTCCAGGAATGCAGATGACAGTGTTGTATCTCCAATAACTGTTTTGAGAAAATGAGGCAACATTGAAGACGAGAACTGTACATTACTGATGAGAGATGAGATACTGGCAGACATTGGGAGGCCGAAGCACCAGGCTGGACTCACTTTGCACTTTCATATTTGCAGTTACAAGAGAATAAAATAATTGTCATTTTGTTTGATATTTTTTTCACCAGAATAAACCTAACTAACTCAGTAGATGAGCAGGAACCACAGAAATGAAAGGGGCCTTTGTTGAAATGAGACGACCAGGTAAATAAGGATGATGGTGGAGAACAGTGTGGAAGACAGTGTGGTTAAAGGAGCCACAGGGAAGGGGGGAGTCTGGTGAAGTACTTGATTGCAAGTTATATTTAAACTGCCTCTTATGGGGATTACTTGATAATTACATGTGATGATTCCAGAGGAAGACAGAATGGAAAGGCAAGTGAGTGGACAGAGTGGGGTAGCATGCTGATAGCTCACAATAATGGGTCCTGAGCTATTGTTCTCTGTTGCATCCCAGTTAAGTCAATGGGGCAGAGACACTGAGTTGAGGTCAAGAACTGTTTGGGCATGTTCAGTTGACTTCAGGAAGTCTGTACCCCAGTCAAGACACAAAGCCATCCTCATCCTATGGCTACACTCTCATCCTTTGTGTAGTTTTATAAGATGTTTCAGTAAGATGTGGTTCCATGATGCTGGAAAATAGAACCTGTGTGGATCATATGGAACCAGTTTGCATCTGCTCACTATTGATGAAATCAGAAACAATAAAAAATGAATGATCTTTGGCCAATGTTGCATTCTGCCTTCAAAGTCTCAGAAATACTTTACCTCTGGAATGCAAATAGAAAATCTCTTGGACTTACAGAAAATAAAATCCTAAGAAACAGATGGGCCCATGCTGCACCCTTGACCTCTGACCTTCCTCCAGCTGTTGCCTTAAGCCTCTCTGCTGACAGATTATGGGAGACATCAAGCAGCTGGGCTCTGAGGGCTGTACTTAACCAACTGTGTGATCCTCAGCTAGTGGTTCTGTAGTAAAATTATTTTAAGGTGTGTTACTTTTGTTTATGTTGCATTTTTTAACTCTGTGAAGCTGTGTTACTGTGCCTGTCTAAAATACTTGATGGTCTAATAAAGAACTGAATGCCCAATAGCAAGGCAGGAGAAAGGATAGGTGGAGCTGGCAGGCAGAGAGAATATATAGAGGGAGAAATCTAGAAAGAGAGATCGAGGAGCCAGAGCCGGAGGAGGAGGAGGAGGAGGAGGAGGAGGAGGAGGAGGAGGACTACTCCAGGGGCCAGCCACCCAGCTGCACAACAAGCTATGGAGTAAGAAACAAAAGTATATAGGAATAGAAAAGGAAAAGCCTAAAGGCAAAAAGATAGATGAGATTATTTAAGTTAAGCAAAGCCAGCAAGAAAGAAGCCAATCTAAGGCTGGGCATTCATAAGTAAGAATAAGCCTCTGTGTGTGATTTATTTGGGAGCTGGGTATTTTACCCCCAAAAGAGTAAAATACCAACAACAGGTTCATCCTCTCTGCGGCTTAAGCTGTTCCATATAAATCATGATAATGTAGAGCTACTCCTGAGATTTCTTAGGTTTAGGAGTCCACCTTGAAAAGTGCTAAGAGCAGTACTTGAAATGTAGAATTCAATAAATATCAATTGCTTTTAATGTTAATTTTCAATATATCAGTGCCTCTTTGTGCTTTATAGCTCGATTGTAGATATATATCTTGCTTTTTTATGCATTACTAATCTAATGTCATACACATAATAGGTGTTCAATTAAGTAACTGCCAATTGAGTTAACACCCTCCTGCAAGGTGTTATTTTTGGGATATAGTAGCTTGTCCTTTAGAGTGAATTTTGTCCCCAGTGTGGTTGTGTGAGAGTTAGTGAGACCTTAGGAGGCAAGGCCTGGGGTGGGGTTCCTAGGTAACTGGGGGTGTTCCTTCAGAAGGAACTAAGGTAGTTCTGATGGGACCCTGAGTTAGTTAGTCCCCCTGCTTTTCCATTCTCTTTGGCTTCCTATCAATGTACTGTCTCTTCCAGATGGACCTTCTATTATGATGTCATCTCCATAAGACTCACCTGAATTATGTTGATACCAGTACTATATCCAGAAATGTAAGCTAAATAAACCTGTTTTCATTAAAAAAAAGGTGACTCAGCCTCAGGTATTTCATTATGGTAATAAAAATAGACTGAAACACAATGAATTGGCTCAAGAATAAATTGGAAGGGAGAAAAGCTAAAAGGAAATTATTATTTGGTTTCTCTGTTAATATTTTATAATACATACTCAGAATCCAGAAAGCTATTTTGATTTATTCATGACTTACTTTATTCATTAAAATTTGGGAGCAAAACTTGATTTAAAAGTCTATTAGGAAATTAGGTAAGAAAACAAATGCACTTTTCCCTTCAGCTGTTTAATGATAGAGCGTTTGTCAGGAGAAGGCTTTCTTTGTAGCCAGTGCCCTGATGATATTTTCTGCTCCATTCACCAAGTCATCACTGAACTCCTACTATGTGCTAGCCAATGGATATACGATGCTGTGTAACCCTCCAGGAGAGTGCAGCCCAAGGGAAGAGCCCACTTTAAATAATCACACTAAGATATGAGAAAATCTTAACAAGTTCTCCAGAGAAAAACAGTGATGTTTTCCTAAAGAAGCAAGGCATGTGTTAATATGCAGTGCACACTGTGTTTAGTAAGTTCATATCTTTGTGTTTACATGCATATGAAACCCTATACAAAGATCGTCCCTGTATCCCTAAATTGGGAATTTTATTGATCAAAGATGATAACCTGAAGCAAAATTTTCTTTGATGTAACATTATTATGAGAATAGCCAATCACCATTTCTTCATATCTCACCTCTTGCTTCTTCTCAAGCATTAATAACAGTTGACATTAACAGACATTAATAACATACTGTATTAAAGGCTTAAGTACATCTAACAACATGTAAGGTAGGAGCTGTGGTCATTATTGCCATTTCCAGATGAGGGATCAAGGCAAGGTAAGTTCAGCACCCTGTCTGAAGTGAGTCATGGTGAGCTGTATGTCCATCTCTGCATCAGACACAGTAGGGAAATGGATTCTGTGAAAGGCAACAGTGTGCAGAATCTGTGAGGAGATGCAGGGAGCAAGGATGTGGTGACAGCTCACACTGTCATACAAGAAGTAGGTATAGGAGGAGCAGGAGAATCAGTAGCTTCTCCTATCTTATGGTCTGTCATTGCAGCCCCTCCTAATATTTCTGATCACAAGTTACCCGTTGTCTTTTGGACACTTCTACTGAATGGTGTGCAGCATTTAATTCCTTAGGACCAAGCTTAGGATCCCCTTCCCCTTCGCCGTCTTCTGAATATTTTTGTTTTCTTATGCCTATTTATGGTATGAATTTCAGAACTACAACTTCTCCTGCCCACAACATGAAGTTGCTTAGCAGATGATTTGATTATATTCCTGGTCTAGTTTCCTTTTTTTTTTTTTTTTTTTTTTTTGCCTTGATGAAACATTGTGATCAAAAGCAACTTTGGGGAGAGAGGATTTATTTATTTACTTACTTATTTATCCAAATGCAACATTGAGGGAGGACAAGGCAGGAACTCAAGCAAAGCTAAAGTAGAAACCATGAAAAGATGCTATTTACTAGCTGGCTCCCTTTGGCTTATGCTGAGACAGTCTGCCCAGGGGTGGTACTATCCACAGTGGGGTAGAACTTCCTACATCAATCAATAATCAAAATATTTCCCAACAGACATGGCCACAGGCAGTCTGATCTGGGCCTCAATTCCTTCTTTGAGGTTCTTTCTTCCCAGGTGACTCTTGGTTCTGTCAAAAAGACAATAAAAAGACTAACCAGGACAATCTCCAAATGTCTTGTTTAACTCAAGGTTGTTTTGTTCTATGGTGCTGGTCTGGGGATTGTGTGCTTCCTAGGTCTCTTATGAGATGTGTCTTTCTACACAAACATTCCTGGAAACCTGGATATTTGTGTGCCAACTCTGCATTTTCCTGATGCTTCACAGTTTAGGTGTTGAGAATTATTTCTGTCTGATGTGTGAATGGCTCAAGCTACACTGAAGACTTCCAGGGCTTTATGAGACAGGGATCTGGGTCAAGTTTATTCTCTGGAGCTAGACACTGAAGTACTTATCTTTGAAAAATGAACTTGGAAATTCCTCAGCAGTGCTTTGACTCCCCCCTTGTCATACCAGCAGGCCCTGCAGAGAAGCAGGCTTCCAATTGTCCTGAAGTACTCTATGAAGGAAGCCAGCTGCTCTGACAATCTAAGGCCAGCTCTTTCTAGGGCCTGTGCCAACTTCTACTTCTGTGGCATGTGCATTAGGCTATGTGGATTGGGTTGGGGAGAGGATGCTTGTATGTGCCCAGGTGTGAGGGCAGGTGGTATCTAAATTTCATAGAGAAGAGACTGGAGATAGGGTTGTCCATCCTTAGAGTCATAAAATCTTCTAGTAACTGGAACTCTTTTTGTAAGATTGAGTTTAAAATGAAACTCATTTCCACATTTGTATCAAATATTAATGACCACTAACATTTGCCAAAAACTTAATGAGTTTAAATTCATTTCACATATGGAACCTCATTTAGTCCTTATAAAAAGTCCAGAGTAAGATATTATCTCACCATGTGTCTACCCTTCAGAGTACTTGTCGCAGTGAGAAATTATATATCCCTCTTGAGAGTTTCCTAAATAGCTATCTTCCATATTAAATTATAAGAGCCAAGAGGGTTGGGCTGGAGAAAGGGCTGAGCAGTTAAGAATGCTTGCTGGTCTAACAGAGGACTAGATTTTTGAATCCCAGCATTAGGCAACTAAAAAACACACGTAATTCTAGTTCCAAGGGAGCCAACCCCTCTCTTCTAATCTATGTGGTGCACACACACACATTTTTTAATGTGAAAAAATGCCAAGAGGGAAAAATTTTGCATATGTTCATTGAACATTCTGTGTCTAGCACCTGTAGGAGCCCTATCATAAACTAGGTATTCAACTAATATTCAGTGAGCTAAGGAATTTAGTAAGTAAATGAATGACTATACAAAGAGACAGTGTTGTAGGAAAACATTATGACTTGGGAGGCAAGACCCTATTGCTGAAGACACCATGTATTTGAGTCACAAAACATGGAGAAATCAAGCTGTTATGCACCTAACAGCCTCATACGTACTTGCTAGTTTCCATGGTGTTTCAAGGCACTATGCATGGTACTGAAAGAAGTAACCATTAATCTTACCCAGTTATGAACCCTTCAAACTACAACAACCCTGGTCTGACAAGCTATCCCCCTGCCTGATGTGATAGTGGCAAGAATGTTATAGGAGTAACTAGTCACTTTATGATTGGGTCTCAGTCTTGTCCCATGAGACAGAATTCATACCTGACACTATTACAGGAGTCCAAGAACCTGTGGCTGGATAGGTCATAGGCCTTAGAAAGAACTTAATACTATTGTTCTGTTAAATAGGCATAGTATTAACATGACTCCCAATGACTTATTACTATACTCATAGATCAGAGCATCTCTCATCCTTCATCAAAGAAGCTTCTCCTTGTAGGAGAAGGGAATCAACACAGAAACCTTCAACTGGTCACTATGTAGAGAATTAGTTACTGTAGAGTGTTCAGCTTTAAATAGACATACATATCATACTCCATTTGCTAGGGCTAGGGGATCTCATTGGAAGAGGGACAAAGAAATTGTAAGAGCCAGGGGTTATAGATAATAGCAACAGCAGTGTTTTCCTGACACAACAAAGTGGCTTCACATATGGACTTGTTGCTATTATAACAGCATGTACAAGACCCTGCTTAAACTAGATAGAATCCCAGCAGAAATATGGGTATGAAATCCCACTGTAAGCTGAGAAGTGATTGGCATTTGATTGCTGCTGAACTAAGGAGAATTAGTTTTCTTTAATGATGTGACCTCGGATAGGTTTACCACATACCCCCAGGGCAGGTCCTACTACCAAGACTAGTTGAGCAACACAATCTGGACTCTATGGGGAGTGAGTTTTTAAAAAAAGAAAACTGAAAGTAGGATAGGAAAGGATAGGAGGGTGGGAAAGGTGGGTATAGGAGGAGTTTGGGATCAGTGGTGGATGTTGAAGATATAGCGTATGGAATTCTCAGAGAATTAAAATATTGTTTAAAAAGCAAAAATCACCAGCTTACTTCTTAAGTCCATTTGACTGGGAAGTTTTTTCCCAGCCTTTTACTCTGAGGTAGTGTCTGTCTTTGAAGTTAAGGCAGCAGAAGGATGGATCCTGTTTTTGTATTCATTTTGTATCCCTCCATTTTTATAGGTGAATTGAGTCCATTGATACTAAGGGATATTAATGACCAGTGAATGTTAAATCACCATGCACAAAGCTGAAGTCCAAGTGGATCAAAGACCTCAACATAAATCCAGTTACACTGAACTTGATAGAAGAGAAAGTAGAAAGTACTCCTGAATGCATTGGCACAGGAGACCGCTTCCTAAATATAACACCAGTACAAACACTGAGAGAAACAATTAATAAATGCGGCCTCCTGAAACTGAGAAGCTTCTGTAAGACAAAGGACATTGTCAATAAGATAAAACGACAGCCTACAGAATGGGAAAAGATCTTCACCAACCCCACATCTGACAGAGGGTTGATTTCTAAAATATATAAAGAACTCAAGAAACTAGACATCAAAATACCAAACAATCCAATTAAAAAATAGGCTACAGAGCTAAAGAAAGAATTCTCAATGGAAGAATCTCAAGTGGCCAAAAGACATTTAAGGAATTGTTTAACATCCTTAGTCATCAAATCAAAATGACTCTGAGATACCATCTTACACATATCAGAATGGCTAAGATAAAAAACACTGATGACAGCTTACATTGGAGAAGATGTGGAGCAAGAGGAACACTCCTCCACTGTCGGCAGGAGTGCAAACTTGTACAGTCACTTTGAAAATCAGTATGGTGGTTTCTCAGAGAATTGGAAATCAATCTACCTCAAGACCCAGCGATACCACTTTTGGGCATATATCCAAGGAATGCTCAATATACTACAAGGACACTTGCTCAACTATGTTCATAGTAGCATTATTCATAATAGCCAGAACTTGGAAACAACCTAGATGCCCCTCAACCAAAGAATGGATGAAGAAAATGTGCTACATATACACAATGGAGTACTACTCATCAGTAAAAAACAATGACATCATGAAATTTGCAGACAAATGAATGGAACTAGAAAATATCCTGAGTGAGGTAACCCAGACTCAAACAAACATTGTATGTACTCACTCATAAGTGGATACTAGATATAAAGCAAAGGATAACCAGACTACCTATAATCCACAGCTCCAGAGAAGCTAGGTAACAAGGAGGATCCTAAAAGGGACACATGGATCGCCCTAGGAAGGGGAAATAGATGAAATCTCCATGAGTGAACTGGGAGTGAGAAGGGGCAATAGAGGGTAGGGGATGGGGGATTAGAACATAAGGGAATGGGATGGTAGAGCTGGAACAGGGACAGAGTGAGAGAGCAATGAAAGAGATACCTTGATAGAGGAAGACATCATGGGGATAGGGAGAAACCTTGTGCTAGGGAAGTTCCCAGGAATTCACAAGGATGACCCCAGCTTAGACTACTAGTAATAGCCTGAGCTGACTTACCCTGGTAATCAGATCAGTGAATACCCTGTCATCATAAAGCCTTCATCCAGTAACTGATGAAAGCAGATGCAGAGATCCACAGCCAAACACCAGGCCGAGCTCCAGGAGTCCAGTCGAAGAGAGAGAAGAAGGATTCTATGAGCAAGGGGCATGAAGATTATGATGGGGAAACCTACAGAGACAACCAAATGAAGCTAGTGGGAACTTATGAACATTAGACCAACAGCTATAGAGCCTCCATGGGACTGGAATAGGCCCTCTGCGTAAACAAGACAGTTGTGTAGCTTGATCTGTTTAAAGGGCCCCTTAAAGGATCCATCCCTGGTATATGAGCTGGCTTTTTGGAGCCCATTACCTATGGTGGGACACTTTGCACAGCCTTGATGCAGGGGGAGGGGCTTGGACCTGCTTCAGCTAAATGTACCAGGTTCTGCTGACTCCCCATGGGAGGCCTTACCTTTTTGGAGGAGGGAATGGGGGGTGGGTTGAGGTGGGAAGGCTGAGGTGGGCTGGGGTGGTGGGAGGAGGGAAGAGAGGGGGATCTGTGATTGGTATGTAAAATGAAAAAAGAATTTCTTTTTTAAAAAAGCAAAAAAACAAAATAAAAAAAAAAGAAAACCAATTCCAGGTCAACTTGGGCTAGCTAGACCTTGTCTCAAAAAAAAAAAAAAAAAGAAAGAAAGAAAGAAAGCAAACAAAAAATAAAATGACCCCCTCATGCACATTATTTAAGGTAAAACACACCCCAGACAAGTGTTCACACAAGTCCTATTATTTTATTAAAAGAGATTGTTTTCTTATAATTATTGTTTATTTTTACCTTATATCCAAAATGCCAACTTTAAAAAAAAAACACATACCAATGTTTTGCCTGCATGTATGTTTTTGCAACATTTGCAAAGGCCAGAAGAAGTGTCAGATCACCTGAAACTGGAGTTACAGATGGTTGTTAGCTGCTCTGTGGGTGCTAGGAATCGAGCTTGAGTCATCTGGAAGAGCAGTCAGTGATCTTAACCACTGAGCCATCTCTCCATACTACAAATTGTATAAAGTGTATTCAGAGGAACTTGGAAAGAAATGTGCAGGGAAGCCCTGAAGAATGACCCTATTCAGTCTTATTAATAAAAACCAGGAGTCAAATATTGGGGTAATATCCTGAAAGATCAGAGAAACAGAGCAGCAGCCACTAGAGACTTCTTACCTCTACGAATTCTCAGACAGAATGGGGGGGGGTGTTGAGATCCTGTCTCCACCTCCCAATTGTGCTGGTGTTAAAGATCTGAGCCTCCCAAGGGCTGGGACTAAAGGTGTGAGTGAGCCTGGCTTCTATGGTTAACTAGTGGCTAGTTCTGCCCTCTGATCTCCAGGTAAGTTTTATTTATCAGAACACAAACAAAATATCACACAACAAAGCCTGTGTTTCCTTCATCCCTCTTTCTCCATTGTTGAAACCTTGCATGACAACAGATCGAAAAAAAACGTTTTAAAAAACTAGAAGATAGAGCAATCCATTCTTGTCAAAGCAGACCTTCTCTCTTCACAGTGAAGGAGACCCAGGGCCATTCCCAGGGCACATGGACCTACTCCCCACCATTGCGTTCCTTCAAGCCTCCCAGGTCTCTGCACCCTACCCTAAGACTGAGCCATTTCTCAAGTTTGTTTTATTATTGTCTTGCAGTAATGTAGCATGAGACATTCACTCTCAGGGATTGTTAGCAATAAGAGGAATAGATCTGACCTTTTCTCACCTGTGTGAACAGTATCTACTGGAGTAGGAATCTCTGGAGCATGGGCCATGATGCTCTAGAATGTTATGGCTCCTGTCCCAACAGTCTATATTCTGAACACTAAATAAGCCCTGGAAAACAGAACACATCAAAGTCCCAGTGTGCTATTCTTTTGCAGTGTGCCCAGAGTGCTTTAGTTAGGTCAACAGACCATCTGCTCCATCTGTTATTGCTCAATATGGTTTCTTCCAGCCACGTCTGCTACTCCTTCATACACAAGAATGAAACTCAAAGAAAGAGATGGAGACATCTGATTTCTTTGAATCCCAGTAACCATAGAACACGTCTCAAAGTATTGCAATTTTTCAGCTGCCCCAAAGCCCTTCCCAAACAGGAAGATGATCAGAGGATGACGGAGAATGTGAAATAGCTTTCTCCCTCCCTCCCTCCCTCCCTCCCTCCCTCCCTCCCTCCCTCCCTCCCTCCCTCTCTCTCTCTCTCTCTCTCTCTCTCTCTCTCTCTCTCTCTCTCTCTCTCTCTCTCTGTGTGTGTGTGTGTGTGTGTGTGTGTGTGTGTGTGTGTGTGTGTGTGTGTATTCAGGGAGGAATGAATTCAATCTGTATTGACGGCCATTTTTATTTGCTTGGAATATGGTTTGAAAATATACCCTGTGCTTTCACCAGCCAGTTAACACTGCCACATTGAACTTAGGCTCACCACCCCCACCTGGGACTCATTCTCTCTGAACAGCATCTTGTTATTGTGTTGGACCAAGGGTGATTTAATGTCTAGTATGTTTCCTCCTCTTTTACCTTCCTACATCTGTTTGTGGATCAGGATGCAAAGAAAGGGGGCAGACTACAGAGTCCCAGGGAGAGAGTGTGGGCTTGTGCAGTGCCTGAAGCCCATAGACCTTTCTGGAGAGCTAATCTCTTGAAAATGATATCCATAGCTAAGAGGCTAGGCCATGTATAAAGGAATTCCCTCATGTTGTGGCTGAGCCTTAGGAAAGACTTTTAATATTTTTCTGATCTGCATTGTCTTAAATTACCCGACTACATGATGATGAAGCTGATACACCGTCTGTGCATTTTTGGTACTATTTCCATGGACACCGTAGGGCGACCTCATGTTTGAAATGAAAATGAGAATCTTTTTGTGGGTTGGCAGCTTTTAAATAATGAAAAAGCAGACTTTGCCCACTTCTTTTATTTGTGTCTATTGGGATATTATGGGACACTTCTGAATCTTCACCTCAGGCAGCCTGCTAGGGTTACAAAAGCATGAAGTTGACAAGCTGAGTAATTCAGCTTTGTCTGTGTTTGTGATTCCACCCAGAGGACTCTCAGCCAGATAATAAGATGCCAAAATATGAAAATTAAAAAATCCCCAGGCTGAGAAAAATAAACTTGTCAATGTATTTTATGAAACAATGCTAAGATGTATAATTTGGTGCTTTTTAATCCCTCAAATGCTATGCACTTTTCATTTATGATCCTTATCTCTAAAACAAACACTTGTCTTCTACACAATGGACCTCAAGGCTGCAAGGCAGCAACAGACTGCCCCCAAAGACCTGCTGATTTATGTCTTCCTACAAGTGTTGAATCATTTCATTTCCGAAGTTACTGGAGGACTATTTTCCTCCCTGCATTATGTACATTTTCTCTCCAACTTCGTTAAGCACATATGGATTTGTTAACCTCTCCTTAGGTTATATGGAGTCAAGAGTAACAGGAAGAAAAGAAGTCCACTTGTTCTCCTAGTGTTCATTTTTCTACTATCAACTAGGTTGGACAAACATGGTGCCACCAGAAAGGGCATTCTTCTGTAAAGATTCAGCATGTTAATTATGAAATGTACTGGATAATTACTCTCAGTGTTAGCCTGATCATATGGCACTCCCCATAGATATTTGTTAGACACGAACCAGTGAAAATGACTTATGCAAATGAATGACACCGATGACAACTTGGGCTTGAGTGATTTCTCATGGAGCATGACGACAACAGATTGTTTCCTTTGAGGCAAGACATGGAACAATGGATTGTTTTGTTATCTTGGTGGCGATGACTCGGGTCTACTATAGAGAACGGATCTAGTATTTAGAGGTGCACTGCACAGGGCTGAGCCGACAGGGCATTAATGTGATGGAGGGTTTCTGCTGCTGCATCTTCCCAACCAAGGCACACTTTCTTCTCAAAGCTGCACAGGAGAGAGTTCCCTTTCTTTTTCTTTTCTGTGCATTATGTTCTTACTCTGGGGTAACAAGCATCAGATTAAATCTAGTCAGTGAGTCTGAAGAGCCACTCAGTAAGTGTCCAGATCCAATGCACTCAAAGTGTTTCCAGCACTGCCAAATGTCCTAACCAGACACTCGAATTTTCTTTCTTTTTTTTTTTGGTTTTTCGAGACAGGGTTTCTCTGTGTAGCTTTGCGCCTGTCCTGAAACTCACTTGGTAGCCCAGGCTGGCCTCGAACTCACAGAGATCTGCCTGGCTCTGCCTCCCGAGTGCTGGGATTAAAGTCGAATTTTCTTATGCTTCCCCATAGCAGGCAGCATGTTATGCCACAGGAGAAAAGTGCTTTTTTTTCCTTTCTCCCTATTTATTTTTCCCTTTCTCCCTATATTATTATTATTCAACTCCAGCGAGTCATCATTTAAATCATTGTATTTGGAATCCTTCAATGCATTGGCCTCATTGTCTTTGCTCTGATGCTACCTCAGCACTGGAAACAAGACAAGAACATTGAAAATGAAATCTAAACTAATGCTCTTTTACTTTCAGTAGTCCTACTGAGACATAATTCATATGCCACATTTGGTCATGCATTATGCACAGTTCAATACTTTCTTGGTTTATTTACAGAGCTGTACAACCTTTGCTGCTACTTGCAAAGTAGGATATTTTCAACATCCCCCATCACTCTGTACTCTTTGGTAATCACACTCACTCTTGGTTCCCTAAAACCCCAGGATATCACTAACCTTCTTTCTGTCTCCATAGAGTGAACTGATCAGCACATGCTAAACAAATGGAATTGCATGATATATTTTAGAATAATATTTTCAAGGCTCATTCACATTGTGACCTGTGTTAGAACTTCATTTATTTTAATTAGCAATTTGTATCCCACTATGTGAGTGTGCCATATTTTGTTTATCCTTTTATCAGTTATAACATTTGGGTTGTTTCTACTTTTTAGCTATTATAGAATAATCTGGTGAGAGAGAGAGAGAGAGAGAGAGAGAGAGAGAGAGAGAGAGAGAGAGAGAGATTGATTAGAAAAGGACTTCCATATCTTTTGAAATTCTGGATCAGATATAACATTTTGAGAATTATTAAAAACAGTTTCCAAAATGGCTGGACAATTGTATATGCTCACCAGCAATAAATGAAAGTTTCATTTGTTCCATTTGCCATTGTGAACCATTTTTAAAAAGTGTTATTTATCTTAACAGATGTCAAACGGTATCTCATTGTGATTTGTGTTTCCTTAATGACAGAAATGTTGATTTTGTGTGTGTGTGTGTGTGTGTGTGTGTGTGTGTGTGTGTGTGTGTGTGTGTGTCTAGGTCATTTTCATAGAAATGGCTGCTCAGAACTTTTGCCCACTTTTAAGCTGGTCTGTCTTTTTATTGATTATTTCATTGTCTGATTCTCTTTCCAGGTACACAGCTTGCAAACATTTGAAAATATTCTCTCTCATTATGTGAGTAATTATTTCCCTTAATGGTACCTTTTAAAATACAAGCATTTTACATTTTGATAAAATTATTCAAATTCTTTTATTTTGTCACTTGAACTTTTAGTGTCTTATTTTAAAGAATTATTTAATTCGGTGTCACTGAGATTTACTCCTGTATTTTCTCCTAAGAATCTAAATATCGACATTTTTAACATTAAGGTCTTTGATTCATTTTGATTTAGTTTTGTGTGTGGTTAATTAAAAAAAAACTTTTATCCTTTTGCAAGTGAATAATCACATTTTCCAAGATCATATATTCCTCCCCCCATTTAATAATCCTGGCTCCCTTGTTGAAAATCAGTTGATGAGAAATATAAGGACTCATTTCTGACTCAGTTCTAGTCTACGCATCTAGATGTCTGTCCATATGATGGTAGCACACTGATTGAATTCTTAGTTGGGAATCAGGAAGCTTCATTCCGTTTGTTGTTCCTTTTCTTTTGAAGACTGGTTTGGCCGACCTGATGTTTTATGTGGATTCTAGAATCTTTTGAAGACTGGTTTGTCTGGCCTGAGCTTTCATGTGGATTCTAGAATCAGCTGGCCATTTCTGCAAAATAATAAAAAATAAAAAAGCCGAGAGGTGGATCTGGCTTGTGTTGAGTCTGTAGATCAGTTTGGGATGGTGCCATTTTATATTTCTGTTTATTGTACATATTACCTTCTGTTACATTTCTATCTGTTAATGAGAAAACTGTCTATTAACTAAAGGTCATCTTTCATTTCTTTTTGCAATGTTTTGTAATTTTTGGAGTATAGATTTGGTACTTTATTGCATTTATTCCTAAGTATTTTTTTCTTTTAGATTTTTTTTGTTTAGACTTAATTTTTATTTTATGTTTATGAATGTTTTGGTTGCATGCATGTCTGTGTACCACATGCATGTCTGGTGCCCATGGAGGTCAGAAGAGGGCATTGGGTCTGCTGGAACTGGACAGTTGTAAGCCACCATGTGAGTGCTGGGAATGAAATCCAGGTCTTCTATAACAACAACCATTGCTCTTAATTTCTGGGCCATCTCTCTAGAACACAGCATATGTTTCTTATTGATGCAAGTATAAATGAACCTGTTTTCTTAAATTCACTTGAATTGTTTATTGGTGGTAGTTAGAAGCAAAATTGAGCCTGATCATTAAGCTTGTGCTCTTAATGTTTTCAGTGGATTCCTTGAGATTTTTTTTTTTACATGCAGTATCATGTCTCCTACAAACAGAGATAGTTTGCTTTTTCAATCTGACTTCCTTCTCTTTATTTTCTTGTTTAATTACTCTGGCTAAAACTTTGTGTATTAGTTACTTTTCTGTTGCTGTGATAAAATACCCTGACAATAAGCAAGTTAGTGGGAGAAAAAGTTTTATTTTAGCTTACAGTTCTAGAGGGATGCAGTCCAGCAGTACAGCAGGGTACGTATATTTGGAAGACTAGAATGTCCATCCTGGCACATAGAAAGTGGCCTGGATTCTGGTGATGGTGACTATTTCCCTAATTTCTTGATTGATACTCAGTGACCTCATTAACTTTCTTTCCATCCTTATTTTTCTTCACTCCCACACTTTTTGTTTGTCTGGTTATTATTTTTTTTTGAGAGAGGGTCTCACTATGTAGACTAGCCTCAGTATTACCATCTTCACTCTGCACCCTCTCAAGTGCCTAGCTGAATGGGTGTAGAGCCATCATGCCTAGCTCTTCCTCTTTTTTAGTAGCACTTCTGTGAAGCAAGAGTGATTATTCCACTTTAAAACACCCATAATAGGATCTATTGAAATGACTGTCATTTAAGAAAATAAAGCTAGTCACATATATGTCACAGCATTGAAGAGCTGAAGTATTGTTTGTTTTTGCTCTTTGCTCTTTGGGGGCCCACCACCCAGCTCCCAAATAAATCACACACAGAGGTTTATTCTTAATTCTAAATGCTCAGCCTTAGCTTGGCTTTTTTTCTTGTCAGCTTTTCTTAACTTTAAATTAGTCCATCTACATTTTGCCTCTGGACTTTTACCTTTTTCTATTTCTGTATACCTTTCTTTTTTACTTTGTTTCTGGTTGTGTAGCTGGGTAGCTGGCCCATTGCATCTTCCTCCTTCTCTTGCTCCTTCTTCTTTTCCTTCTAGATTTCTCCTTTTATTTATTCTCTCTGCCTGTCAGCCCCACCTATCCTTTCTCCTGCCTTGCTATTGGTCATTCAACTCTTTATTAGATCATCAGATGTCTAAGACAGGCAAAGTAACACAGTTTTATGGAGTTAAACAAATGATTGCAACATAAAAGTATGCAATAGTTATGGGACCTTGAAGTCAAGTTCCTCATACTTCAGTGTTGTAGAATATTATTTTAAGATGTGCTACATTTGTTTATGCTGTGGAACATTTGTTTAATGATGCGAAGATGTTTTGCATTCCTTTATGTTGCATTTGTTTAACTCTGTGAAGCTGTGTTACTGTGCCTGTCTAAAACACCTGATTGGTCAAATAAAGAGTTGAACAGCCAATAGCAAGGCAGGAGAAAGGATAGGTGGGGCTGCCAGGCAAAGAGAATAAATATAAGGAGAGAAAGAAATCTAGGAGCAAAAAAAAGGAGGAGGACATCAGGAGCTACACAACCAGAAACAGAGTAACCAGTAAAGAAAGATATACAGAAATAGTGAAAGATAAAAGCCTAGAGGCAAAAGATAGATGGGAAAATTTAAATCAAGAAAAGCTGGCTAGAAATAAGTCAAGCTAAGGTCGGGCATTTATAAGAAAGAATAAGACTCTGCACGTGATTTATTTGGGAGCTGGGTGGAGGGCCCCCCAAAGAATAAACGGTAATAAAACAACCAACAACACATAACTCCCAAAGCAAATCTGGGCAATGACTCCACAGAAGATAGATTTCTTACTCATTTTAAGACTACGCCTTTAATCCTGGGGGGCAGAGGCAGGTGGATCTTTGTGAGTTCAAGGCCAGCCTGGCCTACAGAGCGAGATCCAGGAAAGGCGCAAAGCTACACAGAGAAACCCTGTCTTGAAAAACCAAAAAAAAGACTATAGCTGTTTTTCTAGCACTGGGGGGGAAAAAGCAAGCAAACAAACAAACAAAACCCACCCACCTCTCTCTCTCTCTCTCTCTCTCTCTCTCTCTCTCTCACACACACACACACACACACACACACACACACACACACACACACCAAAATAGTCCACTTGTTAAATTTTTATTTGTATTTATTTATTTATTTTGCATGTATGTGGGGGAGAGGTTATTGCATATGCTGTGGCAGTTTGAGGAGGTGAAAAGACACCCCAGGGAGTCAGTTCTCTCCTTCCACTATGCAAGCATCAGGGTTCAAAGTCAGATCATCAAGTCTTAGTTACAAACTTCTTTACCCATCTGGCTCTCACTCTCCTTAGTCCCCATTTTCTGTAATAAAAAATTGGTGAGTTTATTGAGAAATTGGAATATGTGTATATTAGCTGAATTTAAAATGATGTAGCTGCTATGGAAAATGGCATAGTGGTTTCTTAGACAATTGAACAATTAGACAATAACAAGGTTACACATATGATGCAGCTATCTCACATTCTAGTCATCTACCTGATATAATAGAAAGCAAGAACTTGACAAAATGTATACTTAGGGGCATAGGAACATTATTCACAGTAACTAAACAATGAAAACAACCCATGCCATCTGACAAATGACCTATGAGAGCTTTAAATCAGAGAGTTTATTAAGCATGCCTCAAACAAAAATAAAAGAAAAAATAATAAGTAGTAGATACATATCATCAAATTGGGCACTTACAACTTCCAGAAGAAATGACTTGAGGTGGCTAGCTGGAGTTCCTGATTAGGAGTCCTGGAGAGAGTAGAGCATTTCCCCTCAGATGAGGCTTCCAAGTAAAAGAACAAAGAGCAAGCAGAAGATGGATAGCAAAACAGTTTCAAATTGGGCATTTATAGCATAAGGCAGAAATCAACTGTGGAAGCTAGGCTATAACAGTTAGGATAGAGTTCCTGAAGAGTCCTCTCCATGGATGATCTGGCATCTTGTTCCCACTGCAGGCATGTTTACATCATGATATAAACAGTAGTAACTTCCATTGGAAGTTGTTTACCTCCTAGCTATTCTTGAGGTTGTGAAGGTTTTGAAAAGATTTATTTTTATTTAAACATTTAATTAGATCTATTTGTTTTATATGTGAGTGGTTTGCCTGCATGTATGCATGAGCACCAATTGTGAGCTTGATGCCCCTGGCAGTAAGAAGAGGGCATCAGATCCCCTGGAGCTGGCATTGTGAATAGTTGCCACGTGGGAGCTGAGAAATGAAATTGGGTCCTCTGGGCTATTATCTCTCTAGCCCTCTGTTGTGATGTTTTTATCACCCTCCATTCACTGGCCTCCTTTCTCTCTGTTAAAGAGTCAGGGTCCAGCCTGCTTCAGAACAAGGAGATTTGAAGGATACATGAAATAAATGTTGCGGCTTCTGAGACAAGGGAGCTCATTTTCTCTTCTCATGATCTGTTCCAACAACAGCAAACAGTACAAGACAATGTGCCAGTGTGATCTATGTTATACAACCCCTATAGATACACATAATGTAATATATACACATAAGAAAATTATCAGTCAACCTTAAAAAGGAATAAGATTAAAAAGGAATAAGGAATAAAAAGAAATATGCTACAATATTCATAAAATTTGAAGATATTAGGCATGGGGAGATAAACAGAAAAACAAACAACAAAAAAAACAAATACTACACGTTTTCCTTTGAATGAGTAGTAGAGTAGTCTTTCTGATAGAGACAGAAAGTGGATTAGTGGTTTCAGGGGAGGGGATTTAGCGTGTAGTGAGTACAGATTTTCTGTTTGAGAAGAGGAAAAAGTTCAAGAGACAGATAGTGGTGATGGATAGCACAGATTATTTAACGTCACTAAATCTATGCTTACAATGCTTAAATAGTAATTTTCTATTTTATCATAAATAAAACATCAACATGTTTATGGCTGTAAACATTTGTATACACCTGTTAAGAAAGAATTAACAGTATTCTGATTCTGAAAAAAGACAAGGCTGGAAGATTGTCTACTACTTGTATGGATGCATAGGGGGCTGGAATGAAGCCTGCTGCTTGCTGCGTCCCTGGTTATGTAACGAAGGAAGGAAGGAAGGGAAGGAGGGAGGGAAGGAAGAAACAGAAGGAGGGAGGAAGGAAGGAAGAAAAAAGAAAAGGAAAGAATACATACAGCAATATGATACCTGGAAATCAAAATCTACTTAGTAAAATAGAGCTGGCCTGACCGTGTGGGCTCACAGTGGGTAATGTGTGAGAGGGAGAATAAAGGTTTCTTTCAGTGGCTTCTCTGTGGTTTGTCTACGTAAGCCAGTGGACACAGACAGACTTCAGTGGCAGATAACGATGGTGCCAAGGGACCCTAATATCTTTCATATTAGGGATTTTCATAATTCTTCCCAGCACATAATCACTCCCATTGCATCCACACATCTGTCTAATTTTTCCTGACCTGGGATTGATGATGGGTCTTAGCTTCACACAGGTGGCAACTACCTGGAAATCCCTCAGTGCCTGGGTCTGTGCTGGCAGGCAGCTCTCGACAGCTAAACGGATAGTTGCAGCAACATCTTTTTGGGTAGGCATCATACCTGGAGATAAGCTAGACCCAGAAAAGTCATTTTCTCTAGAAAGAGTTCAAGGAGATTGGAAGCTGGGTTGGTGATGAACTGATCTATAACTGTGACAGGATAATATTGCTCCTCGGTACCAGAACAGGCTTCAAGCACGGAAGAGCTCGGAAAACAATCTCCTTAAAAAAAGATGAAGCACAGATAATGGTTTTATTTTGTCTGCACCAAATAGGAAATCACACTCTAAGCCCTTTCAGTCACTTGGCAGTGCCGTTACCCCACTCCATCAGCAAGTGGTTCATAAGCCCTGGCAGCTTCAAGAAGGCCTCCATGATGGTGTTCATTTCAGGAAATGGATGTTTCCTGTCCGCGTGACCTTGGACGGGAAACGTTTGCAAGCTGAGACTCTTCCAGATGGACTATCCATCTCAGAGGCTGTGGGTGGGAGAGAAGTCGATATTTAGTTGCTGGAATTAGATCTCTATTTGGAAGTAGATGTATAGGAGAAAACTCCCGCTCCCTCTCTTCACCCCTCCCTTCTCCTTTCAGATTTTGGTGGTTCCATGATAAAGTCGTTCTATATAGTCAGCAAAGAAAGAAATGGAGCTTGGCCGGCATCCTGGAACTTCATTACAGCTGACTTTGTTAGGTAGGCTGCAGAGTCTTGACACCTGGGTATCTTGTAATTTTCTTCCCCCTGTGTCGGACCATGTGAGGCTGAGAAAGTTTTGCTTGTAGAGAGAGTCCCAGGGAATGGATGCTGTCATGGGCAAACTGCTCTTTTGGCTTTCTCATTCCTTTTCTGACTGTCAAACACACCCCACTTCCAATCTGAGGAATATGATGTCTCCCCTCTCTTCTTCTCTTTCCTCAACCTCTGGGATTTGAATGCAGGACGTTGCACTCATTTACCACTTAGACATACCTCAGCCAAATTTTTTACATGCTAATTTCAGGATATCAGCACATTCAGAAAGACACAGAATATTCTTCCTACTCTTGAGGAAGATATGGGAGAGGAAAACACAGGAACACAAGCAATAGTAAATAGGAACCAGTAAATTGGCTTTGCACATAAAAGTGCTAGATGCACAAACCTAGTGACCCAAATTCAATCCCTGGAACCTATGTAAAAAGCTGGCTATGGTGACAGGCATTTGTAATCTCAGCATTCCTATAGGAAGATTGGAGCAAGTAACCCAGAAGGTCACAAGCCAGAATTTCAGCAGAAACAAGAGACTTTGCTTCAATATGTAAAGGGCAAAGACAAACTCCCAAAAGTTGTCCCCTGAACACACCAAGTATGTACCATGCCATATGTGTGTGAATACAGATACACACACACACACACACACACACAGACACATAGACACAGAGAGAAACAAAGATAGGGATAGAATCAGATAGACAAAGAAAGAGAGAATTTTTTTAAAAAGAAAATAATTCAATGAAGTCTCAGGGATTGTGGACTCAAATTAAATAAATGGCTTCTCTCATTATATAAGGAGTATATACATCTATACATGGCATGCACATGAATATACCTTCAATCTGTTTTTGAACACATATATATGCATACACACATATATAATTTAATCTTGAAAAAAATCTTATAAAATGCCGTGGGATAATGCTTTTGCTCACTGATTTAATAAAATGCTGATTGGCCAGCAGCCAGGCAGGAAGTATAGGAGGGATAAGCAGACAAGGAGAATTCTGGGAAGAGGAAGGCTCAGTCAGGAGACACCAGCCCATCGTCCAGGGAGCAGCATGTAACGGCACACTGGTAAAGCCACAGAATACATGGCGACATATAGATTAACAGAAATGGGCTGAGTTTAAGTATAAGAGCAAGTCAGTGGTAGGCCTGAGCTAATGGCCAAGCAGTTTTGATTAATATAAGCCTCTGTGTGTTTACTTGAGTCTGAGCAGCTGCAGGACGGGGGCGGGTGGGAGAGATTTGTACTGACCATGGACCAAGTGGGACACAGAAAAACTTTCAGCTACCATAAAATACTGTTACCAGTGAAATCAGAGTTTTCCTTCTGTAGAATGTTGAACTCCTTAGTAAAATAATTTAAATACAGACTCAGAAGAAAGCTCAAAGACAATTTTATTAGTGTTTGAAAGAAAAACATAGGTACAGTCAAGCTACAAATCTCAGTTGTGGCTGGAAGGACAGAGATGGAGAAGAGGAAGAGAAAAGCCATTTATTTTTATTTTTATTTATCTTTTATTTAGAGTCTAAGTAGCTCCGGATAGGATCATTAACACAAGCTGCTAATTAGTGGGGTCCAAGTTGCTATCCTATAAATAGATTTAAGATTGATTTCAAGCCTTCTCTAAAGATAACAATACATCTTATGAGCATGTTGTTCAGCTTCAAAAATTCGTGCCACGACTCTAGTAAAATGCCTTTAAAAATATTAGCATGTCAAATGCTGATGAACATGTGGCACAATCAAGCTGTGTGTCACAGTGCACACCTATAATCTCGATACTGGGGAGGTCTAGGCAAGAAGATCATGAATTTGAGGTCAGTTAGACTAAATAGTAAGTTTCTGAACAAACTATGGGCTGGCAATGTAGCTTGGTGGTAGAGTACTTGCCTGACTCTATCTCTGAACACCACAAATACACACACACACACACACACACACACACACACACACACGGATGCACATCTGTGTGTATATGTGTTTTCCATCTAAAATTCTCATATATTGTTGATAGGTATACAAAATGGTATACTCTACTCTAGTATACAAGAAACAGTTAAACATACATTTAGCATAGATTGAGAAATGCTACTTCCTAGGTTTTTATGACAAAGAAATGAATACTTTAGGCTCACACAAAACTCAGTGTGTAACCATTTATAATGGCTTTATTCATAATTGCTCAGAACTGGAAATAAACCAAATGTCCTCTGACTGGTGAGCCACTAAACAGACTGTGGTATAATTAAATTCAGTAACAGAAGGAGCCATGGGTATATCCAACAATACGGATGCGTTTCAAATGCATTATGCAAAGCCAAACTCCAAAAGGCATGCATTCTATGATTCAATTTACATGTTATTCTAGAAAACAATGAACAATAGGAACACAGAAAACAGATTGGTGATTGCTAGGGGATTGGAATAGAGGGAAGACTCTACAAAGGGCCTAGGGGAATTTTGCCGTGTGACAGTGTCTTTATATAGCTTGATCCTTGGGAGCCATGACACCATCTGCATTTGTCAAAGTTTGGAGAAGTATATGCTAAAATACATGTCTATTACTGTCTTAAAATAGTTACTCTGTACCTGAGCTTCAAAGTAAAAAGCCTATAACTCAAGGGAATTATTATTATTATTATTATTATTATTATTATTATTATTATTGATGTGCAATGTTTGGAATCTCATCTAGGTGGTAATCATCTGGTTATTACTATGGTTTTGGTAGGGTTTGTCACCACAGAAATTTATGCCAGTGTTTAATTGCATGAGGCCTTGGTAAGTGAAGCCCAGTGGGGACATTTGGGTAACAGGGTTACAAAATGATGATGCTATCCTTCAGGAGGGAGTGTGTGTTCTCTGTGTTTGGAATGTTCATGTTTGTCTTTGTGTTTTCTCCCATGATCTGAAGCAGCTAAGGGCTCCCTCAGAAGCTAAGACAATGGAGACTTTATGCTTTTGAACTTCCTCTTCTTTGTGAGGCAAAATAACCCTCCATTTTTCATAGTATTATTATCTAGTCTCAGATATTCTGCTATAGCAGACAAATATATACATGTGAAACAATTTATCCACTTGAACTTTATACACCCAGTAAATGTATTGTATATCTTCTTTAAAAGTAAGAAGACAAAAACTCGTAAGATTTATACATATAGCTGGGGGAGAGGAATGAGAATGAGACATTGGGAAAGAGGGTCATATGACTCCAATACTCTGCTGGGATTCACGAAATACCCCCAGTGCAGTATTTGGCAATGGCAGGGAGGAATGCTCCATATACCAAAGGGGACTGTGACCAATGTCACCATGTCATGCAACTCTGACCCTTTGTGTCAACTTGCATTTGTATGCTGTTTTTCTTCCATCTTTATTCTGTTCTTGCTTCTGACAGCTACTTTTCTATTTCTAGAAATTTCTCCAACCCCTCTCTGCTGAAGGCACTGAAGAATGTCTGAGTCTCCAGGACACAGATATCTGGCTCAATCCCAAGCTTCCATACTTTGAAGCTTGATGGCCCTTGGCAATTTTTCACGTATTTTTCACCTGGCAGATTTCTGCTTTGTGAGTCACACAGGTATGCACAAGGTTTGCTGTCTAAGGCATATTAATGATCCTCAGCAATGACTTGGAAGCAGCCCACTATACAGGGACATTCCTTTCTAGCATTTGAATGACTTCTGCAGCATATTTTCCTGGTGCAGAAACATGAGCCACAAGCACTCCACGTCCTTATTATCTAGTCGCCTGTGCAGGGTCAATTGATTTGGATGGTATCAGTTCCATGAATCCTCCCCTGGAGTGCAGTAGGGCAGAAGCACAGAAACATTGCAGATTCTAAGCATTCTGCATTTCTTCCTGGAAATATACAGAAATCCGAATGTGTGCCCATCCTTTCCCGGCCATGCGACCTCCTTACATACGAGCATGGTGGCCTTTTCTTGACACAAACTCCAGGATATACATGACCTCTAATAGAGAGGAAAGAGTACCTAAACACCATCTGGAACATAGGATATTTTTTGGTGGAAGTGTTTGTTGTTGGACAGGCAAGGATAATTTATTTCTAGGTTGTTCCTTCACTCCACGTTTTTGGAGTCATTTTCTCTGGGGTCCTCATTGTTGAGCATTCTCACCATTTAACCTGTTGCAATCAAACTCTGGACTTGATCCCAGAACTGCAAAATGAGATCTTGGCCTTTAGTTGTCTATCATGTGCCCGAGGGGCTGGTTTGCTATGACTCCACCATCTACCATCCATCTGTCGGCTTTGAAACACCTCTCTTATTTGTCCCAGGAATGCAATTAGGCAAGTTACTTGGCACTGTACCTTCAGCAATATTACCCAAGGTTTAAGCCACCATAGCAAGAGCTAGTAGGTAAAGGTTTCATCAGGTGAAATGGATGAGTGGTGTGTTCTGTATCTAGGCTTAGTTATACGCAGTAGCATTCATCTCCTTGTGCAAAGGAAGTACAAATTACTATCCTGCCATCTTCAACACTGTATTGAATTACCAATACAATCAGAATCAGCACTTCTGGAAAGTGCTGATGGCCTATTTTGTACTTGTTTGTGTTAATCAATGTTAATTAAAAAGCAAGCACAGGGGTTAATGAATTATAATGGGCTTAATTAAGCTTGACAGTAACAAATGGCATAACCTCAATGTTATGGGCCACTTCAAAGAACAGAAAGGGACAAAATGGGCCAGAAAATCATCATGTAGAAATTCACAAATATATACATTGGCCACTTGCAGAAAGAGAATGATGTAATGAGTTTATTAGTTTTGCTAATTGTCAAGTTAACTACTTATAAAGCTGTCATCACAGGGAATATAGAGAATTATAAGACCCATTCTTTATCCTTAAAGGCTTTGCAATCTTATTGGAAGAGAGATACATAAAGATAAGTTTTAAAATATACCACTGAAGCTGGGGAGGCTGAGGCAAGAGGACTGAGAGTTCCAGGTCAGCCTGGGCTACACCCTGCCTCAGAAAAGAAATTGTGTTTTGGTTCCATCAAGTCACAAATGAGCAAGGCCACCTGTGCAGCAGAGCATGCAGAGAAGGGAGTGATCACCGCTAGTTGATACAGTGAGAGGACCAGGGAGTTAAAGCCCAAGTAAAGGACTGTTGGGAGAAGTGAGGGTGTCAGGTTTGGGGATGGTAGTGCACAGCACATGCTCAGAGAACACTCATGCTTCCATGAGTCTGCTTCATTCACTGAAGTTCCAAATCTGGATGAGAAAAGAGGCTTCCAAGGTCACTTTGCTTTGGTATCTTCAAGAATAAATGAACAATGACCATGAGGATTTTGAGATTTCAGCTGTAATTCTAAAGAAATCTGAGCAGGGCCTCTGCTTGCCAATGCTTTTCTTTCTTTCCTTCCTTCTTTCTTTCTTTCTTTCTTTCTTTCTTTCTTTCTTTCTTTCTTTCTTTCTTTCTTTCTTTTTTCTTTTCTTTTTTCTTTTTTTGTTTGTTTTTCGAGACAGGGTTTCTCTGTGTAGCTTTACGCCTTTCCTGGAACTCGCTTTGTAGACCAGGCTGGCTTTGAAATCACAGAGATTCACCTGCCTCTGCCTTCCGAGTGCTAGGATTAAAGGCATGCACCACCACCACCTGGCTGCCAATGCTTTTCTATCCCTCATATTTCTACGAGATTACCCATTACTGAATTGCCCTTTATGTGACCAATAACACACACCTTAAATCCCAGTGGCTTCAGCAATGGCTACAGATCGGTGTGGTAGTTCTCTTGGTCTGGATGGAGTCAGTCATTCTCATCTTCTTTCAGTTACATGTGATCTGTTGCTAATTTGGCAGGAACTAGCTGGTCTTGGGGAGTTTTCTTCACAAGTCTGGTGCTTGACTAGTTACTGGCTTTGTGGCTAGGTTTGACTGAGTCATGTGGTCATTCAGTAGGCTGCCCTGGACTTGACCACATAATAGTAAGTAGCTGGGGTCATGTGTAACTTGAATCTTAAAAGGTCTTATTAATAAAAATAAACCCAGAGCCAGGTATTGGGGTGAACTCTGAAAGATCAGAGAGACAGAACAGGCCACAGCTAACCTCACCTTGCCAACTTCTCAGCCGATCCTGTTTCCTCAGACTGAAAGCCTCTGAGTCCTCACCCGAATGGATCTCAGCTGAACTGCTGCTATAAGCCTAAAAGCTTAACCAGGCCAAAAGCTTCTAGTTTCTGGTCCTCATGCCTTATATACCTTTCTGCTTCCTGCCATCACTTCCTGGGATTAAAGGCATGTGTCACTATGCCTGGCTGTTTCCAGTGTGGCTTTGAACTCACAGAGATCCAGATGGATCTCTGCCTTCAGAATGCTAGGATTAAAGGTGTGTGCCACCATTTTCTGGCCTTTATATCTAGTGGCTGTTCTGTTCTCTGACCCCAGATAAGTTTTAGGGTGCACAATATATTGGGGAACACAATATCACCACAGTCATATGTTGTTGGGGGTTTTATTCTTGTTGGAGGCTTATTATGACTTATGAATGCTCAGCCTTAGCTTGGCCTGTTTCTTGTCAGCTTTCCTTAACTTTAAATTAAACTGTTTATCTTTTGCCTCTGGACTTTTCCCATTCTCTTACTTCTGTAAATCTCACTCTTACTCCATGGCTTGCTGTATAGGTGGGTGGCTGGCCCCTAGGTCCTCCTTTTTCTATGGCTCCTTCTTCTTCACTCCTCCATCTCTTTTCTCCTCCCTCCTCTCAGATTTCTCCTTCTGTATATTTTTCTCTGCCTGCCAGCTTTGCCTATCTCTTTCTCCTGCCTTGCTATTGGGCATTCAGTTCTTTATTAGACCAGTCAGGTGTTTTAGACAGGCAAAGTATCACAGTTTCACAGAGTTAAACAAATGCAACATAAACAAAAGTAACACAGTTTAAAATAATATTCCTCAACAGTCATTGAACATGAGTTTTGAAGCATGCAAGGCCTCTTGAGTCCAAGGTTTGCAAATCACAGGAAGTCAACCCTGCTGCAATCTGTGAGCCAAAAAAAGTTCCACAACCAGCTCTGAAGACAAGCAGTGGTAGATTCCACCTCCAATTAAGAGGCACAGTAGAAGGATGCTGCAAGGCATGCCTGCTGGGCAAGAAGGGAATTATAACTATTTTTATAATTGGTGTTGGACATAGAACCCAGGCCTTTGACATGCTAAGCAATGGTTTACCATGAGCTGCATCCTCTGTGTGATTAGTAAACCTTCACGTTCTATTTCAGGTAAAGATGCTTTCTCACTGGATTGAGAAGTGAGAAACATTTTTCTAAGGTATTTCTTTTGCTTCAAAAATTCCTTTCTTACCCATTTTGGCAGTTCAAATTTTGTCTCTCCTGCAAGGTCTGTCTTCAGAAAGCCTGAGTCCATGAGATCCTTCCCTTGCCCTTTGCAGGGCTCGGGGGGTGGGGGGGGGGTGGGCGCGGAGAATGTGTTTTCTTAGCCTTAAGGGGGTGAGATGCTGCCACCAACTCTATGAAGTCTATCAATTCTGAACCATTTGTGACCATAGGTATAGTTACATGCAATTGAAAACAATCTTTTTCATCTTAGTATATAAAATGACTGTAATTTAGGGTGGTCGTTTCTATTAAATTGAATCTGCTGTGATTTCTTCATTCACTTTGCTATAAAAGAAAACTGGTATTCAGGGCGACCTGCTTATAGCTTTACTGAAATTACCAAGCATGGCTTTTTTTGTGTGTGATTATCTTTACAGTTACCTTCTTTCCTAGGTTTTCTTCCAGACTCCAAGGTACACATTTTAAATTTTCTTTTCTTTTAATGTTTAGTATGTGTGGGACATCTAACCACACCTTTACATTTCATAACTTAGGAAATAAAAACCATGCTGGATTTGCATTTGGTGCCTATCATTTCTGCTTTTGATATTATTGCGCAGCTTTTGAAAACCGGGAGAGTACTTTCCCTTTATCATTTTGCTGCCCTCTTAGTTTGGTTTCTGTTGCTGTGATAAAACACCAAGACCAAAAGCAAATTAGGGAAGAAAGGGTGTATTCATCTTAAACTCTCAGGTCACAGTTCATCAGTAGGAGAAGTGAAGGCAGGAACCTGATGTGGGAAGTGAAGCAGAGGCAATGGAGGAATGCTGCTCACTGCCTTGCTCCTAAAAGTCTGCTCAATCTGTTTGTTTGTTCATGGCAGGCTCTCACAATGTAGCCTTGGCTGGTCCAGAACTCATTATGTGGACCAGGCTGGCCTTGAATTTGTAGACCCTCCTGCTTCTAACTCCAGAATGCTGGTGTTAAAGGCCTGGACCCACAAGCCTGGCCCTTGTACTGCTTTCTTATACAACCCAGGATCACCAACCAAGGGTCTAGGTCCTCCCACATTAGTTGTTGTCAAGAAATTGCCCCCACAGACTTGCCTACAGGCCAATCTGATGAAGGTGTTTTTTTTTTTTAATTTTAATTTTAATTTTTTTACTTTTAGCTTGTGTTGACCAAAAGGGGAAAAAAATCTAACCAGAACAACTGCATAACTCCCAAATTCAACTGTGTGGATAATGCTTAATGTCAGTACATATAGCACTTAGAAAATAGATGTGTTATGAAACATCAATTACATCTTGCATCTCAACTTAAATGTATCAGTCTGTTTATCAGAGCTTCTAAATGGTCCTGTTCATGAAAGAGCAAATCAATTTTATTCTCTAGGAGCTAGAAATAGAATAAGGTATAGTATAGTGGAAAGATTTCCCGTGTCCCACCTGGCCCACAGTTGGGACAAATCTCTCTCACCTGAAGTCCTGCAGCTGTTTATAAAATAATCACTCAGAGGTTTAATATTAATAATTACAAACTATATGGCTTATGGCTAAGAATTCTTGCTAGCTAGCTCTTTCATCTTAAATTATCCCATTTCTATTAATCTGTGTATTGTCATGTGGCCATGGTGTTACCGGTGTGCTGGCATGTTGTTCCTTGGGCAGCAGGCTGGTGTCTCCTCTGCCTCTGCCTTTTTTTTTTTTTTTTTTTTTTTTTTTTAAGTCTCTCTCTTGGATTTCCTGCCTGGCTATAACCTGACTCGCTCTAGGCCAGAGCAGCTTCTTCATTAACCAATCATAGCAACACATATCCACAGTGTACAGAAACACATCCCACAGCAGTGTAGCTAATGAGTCCACACGCACACATGGAGGACATTGGATCGCCTGGAGTGGAGTTACAGGTGGTTGTGAACTGCCAGATGTAGGTAGGTGCTGGCAAGTGAATTCTTATCTTCTGTGAAAGCAGCAAGTGCTTTTAACTGCTGAGTCATCTCTCCAGCCTCAGAATAACATTTTAAATCCATAAAATAAACGATATGGGATCCAAAAGAAAAATCAGTTTTTCTGAAATACAAGAACCAAAATATAGAAAATAAATGTGATGAAATCATATATGTACTTTTGTTAAATAGCAAGTTATAGTATCAGTTTCACAACTGGCATAATTTCTTTTTTTTTTTTTTTTTTTTTGGTTTTTCGAGACAGGGTTTCTCTTGTGTAGCTTTGCGCCTTTCCTGGAACTCGCTTTGGAGACCAGGCTGGCCTCGAACTCACAGAGATCCACCTGGCTCTGCCTCCCGAGTGCTGGGATTAAAGGCGTGCGCCACCACCGCCCGGCTTTAATTTCAAAATCAAAATAAAAGAACAATTTGAGAGCCCTGCAACAGTTTCAATTTAGAACAAAATATCAGTGATTTCTAGTATCATCAGACTCTCAGCTCTTACCACAGCTGCACCTTTTACTAGGGTCGACTATATAGAGTTAGGGTTTTTTGTTTGTGTTTTTTCCTCATAGAAATTCGAGGACTTTAACATTATTCAGTGTCTCTTCTGAGTAGCCGCTCTCCTGGCAGGTGTCCTTACCCACACTGATGCTGTGCTTTAGCGTTTGGACATCCTCATATTTGACTTCTGCACAGGTGAAGTCCTGGAAGGCTGTCTAAAATTTCTAAAACAAAAGAGGTACTAGATCATTCATTAAAGTTTGAGAAGAAGAGCAAGCCCCTTATCTTATAATCTTTCATTCTGTAATTTCTCTCTCCCTCCCTCCCTCCCTCCTTCCCTCCCTGCCTCCCCCCCCCCCCTTCAAAGTGCAGAGTAAATTAATCAGGGGAGTGCCTGTTCAGTCAGGCCTGTGGCCAGAAACCTCGCTGCTTCTAATTTGAAATCTGCAGGCCTGCTGTTTGGGTCCCGTGGGCCTCAGCACCTTGTCGGTTTTGTGCCCAATAGAGCTATGTGTTGGAAGTAGAGGAAGATTATGAATACGCAGGCTCCTGGAAATAGTGGACAGACCTGCTTACATAACCCCAAACTCAAACAAAAATCAGGTAGAGGAAGTCACAGTAACAAGTACACTACAGCTGAACACTGTCGTCCTTAAGAGTGGGGTGGATTTTGCGGCCGTTGAGTACAGAGGTCTTCCACCTGTTCTTGGTTGTTGCAAACGGTAACACTGCAACTAGCTTTCTGGGTGTTGAAGTCCCGCCCGCCCGAGAGCGCGTCCCACAGTTTGTCCCTCTACAGCTCCCATAGACGGCGGGCTCCGCCCCTGCCGGTGGCTGCCGAAGCGGCGAGCTGCTTAGCTAACCACGGCGCCTAGACTATCCCACAACTTCTGCTACTGCGCACGCTCACCCATTCCCTCCCACTCCGAGTTTTCCCGCCTTTGATTGGTTGACTCTGCACCCATCTCTAAGCTACAAAAGTAGTTGCGTCCCGGCTTTGTAGGGCCACGAACAACCGGAACGCTCTGATTCTAACTTAGCTTGTCGGATTCTAGAGGAGCCGATGAAATGACGATTCCTGGAGCTAGTGGACAACATGTTGGCAGACATATCATTTTCACTTAATCCATGTTCTAAACCCTTGGAGTTCCAGATCTGCAGGCAAGGCGGACGTCTCAGAGTTGCACACCCGCTAAGACTGGAAGACTCAAAGCTAGTTTTGGAGCTGGAGCCAACCATCAGGAACTCGTTTTTGCTCCCTTCAGGGAGTGTGGGAGCATCACAACTAAGCTTTCTGGAAGAGCCCGTTTGAACCCGAGTCATATGTCGGGGAGTGTGAAATAACAGCGGGAATATGAAGGTCCCGAGGGCAGAATGTTCCATTGTGGCTGGGCTAGAGACCTTGAGGGAGAGGTAGTGTAAGTCACTAGGCTTCCCTTATATTCATCTATCAGCAAGTCAGAAGGTCAGGGTCCTAGAGGAGGGCTGGTCTGTAAGTCCTGAGCTGCCCTGAATGGGGCCGGAGGAAGACAGAGTTGATGCCTGAGTTTTTGTGACCAGCAGGTAACTCTGGCTTACAGGTGGAGGTTAGGGTTGTAAGATGGCAGGGCTATTTGAATGAATTTACAGGAGGAGAGCCTGGCAAAAGGTCATTGACGCTAAAAGCTTTATTTAACTCTTCAAACAGAAAGCGGGTGTCCACACGTTTGATCCCCCAATGACTAAAGTTAAATTGCTAAATTGCTAAACTCACAAAATGCAAAAACTCCTTCTTAGATATGATTCCAGCCAATACAACATTTCTATCTGCCGAAAACATGCTCGATCCCATGTTTCCTCGATACCCTAAATTGTGGGGTTTAGAACACATGCTTAGACCTTTCTGAAGAATCTGAAGACCTTTCCCTGATACCCTAAATTGTGAGGTTTAGAACACATGCTTAGACCTTTCCCCACGACTGTACGATTGTATGACTGCTTGCTTCTCAGCAAGACAGATGAGTTGATCAGCACGGGCTGGATAAAGCCAGATCCTTGTTAATGGTTGCAAAGAAGGTCCAAGAATACGGCGATCTCACTTTCCTTGATTCTCAGGGCCCGACTGGATTTGGCTTTTCCGGGTTAGTACTCCCAGCTGGTTGCCATTGACTCCAAGGCGAGGCCACCCAGGAGGCGGTGCTCAGGCTTCCAGGCCCCGCCCCTTCGCGCCGTGGGCCGCCGCCAAACCCCGGTGCGCGGATCACGCGGGCCGGAGCCGCTCTGGGCATGCTCAGTGGCCTGGCAGGTGTGGCCGCTTCGCAACTCCAGGTCGGCCCCTGCCGAGGGGCGGGTGAGAGGGAAGTGGGCGGGGGCGCGGGCACAGTCGCTGGAGTGGCCGCCGGCCGCGGGGTGCAGGCCTGGTGGGAGCCCCCGCGGGCCGGGCCGGGATGAGCCATGGCATCGGTCAAGGTGGCCGTGAGAGTCCGGCCCATGAATCGCAGGTGAGTGGGGCCTCCCGCCCCCCACCCTCGCCACACCCCAACCCCGGGCAGCCGGTCTCCAGCTCCGCTCACAGGCCAATCTGGATTTCAAAGGGACAAACTCCTGACCCACCCGGCCCTGCCAGTGGCCCTGGCGGCCCGGATGAGTTAAGATCTCCCGCGTTGAAGGGGACTCTGAAGGAAAGTGTTCGCGAGGCTGGGGAGATTGTCACATACAGTACCCATCCCAGTAACGTGAGGCTTGCTGGTTGGCCCTTTAAAAAAAACACCAAGGGGCCACGGTCCTGAATTGAAATATTTGGGGGGGGGGTCATGGAAGTGTGAGGGGTTCCCCGAGCTGCCAGGCACACCCTCTTTTGTGCCAACTCAAGACGTCTCTATGAATCATGCCACTTTTTAATCTGGAGAGGTTTCCCAGTCCCTGAACGTGGACCCACTCAGTAACTTAGCAGTTCTGAAGGTTTATGTGGGGGATGAGGAAACTTGAACAAAGTTTTGACTCCTTGAAGGGGAGTCACGTGGCATGTGTTTAACTAATGCTGATGTTAAGGGGGCACAAATCGAGAACACGTTTAGAGTGCAGTCGCTCATGTTTTCCTACAAAGTAGTGCTTTGCAGTGTGACTCCCCTCTTTTGGCTGAAAACCTTTTTCAGTGACTTCCTCCTCAGTTTAGAAAGGTATGTTGAGAAAGTTAACTTTTAAATGGGCTTCACTTCAGAGACTGAAGTACATCTAAGTGGATGCCCTCCGGGTTGACGGGCAGAGGTCACACAAAACCATTTGTATTTATTGCTGTTTCAGTTCTTGGACATTTGACTTACCATATGGCCTTTCTCCCTGAGTCATACTGTCAACTTCTGGAGCTCGGTGTTTGTTGATTCTGACAGCCGTTTAGGGCACCAGAAGATAATAAAATCAAGGGATTTTACTAGTCTCTCTTGAATCTCTTTTTCCTATTGGCAAGTAGAAGAGCCATTATCCTGATATATAATCATTAAATACCAGCGCTTTTAGAAGTCCATGAGTTTTGTGTGTGTGATTTTCAAGTTACTTCTAAAACTTTTTAGGGAGTTTGAGGTATATATGGTCGTGTGTGTGTGTGTGTGTGTGTGTGTGTGTGTGTGAGAGAGAGAGAGAGAGAGAGTCCAGTAGAATATTTGTTTCCTTACACACCCAGTCATACAAGATAAATAGGCACCAAAATCTTTTAGATGATTTTAAAATATTTTTCTTTAGTAAGGATTTGCATATAAAGAGTTCTCTTTTGGAATAATATGAACATATGCTAGAAAATAGTATCAGATAACTTTAGAAAATATGTACAAATGTACCACATTATGCTGGGCTCTGGAGTAGAAGGCAGATGAGGTGTTGGTAAGTGTCGTTTAGGAGCCCACTGTCTAATGAGGGAGGCATGATAATACATGGACAAGATTGATCAGCTTGGACCTTCTGGCAGAGGTGCTGTGAGTTCAATGTCTTGTCAGTGTAAGCGTTGAGTCCAGGCCCATGGAGGCAGGAAACAATTACAGAGGCCATATACCTTGAGGAGACAGACAGATGTGATGTCTGTGCCCAGCAAGTAGTGCTAGTGGCACCAGGATTGGGTCAGAAGGTCCCAATGAATTGGACCAAAGGTGGAAATGGGAAGGTTGGGTAGATATACCAAGACAGTTCCCTGGTAGACTTGGTAGAAGCTGGCAGCTCATTGCATAGAAAGAAGAAGGAAGAGGGAGACTATTGAGAGTCATTAGCTGAAGTGTGATGTTCAAAGAGCTGGAAAGCTTTGAGGAGAGCATTCTCAGCCATTCAGACATGCATGAAGTCCAGTAAGTGAGTTACCAGACAGTGAGTGCTGCACGCATGTTTAACTTGTTCTTTGAAGTGTGGGGACTAGGACATCACGTTTTTTGCTTGAGGCGGTCAGCAGATGGTTGGAATCCTGGTTAAGTCTCCATGCTTCTGGGATGATCATGCAGAACTCTGTAGAGGAGAATGAGAATTGGAGATTGGCTATGCCTGTCTTCAGGTTTCCAGGAGGAGAAGGGCTGGCTGCCATGGAAGTGAACCAGCACAGTACACTGTTCTGACAGGAGCAAGAGTCCCCTGGTATCAAATGTTACGAAAATGAAGGAGGTCCTTGGTCCAAGCGGTGAGGATACCAGTAACTTTTCTAAGTGTGGTTTCAGGATCCAGATCCAGAAAGTGGCAGTATAAAGGGAGACGCCAATGGCAACCTGAAGTATTTGACCTAATAATAAATAAGTCCACGGTGGTGATTGAAAGTAATTGGGTTTACCACTGCTCTGATAACTTCATTTGTAAAAAAGTTTAATATGTGGATAAAAGTTTTATCTACCAAGATGTGTTTATAAGGATGGTGTGGCTTTGTTATAACAGCAACAATAAAAAAAATCATGAAGTGACCAGAATATTAGAAACACAGGAGATTTGTTAAATTTGTAACTGAAGTCACGTAGTGGAATTCTTTGCAGCTTGTAGAAAGTGTGGATTCATTGTAAATGAACTAACACCAAGTTAGAAGACTGAGCAAAGAAAGATACATACACACACACATATAGTAGAATAGAGTGTGTGTATATGTGGGTGAAGAAACTATAGAGAGCCAGCTCGGCCTATGAGGAGCAGTTTATAAGGGAGCTAACAGTGGTGCCTCTGTGAAGGAAGATGGATGGCAAAGATGGAATATTTTTCTTTTTCCTCTCTTACTATTTGAATTTTCACATTCATGAATAGTTGTAGGGTTAATGATTATAAACTTGCTTGTATGATTTTTAAAAGCTACTTAGAGACATTGGTTCTGGCTGGGAAGAATTTCAGGTGATTGTTGGAGACAGCTGAAGGAAGTTGTTATTTATTTATTTAGTGGTTGTTTAAAGTTAATATTACAAGTAAGAAAGCTTCAGGCTATGGCACCAAAGGCAGAAAGAGGCCTGGAATGAAGTGAGGGCGCTCCTGGAGCCATCTGAAGAAGAGGGGCCAGTATGAGTTGGTGTGAGTTCTGAGCCTTTACAGCCCTCCGTCTTCCCTGTGTGAACATGATCCCAGCCATGTTTGTTTTCACTGCCTAATGGATTATGTGGCAGGAGAAGCCATTCCAGATGCAGAGATCCTAATTCAGTATCTGACTTGTCTGTTTCCTGTTTGTCCTCCTTCTTTTCCTTTTCCTCCTCCTCCTCCTCCTCCTCCTCCTCCTCCTCCTCCTCCTCCTCCTCCTCCTCCTCCTCCTCTTTTTTGCTTTATACTAGGAATTGAACACAGGGCTTTGTACATGCGTTTCAGGTTCAATACTACTGAAGTAGATGAACTAGAGCCTTGGTCATCTTTATAGTCCATATTTTGAGACAGAGTTTCCCTTTTTATTTTGATCAGGTTGCCTAGTCTGGCCTTGAATTCACTCTGTAGCTCAAGAGAGTATATTATGTGTCCAACTATCTGGTAGGAGCACCAAATCCTTGCACAACTTTTAGTAGTAGAGGAATATTGTTATGCTATTTTTACAGATTGGGAGGCAGTGCTTTGTAACATGAATTGCTAAATGATCTTTTTAGTTTTTCAAGACAGGGTTTCTCTGTGTAGCTTTGTGCCTTTCCTGGAACTCACTTGGTAGCCCAGACTGGCCTCAAGCTCACAGAGATCCGCCTGGCTCTGCCTCCCAAGTGCTGGGATTAAAGGTATGCGCCACCACTGCCTGGCGCTAAACGATCTTATTAATAAATAAATAAATAAACAAACAAATAAATAAATAAAAAACCCAGAGCTGAAAAATCAGAGAAACAGAACAAGCCAGCCACGTTCTTACTTCTACGAAATCCTCAGCCTCAAGAGCAAGACTTCCTATTTACTCACACCTTATATACCTTTCTGTGCCCTGCCATCTTCCTTCCTTCCTAGTGCTGGGATTAAAGGCATCTATCTGTGCTTCCCAAATACTTGGTAGCAAAGGCATGAGTTCTCATGTGCTGGGATTAAAGGCGTGTGCCATGCTGCTTAGCTGTGTTCCCAGTGTGGCCTTAAACTCACAGAGATCGGATGGATCTCTGCCTCCCTAGTCCTAGGATTAAAGGTGTGTGCCATCACTGTCTGGCTTCTATGTTTAATCTAGTGTCTGGCTCTGTCCTCTGATCCCCAGAGAAGTTTTATTGGGGTGCACAATATATCACCACAGTACCTTAGTCCATTAAGGGTACTATAACAAAATATACAACTGGGTGCCTAAAAAACAACAGACATTTATCCCTTGTGGTTCTGGGAGCTGGCAAGTCCAAGCTCAGGGTACTGGCTGATACAGTGTCTGAGGAAGGCACCTTTGCTATGTCCTCATATGGGTCAAGGGGAAAATTCCTTGGGCCTGTTTTATGAGCATGATAAACCCATTGAGGAGGGTTTTTGCCCTCCCGACTTAAAACCATGGGGCTTGGTAAGGTTTTAGCTTCTGAGTGTCAGATGAACACGTATTGAGACTGTAGCCCATAGCTGACTTGCCCAAAATAAGGGCCATACTTTAAAAAATGAGTAAGCCATTAGCAGACACAAAACTTTGCCCACGGCTTTTATAGGCAGAAGTTTAACATTTTATACATTATATATGTTTTCCTTTGTGACTTCTTCTATTGTTCTGTTGATTTTGCCATTTCTGTAATCTTATAGGTTCTATTTTTATTTTTATTATTTTTTTTCTTTTTCTTTGGACATGTAACAAGCTGGGCATGGTGGCTCACATCTGGAGTTCTGGAAGTTGAGGCAGCAGGATCACCAGTTTGAGTCCAGCTTAGGCTATAGAGTTAGATCCTGTATCAAAATACCAACTTCAATCTCCCCCCACTCCCCCAACCCTTCCACAAAAAAAAAAAAAACAAACCACCACAGAGAAAGACAAGAGACAAGATAATTTATTAACTGATTTTTTCTATTTCCTGTTAATTTCCCTTCTTAGGGTTTTTTTTTTTTTTTTTTCCTATTTTGTTTGTAGTATTAGGCATTGAATCTCCAGGCCTCTTGAGTCTAAGTCTCACTTATTTTGAGCAGGTTGCCCAGGCTGGTTTGAACTCACTGTGTAGCCCATGCAGGCCTTGAACTTTCCATCTTTCCTTCCCTGTTCCTGAATAGCTGGGATGAGTGATATCTCATGAAAACACTTGATGATCCTTCAGGGTTTTTGATACTGTAAGAAGGTCAGAGCCTTAGGGCAGAAGGTCTTGAGTTAAATTTTTAGTTTCATTTCTGAACAACATAAATCTGAGCAAGATACTTAATTGTCCTAAGTGTCAGTTTTTATGTCTGTAAGATTTGCTAATAATTATAGCTACCATGCAGTCTCACAAATCTGGACTTTGTTGTTGTTGTTGGCTGATCCACAAGGAGACATACAGTTTAATTTGTTGGTCTGTAGATTAGTAAAAGGACACATGAGGTATTTATGCACATATGTAATTGACTCTAATATTTTCTATTCTACATTATTGTATTATTTCATTTAAAATGCTTGTTTTGGATGACTAGGCTGATCTCAGGTGGACTGATGAGTTGCAGCTGGCAGTGTGGCAAACACAGTGTGGAGGTCTAATGATAGAGACAAAAAGATAGAGACTCCTCACTTGGTGCCTGGCATAGCAGGGGCTCTGTAAAGTTGCATGTGGTGGGCCTAATGGTGTGTCTCATAGGTGAGCATTTGCATCCCTAACACCATATTACCACAAAATTCTTCCTCCTCCTCTTCCTCTCCTCCACTTCCTCATCTTCTTATCATTATTATTACAGTTTAATGATTGTAACTTTTTTTAAAAAAAGTATAAAAAGAAATATTTACCAAGTGCTGTACATGTGCCTACCTTGTTTTGTGGCTGTTCCTCGTAAAGGGCTGTGCTCCCTAAGGCAGATCAACTTTCTGTAGGATCTTAGCCTTCCTGATTAGCATCGCAGGTACAGTTTACCCTCCTGTCACTCCAGATCAGTAGAGAAGGAAAAAGTGCCAGTGGCATTTTGACTGGGATCAGTTCCTTTAGGGTCCAGCCAAGTCTTCTTCCTCTTTTAAGATCAAGATAAGATCCAAAGAAAGGTAGTTCCTGGTCAGTCTGGGAGGGTAGGTGGGCAGATTTGTCCTAGATGGAAGATGGGAAGGAACCTGTTCAGACACTGTTCCGTGCCAGACTCCACGGGAGTCTCTTATCTTTTCACCCTGGCAACCTCTTCCTCCTTCCACCAAATGACAATGACTGACCTAGCCTTTTTTTTTTTTTTTTTTTTTTTTTTTCTTTTCTTTCCTTCTGAGACAGGATCTCTTCTATCCCATGCTGGCCTTGAACTTGCTATGTAACTGAGGATGACCTTAAACTTCTGATCCTCCTGTCTCCATCTCCTGAGCACTTGGTTTGGTTTTATGCTTCCTTGCCTTGTTTGATGCAGTGTTGGGGTGCGAACACAGGTCTTCATGCATGCTAGGCAAACACTGTGGGCCTTTTGTCCTTACTGTTTAGAGGGAGACTGAGACCTCTTGGATGACAGTGCTGAGCTGAGCTAGCTCTGATTCCCTTCAGAGCCCTGTGTATGGGCACTTGTTGCTTGAGAGCTGTTGGATGACAGAGGTCTTGGGCCCTAGGGACTTGCTAGTCTGGTGGTTGTGGAGGCATAGATATCCAGACATCCAACAGTAGTGATGGAATCCTCTTATAGTTCAGATGGAGCACCTGGGGGACACCAGGATCTTGGGTAGAAGTTTCTGGGATCTCAGGCAAGTTAGAGTTTGAGTTGAACACTGTAGGAATATTACGAGGGACCATTTACTAAATACAATAAGTGGTAAGTGCTTGGGGATGCTCTTTGGGAGCTGGTATTGCAAGCCCATTCTCTAGTTGAGGACCAAGGTTCAGAGAGGGAAACAATCACAGAGGACTTTGGGATTTAAGCCTGTCTGTTAATTTCAACTTCCTGAAGTCCTTCACACCTGGCTTAAAGTCCTTCCAGTGTACAGAAGACTTTGATGAGGGGTTGGGGCACTCGGTTCCAGTGAGGTAGGAATAAGTTTCAGTATTTTAACATTTTTGAGAACTTAAGAGTCAGAAGGCAGAGTGTTGATTGTTAGGGCTTTTCTTTTAAGTTCAGAATCCTGTCCTGTCAGTATGGTTGCTGTTGGCCATTTAAACTTTAAAATAAAAAATTTCGTTACTCAGTTGTTCTAAGTGCTTCAAAAGCCTCAGATTGGCAATATAGGCAAGTCTGTGGGGGCATCGTCTTGATTAATGATGGAAGGGCCTGGCCCACTGTGGGTGGTGTCAACCCTGGGCTGGTAGTCCAGATTGTATAAGAAGCCAGGTAGAGTGAGCCTTGGAGAACAAGTCAGCAGCACCCCTCCACGGTCTCTGCTTCAGTTCCTGCCTCCAGGTTCCTGCCTTGAGTTCCTACCCTGACTTCCCTCAGAGATTGAGTGTGACCTGGGACTTGTAAGATGAAGTCAATCTTTTCCGCCCGAGGTTGCTTTTGGTCATGGTGTTTTATCACAGCAATAGAAACCACACTAAGACAAATGTGTCATCCATAGATGTGTACATAAGGAATTTAACTTATAAATTCCTCTAAATTCTATGATTCAGAGATGACTACTTGCAAAGTTTTGGTATGTTTGCATACAGACTGTTCCTCCTCTGCTTGTGTGGGGCCATTACATCTATACTTTTTATATCCTTGGTTTTATTGTTCCATGAGAAATTGTGAAGACTAGTCAGTGTGCAAAAAGGCCAAAGAGTCAAAGATGGCTTAAGGTTTGGGGCTTCATTAGGTAGAAGAATGTTTGTTCCAAGGTGTGAGTGCCTGTAAGGGAGCTGACTGGGGGACAGGAAGGTGCATAGTGGGGTGCTGGTGGGAGATGCAGGCAGTGGGAGCTGAGGTGAGTTATTGGCTTGGAGGTTAGGTACTGAAAGGTATTGGTTGCTTTGGTGGAAGTGAGCACTGTCACTATAGTGAAGAAAGAAGAGATACGCAGCAGATCTGTGTAACCAAGACCAGAGTTCTTCAGTAGGCTGTGTGACTTGCCATGTCACTTATACTTGGTAAGGCTTAGTTTCCCTTCTCTTAAATCCTCATTTTTCTGGATGTGTTCTAGAGGCAGCTGGGAATCATTGAGACTGTTGGGAGGGTCTTACAAATAAAACAATTTATAATAAAGCTGAGTTGCTTGCAGTTGGCCCTTTAAACTGTGACTTTCACGGTCTAATGGGCATGCATGTTATGTTTCGCATTATAAATGTTCCCCATGGGCTCGTGTTTTGTACACTTCTTCTCCAGCTGGTGGCACTATTTTGGGAGGCTGTGGAAGTTTGAGGAGGTGAAACCAAAGTGCCGGAAGTGGGTCACTAGATGCAGGCCTTTCAGCCATTAACTGAGCTGTTCGTCTGTACCCTCCTCGGCATGATAGACTGAGACCCTCTGAAACCATGAATGGAAATAAACTTTCCTAACCTGTGTCAAGTTAGTTGGTCAGAGACTGAACAAGGGACTGTTACAGATGCTCTTTGCTGATGGTGTTTCTTCTTGAGATTATTTCATAAACATACAGTGGAGTTTTCCAGAAGCACACAATGTATGATACTGTCCTGGCTCTGTGGGCTGTTCTTTGCATTTTGTTTACAAAATTAATAAGAATTTTTGCCGATAGGGGTTGGGGAGATGGGTCAACAGTGCTTGCTGAGCCTAACAATGCTTCAGTGAGAGACGCCATCTCAAAAAATTAGGTGGCAAGCAGTCAAGGAATACCCCACTTTAACCTTTGTCCTCCACACCTGCATACTTAAACATGTTCACATGCACCCTCACACAGTACATACATGCACATGTACATGTAACACAAACATACAAGAATTCTTAGGGCTCTTTGATCATTTTTAAGATCATAAAAAGGTCCTGACATCACATTTGAGACCTGCTGCCTTCAGATAGTATCGCGTAGGTCGTTGGGAAGAAGATGAAGTGATAAAGTATTTGGCACACCTCCATATGCCCAGTAACCTGTCAGTAAACCCTAGCGATACTGTTGCTCGTAATTTCAGTCATCATGCAGGGAGGGAGCCGTGACCCTCTGCTCACTAGTTTTGTGTCAACTTGACACAAGCTAGAGTCACCTGAGAGGAGGGATCCTTGAATGAGAAGATGCCTCCATAAGGCAGGTGGATCTCTGTGAGTTTGAGGCCAGCCTGGTCTACAAAGCAAGTTCCAGGACAGTCAGAGCTGTTACACAGAGAAACCCTGTCTCGAAAATGCAAAAAAAGAAAACAACAACAAAAAGGTTGTAGGCAAGCTTGTAAAGCATTTTCTTAATTAGTGATTGGTGGGAAAGGGCACAGCCATTGTAGGTGGGGCCACCCCTGGGCAGGTGGTCCTGGGTTCTATAAGAAAGCAGGCTCTGAGCAAGCCAAGGGAGCAAACCAATAATCAGTACCCCTGCATGGCCTGTGCATCAGCTGCTACCTCCAGGTTCCTGCCCCGTCTGAGTTCCTGTCACGACTTCTTTAGGGAGAGACTATGGAGGGGAAGTGTAAGCCAAATAAAGCCTTTCCTCCCACACCTGCTTTTGGCTATGGTGTTTCATCCTAGTAATGGTAACCCTCCCTGAGACAGACACCTAGGGGAGAGAGCGGACATGAAGAGAGGAGGGAGGACAGCAGGGGAGTAGGACTGTCCTGCCAAGTCTTGGGTTGAGTCTGGGTTGGCGATTAGCTCACCAGCCTTGGAGGTTGTGTGGCTCAAGACCAAGTCCACTGGCAGCTTAGGCTCTCAGTAGGACTGCTGGAGGGGCTGTGTGATTTGAGGGGCGAAGAGCTGCTGTGGCTGCATGGGTCTGTCTTGAGGTATGGTGGGCCACAAAGGCTCAGGACTGGCACCTGTTAACTTCTTTCCAGTGAGTGGGAGAAGGAAGGTAGCAAGGGAGAGGGAGAGAGGGCTCAGGAAGAGGAGAGGGGGGTGGGGGGCTCAGGAAGAGGAGAGGGGGGTGGGGGGCTCAGGAAGAGGAGAGGGGAATAGGGGGGCTCAGGAAGAGGAGTGGGGGGTGGGGGGCTCAGGAAGAGGAGTGGGGAGTGGGGGACTCAGGAAGAGAATTAATGGGGAGTGGGGGAGGGGAGGGGCCAGGAAGGGGAGTGGGCCTGAGGGAGCTGGGTCCTGCTTCCTGGCTGGTTCTGAAGCACTCCTCTTTTTCTGAGGCACATGGCTGCTGTGCCTCACCTGGGCTTATTAGAGGACCCAGGTGTGGCGAGCACAGGTGTTTTCAAAAAGGAGAAAAAAAAAAAAAGTAATCAGTGTGGGAGTTGGGGGTCGGGGTGGGGTCCACATGAAGAAGGATAAAGGGGCAAAAGAAGGAAGTGATGTTAGTCTGTGGGTAGAGAAAGGGGTTTCTCGGTTGTGCATGGGAGAGCTAGGATGCTGCCCCTGGGCCTCTGTGGGGTGGTGCTACTTACTGTCTCTGACTCCTGGAGTTTGGAGCACAGGGAAGGTTTTCCTTTGCCTTGGGTGATCTCGACAAGTAATGTAAGCAAATGAGCAACGCTGGAAGACAGTTCAGAAGTAGCATAGTGGTCTTACATTTACTGAGCTCTAATGTTTTTAAAATGCTCTTTGCAGACTTAGAATGTTTCCTAAACATACTTGTGGCTGCACTTTACTGCAAACAGGCTGTGTGTTTGTGAGACAGCTGGAGTGTATAAGTTCAAGTACATACCAGGGAGAGACTCAGCATCTGTCAGTGGAAGAGGGAGGAGTTATTTAGAGGCTGGAAGTTACCTCTTATAAAGTGGTTGGGTCTGAGGTTGGTTTACTTCAGCCACCATTGTTTCATTACTATTTTTCCAAGTTAGTTTAGTAGCCTTTTATTGTTTTTCAGGTTCTTGTACAGCCTCACTGACACTTATGAAAGAGAACATGTTAATTCTACTTCCACTTGCAATCCTGAGGGAGGAAATGACAGTGTTGTGTGATAGGCAGCTCTTACTTGCCACGAGACTTGGGTTCATTCCTGGCTTTGATGCCGTCTGTCAAGCTCAAGTGATGAAAAAGGAGGCAAGGGAGGAATTCATAATGGGAAGTCAGTCATGGCTTGCTAGGATTTTGGCAGCTGTTCATGACAGGTAGAGCAAGGCCCCAAACTTCCTTCCACTCATTTGCTGCTTTTGGCCTGAACCACTTTCTTTTGTGAGCCTTTGTGTCTCCCATCATTAACTGCATTTATTATTCATTGCCTCTGCCTAGTGGAGGGGAAGTGTGTCTATGATCAGCGATCTCTTCAGACACTTGGTGTCCATTTCAATGAGCGAGTGGAATTTAGAATACTTTGAGAAGTTGGTGCTTTCATTGTAATGGTTTTCACAGTGGACTATTTCTGTCCACTCATTCATTTGCTAGGAATTCGAAATCCTGCACCATCATTATCTTATATACTCCAACAACAATCCTGTCATTAGCTCAGACTTGGAACACTGAGGATCAGAGTAGGATCCTGACTGAATGCCACTTCCTCCAGGAAGCTGCTATCACATTACTCTGGATTCCTGACTTCATAGCAGGTGCCATCGTCCAACTTTCTGTGTTCATGCCTGTGTGTGATGTATTCTTGTTGCTGTTCTTCCTTTACCTGAGCTTCCCCAGAGCCAGGAGCCACGTGGATGTGGATCTTGTTTGCATTCCTCAGGGCTTACAAAGGGTGCTGGTAGACGCCCGCAGCCCCCATCTCCCCGCAGCCCCCACCTCCCCGCAGCCCTCACCTGCCTGACATACATCTTTACTTGGTGTGAGTGCCTGTAAGGAACCAGGGATCCATGGCCTCCACCTCTGTAGATCAGTCATGTTGCTGTCTGGGAGGAGAAAAGGGAATCTTACATTCTTGTTGGGTGTTAGAAAGCATGTAAGCAGTCTGGAGAGGGGCCTGGGTAAAGGTTTATAGCTCTCATATCCTTGCCATTTATTAAATTTATTATGTAAAATTCGCATAGCCAGTGGCATGCTTTAACTATTAAGTTAGAGAATTGGAAGGACAATGTGTATTGTGCTTAACTGAAACATAGTTGATGGGATAGCATAGTCTATAGTCTTTTCCTGAGGAAAAGTGTTTTTGAGTATTTTTAGACTTAAGTAAAATTTTAAGCATGCACTCTTCAGCTGCACCCTCCTTCGCCCACCTTCCCCTTAATGTTAGTATTTCACATGATACAGTGATCAAAAGCCAAGAGACTCATGTTGGCACAGAGCTGCTCAGTCGACTCTGTTTGCATTTCACTGGCTTCCTTACATTTCCTCGTCTGTGATCCAGTCCAGGGTCCTCGTGTCCCATAGTTGGCATCTCTCCATGTCTGGCCTTAGACTTATAAGCTTCCCTTGTTTTTATGACCTCATGTTTTTTCTTTTTCATTTATCATTGGTATTAAACTTTTTTTTGAGAATTTCACACACAAGTACATTGGTTTTAGTGATTTTTTTATGATTAACTTGAATTAATGCATTTTGGCAAGAGCATCACATACGTGATTTTGTGCTTTTCCTGTGGTGTATGTGAAGTCTGTATATCAATAGGTCTTATTACTGATAATGCTGACTTTGATTACCTGGTTAGCATGTCCTCTATTTGGTCCCTGCACTGGTAATGTTTTTTTTTTCTTCTTCTTTGTAATTAATAAATATCTTGAGAGAGATACTTCTGCGTGAAAGTATTGTGATCGGTTCACTTCAGAATTCCACCTGCTCCCCACAAAGGAATGCATCTCAGGTCTCCTAATAAAATTGTTGTGACTATAAGGTTCATTTATGGCAGTTTCTCTCTCCCCAGTGGAGAAGGGTTTTCATGTTGTTTGAAATGAAGACCTTTGGAGTTTTGGAAGGCTGCTGTTGATTGTTCAGAACTCTGCTTCCAACAGGTCTTCAGCAAAGCATTTCCCAGTTCAGTGCACACTGCTGTTTTCTACTCTCAGCTACATTAAAAAACAAAAATAAAACAAAACAACTATGTCTGTTAACCAGTTTAATGATCCACGTCCTGAAAAGCCCAAGTGTAGTGCAATTATTGTCTAGAGAAGTTGGTAGAATTTGAACTTTGAGTGTGAGACAGTGCCACGGTTATTGTTGTCTAGTGCATATCAGTTCTCTTTCCCCTGGAAGCTGGGGCTGAGTTGGGGTGGGGAGTGAAAGGTCCCCGGAGGACCGAGAAACTCAGAAAGAGAATTATGAAGTTTTCAGAGTTCAGAGCCCACCACAGGGTGCTGCTCTCCTGAGCTTGCTTCTCCTGGCCCTCTTGGCCCTGTGAGATCTTCCCGCAATGCACCTGCTGATTCTCATTTTCAGAATCTCAGGGATTCTGTTTGTCAGTTCTGCCTGGGGCACAGGTAAATGACTCCATAAGCTCCCTGCAAAGGGGCCTTGAAGTCTCTCAGGAAACTTCTAAGAGAAAGTGATTCAAGGTGATGAAGACTAACTTCAAAGTGAAAAATGCTGTTGAGATAATAAACCCTTGAAAAGCAGATTCTGGGCTGTGAGATGGCTCTGCAGTTAAAGGCACTTGCCACCAAGCCTGACTGAGGTGGATCTCTGGGACCCACCCACAGGGTAGTGGAAGAGAAGTGACTCACAAGTTCTCCTTGACCTACACATGCTTATGGTAGCTGTGCATGCATCCACATGCGTGAATACATTTATATACATAGAAATGTTAGAAAAGAGAATAGTTGATTCTGGTCTGTTTTCCCCCCTTTTCTAAAGATTTTGTCTTCATGTGAGTTATTATTGACTTGATCAAATAGGACAATTGGGAGACTATTGTTAGTAGGTATGGTTGGATCCCATACAACATGACTTAAATAATGTGCTTTTCTTTTCCTTATTTTTTTAAAAAATATTTTTAACTCTTCATGTTGAAATACTGCAAAAATAGCAGAGTTCTTATGTATGATTCATAATGCCATAGCATTAGGGTTTAAAATTGGAAAGTATTGGGGGCTGGAGAGATAGCTCAGAGGTTAAGGGCCCTGACTGCCCTTCCAGAGGTCATGAGTTCAATTCCCAGCAACCACATGGTGGCTCACAACCATCTGTAATGAGATCTGGCACCCTCTTCTGTATACATAATAAATAAATAAATATTTTAAAAAAATTGGAAAGTATTATTATATTATTGGTGATAGGAACACTTCGTTTAGATTTCCTAGGTTGCTCAGGTAAGACCTTTATTTTGTCCAGGATCTAGTCCAAGATCCTACATTACATTTTGTTGTCATGTAAAACATCGTTCCCTGTTGTTTTCCCAACTTTGCTTGCCCTGGCATATGTGACGACTAAAGATGGATGACATTCCTCAGGAATGCCCTGTCCATTATATAGATTGGGGACTGCCCTTCCTTTAATGTTGTGGTTCTCAACCTTCCTAATGCTGTGACCCTTTAATACAGTTTCTTATGTTGTGGTGACCCCCAACCATAAAATTATTTTGTTGCTACTTCATAACTATAATTTTGCTACCGTTATAAATCGTAGGGGTATTTGATATGCGGGATATCAGGTATGCGACCCACAGATTTAGAACCACTGCTTTAATGGAATGTAGATATGGGCTTTCAGCTGTTAATACCTTTTTTAACTAACTGGTTCCATGTGTCAGTAAGAAGTGGGGACTGAGGGGAGGACTGGAGTTACAATCAGCTGCAGAAGGGCAGTTCTCAGTGGTGTGTCCAAGGTTGGCTTTAGGCAGAATTAGTAATTATAATGTAGAGACCAAGCTCAGTGCCTTCAGGGGTCCTGCAAGCCTGGAGCAGTTCCTGTAGTTGGTTTTTTTTTTTTTTCTTTGTTCTATACTCTTTTGGGGGCCTGCCATCCAGCTCCCAAATAATTGCACGGAGACTTATTGTTTCTTATGAAAGCCCGGCCTTAGCTTGGGTTGTTTCTAGTCAGCTTTTCTTAATTTTGATTATTCCATCTACCTCTTGCGTCTGGGCTTTTATCTTTCTCTATTCTAAATACTTTTCCTTATTTCTTACTCCATGGCTTGCTGTGTAGCTGGGTGGCTGGCCCTTGGTGTCCTCTCTCTCTCCTTTTCCCCTTCTCCCTCTTCTCCTTCTATTTATTCTCACTGCCCGGCAGCCCCGCCTATCCTTTCTCCTACCTACCCATTGGCCATTCAGCTTTTTGTTAGACCAATTAGGTGTTTTAGACAGGCAAAGTAGCACAGCTTTACAGAGTTAAACAAATGCAACATAAAAGAATGCAACACATCTTTGCATGTTAAATAAATATTTCACAGCATAAACGAATGTAACACATCTTAAACTAATATTCCACAAGAAGTTCCCCATGAGAGGAGAAGCTGGCTGGAACCGAGTTCTTGCTTCACAGTTAAAGAAGTTGAGGGCCTTTTGTAACATTTGTTTCCACATTTGAGTGTCTCCAGTATAAACACTTATGTAAACAGGCCATTGCTGTGATTCCTGGTCAGCAGGTGTTTTTTCTTCCGTTTTCTGGAGCCCCTACTCTTGGGGTCCTCGGTGTCATTCTGTGTAGCTGGTGGAAGGATGTACAAGGTAGTGATAGGGTTGAGGAGCCCTAAACCCACTTTAGGGCTGCTAGGGTGTGTAAAACACACTAGCATTCCCCTTCGTTTGGTGGGAGTTGTTAACATGGCTATATCTGCATGCAGAGTGGGCAGGGAACTGTAGTTAGTGAGTACAGATCACTTTCCATGTCAGTTCTACATTGTAAAAGGGACACTGTTTGTGTTCTCTGAATCCAGGGTCTAGAAGGATGGTGTTTCTCCATTCCTCACTAGTCCATATGCTGGAGGCATCCCTTCTCCAGGTGTTCACGTAGTACACTCCTTCCCTCCTCAAAGCTGTGTTCAGGTATCATTTCCTCATGTGAGCTTTCTCATTTTACCCGTCAAAGGTACTATCCCCCATTCCTGGTGTTTTCTATCATCTTCTCTGCTTTTCCTTTTTGTGGTCACAATTTGGCACCTTGCATATTTGCTTTAATGGTTTATTATCTGACTCCTCCGAGAGCAATGGAGCTGTTTCCAGCTTCTTGGATTAGAGTTCTTGTACCTGGCATATAAATAGATGTTCATATTTTGAATGGAACAGGGAGTCTGGGCTATTGAAATCTCTGAAATTTCAGATATTGGCATAATTATGCCTAAAACAAAGAAACAGACTACAGTGAGGCCAAGCAGATCATCTCTCTCTGTATGATGCTATCTACCAGCTGCTATCTGGGCCCCAGGTGGAGGGCCTGCTGCCAGGGGTGGAAGCTGAAGACATGAGTTCGCATTCCAGCTTGGCCACTTGCTCATTTTACATTATTTCAGTTCTCTGAGCCTCAAGTCTTTCTTCTGAAATTCAAGTCTAAGAGTCTGTTGCCTTCTTCCTTCTCTTCCAATATTACTGTGGCAACTAAATGAGGCAGATGATGCATAAAAACACCCAGTTATGGTAAGCTTGGCTAATGGATGGACTCGCATGTCAAATGTGCTCATTCCTGTTCTAGGTGCCAAGTGCCAAGTTGAGAAATCCCCAAAAGTTTCTGGAAGGAAGAGACTCTTGACTAGGATACTGTAAGACAGAAAGTTTCTGCCAAGAGGGTCTTACAGTCATTGGGTCTTTGCTGAGTGTCTTTGAGTACAGAGTTCTGTTCTAACCTGGTCTACAGACCAAGTTTCAGGATAGCCAAGCTTAGGCAGTGAAAGACAGAAAGCTGACGAAGATGTAATTGAATGAGGTGGGCCATGTTTCAGCTCCAGCAAGCAGCAGAACTTGGCAGCTTTGGCCACGTGGTTCTGGGTTCAGAGTTAAGGACAGAAGAAAGGAGTTACAGAATAAAGCCACTGAGGCTAGTCATGTTTCAGGGGTGTCCCTGAATGGAGGCCTAGTAGAAAGACCATTGAGTGAAGCTATGAAGTTGAAGCCAGGATTGCCTTGGAGAACCTAAGATGTTAGAGATGCCAGAGTTGTGGGATACCTGCTGAAGAGAGCTGCTGACAGGGAATGGAACCAGCCCAAGAGAAAGAAGTGTGTTGCAGTCAACAAAGCTGAATGGAGTTGGAGATGTGGAGAGTGTTTTGACATCAGACATGGAGATGCAGTTTGGAGTTTGCTCAGCTGGTTTTCCATCTTGCTTTGGTCCAGTATTTCCTTGCTATGCTCCCTTCCCCACATTTTGGAATGGTAATGTATAATGTAATGCCATTATATGTTTGAAGTATGTGATCTGCTTTTTGATTTTGACTTTTACTGGTGATTAAAGTTAAGAGATTGCATGAATCTTAGTGTGCATTGGTCACTAGCAAAGTAATTCTGAGATTGTCTACCCTTCTTGCTGACTATGAAAATGAACTGTTGAAGGAGGAAGAGTCGTCATCCTTTCCTGGAGTATTAAGTGCTACTTGGCTGTTGCTGATTTGATCTTGGCTTGGATTCTTTTGTTCTTGATTTTGAAGAATCCGAAGATTTTCTTGTCCTTTGCTTTTCTTTTGCCATCTTTCCCCTTCTTCCTTGACTTCTGCAAGGCAGCTGCCACTAATCAGTACCAGATGAAGCCCAGCTATTTTCTGTACCACATTCCTTAAGCCTTTGAAATGTATTTGTAACTAGTGATTTGCTCAATTGATTGCTGGATTGATTGTTTTACACATTGCTGGGTGATGACAGGTGGCCTACTGGGCCAGCAGTTCTCAGTTTTGGTTTGGGGGCATCTCTAATGCTCTCATAATGTATTTAATGGGGTGGAGAGATGGCTCAGCAGTTAAAAGCACTGTCTGCTCTTTCAGAGGACCTGGGTTTGATTCCCAGCATTCACACGATAGCTCACAGCCATCTACAACTTTCGTTCCAGGGAATCTGATGCCTCTTCTGGACTCTTCTGTGGACACCCATGCACACAAATTACAAATAAATTCATTAAAAATGATTATTGAAGAATCCAAAGAGCGTTCTCTTTTCTGGGCTGTTAGAATTTATATTTACCAAATTAGAAATTGAAATAAAAAATTTAAACACAGGAAATGTTAATGTGTGTTAACACATTTTGATTAGCTACCAGAAATGTGTAAGAAAAAGTAAAATAACACTCTGGCATCATTATGAAAATAAACTTAGCACTTCTGAGTTGTCCTGTGATGGTGTTGGAGCTGGGTAGAACCCTACCTTTTTTGTACTAGGTCCTGTAGTACTGTGGAAGCTTGTGGTGAAGTTGAGGACTCAACTGAGACTTGGAACATCAGGGAAGGTATTTGGAGACAGAGTGCAGAGTCAAAATATAGATTGGCCATTGAGGATAATTATAGTAGGAGAAGGGAAAACTTGTGGGAGGGCCAGAGGCCTTGTTTATAGACATGAAAGAATTCATCATGGCTCTGAGTATTGTGCTCCATGGATGCTCCCAGAACTTTGATTTCTTTGTGTGGGTTTTGTTTTATTGGCTTGTTTATCTTTATAAACACATGTGGCTGTTCTCATCTCTCCTCTGTGACTCAAGGAAGCAAAGGGCCTCTGTGTTGGAGGGCTTCCTATTTCAGGTACTGACTTGAGTCTGTCAAGCTTTGCAAATGTTAGCAGGGTGACCCTGAACCCTGAAGGAGGCTCCATGGACGCTTCACTGCGCAGGAGAAAGCAGGTTGAATTAAAATTCACTAGTAGTCATCAGAGATCAGAAAGGCGACACTTGAGAGGTGAGGACTTGCGTGACACAGAAGTAGAACTGCTCATTTGATGTCATCCTCTTATCTCGAGATGAGACCTCTTCACCCCGGACAGTGACTGGCTTTGCTTTGTGTGTTACCTCCTCCTTTGAAATGAGGTCCAATTAGAGGCCTAAGTGTGTCACTAGCCGCAACCCGAGACTTCATCCCTCTCACTCTGCTGTCTTAGGGAGGGCCCTGCTCTGTGGTTTTAAAGGCTTGTTCAGGGGAACCAGTGTTGAGGGCTGTCTTGCTTCAGAGAGCATTTATTTCCCTGATGAAGATATTGGGGCGCTTCCGTGTGTATACCTCAGTCTTCTGGCCCCACCACAGGCCATTTCTTTCACTTCTGCCTTTAGGAGGTGGCAGTGTATTTACTCTGGAGGAATCTGGGATAAACTGTGGAGCATTAAGAACCTGTTAAGAACCCGCTGCTGTTGTCTGGCATTCACAGTGCAGGTATTGGTAACCTCCTTCTGCAGAAGTGAGATTAGAAAGTGAAGAAATGGTTATGGAGTTAGAGGAACGAGAGCTGGGTGATACAGGACACCCTGGAGAGGGAGAGGGAGGGAGAGAGTGAAAGTGGAATCTGGGGCATAAAGGAGAGAAGGGGGAGGGAGAGCGAAGGAGAGGAATTTATAGTGTGAATGAGAGAATGCACCTCTCTCTCTCATTTGTGGCTACTTAATAAATCTTAACTGAGAAATTAGAAAACCCGACCCAGTCATACAGAATTTGTGCCAGACAGGTTACATTAAATTTTATTTTGTTTACAGCAGTTAATTTCTTCACATCAGCCCTCATCCTCATTGCTGTCTCTGCCCTTGAGGCTCTGTGATGGGAAAACCAACAGTGCACTCATGTGGTGGCTTGAGAAGACTGGGGACCATTCGGTGGCAGACGTTTCCTTCTGAGATTGGCATCGTCCCAGCCTGTGTTTTGTGCCTGCCCTCTGCCATGCATCTGGGAGTGAGGCTGGGAGACTGGAGCGGGTTGAGTTAGACCTTGGGGAGCTGAGCATCCCTTCTGGGGAGCTAGCTCTCAACTGTATTCCCAGTGTTCTGTGAAACCCCTTTCCAAAGGAACCCAAAACCCAAATTCCGTGTCCAATCTTCTGATCTTGAAATTGTAGTCACCTGTGGCAGCTTTTCAGCAGCAGCCATCCCAGTCCAGGGATGACGCTTTCAAACTTCAAAGGCCGACCCAACACTCTTCTCCTGTGATTTGTTTACACTCCCAGTGTACTTTGGCCATTTCCCCTTATCCTTTCTTGTCACACTGGGGTTGTCAGTGTTCTGGGGGTGTCTCTGAGCAATCTTTCTTTGCTCATTGTCTTCTTGCTCATAAGCAGCTTTGAACTTCATGTAATACTTAGGCAAGCCACAAACCCCCAAAGATCTGGGGGCCATAGGGACATAAGGAACCTGGGCCTCCTCCATACCAGGCTCTAAACAGCAGATTACAGATTTCTCTCAGAGTGCTCACATCCTATTAGCCTAGTCTGAGGGGGCAGAGCAGTCCAGACTTGTCCCCAGCTTATAGCTGAACAGTTGCTAAAACACTGGTTAGAGGTCCAGTACTTGGAGCTGACCTTTGACCTCACAGCCCTGCACCACCCACATGAAGTGTCCATTCTGTGAGGGTTCTGCCTGTGTGCTTGGTTCTTTTCCTAGTCTCCCACCTGCTTTTCCTCTCACCCATTCGGTTTCTTGCAGGGCCCATTATAGTTTGGGTTCTCTCCTGTGACTGTTGGCTGAGTTACTGATTGTCCTTCTGAGACTGTTAATAACCGAGTGGAGAGGCAAAAACATTGGGTCACTGGAGCATAAGCTTCCCAGCCAGCGTTCCCTCCTCAGGGTCAGATTTAATAGGTGTGGGTGTAGGCTGGCCTTGGGTGTGGAAAGCCCTCTGGATAGTCCTGTGTGCCACAGAGTTGGAGAACTGGGTAGGAGTCTTTGCTGGTGTTTGCCTTACTGGATAAGCACCAAGCATGGTATTCTTTGCATGTGGCTCAGCCCTGGGTTGTGCTCAGTAGCCACAGGGCCCTGTGTGGGTGAGACCCTGACATTCACTAGGTATGTGACAGCACCTGCTTTATTCCTTTGCTGCTCTGGCCAGTGTTCTACTCAGGCCAGGTGTTGCCTTGTGTGACCCATGTAGTCTGGAAGGAGCAAGGCCAGTAGAGAGCTGGTTTTATCAAGCAGGACCTGTTTGAGCTGGGTTCAGAGTGCAAAGACTTATCCTGGAAAGGAATTTCCTGGTGACCTGCTCTTGGGTATAAAAACAAGATCATGTTTCTGTTTTTGGACCAACTTTGCTTTACTGACCAAGCCAAAAAAAAAAAAAAAAAAAAAAAAATCCAGACTCTCTCTTTGTCTCTTTGGTTCAGCTTCCCAGGCCTGGGGTGAGGTGAGACTCATCAGTCTCTAAGCTGACTTTGTTTTTATGGGCAGTCTATATGCCATGCCAAGTCATGTGGGCTCCTGAAGGGCACAAATCTTAATTATATGCTTCTGTCCCTCATAGAGCCTTGAAAAGGGGAAGCATGTATTTGTCCATTGCTCTATTCCGGCTCCTGTGGCTTTCTAATTTAAGTGAGTGGCCTCAGGGCTTTGCCCTAGGAAGTGGCTGAGCACAAAGCCTACACGCATGGCTTTTCCCTGGACAGTCAGCATGAAGACAGAATGGCCAGATGTAATTTCCACTGTTTAAAAAGTGAAAGAATCTTGATGTTTCTGATAATCTTTTTATCAACTGTGGCCCTTAGTCTGCTGATGAAGACAGAGTTTCTCATACCTGAAACTTTTGAAGCTTTTTATCAATTAGCTATATATCTTCATTTTTGTAAGATCTGGGCAGAAAATGTGGTAAAATATATTTTCTGTATTACCTCCATTTTAGCCCATTTAGGGAAAGGATTGGGAAATGTTGTGATAAAATAAATCTCCCTTCTGGCATGGGGTCTCCCAGTGGGCAGGGCAGGCTAGACTTGGTTTTGTTTTGCTTACTAGTATATTTATAGGACTTCAATTGGTATGGGCACACAGTAGTAAAGAAAGAAATATTTGTGGAGTAAATGGATGGATCTTGATTTCGTAATCAAAATGTGTGTCTGGTGTCTGCTTGGCCTTGTGATACCCAATTTATCTGTCACATCTCTTAGTAAAAAATTGTATGTTAGCATAGCAAACTAGCCACACAATTGCTGTGCAGTTAGTATTGTTTGAGGTGTGTAAGAAGATTGAGTCAAATCCAACATGGAGATGAGAAATTTAAACCTCAGCTAAGTTAGGTAGTATGCCCAGAGTCCCAAAGCTGTCAGGAATCAAGGTTTCAACCCAGTCCCGTCCCCTTGCCCCACCATGGTTAAACAATTTTCGCTTGGCAATGTAGATAGTAGGTGCTCTGCTCAAAAGAAGGATCACAAGAAACAAGGGTTACACCTTACTCCACTGCGACTGAAGTATGAAGTCTTGGGGGAAAAGTCCAGCAGTTAAGTTTGAACTTCTATCATTGCCCCTCCCGCCAGTAGGATATTTGGTTGATGGTGTCGTAAAAGGGATCAGTCTTCTTTCCACAGGTCAGCCACTGTATCCCCCACAAAAAGAAACTTTCATTGAGACCGTTTTTCTGGAATATGGATAAATCCGAAGAGGGTTATAGCAGTAGAACAGATCAAAGTGCAGAGGATTTCTTTCCGTGTGTCTCATGGTGCTGCCACTGTATACTGGGACCTTTGGAATATAGTTACTTATGTTTGAACACAAGAAAACAGCAAAAGCATTAAAGATGTTTGTAAGCTGCCGGTGGGCAATTGTATACCACCTCTTTTCGGTTCTCCCTTTGCAAAGGAGTTTGTTGGTTGTGTATTTTGGGGAAACATGCCAAAGTCGAGTGGGCAGATGCACTCCTTGCCTTCTCCCCCTTTCGCTATCATCTCTTTTGAGGCTCTGTCTCACGAAGCCCAGGCTGGCCTCCAACTGACTGTGCAGCAGAGGATGACCTTGAACTCCTGGCCCTCCTCCCTATAATCTCACAAATGCCAAGATTGTAGGCTTGTCTCATCACACTTTGTCTTAGGATTTTATTGCTGTGAAGAGACACCATGACCATGTCAACTCTTATAAAGGAAAACATTTAATTGGGGGTGACTTACAGTTTAGAGCTTTAGTCCATTATCGTCATGGTGGGAAACATGGCAGTGTTCGGGTATACAAGGGGCTGGAGAGGTAGATGAGAGTTCTACATCTTGATCCTCAGGCATCAGGAAGAGACTGTCAGACACACTAGGTCTGGCTTGAGCTTCTGAGATCTCAAAGCCCACCTCCAGTGACACACTTTCTCTAACAAGGCCACACCTACTCCAACAAGGCCACACTTCGTAATGCCATTTCCTATGAGCCTATGGGGGCCATTTTCATTCAAACCACCACACACTGCTTAGACTTCATTGTTTGTCATCTTTCCTGTGACTCCAGAGGAGATGGGAGGGTCCTTGTGTTTGGTTCTAGTGTCAAGGTCACAGTGCTGATCTCTGGGAAGAAGATGAGCTTCACCCCTCCTTGGAGTGACTGTCTGCCAAGTTAACTGATATTTATAGGAAAATGCATCTGCAGGTAACAGTTTAAAATGAATACTGAAGTTAGGAACTGAGCTCTCACACTTGAGTGCAAGATTAATATCTTGTTTTCAGTTACTCTCAACATCCATTCTTTCATTCCATTGCAGTTTCTCTCTGTCTCTATGGGGATACTTCCTAGACCCTCCTAGCTGATTTCTGAGATGGAAGGTGGAAGCAATCCTGTGTATGCTGTGTCTTTTTCTATACATATTTATATATCTGTCATAAAGCTTAACTTAAGTAGGCCCAATAAGAAATTCAAAGCAGCAACTGATAATACAAAATAGTGCAGTTATAATGACATACCCTAGTAAAAGTTATGCAAATGTGATCTTCACTCTTGAAAGAGATAAGACAAAACAGCAGTGCAGTCTGAGTTGACCAGAAGATTCAGATAAAGGATTGTTACTGTGGGCACACTCATTCATCCAGATTTTTGTGCTGTACGAGGACAGTGCTAGGTATTGTGAAATATATAAAAAGTTGGGAATCATCTCTTACCCCAGGAAACTTAAAGCAGATGGGTTAGACAAACGGGCAGTCACTCCACAATCAACAGGTCTAATTAACAAGTCTGTTAAGTGCTATGGCACATTCTAGAACCACACATGGAAGATACTGGCTGGGGAAGGCAAGTTGTGTACAAGAGAGTGTCCTGAGAGCAAACATTTAATGGGCTTTACAGGGTAAGTTAGCTGGAAGAGAGGTCCTTCCAGGCTGAAGGACCAGTGTGAGCAAGATCAGTGGTGATCCTTGTGAGCCCTGTCTGTCTTATAGGACAGTTTGGAATCGGGGCAGCAGGGTATTTCTAGCTGTATGGTGAGAGAGGCTTGTTGGGTTTTCTGGGTCCTGTCTAGTGCCTGATACCCGTATGGGAGGGCTTGTGTCCACTGTGTGTCCAGGAATTCCGCATTCACATAGCTCCTCCCTCCTGGGAGGTGTGTGCGTGACTCAGACTAGGGCTGTTAGCTTTACTGTCAGAAGTCCTGGACTTCTTTCTTTCTAGAATTGGTTGGTGGTTTGGGCTGCATTAAGATAGAATGAGACTCCTGTCTAGCATATAGCTTAGCCAAGAAGTCACCGAGGAGCAGGTAGGCTTTGTAGAGTCTCACTTTTCCTCAGGGTCATCGAGGAAGTTAACGCAAGTCAGCCAGGGCAGTGTGTCCCAAAGCAGGTGGGCCATCAGACTCTCCTAACTGGTTTGTTAATTGGATAGCCTCCTGGGTCTCTGAGCAGGAAAGACCCATTTGTTGATCTGGGTTGCATTGTGTAGCTGAGTGTGGTCAGGCCCAGGACAGTGCAGATTGGACCCTTTGGCCATAACTGTCTCTGGCTCTGCCTGACCCTCAGCCATGTTCTGTGGAGTCACCTCTTGGAAAGTTCGCTGTGGCTTCCTTGTCTTCCTGTGCCTCTCTTCTGTCAGTCCCACACCAAGACACCTAGTTGTATTACTTCATGCGCTTATTTACCATTATCTAAAGTGAAATTGAAAATCATTTTTTCCCTGAAATGCATGATTTGCTACTCTCTCCTTACACCAAGAGTTCTCGGCATGTGAGGACACTAAATATTTGTGGAATGAATGACTATATGAATTTCTCTACAGGTTTATGTGGCCTCTTTCTGCTCCTCTTCAGTGAGGATCTTGTACATCTTAAGAAGGCCCAGTTTGTACCAAGACAGTTCAGTTGGGCTGCTGTTTCTACTGAAGTGTGTGGGTGTGTGGAGGGTGGTTGACAAACAGAAACCTGTCTGCATCCTTGCTCTGTGATACCAGCTCCGACCTGTCTGCTGGGGCGTCGAGAGTTTACTGTGCCCGCATGTGTTCACTGTCTTGTTCTGAAGGGAGCTAGCTTGGGGAGCACTGTGCTTGATGTCCATACTCATTCTTCTTTGCAAGGCCAAGCTCTGCCAGCTGCTTGAATCAGGGAGTCTCCCTGCCATGTACCTGTCCTCAGTGCCACTCTGAGGGGCCACTGTAGTCCTGCAGCTACACATGGGGTGGGCCCAGGCTATGCTTAGTCTCTGTTGCACCCCACTTCTTCTAATGTCTGGCATCCTCTCTTTTTTACTTGTTGTTTAGCCTAAGGGAATACACTGATGAATAGATGTATACTAGCATCCCTCACATACGCTGCTTTTCTGGGATCCCAACATGTTACCTATAACAGTTGGCCTTTAGCTTACTTGTGGGTTTCTGATACCCTCCTGAAGTCAGGCAGGGGTTAAAAGTCTCACTCTTAGCAGCCGCAGCCTGCTGCAGCACCTCTCAGCTGCAGAGCTCTTACTGTCTGTGAAGTCCAGGGTGCTAGGATAGTGACTTTGTCTTTCGCTCTTGCACGGGTACCTTCAGGGACTGGACGGGAGGTGCTGCCTGTTTCTCACTGCTGCCATCTGAAGCTGGCATTAGGTCATGGCACTGTGACTTAGCTGACTATTCTGTGGGGAGGTGGATCCTGAGGATCAAAAAGGAATCAGGGTGATCACCTGAAAATCCCACCGTGGAAGCTTTTCTCAGTAGTTTCTTTTTTTCTTATTTTAATTTTATTTATTTATTTTTTTGAGACCGAGTGTAAATATGTTGCCCAGGCTGACCTCCAATTCACATCTTCCTGCCCCAGCCTCCTGTGTTCTTGGATTACAGGGATGTATCACTACACTGGGCTTGGTCTGATTTCATGGAGAGCAAGAAAGAGCCTCAGCAGTTCCTGACTGTGCACTGATTTTTCTTTCTTTCTTTCTTTCTTTCTTTCTTTCTTTCTTTCTTTCTTTCTTTCTTTCTTTCTTTCTTTCTTTCCTTCCTTCCTTCCTTCCTTCCTTCCTTCCTTCCTTCCTTCCTTCCTTTCTTTCTTTCTTTCTTTCTTTCGTTCAGAATCAGCCAGAAAGGTGGGAGCAGCCTAAGAAGAGGGAGCTGCAGGGAGACTGACTCAAGATCCCCGAGTTTGGTTCTAGAGTTTGATGTCAGGGATATGTGCTCACCTATCTTCCTGTCTTGGGCTTTAGTTGGGCAGAGGAGTCTGTGTGCAGAGCCTGAGGAGTGCAGTCTCCTGGGTGAGCCTGTGCTGTGTGAGTTAGGGGGAGTTTTTAGGGCAGTTATACTCGGAAGCTGTTTGGTTATCTGAAATTCAACATGATTGGACAAGTGTAGTTGGTTCTTTCACTCTTTTTACTCTTTGCTCTTTGGGGGGGCCCACCACTCAGCTCCCAAATAAATAATAAGCTCCCAGAGGCTTATTCTTATTTATGAATGCCTGGCCCTAGCCAGCTTTCTTAAATTATCCCGTCTATCTTTTGGCTCTGGGCTTTTATCTTTCTCTCTTTCTGCATACCTTTCTTTACTTCTTTCTCCAGGGCTTGCTCTGAAGCTGGGTGGCTAGCTCTTCTTCTCCTCCTCTTTCTCGCTCCTCGATCTCTCTTCCTAGATTTCTCGTCCTGTTTATTCTCTCTGCCTGCCAGCCCTGCTTATCCTTCCTCCTGCCTTGCTATTGACTGTTCAGCTTCTTATTAGACCATCAGGTGTTTTAGACAGGCACAGTAACACAGATTCACAGAGTTCAACAAATGCCACATAAAAGAATGCCGCACATCTTTGCACCATTAAACAAATATTCCACAGCATAAATGAATGTAACACATTTTTAACTAATATTCCACAACAGACAACACATGTTTTATTTGGAGCTCTCATTTATAAGGGAAAAGAAGTACAGCTGCGTAAAGGCAGGTGACTGAGTGGCTGCATGAGAAACCGGGAGTGCGCCTCGAGAGCAGAAGGGTATTAGCTTTGATTCTTGGGTGTCATTTTGCATGATGGAAGCACACCAGGGTGGAGAGGGGCAGAGGCCAATCTAGACTGCACTGGAGGGTGAGCCAGGGCACAGGGACATGTGGATTGCAAGGCCAGCCCTTGGCCTCTGTGTGGCAGGGTGCCAGGAGAGGAGGCTGAGTCAGTCATGAACTTGTCCAGAAGCAGGAGGAAGCACACAGTGTTTCGAAGCAGTGTCTTTTAATTAACTACATTGATTTTAATTATAGAAGTCATATCAAATCATGCTGAAACAGTTCCACCAGTGAAATGTTTAAGTTTATTTTTTTGTCCCCTAAGGTCCTGCTCATGCTCCCTGCAAAGGCCCCAGGCAAACAGCTTCGTGCTTATTCTCCCAGAAAAGCTTTGTGCATCTGGAAGCATAGCTGTACATATTCTTTTGGCTCTGTTGAGCTGCAAGTGTGGTGGCCACTGGCAAGCTGTTTCTACCACAGTGTCCCTTGGGCTTCTTTCCTATACATTTCAAATGGAGCTTATATATTAAAATACATTTTTAATTGTTTCTGTTGAGTATCCTGCAACTAAAATGAAGGCAGTGAAATGTTGGTTTATAGTGTGAGACCTGGCCAGGTGAAACAGGAGGTTTCATTTTGCTTCAGAATAAACTAGTAAGAATTGCCCAAGGGAGGGGCTCAGTTTGGAGATCCAGCTTCCTTCTGTCTGGCTGTGTTATGGAGTGACCAAATACCCTTAGCAGAATGGTTGGAATCAGTTTGAATTCCAGGATAATTTAAAAACATTAAAAAATATATCTGGTTTACCATTGCTATTTTTTTCTTTAGTAGTTAGCATTTTCCTACTCATCTGAGAGCTGGCATCTTTACCTGTTTCCTTGACTGGATCTTTTGAAAGCCCGTTCCTTTCTTCCCTCACCCCTCCAGTATTGATCTATAACTCAGCATACTTGCTCTGGCTGGCTCATTTGTAACATCATATGATCTAGTTTCCAGACCTTTCAGATAAATTACTTATTTATATGAAGGGGCTGTAATTGACTTTTCAGTTGAGAAACCCAATTCACCAGAGTGGCTGGGGAGAGACATAGTTCATTTTGCTCTATTATCAAATCAATGTTCAAATGATATTTTAGGATTATTTATTTTCCTCAATATAAGAAAAATGTCAAGATTTATTTTCCATGTTTCTTAAATGTCAAAGGAAATTGACCCAAGGCTGGAGAACTCTCTGTGCCTGGTCTTTGGCAGTGCTGGGTAAGAAGCAAGAGACCAAGCTCTTGGTTCAGATTGTAAATTGTGCTTTTGTGCCTGGTATACCTGGTGTGGGTGTGCAGGAAGCTGGGTCCTTGCTTCTCTAGGCTAGCCTGGGAGATCACTTCAGCAGAGAGGGATGAGGCCTGTGGGAGTGAGGTGAGCCAAGGAGGTATAGGAAGGTTTGTGGTGATATTGTGTTCCCCAAAATATTGTGCACCCTAATAAACTTATCTAGGGTCAGAGAACAGAACAGCCACTAGATATAGAGGCCAGAAAATTGTGGCACACACACAGACACACACACACACACACACACACACACACACCCCTTTAATCCTAGTATTCCGAAGGCAGAAATCCGTCTGGATCTCTGTGAGTTCAAAGCCACACTGAAAACAGCCAGGCATGGTGACACACGCCTTTAATTCCAGGAAGTGATGGCAGGAAGCAGAAAGGTATATAAAGGGTGAGAACCAGGAACTAGAGACTGGTTAAGCTTTTAGGCTTTTGAGCAGCAGTTCAGCTGAGATCCATTTGGATGAGGACTCAGAGGCTTCCAGTCCGAGGAAACAAGATCAGCTGAGAAGATGGCAAGTTGAGCTTAGCTGTGGCCTGTTCTGTCTCTCTGATCTTTCAGCGTTCACCCCAATACCTGCCTCTGGGTTTGTCCTTATTAATAAGACTTTCTAATAATTCATGCTACAAAGGTTGTTTCTAAAAGTTGAATAGGAAGAGCTGGTTAGACTAGACCCTAGACAGGCTTTGTGTGAGAAGTGGGAATGTGTCAGTCCAGTGGAAAGACAAGACTCAAGAACAATGTGGGGTGAGGGGAACCAGAGTAGGCAGAGGGTAGATCACTGAGTAGGGGTGGTGGGATGCCAGAGTAGGTGGAGGATGGATATCATTGAATAGGCTATGGTGGGTGAGAGCTGTTCATACAGTAATTCAGTCACTAACCCAGCAGATAGAACAGTTGTTTCTGGTGGCATCTGAACTGCAGGCCCTGGAGGAGTATGTCAACTCAGACAGTGGGACTTGTTCTTAAGGAGCTCACTGTCTGTTGGACAAGACAGGCAGAAGGCAGCCTAGGAGAGGACAAGACAAAGGGCTCTGGGAAGCTGTGTGTATGTGTATGTGACAGCCCATCTGGAGGCATGGCTGGGGCTGGCCAAGGGGAAGGGACATAGTATTGGTATGGCAATATAAGTTGGGGCAGAACATGGAGGGAGGGCTTTGTGTAGCATTGATAATTGGACTTTGTCCTGTAGCCTTTGAGAAATCCCAAAGTTGTTTAAAGCTAGGTGCTTCATGGTGAGATGACCTTTTAGAAGGCTTTCTGGAAGCAGAGAGTGATGTGTACATGGGAAGACTTGATTGGAGGCAGAGAGCAGTAGGAGTGGCCTGGCTTTGAACAGTGGCGATGGAGCAGGGAGATGAGGCCAAGGTCAGTAGGTGGTGGAGCAGACAGGACTTGCTAAGTGTTGGGTTGAAGAATTGGGGTAAGATGGATTTTCACATGGACCATGAGGAATCATGACACTTAAGGCTCTGGGGGTGAAGAAAGGACCATGAGCAAAAGCCACAGTCTGCAGTAGGTAATGGGCATGGAGCATGGCTGCCCAGGGAGGTGTGGGGGAGCAAAGGCACTGGATACCTCCTCTTCCTACTTTAAATCTTGGAAATAATTGTGAGTGTGACAGCCCTCTGTCATGTATATGGAATGCGGACAGCAGTAGGGTGGGTCAGCATTGGTGGCTCCAGCCAGCATGTAGAGCCGGATTACTGAGCTTTCTACGGGTATTTTTAGTCACTAACGTGAGATTTGGGAGGCAGTGCAGGTACAGAAAATGCTAGAAGCTGGTGGTTTGCAGGAACCTGGGAGTGAGGGAACCTGGCTGTTATGCTCAGATGGCTTCTTAGGTAAGATCGTGCCATTCCAATGTTTTTAGTTAGAAGTCTCTCTGTACACTTAGAGTAGAGGGTTAGCTGGCTCATTTCCTTACATTCTACCATGCAGTTTTAGAAATAAAACTTTATTGACAATGTTCCAATGAGTATATGGGCAACCCAATTTGGACTTGGTGTAATTTTTTTGGGGGTGGGGGTGGTGCAGGGGTGAGAGGGTGGACCTGGGAGGAATGGGAAGCGAGTGTGATCAGGTACATTGTATGACATTCCCAAATAATTAATAAAAATATTATGTTGGGGAAGAATAAAGTCAAAGAACAAAGTAAATGACCCTGTGTAATAAGCAGATGGTGTCCCCCCCCCCCCCAGGAGTTTACTTCTTAAGGGTAAATGTAAGAGCAGAATAACAAGATGTCACATAGACTGATGCCAGCTCTGCCTTTCCCAGGCTTCACTGCTCGTCAGAGTCATGCATAGGCTGCTGAGTCAACAGTGCCCCATTCCATAGGTCTGAAATAGTGCTCCACACTCCTCATTTCACATTCCTCAGGGCTTCCTGTGCTTCTGGTTTCCAGGCACATTTTCAGTGGCTTGAGTTGGGCCGTGGGGTGGGTGTTGTGGTGTTCTTGACTTTTGGGGAGATAAGTTCTTTGAGATAAGCTCTGGACTCCAGAAGATCAAAGCTGTGCACGTTCCCTGTGCCCCTCTCACAGCCACTCCCCAGCTAGGGTAATCTCTGGTAGCTCTGAAGTCTTTGCTCGGCGTTCTCCATCAGGTTAGATTTGAGAAATGGGGTTAGAAAGGTGCTTATTTTATGTTTCAGTCTTTCAGTGGCACCTGTTAGTGCTCTTGTGGGATAGGTTCTAGGTGTTTATTCACAACTGAGAAGTACTGCTGAGATGCTTAATGAGTTAGAAGTGATCATGTAGAGGACCTTGTACAGTTTAGCTGCTTCAGAGGATCTGAGACGGGGATCTGGGAATGCTGGACTTGAGGCAGGGGTGGTATGCAGAGTATGAAAAACACTTTCAAAGGCAAGGGCTGAAAAGTAGTGTGAAGCTGCTGCACGATATCTGATATTCCCAGAGAGCATATCGTTTTGTTCACCTGAGGTATGTATTGGTAGTAGTTGTTTTAAAACTCAAAATTCAGGCATGGAGGGCTATTGAGTGAGAAAGAGCCACTGTGGAATTGGCAGGTACCGAGATGGTGTAGTCTGCAGTGCAGATACATGTAGCCTGAGTAGCCCTTGCTGGGCTGGGTATGCTCTTCATGGTCAAACGCTCAGAAAGTGTGATTTGAGGAGCCATTTGTTTTAGGGTCATATGAACATGGAGTGGCCTAAGGTAAGTTCCAAGACCTGGTGGCGTGCAATGGAAGTCTTCTTAAGACTGGCTTGGAAATGCCAGACCTGGTTCTGGGAATCCACTACAGACCTGATAGTGTTTACTGCAACATAATTTTTGGGGTTATTGTTCATGGATATTCTTTAATCCAGAGATGGCCATGAGGTTATCCTCAGCTAGTTCTCTACCATCAGATTAATGTAAATCCCAGACAGTTTACTTATAATTATTTCAGTGTGTGTTATTTTCAAGGGTAAGATATTTTAAAGTCACTGTGGTACTTTTATCACACCTAAAACACTAGTTATAATCCCTTAATATCAAAGTCTACTCATTGTCAGTATTTCTTTATATAAGTTGTTGTTGTTGTTTTGTGTGTGTGTGTGTGTGTGTGTGTGTGTGTGTGTGTGTGTGTGTGTGTGTGTGTGTGTACGTACATGTATGCATGTATGTGTGGGGACCAGAAGTTGACACCAGGTATCTTCCTCAGTTACTCCTTATGTTTTAAGACAGCTCTCTTATTGAGCCCTGAACTCACTGATTCCACCAGACTGGCTGGCCAGTGAGTCCAAGGATCCTCCTGTTTGCTCCTCTCAGTCCTGGGATTACAGGAATGCTCTGTCTACCCGGCCTTTCACACGAGTGCCAGGGATCTGAACCAAGGCCTTTCATGCTTGTGCAGCAAGCACTTTGAGCTGTCTCCTAGATCCAGTGTGTTACAGCTTTTAGCACTTTTTTTTTTCTGTGTAGAGTGAGGTCCAAGTGGCTAACACATCTTTAATATATGTTTTTAATATATGGGTTTCCTTCCTTCTGCTCTTCATTATCCATTACTGTTACAAGAGAGCAGTATCATCAGGTTTAACCTACAACAAGGGGAGGGGAGCCCAGAGGTGTGAGCACTGGGGAGCATCCCCAGTTGTTTGAGGACTTGCCTTCCCACAGTCCTTGCCTCCCCACAGTCCTTGTGATCTTAGTGGACCTGCTTTCTTGAGTGGGCAGGGTTAGGTATTAATTTCTTTAAGAAGCCTTGAGTTCTCTTAGTGGCAAATGGTGTTCAGAGGATCTTCTCTGACCATATGGTTCTAGATCTTCTCAGTAGACAGAACTAGGGTATTGTGTATCCCTTATCCGAAATGTTTGGGAACTAGATGGGTTTCAGAATTCAGATTGTTTCAGACATTGGGATGTTAGCATCCACAGAGTGAAATAGCTTGTGGCCTGGACCTGAGACTAATCATGAGATTCACTTAAAGGTAGTTTTGTATACTATTTTCATGTGCCTGTTTTTTCACTGTGGCCTATCACTCGAGGACAAGTGTGAGATTGCAACTTGTGGCATCATGTCAGGGTTCATGAAGCTTTCTAGTTTGGAGCATTTTGGATTTTAGATTTTCAAATTAGGAATATGCAACCTGTGTTTTTCCTTCCTCTCTCCCCTCCCCTTCTTTCTTTAAATTTTGATAAAGTTCATGCTATTATTTCCCATTCAGAATCCATACCTCATCTGTCCTGTGTTTGTGTCTATTTTTAATCTACTAGGTCTACTGGTAGTAGCTCCCCATGATACCAGCATAAGTATTCATGAATTTTCTCATAGTACACAAATAAAAATCTCAGGATGACCACCAAAGATAACTGATTCTGTTACATTGCATAGTCAAACTCCTCCATACCTTATGGAAATGTTCTTCCACTGTGTGGTACAAAGTTTGATTCATTATTTTCAACCGCTTTTGAATTTTAGGTTGTTTAAGCAAATTTATTTTTGCATACATTAATATTCAGAGAAATCTAGCACTTGTTTTTGCCGTTTTTTTTCCATTTTCTTCTTTCTCCATATGTAGCCTTTTGAAAAAGACTAAGATTACCCTTTTGTTTTCTACATATAAGCAGTATCATGCATATATACATTCTCTTTGGACTTGGGATGGGATTTTGTCTCTAAAGCTGTTATAGGTTAAGAATTTAATAAATCAAGTGCTCTGGGTACATTTAACCTACAGAGCCTTCCAGTTTGTTAACACAGTACAGTGTGCAGGGCACACCATTGGGTATGTGCTGCTCCCCTTGTGAGCTCGTGGCCAGCTGGCGTCCAAATCTTGCTGCTGCTGTCTGGCATCACTAGAGAGGACTGGATTGTGTATCACTAGCCTAGGAAATGATAAAAATTCAGAGTTCAAGTTAGGATTAATACTGAATGTGTATTACTTTATCTCCAGAGTATGAAGTACTAAAGACAGACCGTGAAAGGGGAGGACTGCCTGCGTGCTTTTCTCTGCCTTGCAGTCTACTTAAGTCACGTGTCCTGGTGACCATGCTGTAATGTTGTACAGAGATGCTTGTCAGTCCTTTTAGATTGGCGTAGCATTGTTTTGTATGGATAAACAATGTTTTTTTCTTGTTGAGGCAATGATCTCTCTATGTAGCCCCGGCTGGCCTTGAATTCATGGTCTTCCTGCCTCAGCCTCCCAAGTGCTGGGATTACAGGCCCTTGCCACCTAACATGTAGAGCTGTTCTAGAGAACTGTGCTCTTCAGAATTTCCCTGAGTTCCTGTTTACTGCTTTGAAAGAAGTACAATTCCCAGTGGATCTAACACGATGGTGAGAGGAGGGTAGAACCCTGGCCGCTCCTGGGAGCAGCCACAGCTGTGACCTGACTTAGTCTCATCCAGGCTGGTACGGCCATCTTCCGCATGCTCAGCCCTTCATGGTGCCTGACGTTTTTTGTTGCTGACTTGTCTTACAGTTAGAAACTCTTCAGATTTTGACAGCACATTTTTGTTAGTCATAGTTGCTGATGGTGGCATCTGTGTCATATATCTTCATGTTTATAGCCTTAGCAAGGATTTGGGAGCAGGGCTAACTGGGATTACTTTTCAGATGTCATTTAAAATCAAAGACCCTTATGTGAAAAGCAGATGAAACAGGTTTATTTCAAAATAATCTTTTGTCTCCTAACCCTTACTGTGTTTTTTTTTTTTTTTGAAATGTTGCAGGGAAAAGGACCTGGAGGCCAAGTTTATCATTCAAATGGAGAAAAGCAAGACGACAATCACAAACTTAAAGGCAAGTGATGACTGCCCTGCTGTAGTTACTAGAGCTCCACCCTTGCACGCTGTGAGGGTGGTCGATGAATGAAGCACCTGACCCCCCTTCACCTCCGAGTTGACCGCACTAACTCAGTACGGTCAGCAGTGTCTGCTGCTTCCACTGAGGCTTGGTCCTGAAGCTGAAGCATTGACTGAGCCTGGTGCCTCTCCCGCCCTAGTTTCACCTGACCTGAAAGTCAGATTCACGCTGTTTCCCTGGTCTGTGCGTTCCTCCTGTAGACAAGAACCTGGCATTTCCACCCTATATTCTAGCCTGATAGTTGCCTGTACTCTGTGAAGTACTAGACAAGTTTTGAGCCTATGTTTGTTTGTTTGAGACAGGATCTCAGGTAGCCTAGGGTGGCCTCAAACGCGGATGAGTGACCTTGGACTCCAGATTCTCCTGTCCCCATCTCCTCAGTGCTAGGATTGTGTACATCCACCATCATACCTGATTTATGCTGTGCTAGGGATCAAGCTCAGGGCCTCATCATGCTAGGCAGACACTCTTAACAACTGAACTAGTACCCCAGTTTTTGTTTTGATTTTTTAATGAGAACCTATCATGTATTCTGATCCTTGATGATCTGACAACCATTGTTTGTTATTAGCTGAGAGGAATGAAAGCTTAAAAAAGAAACAATAAAACTGCATTACTTTCTGGAAAAAATTAGATGAAAAAACTTCACAATCTTTCAAAATGGTAAATTCTTCCTTTTGCCTTCAAAATATACTATTTATTTCATTAGCACACTGGATGAGGATCTTGAATGCTTCCCATTCAAGGAGGAAGCAATGGTATAAAGGCAATATTAAAGACATCATATGCTTTCAGGGCTTAGCGCTCTTTAGTTTGGAGGTGTGGGTTTCTGAGGCCTGCTGCTCCATGGCCAAGTGTCTGAGTAGTAGATTTCTATTAATTCCTGGTCTTGGTTAGTGGATACCCTAATATCACTTTCTGAGTAGTACAACTTGATCCCCAGAAACAGGAATGGGAATAGTACTGTCTTCCCAGAGGGCATGCTCTGGAGTGCTAGAATGCTTTCTTCCTGTACTTATCACAGTCTTCAGCACAACAGGACTCTCTCTGGCCTACCCCAAGCCTTCTTTCTTTGGCCTCCCTCATCTTCTCAGGCTGCTTCAGTTCTGTTTACCTCCTGCTTGCAGACCTTACCTTTGCTTCATGCATGTGTGTGCTCACAGTGCTTTGGCTGAGTCCTCTCGTGCATGTGTGTTATAGAATCTATTTTCCTTGATTACTTTGTTGCTTTTTGTGTTTTATACACATTTCCTTCTATGATGATTGAGTAACTAGAATAGATGTCAGAATTTTTTCCTTTAAAATTTTATTTTTACTATAATATTTTACCAATTCTTTGGAATTTTTTTGCATACAGTATATTTTGATCATAGTCACCATTTACCCTTGTTTTTTCTAATACCTCTCAGATCTGTTCCCTATCTTCCCAACTTCACAATCAGTCTATGTATGTATGTATGTATGTTTTATCTATTTTTAAAGTATAGTCCACTGAGTCCAGTTTGTACTGCCTGTATAGTCATGGCTGTGGAACCATTGGACCATGGTCTACCTACCAGGGGCCACATTATTAAAGAAAACAGACTTTTCTTTCTCTAGCAGCTATCAACTCTTGGTAGCTCCTAAAGAGTCCCTCCTCTTCCTGTCTAGAATGTTGACAGGTTTGATCTTGTTCAGGTCTTATGCAGCCAGCCCTAGGTGCTGTGAGTTCATGAGTACAGTGGTCTGTCTAGAAGATGTTGTCTCATCTAGCCCCCCTCAACCTCTGGCTCTTAAAATCTTCCTGTGCTTTTTCTGTAATGGCCACTGCATCTTGTGGGGAGGGCATGTGGTATAGACATCCTATTTGTAGCTGAATATTCCATAGATACCTTTTCTCTGTATGTTGACCAGCTGTGAGTTTCTTTGTTAACCACCATTCACTGAACAAAGAAACTTCTCTGAAGAGGTCGAGAACCTCATCAGTCTGTGGATATAAAGATATAAATTTAGAAGGTAGTTTGATACTATGTATATATTTTAGCAAAAGTAATAGTAGCAGGTTTTAGCCCTCAGGCCTGTTACCACACCAACTTTGGGTCCATGTCCAGATCTACCGTACCAGCCATGCGTCTCCTCCTGTGGAGTGGCCTTACTCCTGTTGGTGGTTGGTTACCTGCATAACACTTGTGCCACTAGTGCGCCCATGGGAAATGCTCGTATTTTTAATAGACTTGTTTTCATTGCTAATTTTTTAAAACAATTTGTTTTAAGAAGAGAAGTTGATTATTGAAAAGTATACTGTTCATTGAAGCTATTTAGCATTATGTCTAAGGTATAAGGTTTTGGGAACATATGGATGATTTGGGGATTCAATTTAAGCTCAAAGCATGAAACATAAGATGTATGCAAACACTTGTAATGGTCTCACAGTGTGATATATCTTAGGAGTGTTCTCATTTGGAAAAGAGGGGCAAATTATTTCTAGGTGGAATATTGGGGAAGCTTCATGGAAGAGGAGACATCTGATTTGGAGTTTTCAAGGGGCCACCACATCACACAGCTCTGGAGGGCACTACTTTTGCCAGAATCAGTGTCCTGCACCCCTAAAGTTGTACAGTGTCCAGCTCTGGGGGGATGTCATAGAGGAAACATTCAAAGACTCATGCAAGATAAGCAGACAGAGTCTGACTGGACATTGTGTTCATGTAAGCTAATTATATTAGTAAATATCATAGCTGATGGTTATAATACAGATCCTGGACTTCTTATGTTTTATTTATTTATTTTTATTCATTCTTTAGGGATACCAATAGGAATTAGAGTATACATGCTGCAAACGTTAATCATCTTATGTGTTTTAGTCACAGACTTTGTTTCTTAATTTGGGTCACTGGTTAAATGACATTACTCTTTATGTTATTGTTATTATCACTCCATTTTCTTATTATTACTGTCAAAACTGTCTTTCTAGATACCAGAAGGAGGAACTGGGGACTCAGGCAGAGAACGGACCAAGACCTTCACCTATGACTTCTCCTTTTATTCTGCTGACACAAAGAGCCCAGATTATGTTTCACAAGAAATGGTACAGTGTGACAATCTCAAAATCTTCTTGTTTGTTTTTCTTATCAAGAAGAACAGTCCTGTCCTAAAACACTTAAAACGAACTTACTACTATTTTGTTGAATTTAATTTATATGAAATCAGCATTTAGTAACTCAGCTTTTTAATGATCAGATGGGAATATTTATGTAAGCCTGATAATTCAGTCTTCTAAAGTTTTTTTTTCACCATTTTGAGTATGATGATCATAACTTAAATGGTTTCAAAACTTGAATATTGATCTCATTGTGAGGGATTCAGATGCAGCATTTGATGTTGCGAGTGTGACATTTGCTTACTTAAGTCTTGGAAATAAACCCTTTTAGCTTTGAGTCCTCCAGGGATCAGAGCATAGGAAATAAATATCAAACCAAAGGCACATTTTGTCTGCTTTTGTGGATCATTATAAGCTACAGAAAGAATTCTGGAAGGAGTGCTTCTCCAGAATCTGTAACTGAGACTGATGCTAGTATTTGCTCAAGAAACAAATGTAGATGGTGGTCCATAGAGGTGAGAGAGAGCAAGGCATCCCCAGATGACCTTCAAGACCCTGATGGTGAGAGCAAGGCATCCCCAGATGACCTTCAAGACCCTGAGGATAGCATTTCGTTAGAGCACAAAGACAAATACATACTCCTGGGTGGGCAAAAGCAGGACATTGAAGCAGAGCTGAAGGCACACTAACACAGGTGGAAGAACATGGGCTTCACTGCTGGTTGAAATACATGGGCTTCATCACTGGGCCTCTCTCTGACTTCTCAGTTGCTTCCTTACATGTCATAGGTACTTGTTTCAGGTCTTCTTATGTTAACATTGGATCTTCTTGACATGGGTTGTAATCCTGAAAGCTGGAGCATGAAAATACTAATGTGGTTCTGCATCAGAGTGTGGTATTGCCTGGGAGCATGTTAGAATGTAGAATCTCAATATCACTACTACCACCAACCCCTTCCTGCATGTTGGCATTAGGTGTGAGCCACCAAACCTCACTCAGAATCATCTATCTGTCTGTCTGTCTGTCTGTCTGTCTGTCTGTCTATCTATCTATCTATCTATCTATCTATCAAGATCTGCAGTGTTTTGCATGCACTTTGACATTCAAGAAATGTATCTATCTGGTTTAGAGTGGTTTGTAGAGGAGAGCCTGACCTTTTGAGGCAATGCAGATGTTGAGGTTGGAGTACTGTAGTGATTGTATCCAGAAGCTATAGACTCAAACATCAGTAATAGGGAAGGGAGAATTAAAACTGGAGGGAGAGCGGGTACCCAGTGTGATAGAGGAGTTGAAGAGAAACTGATATTTGAGTTTGTCTTGAGTTAGACATGCTTGGTATTCTGTCATGTTAAATCTTCTGAAGAACCAAATAAGGTGAATTTTAACGCTAGCTTTCTTTGGCAAGACTTTCAGTGATCTTTAGTAACTTATTCAGGTTCATAGATAGATTGCCCCTCAATAGGACTAGAGTTGAGGCATAGTGCTGATGTGAGTGGAGGTGGAGAAACCATTGGAAAGCTTTTGTGTGGGAGAAAAGGAATTATCCCATCTGCCAGGTGGGAAGAGAGGGCAGCCTCCTGTCAGCAATAAATGAGGGGGGACGAGTGAAAGAGTAAGGATGACTTTGGGTTCACGGTGGCTGGTCTGTCTGCACTGACAGTGGGGAGTCTGGCATAGAACATAGATTGATGCTCTGTTACACATATGGGAATTAAGTGACAGGAACTAGGAATTTTAAGGGGAAAAACAGTTTATTGTAGTGATGGCCAGAATGCCTTCAAACACGGGATGAATGAAAAGCCTTGAAGGATTGTTGCTTGGATTCTAATGGCTCCCTTGGGGGAGGGGGTGAGAAGGTGTGGTGTCAACGACACAGACACCAGGAGTCTTCTGAAAGCAAATAATGAACTCATTTATTTAATAACAGGGTAGGCCTTATATACTCTCCTCTTAGTGCCCAGTCTGTGTGGTCATCCCTCATTGGCTGGGCACAATCAGGAACTCTGACAGCGATTGTTGCTAGGTCCTTAGGCAGACTTGGCATGATCTGGAACTCTGACAGCGACTGTTGCTAGGCCTTCAAGTAGATTCTGCATGATCAGGAACTCTGACATCAACTAGGAACTCTGACAGCTCCTGTTGCTAGGCCCCCAGGCAGACTCCAGGTTGGCTCTTAAGGGGTACGTTATGTGCATGCTTTGGCTACTGGTCTGAGCCAATTTCCTCGACCCTATGGGCCTGTCCTACTACAAAGGATCTTTATTTTTAACCTCTTTAATGAACTGTTGGATGTCCTTCTTTTATTTGAATTTGAAGTCTTTGGGGACAGAGGAGTACACAGAGGGATGGAGAGCATTGTGTGACCCCAGGACCTGGCTGGGAAATGTTTGCTGACCAAATGACCTAATTTGCAGATGGTTAGTTTGTGGGAGCAGGTGATTACTTCCTGAGCTGTGCAATAATCAAGGTGAGGGACGTAAAAACAAATGTAGCTCTTCTCTCTGGAAGTTAGAAGCCAATGTCCAGAGTTTAAAGGGAGATCTAGATTGTGCAAAGTTGTCTGCCCACAAGGAAATGCCCTGCTTTAGGTGATAGCACGGCATTTCTTCATGGTGCTTCAGGGACCCTTACAGAGAGTAACTGGGATTGTTCTGTGGAATTCCCAAACTACAGTACACTGCTGTTAGTAAGCCATGTTAATAAGCCATCACAGATGCAGGAAAACAGTTATCTGTAAAATAGTAAGAGATCTGCCTCATCCCTCATTTTAGCACTCCCTCATGAAGGTTTCAGGTTTTCAGCTGCCTACTCAGCTCTTCAGGCTGCTGGTAAGGGGTGAGGAGAGGGGAGCCATCGTGAAGCCAGCACAGTGCTAGCTGAACCTATTTTTTTCTCTTCTGCTTTAATCAGTTAAATTTAAAAGTGGATTGAGAAACTATATCATGTCCATTACTATAAACTTTTCTATGAGTCTAAAAACCAAACAATTATTTTAGAATTAGGAAAAAAAAATCAGTGAGTAGTTTAAATCCACAGACTTGTAAATTAAAGACCATTAAATAAGGTCTTAATTTTCTTAATGATTCTTCAAAACTTCAGCAGGAGGCTTTGATCTCTCTTACACTACCTACTTCTTAATTCAACCCTGGAGAAACTGGAAACCAGTAATCTCCAGTTGCCAGGCTGGAAGGCAGCGTATGTTTCAGCAGCGCCCTCTTGTGGTCCATTCCCCACCAGCGAGGCCCTGGGATGTCAGGTCACCCTTGAAAGGAGCTTTAAAGAGTTTCTGCACACAGCAAGGCAGATTGGGGTAACTGGGCTAGTGAGGGGTTCAGTCAGAGTTTGGTGCTAATGGACTCATCGGTCTCTTGAATCTCTCCTCACATTTGATACAGTAGCAGATGCCAAATCAGTCTGGTGGGGGTGTGACAGGGTAGCCTCTGGCGAGGAGGACAGTCCCTGTTTCTGCATCCTTGTCTGTCTGTGGGTGGGTGGGTTGGTTGGTGCTGAGGCTGAGCTAGATCTGGTGTCACTTGCAGACCTACCTGTTCTAGATCTGTTCTACCATTGCACCTTCTGGGGCGCGTCAGTCTGTCAGAAAGCCACCTAGGTGAGCTTCTGCTTGCTAACAAAGTAACACCATGGAGAGTGTCACTGGTTTGGTTCAAGGCCTCTGGTTTCTGGTATACCATCATCACTGGATCCGCACTGAAACTCCTGGGATATCCCGTGGCCATCCCTGCGGATATCGTTCCACAGGACCAGTCCCTTCACAAGCTCCAGCAGGTCCTAGATGGGTTATAGGCTAGGGTGGGCCAATCCAAGGCCTGGTTGTGGGCCTGGGTGGTAGCTGAGCTGGTCAGTTCAGGCCACTGGGGCCATCCACCTCAGACAAAGGGGCAGAGCCAGCTCCTCTGCTGCCGAGTCAGCAGGATAGCTAGGTTCTCCCTGGCCTGTGGTGAGGGCTGGGGCCGTCTCTCCCGATTGCAGGGGTCAGCTCTCCCATGAGGCTCTGGGCCAGCTTTCCCAGGGCCAGTGAAGGGTGGCCTGGGTCAGTGTGGCCCTCTGTCCTAGGAAGGACTTAAATTGTGGAGACATTTGAGTCTGGTTTAACTCTTTTCTGTAATTTATTTTGCCTTAGTCTGGACTATGAGAAATGCCCCTTCCTTGTTTTCTGAAATGTCTGTGGAAGACTTTTGTTTTTGCTCCAATCTGAGAGATTTGGAGAAAAAGAACTTTTACTTACAGTTCATATGGACTAGTGAATGGAGACCTATTGGTGAAATTATTAAGGCCACGCTCAATGAGGGTTAGAACTTCCAGATCAAAGCTGAAATGGCTACCCACTACAGAGACTGAAGCTCATGGTCTGGATCCCTGAGTCTTCCTGGGGTTCTTGCTTCACAAACGTTTGGGGGTACATCCTTTCAGCTAGCACCAGGGCCTTGTGAATTTAGTGGATGTGGCCAAGGCCCTGTAATGAGGGTGTAGACCCAGCTCTGCCACTCACTGGCAAGGGCCTGAATACTGACCTTCCCTGTCAGCTTCCTCATCTGAGGGCTTGTGAGCCCTTTCCCCTTTGAATTACTGCATGAACCTGTGACAGTGCCCAGGAAATGTGAGCTCCTGTCACAGCTGGGCATTGAATATGTCCTTAGACTGATCAGAAAATAGCAGTGTCTGGAGCTGAAATGGGTAAAACTTAACTGAGAATAAGTGGCTGTAGCCATTTGTGGAAGAACTTCAGTTGAAATTATAGTTAGTAAAGTTTTACTGATGGATCTGATGGAAGTGCAAGCAGGATGGAGGGAAGAAAGCCTGAGTTCATTTAGCTATATTTTTGTTACACTGTGGATGTCAGCTGAATGGTCAGCAGACTTTGCTGTGGTCAGAGGTACAGTACTCACTTGAGAAGTTTTGCAGTGTACTGGTTCCTGGGCTCACATTTCACTGGACAGAATTGCTGGCCTGGCCACTGGGATTCTGGAGAGCTTTCATCATACTCTCACGGCCAGTATATCCTAGGATTTGCTGCTCAGGGTAGTTTGGGAGATATAGCTTTCTGGGTCTCCTGATTTTGGCTCAGAGGACTCATGACTATAGGAGTACCCACCTTGTACTGTGGTCATCCCACTTGCTCAGTTTTTTCCTCAGCTCTGACTGTGAACCTGATGACATTCATTCTCTGGCATCTCTAGCTGCCAATGTGTTGTTCAAATCTTAAATAGTTTTATTAATAGAAAACTGTGATCCAGATATGGAGGTAAAAGCTGAAAGATCAGAGAGGCAGAGCAAGCCGCAGCAAATCTCACCTCGCCAACTCCTCAGCCGATCCCAAAAGCCTCTAAGTCCTTACTGGAAAGGCCTCAGCAAAAACAAACAAACAAACAAACAAACAAACAAAAAAACAAAACAAAACAAAACCAAGCTTTTAGTTCCTGTCTCCTCATGACTTATATACTTATATATGCCCTCCATATTACATCCTAGGATTAAAGGTGTGTGTGCTTCCCAAGCAAAGGCATGAGATCTCAAGTGCTGGGATTAAAGGTGTGTGCCACCACTGCCTGGCTCTGTTTTCTTTCCTAGACCGAGTCAATCTCATGTAGTGCAGGGTGGCCTTGAACTCACAGAGATCCAGGCGGATCTCTGCCTGCTGAGTGCTAGGATTAAAGGTGTGTGCCACCACTGCCTGGCCTCTATGTTTAATCTAGTGGCTTGTTCTATCCTCTGATCCTCAGGCAAGCTTTAGTAGGGTACACAATATATCACCTCACCAATGCTCCTACCTCTTGTAGCAGAGATGTTTGAAGGGGCTTGGTGTGCTGGGCTTAGTGGACATTGAGGCATCAACAGAGCTTTGACTCGTTCCTTCTTAGCTTGGTATAATAGGGTGACTTCACATTTTAATCTGTCTCATCTACGTTAGCTGTGCTCCTGGACCATTTGTGCTTCATCCTCTTTACCCCCAAATAGCAAGTATGTGGGGCGTGGGAGAGAAGTGCGGGTTGTGCATGTGACCCTCTGGTCTCCCTACCATGTCTGCAAGTATTTGAATAAGTATCCAAACAGGAAAATACACTGGGACCCAGTTGTGAGGGAGCCCAGACATTCACCACCCTGCCCCCAGCACTCTGCTATCCCAGGTCGCCTAGAGACTTATTTTGAGGAACATTGGCCCTGAGAAATGAAGGCTTTGATTTGGTAGGATTCAGGCAATAATTTCTGGCTACTGTGACCTTTAGGTTTTGAATATTAATTTCTGGAGGCTCTGATAAGATGAATAGCTTTACACATTATGCAGTTCTGAATTTTAACATCACGTGTTAAAATCTTTGCTTCTAGACACAATTGCCACTTGGCCTTGTTTACATTTTTATTTCAGAAATCATTTGCTAACTTAAGTAGGAAAAAGGATGGTGTTGCTTTTTGCTTGCTTGGAAAGTTTACTTCTGATTAAAAACTGGGGTGCATACATATTCTGTTGTTGCAGCTCAGCAGTGATTTATTTTTATGCTGTAATCCTTAAAGATGAAAGTAACATTCAAGAATATTGTCAGCACTGCAGGGACGTTTATTAAAATCCATGGTACTTGCATCCTTTGTGTTTATATATATGTATATATATTTTTTCTTTTAGGTTTTCAAAACTCTGGGCACAGATGTCGTGAAATCTGCATTTGAAGGTTATAATGCTTGTGTCTTTGCATATGGGCAAACTGGATCCGGAAAGTCCTACACTATGATGGGAAATTCTGTATGTTGTTTAGTTGTTTATATGCTATATGGGAAGGAGATTTCTTGTTATCTTTGGAGTAATGGAATTATGTCTTATCTACTAGGTCTGCACCAACTTTTCCTGTTCTGATCTTCCTTTAGTAATAAGAAGATAAAACTCAGTAATAAGCTGAACTAAATTTCCTTGGAGAGATTTGAAATTAGAAATAGTTTTACGTTATAAGCACGAATAATGGGTGCAAGTCCCAGTTCGTTTCTTCTTTTAAAGGCCTTATAATCTTATCAAGAAAGTAATTTATTCTTCTTTTCTGCCAGCATAACAGTTTGAATAAAATTACCAAAGTCTGTTCTTTTTAAAATTATTCAGAACATTTTTCCTAAGAATAGAGCAAAAAGGAAAATCTAACTTTTTGATGGAAAGGTGTTACATAAGTCCAGCAAATACATGAAAAAGTTGGCAATACAGAGAGCCCTTACAGCTTATATGGTCAAAAACACAGCATCTACAGTTTAGAAATTAATCGATGTAAATTAACAGGTACTTGTATTTACACCAGAATGTGGAGAAGTGCAATGTAGATATAATAAATCTGGACATGATATGATGGTGTGCACTTGTAATCCCAGCTTCTTGGGAGGCTGATGCAGGATGCTCACAAACTTCAGACCATCCTGGTGAACGTAGAGAGATCAAAAAACAAAAAAAGACTGGGAATGTAGCTTCATAGCTCAGTGGTGGGACACCTACACAGCATACTCAAGGCCCTGATTGGGTCTCTGACAACACACAAAACAAAAAAGCATAAACAACCCATGAAGAAGTACTTAAAACTTAGTGATACATATGTAATTTTTTTCAGGTGGTAGCAAGAACTGTGTTCAGTAAGGCCAAACCTGTGGTGTGTTGTAGATGTAGACACTGAGTGGTTTAGGGGCCCCTGCCAGCAGGCACAGTAATGTCTTCATTGTTCAAGGTTTGGTGGTCCGTGGAAGCATGGTATTGAAGGGGACCAAATCTTCTTAAGGACATCATTTTAGTGCCTGGAACCTAGTTTCTCAAACCCAGACTTTGTGTTTACATGGGAAATATGGCACTGAGCTCGTGTCACAAGGCCGGAAGGCAGGAAGAGCAAAGGAGAGAGAGAGTACACCTCAGATTTCCCATTCCACTTTAATCACTACTTTCCTCTTCTTGTTTTCCTACTGAACTTTTGGGAAAAAAAAAAAAAAAAAAAACAACTCTAAAAATGAAATTTGCATGTCAAGTTTTCCACTAGCCACTTTATACAAGACATTTACAAAGCACTCCTAAATGGCAGGTGCTTTTTCTCTGCCCTTGTAGGTAAGTACGGCTTCAGTATTCTAGTTACTTACTTTAAAGTAAGAAAGACAACTTGTGGTGGAAGTATCAGTTGTCCTTGGTAACAGCTTGTACCAATTGAATGGTAGATACAAAGGGGAAAAATGCCTTAAAGCAGCGGCAATGATAGTTGTTCAGTTCTTTGAGGGGGAGTTGAGTGAAGGTAGGAAAGGACTGGCCAAGAATGCATAGCTGCTCCGAGGTCTGGGTTCCCTAATGAGAGCATTTTGCCTGATGCAGAGTGTCTTAGTTTGGGTTACTATTACTATGATGAAACAACATGACCAAAAGCAAGTTGTGGAGGTCGGTGTTTGCCTTACACTTCCACATCCATAGTTCATCACTGAAGGAAGTCAGGACAGGAACTCAAGCAGGGAAGGAACCTGGAGGCAGGAGCTGATGCAGAGACCATGGAGGGGTGCTGCTTACTGGCTTGCTCCCCATGGCTTTCTCAGCCTGCTTTCTTATAGAACCCAGGACCACCAGCCCAGAGGTGGTCCCATCCATAATGGACTGGGCCCACCCCCGTCACTTATTAAGAAAATGCCCTTGTCTGCTTAGAGCCTGATCTTATGGAGGCATTTTCTCAGCTGAGGCTCCCTCCTCTCAGATGACTCTATCTTGTGTCTAGTTGACAGAAGACTAGCCAGTACATAGAGTGTTGCTCACAGACTTGTTCATGTGTCCTGAACTATGTTATATACCCACATCGCTTAGTGATACGGTGAATTTGCTCTTCCTAAGAGGAACCTCACAGGGATTGCTGTGCCAAAGGAAGGCTGTCTTCCATAGTTTAATGTGCTTCTGCCACCAACATTTTAAGATGCTTATCTGGAGGACTTTATAAGGTTTTTTGGTCAGTGTTTCCTTTCTGCATAGTATGTATTATCCCTGTTTTGTCATTTAACCAGATATTTTTAAGATGTATTGTACCTTATAAACTATATTCTTTGATAGAGAACAAGTCTCCTAATCCTTGCAAGTGTTGTTAGCTGGTTTAACATCTGATAAATGTGTATTATCCTAATCATAGCACTTAGAAATCAGAAGGCATTATCTTTTCATTTCAGAGTAAGAAGCAGTGCTATAGGGGCTCTTGGTGGGAGGTTTGGGCTTGGTACTCAGGCTTCTAGAGTCAGTGCCAGCCAAATGCAAGTTCATTGTCTGCCCGAATCTAGTTTGAGTGATGGTTGTGGTACCCTTCTTCTACATTTCAGAGTGATTCTGGTTTAATACCTCGGATCTGTGAAGCACTCTTCAGTCGGATAAATGAAACCACCAGATGGGATGAAGCCTCTTTCAGGACTGAAGTCAGGTAGGGCCACGACCTGAGGCATAAAATTCTGAGGGGCCCAGGCTGCTTGACTTGTACAGAGGTCTTGCAGAGAGAAGGATGAAGCTGCAGGTTGCTGAGGAATGAGCCTGCCCCTTCCTGACCTGAACGTAATGTTAGTTAGGAATAGAACTGAGACTACTTGGGTACAATTTGGGTGTGAAATAGCTTTGCTTGATGGAAGCTTTAGCATTTCTTCTATTTTTATCTCAAATGGAGTGAGTCCTTGACTTTTGTGAGCTCATGGAATTCATTTCACTCTTGGCTAAGAAATGTCTGTGGTACTCACTGTGGGATCCTGTGAGTCTCACCCTCACATCAGTCTGGGTGCACAGAGCACCTTTTCCTTTCTGTCGCTGAGTCTCTCCAGTGGTCTTGAGCAGAGCTGTGTTGACCTGTAGTGCTCAGAGGCAATCATCCTCTTGGTGACTGTGACTGTGGGCAAGCTATTTAAAGCACATTGGACCCCTCGTGTCATATCTGTAAAGTGGGGATGATGAAGTAACCACCTTTGGGCCAGGACTCAGAGAAATGCATCCTGTGAAGTACACAGCAGAGGCATGGATGGTTGCCATGTGTGTTGTTTGTTATTATTAATGTCTTAAAATCATTTTTTTTTCTAAAATTCATTCTATTTAAAATTTATAGCTACTTAGAAATTTACAACGAACGTGTGAGAGACCTACTTAGGCGGAAGTCATCTAAAACCTTCAATTTAAGAGTCCGTGAGCATCCCAAAGAAGGACCTTACGTTGAGGGTAAGAAGGAAGTTTCTTGTCTTCATACACTCCCCTGCTTTCCCTTGGCATTGGTGTAAATACAAAGTACAGAACTGAGGTGATGGCAAGAATTTAAACAGTTGTCTACTTTTGGAATTTCATTACAGTAAAGGTAACAAGAACCACCACTCTCTATCTCCTGTTCTCTGAATCTGTACTTCACTAGGTATTCACTAGGTGTTTGGTGAGGCCAACCCATACTTTCCTTTGGCTTAAAAAACTCTCTGGAAATTGGTTTTCTCATCTTTCCAACAAGATGAGCAAGTCCTGCCCCACCCTCCCACCCCCAAACCTGTGTGTCTCAGTGGCAATGCATTTTACTGTGGTCCTTTCACCGACCTTACAGTGTTTGTCAGAAGAGTTCCCATAGGCGTTCCCTCTTGGTTCTTGGCATCTGTGTTGTGATGGGGTAACTATGGTGGCCTGGGTACCTACCTCTACACTGTCACCCTTTAGATTAAAACAGAGAAAGTGGTTCACTGAGTATACAAGGTCACAGCAGCTAAGCAATAGCTAGAGAAGCACATTGATGAGCTGTGGAGGTTGCAATTTAAAAGTACTCTTCTGGTTTGGGCGGGCTTTTCTGTGTGCAGTTTCCTGGCATGTAATGCATGCCATGTGAAGGAGTACAGTCCGTACTGGCTTAAGTACAGGTCTGGGAGGTTAGCTTGAGCCTCTGTGCATATAAATTTCAGTTGTTACCCTATGGCATGCAATTAGTAGCCATGCAAACCAGGGTCATGCAGTTAAGGTCAGCCTTGGTCAAAGAATCTGGCCAGCAATTCTGGGATGCAGCTCTGTGGTGTTAAGTTACAGCACTTTGAGGTTTCTGGTCTCTTACTGGTGGCCCTGCCCCTAATACTAACTGAGTCGTGGAGGGCATTGCATGTAATGTGGTGTAGGGAATTGGCCCTTGCCATTCTGGCTGTGATAGTTAATCTTTTTGTCAACTCCATGGGATTTTTGAATTACCATGGAAATAAATCTCTGGCATGTTTATGAGGAATTATCTAGATTACTTTAGTTGAGGTAGGTCAACTTCACCCTGAATGTGGGTAGCACCATTCCATGTTCTCGGGACCCAGACTGAACGAAGTTGAACACAAGCCTTCATGGCTCTCTGCTCCTGATTATGGACATGATGTGATTGGTGAGCAGGTGCTTCCTTGTTCTGCCGCCGCCGTACCTTCCCCAGTGTGGCTGACCGTCTCCCTTGAACTGGGAGCCACCATAAACCTCTCCTCCCGTCAGTCTCCTTGCCAGGTGTTTCTTATCCCAGCAGTGAGAGGAGGAGGATTAGTTACACCGGGTTCCAGGTCATGTTGTTAGGAGGCTAATTTTGCTGTTCCTAAGGGAGCTGAGTAACTGCTAGGGGAATAGCCTAAAGGTATAGGGATTGCTAATAGAAACACTTTCTTAGGATATTGTCCATGAAGTGTGCTTCCTTGCTGTCAAGAATGGAACTAGACATAGGTGTGAAGGTGTACCTCTTTAGCTCCCCCCCTTTTTTTTTTTTTTTTTGGTTTTTCGAGATAGGGTTTCTCTGTGTAGCTTTGCGCCTTTCCTGGGACTCACTTGGTAGCTCAGGCTGGCCTCGAACTCACAGAGATCCGCCTGGCTCTGCCTCCCGAGTGCTGGGATTAAAGGCGTGCGCCACCACCGCCCGGCATTAGCTCCCTTTTTTTAACCTTGAGGTCTTCAGTGTGCCAACAGGACCCCGTCTATGTTTTAAGTTCCCATTTACATTTGTGCTCTATCTCCCCAGAGAAAGGGGTGTGGTGTGTTGTGTGTGTCTTTTGGGAATGTTATGGAATATCTATTGCTTTCAGTCTAACAGGACCTTTACATTTTTTTTTCTTATAGCAGATGTTAAAACATAAAATTGATATATGAAGAGACAGAATAATTAAGCAGGGTAAAAACATCTGCATCTATTGACCTCTATAATTATGATCCTTATAAATTTTTAAATAATACAGTTATTCAAACATTGAGTATGGATTATGGATTATCTGAAAATAAAATAAAATGTCATCACTCAACTTTTATACCAAAATATTTGAAAAAAAGTCAAGAATTTACATGTAAAAACTAAATAATGACATGATCACAAGTACTGTGTTTTTTTTTTTTTTTTTAAACATTTGACTTAAAACCAGGAATCCATATAAGAATTATTTTTCCCCCAATGGTGCTAGAATCAGAGCCAGGGTCTCCTTTGAGCATGCCAGGCAAGTGCTCTGTGGGACTGGACTATACTACCACCCTGAACTACGGATGAATTTTAAGTGGGAAAAAACATTGCTCAGCTTCTTTCCTCATAATAGAAAAGCAGAAAGACCCTTACAGGTGATGCTTGTCACCCTCTGGGTGGCTAGAGAGGGTGCTGGGGAGGGAAAGGGGACAAGTGTGCTTCACATCCTCACTGTTGCTGCAGCAAACTGCCCTCTGTGGAGGAGAGCCTTGCAGCAGATGTCAGCATTTCTGACGTCCTTTGATTTATCAGTTCTCCCTCCACGAATTTATTTTGTAGCTACATTCCCATGCATTTGAAAAGACCAATGCACAAAATATTTTAACAGCCCATACTTGTATTTGGAAATAAAATAAAATAGAAACAACCTCTGTAGTCTCAAGAAGTGGCTGGTAAATTGGTTGTGGTTCAGAGGTACAACCATTTCTGTGCAACCTTAAGAATGAACACCAGGCCACCCTAACTGTTACCGAGTATTCTTAGATGGACTTAAGGGAAGAGCAGGAAGCAGAACAATGTTCATTTTATCCTGGTGTGTGGGGTTGATCAGAGGGCCTCGTGTGTGTCCCGCCCAGTATGCTACCATGTGCATGGAGGAGGAGGGATGGTGGCTTTATATTTGTGTAACTGCCTCAGTCTGTATGGATTGTCTTGAAGGGTATGGGGAAACTGGGAACACTGGTTACCTGACAGAAGGGAAGGAAAGAGTTTGCTGTAGGGAAAAAGCAGAGGTGCCCTATGAGCTACCTTCCCCTCAAGAAAAGAGAGATAGTAAACATTTTTTTAGTTTTAAAATATTTTCAGGTTTTGCATGGGGTGAGGCATATATGAGGCTTTTCCAGGGTGAAGTATAACAATGAATCTTAAAAATTCATCTACAGTGGAGCTTTTATATATTTCTTCCTTATGCCATGGTGCTTCTAAGAGGTTGCTGTTAAGAGCTGACTTTTATTCTGGGCACTCTGTGTAATGGAGTGTAATGGACACTCAGATTAGGTTGCCGAGGCCCGTTGAGGCGAACCACCTTGTCCAGCTTTCAGTCTGAATTGCAGTCCACCACTGTGTAGACACCAGATGACCAACCAGGTTGGCAGATGCATAGTCATGCATGATCCTCAGAGGGAAGTTACTTATTTCCTTCACTACATAACAGAAGGATTCCCTCAACCCTTTCTTTTTCCTTCTAGATTTATCCAAGCATTTAGTCCAGAACTACAGTGACGTGGAGGAACTTATGGACGCAGGGAATATCAACCGTACCACTGCAGCGACCGGGATGAACGACGTCAGTAGCAGGTCTCACGCCATCTTCACTATCAAGTTCACTCAGGTAAGGGCAGCATTGAGCAGAGGCTCCAGGCCTCAGGCCTTTCCTTGCTGATTAGCACCAGCTGAGCGCTGATCCTTGTTGAACCAGGAGCAGCAGCAAGCAAAGGTGACTGTCACTTCCTTGTTAATTAGAGTTGAACATGTGCTGTGTGCTCAGCTTTTCTGCATTCACAGTGATTTAAAAGTCCTGATGTATATCCTTAGAAATATTTAGCAGGCTTCCACCTTGTTCTCGGCATAAGAGAAACTTGCTCTGTGCCTAATTAAGCAAAGTTTTCATTGTTATAAGCACAGTGGGAGATAATAGATTTTGAGGCAGAGCAGCTGGAGGCCGAGGTGAGAAACGGGTGCAGTACATTATCGCTCCACGGGCCCCGGTGATGTTGATTATGATTAGAGTGGTGTTAGAGGACAGTGAGCGCTCAGAGGCACTAATGTAAGAATTCATTATGATCAGGTGCTACTCAGTGTCTTGGAGGCGGCTGGGAGTGGCCGAGGGAAAGGAGTCTGTTACCAAACCAGACCATGGGTATACACGGTTTCAAGTCTTCCTGGCTTCAGCAAGTGTTAGGTGTTGGAGCTGTCTGTCCACATTGACAGTGAACACAGCAGAAACAGCCAGGCACCCCTTCACTAATTTGAGGATCAGAGGGCAGGGAAATGCGTTGACTCTCCAAGGGCTCTCTGGGCATTCTCCATGTCCTGCTAGACCTTCAGTTAGAGCCTCGCTTTGCATTACAGCAGCTTACTGGCTTTTCTTCAGTTTTCTGGTGGATGCTTAAGTAGTATGTAGTAGCTGACTGTAGTTTCTAAAAAGTTTACATGTCCATCAAAATCTACATTTTATTATTATTTGTTGCATTTGGCTAAAATATAAAACATAGGTTAAAGGCCTTTAGAAATATAAAGTTCTGATAGGATTCAGAGCAAGGGATTTTACATTTTGGTATTTCACATCTTTAAAGATGTGGTGTGCTTAATTAAACAGTATCATAATATCTTACATGACTGTCTGTCTGTCATGTTCTGAAGAGCCGTGTGTCTGCAGTGCTGAAGCTTCCAGAAGAAGAAAGCTAATTACTTGTTATTTCGTTTTCTTTTCTAGTTCCCCTTGGGGGCTGGTTTTATATTGTTTTGCTCTCCAATCCTGAGGGTTGTTGTCAAGAGTGACAGTGGTTTGCCAAATGGACTGTTTCTTCAGAAAGTGTGAGGGTCACCTATGGTAGAGTTCTGTTGCATCGGGTTTAATTCAGGCAGATAGTCAATAAAATAACAAAATGAACACCAAAAGTCTACCTTGAAAGATCTCCGCTGGGGAGTGGAAAGTGATGGGAATTTGGTCATGAAAAGCACAGAACCCTTTGTTCACTTCAGTGTTACGTGCATGTCTTTCCACAGGCAAAATTTGACGCTGAAATGCCATGTGAAACAGTGAGCAAGATCCACCTGGTCGATCTTGCTGGAAGTGAGCGTGCGGATGCCACCGGTGCCACTGGGGTCAGGCTCAAGGAAGGGGGCAATATAAACAAGTCCCTTGTGACTCTGGGAAATGTCATTTCTGCCTTAGGTAGGCTTGAGGTCACCTCCTGCCCTTTTTTTGCCTGGGTACTGTGTTAGCTTGGAACACGCCTGCTGGATGTTTGTCTCACAAACCCAGGCAGCATGCACAGGTCTTTAGAGCAAGTTAGACAAAGCAGGGACTTTGGAATGACCTCTTTCTTTCTTTCTTCCCGGCAGCTGATTTATCTCAGGATGCAGCCAACCCTCTTGTGAAGAAGAAGCAAGTTTTTGTGCCTTACAGGGATTCTGTTTTGACGTGGCTGTTGAAAGATAGTCTTGGAGGGAACTCTAAAACCATCATGATTGCCAGTAAGAGTTGAAATCATATCCCTGAGCATCAGCATTTCCTGGGAATTAAGTGGAAATATTGAAGTTGGAAGTGTCTCATTAGGATGCAGCATCTTTTATATCTTAAAGAAAGAAATGTTTCTTCCTGTCTCGAAAATAATGTATTGTAACACATCGGTAGTTTGGAATTTGCAGTTCTGTAGACTTGGGCATCGTGGAGGCTACAGTGGCAGGCAGACATGCTCAGCTTCTCTCTGCTTCAAGTACAAGGCAGGCACTTTGAACTTCACCAGCTCGTAGGAGAATCCTTTACAGAGACAGCAAATAAACAACCCACGTTTTTCCCATTTAAAACGGTAGATGCAGAATTTAAAATTTAAAATTGAAAGGAAAAACCAAGGAGGTAAGCACCATGGGAAGAGTAGTATACTCTCTTTTTATAGTTGACCAATTGAGTGAAAGAATAAGGATTGAGAAAACTCTGTAGAACAGGAGATTTGCTAAGGGGACTCAGGACGTGTTACCTCCCAGCCTTTCTTCCCTCTGTCTCTTCCTCCTTTCCCCTTGTCTCCCCTCTGCCCTCTTCCCAGCCCTTGCCCTGCAGTCACTGGTGGCAGCAAGCGAACACAACATGTATTCACCCCAGTCTTGAAGTTAGGTGGAAGTGGGCTGCCGTGCAGAAGTAACCAAAAGCTTCTAGAAGGAAGGAATTAAGTAGCCTTACTGATTTTTGAAAAATTGCTGGGCTCTGGGCTTTTACAGATGATGGATTTTTAGCAGAAATGCCCAAGTATTTTAATTCCTGCTCAATAGAGAAGTGCCACCCTGAAATTTCATGTGATCAACTGAGAAAACCCCTTCCCTGGGTAGGGTTTCTCTCACCCATCTTGAAGTTGTTCAAGTGGCTGATTATAGATGTGGCAGGAGCAGAACGACCTTTAATTTGGTACAGTGAACACCCTTCCCTATAAACCTTAGACATTTTTTAATATTCATTACTGTGGCAATGAATATTTAGTCTTTCTTGTGACCTGGGGTTGATCTGACTTTTAAATTACAAACCAACTTTGTGTTAAATGAAACATGGAGTGCTAGATGAATTATTTTTTGTATTCATTCTTCACAGCCATTTCACCTGCTGATGTCAATTATGGAGAAACCCTAAGTACCCTTCGCTATGCAAATAGAGCCAAAAACATCATCAACAAGCCTACCATTAATGAGGATGCCAACGTCAAACTCATCCGTGAGCTGCGAGCTGAAATAGCCAGGCTGAAAACCCTGCTCGCTCAAGGGAATCAGGTTGAGTTTTTCTGAGATTTATAGATAATTTTCTTTGAGTAATGGCATCTATTTCTAGCTCTTAATGAGACAATTATCTTGTGGTATTGATTTGAGTAAATAAGTGCTAAGTAAAGCTTCGGATGAGTTAGCAAGTCTCTATATCAGCTTCCTTTTGGCCTTTGCATTCCATATGCATTCTGGGTGTAAGATTTTATCCATCAAGCCTTAAATGATTAACCGTCTAATAGTTATCAATTATGGATGGAAATTTAGCATGCAATAGGATTAGTGGTGTGATCTCCAGTAGTAAAATGAAATTTAGACACTTAAAATAATATTTAAAGTTCTTTCCATGGATTTTGTGACACTAAGTGTATTTTAATAGAGGGGATGTGTTTGAACACCTTTCTGAGTCTCGGTCTCACTTTAGCCACGTCCTAGCTGACTCAGTGGTGCCTCTGATGCTCTTCTCCGGGGCCTTGCATGATTATTGAAATGGCCTCTCTTCAGGATCTTTTGAATTCCAGAGAAGCTGTGTCTTTTTGTTTCTCACAGTCTGAGCATGTTCCTGCAGGGTTATGCTCTGTGAGGACTGTGTGAGCTAAGTTCCAGATGGCTCAGGTATTACTGTGAAGAAAGGCCACCCTTGAAAGAAAATCAGAGATAGTGTTATCAATCTTGTTATCAGAAAGAAAATCAGTCTTGCTGTTAGGAAATAAAATGAAAATACATGTTCTTAGGCCATGTGTGGACATCTTAAGTCTATATCATTATACAACCCCATTTCTGTAAATGGGAAGCGCTCAGCACTTTCCCTGTAAGAGTGTATGGTACTCCACACTCTTGATAGCCTGTAAATGGTTTGAACAGTAGAAGCATTGTCAAAATGAAACCTCAGTTTCCTGTGTCCTGAAGTCCGCCTGATACTGCTTTCCCACGAGATGGCAGACTGCAGTCAAACAGGACTCCTTCATTGTACTTAAAAATATCTGTGTACACACTTCTGTTTGTGATGTCAGGCCTCTGGTGTGAAAGGGAGCTGTCAGCAGAATGTGATATCAGGAACCACAGTGCTTGTTTCTATTTATACACTGCTATTGGAATCCTTTATCTGTGTTTTGGAAACGTTATTTGTATAAAGTACACCTTTTAAATGATTAATATGTGAAGAAAAGCATTTGAAAAAGCCTACACGCAGCTGCCTTCACTTGATCTTCCAAGAGACTGTTGAGGGAGAGTGGGTATGCGTGTTCTATGGTACCCATAAGGGGGTCAGAAGATAGTTTTCAGAATTTGGTTCTCTCCTTTCCTTATGTGAGTTCCTAGGCTTGAATTCCCATCATCAGGTTTGGTGGCAAGTGCCTTTACCCACTGTCTTAGCTAGGGTTATTATTGCTGTGATGAGACACTGTCATCAGTGTCTTGGGGCAACTTGGGGAGGAAAGGGTTTATTTGACTTATATTTCCACATCACTGTTCATCACTGAAGGAAATCAGGACAGGAACTCAGACAGGGAGGCCAGGGAGGAGAGCTGCTTACTGGCTTGCTCTCCGTGGTGTTTTCAGCCTGCTTTCTTTCTTTCTCTCTCTCTCCTTTTTATTTTTCAGGTGAAAGGCAAACAGCAGACTCACTTATTCAGTAACAGTCTGGTTTCTATAAAACCTAGGACCACCTGACCAGGGATAGCACCAGCCACAATGGGCTGCACCCCCATCAATCACTAATTAAGAAAATGCCTATAGCCCCATCTTATGGAAACATTTTCTTAATTAAGGTTCCCTGCTCTCAGACGACTTAAGCTTGTGTCAAGTTAACATAAAACTACCAGCATACCCACCAAGCCATCTCCGCAGCCCTGCCTTGTGTTTGCCCTTATGTGGTTGTGGTTGTGTTGTGTGCCTGTTGTTGTGTTTGTTTATCCCCTTATTTCTTTCATGAGTTAATATCATTTCTATAACTAAGGAGTAATTTTGTTACTGTTTTGGAAGTGAAGATGCAAAGTTTATTTACAATGTGTTTTTGGTAAATTTAACATATACATTATAGTGAACATGGGACTCTAATTCAAGATAAGGAATATTCTGAAACTATAAGTCTTTGAGTTGTTAAAGGATGTCCTACCTAATTAAATTTATGATAATTAATAAACAAATGATCTTAAATGCTCATTAAAAAATCTCTGAATAAGGGACTGGAGAGAGAGTCTGGTTGGTGAGTACTTGCTTCTATAGAGCCAGGCAAGGGGATAAATGCCTGTCATCTTAGCCATGGTGAGACCCGGGATAGAGACCCTCAGATCCCTGGAGCTTGTGGACCAGTAGCCCTGCCTGTATTGTGAAATTGTGAAATTCTGGCCTATGAGACACAGATTTTAAACTAAGGTGGAAGGTGCCTGAGGACCAACACTCAAAGTTGTCTTCTGACTTCCCAGATATGCGCGCGCGAACACACACACACACACACACACACACACACACACACACACCATCCCCCTTTCAATCTCTCTCTAAAATAATTGTGAGTAAATCTTTCTGAGAACATTCCTCTATTTCTAGAATATTCTATTTCAACGTTCCTGTAGTTCTTTGAGAGTGTTAATTTAACTTCCATATTTAGAATTGTTTATTTAAGCAAAGCTAAATAAAAATCAGTTCTTATTTTTAGTAATTTTGTATATTGCCATTGCAGAGATCATCTGCCAAACATTTAAAAATATAATTTGATAAAACAGAAAGATTCTGATATCTATTTACTTCTATTATACAGAACTATATGTGTATAGATGTATGTAAATGTATACAGAGAATTTTTACAGGATTATATATAAGTACAGAAAAATTGCATCATGTATACATAGTCGCATGGATTTAGAAGTCACCCATCTCCCTGTACTCCTCTTGAGACTAGAGCTTCACCATTTCCTAGGAGACACTCTTAGTGCTCTAGCCAGAACCCACCCTCCCATCCTCTCGGGGTACCCACTTTCCTGACCATTTGAGGCAGAGCTTTTGGGTCTGCTTGCTTTTGCTCTTTATGTATATGGAATCTTGCAGTGTGTATTATTTGGATCCAATGTGTTCATGAGGTTCATCCATGTTGTTGCATGTAGGTGAGGACCCACTTACTCTTATTTCTGTTTGTATTCTATTACACAAACATTTCCTAGTTCATCTGTCTGTCAGTTTTTTTGATTTGCCTTTTGAGGGCTTCCTATTTGGTGTTATTATGTTTGTTGTGGACCTTTAAGTGCCTTTTAGTACATATGCAGATGTATTTCTGTGGGGCTTATGCCTAAGAAGACTTGGTGGTCAGAGGTATACATATCATATGTATAACTTCAGGAGGTGGCACCAGTTTCTAAAGTAGCTATGCCCTTCCCTTTCCCCATCAACATACGTCAGTACCAGTTTAGTCTCTGCAAGTCTTTGCCCACACTCCATGCTGTCCACTTGTCATTAGCTATTTTGATGGATACGTATTGCAGAATGCTTTTACTTTGCACTTTGCACATTTTGAGTGAAGTTGGCCTCTAGATGAATTCTCTTATCAAGTGCTTTGTTGAATTTACAAATATTTCCACTTTTCATTTTATAGAAAAAAATTTCAACTCCCTAATCTTTCACAAATGTATTTGAGAAAGAGTAAATTAATAAAAAAATATGAACAATTACACTTAAGAAGCAAAGAAAACAATGGGGCAAAAAGATGGAGGTATAATGGACTCCTCACTTTTATAGCCAGGCCTGGTGTTAGAATGTAAACAGTAGAACAACTTTGTAGAGGCTTTTAAGAGAGGTGTGTATGAGACGAGCACAGAGTAAAGCTTAGGCAGATAATGCTTGTAGGAATAGGCAGAGTCCTATCAGTTAACTTGCAGAGGAGGAGACTGATGTATAAAGAGTAATACATTTAGCTCTAGAAAAGATTACTTTGTCATGAGTAGAGTGAAGTTCACAATTAAAATCAGACAGTACATCAACTTCCCTGAAGGAAAACACAAAACAATTGGAAATAGAGGAGACAGAGCCACACACATTTGTCACAGTGAATGCTCTCATTCTGTGAGAGCGCAGGCAGGCAGAATTGAGTGGGGATGTAGCAGGTGCACATAACATCATGGGCGTCTGCTGTAATCAACACAGTTCAGACGAGGAAGGAGGCTGCAGCTCAGGTAGCCTAGCACTACTTTCTCTGCTACGACAAGAACAACTACAAATAAAAGCATCACATCCCAACAGGAAAGGGAAGAAATAATGTGAGCACAGATTGTAGAAAAATAGTTTCAGATTGCTTCCTGAATATGTGAAAAATATCCAATACAATGAATACCATTGACTACACAGCATCTTGGAAAGAATGGTAGGTTTTAGTTTAACTTTCATATCTGTAAACCTGATAAAAGTGGGATGCCAGCTGTATAACCAGGCAACACTTACAATAATAAAAATCATCTCCTAATTGATGAATTTCATCCAGGTTAAGATAGACAATATATAAACTTCAAATGGCAGCTGAGAAGCTATACCTTTGGGTCCCCTGAGACAAGGGACTCCTATAACTGGGCATGTCCCCCAGAAGGCCTCTGGAAGGTGTGCCTCTGGTATTTCCACTGGACTTTGGCTGCTGTGGCCTGTGGATTTCAAAACCAAGGTGGGCAGTATACATGCCCATGTGAATCTCCACTCTGCATGTGGACAGCTGAAGGAGCACTCTAGATACTGTCACTAGGCTCTTGCCTCTGAGTTCTACACTTGTGCTTCCCCACTGAGCAGCTATGTCCTCTGTTGACCACAGAGTCCCAGTATGGCTCACAGTCATTCTGCTAGATTGAATGCTTAACTGAACCTAAGAAGACCTAAGAAAGAGATAGAAATGAAAACCATGCTGGTACTGTAAGGAACAATCACATGCATGATGCCTAAGGAGTTCCCCTTGAGGAAATTTAGTCTGTTGATCTGGTCATGTATACTATAGGCAGTTGGTACAAGGATAGTTACTGTAGCATTGCTGGGGAAGCAAATGATTAGAAAAACCTGCATTTACATCAGTCAGGAAGGCACCAACAGCAACTACAGGATATTCATGCAGTGAATACCAAACAATGGAAATAAAATCGTTAAAAAGAAAATAAAAAGGTTTGTATTGTTTAAATATAAACAAAATGTTCCTCATATATTGTTTTTAAAAAAGCAATAATCAAGATAATTGGCTTATTCCATTTTCACTTATGATAACACAATAAAAATATGGTTCCATTAAATTGAGAAAGAATGCTTGCCTGTGCTGAACTCCTTCTGTTTGTTCCTGTGACATCTCTGGCAGCAAGAACAGCAGACTGAATAGGACATTTATGCTCCTGCCGCTCAGGCCCAGGCTTAATTATTAGACATGCAACTGAAACCCCAGGCTGTCTACTTGTCCTAGGTTCTTACCTGATTTTGGTGTTTATGACTTCAGATTTTACCCTTCTGCAGCATGGATAAAGAAATAAACATAGATTGCAGCATAGCTGGGCCATATACTGGATGCCATCAACAGTGAAAACAAGTGAATTTTGTTTGTATGTTTCAATGTGGATGAACTATTAAGCAAGACTTGAGTGTTTTACTTTTTGAACTTTGTTCTTTTTGTCCATTAGACAAATGCATTCTGAGAACTGTAGGGATTGAGATGTGTTTGACTTGAGTGAAATGCTGCTACCATGGCTTTTCCTTTGCTGATTGTATTGCAGATGTAGGTTTACAACTGTGAGGTCATGATTTCAGTATTAAGACATGTACTCCATGGATTAGAGACCTAATGATAAAGAATACTTTGAGGGGAATGTGTGAGAAATTACTTTTTAGAAACATTTAATATTTTTTGGTGAAACTGTTTTGGTAATTTGGGGAAATCCTAGAAATGTGCATCACTTCTGTTTATTAACTCTGATGTCTTTATGATTTAAATTGTAGATTGCTCTCCTAGATTCGCCTACAGCCTTAAGTATGGAGGAAAAACTTCACCAGAATGAAGCAAGAGTAAGTGATGGTTTGAGTTATCATTGTTTTTTAATTTCAACTTAAACATTGTTTTTTAAGTCCTTGTTTATTACAACTTGAGACTGTCACCAGACTTTTACCACTGAATGGAACATTTGTGCTTCCCCATTGGTTGGGACACATTTTTTTCATTACACTTACCTCTAACCCAAACCCCATGGCCACAGTCTGTTTTTTGTGTTCAAGACAGAATATCACTATGTACTGTCAGCTGCACTTGAACTCGTGGTGTTTTGGTCTCCTCCTGCTAGGTTTAGAGGTATGCACTACCACACCTGTTCCATGATACTTCTTCTTAGCTTTTTATGCATTGCACATCCACATGTCAGTACACAGGATTTGAGGGGCACTTAATGACTTGCCACAGTTAGGGTCACAGGCAGGCCTCCTGTCAGAGAGTGGGGCCACCCAAGCAGGTGACAAGAGGCTCCAGTTAACATTCATTTGACCACAGTGGTCCCCATAACTTAGTGCCAAGTGCTGTTCATCTTCATGGAGCCCTTGACTTTGCAGTGGAATAGTCAGCACTCTGGACTGCAAGTACTCTGGGTCAGAGACCAATTAAGAGACAGGGAGGGAATAGCAGTGAGGGACCCTACTGAGGATGCTCTGTAGGGGGTGGGTGACAGAGGGCTGACATCCAGGCTTGCATTTTCAAAAGCAAGCTTCATGGCTGACTTGGTTTTATCATGTTAATTTTTTTTAATGCCCTCTGGGAAAAGAGAAAGAGACAATAAGATCAGTTTAGGAGTTCATTTTTTTTTTTTTTTTTTTTTTTTTTTCTGATGCTGAATGATTAAAACAGCCCTAGAGGAAAACAAATGGTCTGATGGTGAAAACTCAAGAATCACACTGTGGAAGATTCAAGTTGAGTCGTAGTTATGAACTTGTTCATAATTGCTAGGATAATTGTGTTGGCTAATAGCTGATAATAGTGTCAGGAAAGACTTCCATTTCTCAATTCCCATTTTTTTCTCATGAAATTTTATATTTCACTGCTTCAAATCCTAAGTGTAGTGGAATGTCTGGGTGTGGTTGTTTATCAAGTGCAGGTTTCAGGAGTACTCCGCAAGTTGACAGAAAGCAGGAGACGTCTTCATTAGACTGCACTCTTCATGCGTGAAGGAGGTGGCTGCCCATCTCATCCGTAGCACGCTCTTACGTTTTTCCTCAGCTGTCCTGACCTTCCTCGTTGCTTGCCACCTGTCTTACTCTTCAGTCACGTTGTCAGATGGAGCCGTGATTGGATTCTGTTCATGTTTTTAATGGAGATCATTTGATTTAAACATAGTGATAAATCCAAGGAATACTTAGAACTTTTTGAAAGCTCAGGTTATTTGCTCATATTTGAAAAGGATGGATTTTTATTACTTTTTATTGAAAAAAATATTTTCATACAAGATATGCTGATCATGCTTTCTCTTCCCACATCCTCCGTTGTTCTTCCCTACCCACCCAACTCCAAACCCTTTCTCTCTTTAGGAGACAAACAGGCAAAAAACAAAACAAAACAAACAAAAAGACAAAGAAACACACACATAAAACTCCACAGAAATAAAAAAAATAGGAAACCATAATATATAAGCAAATGACAAGACAAAAGTGTCTAAACAAAGCAGTAAGAGATAGAAAGTCTAAAAAAGTACCATTGAGTTTGTTTGGGGTTGGCCATCTACTGCTGGACATGGGGCCTGCCCTTAAGTGTGGTTAATATACCCAGTGAGAGACTCCATCAGAGAATACTACATTTTCTTTTACAAATAGGTGTCATTTGCAGATAGCTTCTTGGCTAGGGATAGGATCACATGCCTACTTCCCTCTCTTAGCACTGGGACTCTGTTTGACTTGAACCTGTGCAGGCCCTGTGCCTGCTGCCACAGTGTCTGTGAGTTCAGTTCATAAGTGCATTAGTCCTGTTTTATCTGGAAGACACTGTTTCCTTGATGCCCTTCATCCCCTCTGGCTCTTAAAATGTTAACAGCTCCTTTTCTAATTGTTCCTGACCCTTGAGGAGGACGGTTTGATGCAGACATTCCGCTTAGCCTGAGTGTCTCAAAATCTTCCACTTTGCACATTGTCCAGTTGTGGGTCTCTGGTTATTGATTGGCTCACCTTTCTTCAGTAAGGACACATATAGTGGTGTAAGGCACGTTTCATCTGCTCTTCTCAGATAAATTGCCTGCCAATGAAAGTCTACTCATTGGATAGTATAAATTAGAAAATTCAACATGCTACTCTTTCCCCCCTCTGAAGAGAGAAAAGATATAAGAATATCCCCTTCTGAAAGATGTTTTAGAACACAACACTCCAGTGGCCACATGACTCCCTGCTGTCTCCTTTGAAGGGTCCTTGGGTATGAGTGGTTTCTGACTGTCGCCACAGCCTTATCAAAGCATGGAGGCGGGAAGGGAGTGATGGGGGTGTCTCTTCACTCCTGTTTGCTTTATTCACAAAGAAGACAGACTTCAGTGCAAATAGCTAGTGAAAGAAGAAACATTTACTTGGAACCCCATGGTTATATGGGGTAACTTCAGTAAGTGAATGACCACTGACTGTAAGTCAGGTAGGTTTATTTTCCTCTGGGTTGGAGATCACTACAGATCTCCTCTTCCTTGTCACAACACACTTTGTTTAGTCAAGATTTCTGTTCTTCGAGGCACATGGAGTGTGCCTTTCCCTTAGGAGGGGGTTCAGCAGGTGCCTTACATGATGGGGGCTCTGGGTGAGGAGGCTTAGGGGAGATTGTTCTGCTGAGGGAGTTGGGAGGCCATCAGCTGACCGAAGTAGTGAACTCTGAGAGGTCGGCTGTCCCCTTCCTGGACCACTCTTCTAGTTCTACCTGTCTTCTTTTCCACAGAGCATATTTCATTCCACTTTTTCCTGGCCTTTTGATTTAGCGATCACTTTTTTTGCTTCTTAGTGAATTAATCATAAGGATCATCTTAAAGCATTTCTGGAACTAGCTGAAAACTTGATTAGCTTTGAGAAGCTCTCACCAACTGTGTGCACTCAGCTGTCAGGCCCTTCCCTTCCCTAAGTCACAGTCCACTGAAAACAAACTGGCTTTTATCAATAGAATTTTGCTGTGTCTGAAAGAGTCAAATAAAGAAGCATCTTTTCCTCCTTTACCCAAAGGTAGAATGAGATTTATAAACCCCATTAATTAGCTAGAAAAGCATTATCTCCTAAAAGAAAACTGCAGCATCCAAGGTGATTTAATCACCACATCCAATTAGAAAAGAAAGTAAATGGCTATTTCTTAAAGTATGGCCAGGAAAAGTAAACACACTTAATGTGCTGTTGCCATCCTTGAAGTTGAAGGTGGTTAATAACCCAAAGAAGCAGCTTCTCTAAGTCCACCATGGAAAAGAGGTCTGAAAGCTATCATTTGACAGGTTTCTGTCTCTGTCCTTTGCTGCAATGTAGGTTGTTGATGAGACCAGCTGTTTGTTTTTATTTGGTGGTGGTTCTTTCAAAGAGTAGAGATAGCTAAATTAAAGTGTATATATTATTGTAGACACTCATACACACATGTGTGCAGTTCATCGTTCCATAGGGTCTATACATTTAGAAACTGTTCTAGATACAAATTATGTAAATTTTTAATAAAATCATTATATATTTGTTTGTGTTTCTAGGTTCAAGAATTGACCAAGGAATGGACAAACAAGTGGAATGAAACCCAAAATATTTTGAAAGTAAGGGCTGTGAAAAGTGTTTTAATCTTACTCTACTGGCTTAAGTAGGTAACTTTCTCTCTTTTCTGAAGTATGGCTGTTACATGCTGTGCTTAAGGTAAGATCAATGAAGCTGATTGGGAACTGTGCCTATAAGCCTGTGGTTAGTTTCTCAGGTAATGGGTGATGGCTATTGGATATCACAGCTGAGAATTTTAATATGCACAGGTTACCATGATATTTCATATATATGCTTTTACTTGTGCTAAGTACATTTAAAATCCTATTATTCAAGGGCATACACTTTGTGTTTCTAATTTTGTTAAGGTCAACATAAAAGCAATACATTAAGAACAAAAATGGTTTTCATGACAACATTATAGAGTACATTTATATAGCTTGGTTCGATTACAGGCATTTCTTTCTTTTTTTTTTTTTTTTTTTTTTTTGGTTTTTCGAGACAGGGTTTCTCTGTGTAGCTTTGCGCCTTTCCTGGGACTCACTTGGTAGCCCAGGCTGGCCTCGAACTCACAGAGATCCGCCTGGCTCTGCCTCCCAAGTGCTGGGATTAAAGGCGTGCACCACCACCGCCCGGCGATTACAGGCATTTCTAAACTGCTGATTTCCCATCCAATTCTCCATGTCTTTGTGGCTAGATGATGGTTATATGTATTTCTGCCAGCACTCACTATGAAGGGGCATCGATAATTCTGGTCTCCATTTTTTATGCTTTGTGCTGAAAACTAAGAGCTTCCTTGTTTTTATTTTGGCTCACTTGATGGGTAAAAGACCCACACTGCACTGGGTTTGGAGTTGAGTTTGAGCTTTGTGCTTTGATGGCACCCAGTTGCTTCTTAGGTCTAGTGAAGTGCCCTAGGGAAAAGGAAGCTCCATGTAATGTTGGCTGGCCAAGCTCAACAGGACTCAGCTAAATGTGTCAGCAGTGCATGAAATGAAGTTGGATCTCCTGTATGTAAGATGGCATGTGGTTAATGGTTTGTGGGGGTAGACTTGAAGGCCTGAATTAGCCACTGAGCCCTCATCTGACAACAGTGGCACGAGCCAGGCTCAGCAATATACTGTGTCCACTTCTATTTATGTCAGGGAGTTTGCCTGCCCCACTCCGGGGTTATGAAGACACCTTGAGCTAGAGACGGTGCTCAGCTTCGATGCACTGGGGTTGATGGTCCTGGGGACTTTTTTTCAGGAGCCCAAATGTCAGTGTTAGGTGAGGGCTTTGGCTTCCAGATCTTCTTCCATCTCCTTCTGTCCCAAGGAGAAAGGCATGCTGTTTTAGGAACCATGCTCCTGCAGTGTTTCCTTTGTTCAGAATTTATTTATTCACTTATTTATTTTAATAGTGCCCTGGATTCAACCCAGAGTTTTAGACATGCTAGGCAAATGTCCTACCATTGAGCTACATTGCAGCCTGCCTTTGTCAAGAGACAATGGTGCATGAAACTGAGCAGAGGTTTCATTCACATCTTGGAATAGTCATGTTAGAATAAACACTGTCAGGAGGCACATGTATTTGTTCCTGAAGTTTAGACCCCTCTGAGTGGCACGGTAGCGATCTCTAAAGGCCAGGCCTTTTGACCTTCCATGATATGGTGTGGTGTAACTTTCCTCTGGAAGTTTGCAAAGATGCAGTTAAAGTGTGCCATGTTTAAAAAATAAGAGAAGTCATGTCTAGTAAACACTTTGAAAGTTATTAGCGGAAGTGGTACCTGGTAGGACCGGAGGCACAACAGCAAAAAGTTGTAAGACTTAAACATCATCTCCTGCTACTGCTGCTGTGGTATCTCCCCTCTGTACTTTCTGTGTGTGTGTGTGTGTGTGTGTGTGTGTGTGTGTGTGTGTGTGTGTGTGTGTGTGAGATGTGTATTGGCACTGGGGGAATGCACTAGGGCCTTGTATGATGAGCAAGGTAACTAGTTTTTGACCGTTCTGCAAAATCACAATAGTAAAATGTCCAAAACTTTTCATAACAGCCCCCCAAAGTGATTCTGGGCTTTGAAGCCAAATCCTCCTCTGATTGTCATCCCACTTTACATTCATCTAATTATCTTTATTTTTCATGACTTTTCAGATGAGAATGTGTTATTAAAGGTTATGAGAAAGGCGGGGGCAGTTTCCTGTCCTCCCTTCTTGTTTGTACCTTAGGTCTGTCTGTGCTCATCCTCTGGCCTCACTGGGTGCCTTAAGGGCTCTCTTGATCTCCTTTTGCCTCCAGGCTGGGGTGGAGAGCACTGCTCAAATGCTTATTTTGAAAATCTTCCACGGGAATTGGTTGCTATTCCTCAGATATGTACATGTACTTATGTAGTTTTTATGATCCTCTCCTGCATTTCTACAGTGTGTCCCATAAGTTGATCAGTGTGCATGAAGCTACCCCTGCATACAGTGCTGCATGCTTGCCTTCCTGTTCCAGATGGGAGACTCCAGGGTAATTTATCAATAGACCTCATGGGGAGCGGGTTCAGGAATGCGGGGCTCTGCCCTCTCATATAGACATTAGCATTGAAGTCAATGTTGGGTGAAGGTTCCTTGAATGTTGAACTTCCCTGCGTCTCAGCACAGTCTCAGCTCTTGAATGCTCAGAAGCAAGGAACAACTTTGTTCCCTTCTTTGTGTATCCAGCCTGTGACTTTCCTTGCTGGGGAATAGTGAAATCTGAGGTCTTTGGTAACACTGCCTCTAGAAATACTCCCTCCTCTCTGCCCTCCTCTTGTGGTAGTGTTGGGTTCCTGTTGCCTGTGGGTGACTTCGCCATTCCTGGTGGCTTTCCAGCAACTCTCTTACAGCTAACAGTAACCAGTCACAACTGAGTGACCAGTGCCTGTATCCAAGTCCCTTGGGTTTAAGCAGCGAAGTAGCTTCTGTTCCGTGGTTGGCGTTGTCTGGTGACCAAGTGTGTTTGTACCTGGTTTCTGGTGCACTGCAGCTTCTCAGGGCAGGGGCCTCTCCTTTTCTTTTGAAGCCCGTCTTTCTGGTCCCCTTTAGAATGCTGTCGGCATGTGGTTGCATGTTGGCCGAATTTATCTGCACCTGGGCTGCCTCTTCTGATGAGTCCAGCTTCTGCAAGCCTAGCCATCAGGAGCTTTCGAGTGCTTGCCTTGGTTCTCCTTTTGCACAGCCACACTACAGTGTCCATTGCATGGTGTTTGGAGTCATACCAGAACCCCTGGATGCACCTTCTGGTCTGGTACACTGCAAATCCCAGGTGTTTTCGGGCTGACGAATTTTTCAAGCTTTCATCTGAAAGTGGAATTAGAGAATTCTTTCTTCATCCCCACACCCCCACCTCCATCTCTGCTGCTTTTTGGTTTATCGGTTTTGCACATGGTTGTTTCTCTGTCCCAGAGTTTTATAGCCAGCTAAAGAAAAAAATGCCCAAGGTATGTTCTCTGACTTCCAAGGAGCTCCTTGAGCTCTGTGCTTCAAAATAATGGCAGACAGTTGGACTGCAGTGCAAAGCTGGCAGCTGTATGACAGATGGTATGGCAGAGGGATCATGGCCTGTGTGTGTGTCTGGAGCCACGCTGTAGCCGGGGACCTAGAGCCAGGTGGTACTCCTGGTTGAGTCCTTCCAGCTTGAGTTATTCTTGCTTTTCTACAGACTGCACATTTCTCTTGCTGTAGACATAGTCTTTGATCACTCCAGTGTCTGGCTGGATTTTGTGTTTTCAACTGCCCCACACAGGGCTTCCAGCTGTGTCAGAGAATAAGCAGGCTGCTCTCACACAGACCCCCACACTAGCAGTTGCCATGATAAGTGTACTAATTGCATGAAAGTAACTTGAAGATTTTTTTCAGGTTTTTATTGTGTGTACCTTATACCCAGTTGGTGTTTGCTCTGCTGAATATAGTGGCTGGGGCATATTCGAACCCACATGATGATGAGATAAGAATGCAAATAATTTAATTTTGAATTGTGCTGGTGGCTTGTTAATCCTTCTCTGGGGACTACAGAAGTTTTGGGCCAGGAGTTCATGGCTAGGATGGAGAGAGAACACATAGATGGAGGGGTCCTTTACTCTTTCAGAGCTTCTTAAGTAACAGGGAATATAATAAAATGCGAACAGGATCTTTTCCTGGATGAAGATTTTCTGAGTTTAAATTCCGAAGAGAAGCATGCTACTTCTGTTTTATGACAGAGTGAGTCAGCTGAGCTGTTTGTCTCTGCAAGATTACAGCAATCTGTAAAGAGTTTTTCCTTTGCTCTCTGCAGTTTCCTTGCATGAACTGGAGAGGGTGTGGATTTGGAGCAGACTAATAATGGGGCCATTGCTCAGCAGGCCTGTGATGGAGTAGGTTTGTGAAATGAGTTCCCTGCAGTTCTTTGGGTCTCCCTGGCCAGGCCACTGGATCCTCTGCTTTCTGGAGAACCTACACCAAGTGTGGAGAAGATACTTTTCCCTTTGTTTTTGGTGGTATCTTCCATATTTTTGGTATAAGAATTAAACCATTAAAGCAGAGGGCAGATCTGGGATAAGATTTTATTTATGGTCATCAACTTACCCCAGTTCTTGAGACATTACTTGCAGCCATAGAGTATAGTCTTCCTTATCAAGAGTTGTTTTTAGCCATTCCATGATTCAAAACTCTAGCCTGATTTGTAATGTGCCAGCCAGAAAGTGGACCCAGGGGTTCTAAGCAGCTGCTTCATGTATGGCTCCAGACAACCATGGGCAATGGGCACAGTATTGTGGCTGTGCAAAGGCAGACCAAGGAAAGCACTCTAAAGTCCCTGATGGCCAGGTTCATATCAGTTATAGTTTATTTCTGCAGTTTGAAAAATATGAGTGCGATTGTACATTTCATAATGGAGGAAACACATTCTGAGAGGTATATTATCAGGTAATTTCATCTAGTGTTAGCATCATAGCACAAACTAAGATGTCTACAGCATCACTAGGTGATATTCTAATGGAACCACCATGTGACCATTGATTGAAGCACCGCTGTACAGGACATGACTATATTGATCATTTCACTACATGGACAGTACTGTGATCATCCACGTTTATCCAGGATTGGCCATGGTGGGCATTTCAACCATCGTGGTTCTTCCTCCTGTGATTTTCACTGGAAAAACATAGTCAGCCCAACTCAGTACCTGTTTATTGGTGCTGGTCATGTTCAGGTCACTCCTTTTGAATCTTGATTCATTTTTTTTTTTTTTTTTGTGAGTTTAATTTTTGTACCTTAAAAAACTATTTTCAAATTTTTCAAAGAATTCATATTAGGGATAGAAACTAATGAATGATTACCCTCTTGGTATGCTGATATTTTTATACCTGGGCTGCTGCCTATATTGCTAAATAGCTTTTGAAAGCATCCTCATCGTGGGTCCTCAGCTTTCCTCAGTTTATCCTTCCCATCTTTCATCTGTTTATCTCTTCTTTCTTCCTTCATTGAGCTCCCAGTTGTTGAGAAAATCCTACCGTGACATGGTTCTAGGCAGAGGGCACATCCTCAGAGCAAAACAATAAGTCTCTGCCCTTGAAGGGATTATTATATCTAGAGATGAAAATTTTCCTCTCTGCTTTTGGATATTTCTTTGTACAGTTCCCTTCATCTTGGATTGTCTTACCTCATCCTCTGATTTCTACCGAATCCAGTCTAAAGTACATTTGTTGGTAAAACATAGTGGTTCTGCTCCCACACAGGTTGGGACCTCACACTGTAAGAGCAGCAAATCTTACTTTTTAATTTCAATAGAATTTTTTAAAGGATGGTTTATGTTAAATAATTTGTAGAGGCTTATGTGTGTCTGTTCTCTTTGCCTCCTCTCTCCTCTCCTCTTTGAAAAGCCCTTGACACATAGAAATCGCTTTATGAACATGTATGCACTTGTCTAGAAACAGTTTCTGTTTGGAGTACTTAGGTGTGGACATTGAATGAATAGGTAGACCTAAGGTTCACATGGATATACTGTTACTGGGGAAGCTTATGGAGATGCAAAGGAATGATGTCTAATCTATCATGGTACATGGTAGTTACCTGTATGTTTTCATTCTGTTAGATTATAAACTCTTTGAGGTTTGGGACTGTTATTTTGTTATGTTTCTACCATAAATTTTAGTGTGCTAGTACTCTTCTAGCAGTAAAAAATTGCTGGACTTGGTTGTGTTCTTTTATTTCTAAGATACTTATGGACAAGCTTGAGAACTTTGGCTACATCCTCCTAGCTTATCCAGACAGTTGTTATTTCCTGTGATTCCATGGCCCAGGCTTACACCATGGACTTTTAGTGCCTTCTGTCTTGCTCTGGTGTGTGGTGTAATGGGTTGGAGATGGCTTAATCCTCATGGTTGGTAGTTGGCTCCAGGTCGGTTGGGGCTGGTTTGGCTTTATATCTTCCTACCAATATATTAGCTATTAATAAGGTGATCTCAGGGTCGTTATTATTATAAGCAACAAGAATGTTCAAGCATCTTATTTGCCAGTGTCTCTTTGACTAGAGCTTCTATGTGGCTGAAACCAGAGTTAACTATGAGCAGGTTACCTAAGTCTATAGGCTCAGGACAAGCAGTATTTCTTGCTTAACAATCTTCCATTAGCATTTTTCCAATCTATTTTCCTCATCTCTTTGCCTTCCAGGCAGCCCCACAGGTCTGAAACTGTGTGTGCTCCTGGCGTTGATAGTAGGGAGAATTGAAGGGAGAAAGGACATAAGGGTGGGGGTGGGGTGGAGGGCATGCGATAAAGATGATGTGAGAGAGGATTTTTACAAACAATCTGTTTGTTTCTTCCATACACCAGTGAAGATGACCTTGTGCCTCTCTGATGAAAATCGCTCTCAGTACTCCCATGAACAAAGCACTTTGTCCTTTGAAAATGTGTTCACACATTTTTGTCCCATTGGCTCTTCCCTGATCTTAAAGCAAGTGAGAGAATTCTGCACTTCTGCAGTGTGCAGTTGTTAATTTTTCAGCCTCTCATTAAGGTTCCACTCAGGCTGTTAATTTCCACCAGACTGTGTTCTCCCATTCCTAAACGTCTGCTCTTGAAGCTGTTCTTTAAGACGAAAGGCAAAGTAATAAACCAAGTTCATTGTTCTCTGCAACCAGGACTTGATAATTAATAGGGAGGTGGTTGGTGGCACTGTGACGTGCTTGGCAGGGTCAGAGGAAGCACCTCGCTCTGTCGGGGACAAGCTCTGATGTTAAGAATGCCAGGCTGACCATGTTTTCCATGGCAGCTCTCTCACTTTACAGGAGCTGCTACCAAATAAATGCTTTCTGGGTGTAGGCTGGTTCATGCTTTTGAATAACATTTCTGGAGCAAAAGGCCAAGAATAAGTCAAACACACCTTGTTAAATGTTGGTACTGTGATAAATTATTTTGAATATATAAAGGCCTTTTCTTTTGATCTTTTGCAATTAAGCATGTGTGCTGGTAGGCTCTTACTACATATTTATTGTCATAGTCAGGGAGGAAAAGATTACTTGGTCATATGGAAGTGTGCTTTATGTACACCTGTACTCACTGGGTGCTAAATTATGGCAAAGAAGCTTCAGGAACAGGGAGTACACAGCACAGATAAGTTTATTGTCCCAATCATCTCAGTGCACATTTAACTCATCTGAGAAAATTTCTGAGAGCTGTGAGTTTGAAGTAGGGTGATGGCAGTGGAGTCACGTGGAACTTGGGAGCAAGAAGATCCTTTGTCTTCCTAGACTGATAACCTTTACCCTGGACCCGCTGTTTACTATTTTGCTTGCCTTGGCTGCCTTGACCCTCTGTTTCCCATACTGTCATGGTAAGATGCAGGTAGTGGTAGTTCCTGTCACATGAACTGACTTTGAAAGTGCTGAGAAGGCGTCTCACACAGCCAGCATTGGGTTGATAGCATTCAGGCTATTGGACCACTTTAGAGAGTCATTCTCTGATGTAAAACTAGGCTGCCAATAATACCTAATTGGGCAGATAAAAAACATGCATATGAAAATTTATTAAAATACATAGCTTGATGCATATGCAACATGGACTCTCTTATAAGACATTTTATCTTATCAGGTAGTGTTTTGTGTGTTTGTTTACCTGAAATAACTGAAAACTCGGTTCCAAGCAGCCTTAAATAGTGTAGGTTGTTAACAAGCTCACAGGAAACAACGTGATAGGGAGGGGTTTAGGAATGGCTTGACTAGGGATCTGGTTGTCTGGAACTATTCTTAATTCTGTGTTTTGGGATGTTTGACTTTACCTTCAGGCCTTGTGTTTCTCTTGAGTGCCCTGAGAATGGCAAAGTGAAGGCTAGTAGTTCCAGCCTTATGTCCAGAAGCTTATATCTGAGCTTCTGATACCCAGCAACCCCCAGGCTTTTCAGTGACTGTGGGTTTCTTAGCCAGTTTCTGTGGCCAGGGAGATCGTGTGTGCTTTCTGGGCCAGGCTGTGCTTATGTACACCCATCACCATGAGAAGGAATGGGTCTCCTAATTGGTGATGAATTGAGCCCATCTTAGGGACTAGGGTGGGGGTAAGCTGTTTACTGTAGCTAGTTGATACTGGGCTATCCAGACCAGGCAAACCTTAGTGACACTGTATACACTTTCTACCATAGACACAGAACTTAGATGTCAACTTCAGAGTAAAATATAAGTATACCCAAGGCAAACGGGATGTGTGGTCATTGACGGATTCGTCAAAAAACATTTTGAGTACTTCCTTTATGAAGTTGGAATTTCATATTCCCCTAGGGAGTTCTAAGAGAGGGTCCCCTGAGCATCAGTGCCATGGTTTGAACATTCTGCAGGTAGTGGGAGAGGCATCTCTGTTTTGTATTAGGGTCAGATAAGGCACACAGTAAATCCCATGTGCACAAACATGGCTTCCTTTTACTCATTGATTATGGCCTTGAAATTGAAGCTTCTATTTTCCTGCCTGCCTCTTTATTCCTTTTTATTTTTTCTTTTCTCTTATTTTGAGACAAGGATTCAGCCCAGACTGACCTCAAATTTTCTATGTAGCCCAGGATCACCTAGAACTTTCAAAACTCATTGTTTGCCTCACAAGTGCCAGGCCTACAGGTATGTGTCACCACACCTGGTTTATGTAGTGCTGGCTTAGAACCCAGGGCATCATGTGTACTAGACAAGCATTCTACCATCTGAGTTATGTTCCCAGCCCTCCTGTATACTTTCAGACTTTACAGTTGACTCATTTGGTTTATAATCTTTCATCTGTGCCTATTTAGCAATGGTTACTCTGTGGCAACTTGGCATCCCTGGTGTTTATGGGGCAGCAGCAGGTTTTAAGAGATTGCAACCTGGTTGGTTTTGCTTCTGCACTGTTTAAGGATGGCAGCAGTTTTGCTTTACTCAGACATCGGGCCTCCCACGTCTCCTTGCTAAAGCCATGGTTTTGAGCAGCATGTATCTATAAGAAGTATAATTAGCAAGTGGGCTTCTACCGAAAAAGGGAATATGGACCTATGTTGTATGCAGATCTTCATGGCTAGGATATTCTGTTGCTTGCAGAAATGGAGGTGGTAATAAATCCCTGTCACATTAGCTCGTACTTTATGGCGTCTGCTTCGTCAGGTAAAAGCAGCTTCCTGAGAAAGTTGTCTGTCACAAAGGCAAGACAAGTGAGTTCCAAATAGCTCTGACTTCCTTGAATTTGGACAACAGAGATGACACTGAAAATGGTCACCGTTGGTAGCTAATGAATTTTACGTATATTGTGTAATAATTAAGCCTTTTTTTTTAACATTACAATAACAATGATAGCCTACTTACGTAGCTAACAGATTTGACTGTTATAGAACTGGCTGTAACTACTTTAAGTTGATAGGCCCATTTTATCATCCCAAATAATGTACCTAGAAGTTATTCTCCACATCATGAGAAGCTGATTTTCCATTTAGGATGATTTCTATTAAGAATCTCTTGGGGATATCCTGCTCCACCCCATATGTATGTATGTATATATGTTTGTGTGAGGGTACATGTGAATGCAAGTACACATGAACGTGTGGTGTGTGTGCAGACTAAAGGTTGACCTTGGTGTCATTCCTCCGGAACCACCTTCTGTTTTTCTGAGACACGATCTCTCACTGGCCTAGAACTACTCAAGAGGGCTAGGTTGTCTGGCTGGTGAGCTTGTATCTTTTCAAAAGGCAGTTTTCTCAGCCTCACTGAGAAGTTTTATTGGTAATCCCTTCAAAATCATTGTTTTTGAACAAGTACCTTGAGCCTTGCAAGCACTGCGAACCATGCCCCTAACATGTAGCAGGTCGCATGCTAAGAGCACCTCTCTCTTGGTTCCCCGACATTGTTTCCAGCCCTGGTGGTGACTCTACTGGTTGCACTCATGCTGCCACTAGGTGACGTTGGAGGATGCCATTTGAAAGAAATTTCAGCTGAATTGATTCAGTTAAATACAACAGTTTCATAGAGCCTTCTTACAAAATTAGCTTTACTTTTAAGTTTAAGAATTATAGTGTGTAAATATGTAATATAGGGATTTTGACACCCATTCCTTCCATTGTGAACCACACCCAGGTTCTCAGGGACCCCTTCATCCTTGCCTATAAGTTATTTCTTGTCCTGTGGGAGTTAACGGTCACTGCAACATCTGTTCCTAGCCCAGGTTTACCTGTTGCTTCACATGGACAGAGCCGTGATCCTCCCTACCTTCCCTCTTTCAAGAGGAAAGGTCAACAGTTAATGAACTCAGCTATAATGATCTTGGGCCAGTAGGGCCAACTTTGGCTTGGAGGCTGGTCCTGTACCACAGTTCTGTAAATATATCCACCCCTCAGCCTTAATCTTACCAAGTAGGTGGTTGTCGCAAATTCCAATTTCTGCTAATAGTTTTTATTTTAAAAGATAGTTTCTGAGGTTATTAACTAGTATGGTATGTTTTTTTATGTGTGACTTTTCCCCCTTTTTCAGTCCCCTCTTTTAACAGATATTTAACTTGTATTCAAGAAAACTGAGGATATATGTCCATTGTTCCTTCTTTACAGATAGTTTGAGATGTAGATATAGGCTTTGTTTGGCTTCCTACATTGCCTTGCACTCAGCACTCACCGTGTTAGTAGGACGAGAAACACTGGTAGAAGAGATGTGCTGTGTCACAGGTATTGTTTCGGGACAGCACTGTCTTACTCTAGAGTACAGAGTTTCTAATTTTTTTTAAGATTTATTTATTATGTATATAGTGTTCTGCTTGCATGTATGCCTGCAGGCCAGAAATGGCACCAGATCTCATTACAATGGCTGTGAGCCACCATGTGGATGCTGGGAATTGAACTCAGGACCTCTGGAAGAGCAGCCAGCGCTCTTAACCTCTGAGCCATCTCTCCAGCCACCAGAGTTTCTAATTCTAGCCACACTAAGAAAAGGAAACAACACAGACCAATGTAATAGTGTAACATATGTTTATTATAGAAATAACATTATAGAACATATATTAATGTATAATAAATTATATACCATACTCAATTATATATTATATATACAAGAATAATCACACACACACACACACACACACACACACACACACACACATATATTAGAGTATGGTATAGAATTTATGTAAGTTTTTCCCAAAAAGTATTTGTTAATTCACCTGGTTTTTACATTTACAATGCATCTCCATTCAGATGTCAAAGTGGCATTAGATTTACTGGATATACATTTTGGTTTTATAAAAACTTATAATAAAATGCAGTGCCCATACTGAGTTTTCTATAAATGGGTTTAAAGCTTTTCCAGTAACTTAAGTTTTAATTTGCAACTTTAAACCAGTGAAGTACAAATTCAATTTTCCTCCTGCATTGAAGGCTCAGCAGCCAGAAATGTAAGGCAGTTTTAATTGTTACATTGTTTGCTGCCAGGGTGCTATGCTAGGTTTTCCCATTTTTACAGGGAAGAAAACGGGATGGGGGACAACAGCTGTGGCGGGGAGCAGCGAGGAGCCTTCCGGGAGGTGTGTGTTGTGCTGCCTGTCTCTCTCTGTTTGAAACCAACCTTTCTTTAATTCTGGAATGGGTTTTACTTTCACCTTTTCTTCATGTTCAAATGCATTGATTTCTGTGTGGTTCCTTTTGCCTTTTCATTTTGTAAAGACTGATGGAGAAAAGTGGTATTAGGAAGTGATCCTTTATTTGTAGTGAGTCTGGCTGTCAGTATTTTAAAAACCAAAATGGATGATGGCCTGTGCCTAAGCCCCATCTGCTCAGTTATCTCCGCAAATGTCAGGACAAGATTTGTGCTCTGCAGAACCCTGGTTCCGGTTTCCTTCTGTGTTCTGCAGTGTTTTTTCCTGAATTGAAACTCTGATTCTTGCTTTGCTCCAAGGCTGGGCTTAGTCCTTTCATTTCCTTGGCTCCTTTCTCATCTGTGTCTTAAGCAGAGTCACGGTTGTCTGCTTGGACGTCCTTCTATTAGCATTTGTTCTTGCAGTAATGATGTCTCCAGGCATCTTTCAGATTTTTTTTTTTTTTTTGCTTTAAATCATCCATCCAGCTGTGTTCTTTATGGGTAATTGTCTTTTTATTTCACGTGGTACTTGCTTTTGTGTGATTATTTGGTTGCCCTTTATTGCAAAAATGGTTGCTTATAAAAGAGACCTTGCATGTGATTTCTCCACAAGGACAAATGGTCCAGATGTGCAGTGTCACACTGAGTGCTGTCTGTGGAGAATGGAAACTTTCGGGACAGTGATAGCTGATCTCTGTTCCATCCTCAGTGTACAGTGAGCCCAAATGTCCCAAGATGACTGCTTCCTCCTTCATACCGCCTGGGATCCCTGTTCTGTGCTATGTCAGTGTTGTGAGAAATACTTCCTTTTGCTGCTCATCTGCCTTGAAGGAAATGAATAGAGCCTGCCCCATCTTGAGTATCTTTTATATTCTGAGGGGTAGTATAAAAAAGATGTCTTGGTTCCTGTATAATATCTTAAGTCTTCTTAAAATGTTTTTAATTGCAATAGAATTACATCAATTTCCTTCCCTTCTCCCTCCAGCCCAGCTCAGTTCTACCTTTCCACTAACCTCTCTCCTGCTCCCCACTTTTTAGGTTATAGCTAGAAAAATTTCTAGTTTTTTTAAAAAATTATTGTTACATATGTATGTGTGTCTTTGTATGTACAAATATAAATACAAGCTGCTGAGTCTGTTTGTGTGAAATGGTTTCAGGGCTGACCACTTTGCGTAGGCCAACAATCAGGGGCTCATCCCTGGGAGAGGCTAATTCTACTTCTAGCAGCTGTTAGTTGCTTGTAGTTTTTTGTCTAGCAGTGGGACCCACAGAACTTTCCATCTTCCGCAGTCACTTGTCCATATATTGCCATTGTTCTGGTCTTCTTTATCCAGACACGTCTAAGAGAGATTGTTTCCCAGCAGACTTCCTGGTGTGCTGACTCTTCAAATCTCTCCACTCCCTCTTCCACAGTGTTCCCTGAGCTGTGATGTAGATGTATCTGTTGGAGCTGGGGGCCCTGTGGACCTCTTGACAACTGCATTGTGTCCAGTTGTGGTTCTCTGTGGTGGTCTCCATTTGCTGTAAAGAGAAGCTGCTTGGATGAGGGGTGGTAGCTCCATTTATCTGTGGACATAAGGATAAGATTTAGAATGTAGTAAGGAATTATGCTGGTCTAGCAGAGTGGTGGTACTAGATTTTATTCTACGGTTCATGACCTCACTAGCCCTGGGAAGCTGGCTAAGTTTCCGGTACCAGCATGGCAAGGTAAGTATAAAGGTGTAATGAGGGTACTCACATGTTGGTGGTAACCACCAGCTGTCTAATTGGATTAATGCTCACTCAACAGGAAGGAAATCACACCCAGTACTGGAAACCTAATCAGATTTCCAGGGCTAGTGAGGTCATGAATCCTTAGAAAATAATCAATTTAAGTGTCATCCGAATTGGCCTGGCTTATACTTGCCTGTGTCATTAGTTAATATGACTTTGATCAAATTGTGCCTTTTGCTCTTGGTCTTAGTTTGTTTTCCCCCATCACAACTGGAATTGCTGGCTTAGGTAGTTCTAGAGATGCTCTTTATCGGAGAAGGACTTGGTTTTCCATGAAGCTGCGAGCAGTTATGTGAGCACACCCTTACTTGGGGCACAGACACTTGGCCACTGCTGTCTGTCTTCAGTGGTCTTTGGCAAGAACTTCCTTTTTGTTTCTTGCCACTGAGAATTCCCCCCACCTGAGTCTTAGCAATTACAGAACAATATACAAATCACAAGTAGGCAGTGATGGATCTTCACAAACAAAGCACAGCCATTTCTCTAGGAAACAGGTAAAGAAACAAAATATTATCAGTGCCTGAGAGTCCTTGCCATGCCTCCTGGGTTACTCTTCCTTTTTCCTAAGGAGTCGTTTAGCCTGACTTTTGAAAGCAGGCCTTGATTTTATTTGTGTAGACTGGCTTCCCTTGTTCATATTATGTTTGTGAGATATTTCAGTTCCTGTACAGTTAAGTCTTATGAGCTGAACTGGCTTGGCTCATACCTGGCTGTGTTGTAGCTGTGTAGTGTTACATAAAGTGGACCTATCACAGTTTATTTATTCCTTCTTACATTTGGGCTACTCCTTGTTGGGGCTGTTAGAAATAGCTCCACTCTGAGCCTTCTGATCCGTGCCTTTCGGTGAATGCATACACACGTTTGAAAGGAGTATTTCTGAAAGTAGGTACTGGGTCATAGAGTAGATGCATGTTCAGCTCTAGTAGACACTGAACATAACCTTCCAGAGTATTTATAACATGTCTGATCTTACCTATGGGGAGGCCTACTATCTCCAGCAACGTTTGCTCTAGTGTGAGTCTACCTAGTGGGCGTGTGGTTGTATCACATTATGATTCTGTTTTGAATTTCTTAATGGCATGGAAAAAATTTTCCATTAGTTTTGATTATCATCATTTCTCAAATGACTTCCCCTCAGACCTTATCAAGTGAGTTGTCTCAGCATTTAATGTCCCCAGTCACTGATTATTGAGCGGTGCTGTGACTTCTCTTGTTTGCCTTACTCTATAAACTTGTCATTCTGTTGTCTCAGAGAGTGTCGCTCATCCAGTCACCATCTCATTTCATATCCACAGGAGTGCTTGGGGCATACTGGGCAGTGTTCGGAAAGTGTCCCAAATGTGGTGGGTCTTTTGGGCTCTACTTGCCTCATTTCATTCTTGATTCGCTGTTGAGATAGGCTGCTCATTTTTTGGCCTACCCCTCTTCCTGCTTTTGTCTTGTAAGCCATTGCCTCCAAGCCACGGCTCTTTCTTTCAGCCAGGGTGAGGTTATTTTTGTAAAATGAGAGAGTAATGACCATGACTATGGTAGGAAACTCCAGGTCTGTTTCTAATTACTTAGAATTCATCCTCATTTTAGACAATCATCCCCTAAAACCTATACAAAGATCCCAAGCTACGCTGTCAGCAAAACCTCACTTAACCCAGAATATTCTGTAATATCCTCATCCAGCAATAGCAACCCTTTAAATGAAGTGATTCCTACATATTTTATTATTTGTTATTATTGTTTAGACCGTACATCCCCATTCATAAAGTGCAAGGTCACAGAGGACACAACTTAACGTGTTCTGTCACCAAGTCAGGGGTGATATAAATGTTCAGAGCAATCTTCTCATGCCCTACTCTGATTTCATTTCAAGCCTGCGTTGTTGCTGGGTGTTGACTCTTCTTCAGAGCATGATCATTCTGTGTGTACTTCAAATAACTCCAAACTTGCAGGTGCTGAAGGTGACCGATTGCAGGGATCTTGTTTATAAAAAAAACAAAGAAGGTTAGAAGAGGGGTCTGTGGAAGCATCTTGGCCAAATTCTTTTTTCCCACACTTTTCTCCAACCTCTTACTTTCTTCCTGTTTGTTTTAAACAAAGATATCTGAGTTAATGACTTGGCCTCAGTGTTCCAGAATAGGAAGCAGGGCTGGGTTTCACTCCCTCTTTTAGCCTGACGCTCTTTAATTGTGACTGAGTTACCTTAGAAATGGCATCTCAACCCTTCCCTTCTTAGAACCAAAGTTGCACTTCACTTTGATGAAGAGAACATGGCTAGCCTGCATGTTTCAGAGCATAATTTAATGTGGAGAATTCAAGACAAGATATACTGAAACCAGTAACCATTCTATAATGGGTTTCATTTGCATTTAAATTATTCTTCAGAGTTTTTGAAGGTTAATTTAGAACAAATGACTTGTTTTTATTATTATATTAAGCCAGAGTGATTTTTTTGTTAAATTTAACAAGAGTTCTCTGAATTTCTTCAGAATCACAATGTACCAGTCTGCTGTTAGTAAGTAAAATACAGTTTTTTTTTTAAGCAAAATATCAGAGAACAAAAGTAATGACAGCCAAAAGTGTACGTTCTCAGTAAGCATATCCTGCTATAATTACATGTTGTGTGAGGAGGCTTGTCACAATAACAAGGGGAAGTCTCAGGTATGGACAAAGCCATTGTGTTTTAAGAACAATCCACCTTCTTGTTTTACGTTATTCATTTATCAAAAGAGTAGTTGGAATTGGAGCTATGCTGTTGGGAGTGTTTTGTTTTCTTGGCACTAGATGGCGGTACAGTTAGGGAAAACAAACCTTGTAGCTCTTCAGGCTCCGATAGTGAAGCTGTCCGAAAGTACAGGACATACTGCTGAAGGGAACTGAATAGGCCACGGGTGATTTCTGGAAACAGGGTCTGTGGGAGACAGATTGTGAAGAATTTAGCATTAGTGATTATTTAGCTGGTGCCTTCTTGTAGCCACATTGAAACCTGATGCATAGATGTGAACACATCTTCATATTTTGAAGTTTCTATTCTTATTCTTCCAAAAACAGTTTTTCTAAAGCTGCTTTAAGGAAATAATAATGGATAGTCTTAATAACGGATATTGCCTTACATTTAAACAGTGGCTCTTAATCTGTGTCGCAGGTGGTTATTATGATGTCTGCTCTTAGAAAGCTGGCCTGCCTGCTCCCCCACTCCCCACCACCCTCTTTATCTGCTTGTTTCTCTCCATAAGACTTGTCTTATAATGACTGTTTATGTTTATATCACACTTTCTTTATCTTAAGAGAATTAAGACTGACTCTACCTTGTGTCCTTTTCCTGTATCATTCCTTGTATGTTTGAGGATGTCCATGCTAGTGAAAGTACCCTGGCACTTGGGGGATGAGGTCCAGTTCTCTTTTTGGCTTCAGCCATTGAGAGCCAAGAGTCTTCTAGATGGATGCTCAGATGAAGTTTTTTCCAACTCTTTCCTGGTTACATGGAAGCAGGCAGAAGATGTTACTACAGGCACAGGTACACTGCAAGGCGGGAGGAAATGCTGGTGAAGGCCACCTCACTCAGTTAGTTACTGGCCATGTGACTTGGTTGACTTACTTAGATTCTCTGTCCAGTTTCGTGATCTGTGAAATGGGCCCATAGTGCCTGTCTGACTAGGTTGCTATGAGAATGAAAGGACAGTTGTAAACCTGCTTTGGTGTTGGTCATCGTGGGTAGAGTAGAAAAGGCTTTCTCATAGCTTGAGCTCAGAAGCGTCTATTCTCCTGGGGAACTGAGGCATTCAGGACTGGGGGAGTGTGTAGTCTAGCAGTTGGGGGACAGAAGAGCCTAGGCTATAGAAAGGGGCACATCAAATCACAGCAGACCTTAATTTCCTAGTTAATGCTCCCTTTTCTTCATTAGTGCTGCAAAGAAAGTAGTGAGCTAATTTAAATTCTGGTCGTATATTCTGAAGACGCTTTTCCCGTTTAGTTTCATTATCTGAACCATCAGTATTTCTTTTGAAGTGTCTAAGTGGTGTATTGAAATTTCTTACTCATTTCTCTCATTTCACATTGAATTAATGGCAGAGTATTCAAAGTGGATGGAGTCTTGGGGCTGATCTTATCCGACCTTGTCACGATACATTGAGAGATCAGAAGCCTGCACATAGGGTATTTGCTGCATACTTCTCAAGACTACATAGGGAGTGAGTGTCCAGGTTGAGGTCAGAATATGATCTTCTGAATTCCAGTTCAGCATCCTTCATAGCAGTGAGCACTTTGGTGTGTTCCCTTGTCCTCTTTCCTTTACAGGATGCATTAAACTTTATAATAATAAAATGTTCCAAATAAAAAATGCACAAACTTTAGATTTTGACTTTCAGGAAATGTTTGTTGATAAACTATTCCAGTATTACTCTAGAGGAGTGCATAAGCTCCTAAAGTGAATGTGAGAAATTGTAGCCAGAAGTTTTATCCAGTCCTGTGGAATCTCTCCCACCTGTGTCATACAGCCACTTGGACCCAAATAAACACACAGGCTTATATTATTTTTAAACTATGGCCATGGCAGGCTTCTTTTAGGTTCTCAGAGCTTATATATTGCTTATTGTCCATGGAGTATTGATTTTGCATGGTTTAGGCGCCACGGTTGGCCCTCCATTGACTATTGAAAACTCCACTCTGAGTCAGTGATGACCCTTTCTCAGGGAAATGTACATAGACTAGGCTGGTAAGGCCAGGACAGGATGTAAAGTCAGTAGCCAATACCCAACCTATCTACCTACTACAGGGACAAGTTTCTGTAAAAAGGAGTGGCCATATTGGGAAGAGGGAAGGGGTTCTATAGCACCCTGTCTCAAACTCATCTTCTGGGGTCTTGACATGGGGATTAGGTTTAGAGTCCTGGAAGAAGTGTGGTCCTGCCTATCATTAACCCATCCTTGTCTCATATTCAGTCTTCTGTAGGACTTCCTGTTAGAACTTCATGGACTCTCTTTCTGGGAAACAAGTTTCTGCCCTGTCTGGCTCCATACCCCAATCTTTCTTCTCCCAGAATGAAATTCCTGGGGATATTCTAATTCTTTGGAAACTATTGTATCAACAGCCTGATAGCCAGAAGGAGAGATACACTTGTCTCTCTAAAATGAGGTTGGTGATACTGGGGTGCCACTAACAGTCATGAAGTTTTAAAATAGTTCTCAGTCAACACAGGACTTTTTTTTTTCCTTAGGTTCTTTACTATACTAGTGAAGTTATATACAATTAAAGTTAACTACCACCATCCTACTCTGTAGAGCAGGGGTAGGGGTAGGGGTCAGCATCCACTGTGACCTGTGAGTATCGTGGTTAAGCCTGGCCTGACTGCTTCTGATCTCTATGAGCCTCAGTTTTTTCCTCACACCCAGGCCTAGCAGTCACTCCAACCTTAATGTAGCCATCCATGTACAAAGGTCATCTATGTAAAGTGTTCAGCGTACTGTCTAAAGAGATCTACAGGCTTCTCCTATTAGGAACAGAGGGTAAATTTAGAGTATGTGGGCCACATGTCTGTCTCAGTTCTTCCAATTTGTAGAGGGAGACAGGACACAGACATTGTCAGGGCATAAACAACTGTGCCAATAATAGTTTGTTTAAAGAAATAGGCAGAGGGTTAAATTTGGTCTTCAGACTGATGTTAGGAAGCTCTGGCTTGGAAGATAAAATGTATTAGCCAATAATAGCAGACGTGGTTCTAGTTTTTAAAATACTTGTTTATATTCATATTTATGTGAAAAGAGACATGGATTTTGAACTTACGATGATATTTATTTCCATATTTTACTCTATTTGAAAATAGTAAGCTTGGTTAAATAATGCTTTTACCTCCAAAGTTTTCACATTGACAAAAATAAATAGATCTACCTTTAAAAATACTTTTTGAAGTGTGTGTGTGTGTGTGTGTGTGTGTGTGTCTGTGTCTGTGTGTCTGTGTGTGTCTGTGTGAACTTCACATGTGTGTTAGTGCAGAGGCCAGATGAGGATGTTGGAATTCCTGCAGCTGGAGTTATAAGTGTTTTCTTGTGAGCCACATGATATGAGTGTTGACAATTGGACTTGGGTCTCTGGAAGAGCAGAATGCTTTCCATCCCCAAATAGCAAAAATCTAAACGAACGCTTGCAAGGATTCATTAGAAAGCTCCCGAGGGCCGACACGTTGGGCTTGCTTGGATGTATCACAGCGAAGTCAATATGTAGCAGTCTCCTCAGGGTGATTTTCCACTAGTAGCTGGCTCCATGAGCCGGGCTTGCTTGAGGTTGGTTTTTGGTAAGTGGGTCTTGTATTTCACTTTTTCTTTCGGTAGCCTGGGTAGACGTTTATCAGTTCTTACTGATCTTCTCAGAGTATCAGCGTTTGGTTGTTTGGTTTTCTTGATTGGTTTCTTGGTTTGTTTTTTTTTTTTTTTTTTTGTATGCTGGTTTTTAATATTTTAATTTTTCTGCTTTTCATTTAGGTTGTTCTTATTTTCTTAAGGCTAAAACATGACTCATCTTTCTCTCTTTCTAGTATATTCGTATGTTACATATCTCCCTATAAGCACTGTTGTTGCTTTATTGCAACATTTTGATGAATTGCTTTTTCATTTTTCTTTAATTCAAAATGTTTGAGAATTCCTTTGATATTTTCTCGTTGATCTATATGTTCCTTCAACATGTTTTGTTTAAGCTATGAGTATTTGGGAGATATTGTTTCTTTTTTCCTTTTTTTGTATATGTTATGATTTATCATATATTATGTGACATTATTTCACACCCATTGAAGCATGCTTTATGGAGAATATTCTGTGCGATTTTGAGGAGAATGCATAATCTGTCTGAAATTAAAGTAGTTACTCCCACTTTCTGTTGATTGATGTTTTTTCTACATCTCTCTGTGTTCTTTTCTATTGGATGAAGTCATCTATAACTAGGCTCAGATTCATTATACTGATGATGCTGTAGAGTGCAACTGTGTCCTTATGGATTTTCTGGCAGTTGGACCTATCCTTTTCTCATAGAGATGGTTTAGAGGTCTCCACCTGCCATATAGTGTCTTCATGCTATAATAAAATATGTGGTGCTGGAGAGTGTATAATAGAAAGGAGTTTATCTCATAGTGGGGAGGCTGAGAGATCAAGATTAGGTAGCCCCACTTGTTTGGCCTCTGGTGAGTGTCTGCTGACTATACTCTGAGAGTATGGACTGGAGGTGCAGGACACTCACATGGTAAGACATGAAGCAAGGCAGAACTAGGAGCTGGTTGCTCTTTTTAGAAATATTTCAAGAGCATGCTATGTCAGAAACATAGACACAGTTGTGTCTTCCTACACTGTCCAAATTTATTGATAACAATGAAGTCATAAGATATGGTGGTTTCATTAGTTAGAATTTGTGAGATACTTCCACTTTCCTTGGTCAAACCAAATACACTCTTTTATTCCAGTGTTTATTACTAATTTTAACTCTCTGAGCACATGTTATATATCTTACAGGGTATGTATTTGTTTACATTTATATATACGTATATACATGCGTGTCCCTCTGTGTGTGTGTTAGTTGTAGAATGGTTACAAAAAGTTAAAGAGACAAGGAGTTGAGCTACAGGAGCAAGGTGAAGTGTAAGGGTCCAGATGATGCTGAGCAGATGGGTGGATTGCAGATTCAGATGGGCGCAGAGGAAGACAGACAGGTAATTCACGTCAACAGTGGGATCAAGCCAAGTCAAAGACTCTGGGACAGTTGTGAGTTCTCTGCCTGTTGAACACTTGATGCATATACCAGGTGATGAGGTTACAGGTGGGTGGGGCCGTCTTCACCTCAGTGGTAGGTGTCTACCCCTTTATGGGGTCTAGGTGAAGATATTATACTTTCTTTGGTCTAGAGTGTCTTCATACCTTTTTAGACCTGATTTTCTTGATATGTTTTTATGTATTGATTTGCCTCTATAGTCCCAATTCTCACCCATAAATTTGTGGTGAGAAAGGGTGGTACCATTTCTACTCTTAGGAATAAGTCATTTATATCTCTTTCTGATGTAGGTGGTACTGGACAGATGGTACTTTTCACATGCTTTTCAAGGACAGTTATCCTCTATCCTCAAAATGGAGTCCGGTGCTGCTTGTAAGATGGAGTCTCTCAGAGCAAGTCTCAGTCTGCAGCAAATAAACAAAGAGTTTTATACAATATGGTACAACCTGATCTCAGCATTACTTTAATCCCTTTTGAAGGTAGGAGCCCCTAGTGACATAACCACTTTGTCACAAATCCCACTTCCTAAAGGCTTCATAGCTCAACACTATGATGGTGTGGACCAAGATTCTGGCACATGCCCCTCTGGGTTGGAGCACATCTATTTAAACCATAGCATGGGTCCTCTGTTGGTTCATTCAGCTCTGTCATGTTTCATTGTTACGTCATGTATAGTAGTGGTTGTCTTGTCTTTTTAGAGTGTTGACCTTTGTTAGTCATGCTTCTCTTCATCCCTGATAACTTCCCTTCTTCTAAAGTTTACTTTGACTGAAATTAGTGGCCACAGCCACTTTCTCTTGGGTTAGCACGGTGTTTCCTTCTTTCCCTCTCTATTTTGTCTAAATTTGTCTTTGTATTTAAAGTAGTTTTCATATAGCCAACATACAGTTTAATTTTTTTTCTTTGTGGCCACATTTTGACAATCTCTTTTTATTGATGTATGGTCATTGACTTTGAAGGTGATTATTGATATAATTGGAGTAACATCGTACTTATTGCTAATTTGTTTGTTGCTATGTTTTTTATGCATGTCTTTGTTTCTTACACTTTTCCTGTTTTGTGTTTTTAATGAAACATTTTATATGATTACTTTTCTTCTCTGTTCTTATATAAATGATACTTCTTTTAAAAAGTGCTCTGGAATTTGCAACTTATCCAAGTCCATTTTGAAATAACACCACAATACTTTATGTGTAGAGTGGACGACTTTTCCAGAGGATACAGCCTTTTTAATTTACCTCTGTCCATGGTGCAATGTGTTTAACATGCACAGATGTATGCACAGGTGTGTATGGAAATGTATAGGCTATATTGATGCTGTTGTTTTGAAAAAAAAGTAAAAGATATGACTTTATCTTCACATATACTTTCTCTACTGCTTCTGTTTTTTGTAGGTCAATTTCTGACTCATAATTTTAGTTCTTTCTTTAGATTTTAGCAACAAATCCCCCCAGGCACTCAGGATTTTTTTTTTTTTTTTTTTTAGTTTACTTTTCTATTGCTGTGATACTGACCAAAAACAACATTAAGTTGAAAAGGTTTATTTTACCGCAGAAATGATAGTCCATCATGGAGGAGAAGTCAGGGCCAGAATCAAAACAGGAACATGGAGGCAGGAATGAAAGCAGAGGCCATGCAAGAACGCTGTTTACTGGCTTGCTTTCCGTGGCTTGCTGAGCCTGCTTTCTTATACATCCCAGGATGATTTATTTGCCCAGGGGTGTTTCTGCCCATAATGGCTTGTCTCTCCAACATCAATCATAACATCAATCATCAATCAAGAAGATGCCCACACAAACTTTCCCATAGGCCAATCTGATGGAGACGTTTTCTCAGTTGAGGTTCCCTTTTCACAGATGATCATGATTTGTGTCGTGTTGACAAAAAACTGACTGCACATATGTTAACTAGTCCACCTCATTCCCCTTGTTTGCATGGAATCTGAGGGGCTGTGGCAGGTAGTTCTGACCTTTCTCCTCCAGAGAGTGCTTACTTTTCCTCTGGACTTCCTCCAGAAGTATTTCTCTATTTTAGATATTTTTTTTTCTGAAGTTTGCACAAACATTGCCCATGTTTGTTTTTGTTGTTTTTTCTTTTTCTTTTTCTTTTTTCACTTTTCTCCATCTTGAGCTCCCTGCTTCTGTGGTTTACTGTCTGACATTAGTGTGAATTTGTCAATCATTTTCACTTCAGATATCTCTTACGTTCCTCTTACTTTCTTTCCTCCTATTCTCACTGCGCGTGGCACATGCTCTGTGGATCTCTCGGAGTTCTTGGATGCTTTGTTCTGTGTATGTTCCCCACACCATCTGTGGCTTTGATATCTTAGTTTTTCAGGTTGGGAAGCTCCTGTTGAGGTATGTTCAAGTTTACAGATTGCTTCAGCTGTGTCCAGTTTACTAGTGACCTACCCAAGGCAGTTTCATTTCTGCTACCATGTTTTTTTGTTTGTTTTTGTTTTTGTTTTTTTGCATTATTTCTGATTATTTCTTAGGATCTTAGTAGTGTTTCTGCTTTCATGTTACATATGTTCACATACTGTCTACTTTTTCATTTGCATATTAATCATTCTTTTAAATCCTTTAGCTGATAGTCTCAGCCTTCTTGATATATATATATATATATATATATATATATATATATATATATATATCACCCTGGCTGAACATGGTTGACATAGACACTGAAGACTGGATCTGATGTTTTTTCCATATTTTCAAATTGTTTACTTTTCTTTTTTTATATCCTTCGTATGATTATTTTTGGTGGGTTGGGAACCCAGGAGTGAGCTATGCTATAAGGACATGCTGTTCTGGGTGAGAGAAGCTATGGTAATGTGCCTGTGGTGATATGGTGACACAGTGTGGGGGAATGTGAGCATTCTGTATGTTATGATTTATTATTACTCAGGGAGGGGGAGGCGAGGGTATCCCACGGGCACAGGGAACCATGCTGGCATGCTGGGCAGATGCAGAGGCTATGGCAGCGGTCAGTGATACACAACCCAGACTATGCATCCGGGTGGAGAGTTTATTATAATAGAGAGATAAAGAGGCAGAGAGACAGAAAGAGGGAGGGAGGGAGGGAGGGAGGGAGGGGGAGAGAGAGAGAGAGAGAGAGAGAGAGAGAGAGAGAGAGAGAGAGAGAGAGAGAAGGGGGGTTGAGCGATACACACCTTGTGGGAGTGGAGGGAGAGAAGAGAGAAATGGGCTGAGTTTTTCCTTAAGAAGAGGCTTCTATGTCAGGAAGCAGGATGGTCCCAAGGGGCGGGATCAGAATATTAACACTATACTCCTCTGGTTAGGGCTCAGTCTTGTGGTGCCCATTGCCCTGGATGGGACCATGATACTTCCATGTCCTGCCTTGGGTAGGCAGTATGGCTCGAGAGAGCTAGATTTGTTATTCCTTTCCTCCAGGCAGGTTAGACTCTGACATAACCCTGGCCAGTCACTCTTTGGATAGGGAGTTCTCAGAGTACAGCCTTGTTAGCAAGCCCAGAATGCACTGTGATATTTCATTTGGCTCTATTCTCCCCTCCCCTACTCCTGTTGCAAGTGCATGAACATTCATCCTCTTTTTTTATGAGAACCCCATGGAACTTCTGGGGGTAATAATGGCTAGAGCTTGTGTTGACCCCCATGACTCCAGGCCCCTCTCCCTGGAACTTCCATTGCAGGACTTGCCCACATTGAGCATGTATAGTTGGCCAGTTACTGTTTAGACCATCCTCCACTGTGCTGTCCCGTGATGGTTCCTAAACTAGCTGTCTACACTGGGAAGTTGCAGCTCTGTACCCATGGTCTACAACTCTAATTTCCTGATTGACCTGGAAGGAGGTGTTGATGTTTCAGTTTGTTCCTCTTTATATTTGCAGTTAATTTAATGCTGGGCTGGAAACTGGAATTTAGGGCCCAGCTCTTTGGTTCTTTGAAGTAACACCAGCCGGGGGGAGGGGTGGGAGGCAGGAGTCTCATGGAAGTCCTTGCCTTTGATAAGCAAACTTGTGTCCAAGGTAAGAGTGTATTTCATTGTAAGTAAGGCCCTCCCCTTCTGTGCAAATGACATATCCTTCCTGTATTTGGCTTCCACTTGTCCTCTCTGTTTAACAGGTGATGGCATTTGCCTACTGTGTGTCAGGTAGGCCCTGAGGCACAGACAAAGACAAATGATGCAGGTAGAAGCTGGGCTTTAGGGAATATCTTTTCCTTGTAACTTCCTTAAGTTTAACAGAAAAGGAAAGAAAAAAAGAAGTTAAAAGGGATGGTTTGTCTATTCATTAAAAATAACAGTCAGGTTTTCTTTGTTTGTTTGTTTTCTGTTTTTTTGATTTTTTTTTTTTAAGTGAGAGCAGTGAGAACTGCCTTCAGCTTTGGCTATGCAAAACTTAAGACATGACGTGATTAAATGAATGTTGAGAATATATGTAAATGCAGATGTTAAATGCTTGTTGAATGGCCTAAAAGTGTTTTCTTTTCCTGTCACCTTTAGTTGTCGAACTATTTAAAATAGTTCTTGTAGAGATTTTACATATACATTTGTGTTTGTAGGAATGTGAATACCTACTGCCACATGTTTTTAAAATAACCTGTTAAAAATCAATTTAAATAATGAAACATAGGGCCTTTAAGTGTCTTCACACAGTACTTAAGGGGTACACTTTACCATTGAAGGACAGAGCTGGAGTGATGGAATGGGATGGGTATTGCCACTTCCCAGACCCTGAGAGGCTGTAGATTTATACTGCATTAATGTAGAGCTGTTTTTAGTTTGTATTATTAGTATTTTATATTACGTTTATTTATTTATTTATTTATTTGGTACTGGGAATTAAATTCAGAGGAGTCATTTGTAGTAGAGAATTTTGTCTTTCCATTCATTGCAAATAAATACCAGTGCAGCCCTCAGCTGTGTGTAGAATTTGCTCTGGTTTTATCTAGATTTGGGGAATAGGCTAAAATAAATGATCACTAGAAACCCTTTATTGTCCCAGTGCTAAGCATTTCTTTCTTCTAGGGGCAGGAAATGCTTTTCCAGTCTGGTATTAATTCTGCCAAGGCCCTTTACAGTAGGACTGGAGTCCTTGTCTCTTCCACATTTATTTTTCAATAGCTGGGAACCTGCACGAAGCCTCTGACAGTTCAGTGATTTACCAAAGGTCATTCCCAGAATTCATGGTACTTAGAAGCTCAGCTCCTGGCCTCTGCTCATATAGTCCAAAGTTCAACCCATCTGCTCTCCTGTGTCCGATAAATATTCAGCTTGAGCAGATTCTCAGAGAACATGGAATTAATCTCTAACCCTTGGCAAATGACATTTTATTTCATTTTGAGAACCAACACTTTTAGACAGTTAGGATGTAAGTGTGAAAGAGTAAACAGAAGAATTTGAAGTTCAGTTCATTGAAGAAGATCCTCCCAATGGGGCCCAAGTACCCCAGGAAAATGATTGATTTGGGCCTTGGAGTGCATGCCTGGTATAAGGTAAAGCATGCCAGGAGTCAGTGGGCTATGCTTTTCAGATGTTTCATACATTTGCTAACAGTAGTTTGCCCTTTAGAACATACAGAAATGTTTAAACTATGTTTTGGTAATACATTTAATATTTGCACAAGATGGGATGCTTATTGTATTTTAAATGTTGATATTTTAAAATAAAATTCATATCATTCTCAAATGATATTAGAATCTAAAATTATAGAGATTTGATAATTATCAACCTTGAAGAAAACATCAATAGTCTCTATGGATAATTTTCATTTCTGAATGAGCTTGTATATTTTATTTATCATGCAATTTTTCTAGTTTAATATGTTTTTGTACTTGTAAGTTTTTCTTTGATCATTCTATTATAATCTTTTGCAGTAAAACTATGCAAATACATTTCAATGCAATTAAAATATTTTTTATATCCACGAGGCTCTAATTATTTAAAAATTTCTCCAGAGTGAATTATGATTATAATTATTAGTGGCACATACTTTATCAAACCAACATAAGTATGATGCATTTTGATAACTAATTATTAAACATTAGAAATGCTATTGCAAGTGTGACATTTAACTAAATGAAACTGGTACATCATTCACAGGGACATTGGATGTAAGACCCAAATAATCCAGGATAAGCCATTTCAGACAAGTATGTTGATGGGGTCTGAAGAAAATTGCTTTGGCCGGGTCCCTAGATTAAAGTGATTTTTAGGTAGTCAGCTGACAGTTACATGGTGATCTTTCATTAAAAATTGTTTTTATTATTCCATGTGCAGGCAGCTTGAGAATGTGGTCCTTTAATTTTGTTGAAAGCCAAGGTGTGGAAACTGTTGTTGGTTGTTTTATTTACTCTTTGACTTTGGCTCTTTAGGTGGCCTGCTACCCAGCTCCCAAATAAATCACAAGGAGGCTGATTCTTACTTATGAATGCTTGGCCTTAGCTTGGCTTGTTTCTAGTCAGCTTTTCTTAAATTATCCAATCTATATTTTGCCTCTGGGCTTTGATCATTTTCTGTTTCTGTATACCTTTCTTTACTTCTTTCTCTCTGGCTTATAATATAGCTGGGTGAGTGTCTCCAGGAGCCTTTCTCTTCTCTTTCTTGCTTCTCGATTTTTCTCTCTTCAGATCTCTCCTCCTACTTATTTTCTTTGCCTGCCAGTCCTGCCTATCCTTTCTCCTGCCTTGCTGCCTATCCTTTCTCCTGCCTTGCTATTGGCTATTCAGCTCTTTATTAGACTAATCAGGTGTTTTGGACAGGCAAAGTAACACAGGTTCTCAGAGTTAAACAAGTGCAACATAAAAGAATGCAACATATCTTTGCATCATTAAAACAAATGTTCCACAGCATAAACAAATGTAACATACCTTAAAATAATATTGCACAACAGGAACCCACCTGCCTTCAGAAAAAACTTTAAGACCTCATTAAAATCATTTGCTTTTTCAGTTCCTGTGAAGTTTCCTAAAAAGCTTTACCTGGACTAGAGAGAAGGCTCAGCAGTTAAGGATACTTGTTACTCTTGCAGAGGACCTGGAATTAATCAGAAACTTTTGTAACTCCAGTTCCAGGGGATCCAGCAGCCACTTCTGGTCTACAAGGGAACCAGGTACCATGTGGTGCACATATAAATTTCTTAATAAAGAAAAATAAAATAAAATAAAGTAAAAAATAAATCAGCACCAAAAAAAAAAAAAAACAACCCCAAAAGAAATTTTTTAAAAGGCTTTACCTAGACTTATGGAAGTGCTGTCAATCATACCTGCTGCTGTTCACTTTAACCCATCTTCTTAATTCTACACACTCTAGACTAGTTGGAAATACTTTCTTTTTTAAAAAAAAAATACTTTTATTCTTTGACAGTATCATAAAATATATTTTGATCGTATTCATCCCCTTCACTAATTCTTCGCAGAACTACCCCCACCTCCCAACTCACCCAACTTCATGTACTCTCTTTCTCAGTCTTTTAAATTCATTGAGTTCAATGTGTGTTGGTGGACTATAGCTAGGCATAGGGCCTGCCCTAGATTGTTGTCAATATGTGAGGTGCGCCATGCCTTTAAAGAAACTAATTTCTCTCTTAGGGTGGCAATCAAATGCCAATAGCCACTTTGCTGTGGAAGAAACTTTGTGCTCACTTCCCCTTCTCCATCCTGGGCTTTCTTCTGACTTGAGCCTGTGGAGGTCTTATGTAAGCTGACATAGTCTCGGTGAGTTCATATGTGCATCTAACATTGTCTGGAAACACCGTTTCCTGTAGCTAGAGTTTTCCTGCCTGGCCCACAGTCAGGACAAATCTCTCTCACCCGCCAGTCCCACAGCCACTCAGACCCAACCAAATAAACACAGAGACTTATATTGCTTACAAACTGTATGGCCGTGGCAGGCTTCTTGCTAACTGTTCTTACATCTTAAATTAATCCATTTCTATAAATCTATACCTTGCCACATGGCTCGTGGCTTACCGGGATCTTAACATGTGGCTTGTCATGGTGGCGGCTGGCAGTGTCTCTCTCTCAGCCTTCTATTTCCCAGAATTCTTCTCCTTGTCCCGCCTATACTTCCTGCCTAGCCAATGGCCAATCAGTGATTTATTTACTGACCAATCAGCAACACACTTGACATACAGACCATCCCACAGCAGTTTCCTTGAAATCATCCACCACCTCTGGCTCTTACAATCTTTCTGTTCCCTCTTCCACATAGATTTCTGAGTCTTGAGGGTAAAGATGTGCTAGAGCCTATTTAGGGCTGAGAACTCCACAAGTCTCATTCTCTGTATGCTAACCAGTTGTGGGTCTCTGTGTTAATTACCATCTACTGCAAGAAGAAGCTTCTCTAATGAGGGTTGAAAGGTGAGTGCACTGATCTCTGGGTATAACAGAAAGTCGTTAGGATTCACTTTTTTGTTATGTCTATTTAGCAATTTATTAGTAGTGGGTTTTCTCTAGGGACTGTGATTTTTGTAGGTTCTTGGCCTCATTGACAGTGTCAAGTATGGGTTCTACTTCATGGAGTAGACCTTAAATAAAATTGTAAAGTGGTTGGTTACTCTTGTAACATTTGTGCTATTATTACATCAAGTGGGCATCTCTTGCCAGGCATATTGTTATTATAGCTTACAGGGGTCACAGTGTGGTGAGACTGCTGATTAGTTTTCTCCTCTAATAGTACATATAGTACCTTCCACCACCATAAAGTTAGTCAGTAGAGATGCAGTTTTCAGTTGAATACTTAGTCGATGTTCTTTTGCTGTGAAGAGATGCCATGACCATGGCAACTCTTATGAAAGAATGCGTTTAATTGGAGCTTGCTTATAGTTTCAGAGGTTTAGTCTATTATCATCATGATTTGGAGCATGGCAGTACAAAGGAAGACATGGTAACTGAGAGTTCTACATCTGGATCCGCAGGCAGCAGGAACAGAGGGAGACACTGGGCCTGTCTTATGTCCTTAACCTCAAACCCTCACCCAGTCACACACTTTCTCCAACAAGGCTACACCTCCTAATCCCTCTCAAGTAGCATCACTCCTTAGGGACTAAGCATTCAAAGATATAAGCCTATGGTGGTCATTCCTATTCAACCCACCACAAATACTAATTAAATTTCTCCATGTTTCATGACTCAAATATGTGATGGATGTCTTTTGCAATAGGGTCTTACTGTCAACTTCTGGAGGGTAAGCAGTGTCAGTAGCCTGTAATGTTTGTGTGTGAGGGTGGTCTTATGGGAGCTTATTGGCCAACAAATCCAAAAGAAGTAACCCATTCCTGGTCCTGGGGGTTTTATTCAGTAACGTATGGTATCTGTTTGAGGTATTGTCTCTTCTTCATAGGGTAAACCCATTTAAACTTCTTTTACATATGTATGTTTATATTTAAGGAAGCTCTACAGTAGTAGTAGTATGTGGCTGTTTCAAAGGCCGTTGGTGTTAGGATCCCTCCCCACATTTTCTCCTCTACCCTGCCCCTTCTGTTCTCCACCCTGTTTCATCCTTCCTGTTCCATTTTCCCTGACTCCATAACACTACATTTTACTTCCTTGAAAGATCCCTTCTCTTTTATGGCCTCTTATTACTTAACCTTTGTGAGTGTTCTTTGTCGTTGTTGTTGTTGTTTTGAGATAGGGTTTCTCTATGTAACAGGCTGTCCTGGAACTTGTTTTGTACACCAGGCTGTCCTTGAATTCACAGAGATCCACCTGCCTCTGCCTCCCCGAGTGTTGGGATTAAAGGCATGCACCACCACTGCTGGTCTTTGTGGATGTTCTAAGTAAACACGTATATCAAAAGCTTAAAACCTAACATTCAGATATTTGAGAAAACCTCTAGAAGCTGTTTGTTTTTTTCCTTCAGGAATGTTTTGGTTATAGGTGTTTTATGTGTCTGTGTGTTTCCACATGAAGTTTAAGATTTTTTTTTTCAATTTCAGTGAGGAATTGTGTTGGAACTTTGATGGTGATTGTGTTCAATTCATAGGTTGCTTTTGGTGCATTTTCACAATTTAGTCTTATCAATCTATGAGTGTGGGAGGTTGCTCCATCTTCTGATATCTTCTTCGATGTCTTGAAGTTTTCATTGTACAAGTTTTGCTCTTCCTTAGTTGGATTTATTCCAAGATACTTGATGTGTGTGTGTGTGTGTGTGTGTGTGTGTGTGTGTGTGTGTGTGTGACTATTGTGAATGGCATTGTTTTACTTAATTCTTTCTTGGTTTGTTTGTTGTTTGTACTAAGAAGGCTACTGATTTTTGTGTATTAATTTTATATACTGCTACTTTGCTGAATGTATTTATCAGCTATAAAAGTTTCCAGGTGGAATCTTTAGGGTGTTTTATATATATAGAACCCTGTAACCTGTGAAGAAGAATACTTTGGCTTCTTCCTTTCCTATTAGCATTTGCTTTGTCTCTTTCACTTGTCTTACTGCTCTAACTAAGACTTTAGGCAGTATATTGAACACATATGGAGAGAATGGATATTCTGATCTTTGTCCTTATTTTAATGGGAATTTTTTGTGTTTCTCTCAGTTTAAAACCATGTTATCTATGGATTTGTTGTAAATTGCCTTTATTATGTTGTGATATGTCCCTTGTATCCTTAGTATTTTCAGGACTTTTTATCATGAAGGAGTATTTAGTTTTGTCAAAGGCCTTTTCTGCATCTCATGAGATCATGTGGTTTCTGTCCTTTATTTATGTGGTGAGTTACATTTATTGATTTACGTATGTTGAATCATCCCTGGATCTCTAAGATGAAGCCTACTTGATCATGGTGGAGAATCCTTTTTATTTGTTCCTGAATTTAATTGGCAAGTATTTTATCCAGAACATTTTCTATGTTCATTAGAGATATTGGCCTGTAATTTTCTTTTGTTGGGTCTTTGTCTGGTTTTCTTATGGTAATACTTGCTTCATACAAAGAATTTGGAAACATTTCTTCAGTTTCTATTTTACAGAACAATTTGAGGAGTATTGGTATTAGGTTTTTTTTTGAAGGTCTGGTAGAATTCTGCATTGAATCCATCTGGCTCTGAGCTCTTTTTAGTTGGTAGATTTTTAGTTAGTACTTCTGTTTCATTAGATGTTAGGGGTCTGTTATTATTATTTATTTATTTATTTTGATAAAGAGTCTTGCTAACTACATCAGGCTGGTCCAGAACTCTTGACCCTCTACTTTAGCCTCTCAAGTGCTGGGATCATAGATGTGAGCCATTAGGCCTGTGATAGTATTGATAATTGAACCTAAGGTCTTGAGCATAGTAGGTAAGTACTTTACTATTGATGTACATTCTCAGCCAGCGATGCATATCTATATTTTGGACTTTAAGTGCTCACATCTCCCCCTACCTTCACCTCCGTGTGTGTGTGTGTGTGTGTGTGTGTGTGTGTGTGTGTGTGTGTATGTGTGTGTGTGTTTGAAAACTTCTGACTTCGTTCTTCACTTCTAAAGAATATGTCAATATTGATTTCTGTGTCATATATGACATTTATTGTTTTCTGATACTAAGCTACTTATATGAGGAGAAATAAGTATAAGCCTTCCTGTGACTTTGCTGCCTTAAAGTAAGCTAAGTCTGTCTTCAACATGTCTTTGGTTCTGTTTGCCAGGCTTTGGGTCTCTGGTGCATCTAAATTCAGAGTATCCCGACACAGGCCAGAGTCCCAGATGCTGGCATCAGGTTGGCTCTCAATAATAGTACATGTGAGACAGGAAAGCCATGCCTTGTCATATGCTTTGGTTGTGGAAGTTTAGATTATCCTACAATAGAGCTTTTCTCTTTGAATGGCACCTTGAATGCCCTGGGAAAACTGCAGTATGTCCTCTCTTAAGCAGAAAAGGAGCAGTAGGAGAATACAAGTGTCAGAGAAGAATGTCTAGGTTGCTGAGGCATCGCAGGTCGTTCTCACACGCCTGTGGACCTGTAGAAATTGAGGATCTAGAAAATAATTCCCATGTAATATCCCATGATTAGCATTCTCTGCCCCAGTCCTTAACAAAATTCTAGTTTGAAGAAAACTGCTTTGAGAATGTGATGTTCAGTTACCCCTATATATTTTAGTGGGCCAAAAGCTTGTTAAGGCTTTGTGTCTCTCCTCAGAATGCTGCACAGTTCTGTGGGTTTATCCCTCTACATCACAGTTTCTGTTTATTACCTGTGTCACTAAAATTGGGCGCTAATGATGCTAAATTGGGAATTATTGGAAGACATTGGCTAATCAGTATTCCATTAAGAAGCTGGTGTGTAATTTTCAGAACTCTGTTGTCATTGTCTGAGTCCTCAGTGTGCTTCCCAGTTAATTGTGGTTTTCAGTCACTGCCACTCTGCTTTTTAAATGCGTGAGTTACAAACCACCTTCACTTTGGCTTCAGTAGCAGTGTTCAGTTGTGTGAATTTAACCTGCCCATATGTAGTGATGGGGAAAATAATTTGGTTAAGAAGATAGGATGTGATTTGGTCATTTCCTGATTGTTGATTTCCTACTGTTGGAGGAAAAAGGAACTGTTGGTTTTATGGAATTTTTAGTGTTTGTTCTAAAAATGGAATTGAAATAATAATGATAATCATGATGATGACAATAATATGGGATAGTGATAATTTTTTTAAAAAGTCAGTTGTTGGTTTTATGAAGTCTTGAGTTCTTAGTTGTAACTCAGTTGAAGGAGGAAAAAAGTTGGAAAACTCCTGCTCCAATTATGCACAAATGATCTCTTGTTATCATTAAGGTGTATTATTATTACTAATTTTGCATAGTTTTCATTTTCTCTTTTACATTTGATTTATCATGGGATTTTCTTTTATTCTACGTTTATGTCTTCAAATCTTGTATTTCAAATCTCTCATTTTCAAGGTTTTGATTCCTATTATGTCTTATTTCCTTATTTTTATATGAAAGCATTTTATTAATATTAGGCCCTTAGTATAGGGATTAAGTGAGGCTATACATTTTCCTTTGAGTATGACTTTTATAGCATCCATATTTTGATATGTAACAGTGACATCTAGTTAGATTTTGTATAAGTTAATAAGTATTTGCAGAGATAAAAGCAAGAGAATATGAATGAATTTCCATGAAGTTTGAATTTGCTTTGGGACTTAACTGCCAGTGATCACTTTATTGTGGTATTATACTCTTAAATAGATCCCCTCCTCCCCAAGGCTGTTCTTCAATGTTTCTGTATGTAGACTGTATTAACTTAATAAACCCCACTCTGTTTCTAGTTTTGCTTCCTTGAGTGCATTTGACCTCTGTCTATTTCCTTCCTCTTTTGCATTTTGATGTCTTATCTGTTGTGTGGCAGTGTCATGTGAGATGACATGCTTCTCTTTGCATGGCAGCTTGATTGCTTGTAGGGCTCGTGATGTTTCTCTTAAGCTTAAACATGCTCTATTTTCCCCACTAAAAACTATAGCTGAGAAGAAATCTTAGAGCAATCTAATCTTGGTGACTTTGAATCAACCGTAGTATAATTTTTATTTGTATGTCTTTGAGACATTTTCTTAAGAGCAGATTACCATGATATGTATGTATTGGTTGTTTCTGTCTCACACTGTATGGATTCATAGTAAAACAACTTGAAATTTCCTTTGATAGATACTGACTTCTTCCTCTCCCAGTATTACTTACTTTCCAAATTTTATGTTCTATACTTCTTTTAAGATAGGTATTTGTGAGGTGAAACATACATGCTTTTGACCATTTTGACTCCCTAGACAATAGCTAAGTACACACAAATCTTTTGAGTCCACATTAAAGTCTAAGAAAGCTATACAAACAGTAATATTTTTGAAACTTACAGGAAAGACCCTTTGGTGCACATGTTTTAAAATGCAGTTTCTAGTTTTTGAGTCTATGGGAGACTAACAAAAATCAAATCAGAAGTAGGATGGGGGGTTGTAAAAGACAAGCCCAGGATGTCTTGCTGATTTGAAGAGGCAGCATAATTTAAACAAATTCACATATTTTGATGCCTCTGTGGCTAGGATGAAAGCCCCAGCTTGAATTCCCTCCAGGTTTCCCCACACCTGGGGTCTGAGTTCTGCTTCCCTCCTTGTGTCCTGACTCAGAAATGCAGAGAGAGTTCACAGTAAGCTTGCCTCAAGAACCCAAGAAGGGTTACTGCTCCTTTTAGGAGAGATTCCCTTAAATAAATTGTTTTAGAATATAGTTTGGGAATTTATAGAGGAAGGCATAGGGTTTTGGAAAAGTTCTTTTGTAGGGAACCCTGACCACAACTCCCAGGCACAAGGTTGGTTGGATGTGACATCAAAGTAAAGTTGTTCGTTTTTATATATGTGTTGTCTCCCTGTAGTCACAAGCTTTTGAAATCAAGGACTGAGTTTCATGCTTCTTTATATGAGTTAAATGTGGTTGAGTTCCTTGATGGTAAAGGCATAAGTCTCAAAAGTCAGACACACATCAGTATAGCTGTAATTAAATTTATATTAAATTAGTTTGGCAAGAAATCATGACTCCAGGCACTTGTTTAAAAAATGATAATCGTATCAGCATTAGGGTTGGTGAATAGGGAATTGGTGTTTGCTCAATGAAAGTTCTAGGAAGACTTCTGAATTGATTAATTTTCATTGTTGAAAGCAAGCAGACTGGATATTAGTTGTATTGTGTTTCATCCTGGAGTGAATAAAATTGCCTTTTAGAATAAGAAAACTAATACCTTCCATTTATATAACACCTTTCTTCCAAAGAGTTCAAAGCATTTTCTAGAAATCATCTCATTAATCTCTTTGGCTTTCATTCAGAGCTGCTAGCAGGGTGGATGGAAGGCGTGTACGTGTGTGCACATGTGCAGGCATCTATACGTGGGTTCCTTCCCCTCCTTCCCTTTGCTTTCCAGTCAGTATAGCTTAAGCTACTTTAAAAATCTAATCTTGGTTGGAACTTGGCATTTTGTTAAGTCTTATGTTTTAAAAAAAAATTGCATACTATTTTTAGACTATTAAGTCACATTTAATTCATGAATGCCGAGTTTTTCCAGAAAGGTACAGCTTATACTACCCATGCACATCAGACTATTAATCAAAAATTGGTATCAGAAATGTTCTTCAGGCATGGATTGCAGAAGCTTTCTGTTTAGACTTTTAAAATATAATTTGATTTCTTAATAATTGCCTTTATATTCCTGCCCACCCTTGAGTGATGAAAGCATGAGTTGTGAAAGGGGAAATTTTTCCCAATTTAGCATTTATTTATTTATTTAGAGGCAGGGTCTCTCTACATAGCTTTGACTGTCCTGGAATTCACTATGTAGACCAGAGTAGCCTCTACTTCACAGATATCTGCTCTCCTTGATTTTCTAAGTGCTGGGATTAACGAGCGTGCCACCATATCTACCAACAATTTTCCTTCACACAGAGCAGCCATCTGAAATTTCCTTGGTCATTGGTCATTTCTTTGCCAGAAGTTGCTTGTTTGGGCGGTTGCTTATACTGCATCTGTCATTTCCTTTAATTGATACTCATCTTAAGCCACTACTACCTCAGTGGCATGCTCTAACAGCAGCTGCAATTTGGTAGTAAAGTGTCTCACAGCAAAACTACACCATTTTGATCTGGGTTATAGCTCAATCTTTAATGGATTTTTTGATCAATTGATGTAGAAAGGCCTCTTGAAGCTGAAGGAAAACGATCTCATTGCTTAAAACACCAATTCTGTGGGTGAGTTCTTCTTTATCCCTAAAGGATAACAGGGGTTTGCTTGTATCTTTCTTGCTGTGATTTTAGGCCAGTGTGCAAGCACAGTGAAGCCACAGAGCTGCCCTTGGTTATTGTGTTGCCCTGTTGCAAGTCCTTGTGGATGTTAAGGATGAGCTCCTTAGCTGGGGAAAGCTTACAGCTATTCTTTCTGCACATACTGATTCCACTAGGCAAAGACTTACACGTGTTATTTCATAGTGTTCTTCATTCTGTCCCTGAGATAAGGGCTAGACAGCATTCAGTATGACCTGTTCAGGCACTGATGCTGGGAGTTAAGCCATCCTTATGTGAAACGTAAAGGCTTTATAAGGCAAAAGCTAAGTCACTACGCCTGTGTACTTTGTAACATTGCCTGGAGTAGAGGTAAAGGGCTTTTCTGACATTAAATGTGAGCCTGTAGATCAGTGTTTCTCAACCTGTGGGTCTCAACCCTTTGGGGGTCACCTAAGACTATCAGAAAACACAGATATTTACATTATGATTCATAAAAGTAGCATTAAATTACAGTTGTGAAGTAGCAATGAAATAATTTTATGGTTTGGGTCACCACAACATGAGGAACTGCATTAAAGAGTCACAGCATTAGGAAGGTTGAGAGTCTCTGCTGTAGATTGATTTTAGCAACATGAATCATTTAAATTTCATTACTAGGTAAACTGTACCCAAAACAATTTTGGGAGTACAGATGTTGCTTATGGGAATTTTGCAATATCACATGTTGTGATGGTTAATATTGACTCAACAGTATCTAGAATTGTTTAAGCCAAACCTCATGACAGAATCTAGAAATATCCAGCAGAGAAACCTCTGCTGGATTAATTGTGTTAATTTAAGTGGGAAGACTCACTCTAAATGGGACAGCACCATTCGATAGGCTGAGGTCTCAGACTACATAAAAAGGAGAAGGCAAGCTGAATACTACCATTCATTGCTCTCTTCTTCCTGATTGAGGGTATGATGTAGACAGCTGCCTTATGATCTTGACCCTATAACTTTACCACCATCATTAGACTGTGCCATTAATTGGTGAGCCAAATAACACCCTTGGGTTTCCTTCCTTACATTGCTCTTGTCTGTTAGTTTGTTACAGAAATGAGAAAAGTAATACACAATGTCAGCTGTCCTTTTCAGGGTTTTTATACTTTGTCATTTCTCAGTGTAGCACAGGTCTCATGTGGAAGCAATTGTCTATTACCACAGCTTGCTGATTTATTTCTCCACACATAGAGAAACATTTCAGTTTTTTTTAAAAACACTTTTCTAAAGTGGACTTTGGCCAAAGATCTCCCAGAACATGTATCAAAATAAATATTATTAGTCATTTGTTTTTCAACAAGAGTAAGAGGCTGCTGGGATTCTAACCTGGTACTTTTGTTTTAACTGGAGGTAGTTTGTTAATAATGGTAGTTGCTGAAAAAGAGGAAGGAAAGGATTTGTAATTTGTTAAGATATGTGGGTGGACTCTTCAGGCATCCCAGAGTAGTTCTTGGCCCAGGGCTTTAGATACGCAATTCTGTTGTGTCCTGAAGCCTTAAACTGTTGTGGGAAGGTAGGTCCTAACTACCCTGGATGAAGCTACACTCTGTAGCATTCAAAGGCCACTGAGGGAGGCAAATACCCATGGAGTCTATTGTTCCTTAAGTCAAAAGTGGCAAAAATATGGGAACAGAAGCTGTGGTTCAAGTGGAGAGTGTGTGATACTGAGAAGCAGAATGTAGGGTTATACTTGAATGCTGTCTGAAGTCATATTACTCACCTTCTAATCCAAATCTGTTATTGCTTGCTAGTTATATAATTTGGAGAAGTTACTTACATTTTAGCTGGTACAGTGTTAACAGTCCCTTGGTGTCTGTTTCCCTTTTGAAACCTTTGTCCAGGATCATGATGATTAAGAAAGCACCTGGTTGTATACATTTTAGAAAGATGAGTTTGTTGTACACTTGCATGTTTTTACGTACATGTATGTGTGTGTGTTACACACATGCATGTGTGTAATATATATGAGGCTTAATTGGAATAAGGAAAGCAGTCCTGTGTCTGCTTTTGCTAGAAGGCGTGGAAAGCTTGTTCTGATAGCATTTTTTTGGTTCGAAGACGGAAAATTAATCAACTGTGAGGCATCATTTTCATGTTGAATTTCAGAATTGAAGTAGTGAAAAGCTTTGTTCCAATTTAGTCCCCCATAGAAATGTGATTCTGCCAACTCTTTACTTACATGAGTAAAATGTGAGCTTGAATGGTAGATCCCAGAAACTCTTTAGATTAGGCTTTAGACCGTCAGAATTATACCTCGACTGTCTCATTCTAGTTCTCAGTAGGAATGATTTATCAAACTAAGTTTTTTTTTGGGGGATGGTATTAACCTTTATTGAAGGACATTACAAGAAATAGCCAAAAAACAGGATGTCATTAATGATTGGAGGAACTATTAAGGACAGGTCCTGTGACAACTGATAGTTGTCTCTTTGTATTGGTGAATTAATTTAGAGTCAAAAGTTTGTCCTACCTTGTCTTAATTGGGGTTTCTGTTGCTGTGAAGAGACACCATGACCGTAGCAACTCTTATAAAGGAAAACATTTTATTGGGGTGGCTTACAGTTTCAGAGGTTTAGTCCATTATTGTGGTGGCATGCAGGCAGACATGGTGCTGGAGAAGGAGCTAAGAATTCTACATCTTAATCCACAGGCAGCAGAAGCGACTCTGTACCACACTGGCATGGCTTGAGCATATATAGCTGCAAAGCCAACTCCACAGTGACACACTTCCTCCAAGGAGGCCACACCTATCTCAGCAAGACCACACCTCCTAATAGTGCCACTCCTTATGACCAAAGATTCAAACATGAGTCTGTGGGGGGCATTCCTGTTCAAGCCACACAACCTAAACAGCTACACTTTATAGTGTCCTCTCCTTCATATAGCCCACTGCTCTTCGTTTCATTTTCCTCCTTATTTTTAATATTCTTCTTTCTGTTCTTATTATGTATAAGCTCTTATTTTGAATAGTCTCTCTCTGTAGCCAAAGTTGGCTTTGAAATCGTGATGCTTGTCTCTCAGACTCAGAGAGCTAGAGTTTTAGGCCCAGCTACTCTGTGCAAAACAGGTTGTATGTTAGAGCTGAGGTACTAAGAATATGTGTGCAATTTAGCTCCCATGAGCTCTTGGTTTGGGAAACAGTCGATCTTTCCTGGCCAGTGATTTCATTGGCAGTTGTAGAATGATGAGCTTTGATAACTTCATCCTTCCTTCTAGATTGCCTGGCAGTCTCTGCTAGTGTTGTCACCAGATCACACTTTAATCCACTAAAAAGACAGATGAATACTTACCTTTTCTATTCATAACATTTAAAGTAAGAAGTTGGTTTTATGACTACTTCAAATATTTTCTTTCCCTTTGGACTTTTTTTTCTTATTTATTTATTTATTTATTTATTTATTTATTTATTTATTTATCTTATTTTATTTTTTGCTTTTACCACAGATTAATGAAATTTCTAAGATTTGGAGTTTTTCACTCAATTTCAGACATTCTTCCTTTTTGATGTACAAATTCTAATGACCATTCAGTGGCTGTTTTTCAACCTATACCTTTGTATACCCTTATCAGCCTATGCCATTGCACACCCTTACAAATCTTTAAAAACTTTTTACCCTCTGTCAGAACAGGTATCTCAAGCACATATTGGAATCAGCCACGTCCTCAGCTAGCTCTGGATCCTACAGTGAAGAATGTCAATAAAAGCCAGGCCCTGTATACCAGGGTCTCATGCTTTTGGATGTTATTGCTTCTGAGGCAGTAAATTCAGTGTTTGTGTTTAATTTGACTTCATAATTATAATCTTTCCCTTGACTCTGAGCATCTTAATTCCTAATGCCATTGATAAATAGTTTGATTTATTCTATTTACATCTTTATTTGGCTACAAATCTTCCTTAAGACACGCAGTCTAAGGATAGAAAATCTACAAAGATTTCTAACCCTTGTTCAGTAGCTTTATCATTAGTACTGGTCATGCTGGTTTCAAACAGCATCCAATAGGCAATGGAAGAGTGAAGTCGTTCGTCCATGGCTCAATGGTCTTAGGAATGAAGGTAAGTATAAAAGTCAGATTCATCTGTGTAACTTTCCTCTTGACTTAGACTGTATAATTGCATGTGTGTATACACCAGATGCGCACGCACACACGCACGCACGCACGCACACACGCATGCCTGTGTTAGTCAGACTCTTCATTTCATTGACACATACACAAAAAAAACAGTTTTAAAGTACAAAAACTCATAATAGTTTGTTTTGTCTCACTGCCCTACCTAGCCTTTACTTTGGACTTGAAATCAGACTATCACAGTAGTAGAAGTGGGTGGCAGAGAAGTCTGGTCAACATCATGGCCATCAAGAATCCAATAAAGAGAGGAAGGGTCCAGGGCAAGATACACCCCCTAAGAGCATACTGCCAGTTCTTGGCTCTATCTCCTAAAGTTCCTAGGGCCTTCCAAGATAATTCAGTAGGCCTCCAACCTATGAGCCTGTGGGGGACATTTTATATTCAAACCATTATATACACATGCCTCTTAGTTTATATATCAAATTTCATCTGTATATAGCTTTGTATATTGTATGTATATTATGTAATTTAAATTCTAAAATTGAATACTGTAATGTACTATGTGAGTAGATATTTTTTGTTATCACTTAATTATATTTCTGGGTTTTCTATTAAAAAACAAGAGTATAAACGTGCATTTATAAAGCAAAGGAATGTGCATTTTTGTCCTGCACTCACTATGACTGTTCTACACACTGCTGTTCTCATAGAAGTAGAATTCCAGGTCTCCTTAGAGATTTCCTTTTTCTTAATTAACATTTTGCACAGTATATCATTAGGTGGATGTGTGAATAGATAGATTACACAAAGATTTTTTAAATAATGTTTTTAAGACTGTCATACATATTTTGATCATATTCATTTGCCTCCCTCTATTTTTCCAAGACCCTTACCTATCTTCTTACCCACTTAACTCATGTTGATTTGCATTGTCTCCCTCCCTCCTTCCCATTCTCCCTTCCTCCCTCCCTCTCTCTCTTCCTTCCTCCCGGTCTCCTTCCCTTTCCTCCCTTTCCCCTCCCTCTCTGTTCCTCTCCCTTCTTCTCCCTCTTCCTCTCCCCTGACAAATGCATGGAGTCGTTTGTGTAGGCCAACTAATTCCTGGACGTGGGACCTGTCCTGAAGTGTGGTTGATATACCAGTTCTTGTGAAGAAAACTGACATTCCCTCACCCAGCAATGAATTGGTAAAAGCGACTTGGCTGAGGTGAAACTTCATGTTTCTCACCTCTTCTCCATGCTGGTGTTTTGTTAGGATGGAGCTTGCACAAGTCTTATGCATGCTGCCACAGTCTCCATGAGTTCATATGTGCATCTGCTCTGTATTGTCTGGAAAACACTGTTTTCTTGAAGACATCCACCACTTCTAGCTTGTACAGTCTTTTTGCCCCCATTTCCACATAACCCCTGAGCTCTGAGGGAAGAGGTATGGTATAGACATTCCATTTAAGGCTGGCTACTCCCAAGTCTCTCATTCTCTTCATGTTGACCACTTGTGGTCTTCCATGTTAATTTCCATCTATTGAAGAAGAAGCGTCTATGATATGGGTTAAGTGATGCAAAGCTCTATGGACATAGAACTAAACCATTATGATTTGTTTTATTGTTATATCCATTTATTAGAACATTAGTAGTTGGTTTTCTCCTAGGACCCATCTAGCCCCAGGTTCATTGACAGTGTCAAGTATGTTGTGGTGAAGGCCTTAATTCCAATAAAAAAGCATTTGATTACTCCCATAACATTTGTACTACTATTGTACCAATGGGCAAGTTGTTTTTGTAGCTCTTATCATTCATAGCTGTGTGAGATTGATGATTACTTTTCTTCTCTGATGGTGTGTGTAGCACCTTCCACAATTATGAACACTAATAAGTAGAGATGAAGCTTCCAGTTGAGTTCCAGCTAGACTTCTCAATGTTCTGTGATGTAAGTCTGTGATGTTTTCAGCAGTAGGCTCTTACTGCAACTTGTAGTCCTGACTGGCCTGGAACTCACTATATAGACTAGGCTGGCCTCAGATTCACAGAAATTGCTTGCTTACCTCTGCCACCCAAGTTCTGAGATTATAAGTAAGCACCATCACTCCTGGCAGAATTTAATTGTTGGAATAATACCAGTTTTGTAAGGTGTAACTGAATAACATGAAAGTCCTTTCAGATTTCCTCCTGAAAATTAACAGAGAGAATTCTAGAAATGAAGTTGCTGAGTCAATGATACATTCATTTAATTTAAGATCAGTATCAGCATATTCCTTTCTGAGGTTTTGTTTGTGTACAGCTTTTTAGCAGTGTTGTCAAAGTATAAAATTTGGCTGCAGTGGTAGGTTAGAAATGGATTTTAACTCTAAAACTGTTAGAGAAAAAATAGGAAAAATACTTAATGGTATAGGCATAGACAAAGCAAGACAAGGCAAGGACTTTCTAATCAGAACTCTAGCTACTCAGGAAATAATGCAAACAATAAATAAATGTAACCCTGTGACATAAAAAGGGTTATTCACCAAAGGAAAGCTGATAATCAAGTGGAAAGAGAGCTTACAAAATGGTGTAAATCTTTGCTAGGATTGAAATTAGGAGAAGCTTTTATTTATGGAGTTACTAATTATGTTTCCTTTATAAATTACTTACCTGTTTCTATATATTTCCTATTTTTCCTTTTCATTTTTGATCATTCTCCTTTCCTAGGATATAATTTCTATAAAAATTAAAAAAAATTCTTATGTTTTTAACTCTCATACAAGTATCTATTATCTATTAAGCACTCCCATCTCACCTCTCCCTTTGCTAGCTCAACCTAGTCCAGTTACTTCCTTTGTTCCCCTGGATAGTTGAACTTCTACTTTGATGTCAAATACTCATATATGATATTTGTATCTGTATAAAATCTAGGAATCATAAATGAGAGAAAATATATAATATCTTTCTGAGTATAATTTAATATGATTATCCCCAGTTGCATCTGTTTACCTACAAAAAAACCATAAATTTACTCTTTCTAGATGAAAAAAAAATCCATTTTGTATATAAACCACATTTTTCTTATCCATCTCTTGGTTGGTGGACAAGTAGGCTGATTCAGTAACTTACCTATTGTCAAAAGTTCTGCAGAAAAAAATATATGTGAGTATCTCTGTGATATGTTGACTTGGAATCTCTTGAGTAAATACTTAAGAATCAGCTAGCAGAGTCCTATGTTAGAGAACCCTCCATACTGACTTCTAGAGTGCTTGGACTGGTGTGCATCCTGCACAAACACTGTGTGGGGGTCTCTTTTGTCTGTATACTCATCAACATTTGTTGTTCCTTGTTTTCTTGAATGTCATCCTGACTGGCACAAAATGAAATCTCAGTGTAGTTTTGATTTGCATTTCTCTACTGGCTAGTGAGGTTGAACATGTTTTCATAGAATTGTTGGCTTTTTGTATTGTTTTGAGACCTGTTTGTTAATTTTATTAGCTCCTCATTATCTGATTTCTTGTTCAGATTTTTAATTTTTTTTGTATGGTCTATTTATCAGTCTTGTGTTGGACATATAGCTAGCAAAGATTTACACCATTTTGTAAGCTCTCTTTCCACTTGATTATCAGCTTTCCTTTGGTGAATAACCCTTTTTATGTCACAGGGTTACATTTATTTATTGTTTGCATTATTTCCTGAGTAGCTGGAGTTCTGATTAGAAAGTCCTTGCCTTGTCTTGCTTTGTCTATGCCTATACCATTAAGTATTTTTCCTATTTTTTCTCTAACAGTTTTAGAGTTTGAGGTCTTATGTGGGCTTATAACACTTAGAGTTTGTGTTTATGCAGAGTGAATTATAAGAATCTAGTCTCATTCTCCTACATGTGGATATCCTTTTGTCTCAGGCCATTTGTTGAAAAGGTTGTCTTCTCTCTGACAAATGAGATGGTTCATACCCATGTGCTTATGGGTGACACTCCCTGAACTGATAGGTTTGTTAATAAGAATAAAAAAGAGGACTTGGATTTGGGAGGGGAAGTGATACGGGGATCTAAGGAAAGCTGGAGGAAGGCAGTGATGGGTGTATATGATCATATATGTTATAAATGTATAAAACTTTCAAAGAATATTATTCCAAAATCCAGGTGACTATATCTTCTTGTATGTATATTTGGACTTTCTGTTTAACTGACTTACATGTCTGTTTTTGTGCCTTTATCATGCTATTTTTATGATTGTGGCCTTGTAGTATAATTTGAGTAGGCATGTTGGTACATCCAGCTTAATTTATTTATTTGTTTATTTATTTTGCTTAGGATTGCTTTGGCTATCCAGAGCCTTTTGTTCTTACATGTATTTTTTACTATTTTTGTTAAGAATGCTGGAGGAATTTTAATGAAATTGAGTTGGATGTGAATGTTGATTTTTATAAGATAGCCATTTTTGCATATTAATTCTTTCATTCTATCAGCATGGGTGTTTCCATTGTTGCATATCTTTAGTGTTTTAAAGCTTTCTTGTGGAGGTCCTTCCATTCCTCTTTTAGATTACTTCCAAGTTTCCATACCACTGAAGAACCATGAATGGGATTGTTTCCCCGATTTCCTTCTCAGTATGTTTGTTATTGGTACATAGGAAGATACCTAACCTTTTGGATGTTAATTTTATATCCTGCTGAAAGTACTTACCAGATATAAGAGTTTTCTGGTGGAGTATTTGAGGTCTTTAATACAGAGAGTGATATTGTCTACAAATAAGTACATTTTTGCTTCTTTTTCTAACTGTATCCCTTTTATTTCTTTTTCTTATCTTACTGCTCTAGCTAAGACTTTAGTCACTATTCTATTGAATATCAATGAAGAAAGTGGGCAGCTTTTCTTATTCCTAATTTTAACAGAAATATTTTGAGTTTCCCTTCACTTAGTAAAATGCTGGGTAAATGTTAGTCATGTATAGCCTTTATTATGTCAGAAATGTGCTCCTTCTGTTTCCAGTCCCGTCAGGGATTTTGTATTTTGTCAAATGCAACTGTAGAGATGATCATGTCATTTCTAATTGTGGTAGTTTGTATAATACCTGCCATAAGCTCATATATCTGAATGCTTAGTTATCAGGCACTATTTGAGAAGGATTAGAGGGATTAAGAGGTGTGGCCTTGTTGGAGGAAATATATCACCTCTCTCTCTCTCTGTCTCTCACTCTCTTGCTCAGCCTGAGCATCATGATGTAGCTCTCAGCTACTGCTCTAGCGCCATGAATGCTGCTAAGCTCCTACCATGATGATAATGGACTAAACTTCTGAAATGTATAAGCAAGCCCCATAAATGCTTTCTTTTATAAAAGTTGCCTTGGTCATGTTGTCTCTTCACAGAAAAAGAACAGTGACTTAGACACTGTTCTTAAGTTAATTTATGTGATATATTACATTTATTTATTTGTATATGTTGGAACTGCATATTTGAAATGAAACCAAGTTGATCATGGAAAATGATTTTGGTATGTTCTTGAATTTGGATGACAAATTCTTTATTGAAAACTTTTACATCAAAATTCTCATTGAGGAGATTCGTTTGTAATTTTCTTTTGTTGTTGATATGTCTCTGTTTTGGCATAGGGTAATACTGGCTTTATAAAAATAATTTGATAGCATTCTTTCCTTTTCTGTATAATGGAATAGTTTAGGAAGTATTCCTTTAAAGATCTGATGGAATTCAGCACTGAATCTGGGTCTAGAAATTTTTAGTTGGGAGATTTTTGTTGTTGTTGCTGCTTCAGTCTCATTGCTTGTTTTATAGATCTCTTAAAATTGTGCATCTCATCTTGGTTTACTTTTGTTAAGCTATAAACATCTACTTTTCTTAGTTTGTCTAATATAGTGGAGCATAATTTTTTAAGGTATTTTCTAATTCCAATATCCAATTTCATTGTTATCTGTTTTAAACTCTCGCTTTTCAACTCTAGTTTCATTAATTTTTTTTTTTCTTCTTCTTTCTCTCAATAGTTTGGCTAAGGGCTTGCCAGTATTGTTTATTTTTTCAAAGAATTAACTGTAGATAGATTTTTCTCTGGACTGCCCACTCACATAAAATGACCCAGCTACGTACTACTAATTATGAAAGCTCGGCCTTAGCTTAGTCTTGTTTCTAACTAGCTCTTATAAGTTAAATTAACCCATATTTTTTAATCTACGTTCTTCCACATGCTCATTACCTCATCTCCTTTATGCTCATCCTGCTTCCTCCATGTCTGCCTGGTGCCTCCGCCTTCCTTCTCCCCAGAGCTTTCTGTTGCCAGAAATCCCACCTAACCTCTTCCTGCTTAGCTAATGTCCATTCAGCTCTTTATTAAACTAATCACAGTGACACATCTTTACAGTGTGAATGAATATCCCACAAAAAGCAACTATTTGTTTATTTATTTTTGTAATGTTTCTTTCTTTTCTATTTCATCAGTTCTGCCCAGATATTAATTATTTCATGTACTGACTCTGGGTTTGGTTTGCTGTTGCTTTTCTAAGGCTCTAGATACATTGTTATTTATTTGTGATATCCCTATTTTTAGTGTAGTCACTGTGGTTGTAAATGTTCCCCTTAGGACTGCTTTTGTTGTATTAACTATGTTTCAGTATTCTGTCTTTTCATTTTCACTTGATTCCGAGAATTTTTTTCAAGTGACCCATTCATCCTTCATTAGTGTGTTGTCTCATCTTAATGCGTTGCATTGTGAAGGTTGGCCCCACCCCAGCACATTCCTTCATGATATGTCTTTGAAAACTCTGGCTCCAATCAGGTTTCTACCTTGTTCAATACTTCAAGGTTCTGATTGATCAGTCTCTCCTAGGGGAATTCTGCTGGCCAGGTTTCATTTTATGGTGCTGTGACACTTGCTCTGAGTTTCCCTGGAGTGTGGTTCATAGAGGTTGTAAAGAAGCACTGTACTACTGAGCTACCTCTCCAAGGCAGCAGCCATTTTTTTGTATTGAATTTTTGTTTTTTTTTCTTTATTTTTTTTTATATTTTATGTGTATGATGCATGTCTATATATTATATGCATGCAGTGCCTGTGGAGGCCAGAAAAGGACCCTGGATCCCCTGGGACTGAAATTATAGAAGGCTGTGAGTTGTCATTCGTGTTAGTAATGGAACCCAGTTCCTCTGGAAGAGCAGCCAGTGCTTGTCACACCTGAGACATCTCTCCAGCCCTGTCCCAGAAGTAGTTTTAATAGATTTACTACAATTTTATTTCATGACTAGATTTTGTATTATAATTAGGAACTTTATTTTGTGATTATAAAGCATTTTATTTTATAACTTTTTAATATTTAAAACTTTAATGTACTTAGACTCATTCTACACAAAGTCTGAACTTGATTCTATCTCCCAAAGGTTATCAGATGTCATAACACATATTTACAACTGGTTTTCTCATGTTGCAGTGCCATCCAGTGTTTAATGTATTTAGGTCTAGTTCTCTTTTAGACTTTCTCTGTTGCATGCTTATTTATTTGTGTCATTTGGTTTTTGTTATTCAACTTGATGCTGTTGAATGTCAAGATCCAGATAAATATGCTCTTCTGGTTTCAATTTTTCTTATATATCATTGCCATTAATTTAATATTGATTCTTTCTGACTCTGTTTGTCTTAGGTCCCTTCTGGGTTTCCATAGTTAACCCGTAAGGAGGTAATTAAATTAGAACTTGCTCTAACTATTGACAAGCCACTATGAATGGCTTAGCTCTTTGCTGTTGGCTTAGGTGCTGCTTATGAATCCACATGTATTTCTGCATCCTTCCTTGTATGTAGTTTGTGTTTCCAGGATTTATCTAGGTGTGTACTTGTGCTAGAAGCTACTTTTATAACATCAAGTTTATAAAATATTCCCTGCCCCTTTTCTGTAGCCTAGACTACATCTATTCGTTCTAAACGTGCTCCACAATGAAATTAACTTAGAATTTCTTCTCAAGTCTTTCTTTCCTTGCATCCCCACTTTTGATCCCTTGTGTCTATCTAGTCTTTGACTTTGTATTCTTAAATAAGGTTTATCAGATTAAAGTGCTACCCTTGAGTCTTAAATAAAAATCTTCCTGTTAAAGTGGCATCCTTCCTGCCTTGGCTGCTACCTGCAAGGTAGTCTATGTGTGTACACCACTCATATGGTATCAGTCCCCATTTTGTCCCCTTGTCTGGTGAGGCCTTAGCTTTAGCCATTTATGATTTGTCAAGAGGAGTGTTAGTATACTCCATGCTTCCCACATGGCCGAGGTGCTTTTGTTCCCCTCTCCCTGCCCCTCACTATTCCATGAGATGTTTGTGTGTCTCTTGGGTCCAGCAGCATCTTCTGGTTGGTGCCATACATGTTACCCACTAGAAGGCCAGATAACAAGTTACAATTACAAAAATGTCTTCCCTAAATACATTAGCTATGTGTGATACCAAATGACTGGCTCTTGTTGAGTCTCTCATTTGTATCTTTTAGATGTACTTCCTATATGAATATGGAAGACAGCTTGCAGAGTATATGCTGACAAGCTTATTTTCTATAGAATGTGGAAGAGACATTGACATACAGAATGACCCAAACCTGCTCAAGAATGTGTAGGAATTGCAGAAGATGATACTGTCATCTGAGCCACACCATACTCCATTCATGCTTACACATTGCCTGTCATTGAAAATAAATTGTGCTAATAATCCCAGGGTAAGATATATCCTGCTCATCATTTTCCGTTCCACTCTCCAAGGAGTGGTGCTTTCAAGCCTCTTGAGTATTGAACTCCTGTCATCAAACTGAAGATCAAAATGTGGATCTGAAATATGACTATGTCTGTTTCTAAATGCTGCATGTCTTTTTGTTTAAAGCTCATTTAAACCCGACATCACCTCTTGAGTAGATTTCATGTACCAGGCAGGTGCTGTGAAGTACTGGGTTACAAAACTTGAGTGAGAGGCTGTCCCCATGCTTAGAGAATCACAGCCGAGGGAGGGAGACATTTCTTAATTATATTATAGACAGACAGAAAGAGCAGTGTAATAGAAAGCCTGAGCAGAGCATAGACCTGCTGGGCAGATAACAAGGTTGTGTGTGTGTGTGTGTGTGTGTGTGTGTGTGTTTGTCCATCACAATATGTAAAAGCATTTACTTTCTTTCTGTAGCATAAATGCAGCATGGAAACTTTTTTCCTATGGGACACAGGGTTAGCTGTGCCTCCTTTTGCCTGTTTCCGTTGTCTCTATTATGTGCCCAGACATAGTGAGCTTTGGCCTGCTCCTCTACCTGGCTGTGATGACAGCTGTGATAACTGATGAGAAAAGACTGGCATCAGTAGGGATAGTGGGATCTGAATCCTGAAATAAACTAGACTGTCTTAGGAAGGCCATTCTTCTTACCAAAACTGACAACAGTGATGTGGAGCTTCCTGGAAAGAAGTTGTCCTTCTGTCTGACCTAACTGTTTTTCCTCAGACACCTTCCATGATTGTATTGATGCAAAATTTTTCAGCATTTGGCTCAGTGACACTGTTTCTAAATTCCAAAGTATTGGCTAAACTTTCAGTTTGTTTGGCATTCTATTAACATTTCAGCAGGAGGCAGATGAGGATGAAAGAGCTGCTGTTGGTTTATCTGTCCCCACCTTAAGCCAGTGCCTTCCTTGAAGCTTTAAGTCGGGTGCATTTTCAGTGGGCTTTTCCTATCTATCATACTTCCTCCATCCCAACCGTTTATCCCTCACCTTCTCCATCCTCATCTTCCTTTTCCCTCTCCTCCTTCTCTCGCCTACTTTCTCCTCCTTTCCTCTTTTCTTATTACAGGGCCTGAAACTTGTGATGCTCATGCCTCTTCCTCCAGACTGCTTACTGAAGTGAGTATAGGCCGTGATCCAACCCCTTCACACCTTTCTCTTGATGAAATTGTCAGTTACCTTCTTGGACCACTTACCTCCTCCTTTGCCCAAAGATCTCTGGAGTTGGAAAGCAGGTCTCTGATCTAAGTTCAAGACAGCAATCAAAGGCATAGCAGTATTTTTTTTCCCCATCAGAATGAGTCTGTGATTTGTTCCTTGTCTGCAACACTAACTGGTTACTGAACTCGGAGTGGAGTCTTTTATAGGCATAGTAAGTTTTGTTAGAGCAAGGAGAACTTAAAATGAACACACACAAAAAGTTTTAAGTGTCCCATATCTAAGGCAAATCAAATAAGCCCCTGAAGAGATGTATTTAGCTCTTTGCTCTTTTCATGTGTTCAAGCATGATCCGTGATTTCAAGGGCTTTAAAAAATGCTCACTTAGTTTCCAGGGGAGCAGGCATTTCATGTTGGAGTGCTTGCCTGGTGCTTTACACTGGGAAGACCCATTTAGAAAAGATAAGGTGCTGTAGAAAAGGTAATGTGGGGCTAGAGCTGGTGAATGTGAGTGGATTGTTGTTTTTTACTTCTAGTATTTTCTCAAACTTGCCCATGAGTTTTATATAGGTGCACATTCTATCCAAGCTGCACAGCCATCAGAAATCCAGCTTTACTTAGTGTGACTACTAAATTATCCTAAATTAATACAGTACCTAAGATTTAAGTGCTATATTCTCCTGTAATTAGATCTAGCATCTAGAATCTCAGCCTTTTAGGTAACCTAATCTGGTAGCTATATTCCTACATACTTTTTTTTTTTTAAAATTGAAGATATAGTCTATTTTAAGGAATTGTTCTAATTTTTGTAAATTTCCATTCCTTAACATCTCTATATTTTAATTGGGTTAATAAAGCACAAATTGACCACATTATCAGGGCATATGGGGATGCAGACGTAAAATGTCACCATGGGCAAGAGTTAATGGAATCAAGATGGAGTAGGAGAAACTTGAAGCCCTGAGGTGTGCAGTGACATTTAAAAAATGTCTTCCGAAGCCAGACAACCGGTTCATTAGATTAATTAAAGTGAAAACTAACCCCAATCTGGTGGCTTGATAATGACCACAGAGCTGTTGCCTTTGGAATTGTCTGATGTTTGCCATTGTTCTTGTTAAGACCACAGTGGGGTGCCTTTATGGTTTTACCTAAACTTTTGAATTTATCTTTTAGCAAAGAATTGATTTTTAGCTGTCTTCATTGTTTCCTCATGGTTTAGCTGAAGCACAAAGGTAAATGTTGTTCACATTAAAGATCACAAACTGCTTTTCCTGTGAGATGACAGAATCCGTTTCCTGTGCCGTATCTGTCATACTCTTCATGGGTATTGTAGACATCAGAGCAGCAACAGTGGGTTCTGCATTCCCCTGGGCTGTGGGCTCTCCGTTTCTGCAGATTCCCATAGGAAGCAAGTTATCTTCAGTGTCGATGGTCAGTTTCAGATTTCAAAAGTATAAAGTCTCATGTTGTATTATATCCAATACTTGTAAAGTTACTGATGAATGGGTTTTAAGATTTCTGAGTGTTTGTATTTAATTTGTGTACTTACTGCAAATGGTTTGCAGACCATCCATGAGTCATACTGCGTGTCACCGAGTGAGTTTCTCACGATTATGTGAAATAGAACCCGACACATGTTCTCTACTAGGAGAGAAGACTTTGACAAAACATCACAGGGGCATCAAAACTGACTTTTCTAGAAAAAAGGTCCTCCCTGCTACTCAAGATATCTGAGAGTACTTAGAATTCTAAGCCATTTTTTACTTTTAAAAAATTGTTTGTTTGGACCCCAAGAAAGATACGGGATCGCCCAATGACGGAGAAATGGATGAGATCTTCATGAACAGCCTGGACATGAGTGGGGGTAATGAAGGGTGAGGGTCGAGGGAAAGAGAGCTTGGGGGAGCGGGAGATCCCAGCTGGATCAAGAACAGAGAGGGAGAACAAGGAATAGGAGACCATGGTAAATGAAGACCACATGAGAATAGGAAGAAGCAAAGTGCTAGAGAGGCCCACAGAAATCCACAAAGATACCCCCACAACAGACTGCTGGCAATGGTTGAGAGACAGCCCGAACTGACCTACTCTGGTGATGGGATGGCCAAACACCCTAATTGTCGTGCTAGAAACCCCATCCAACGACTGAGGGATCTGGATGCAGGGATCCACGGCTAGGCCCCAGGTGGAGCTCCAGGAGTCCAATTATCGAGAAAGAGGAGGGTTTATATGAGCGAGAATTGTTGAGACCAAGGTTGGATAAAGCACAGGGACAAATAGCCAAATGAATGGAAACACATGAACTATGAACTAATGGCTGAGGGGTCACCAACTGGATCAGGCCCTCTGAATGGGTGAGACAGTTGGTTGGCTTGATCTGTTTGGGAGGCATCCAGGCAGTGGGACCAGGTCCTGTGCTCATTGCATGAGTTGGCTGTTTGAAACCTGGGGCCTATGCAGGATCGCTTGGCTCGGCCTGGGAGGAGGGGACTGGACCTGCCTGGACTGAGTCTACCAGGTTGATCTCAGTCCTGGGGGAGGCTTTGCCCTGGAGGAGGTGGGAATGGGGGGTGGGCTGGGGGAAAGGTGAGGGGGGCAGGAGGGGGGAGAACAAGGGAATCCGTGGCTGATATGTAGAACTGAATTGTACTGCAAAATTAAAAAAAAAATTGTTTGTTTAAAATTATTATTAAATTAGTGCCTGTAGGGACCTTTGTGATAGTGACTCTGGATTTATTAAGCTTGTGTGTGTGTGTGTGTGTGTGTGTGTGTGTGTGTGTGTGTGTGTGTATTTGTGTAAGTATGTATATCATAAGAATGAATGAATAAATGAATAGATTCACACACACATTTATTTCTGAGGCCAGGTCCTTTCTAAGGTCCTGCTTTTTGAGCCTTAGTTATCACATATACATTTGTTACAGATTTGGGCAGGAGTGAAGATAAGGATGAATAAGTATATATGCTCGTAACATATAGTCAGTCTGGCCCTCTAATGGCGCTACCTACCATTTTTCAACTTTACAATGGAGTAAAAGCAGTTTGTACTCATTAAAACCTTTCCTTAAGCTGGGCGGTGGTGGCACACACCTTTAATCCCAGCACTTGGGAGGCAGAGGCAGGCAGATCTTTGTGAGTTCAAGGCTAGCCTGGTCTACAGAGCGAGATCCAGGAAAGGTGCAAAGCTACACAGAGAAATCCTGTCTTGAAAAACAAAAACAAAACAAAACAAAAAAAAAGTTTTCTTAAATTTCAAACTCTGAATTTTGATTGTACTAACTGTAATGTACATTACCATCTCAATGCTGAGCAGTAGTAATGAGCTGTACCCCAGAGCCAATAGTGTTATCATGAGGAGAAACCACAAATGAGGCTACTGTTAGAGGCGGGTGCTTGTTAGGTTAGATGGACCAAACGCATTTTTGATTTAAGGTATGTTGAACATAGATGTCTTTATTGAGATATAAATCCATCATAGTTCCAGTATTTCTGTATTCATTCCTTTTCCCTTGAAAACCTGTAAGTGTGTTTGTGAAAGCTAACTCTGCATACATTTTGGCCCCAGAAAAGGGGTTTATTTTTGTTGTTGTTGTTGTTATTGTTATTTTTGTTTTGTTTTGTTTTTTAACCTCAGTTGAGTTAACCTAAAACTCGATTTTATTTATAATCCAAATCCAAAGATTTTTTTGTTTTTTCTGATGTGTAAGTAAAAATAAATCACAAATGTCTACTGTTTGGCCAGATTACACTGAAAAGGTTTTGCTGGACTTCATGTGTACTCTGTAGGGCACCGAGTACTTTGTATACATGTCTTAGTTGATGTTACAAGCACACTGGAATAGATACTGATGGTCCCATGTTACAAAACTGTGATGGAGCAAGATTAAGAACTTATCCAAGGTCACAGGTCGTAAGTAGGGGCTCAGGATGCAGTCGTTTGCATGAGAGTGCTTTTCCATACCCCATCTAGAATGAAACTTAAAAGTCCAGGTACCCATTAATTCTCAAGCTCAATAAGAGTCCTATGGCAAGAACCCAAATAACATGCAAAACAGGACAGGGCCCTACTGGGTACAGTGAGTACTGGTCTATTTTAAGATAACAAAGGGCTTACTGTCCAAAAGAATCAGAATCAGAGCAAAACATGTTTCCCTAAAGGAGATGCATAAACCACACCCATACTTTCCATCTTCTGTTGTTAGATCGTAGGAGCATCCACGGTGTTCAAAACCAAGGAAATGGAAATGAAGTGCTACCATAGTGCAGAGGGCCGTGGGCACCATCTCCACCACAGTCGTCTATAAGGGAACTGAACCTGGTAGCAGGCCTTCTTTTTTTTCACTGACTTATACTTTGTATTGTTTTTAGGTACATAATCTTCTATTGGTACATAGGTTTATGCATAGATTCTGTAGAGGAACATTGTATTTTCCTATTGTCTGTGCCTGGCTAATGCCCTGTGTTTATCTAATATTGAAATTAAAGTTGAGGGAGTAGGAAGGACAGTTCCTGGAGAATGCTGCCTCCTGAGTTATTTCAGAGAATATCTATAGAGTAGACATGATGAAGATATGGCTTAATTTCCTCTAATTGAATATTCTTTTGTGTAATTTGTTTACTGAAACTGGATGGATAGATATGTAGGGAAAAGTATACACATTTTTATTAATGAAATAAAACAGGAAAGTGCAGTTTAGTTTTAGCTAACCGTTATGTGAAACTAAGATTTAAAGTGTTAAAAAATGATGGTGCTTTAACAATGATAAATATCAGATCGCGAGCTGCCTCAGTCTGGAAAGTGCTTGCTGTACAATGAGGACCTGACTTCAGTCCCCTGCACCATGTAAAAGCTGAGCATGATGGTTTGCCCTGCAATCCCAGCACTGGAGAAGCAGAGATGGGAGAATCTGTGGAGGTTTGCAGCCTAGCCAAATAGGTAAGATCCATGTTCATTGAGAGACCCTGTCTCAAAGTTCAAAGTTAAGGTGGAGACACCCAGTGTTTTACCTTAGACTTCATGCATGTACACACACACACACACACACACACACACACACACACACACACACACGAAATACCTACAAGTGAATGGATTTATATTTTCATTTGTGGTAGTCAGAGTTCTGAGATGACCAATTCCTAATCTTAGCTGTAAACACCTTGAAGCAGCCTCCTCCAAAGTAAGTGAAAGTAGAAAGTGAGAGATCCCAGCCCGTGAATAGATTACATCATGATGGAGCTACCATAGCATCTGGAGTCTCCTGGAGGCTCTGAAAAAGAAAGCTGACATTTGTCAGGACCATTGACACCTATACGTGTCCTTTAGGTACTGAGTATTCCTTAGCATACAGCCTGGAAAAAAAAGTTTTAGAATCCTAGAGCCATCAGAAACCTATTTCTACCAATGACTTGAATGAACTTGGAATAAGACTTTGAATCTCATTGAGACTGCAAATATGGATCACTCTTTGTGGTGGTCCCCTGAGACCCTGGGTAGAGTGTGCAGATAGCCCATTTCCAAACTCCTGACCCATGAACATGCAACTAATACAATGTTTTATTTCTGTGTGCTTTGGCTTTTTATCTTCTACAAGCTTGCACCGGATGAGTTATGGATGATAGCTTTGCATCAGCAGAGGTAATTGCCTCTGTGACTGTGTGGAGCCTCACTCTCTGATGTTATCCTGAGTGGAGCATTTGCCATAAGAGTCTGTTTTTCTGTTGCTGTTATGAAAGTTTACCCCTTAGAGCAAAGATGATAGATACCATCCATTGCAGTGAAAGCCTTTGAGAAACTGGGTAACACACAAACCCATGATTTGAATAGCATAGTAGTAGAACAGTGTGCTTGCCATCTTGGTTTGTTTCTTGTGTTGATGTGAACAATAGAAGGCTTTCTGAGAAAAGCAATCAGCCTCCGAAAGTGGGTAGGTACAGAGGTGAAGGGTGACACTTTACTCTAGTGCCTGGACTTCTCAGTTGTTTCAGTCTCATAAGCTCATCAGCATTAGAAGCCTAGGTATATCTTGTGGTCACCTCCAGTGGTGTTTTGAAGCAGTATTTAATATTGCTTTCTTCATTGCCTGATGGCCTATGCCTGCTTCTCATTTTGTTTGTAAGTCTGGGCATGCTCACAGAGACAGCTGTGGGTGAAGAGCCTAGAAAAATGTGCCAGATGACACACTGAGCACTCATTTCACTTGTCCTCTGTCGTCCTGTTGTTATCCTGCACCTGCCTTTTCTGGTCATTGTCCTTCCCTGCTTCTCTTCGTATTGAATTATTAACGTATAACAAACCTTTGCAAAATCATGTGCTCATTTCACGTCATTCATAAACTGAATACAATTGGTAGCCAAAAATCTAAATGAAAAAATGGCATACTCTAGCCTGAAATCCCACCACCAGGACCACCTAGTGTCTTATTCCTGGCTACTATCTGAAAGATAACCAGGATTCTGATTTCTATATGGAAAGATTATTTTGGGTGTTTTTGAAATCTTCATAAAAGTTATAACATTTTTCTTCTCTGTCTGCGTTATTAAAATTATGTTTATGTCTTCTGTAGCTGTTCTTTCTCATTACTATAGAGTTGTGTCTTGGTCTCTGCGAGTGATTGGTTCTAAGTCTCCTGTGCCTATAACACCAAACTCTGAGGATGCTCAAGTCCTTGTTGAGGATGCTGAGGCCAGCATGTTGGTTGTTGCCTGTACAGAGGATGTTTGGAGAAGAAGCTGTTCGCAGTCACAGAAAGGCTTCACTGCACAGTTTATGGACAAGGTTGTGATAAGCAGTCCTCAGCTAAGAAACTGCTGCAGAGAGATAGGACCTTTGAAGAGACAGGGCTCTCTAGCAAGGCATACCTATGGGGTTTTGTTTGTTTGTTTGTTTGTTTAATGGGAAATGGGTGTAGTGCTTGGCATTCTGCAAATTCAGATTTTTTGAACTTCTGGGGTTTTTTTCTAGATGCTTTTGATTTGCAGTTGAGTGTGCAGATGTGGAACAAACGGCTATGGAGAATCAACTATGTATTATTTCACTAGACAAACGCTGGCAGTTTACCCATTCCAAAGTCCTTATGTATATCTGGGTAGTTTATAGGGTTGGTTGGGTTTTGCTTTAAAATAAACTGCTATGCAGTTTTGAGCCCATTTTCCCCTGGACTCATGTATGTATAGTACAGCAGTTGGCAAACTGTTGCTACAAAGAGCCATTGAAGCGTAACCAGTTCCTTTCTGCAGCCCTACTATGCATATTGCAGCTGGTTCACTTTGCTGTCATAACAGACAGCATCCATAGATAGCACATATATGAAGGAACATGGAACACATATTCCAGTAAAACATTAAGGTTTCAGTTTCATATAGTTTTCACATCTCATGAAATATATTCTTTGGGTTTTTTTTTCTACTATTTGAAAATATAAAAATACTCAGCATTTAAGCCTGATCTAGCCTATGATTGTAGTTGGCCCACCTCTGTGGTAGGGCTTTGGAGTAGAAATGGTGAATCACATGGTGTAGATATTATTTACCTGTAGATGATACCACCAAACAGCTTCCCACAGTGACACAATATCCAGTTTATTAAACCTTATAAATAAATATGTTTCATTTGTTTGATTGTCTGAGACAGGGTCTCATCTTAATAAATTGTCCAGGTTAAATCTTGAACTCTGGGCTGATATGATCCTTCTTCCAGACTCCTGAGTGAGGGCTCTGAGTAAAACCACACCCAACACGTAGTTTTTTTTAATGAATGGAGATTTGAGTTTTTGATGGCCTAGGAGTTTTCTTCTTTTTAAAGCTTTACTGGTCATGTTTGTGAGAGTTATATATTCAGGTAAGTGTCTTGCTCACACTGTTCCTATTAGCAAAAATGAATGTGTGATTGAAACATTCAGGGACACTTTGTGTTTGGTGCACTGCTTCCTGCTAATGACTCAGACCAGCAAACATAATTTATGTCTGGTCTTTCATTTCATAGACCCTTGACAAGTTCTATAATGTTAGTCACATGTGCCTTCCTTAGAAGAAGCTTTCAAATGTGATTCCGTGTTTGAAAATGGATTATGTTTCTTATTTTAATAAACTTCCGAGGCCTGTACAGCCAGCACTCTAAATTCTATTTGGGCTTTGGAACACCCTTTCCTGTATAACCTGAGTTTGTATGGCCTTTTGATTCACTGCAGGTTATCTTGCTGAGGGTTTATTAATTATGTTTCTGAGTGTAGTATATTGTTTCCAGGAGTTCTTGTGCAAAATACATTCGACTACCAGAGCATTTATGCAACCAAGATATGTGTTTATATTCTCATTTTGGATTTTCTGAGGTTGAGTTGAGCTGCAATGTAGATGACATGAACTCTCAGAGGGATTGGACTTGGGTGGTAGACAGTTCATAGAAGACAGTGTATTTAGTCAGTGTCACAGACCTGGGATGGACTTTCTTTCTCTCTCTGTGGGGCTTACTTCATTTCCCTGTGTTTCTTGTTGGGATGTGGACGCTCTTCTGTATTGATGTGGGTTCCTGACAGTCTACCAGCCCTCAGGGAAAGCAGCTGTTAGACAGTTTGGTTTGTGAGACTGATTAGGCTTTAGTAATCCAGTTGGATATTCTGTTATTGGAGGAAAAGGGAGTTACGCTCTGCCTTCTCCATTAAAAAAACTAAACAAGCCAGGTGGTGGTGGCACACGCCTCTAATCCCAGCACTCAGGAGACAGAGGCAGGTGGATCTCTGTGAATTCAAGGCCAGCCTGGGCTACAAAGCGAGTTCCAGGACAGCCAGGGCTGTTACACAGAGAAACCCTGTCTAGTGGGGAAAAAAGGGCCCATTCACCAGAGGTGATCTTTGTACCAGCATAGGAATGGACAAACTTCTCAGAAGGAGCATGCGAAGACCTGGAAGGATTCTTGGTGAACCAGAGGATGTTATCCTCTGAATCAAGGCTGAGAGGCAGAGCTAAGCCTGGCATAGAGCATGGCTGAGAAATAAGATCCAGGAGCTTTAGGAGACAAGAGTTTAAGGCCCTCGTCAGATTGAGGCTTTCTGGAATACAGAGTCCCACTTAGAATAATCCTTGCATTTAGCTGCCCACCCTTCGCTGAAGTCAGTGCTCTACAGAAAATAGCCTTGTGGAGCTGTGTATCCTCCTGGATATTTTAGGCTCCCATTTAGGTCAAATATACTAAAGTACTTGTGATCATAAGATCCTGCTCCACTTAAAAAGTCTAGTTAAATATTAATGTGAGGAAATTTGCTCTTGCATATTTTCACACATAATTTCTTTAATTGGTATTATGTATTTTGCATAATTTAAATACCAGCATCTGGATGATTTGCTCAGCAAAGAAGACTGTTTCATCAAAAAGACCTATATAGTATCTTTTCCAAACTGCATGCCAACAGTTAGGCCTTGTCCTTAAATAATTCCTACAGTGGGGACTGAAATGGAAATTGAACTGCCCTGAGAGTTTCTGTTCATTAAAAGGACAATATTAACCATATTTACTGTTGAGGGGCCAACTGCCAGTCCTGCCAGGAAATTTAGATTCCTTAGTTCCACAGAGTAGAAGAGAGCTGGGCCCTTCTCCTCCCACTTGTGCCCTGCTGAGTCCTGGGACCGCCTACCATCTGTTCAGACATGCTCCTCCTGACCAGAGGAACACACGGGTTGTTTCAAAGTCATGAGGAAACTGCTTTTGCATTCCCCTTCAGTTTCTGTGACATCACAGGTGATGTGCGTCTCTCTGGTTTGAGTTGATAGGTGCAGACATGTTGTTTGTGATTGTCTATTAGAATATTAGCTAGACTTCACTTCCGGCTTCTGTCTTCTTCTGGCCATTTTCACTGCTGTTTTCAGGTCTAAGGGCATCTCTTGACTGTCAAGGGACACAAATACATTACTGATTAGTGACATTCTTGGCCCTGCAGACTGCTCAGCAGTTTGGTGTTCATTGGCCCCATCCTGAAGAGGTAACTGCTGTGATAGGATGCTGGGAGCCCTGTGGAGAGTGGAGGAAGAAGAGGTCAGAGGGTTGGAGAGAGGAAGGATTAAGTGAGATGAGGGCATTGTTTTACTTTCAACACGTGGAAGGCCATTGCAGGGCTTTAGTCTGGCTTCTTGAAACCTTGAGAAGACGCTTCTAACTTCTGTATGAGAATAGAGTATATGGTGGGAGGAGGAGGAGCAGGAGGAGGAAGAGGAGGAAGATGATGAACGATGACGACAACAACAACGACCACCTTCACCGGGCATGTCAGAGGTGGCTAGGACCAGGTGAGGGCCATGGGGAGTGAAGCTGTAGGTGCTCACAGCTGTGGCACACAGGCAAGGCAGGGATGGCCTGCCCTGTGGTTTGAGATAGAGATGCAAGGTGGACTCTTAGTACTTTTCCTCATGAGCTTCTCACTCTGCCTTCCTACCAGAGCCCTCTTCTTCCTGGAGCCTGATTCCTATGATAGAGGCTAATCCTCTGTCACTATCAGGGCACTTCTGTATGTTAGATTGACCAATCTCTAAATTTGTCCCAAGGGTCCTCTGACCTCTGCACCAACTTTCCAACTGCCCTTCTCTTTACTGTCCCCGCCCCCTTCTTCTTTAAGCCCCTTCAGCCCACACATCTGTGCTAGATTCATCTTTTGTGGTTGCACCCAATTTCTGTTTTCACAGTTCTCAAATCCTCCACAGTCTGTAAATCAATACCAACGCCATCTTCCCAGAGAGAATACTTTGCAGTTTGTCAGCTAAAGTGATTCTCTACTGGCTTCTTGTGTTCATGCCCTTGGTTTCTGCCTCTGCATCCTTATTCTCAAGTAAGCTCCTGTTACAGAGTGTTGTAATACTATTCTTGACTTCTGTACTAAAAAATTAGTTGGAGATAATATCACAGATTTCAAAGAAATGAGGAAATAATGAAAAGCAACATACACATCCCATGTTAACAGCCCCATGAAATCCACAAAAGGAAGCAGATGAGCAAAAGTCATAAGCTGGCTGCTGAGGAGGAGGAGGAGGCAGGAATGTGGTGGGATGCCACAGAAGCCAAATCCGTGAAGATCCTAAACTCCTGTCCTCAGTGTGCTCCAGTCTCCAGAGTGACAAGGCTGTTCTTTCCTGTTGTTGAAGGGCAGTAGTACTGATGGTGGACACCGGGGTGGAACGAGGGCAGCTGATGCTGGAAGTCCTGGTGAAAGGCTAGGAAGCTGGAGCTGCCTCCCTTCATCCCTTGGAATTGGTCCTTCCAAGCAGGAGGAGGAACTCCTAGAGGACATGTAATGTGAAAGAGGGCAGAGCCCAGAGTCTCCGAGGTGCCTTCAATAGGATCTTCTGTCTCCTCTTGTTGCCTGGCTAGGGAAAAGTGGTCAGGAATGCAGACCACTCGGTCTTCCAAGCAGAGGGGTCACAGATATTATGGAACAGGAGTCTTGTGTTAGTAATATGGAATTTTCTAGTGAAGAAAAGAAATAGGACTGTTATGTAAAAGTAGGGGAGGAGAGAATGAATATAAATCATAAACCATCTAAAGACAAAGCGATCCTTATCTAGATGAAAACGTATGTCAAGGCAAGAAGGGGAGCTTTACAGTTCTTTCATTCCATGGAACAGGCTAATGAGAAGCAGGAACTCATAAACAAAGCAAGATGATAATAAAAAGCAGGGGAGATGAAAAAGAGAGATTGTAGGCTAAAGAATGATTTTGAGTTCTAAGACGACATTATTGTAGAACTAATAAATAAAATTAGAAACCTCAAGGAAAATAGTAGATGGCATTGAAAATCAAGTTACTAGAGTAAATGCTGGATAACTTGAGTGAACACAGACAAGATGATCTGGTTCTTCATGTGGCTGGAAGCTAGAAGAGAGGGACTGAGAGAGTGCAGTGTTGGGGTAATTGCTGTTCCTGGAGATGCAACCAAGAGTGGAAAGTAAGACAGGGCAATTTTCATATAATGGAAAACGGAGTCTGCAGATTGGGATAATGTACTGTGTCTCGGGAGAATGGAAAGACTGTTCAAGGCTGAGATCTGCCCTAGTCACACTATCGAACTTCAAGGATAGTGGGATATTTCTTTAAACATGTAAGCTGAAAACCAACTTGTCTGCCATGGGCTAAAAGTCAGATTGACAAAATACTTCCACCAGCAATGTTGAGTTTCTGGAGACAGTGGAGTCCTTTCTTCAGTGTTTCATAGGAAAGGAAATGCAGTCCACTATAGGGCCATCAATTGGTACCATTGACTCCCTTCAGTTGTCAGGACAGGAGGAACACAATTCTAAACAGAAAATGGTCTTCTTACCAAAATATGTATGAAAAAATATATACATAGTAAACAGAGATGTTAGTCAGTTCTCTGCTTGCTGTGACAGAATGCTTGACAAAGGCAGCTTAGGAATGGAAGGGTTTATTTTGTCTCACTTTAGGGTACAGTCTGTCATGGCAAGAAATCATGGAGAAATCGTAGTGATAGGAATATGAGATGGCCAGTCACATTGCATCCATATTCAGGAAGCAGAGAACAAGGAATGTTAGTGTTTAGCTTGATTACTTCTTTGTATTAGTCTAGGACCCCAGTCCATGTGATGGTGCCTCTTGCATTTAGTGTAGGTTATCCTGCTCAGTTAGACCTTTCTGGAAACACCTCCATAGAGGTACCTTGGTGCATTTCTATGGTAATTGTAAGTGCAATCGAGTTGACATTGTAGACAAACTATCACAACTGATCCCTGAGTGCCTTTTTTAAATTTCGCAGGATATTTTATGAAATATCTCGTAGAATAAAGATGCATTTTTGTTGAAAGACAACAAATACTCCATCTTCCATCTGTTAGATTAAATTGTGTCCAGATTTTCAAATAGAAAGATAACCTCTGCTATAGGCTTTTATTTTTTTTATTTTATTTTATTTTTTTTTTTTAGGCTTTTATTTTTATAGAAGCATTACAGTCTCCTTGATATTTTTTCTCCTTCCCACCCATTACTAGGCATGTGCTATCATGTAGGTCTCTATCATGGCCCTATCTTGCCATGTTTGTGCTCTGGGTTACAGAGGTTAACTGCACTTTCTGTGAGTCAGAGCTATACAGTGTCACTAGTTGGTAAAATATATGGCTAAATTTCAAAAAAAAAAAAAATCTGACATTTATCTATTGTTAACTATTTTGGGGGAAAACACTTTAAAATCATTACATCTAGTACCAAATAGCAAGCACACACTGAGTGATTTAAGGTGAGCCTGGCATGACTATTGCCTCTTAGCAGACTTAATGTGAGCCAGGACCTCAAGCAAGCTAAACTCTTGCTCTGCCATTGAGTTACACTCCCAGTTCAGTACGCTTTTCTGTTGGTCTTACATTTATTCAAGAAAGTGGTTGAATTTTATATGACTCAATGTGAGAAACTAAAGATAAAGTCATGATTTAAAAAGCTGAATCTTGTTCACTGTAATATCGTGTGGTGGCTACAAGGCCCTCCTCCATATCAGATAGTATCCTTATAAGGTTAAATTTCAGATCTCTGAATTCAGGAAGCCTTGCTTGCAACCCTCTACCTCACCTGAAGTCCCTAGAAAGTGGTTGAAGTGCTCTGTCTCATGTTCAGCACGGAACACCTGAACACGTATTTCATATTCAGAAATGTTTTACTCCAGAATAGGTTTCTGGAGGTTGAGGCAAAACACATTGAGCTTATTTTTTTTTTTTTGCAGATGTAAGAGCCACATTGTTTAAGATGACTTGATGCTGTTCTGACACTTGTAATCACTCTGAGGTTCCCTTTTCATGCGAATGCATTTTGTTGACCCAAGCTTTGTTTCACTGTAAGCTATCTGCAACTCTACATATTTTACTTCTTTCTTTGAGGTCCATTGTGCCAGGAGTTATGGGAGGGGAGCCAGCACCGTTATGTTAAGCATTCTGTCTTATCCAAGAGGTGTTTCATAAATTATGTATAACAGTAGATGCCACTCAATAAATATTTTATATGTGATAGATATTTTTGTCTGAAATTACTTTTTCACTTGAGCAATGATTTAAACCCTCGTTTTCAGTTTTATGAGGTGACACTTTTATAATATCATGTAGTCGAATGCAGCTTGAATGTCATGGAGCTTTAGGGCAGCATTAATCAAAAATTCATCTGCCCCACTCTCCAGCCTGGGAAACTTTTCTGAGTGCAGGTTTTGCCCATGCCATATATGTACAGGTGTGTGTGTGTGTGTGTGTGTGTGTGTGTGTGTGTGTGTGTGTGTGTGTTGGGATGAGTGGGGACAAGTAATGCTTTTGACCCAATAGCTCCAAAATTGTGAATTTCCAATGCTTTCCAAAGTCTATAGGACTTACGTCAAGGAAGAAAAAAATTATTTTCAGTTTTTTTTTTTTTTGGAAAGAACATTAGAGTAAACTTGGATGTAATCCAAAATGATTTTTCTGGTTTATGTCAGAACTGTTATGATTTAAAATATCCCCTTTTCTTTCTTTCTTTCTCTTTCTTTCTTTCTTTCTTTCTTTCTTTCTTTCTTTCTTATTTATTTTCTGGTGGCAGGGGTTCTCATCCATGGTTTTTGTAGAAAGAAAACACATCTGGCTCTGGACTTAGGAGAGTAGTCACTTTTCTTTTCGTGTCTGTGGTAGAAACAGCTCATTGCCTCATAGCCTCTAGCCTTCATGAAGCATTATCACCTGGTTTAGAGACTAGACCTTCCAGTGGGACATTGTTTTATAGATAGAACTGCGTGATTGAATTTCTCTCTCTCTCTCTCTCTCTCTCTCTCTCTCTCTCTCTCTCTCTCTCTCTCCCCTCCCTCCCCCTCTCTCTCTCCATATGTGTGTGTGTGTGTGTGTGTGTGTATATGTATGTATGTATGTATATGAAATCACATGCATCTCATTTCTGTTGGAATTCCATCATCAGGAGGAGAGGCATTGAACCTATCAAGGAGAGGTAGAAGTAGTGCTCATTCTATATAGTGTGCTCATTTTAGCCATGATTTGCAAGGGTCTTGGCATCAATGTTACTGAATCTCCTGACCTCAAAGCCTGAGGTTCCCAGCCATGGAATGAGAGCTTGGTTGATAGGAGGAATAATTGAAGAACAATAATACGCTCCATTTCCTTTTCTAGAATCTAACTTATGCATTGGTCATTTCTTTGCATATCTATTTAACGGTTGTTAAATTAAATTGCTTTCTTCCAAGTGGTGATTTTTATGTGTATTTTTTTAAACCCATCTTCCTGGATCCCTTCGTTCTATCAACCTCTTGTGTGGCTCCAGGTTTCCAAGTGTGCATTTGAAATCTTAATGTCCAGAGAAGGAAATTCCAAAGGATTCCCCCACTCTGTGTGTCCTATCCCTGAACTTATCAGGAACTTCTTTAAGGTTAAGATTTGAGTTTTGCTTTGATACTAGCTTGAGAGGTTCAGAATATTTTGCTTAGTGAATTCTAGGTGGTATGTTATTTGCCTGACTAAATGGCACCATAGTACATAGATTCTTCCCAAAAATAAAAGCTAGAGAGTACTTAGGTGTCAGCTCTGAGATAGAGAAATGTGTCTTGATGGTAGGTGAGAGTTGGGGAGATATTCACTAGGAGTCTCTCTGCCTGGAAAACCTGGTCAGTAGCTAGGATCTGCTACCCAGTTCATCCATCACATCTACAACATTGCCACACACTTGGGTATGATTTAGTTCAGACTCAGCACAGCTTAGTTTATCTGAAACTTACACCCTAATTTTTTTAGAATCTGTCAGCTTTCTACCTTGAACTTCTCCAGAGCCTTGAATTTAGTTTTGGACCAGTTGGGCATGGGGGTGAAGACATAAGCCTGTTAATTTCTTCTCTGGGGGATTGCTCTGAGTTCATATATGACACAATGCCGTAACTTCTTGTGCCTACCCACTTGGCAATCCCTTGGCAAAAGTGAGTTGCAGAGCTGATAAAAAGGGAAACAGGTACGCCTGGGAAAGGCTGGTCCTTGATGTTTTGTAGTGGGGTGGAGTGAGGAACTTTGAACTGAGACATGAAGGAAGTGATGAGGCATGTTATATATCCATAAAGGGGAATGTTTCTCAACCAAGGCTGTTTGTGTACTCCAGGGGACACTTGGGACTATTCAGAGGCATTTTTGGTTGCCACTACCTTGGAGAATTGCAGAGTATCATCAGCATTAGAGAATAGAGGCCAGGGATACTGCCAGGTATCCACCAGTGCTTAAGAATGACTACAATTGGGTTAGCCAGCAGGTTTGGGGACCACAGGAGGCAGTGGCAGGAAATTAATGTAGCTTAGGAAGGAATGAGGCCAGGCTGTACCTGTAAAGCGTTATGAAGACTAACTTTTCTCTCAGCAACAGTAGAGGCCATTTAGGTATCTGAGCTGAATTACTCTCTCTGACATCTCTCTAGCTGCTGGATTATGAATTTAAGTGATGGTTTGGGTCATTGCAGCAATCCAGGTGAAAGGAAATGATGCTTTAGGGTAGGCCAAAATAGTGCAGGAGTTTGCTATTACTAGACTTGGTGTGTGTTTTGAGGGTAGATTTAACACTGAATGTAGAATTTAGAGAAAGAAAGGAGAGAAGTGTTGCTACAGTTTTTCATCTGAGTAACTGTAAGGAAGGTTGGCGTTTGCTGAGATGGGCGGGATAGTTTGCAGGCTTGAGGGGGTTTGTTTTTTGGTTGGTTGTTCTTTCATGTGTTTAGTTTGAGCTACCAATCTAGTATTTATATAGAGGTACTGAGTTATACAGGTAAAAGTATGCAAGTATTGAATTTAAGGGAGAGGTACGTCCTGGCAATTCTGATTGAAGAGGCCTCAGCATGTGGGTGGGTGGTAAGTCAAGAGTCACGATGAGGTCCATCATCTAGGGAGTGAGAATGAATAGAGTCCAAGATTGACAGCCTCCATGGTGTAATTTCAAAAGAGTAGCAGGGAGGAACTGGAAAAGTACAGGGAAATTTGGGGCTTGTGATGTTTCTCTTAGGGAACACAAAGCAAATATGGGGGCTAGAGGGATATGCAGGGCTGAGGGAGGTGATGGGAGCTGTGGTTTATGTTAGTTACTTTGCTGTTGCTGTTATAAAAACACCATGACCAAGACGAATTGTAGAAGAAAGAGTTTACTTGGACTTAAAGTTCAGAGGGATAAGAGTCCATCGTTGTGGGGAGACATGACAGTACAGGCCATGGCAGTAGGAACCTGAGAGCTCACACCTTCCATGGCAAGCAGGAAGAAGAGAGAACAAATTAGAAATGGTAGGGAGTTTTGAATCTTAAAGCCTGGTCTCAGTGACTTACTTCCTCTAGCAAGGCTCTACTACCTAAACCTCCCAAAACAGTGCCACCAACTGGGGACTAAATGTTTATATACCTAAGACTCCGGGGAACATTCCTCATTAAAACCACCTCATGAATGGAGTGGGAAGAACTGCTACAGCTGTAGGTAGAAGTGATCTGCCTTCCTAAGAAGATGGTATGGCGTCTGGGTGGCACCTTTGGTGTAGAGAGGCTATGCTCATTTGGGGAGCTGTTGTCTTAAGAACATGCTCAGTACAACCTGATGACCAGAGAGAAGGATTGCCAATTAAAGAGACTTCTAGTTATTAGCGTACAGGATTTGAAGAAGGAAGAAAGGTTACTTTATAGAGGGTGATTGTAAAGTCTTTGCTAACGGAGATGGGCCTGGAGATTGACTTTGAAAAGATATATATATATATATATATATATATATATATATATATATATATATATATAAAGCTAAAAGTTTAATTCATTTTATGTTGAACATTTTATATGTTCCAAGTTCACTTTGCCTATTGCCTGCCAGGTTTTCCACATGAAATTTAAAGTCCATTTTTCTTTCTGTTTTTTATTATAAGAAATAAAATATGACTTCTTTCAAATATCTAAAGAACACCTAATGAGAAGTTGTCTGTCCCCAAAGTAACCTTTTCCTTCTCTCTCGCTCTCTCTCTTCCTAATTTCAGGAGCAGACTCTGGCCCTCAGGAAGGAGGGGATCGGTGTGGTCCTGGACTCTGAGCTGCCTCACTTGATTGGCATTGATGACGACCTTCTGAGTACTGGGATCATCTTGTATCACTTGAAGGTAGAAACTGCTTAAGTGGAACGTTCTAATTCTGTTTCCAGATTTCCCCTTAGACTCCAGCAAGGTTTATTAGAATACTTTATGGCCATGAATACAACTATTAAGTTAAAGAATATACAACAAATCCTTGAGCCTTTGGGGATTTTCTACAGTTCATTGGGATTCAGTGGTATTTGAAGTTCCTGTGTTTATAGAGTTCTGAAGTTAAATGATGAGTCATCCATTTTGGCTTCTCTTCTGTGGAATCAGAAAAAAAGGAGAGAAGAGGGGGAAGAACGGCAGAAAAACCAAGGAAGGAACAAGGGTCCAGAACTGGGATTTGTTATGTGCATAATTGCTGATTATTCCTGGTAATTATAAAAGGGACCTTACTGTTAGACAGTCAGGCTTGGTTCTAATAGTTTTCACTGTTCTACAGAGCAGAGTTCCTTGTCAGTCCTCAAGGATTGCCTCTGTGACCTTGACTTTAATGTGTTCTCTCTGATCTAATACTCCAAATGAGGCTGTTCTGTCTTGGGTTTTGTGACCTCTCATATCATGCATCTTTGAACACAAAGAAACCCTTGTCCACTGAAGGAGGAAATCTGTAGAAAGGATCTGAAGTATCCTTGAATTTGATGGCCCAAGCAGACTGCAAGAGCTTGGCCTTTTTGAGCAGTTTGCCTCTGCATTGGTGCTGGAACTTAGACCACGTAGGGTACCACTGCAGTGTTCAGTACACAGCTCACTGAGGCCATTGCATGCCCCAGACCCTGGTCATTCTGTTGCCTGGAAGGTGGAATGTATCAGGATGGAATGAGAAGTGGAGAAGCAGGCTGTTCTTCTGCCCTTACTAATGCATATTATTGAATTTTCTTCTCAGGAAGGTCAGACTTATGTTGGCAGAGAAGATGCTTCAACAGAGCAAGATATTGGTAAGATTCTATGAATGATCTCTCAGCAACTTTAAAACACCATATTTAATAATTAATCTTTTTTCTTAATTGACATTGTAGTAGTTATAAGAGAAAATGTTGACACGTTTCTTGGTATATGTATACCTGCAATTTTGACCACAACTCAATTAAATAGCAAGCACAGTTAATTTAGTGAAAAAATTAGAAGTATGACTTCTTTTTGCCACCCCACATACATTCTCTATCCTGCTAGTATAGTTATTTAAATCACAGTACACCTGTCACTCTGTACTTGTCACAGTGATTGAAGGAAATAAGCCAGCAGACATGGATAAAGGATCCTAGACCTTTTTAAAGGCAGGATATAGACAGTTCTCTATACAGAGATGATGGCAAAGTATGAGACTAGGCCCACATCAGAAGGCATGGATTTCTGGGTGTCCTATAGTCTTCATAAGGCATACAGCCAGCCAGCAATTCAGCCTGAGAAGATGACAGCCTGCACAGTGTTCTGAGTATCCCTCAGGCAGTCTGTGGTGGAGAATGTGGTGGTAGTTGGTATATACATGTAGAGGGGCACAATGGTGATTGGGGGAATAATTACACCACTTCAAGAAACTTTTAGAGTTGCTGGTGAGGAACTTGCTTTTCTATCAAGAATATGCTAATGAGCCCATTGCTGCTCATTTAGTATTTATTAGAGATGAGGAGAGCTGAAAGACCATTCCAGAAGTCCCCAGACTCAAGTACTTTTGAGTCTGCTCTTCCAGCAAGCCCCTTGTTTAAATTATGCATTTGATCTTGGGAGTAGCTGTAAATGATGACAGTTGATAAGGACAATGTTCTCTGACCAGAGACATTCAGTGGTGCAGTTTTGCAGAGAAAGTGGGAGCTACTCCTGAGAAACTGAGAGGTGTTCATGTCTGCCATTGCCAAGATATTCGTAGATAATCAGATAACCATCAGCAATTGGCTGCTCTCAGAGGTCTCAGAAACAGCCCATGCTGTGGCACTGGGCACCTCAGAGAAGCCTCTGGAAGCTTCTAGGATCTCCTGAGGTCTATAACATGCCATGCCTCTGCTTTGTGCTTCTGGGAGACATTATCTGAAAGTACAAAGGTGCTCATGGGTCGTAGACCCACAGAGGCTTTCTTTCTTGTGTCTCCCTGTGACTGGTGGCAGTTTGTCAGTATTGAGCAGAGAGTCTCAGTAAAGCAAGCTACTCAACTGCATCTTCCTATTTAGGAAGAGTAAGCTGCTATGGCAGAGCTCACTGTTACAGGGAGAATAGCCAGAACCTTTAAGGTGATCATCAATGCATGCCTCTGTCTCTGCCACTTGACATTATAGACTCTCTAAACATAACTGTCCACAGCACTTTTCTGGAGAAGAAAAGGTGTTCAAAAGGAAAATGAAATAAATAGTCGGGAATCATCATAGCAGACACCAAAGTGGGGACCAACTTTCTCTTTTCTTTTCCTCTTCTAGTCCTTCATGGTCTCGACCTGGAGAGTGAGCACTGTGTCTTTGAGAATGTTGGGGGAACGGTGACTCTGATACCCCTGAGTGGGTCCCAGTGCTCCGTGAACGGTATTCAGATTGTGGATGCCACACCACTAAATCAAGGTACCTGGTTTTGCTTTTCAGAGATCTTGTATATATTGAGAAGCAAGCTGACATTGGGGAGCATATGCATCTTACTGATTAAGGGACACAGGACCGTTTGCCTCCATGTTTTCTCTTCTGTCTTGCTAGGGAGCTGCTTTATTATGCCCACTGTCTTGTTGAATTAAACATGACCTATTTATGAATATTTACAACTTTGAGAATTAACTATTAGAGGACTTTTAAAGTTAAAAAATACCTCTTAGAAGAAAATTTAATATAGTGATTTCCTTTAAGACTTTTACTTCCAATGTTTATGTCCTTCTTATGAGTAGTCATAATTATATTTACAGGACAGGTGTCATGTGTTTTCTGTTTTAAACAACATCAGTATTCTAAAAAAAATAAGGTGTAAAAAATAAGTGCAGAGCTTTTAAATCACAGAGCCATGTGAAAGTAACTATTACATGTTAGTTAGTCTGCTTTTTTTCCCTCTGTAGCTGAACTGATAAGATTATAAAGAAAAAAGGCCGTTCCATTCAGTGTTAGTCCCTTGACTTTGAGCCTGTGGTGAATTAAATCACTTAACCTCTTGACCAGAAAACAGAAGAGAAGAGGAACACACACTGTAACCATCTGAAGACCTTTCAGAAGACTACCTCTTAAAGGTTCCAACTGTTCCAAACTCAGGGGATCACATGTCTTCTAGGAGACAGTTGGGTTCCAATTATGACAGTGTCCACTCTTTGAGTACATTGGTGTATATTTCCTCCACCAGTGAGATTCCCCATACATCTAAGTATGGTCATACAACTAGAAAACGAATGGTTATACTCAGACCCCATACAGGTTTTGCTGTCTGCTTCTCATTGATCCAGCATTATGCATGGTATTGTTGCACAATCTAGAGCAGGTCCTTGATCTTTCTTGGACTTTATGACATTAAAAAGTGTGTGAAGGATGCAGTGTAGGATCTCCCTCTGCTTACATGTAGGATTTCTCTGGTGTTTTTCGTAAGTAGACTAATACTGTGTTTGTTTGCAGGCAGTGCTGGGGTCAGACTTTGTACAGACTAGGCAAAGGCTGTACACTGAGTGACTTAACACTTCCATTGTGATTCATTTCTGACAGCCCTGCATTTTTCTCCCCTCCCATCCCAGATTGCCATCTGACCACTGCTGGTGGCACGCACTCTGGTTTCTTGGTAAAGGTGGAGCTGGCTAGGCTTTTTCACTGGGAAGTTACCTCCCCTGGCTTTGGTTTTAGATAATGCTTTGGGAAGGTACTTTGCTTATCAGTGCTCTTTCCCTTGTCACATGATGATTCACTGTTTCAGAAGCTCTTTTTTTAATTTTGCTGAATTACTATTCTGTGGTTGCAGAAGGTGATTTTCTTATCATTTCTTCTGCATTTGTCAATTGAATTTTTATTATAAGGAAAAGCTTTCTCTTCTTGCCATTTGTCTATGTATTTAAATGAACAGAATCATGTAGTTAGGCATTATATTTAGTATTTGCTCTGTTTTGCCTTTATTTATTTGGAATGTTTAAATTGTATCAGATTTGGCTACTGTGAGTTTCTTCAAGGTGGCTTCTATGTCTTTTGGCTTGCCCTCATTGTTTTGTGAGCTCTTGCTTACTTTCTGAGGCAAGCAAGATATTCTTCTAGACTCACCTTGTACTTTGCTAGAAATGCCCAGTTCTTTAAAGAGCACTATCTAGTGTGGGATCTGTGTGGAACTTAACATTTAACTTTGGGCGATTCTTCTCTCCTATGCTGCCCTGGAAGGAAAGATCACTAGTTTACTGAGTTTCCAGAAGTTCTTCAGATAGCTGTAATTATGTCCTTAATTCTTTTCTGGATTGAAGCTTGTTGATAAATGTCTCACATGAAGTAATTTTATTTTATTTCATTTTATACTTTATTTTATTTTATTCTTCTACCTAACTAGTTTAAAATATGCCAGTGTTGGGTAGTGATTTAGGTGAGGAAGTAAACTTTTGATCTTTTAGTCTATCTCAGATGGGACTTTTGCTGAGAGAGTCATAGAGCTAATTGACATTGAAGGCTAATTACAGGACTTGTCTTTCCCTATGGGATGCTCTTAATTCTTTTATTAGCATGATGCTGTGATGATGTTCAGATCCAGTGGGCTTGTGTTCTGTTGTATTATGTGGAGCTACTGAACTGCTCTACCATATTTGAAGATGTAAGAGCATTGTGCACAGAGTATAAATGCCACTAACAAGCATCAGGGCATCAGGGCAGGGGAATGCTAGATGGCATTGAGAGCAAGGCATTGCAAGAGAGTAATAAGATGACAACTTTTTTTTCCACCTAGGCTTTCTTTCTTTAATGTATATCCTGTCCATGGTAAAACAGCTGCAGTCTTTCATAAATTAAGGAGTAAAATTATCTGCTTTGGCTTGCTTGGAGTTTGTATATTTTTAAAATGAAAACTGAAACATGTTTTTAAAGTACAAAGTGATATGATCAATTGGAGGTGTGTGAATATATGTAGTGAGAATAAAAAGAAGTAAATGGGACTGACACATCCCTCCTCCAGATTATCTTCCCTGCCAGAGAGGAAGGAGGCAGGTTTGGAATTAGTATACAAGGATCATAGACTATCTCAATAAGCATTTCATTTTTATAAAGCCTATGGTAAAGTGTACAAAAAATGGACTTCATTAAAAACAGAAAAACCTGGAGAGCAGGATTAAATAAAACAGTATTGTTATACTAAAAAAATCTCTCTTGGCTTTCACCCATGAAGTGGCTTTTTAAAGTCAGTTCTGCAGAGCATTTCTGCACGGTCCTGCTTAGGTACGTTTTGCAAAGTCGGGTGTTTTGAATTAACTTTTGGCAGCCAAGCCTCTTTGAGATGGATCTTGGGGTAGCTGGACAGCTGCTGTATTAGTACAGAACACTGAAAAAAGTATAGCAGCCCTCATTATCCCTCATTATCATTCATGCTTTTACCCTCTGAAACCTTAACTTGTATATGTTGTTAAATCTTTTTGGCTTTCCAAGCCAAGCATAGGTTCTATCCTTAGCCCTGAAGATGCTGAAGTCCAGGCCACTTGGGCCTGCCACACCTGTTGCCCTCACTTCAGTCTCTGGCTTACTGTAGTGGTTATTGGTCTATCATCATTCCTGGCCCATCTTTCTTGGTCTTCAGAATTGGCCTGGTACGTAAACTATTAATTGGATTCATGAAAGACATAACAGAAGAAACAATTTTGTAACAGTTCCCTGCTTTTCGAACAAAAGGGATCTAGGATAGAAAACACAGATGGATGTCAACCCGCATCATAATGATGTCTTACCACATTACCCTCCGTTGACTGCATCCCAGGTTCATCTTATGTTACTCATGCCTCCTCCCCTATCTTCACCAGTTTCCAGCTTATTGCTGATATTTGGTATTCAGCTGTCTCTTCATTGGTAAATTACTTTCATTTGGAAATGTGCTAGGCTGAGCCATTTAGAAAGCACAAGTAGTAATTACAACTTCCTTATCTAAATCACTTAACACATGTGAATGCCAGCTAATAGATTTGTCTAAATTTAGAAGGTTGTCACCATTAGGGGCAAGGGTGTCTTTTTTTTTCCCCCCTTTTCTTTTTTTAATGTTTTTAACTTGTGTCAGTCTGTAGCTAGAGTTTTCCTGTCTGGCCCACAGTCAGGACAAATATCTCTCACCCGCCAGTCCCACAGCCACTCAGACCCAAACAAATAAACACAGAGACTTATATTGTTTACAAACTGTATGGCCGTGGCAGGCTTCTTGCTAACTGTTCTTATATCTTAAATTAATCCATTTCCATTAATCTATACCTTGCCACGTGGCTTGTGGCTTACCGGTACTTTACATCTTCCTTGTCATGATGGCGGCTGGCAGTGTCTCCTCACCCAGCTTCCTGTTCTCTCAATTCTCCTCTCTGTTAGTCCCGCCTATACTTCTTGCCTGGCCACTGGCCAATCAGTGATTTATTTATTGACCAATCAGCAACACATTTGACATACAGACCATACCACAGCACAGTCAACTGCCTTTCAAATAGCATAGCCCCTCCCCCCACTAAATAATAGGAAAGGTTTTCATCCTTTAGCATTGTCAGTAAAATGAAGAGTGTTTGCTGGAACTGTAAGCATGAATAGGATAGAATTTTCCTTGTGTGTTGTCTGATGCCTGGCGTAAGACACCTTTCCCTTCATCTTCAGAGCTAAACATATCCATCTCTTAATGTGTACTCAGAGTTCAGGTCCCCTGCCTCTCATGATCCCTTGTTAGCTCCATAAAATGAGTCCATAGAAAGAAGAAGGTAAATACTTGACCATGATGCCTTATCCAGAGACCACAGCTTTTCTTAGGAGTCTAAGCTCCTAAGTCTTCCAACTCCAGCCACCATACATTTAATAAGAAATGGCCCAATAATCAAGTGTGTTGTAATTCAGGAAATACTTCAGCATTGTCTTGGAATTTCTAGAAACTAGTCCTTCTTATTTAAATTATTTTTTGCTGTAATATATATTTTTCATGCTGGTCACTGTTAAATGTAATTAATTTTTACCTTTGTGTCAGTGGACACCTTTGCTCTTCTTGCTAGTCTGTCAGATCCATTGAACATTCATCTTTCATTTTAGAAGTGCTACAGAAACTGCATCTTGGAAATTCACACTTAGGTGCATTTGAATGTGATATGCTTGAGTGCCAAAATATATTTGCATTTATTCAAGTACCCTGAAAGAGGGAACAGGTGATTGTCTGCAGAGTGGAGCTGAGGAGCCTTTGATAAAATTTTCATCTGCTGGAGGGCTGCTGTGAGTTGCTCAGTGACAAATTAAAAAGGAATTTTATTGGAACTAGAAAGGAAAATAGATCTTTGAGGGCTGAACCACAGTATCCAGCTAAGGCAAAGAATCTGTATGCTACAGAGGGCTGGGAGATAGGAATGTCTATTCCTGTGGACTCCCCTATGCTGACCTGAGCACTCCTCAGATGCCTTCCTCTAGTTAGAGACCTGAAAATTGAGATTTTTTTTTGTTTTTTTGAATGTCAAAGCCCAAGCTATTTTTAAAAAGAGAATGGTTTTCCAAGTGTGTCCCAGGTCAGTGACATCAGCATCACTTGGAAGCTTATGAGATACACAGATCCCTAAACCCTATGCTGCAAAAGATCTAGGGATGAGACCCCAGTGATGTGAGTCTTTATGTCTAGAAGTAATTCTGATGCACACTTCTGCGTGAGAGCAGCTGACTGAAGCTAGTCATACTGAAATCAAATTCTTGACACCCTGGACATCGGCAGAAAAATAACTGTTTGCCTGTCTCTGCTCCTTTCTTTCCTGTTTCACCTGTCACACCTATTTTTCAGTCTCTCTGATCCTTTCAACAACTTCTGTTTCATGTTTCCTAAGTTGGCTTTACAGTGAGTGGGTCTTGCCATGATTTCTTCAAGTTTACCAGTTTGGAATTTACTGAGCCTCTGAATCTATGGGTGTCTGTCAATCTTAAGAGTTGGGAAGTTTGCCATGATGATTTGTTTAAAAACATTTTTCCTGGAGTTGGGAATTTAGCTCAGTGGTAGAGCACTAGAAAAGAAAAAATTTTTCCTCTACTATATATACCTCTCTTTCATTCTGGGTCTCTAATGACATAAAAATGAGATATTTTAGTTCTTTCGGTGCTCCGATTTGCTGTCTAGTTGGAGTGTTCCTCCACAGCCACCTCCTGTTATGATGCTCGTCCCACAAGGCTTCTGTTTGTCCTGTTGTTGTCATCTGGGTCACAACATCTGGTTCTTCTTTTTATATTTTATCTCTCGCTGAATTTTTAATTTTCTTTTTGTTTTAAAGTTGAAATACTTGTTCAAATATGTTTATGATGGCTAACTCAAAGATCTCAGCCGTAGCTTATATTGTTTTACCAGCTCATTGACATCTTCCAGATTCTTCCTTTGTTAAGGAAGTAATAATAATGGTTTGAATCTGGAAACTTCTGAGCATTTTGTTAAAGGACAGTGTGTTTCATTGAAATTCTCTGATGGGAAATGGAGATGTTGTCTTCCAGTGCGCATGTTTCCTCCTGGATTCAGGACTAAGTTAGGAACAGCCTAACTATATAGGTTGTGACTGCAGCACCAACACTGGTTGATTGTCAGAGGCTTTGTGCCGTCCACATAGCAGTGGCTCTGCTACCACAGGCTAGTCTGGGACCTGAGCAGGTTTCTGCCCCTTAGCTCATCTCTCAGGCTGAACCTGCTACTGAGGCTTGGGGCAGCAGCATGCACACATGGGGCAGTGAACCTCGGAATTCCTGCTGTGCCCCCAGTGCTTTAGTTTTCCCTTGCATCCTCCTCTTTCTCTCCTCCAATTGGAAATGGAGCTTTCCTGATTCCACTCTTTCTTTCTTCTCCGTTGTTGACCTATGCCCATGTCCAGGGCAAAGGATTTAAAGGACACAAAGAGGGAGCAAACAGCCCCAGAAGCCTGCTCCACCCACCATTTTGGGTAACTCAGAGGCCCTCCACTGTCTCCACTTGGTGCCAGGGACCTCCTGGCTTCTTGTCCAGACTAAAGCAGAGGGCGTCTCCTTAATGGTATTTCATAACAATGAGCAGTTTTGAGCTTCCTGCTAGTCCGAGCCTAGAGGAAGAGAGTGGTCATTTTTGGCTTGGTTACCCTTAGTCATCTTAGCCCACTCACTCTCCCCAGCCTTCTTTCAAAGAATAACAGTGCTCTGTAAGAGCAATGTTAAATACTGTGAAGCACTGTGATGTTAATGACGGGCTTGTATTGTGAACAACTCTTTTTAATGTTTATTTTGTATTGAAATCAGCTAAGATGGCAGTGTGGTTGACTCCTAATTGACAGATCTTAGAACCTTCTCTAGTGTGGTACTTTGAGGTAAGTGTGTAAGCTAAGCAGACATTTTTTTAAACTGGCAACTCACTATGCTGCCTTTATGACAGCCCATCCATCTGTTTTAGAGGACCTCCTCATCCATGGCAAGACATACTGTGACATTCTGCACCAGTCATGGAAAGCAGCACCATAAGCCAGATCAGCCTTGGTGAACTCCAGATAACCCAGCAGCCATTCTCCCAGCATCTATGATTTTGTATTGCTCTTGAATTATTTAATGTCAAATCCACCTTTTCCTTGGAAAGGATGGACCTGTTCCCTGTAGGAAGCAATCTGTTTCCCCCATGAAGTTTTAAGAAGAAAAACATTAGCCTGACTCACTCATGCACACTTCTAACATTTTATGGGGAGGGATGGACATCCCTAGTACATCCCGAAGATTTAAAAGCTCTGCACTCAGTTCATATGCAGATCATCAAATAACCCTTGATGGTCATTTGACTGGGTATATCAATAGCAAAGATTGAAAATCAATTTCCTGTCTTCTCTAGAGGCCCAGAATCTAAGCTTACAATTTTAATTTTACTGAGAATAAAGGAAGGGTAAAGTGATTTATCTAATGCAGGAAGTTATAACTCTATATTTGAAATGTGAACACAGATAAGGGAGGTGTCAAGGCCCTTGTGGGTTTTTGCTAAGATGTCATATACATTTGTCACTATCACAAAAACAGTGATCAGATGGCATGTTTGATAGTGACATCTGCTACAGTATCACATTGATGCCCAGTACCTGTCATTCATGCCCAAGCCTGTCAATGGCACCTTCATGTCTTGTCTGAATCCATTTAGGATCTGCATAAAATTGTCTATTCCCTGTAACTTCTAGTCTTTCACAACTAGTTTCCCAAAGCCATTTTGAAACAGAATTACTGTAATTCCTGTGCCTTAAGTAATAGGTATTATTAAAAGAGTGTAAAGCCCTAGAACATACAACTTAATCTGTTCTTATGTAGTGGTACATGTTTTTGAAGATTAGATTCTATCATGACTCCAAAATGATGCTAACATTGCAGTTCATTTCAATATAAGGTTTCTAAGCTATTTTAAATCACAGAGAAGGTTCTTATAAGCAGTTTCTTTCTCCTGGAATCAGGCAACAAAATGAGAATATCCTTGCCCAGGATTCTTGTTCAGGCACTTTTCAGGGCAGTATATGGTACTCTCTGAGTCTGGGTGCTTCACCCCTCATAACTCAAATAAATCCTGTCTTCCACCAAACATCCTTTAGGAATGCAGCCTCTGTGTATGCTGGGTAGGGTGAGTGATGCTTAAATAATTAAAATATAAAGTGAGGAGACCTGGGTCAGGCAGTGGTGGCACACGCCTTTAATCCCAGCACTCAGGAGGCAGAGGCAGGTGGATCTCTGTGAGTTTGAGGCCAGCCTGGGCTACAGAGTGAGTTCCAGGAAAGGCATAAAGCAACACCGAGAAACCTTGTCTCGGAAAAAAAAAACCAAAAAAACAAAACAAAACAAAACAAAAACCCAAAAAAACAAAACAAAACAAAACAAAACAAAAACCAGGAGCTCTGAAGCACAATCCTGTTTCTATTATCTCAAACCTCTAAGCTCCTATCACCTTGGACCATGCACTTTGGGAAACACAGTTGTCTCATGTGTTTGTATCACGTATAACTCAGAACAGCATCTTCTATACAGTCACCTCTGAAATAATCATATGACAACATTTAATAGAAAAATAAGTTAATTTATTCATGCAATATCAGAATTAGAAAATCTCATTAAAATCTAAGGAGGAGGGTAATTACTTTTAGTATTAAGTATTGTCCCTATTTTCCCTAAAAATCACTAGAAATAGACATATGCTTTTTTTTTCAGCTTACTTGACACACTAAAATAAGAAATCTCATATGAAACTATCATTTGTATCTCTCATACACAGAGATTTAAATGAAGGAAGCTTTCTACTTTTTTAAACAAAAGGCTTTGTCTCCCTTTTTACAATGTCATTTCCTCCTCCATTCCCTTTTAAGACTGTCTGGGATTTGTCTGTCTTTGGATATTTAACAAGCTCTGAAGTAATCTCAGAGAAGCCATCATATATTTCAGCAAGGTTTAGACATGCTCTCAAAATTACAAATTAAGTGTATCACAGAAAGTCCATCTGCTGCGATTAATCACATTAACCTTAAGCAAGGAGTCATTGACAGTTAAAAAGAACTTAAGGTCGAGAAGGGACCTTAGGAATTTTCCAGTTGATGAGTAGATGAGAACACTGAATTCCAAAGAGGCTCAGTCATATCTCCTCCTTGGTCTCACCTAGACACATTGCATGTGTGTGGGGTGTGTGTGTGTAGGGGTGGGTAAGGGTGTGAAGCCTAGAGGTTCTTGTTGGGTGTCCTCCTCAGTAATCATATGAACCTTGTTTTTTGAGACAGGGTCTCTTAGTGAACCTAGATATTAGTGATTTGGCCCTGGTCCACCTTCCTGCACATCCTCTGTATGTGCTGGGGTTACAGGTGTACCAGCGTACTTGGGTTTTCACATGGGTGCTGGTGATCCAAGCTCAGGTTGGACCTCATGCTTGCACAGCAATCTTTTACCCATTGACCTATATTCTCAGTCCTCATTTGAATATTATATCACTAACCAGTCTCATTTGTCTATCCAACCTCCCACCAATCCACCCTTTTCCTTTAGCTGGCGGCTTATTGTTTTCTAAGTATAGTCGTGATTTCCTTTTAGTAAATCAAAGCTAACTATGCCACTAAACCCTCTGTTTATTAACATGTTATAGGTATGATCTGAGTCCAAAGGTCACTTGGTGAGATCTCCAGGATCCTGTGCCCTGGAACAAAGAACTGAACCAAGGGATACATGGACAACAATTAAAAATAGACTCTTTTTGAAAGAGAACGGCAGTTTTAAGGGGTGGGGGAAGGTGCAGCAAGAGAACCAAAACAGATCTAAGACTTCAAAGCCCCACAGCCTGTCAAGACCTTTCTGGGATCATTTACTTTTTCTGAGAGATCTAGCCACATCCTACCCTGAGCTCTGTTTCGGCACATGCAGCCCTGGTGGGGCATGGGAGGTCCCAGTCCTTCTGCTAGTGGGTTTCATGTTAACCTTGATGTCTCTTCTGCAGCCTGACTTGCCTGCCGCAGGGGCTCTGTAAAGCACTGTTGTACTCAGTGTATCTGTATACTTTGCATCTCCCTCCTCTCCCAGTGCTTCCTTTCTTGCTTTGGCCCTCACCTGCCCAGCTCTCTATGAGGCAGTGCCCACTGGTAATTTATAGTTTCTGTTTTAGCCTCTCGGGATTCTCCATGGAAGGTTCTCCTCAGTTTCTGCTTCCTTCCACTCTTTCCTAAGAGTTCAGTCCCCCTTTTCTTTCCGAGGTCACCTCCTCTGCGTGACTGTTAAAAGCCAGCTTTCCTCCAGGTCTCTTTCTCTTTCTCTTTCTCTTTCTCTTTCTCTTTCTCTTTCTCTTTCTCTTCCTTCTCTTCCTCCTTCTCTTCTCTTCTCTTCTCTTCTCTTCTCTTCTCTTCTCTTCTCTTCTCTTCTCTTCTCCTCCCTTTTCTTGAGTGACATTTCCACATCAGTGGCTTTATTAGTGAAAACTCTTAGATAGATAGATAGATAGATAGATAGATAGATAGATAGATAGATAGATAGAGTGAGTAGTGGCTTGAATGAAAATGGCCCCCATAGGCCCATAGTCAGTGGCACTATTAGGAGGTGTGGCCTTGTTAAAGTAGGTATGGCCTTATTGAAGAAAGTGTGTCACTGGGTTTGAGGTTTCAGATGCTCAAGCCAGACCCAATGGAACTCTCTTCCTACTGCCTACTGATCCAGATGAGGAATTCTTGGCTCCTCCAGCACCATGTCTGCCCGCATGCCAACACGCTTCCCACCATGAATGAAATAAACCTCCGAACTGTAAGCCAGCTTTAATGAAGTGTTTTACTTTGTAAGAGTTACCATAGTCATGATGCCTCTTCATAGCAGGAGAAATCTTAACTAGGGCAGAAATAGGTACCAGGGACTGGGGTATTGCTGTGGTAGGTTGCGTAAGCCAGATGGCTTTCCCACTGTGTCCTGTGTCCTTTCCCTCATCTCTCAAGCTCTGTATGGTGATAGCCCTTCCCTCTGCCACATCCGCATGCCTGTGTGCCATTTTCTAGCCATCTCTCTTTTTCTGCTAAATGACAAAAGAAATAAAAAGGGAGGACATGACTGCTCCTGGCATGTATAGTGGAGAAAAGGTTTATTATAGATATGAGGGAGATGTAGCTAGAGGCTGAGGCAACTGGGAGAGTCCAGAGTGCACATGACCCTGAGCCAAGCCATGTGAGAAAAGGCAGGAGGAGGAAGGGGAGACCAAGAGGCCAGGAGGGTAGCCATTTTAGCCCAAATGACTGGATTATATAGGGAAGAGCTGCTGAGGGAAGGGCAGCCTAGCCTCTGGGCTGGTGGGTTCAGGGTAGGGGGCAGGATATGCCAACCATACCCTGGAACAGGTAAGGGCTGAGTGGTCCTAGGAGAACCTGTGGGCCAGGTCTGCCTTGATATGTTAAATAGGCACCTCGGTTAGGCCCTTGTCCTGGGTTTGAGACCTAAGGCCAGCCTGCTGTAGAACCTCGTACTTGCTTCTCCCAAGCTCATCTTCAGTACTTTCTATTGATTGATTAAAATTTTGATACTGGGGGAACAAACCTAGGGCCCGGTGTCTGCTAGCCAAGCCCTCTACCAATGAACTATGTGGCCTCAGACCATCAGTTTGTCCTAAGCAGCCCTCCCCTCCAGGACTCCTTCCTCCCCCTCTTCTTTCCTTCCTGCAGCCTGGTGTTTTTCCTTTGTTGGAAACTTTTCACTCATGTAACCCTCTCCTGTTTACTGTTGATGCCCTGTAAAGACAAGGCATGTGTTAGCTCTCTCCAACTCTGTATCTTCAGTGTTTATCATGAGGACTAGTATGCAGTAAGTGGTCACTAAGTATTTGTTGGCTACACAAATGCACAGCCGTATCACATAAGCATGGTACATATTTTTTGATTCAGTGTTTCTTGAGTGAAAATGAACAGTAGGAGGAAGAAAAGGAGACAGTTCTTAATGGGGCCCATTGTACATGCCAGGCACTTACTTGACACACATCAAAATGGAAATAATGAATTGTCGTGAGTAGTTTTGCTTTCTTTCATAACTCCTTAACGGGCTTTTAACTGTGTATTTCATGCAAATAATACAGATTGCTGGATTATTTTCAGTGACTTAATGTGAGTTGAAGTAATGTCTCTGAGATACTATTTTATTTTTCCATTAACATATTTTAGCAATTTTTAACTTGCTTAGCTAGGCATTTGATTAACAGAAGGAAAAAAAGAGAGTTGGATTAGGTGTAATTAACACCTGGAATTTGATCACCTTATTAATCTCTAATGTAACTGAAGAGTATTAAATGCACCTATTTCCTAGACATGACTGCTTAGATTGTGACTTTCTAGAGGAGACAACTCTGAGTCTTAGCAGTGGAAGAGCAGAAAACACCTTTCTTAATTATAGTGATGTTGCCTTTCTGGAGTGGCAGAGACACAAGTGTGAATTTCTATGAGGACGATAAGCAGATTGTTAGTGAGGCAAGATCTACTGCTTTCGTGAGTCTCCCAAATCTGTCTTTTCTTCATGTTGGCTCCATTTTCTGTGAAACAATGACTTCCACTGAACCCACCCCTTCAGTTTCTCCCTGTGCCTTGTGTCTGAACCAGTCAGTAGTTAACTGTATGGATTTGAACTCCTCTGAGACATCTAAGACAATATACAGACTAGATGGCAGCAGAGGTGGGTAAGGGGTGCCTTCTAAAGTTCCAGAATACATGACTCCAGGCAAAGACCACACCCAAGCAAAAGACAGTTGTTTGTGCAAGGCTAGAGGGTACACTAGCCATCACCAGCTCCAGGACTTGCACCAAGGGGGATTAAGGATCTGTTGATACTGTCCTCTCAACGTACTGTATCTTCTGAGGTTTCAAGAGATAATAGATACTGTCTTAGTTAGGGTTTCTATTGCTGTGAAGAGACACCATGACCACAGCCACTCTTATAAAGGAAAACATTTAATTGTGGTGGCTAGCATACAGTTCAGAGTTTACTCCATTACTGTCATGGCGGGAAGCAAGGCAGCATAGAGGCAGATATGATGCTAGAGAAGGAGCTAGAGTTCTTACATCTTGACTCACAGGCAACAAGAAGTAGTCTGTGACACTGGGCATGGCTTGAGCAAATATGAGACCTCAAAGCCCACCTCCATAGTGACACACTTCTCCAACAAGGCCATACCTACTCCAGCCAAGCCATACCTCCCAATAGTGCCACTCCTTTTGCGGGCCATTTTCTTTCAAACCACCACAAATACCACTGAGTTTTGTGTGAAATCTTTTAAGTTTTTAACTACTGACAATTAGTATTTTTGTTTTTGAAATTTTCTGAGGGAAACAGAAAATTTATGGGTTGGCTTTTATCACTGTCCACTCGATTGGGAACTCTGGTCAATCTTTTTCTCAGCTCTTCAGGTCCACACGGTATGTGCCTGGTTTTGCTGTTGTTTAAAAACCTCCTTTATGTCCTTAACATAGCTAGGTACGTAGGCTCCCATCCATGGCTCAAGCTTTCCCTATGGTACCTCATGGCTCTACTTCCTGTTGTCTTGTGACTATCCAGTGAGACCCGTCCTGGTCTTTGGTGCAGAAGTCTGCTTCTAGTTACTCCAGTCTCCACTCAGTACTTTGATTCACAGTCGCTGCTCTTGATGACTGACTCCAGAGCATAAGTTTTGTCTTTCTCAGGGCTAAGACTGAATGCTGTGCTCTATCATAAGGAAAAGCTCTATCATAAGGGGGCAAAGACGCTCTGGCATGGAAGAGAGTACAGGACAGTGAGTGTGTATATAACATAGCTTGTCTTTAAGTGCCCTTAAGGCCAGGGAGCTCACTGCCTTCTATGGCCAATGCACTGGATCTCGACAAGTCTGACTTCAGAAACTATTTGCTTATTTTTGCTGACTCTTCCTCCTTGGTCATTCTTGGACATTGGCCTTGACTTCTCTTGTTCACTGGGCATTTGGTACTGAATGAAGATTGTGGTCCAGCACATCTAATGCAGACTTCTAAATTTTAACAGGGTTTGGAATAGGAAGCAGCATACTTCTTTGAGAATAGACGTGTATATATATTTATGTATGCAGCTTCTTCCACATCAGGTGCTAGCAGGTTTTAGCAGTAGGAACTTGTTCTCTGCCAGTTCCACCGTGTTTCTTTTGAAACTGCTTGTCTTTGAGTGTCTGCTTTTGTAAGCATTAATAAACATTTCCTACATTTGAAATCACATGTTTTGCTTGATGATACATTTCTTTAGAGACCTGGAGGGTTTTTTCTTCCAAATAATCACAAGTCTAATTATCTGCATATTAAGTTTAAAATCTCATAATAGGTTATAATGCTTAAATTCATCACTTCTGCCTAGGTTGTTTTGAATATTGTGACACCCAGCTGTAAAAACAAAGGTACATGCTGGTTTAAAATTAGCTTCCATAGGTGGGCCTTTGAGACTGAAGCATCCTTTATTCTTTTCTAACACACTGGAAGGAGAAGTCCATGCTCTGCTGTTGCCAGCTGACCACACTGCCTACCACTGACATCACATTGCTGTCGTTCTTATATATTCCAGGTGCTGTGATACTCTTGGGAAGAACCAACATGTTCCGCTTTAACCATCCAAAGGAAGCTGCCAAGCTCAGGGAGAAGAGGAAGGTGAGAATGTTGGAGCTGACCCCATCTGGGGTGGGGGAGTCTCCTAGGTCCTACCGTTTTATTTTCTGGGACTAAAGCCTAGGGAAAGGAAGCTTTATAACCAGGTGGTTCCAGGCAGTTTGTTTACTGACAGATGATGGAGTAGGAGAACCAGCAACTAGAGTCCAGAGCTCACAAGAAAAAGCTGTTCCTTTTAGACGCTTCTTGCTAGTCTATGCATCCCCAGAAGAGCCAGGCTTTGTGTGGCATTGAGTGAGTAGTGACTTGAATCTTCCAGAATCTGTCTAAGTAACATAGCACTGAATCACTCTTACCACAAGTCTGCCATAGTAAATTGTGTTTTTCACTTGGGTAGGAGAAGGAGTGGGGTGAGTTTAGGACCATTGAGAGAGATGGGCTTGGTTGAATGGGGCCATTCAGAGGTCTTATAATGATGGAGGAAGGCTGAAGCCCACAGAAAGAGAGGACCATTGAATGAGAATGAAAGAAATCTGCACCATGGCCTTGCCTTAGACTGCTGAAGACAGTAAAAACTACAGCTTATATTTTTATGAGCTGGAAACTGTGCTCAATGTATGCAGAGACTCTGCCATGATATCTGTACAGCAGCTGTTACCACCCCAATTCACAAGTAACTGAGTGGGAAATTAGAGTCAGACAGACTGTCCATAACAGGCTGTAAGGGCAGGAGATGGGCAACCACGACCTCAGTCCTGACCTGCAAGCCTGAAGCCTTTGTTCTAACCACCAAGTGACAGAGTATCTCATGCCACTTCTTCCTATATAAGGGCTTCCCAAGGCTGCCAGGACCTTTGATGGAAAATGAGAACAAAACTACACCCCTCAGACTAATCCAGGACTGATGATCCAGCCAGTAAACCCTCTTGCCCATTCCAGCCCAGGGACACTCTAGACACTCCCTTTTAGACATGGTTCCAGAGAGAGATGGGGAAAACCTGTCTGCCAACAGCTTTTCTTGGAAGCGAATAGACCAGTTCTTAACCTTTTAGACCTCTCCTCACCTATCTCTTTATCTCTATCACTCAGTAAATGTGAATGTTGAAAGCAGCAGAGATAGAATTTCTAACCCCTTCCCAAACTTCAATGCAGTGTAGCTAGGAGGCTTTCTTAGCTATGGAATGCCTGGTGAATAAAGGGGCCCATTTCGGGGTCAGGTAAAAACCTGGCACAAGGGAATCTCCCAGGAACCTACCAGGATGACTCTGGATAGGACTCCTAGCAATAGTGGATATGTAGCCTGAACTGGCCCTCTCCTGTGACCAGAATGGTGACTGCCCAATTGTCATCAGAGAGGCTTCATCCACCATCTGATGGAAACAGATGCAGACCCACAGCCAAACATTAGGTGGAGTTCAGGGAATCTTGCAGAAGAGAAGGAGAAAGAATTGTAGGAGCCAGAGGGGTCAAGGACATCACAAAAAACCTCACAGAATCACCTAACCTGGGCTCATAGGGGCTCACAGAGACTGATTAACAACCAGGGAGCCTGCATGGGACTGACCTAGGCACTCTGCATATATGTGACAGTTGTGCAGTTTGGTCCTCTTGTGGGAACCTAACAGTGGGAACAGGGACTGTCTCCAACTCCTTTACTGGCTTTTGGGACCCTACTCCTCATACTAGGTCCCCTTGCCCAGTCTTAATACATGGGGAGGTGCTTAGTCTTACTGCAACTTGATCTGCCGTGTTTTGTTGATGTTCGTGGGAGACCTGCCTTTTCTGAACAGAAAGGAGGAGGAGTGGATTGGTGGGTGGGAATAGAGGGGATGCGGGGGGGGGGGGGGGGCGGGGGGGGTGAGGGACTTGGAGGAGAGGAGGAAGGGGAAACAGCAGCCAGGATGTAAAATAAATAAATAATTTTAAGTGGTTTCTGATACATAAGGGTCCGACTGTCCCTCATCTGCCAGATATTAAGCATTCACATGAGTGTGTGCATTTCATTGCCTGTCACTAGTGGAAGACAATGGATGCTGAGCACTGGCCATCTCATACCCACTAAGGTAACCAGTCTGCCCTGTCTCTGTTCTTAGAGTGGCCTTCTGTCCTCCTTCAGCTTGTCTATGACCGACCTCTCCAAGTCCTGTGAGAACCTGTCTGCAGTCATGTTGTATAACCCTGGGTGAGTGAACAGCAATGTGTCTTCCGTGTGATTAGTACTGTGATGGTATTTATGGTGCCAACTACGTTATAGTCACTTGATGGTAATAAAGCTTGGGCAAGGGCACCTCCTCAGCATATCAACCGCAGTCATCTTCCAAGTTTCTTTCCAGCCGGTGCTGTATATACATAATTGTACTTAGTTATAATCACAGTACAAATGGGATTATGTTCTCTGATTTTTTGCTTAACAACATAATAAGCATTAGCAAAGATGGTTACAAGCTTCATTATCATTTTCATAACTGTCTAATATTTTAAGTTGGCACTTTGATTACTCAGTGCATGATCCCTTTGGCTTAAATGCTTTTATCTTGTTTTTATAAATTATCTGTAATAACAGAGGCAGCCTTGATCTTAGGGCATCCCATAGCCCAGAGAATTATCTTCACTACTTTCTGACATCAGGGGATGGCTAAAGACACAAATGAGAGCATTTTAAATGAGCTTAGCAGCTGGGTGACCTTGAGTTGTTAGCTTAAGTGCCGAAGTCCTTGGTGACTTCATCAGTAAGATGGCAGTGATAATGGAAACGTCTGGAAACACAGAGCCAGATGAACACTTTTGGGTACTCCCCAGTTTTGAGGTTCTACTATTTCATGCTTCCTACCAAGAGCATCTCGCATAAAATAATGAGCCGAAGGAGTGAAATGAAACCCGCAGGGATGTCTTCTGGAGCTGTCCTTTGTTTGGCATTTACTTTGTGGTTTATGAGTTAGAGCTGTGGTGCTGTCCAGGTCTGTCTGACTCCTGGACTTTGTTCTCACTTCATCAGTCCTAACCCGACTCCAGTTGGGGCCCTGCTGCCATGGCCATGGCCTGTGACTGCTCCTTGAGGTCCAGTCAGTACTCTCTGTGGCAGAAAGCAGATGCCTCCAAGGACTTGTTGCTTCATTGTCCTGGGAAGCACCCTCAATCCCATCTCTGCCTTGTTCCTGTTGGAGACCAGCAGGCTAAAGCCCAGCTCCTGTGTTACGAGCTAAAGTAAAAAGAAAGCCAGTTGGTGAGACACAGGGTCTGTGGATTTCTGGCAACCCAAGCAGTTTGTTTTATGGTGTCCAGCTTTGTCTTCACCACTCAGCCTTTCAAACTTCATATTGTGTGATGTTATGCATAAGGAAGTTATGCTCATTAAATAATTCTGTCTTAAAATAAGGCAAATGTTAGTGAGACCCCAAAATACAAGAATCTTCTCAGAGCCACTGACTCGGCAGTCTTTCTGAAGGCATGAGTACTTTTAGTTCTTAGGATTTGTAATGGTTTTCTCAGCTGCTTTGTATGGTGGCTAGAAGAAATCATTCCTGGCTTACATCATTTAATATATTATGCTGGTCCTAGGCATTGATATCAATACTGTGATCCCATTTGTTAAGTACTGTTTGTCTAGTCAAATAGACTCCCAGTTGAAGACCCGATTACCCCTGGAATCCAGCACACCTTTCCCCATCCTCTGTACAGTGGAGCCCTTTAGTTTGCTACCATTTGGAAACTTAGTTTGTTAGCTTTGAAGACAAAAAAGTAATCTCTGCTCAGGCCTCTAGTTCTCTTTCCTTTGTGTCCATATGTATGGTATTGAGTTCTCTCAATTGTGTCCATAAAATGTAGAATATGTAGTCCTATTAAAAGTGTTACTATATTTCAATTGATTTGAAGTTCAGTTTTTTTTCCAGTATTGATAAAATGGCATTCCTCAAAACTCTTCTGACTTCCTGTGTCTGCAACTAAAATGTCACATCAAGTGACTCCCTATCGTCACTCAGCATCCCCACTACCAGTACCTATTGGCACATCTCAGTGCACCTCAGTGCAACCTGGCACCTGGCACATCCATCTCGTTGTATCTTGGCACATCTCAGTACATAACTCTGCAAGTTTTGGGCCTTCAGATTGTGACTGTGACTCAGCTATGTCTGAAATAACCTGTGCCATGGGAGCTGTGACTTTGCTTGTTCCAGGGGCTGGTACTTGTTCTTCCTGCCACCTGCTCCTGCAAAGCACCATCCAGATGAACCCATTCTGCAGGCTAGTCTCAGCTGTCATCAAATGAAATGTCCCTGTTCAGCACACACTGCTGCATTTCTGTCATCGGTATTTTATTATTCTTTGTGGAGACAATCCACCCTTCAGCAAACTCCTTCTGAGAACTTACTATCAACCAGACTCTAGGGCAGGGGCCTTTGGTATTGGCAATTTTTGATATCCATGCCAGCTGGAGGAGAGAATCAGCCTGTGGGTGACTGGAAGATCAGAGAGGTAAAGGTGAAATGAAGTGTGATGCCTTTGGGGCAGTGTTTGGCAGGAGTGCTCAGGGAGAACTTCCTGGGTAGGAGATCTAAGACGTGAATGGAGTGAAGATGACACTCAGAAAACACAAGGGGAGAATGGAAAACATCCCAGATAAAAGAGAAGGGAACCAAAATGCTTCAAAATCATAAACTGGAAAGTAGACCAGAGTAAGTGGAGTACAGGAAGAAGGGGGATGCAAGGGAGGTGAGGGCAGTCGGTGGCAGCCTGTGTGGGCCCATGGGGGGCACTGCAGGGAGTGGTGTTGGCAAACATGAGAAGCCTTTAGTTGGGATAATAACCTGAAGGGCACTTACTATGGGAATTGTAGTGTAGAATCAGGATATTGTGAAGAAAGCTGTTTGTTTAGACCATATAAAAGATAATGGTGGCATGAGTCTGGGCTTTAGCCATAGAGATATAGAAAAGTGAAATCGAGGGGGTAAGGGGAGAGTCCAGGTTTCAGATGTAAACTTCTGGGACAGATGTTGTATCCTTTCCTGTAATGAGCCAGACAAGGAAGATGATTACAGGTGGACAGGTGATAAGAATTCTGTCAACATGAGCATCTGTCTTGTTAAGTTGGAAGCTTTGTGACCTCAAGGGTCTTGACTTACTTTATCAATAACTTAGCAAATAGTTTTGGATTGAAATTTTAGTAAGACATCTGAGTCCTCTAGGGTTTTTTAATTTTGGTTATTTTTTTATTAATTTCCCTGGGTGTGGGCATTATAATTATTGAGATAAGACATACTGTGCAAAGTGGTACAACCCAGAGATAATGCAGTTACTTAAATAATCTCAAGGTCATGTTCTGATCCCTGACAAAAGGTGGTAGAAGGGAGGGAATGTCTTATGATAAAATGGGGAAGTAAGCAAAGGCAGTCAGGAAACCCAAGTGAGAAACAATATGTTTTCAGTTGAGTTACAGCTGGTGGCTTCTGGATGCTCCTGATATGAGCATGATGCATCCTCTTCACCTGGCTTCAGACACATTCATGTAATACTTGTTGGTACAAATTCAAATAAAATTATTTAATACTTTATCATACCTTCCTTCTCCTTGGTTCCCAGTCCCCTGCACTTGCTACCTGCTGCAAAGAGTGATTACCCATGAATTAAATATAATTGAAGAAAAATTGCCTACTCTGACTTATGGGAAGGCAGACACCTCATTATGAAATTGTTGGCTCTAGCAAGTGGGCAAAATGAAGCATAATTAAAGCTATAGCCATGCTGTTTTTACCATCTCTCTCTCTCTCCTTTTTATATTGCAGGTATAAATACTCTCAGCATAAATTAAGCTAGAAGAACATTGAAAGAAATATGTTTAGTACCTGGGCCCTCATTAAAGAGTTGTTTAATTCCAGATAATCCACAGCTTGGACTCAGAGCATGCTCATTTCTCAGACAAAAACTTCAGGCTGTGATGCTCCCTCCAAGCAGTAGGTATTGCTGAGGATCTGCTGTGTGCTGACAGCCTGCTAAGTAGCAGACCTCCAGCTCTCTATGGAGAGCCTAGGAACACAGGCTTGTCATGGCAATGCATGTAGAATGAGTGCAAGACAGCATGCAGTTCAGAGCAGAAGATGGCTGTGTCTGCAGCCTTCTTTAGGATCTGGTGGGAAAGGACTGCTGTGACATGATGTACCTAGGAAGGCTTCTCTTTTTGATGCCACACCTCCTTTGGATAGCCATTCCCTAATGTGTTGGGTAACATAGAAAACCAGAGGTCCTGTGGCTTCTAGTAGCAATCTTTATTAGGACTGACATCACCTGCAGCTAGTACCTTGGAATCTGAGAGTTTGATTCATGAGAACCATTTGTCTTCTTTTTGGAAACCGAATTATTATTTCCTTGCATTGGCGCCAGTCTCTTGTGTGGTTTATCTCATTCTCAATGGCATAGAATGCTCACACCCTGAACTAAGTGACTAGAGTTCTTGTCACAGAGTGAATAGCAGGATTACAAGGAGTCTTAAGTAAACTTTCTCCTCTGTAGTGGAGATCGTAATGTTCCCAGCCTGTAAGAAGAGAGAGCCTTTCTTGGAGAAGAGAGAGGCAGAGAATGCTAACTGAAGACTTAGTCCTCATCATCCACCTTCCAAAGACTCAGAATCACTGCCTGACTTTGTACCAGAGATTTCACTCTGATTTCCAGGGGAACTGTGTCTTTGCCGGGCCCTGACTCTTTGCAGAAGGAGATGTCACCGGCTGAGGAGGTTGGTCCCACTGCAGGAATAGTAGAGCTTTCCAAAGCGCTGTGCAGAGGGACTCATGCTGAGAGGAAGCGAGGAGGGGAGCCAGCAGGGTGAGGCCCAGATGGAGTGAGCAAGGTCCCTGGAAGCCTAGCACTACACTAACACTTGCAGTTTGCTTTGATAAACCCACAGAATTGCTCTTGGGGGTTGTATTTCTGTGTTTGCCAGGATGGATTTGGGGTACAGCTCAGGTTCCTAAAGTATGAACATAGTGTTGTATATGAAGATTACATCTATAAATTCTTACTAGCCCTTTAAGAAACCTTCCTCGGAGCTAGGTAGGTAATGTGTGCCCTCAGTCTCAGCACTGAGGAGATGGATGTACAAGGATCAGGAGTTTAGGCCCAGGCTTAGCTGTGTAGTAAGTTCAAAGCTAGCCTGGGGCTGTATAATCTCCCGTCGCAAAACAACTCATCTAGAATGTATGTTTAAAGTATATATCCCAGTACACAAACAAGAATTATTTTCTATGTACTCATGTTTGGTAACTTCTTTTCATGTTGGGTAACTACTTTTATGTGTACCTGTGGTAAAATACTTACTATGTTTTACCATCATAACCATTTTAAGTACACAGTAAAGTGCATTGATGTTACTGTGCAGGCAAATTCTAGAACGTTCTTCATTTTACAAGTACTGCATTCTTGAAATAATGCCTTCCTGCTCACAACTAATCTTCTGTTTTTGTTGTTGTTTGTTTGTTTCCATGAATTTTACTTCTTTAAACATGTCATACACATTGGGTCAGAGCATTTTTCCATTTATGATTGGTTTATTTCACTTTGGAAATTCCTTTAGGTTTTACTGTTTGGTCAGAACTCCCTGTTTTCTGGCTGAGTAGTATTCCTGCGTACATGAATCTCCCATTTTGATTGTCCACTCATCTGTTAATAGACATCTGCCCGTGGTTTTTTCTACTGTTAGTTGTTGGAATAATTCTGCAATGGACAGGAGTCTGCAGATGTCTGCTCCAGCCTTTGATTTGAGCCCTTCTAAATGTTTCGGTGAATTGCTAGTCTGCTTTCCATGTGGCTCTGCTATCCTCATATTCTTACCAGAAAGGGAGGTTTCCAGAGTCTGTACCCTCACCCATGTGTGAGGATTTCTGCATTTGAATAATAGCTCTCCTAGTGGATCCAAGAAGCTGTCTTACTGTGGTTTTCATCACTCTGTCTTGTTCCCTTCTGCTTCTGAAAACAATCCAATTTTGGAAAAAAAAAATGTTCAGAAATAGAGGAGAAAGGAATACCCCTCCCCCCAACACACATACACTGTAAGTACTGTAAACAGGTGATGACAATGTCTCTTCTGTGGGTGGATTTCCCAGTGACTACAGCCAACTCATTTCACGTGTTAAAACCCAAGCAGTGCTGAGGCCAGAAATTGTTCATGTCCAAGGAGGAATGAGGTTATATTTGCACTGGGAGTCACCCTGAAGGGTGAGTAATGATAACAGTTGGGAAGCTGCTGTAAGGTTGCTGGAGGTGAGGGCTTGGAATGAGACAGTGGTGGTAGGAATGAGAGGTGGGCTAGAAAGACAAGCGAGGCAAGCAGCTATGGGTCCTGGAAGTTTAACTGTCTGTGGACTTTAACAAAGGAAAGTATGTTGACTTCCAGTTTCAGGCTTAAATCTTTGGTTGGATGTTGTTTAGCTGAAATACAAACAGGAGGAGGGGCAGGTTGTCAAAGGCACTAGAGTAATAAGAACAACTTTGAGAAACTGGGCCCTGGGCCTTGAGCTGCTTCTATTAGTGGCTGTGGTTTTGAGTCATCCGTCAGCAGTCAGACTCGCTGTGGGAAAAGCTCACTTGATAGCAGCAGCATTTGTATGGCCTATAGGAAGCACTCAGCCTTGCTGGTGGGATGAATGAAAGTGAATGAATGAAATGAAAATGATGAATGAAAAATGAGTGTTTACTCATTCCTCTGCCTGGTGTTTGAAAGCCTCTCATTTGTCCCACCTTATGCTGGAGCTTGAATGATGAGGACAGGCAGAGGCTCAGTCACCTTGGGGTATGATTTAGTAAGTGCAGAAGATGCTTGTAAAGTCTGGCAGGAATTAGAGAACCATGGTGTGTTGTCTTACACATATCACCCTTGGGTTATCCTGGGATTACTCTGTAGGATTACTCTGGGGAAGGGGGCTCTAGCTACCCCACCTGAACCTGTGGACACTCAGCATTATGTTCCTGAGGCCTCATTGGTGGGCGAGCCCTTCTTCCTAGCGTCAGGCCTGGTCCTTCAGCTTCCACAGAGTGACCTCCAAGCCCCATCACTGTCATCCAAGATTTGGTCTCCAGTGTGATCCCTCGGCCTAATTGAATAAAACAAACACCACCACCACCCCCACCCCCAATCTAGGAAAGCTCTGTAAAGCCCTTCCATCTGCTTCCTCTGGTTAGTTTCCTTTTAAGCTTAGTCCAGGAATCACATTCTCAGGGGCTTCTGCCCATCTCCAGTTTGAGCTGAATTTTTGCCTTTTTTTCCTTGGGCAGACATTCTATGCATGCCTTCTCTTTCCAAATTCATCTAATGCCTGGGCCTCTTGAAAGCAGGAACCCCCCATGCCTTACTTAGTTTCAAATTCTGCACATAGGAAGTAACTTTTTGCCGATCTAGAGATCTGGGGCTGCAAAGAGGATCTAGGACATGTCTTTCAGTGGTCTCCAGGTGCCTGTGCTACGCATGACCCTTGCATGCTCTACTTCCTGTGTGTCTCTTTATCCTGTCTTAGTGAGTGCTTCCTTCATGGTTGGTGGCTTGCTTAAAGATCACAGATCTACATGTCCCTTGTTTTCTTCGGTATCGTCTAGAAGAGTGGAGGAGTGAGAGTTAGTTTTGTAATATATAGCTTAGTGCTCCTCACAGAAACAAACTATCCCAACAGTGGTGGCTATTTTGCTAATGATCATATCTGGTGAGATCCAGCTTGTCTTCAAAGAAGCTGGTTTGTTAGTTCATTCCTTCTTTCTCTTTTTTCTTTTTATTCAATGGGCAACCTTTGATCTTTCAGCTAGCCCATATTTAAAAACAAACAGCAACAACAGAGTCAAAATCTGAGTTTAGTGGGCTCTGGGAGTTTGTGTTTTTTTGACATCAAGTCTTTATACCCATGAACAGTCCCCTCTGTCAGGCTGGGCACATCACGTTGGACACAGTTTCTACTCCAGTTTTGGAACCGGCTGCTGGCCTGCATCTCAAGCTCTCTGGAAACTGATTTGTACACACATCGATTCTTAATGCCAGAGAATTTTTGGATGGGGCAAAGCAGCCTGGTGGCTTCCTTGGGGAGTTAGCTCTACTTTGGAGAGGTGCCCAGCCAGGGTCTTTGCCAGCAGATAATTTCCCTGCAGGGGAAACATTCCCTCTCACTGGCACAGTGTCTTTAAGAAGAAAGCAAGCCCACTGCTCAGCCTCCTCCACCTCGCTGGAGACTGCAAACAGGCAGCTAATTTGGCAGGAGGCGGAAGCGTTCACAGCTTCTTGAAAGTGCTTGAAGCAAAATTAGATACCTTCCAAGTTCATTTCAGTATTGAAAATAAAAGAAATTTTTGCTGGCACATTAGCCTCCTCTAAGTGCTGCACAGTGGTGAGCCCATTTAAATGGATGAATTTGAATAATTAAATTCTGAAAAGAATCAACTCAGTTTCTAACCAAGCAAGATCTAAAAATGTCAGAAGTCAGGGTCAGGGCTGCGTTAGGTGAACCACCTAAGGAGCTTTACCCAAGGCCATCACACACCTTGGTGGCATGGAAGGCCTCTGACTCTGAAATGGCCTGAAGCTATCCATCATCAGGGAAGGGGATAGAAGAGAGATAGTGAACTTTAAGTGTTTATCATATTAAGTTCAAGTCACAGACAAGTATAAAAGACATTACTGTGGCCATGTGCTGTTAGCTGTGGTGCTCCCCTGTAAGTATGCCTCTTTTTCTCCCCTCCATCGTGGTTCCAGTGTGAAATGCCCCTACGGATTCATATATTTGAGGAGTCAGTGCTACCTGTAGCCCTATTTGGGATATTGTGGGATCTAACTGGAGGAAGTATGTCTCTAGGAGCTTTGGCTTGAGACTTGTAGCCAAGCCCCAGTTACAGAATACTCTTGCCTTGTAACTGCTGCTAAGGTATAACCAGTCACCCCTCACTCCTGCTGTCAGAACCAGCAAACCACTATGTCCCATCTCCCTGCTTCCTGGGCCGTGATGGACCCTACCCTTTTCTGGTCATGTGCTTCTTCTCAGATATCTAATATTTACTATGTTTGTCAAGATGGAATCATACCGAATTTGTAAACGTTTTTGTTTTTTGGGAGGGTTTTTTTGGCATTCAATGTTTTCCTTTCATAGCTCTTTTATACTCTTCTAATAGTCATGTGATATTCTACTGTAGATATTCCATGTCTTACTGGACTTATCTTCTATTGATTTATGTTTTCTTGTCCAGTTTCCAGCTATCACATGCCATCAGGATTTGTAGCTAATTCTTGTGTTCTCCATAGTAACTTCATCAAGGCAGAAAAATTTAACACTTGGCAATTCTAGATCAGAGAGTAGAATCTGATTATACATTAATAAATTATTTCATTTTTCTACCTGCTAATACTGTGAGAAGTTTCTTTTTCTTCTAAACAGTTTCAAGGAATCTTCTTGAGTTCTTGAATATATCCTTGTGAGTACAGCTTTCTGGATGCAGTTCTAGGTCATAGTCGCAGGAAGCAGAAGCTGGGGTTCCTGCCTGCAACTACGGCTGTCTTGAAATGCATGCCCTTCTTCAGTGTCCTGGTCATTACCCAGGACCCAAGTGTCTATGACTGTTGCTGAGTTTCACCCTGTACTGGAATGCTGAGTGAAGGTAGTTCCCACATTCTTGCTGTCTTCTGGTTGTCATTCTGTGGGAATGGAGTTCTAAAAAATAAATCCAGAAGGAGCTCAAATCTGAAGGAAGAGTTTTAAGATTGGGTGCAAACATCGAGAGATAGTGGTAAAGAATTCTTACCAGCTAATAACTATTACATAACAAGGAAGTAGTTCCTTCTCCTTGTATCTTCCATCCTTTTCCTGGTTCTTGTTAATAGATGCTTTCTAACACACTGTTAAAAGCTATGGAAATACAGATTGAACCAAGAATGACAAGAAGACTGTCCACACACACTCATTACAGGTGCAGTTCCCTCTATGAGCCCCGTGTGCCCCGTTTTCTACCTGTATCTTCTGACCCACAACAGTCCCCCTTTCCCTTTCTGTTGTCTCTTCACCCCTTTTCTTCAAGCCTATTTATTTCCTCCTGATGATCCCCTTCTCATTTTTCTTTCACTAGCTGGAGAAGATAGCCGGCATTGCACTGGAAAGTGAGAAGTCATCAGTAGCAGGGTAACAGCCTTAGCTTTACTGTAGGTAAAACTAACCCTGTTTCCAGGAACCACACACATACAGCACATGTTTGTCAGGTGGTCCCCAGCACAGTTTGTGGAACTTAAGGACACCTGATGAGTTGGAACTTAGAGGAGTTCACTTTCCCCTTTCAGCAATAGGGAGGGGGCGTCAGGAAATAGAATCTGGTTGTAACTCGGGATGCTCCTGCTGAGATCTTCACCTTCGAATGAGACTGTACATTTTTGGAAGGATCCTCTTCCCTGGGAAGAGCAGTGCCCTCCTAACTATTCCTTGCCCCTTCCACTTCACCTTCTCCTACTTTGCAAGTTGCTTCTCTTTTTCTTGCTGACCTTGAACATATGAGCTTTATGCGTGTTGTTGACAATATTTATGCTGCTGGTAATTTGGTAGTTAGCCTGTGTGTACTTGAGGGTTATTTACTGTGTTTATCTCTGTTGGTTCATTTTATTGAGCCTTGCCATTTTTTCTAGTTAAGTCTGCTGCAGTGCTGGTTTCTTCTCCAACTTGGTCTTAGTTGTCTCCCTTTTTATGGGTCATTTCCTAACTTTACGATGGCTATAGATTGTCTTAAGTAGCGTATTAAGATACACAGTCTTTAGGAACTTGTAATGAAGGAAACTAAAGGAAGTGGGTTTCTTCATTAGCTGTGATTGGTGTTAATTACTGATTTTGCTGTTCTTTGCTCATTTTTAAATCCTTGAATATCATTCTGTTTGTGATCCACCTTAAATGGTAGGCCTGTGAGCTTTCTGTCTTCAAAGTAGATGGAAAGTGAACTGCCGATTCCAAGAACAAGTTGATTTCTTGTATACTGTAGCTTGCCTGGTGGGCTGGGTTGTTTCTTGTATTTTCCAATCTAGAGCTACTGTGAAGCTCAGTTGAGTAAATGAGCCATTTTTTAGTGAGATGATAAATGGCTGTTACAGGCAAAGGTGAGGCAGGAGAGTTTCAGTAGGTCCTGCCTGGCAGCATGATGTTCTGTTGAAGTACCAGGTTGTATTACTGTATGTGTCATTAGCTCTGCTCCTTGGTAACCATTTGTTTAGAGTACATACTGGTTCTGTGACGGGTTCCTGTTGTATGCATCTATCTCCCTCCCAGGTCATTGCACGTGCCTCCTGCAACTCTTGTCCAAATAGCCATGAGCTCTTGGGGTAGCAGAATCCACTGTTACTTCTAAGGTCTTAGTTTAAATGTCACTTTCTCAGAGGGGACTTTCAACTGCAGCCCACATTTTATCTCCTTAGTTATTCACTCATAGTCTGTTCCATCTTTCCTTGTTAGCAAATTAAACAATTGGGAATTGTGTCTGTTGGTACAGTTGTATGTCTATTCTCTATCTCTGTTTAAAGGTAAACTAACAGGGCTGGCTTCCTCAACACTGTGTCCATACTTTGAAGTAGGTGTTTGAGGAAGGATCCCTGGCTGAAAGTGTGTAGGTGTGACTTGGTCCTTGGTGAGGCCTTTCCATCTGCTTTTATCATAGGCCATATTTCTAACCTTGAATAGCTATTGCTCAGCTCTGTGACATCAAGTGTTGAGTCAACATCAGCAACCCCTGCATCTTACATGACCTGCTAATGTTAATTGTCATCATTATCAGAAATAAGTGAAAATGAACCAGAGGCTGATAGACCCCAACAAAGGTGAATTAGTTGCTGCAATCATAGGAGATTATAAAACCTTGGGTTGTTTTTCACATTACAAAATGATGTTTATTACAAAAAAGCAAGACACTCAGAAATGAATAAAGTAATCACAGATGTTTATAATTCTTCTACCAAGATGTAACCATCAGTTTTCAATGGTAATATTTGCTTATTTTTTAAAGTGTATGTATTTACTTGGGCATCAGTTACTGCAAGAGCGTATCATATAGAGTGCTTTAAAAATTGAGGCTATTCTGAATATATAGTTCTGTCTTCTATTTTCTCTACTTACATTTCATTGTGAGATTCCACCCCCACCCCTGCCCCACCCCGAGGCTACTGAATGTAATTATTCATTCTTTGTTTATATCATAACTTACTTGTGTCTAATAAATAAGGACACTTTAAGCTATTTCATTTTCCCCATCTAAATTCTAGATAGCATTGTAATTTTCTAATTTAAATCTTTGCCTAATTTGGTATTCTGTCAGCTAAATTCATATGCAGAATTTTTATTTGATGATAGCTATTGATTAAATTAAAGCAACAGGGGGAATAATAAAGAAAAATATCAGGAAATAGAAAAGAGAGAAGACAATGGGTTTGTTGTTGGGGAGTTGGAAAGACATGGCAGAGGAAGTCTGGGAGTGGCTACAGGCTGGCTGGGCACAGAGTTCTCAAACTGCCATCAGCCCATCAGAAACACAAAAGTACACATCTCTGCATTGCCTGGTGTGTTAGTCTGAATGTAATTGGCCTCCATAAGCTCAGAGGGAGGGGCACTAGTAGGAGATGTGGTCTTGTTGGAGGAAGTGTGTCACTCTGTGGGTGGGCTTTGAGGTCTCCTATGCCCAAGCTACTCCCAGTGTCACAGTCGACTTTTTGTTGCCTGCAAGATGTAAGACTGTCAGCTCCTTCTACAGCACCATGTCTGCCTGCATGCCACCATGCTCCCCACCATGATGATAATGGATTAGACGTCTGAAATGTAAGGCAGCACTTCAATTAAATGTTTTCCTTTATAAGAATTGCAGTGGTCATGGTGTCTCTTCACAGCAGTAGAAACCTGAGACACCTGGTTAGGGGTATTCTGTGGTTTGAATAGGTATGTCCCCAGTAGGCTCATATATTTGAATGCTTGATCATTAGGGAGTGGCACTGTTAGGAGGTATGGCCTGTTGTGGGTAGGTGTGGCCTTGTGGAGGAAATGTGTCACTAGGGGTGGGCTTTGAGGTTTCAGGAGGCCAAGCTGGGCCTAGTAGAACTCTCTCTTCCTGCTGTCTGCCAATCCAGATATAGAACTCATGTCTCCTTCTCTAGCACCATGTCTGCCTGCATGCTTTCTACCCTGAATGGACTAAACCTCTGAACCTGTAAGCCAGCCCCAATTAAATGTTTTCTTTTTTAAGAGTTTCCATAGTCATGGTTCTACTTTACTGCAATAGAAACCATAAGTAAGGTAGAAGTTGGTACCAGGGTCTGGGTGATAGGTCTGACCTTGCTTTTGTTTGGAAAAATGTGGACTCCAGCACTTTGGATTAGAAAAGCAGTTGAATGCTTTAAGTGGCTAATGGGCCATACTAGTAGGAGTATGGAAGACAGTGATGCTGAGTGTAATTTCAACTTTGGGGACCCAGCTCAGGAGGTTTCAGAGGAGAAGAATATTAGTATGTGGCCTAGAGACAATTCTTGTGATATTTGACAAAGAACATGGATGCTTTCTTCCTTATCCAAAAGAATCTGCCTGGGACTAAGTTGAGTTATGCATTAACAGACTTGGCAGAGGAGATTTCCAGACAGCTTGGTATTAACTGTGCTGTTGGTTATTAGTGGTCACATTTATGCAGATCCATAAGTAAAAGGGGCAAACAGAGCAAGGAAAAATACAAAATGTACAATTTGAAGAGAAAAGGAGCACCAGGAAGAAGTTTAAAGAAAAACCTGATGTTAAATGGAATAAAGAGAGTTGTGACCTTAGGGCAAGACTTTACCCAGCTAAACTTCCAATTTATGCAAGGAATTGAAGAAAAGTTTAGGGCTGGGCATGGTTGTACCATCTTTCATTCCAGCAATCAGGAAGCAGAGGCAGGTACATCTCTGAGTTCAAGGCCAGTCTGATCAACAGAGCAAGTTCCAGGTTAGCACTGAAGAAAACCATCAAAAGCAGAAAGGTGATGCAGTGGAACTGAACAAGGGGGCCATGTTCCAGTCCTAGGAAGCAGCAGAACTTGGCAGCTTCGGCCAGGTGGTTCTGGTTTTAGAGTCAAGGATACAAGAAAGGGGTTATAGAATCTCCCTTTATGACTAAGGAAAGCCACTGAGGATAAGTGTGTGGCAGGCGAAGTGAGAGGCCTTTGTGTGAAGTGTGAAGGGGAAACTTGGATTGCGTTGAAGAGTCCAAGATGTGGTAGATGCCAGAGCCATGGGATACCTGCAGAAGAAAGCTGCTAATTGGGTGTTGAACCAGCCCAAGAGAGAGGAATGTGTTGCAGTCAACAAAGCTGAAAGGAGTTGGAGATCCAAGGAGTAGTTTGATATCAGGCATAGAGATGCAGATTTTGTAGTTTGTTCAGCTAGTTTTTGGTCTTGCTTTGACCTAGTATTTCCTCACTTTGTTCTCTTTCCTCCCTTTAGAATGATAATGTATATAGCTTGTGCCATTGTACATTGTAAGTATGTGATCTGCATTTTGATTTTATCAGGGATTACAGTTAAGAAATTGTCATGCATTCCAGAAGAGACTTTGAATTATTAAATAGTGTTGATACTGTGATAGACTATGTGAACTTTTGAAGTTGGACATAATGCAGCTTGCATTATGATAATGGATACAACACTATGGGGGACAGAGTAGAATGTGATGGTTTCAATGAAATGGCCTAACCATAGGCCCGTAGGGAGTGGCACTATTAGAAGGTGTGTTCTTGTTGGAGTAGGTGTGGCCTTCTTGGAGAATATGTGTCACTGGAAGTGGGCTTTGAGAATAGATAGATAGATAGATAGATAGATAGATAGATAGATAGATAGAGTATATATAGATCTTGTATATTCATGTGCACCTAGTGCTTTTCCATGTATACAAATACACACACACACACACACACACACACACAGTTGTGTAGTCTCATATGTTTCTGCAAACATATACATACATGTACATAAGCAGGTAAGTAACTTCATATTCCGGGCCTTTCTTCTAGAGCCTCTTGTGTGTTTTTATTTGCTAAAGACATCTTAAGTTCAATGTTCCAAAACTAACTGAACTTAGGTTCTCTTCTATCACATCACTGTGGTTCCTTTTTCAGTGCTGTGTGCTGTGTGGCATGTAGCTAGCTCTTTGTCTAATTGGTTAGACAGTCTAAATGCTTCATTTTGATTTTTATCAGGGATTACAGTTAAGAGATTGCCTTCCTCCTCAGCCTCTCTGCCTGTATGTGGCCCTCTTTGAGTTGTGTTGCTTTTTTTTTTTTTGTATTTTTTTTTTTTTGTATTTTGCAATACAATTCAGTTCTACATATCAGCCATGGATTCCCTTGTTCTACCCCCTCCCGCCCCCCCTCACCTTCCCCCTTGCCCGCCCCCCATTCCAATCTCCTCCAGGGCAAAGCCTTCCCCGTGGACTGAGATCAACCTGGTAGACTCAGTCCAGGTAGGTCCAGTCCCCTCCTCCCAGGCCGAGCCAAGTGATCCTGCATAGGCCCCAGGTTTCAAACAGCCAACTTATGCAATGAGCACAGGACCCGGTCCCACTGCCTGGATGCCTCCCAAACAGATCAAGCCAATCAACTGTCTCACCCATTCAGAGGGCCTGATCCAGTTGGTGACCCCTTAGCCATTGGTTCATAGTTCATGTGTTTCCGTTTGTTTGGCTATTTGTCCCTGTGCTTTATCCAACCTTGGTCTCAACAATTCTCGCTCATATAAACCCTCCTCATTCTCGCTAATTGGACTCCCAGAGATCCACCCGGGGCCTAGTCATGGATCTCTGCATCCAGATCCCTCAGTAGTTGGATGAGGTTTCTAGCACGACAATTAGGGTGTTTGGCCATCCCATCGAGTTGTGTTGCTTTTATCTCATGAATGGCTTCCAAACTATTTGTTGTCCTCCTGAACTGACTCTCTCAGCCCTGAAGAATCCCTCCATGACTAAGGAAAGAGATTACAGATTCTCAGAAGAGACTGGACTTTGACTTTTTTTTTTTCCCAGAATGGTCTGCCTGTGTACCTTTCTAACAATGAGGTTGTTTATATAAGCCATCATAGCATTCTATGACATTAAACAGTGTTACACAATACCAGCCTTTGGTTTGGGTACTTGTCCTAGGTGTATATAAAGGAGAAATGTTTATGACATTTTATATATATGTGTGTGTGTTTATGTATGTATGTATATGTATGTGTATGTGTGTATATATATATATATATATATATATATATATATATATATATATATATAAAATGATATTATATACTTGTCTTAGGTCTTAGTTAGAATTTCTTTTGCTGTGAAGAGCAACTTATAGAGGAAAACATTTAAGTGGGGTGGCTCACTTATAGTTAGAGTTTAGTCCATTATCACCATGATGTATCATGATGGCCTGCAGGCAGACATGGTGCTGGAGAAAGAGCTGAGAATTCTATATCTTAATCTGAAGGTAACAGGAAATGAACTGAGATACTGGGCATGACTTGACCATATATGAAACCTCAAAGCTCACCCCCATAGTGACACACTTCCTCCAACAAGGCCAGACCTACTCCAACAAAGCCACACTTCTAGTCCTGCCACTTCCTGTGTGCTTATGGAGGCCCAATACATTGAAAGTAACACAATGCTTTATTATAGACTCTCAGTTTCATGTGTATATATGCCCGTCTGGGTTGAAAGCTGATTCCAAAGTACAACAAGCATGGTTCTGGGCTGTGTTTACTTACAAGTGTTTCCCAAATTTGCTATAATGAGTTATTCTCAACGCAAAGAAGTGAAGAGTATGAGTAACTGTTATTTTTTCAGGGAAAGAGAGGCTAGTATTAATTACTGGCATCTTCTTACTCATGTCTGCTGAGCCAGTAGTTCAGGCCATTGACTTCAGGAAACTACCCTGCATAATCATTGGTAGAATGCCTTCTGTGTGCCTTGAAGGAGGTCTCCAGGGTGTACACATTCAGCTAAGATGGAAGGATCTCTGTTGTCCAGGAGTCCTGGGGAAGGGAGAGACAGCCACACCCTCTGTGGCATGAAAGGCCCAGCAGCCCTGGCTATTGCTCTAGTTGCTCATGGCCCCTCTCCACCACCATGCTGGTTCTGCCAGGCTCACAGTAGGCCACACAAGTCACCTGCTCTTTGTCTGGCTTCCCCAGGTGACAAGAGGTGGATCTCAGTGATTTCTCCCTCCATGTCCTGCTTTCCTGAGTCTCCTCTTTGCTCTACTGCCTTTTCTTGTTTTATCTCTTTTCACAGATGCCAGAATACAATATATCCATTATTTACTACTCAGTGATCCCTGTTAGACAGGGCAGAGACTCCTTAGCACCTCTGACTATGCCTGGCACACAGATGGCAGGACCTGTGAGACAGGAGAGTTCCTGGGGAAGCAGAGCACCAGTTCCTGAGTGTTTTGCCCACCATGGCAGGGTCCACTTTAGGTGGCAGAGCAAGGCCTTGCCAGCAAGGCCTCGAAGAGTGCTGCCTTGACCTCGACATTCTGCTTGCAGTGCTACTGCCCTAGCTTACCACCCTTGATTTCTGCTGCACTTTATCCAGTGGACAGCTGAGGCCACTTCCTGCTTTCTGTCTGTACCTTCTGTATGTTCTCCTTTACTGTTCTTCTTCCCGATTTATCCTTATTCAGCGCATCCTAGGCATCATCGTAATTCTATCTCTCCAGGCCAACCTTCAGCAGCCCCTCGTCTGTAAGGCTCACTCTCTCTCATCCCTGTAGCCATGCTCCCTCTCTCTGACCCCCTATCAAAGCTGCCTTTTGTTCTGACTCACTGTTGTCCATGTGGTCTGCACATGCTCTGTTTCCTTACACTCCCTCAACTGTGCAAACACACTTGGTCACTCCCTCTTCTCCCCAGCACTGCCTTTCACGTACCAACAGCTTGGTAAAGATTTGCTGGGTCCAACATGAGGTGGAAGGAAGTGGTAGGAAGATTGCCTGTGACACACTTTTCTGTGTGTTGAACAAGGAGAGTGGGTTTTAAAATAACAGATCAATTTTAACTTCTAAGGACCCTCACCTCTTCAACCATGGTTTGAATAAGGAGGTCAGTTGGAATTCCAGGGTACATGGAGATTGGCGAAGAGCTAGATGAGGTGAGTTCTCCTCCCAGCTTCTCTTAAGAGATGCTTATCTGACACTCTTCTCTAACATTCTGAGCCTCAGTCTCCTGGGCTCTAATGTTGTAGGGATGGCTAGTGTACAGGTATGTGCTGAGCTGAAGGTTATGCCTATTGCGTCTATACTCACTTCAACAAGCCTATGATCTTGGACTATAATAGGATTGGCTCAGATATGTGTGAATTTTACTTAATCAGATTACAGTACCCTTAACTGAAGTAGGCTGGGAAGAACTACAGAAAATGCTTATGGCATCAAATTGCACTACTTTAAAAAATATTATTTCTGGGTACCTTCAGTTTGCAACAGAAAATATCTAACAATTTGGAAGTCTTAATGGATACTTCCTAGACTAGAGGTATGAAAGTTTATCTGGGAAATCCTCCACAGGACGCTTTGAATATTCACATTACAGACTCTGACTTAAGTGGAGGGTGACTCTTCAGATTAAACTGTGTGGTGAGACTTTTTGCCCCTGTTTCCCACCCTTCTTGCCTCCTACCCTTGAACTGCAACTGTATAGAGGCCACTGTTGGAGAACCCAGTGGGTAACATGGAGGGTTAGAAATTCCTGTCAATCATCTTACAAAGTACCTTTTCTTAGCTTTCCAGTGAATGTATATATGAGTGCTGATACCCAGAGGAAAGATTTTAGTGCCTTGTAATGGACGAGAGAAAGAAAAGTCATCCTCCACTGAATGCTAGGATTTTCTTACAAGGATTTGCACTGAAGTATCTAGGCACTGGCCAGGGCTTGTTCAGCGGGTATCTGTGACCAGAGACATAGTACTTTATAAGGCCCAATACACGATGAAAGTGTGGGGTCTCTTATTCTAATATAATAAGAATTCCAGGCAGGCCATATGTAGCTTTAAGAGTTGCACATCAGTTTGGTAGATCTACATAACTACAACCCAAAGTTGCTAATAGAAAATCCAAGTCTATCCAATGATGAATAATTTTTTTCCTGATTCCTAACCATATACCTGTTCAGACAATAGAATCAGACATCCAGGCAGGAGACTTTACCAGTACATCTGTCTCAGATCACCTCTGTTGCCAAATGGGAACTCCCTCTAGATGTGCTTCAATCTGGAGCTCAGTCTCTCCCACCCCTTGCCTGTACCACTCTAGAGGTGCTGCAGTCTGGAGCTCAGTCTCTCCAACCCCTTGTCTGTACCACTCTAGTTGCCAGTGAAAGTCCTGGCTGGACATGGGTAACCGTCTCTTCCTGCTTTTAGACCTGACTTTAGAGGTACCAAACTAATCAGTATTACTACAGCATAAGGCTACAAATATTTATGGTTTATGCTTATTTAAATTTTTCTTCATTTTCTTCTCTCTTTTAAAAATAATCACAGTCTCACTTTCAAAGTAATGGTGTGAACTCAGAAACTCCATCCCTCTCATTTTCTATTGCTGATGATAACAGGAATGTAAATTGCAAGATGTGCAGTTATACCTAAAAATGCTAGCTGTCTTTTAATGAAGAGAAAAGTTTATTCCTGGTAAAAATAGATGGTACGCTGTGCTTTTTGTTGGACCTAACACAGTATGTGTACCTCCAAATGTCATTTTCAAATGTTAAAAACAGCTGCAAAAATTACATCCTTTTATAGTTTTCTTTTTAATTATAACATTTAGGAAATTAGCATTTGGGGCCACGATAATCCCAGTAATGTAAGATAGTGAATTGTACTTGCTTAAAAATGTAGCCACATTTACATACAATTATACTTGATACACTGTCTAGATACTGACAGGCTCACACTTGTATTTTACAGTCTATTGTGGTATGCTAACTGAAATAATTACGGATTGTGGAAGGAAATGCATTTTAAAGTATGATCAGTAAGTATGTAATATCTAACAGAAGTTAAATGCTATCAGCAACAGTTCCTGTCCCCTAATGTTTAAAGTAGGATCCCTGAATCATGATGCTCTTCTCATATTGTTGGTGACCTTACTTCAGTTAAGAGCTAGCACCAAGTAGGTTTTTTTGTTGTTGATTTTTTAAATTTTAGTCTTTTCTAGAAAAGGGAATTATTATCTACCAAAGCACACCTCTTCTTTTAATAGAAAATGGCTAAGATGTAGAAACAAGTCATAGAAAAGTCATTTCTCCTCTTCAGAGCTAAAATAGGGATCGTCCTAATCAATAGATGCTGCCCTTCTGAAGGACCAAAAGCTGTGGCCTCAAACATCAGAGGTTGATAGCTGCTGTGGATCAAGTGTCTTCCCTTCTTAATCCTACTCAAATGTTCTAAGCTGAAGATGTCTGCTGTGGAAGAAGCACTGATTTCATGAGCCCACAGACCCTTTTATCCTCCGCCCAGCTGCTTGAAGATTACAAGTCCTCTGCCTAGTGAGGCACTTCTCATCCACTCAACTCACGTACTTACCCACTGCCACTCATCACCTCTCCTTCCTGTTCTCATCTGCCCTTCCACATGTCTCTTCTGAAGTCTCGGCATCCGTCTAAGCCCTACTGTTATCTTGAGTGACTCAGGTGAACAACTTACCATGCTGTCCTATTGGCTGGCACCCACTTTGTCTTTGTCAGCATAGAGACGGCTCTGATTTTCTCCTTTATCTTGTAGGCTCCATTTTGACTTCATTTCTTTTCTTGTTCAGTAGCTAATTCAGTCCTTAGACTAATACTTGAATTTTTGTCTTCCCATGTCTTCAGTTGAGCTCTTTTCTGTGCTCTTACCAGCCATTTCCTGCGTTTACTCGGGCATCTGTTGAATACTACCAATAAACAAACAAACAAACAAACAATATATCAGCCTGAAGATTGGGCCTCTGAAATCAACAATCTCAAATCTTGAGTGATGCCAGTGAGTCTTTCCCCCTCACTTTCTTTATCAGTTCTCTTCTACTATTTATTTGATTTTTGTTTCGGTTTAGAGACAGGGTCTACCTCTAATAGCCCAGTCTGGCTTCTCTTGCCTCAGCCTCTCTATTGCTAGGATGGTACGCATGTACCACCATGTACAGTTCCCTTGCCCGCTGGCCATTTTTCCTCTTCCAAGTAATATCCCTGAAATGTATGCCTCTTAGTCTCCTTGTTCTTGGCATGGGATCTTGCTTCTGCCTTCAGAGAGAAGCAGCCGGGCCGAGAACAGCAACCATACTTCCCTTTACCGTCTTTATTTGTCTCCTGGCATATTAGTTTACCTCCTTCTCAGCTAGTCTTCAAAACCCCAGTCAGGTGTATTCGTCAAATTTGAAGTCTTTAGTGAACTTCAAAGGCTTCTTGAAACGTGGTTCCTGATACCCTCCTGAAACCCATGCCTTCCCATGTCACCTGTGGGAAGCTAAAATCTGGTTTTAGTGAGATTTTCTTAAGTTCTATATCATACAAAAGACAGAAAAACACTTGACTTGTTGCTAGCTTCTCCCATATTCTGGGACATTTTCTCCTGGCGCACTGTTGCAGAACAGAGAGGGGCTATAATGTCTAGGATGTGCCATGCCTGCTTGTTTTCCTCATTGCCTAACACTGCATTCACTTAACATTTGAAGCTACTGCTTAGGTAGACTGTAAATAAAATCAGATATTATCACTTGTACTTTATGATCCCCTTGTCACCACACAACCCTTAGGAAAAATTGTGGCTCATAATAAGTTTTGAAACCAAACTTGGATTCTGATGCTACTCAATACATTAAGCCTCAGTTTCCTGCTTTGTGGCCTCAGGATGATTAATGTGTCAATGTCCTGCAATTGGGGGAACAACATGAAGATTCTGAATGTCTGGGTGTTGGAAACACATCTTAGAAGATAGGCTTTCACCCCAGTCCCTGGCTGCAGCTCTCAGACAGCCTGCTCCACACATGTTGATGTCAAAGCAGTGGATGGTGATAGGCATAGAGAGCTGTATCACACAGAAGATGAAAACTAAGGTTAAGGGGATTCTTTCAGGGAAATTTCTGGCCTCAAAAGCATTTTAACCAGTCTTACCTTTGACTATGTAAATGTCTCTAGAAGGAATTAGCTATATGTTCAAATTTACCAGGGGGCTATGAAGATGGGTCCATGGGTAAAATACTTGCTACTTGTAATCTGAACTTGGATCCCAAGAACCCACATAAAAATCAGCACAGTAGCACATTTGTCTGTCATCCCAATGTGTCCCTACAGGGAATTAGAGACGAGTAGAGACAGAATTCCCAGAAGCTCAAGGCGCCCACCTAACCTGACATATACATCAGTGAACAACACGAGAGAGTGTCTTAAACAAGGTGGGGGTGACAGCCGAGTAGTGGTGGCACACGCCTTTAATTCCAGCACTTGGGAGGCAGAGGCAGGCGGATCTTTGTGAGTTGGAGGCCAGCCTGGTCTACAGAGCGAGATCCAGGAAAGGCACAAAGCTACACAGAGAAACCCTGTCTCGGAAAAAAAAAAAAAAAAAAAGAAAGAAAGAAAGAAAGAAAGAAAGAAAGAAAGAAAGAAAGAAAGAAAGAAAGAAAGAAAGAAAAACCAAGGTAGGGGTGAGGACTGACCCCCCACCTAAGGTTATCCTCTGATTTCTACTTGTATGTTACAGCACACATGTTCCTGAATACACACACACACACACACACACACACACACACACAGAGAGAGAGAGAGAGAGAGAGAGAGAGAGAGAGAGAGAGAAAGAGAGAGAGAGAATGAGAGAGAGAATGAGAATGAGAAAGAGAAACACAACACTAAAAATATTTACTAAGAATAATCATATCATACCCACTTAATGCACAGCCATATGGACTAGGTTCCATGGTTACCAGTTATGTGTCTCCATAACTGATCTTGTGTGGGCACCTATGCCTATACTAAGCTGCAGATTGGTTAGGTTTACTTGACATAGCATAAATATCAACAGAAACAATTTTCAGTGAAAGGTAAGTTCTTGTATTTTGTATCACAAATCTGAACAAGGCTTACAAAATAAGTCAACAGAGGGTGTTTTGGAAGCAGGTTGTTGTGGATTCAAATGTTGGCTCTACTACATATTACCATTGTGACCTGGAACAAGTTCTGGGTCACATCCAAGCTTTGGGTTCCTTGTCTGTAACTTGGAGATACAGTTTGCAGCCTTAATATTCTTAATATTCTTAGAGGACCAAGGGAACAGCCTGTGCCAATCAGCATGACTGTTCTTCTGCCATAGATACACAGTTGTGCTTACAATAGCAACCAGACACCTTCTAGCCCCAATGGAAGTGAGAAGAGATCCCTTTGAAACGTATCTTCGATCATTGTAAAATCATCTGTGTTGCCAGTTTGGATCTGCACATGGTCCAAGGAAAATAGTTTATGGTGCGTTGTTCTCTAGTTTAGCTTTGCAGCAGTATCTGCTGTCTACAACAGAGAAATGTGTATATTTGAGCATTACAATTCATGGTGTTCAATTGAAAAAGTGAAACCTATTTCCTAATGTCAGGGAAATTGGCTTGTGTTGTCAGAATTTAAAAATTCTACATGACCTGCTTTCCATTATTTTGTTACTACTGTGTGACTTTGTGTAGTCTCATAGACCCCACTGTCACTCAGCACATCTGAGCCTCTGAGTAGAATAACTATGATACAGCACTAAAAGAAGGGCTTTGCTATGCACAGTAACTATTTGTGCTCGGTAGTCAACGAAGTGTGAAAAACAGCAAACTAACTTTCTGGAGCATTTGCTTCATTCACTTACTGGGAAATGTGATATTTGATCTATGCATGACCGTTGTCTTTTAAGTACCTTACTGCTTTTCTCCTGGTGTTTCTTCCTGTTGAATTGTTTTCTTAATGGATGTCTGTGCTCTCTCCCTCTACCTCCCTGGCAGTCTTTTCCCTATAAAAGGACCCATCTGTCTAAGGTAGATTCTCCTTCTTACTTACTCATCAGTGACTAAGCTGCATGGAATAGACATGCTTAGCATTTAGAAGTTGTGTTTAATTCTGTTTTTTTTTTACTACAGTAATATTTTATTTTCTTTCAAATCAAATATGTTCTCTTCATTCTAAGTTCAAACACCTAAATTATATCTAATTTCTAATCATAGTGATAGAGCAAAGAATGCATTTTAAACTTGCTAATCCATAGTAATTAAAGCAATAGACAAATCTGTGCTCCAGTGTGTTAATCTGTGTGCAGAGAGAAAAGCTCCTTCATGGAAGTGACTTATTTTCATTTGATTTCACCAGACTTGAATTTGAGAGACAGCAGCGTGAAGAACTTGAAAAACTGGAAAGCAAAAGGTGAGTTGTGAGGCCCACATGTCAAGCTGCTGTCTGGGCTGCTCTCTCAGTACCCTTCCTGAGTTCACCTCTTCTGTTTCCATGGTTCCCTCTGGCTCTGAGCCTGCTATTTACATATCTAATGCCTGCAGGGAGTTTCTTATAAGGGATCGACTTTACGTCATCTTTCAATTTTCACAGCAGTTCATCTTCAAATACTTGTGTGAAAAGGGGAATAGTCAGTAAATTAAACATCTGAGCTCTGTTGAAATTTAACCTCAGATCTTTTCTTAGTATTATTGGGTTTTTAAAAAGTCATGAGTCTATAAAGATGAAACATCGAAAGCATTTTCCTTCCTAACAACCCATCTCCAACCTCTTAATTAAATAAGATTTATTTATTTTAAATATACACATATTTTGCCTGCATGTATCTATGTGTGCACTATATGTTTGCTTAGTGCCCACAGAAGTCAGAACGGGGCACTGGATGCCCTAGACCTGGAAGTGGAGTTACAAATGTTTGGGAACCCCCATGTGTGCCTTGTGAGCCCTAGTCCTCTGCAAGAACAGCCAGTGCTCTTTACTGCAGCTGTTATCTCTCCTCCCTGCTGTGTGTGTGTCTCTGTGCATGAGAGAGAGAGAGACAGAGAGACAGAGAGACAGCACAGTGGTTCTTTTTGGGTAGAACAACCACTTTCTAGGTAGAATGACCCTATCACAAGCGTTGCTTAAGACCATCAGGAAACACAGATATTAGCATTACAATTCATAACAGTAGCAAAATTACAGTTATGAAGTAGCAATGAAATAATTTTATGGTGGTGGAGGGTCACCGCAACACAAGGGTCGCAGCGTTAGGAGGTTGAGAACCACTATCTCAGACCAGTGCTCTCCCACTGAGCTATATCCCTAGGCTTTGATTTTTTATTTTAATTGCTTTACTTTGCTTGCTTTTAGATAGGGATTCAGTGTGTGACCTAGGCTGGCCTGCTGCATCTGCCTGCCAAGTGCGGGGATAACCACAACAGCCAGCACCATTGTCCTTTTAAACGTCTTTACTTTGTGTACAGCTATTGGTGTTTTCCCACCTGTAATTCATTTTTCTTGTTCTTTGCTTGCTTTCATTTGGGGATATATATATATATATCTTATATATATCTTATAGATATATATCTTATATATGTATCTTATATATCTGCTTAATTGAGATATGTTCTAAAATATCCTTTGTTTAATTTAATCATAGTTTCTCTTTTCCTTTGCTCTACTTAACAAGTCAGGAAGTAGATCAAGGGTAGGTAGGCATTGAAGAAGTTAAGGCCAGAGAGGATCTCAAGTATAGTTACCTATTTCTAGAATTTGGGGTTAAACAATAGCTCATGGGAATGAGTTTAATGTCCAGTATCAAGTAGATCAGGAGTTTGGGTATCAGGGGATGGAGGTCAACTTTGAGCACTGTCATTCCATGCTCTTGCTTTGGAGGCCACTCCACCTCCCCAAGCTGTTGTAGTGCCAAATAAGAACCAACTGTGCATCTATAGAAAACATAGCATGTGACCCCTGTGTGTTCAAGTGTCCTGACAGACTCCAGTTGTTTCCAATGCTGTAGCCCGTTTTGATGATTATAATTTGCTCTGAACCGGTTTTAAATGCTAAAGAGCATATAGGATTCTGTTTTGAACTGAAACAATCTACTGTCCATTATTTTGGCTTTGTTATTCAACCCTAGTGAATTGAAGACAGCAGAAAATATTTACTTAATGTCATCTTGTAACTGAATGTCTGTTGCAGTTTAGTCATTGGGTTGAATAAAACTAGCCACATTTAAATTTAAATTGGACATGATATTTTTTTCTTTGAGCTCGGTGGGATTTTTTAATTATGCCATGAATAACAAATGATTCTAGGCTTCACAAAGAACTGATACCAGAAGCTACTCCAGGAGAGTAGGCAGACGATATACTGGACAGTAAATAAAATAAAATGAAAACGAAATAGCATGCTTCTGAAAATGTGAAAGGGAAACACTTGCTCTTCATTTGTTTTAATGAAAGGTTGGCTTTATGTTGCCTGAGTGTTTTCAGAACAGTCCAGTTAGGGGAAAGTTGGACTAAAGCTGAACGCTGAACGTATTGATCAAATAATGACCAATCAGCATTTGCATTGCAGGAAACTCATCGAAGAGATGGAGGAAAAGCAGAAATCGGACAAGGCAGAGCTAGAGCGAATGCAGCAGGAGGTAGAGACCAGGCGCAAGGAAACAGAGATCGTACAGCGGCAGATCCGCAAGCAGGAGGAAAGCCTCAAACGCCGCAGCTTCCACATTGAAAACAAGCTCAAGGACCTGCTGGCTGAGAAGGAAAGGTTTGAGGAGCAGCGGCTCCGGGAGCAGCAGGGACTTGCGCAGCAGAGGAGACAGGAAGAAGAGAGCTTCTCCCGCATCAGAGAGGAGCTTCGCAGCCTCCAAGAGCTCAGCAGCCATGAGCAGGCCGAGACGGTTCAGATAGTCCAGGAGCTAGACCGGCTGCACAAAGAGCAAGATGCCCAGAGTGCCAAGCTGCAGCTGGAGAAAAGGAGGCTGGAGGAGCAAGAGAAGGAGCAGGTGCTGCTGGTGGCACAGCTGGAGGAGCAGCTGCGGGAGAAGCAGGAGACTGGTCCACTGCTGTGTCCTGGAGAGGTCCAGCGGGCCCAGGAGGAAAAGAGGGAACTAGAAGGCATCCAGGAAGCCCTCTTGCAAGCCAAAGAGGCTGGAGCACAAGGGGACCACTCCTGTGGGGATGAACTGGAAAGGGCTCAGCAGTACTTCTTAGAGTTCAAGAAAAGGCAGCTTGTCAAGCTAGCAAACCTGGAGAAGGACCTGGTCCAACAGAAAGACTGCCTAAGCAAAGAAGTCCAAGAAGAGCAGGAAGCCCTGGAGCACATAAGATGTGAAGTCCAGGAGGAACCTAGCTTGTCGGCAACAGATAACAGTAGCATCCCTTACCGGCTTGAAGGTCTAGAGAAAATAAAGACTGCACAGTCCAGGCTACAGAGTAAAGAGCGCCAGCTGCGGGACCTTCTGCAAAATCATTTGCCAGCTCTGCTGGAAGAAAAGCAGAGAGCTCTTGACGTCCTTGACAAGGGCGCCCTGGGCCTAGACAACACTCTCTACCAAGTAGAGAAAGAAATGGAAGAAAAAGAAGAGCAGATCACACGGTACCAGGCTAATGCTAGCCAGCTGCAGCAGCTCCGGGCCACCTTCGAATTCACAGCTAATGTCGCCCGACAGGAAGAGAAGGTGAGAAAAAAGGAAAAGGAGATTCTGGAGTCCCGGGAGAAGCAGCAGAGAGAAGCGTTGGAGCAGGCCGTGGCCAAGCTAGAGCAGAGGCACTCTGCCCTGCAGAGGCGCTCTACCCTGGACCTGGAGATCCAGGAGCAGAGGCAGAAACTTGCCTCTCTCCACAGCATGGAGCAGTCAGGGCTGTGGGCCAGTCTGGAGGCCAAGCAAGAGGTCCTTGAGAAGGACCCTGCAAGGTAAGACTAAGGCAGAGGAAGCAAAGCATAGGGCAGGCATGCGTGATTGCTTACGTTCTGCCTCTTGTGGCTGCTCACTGTCTAGAGAAGTGATTCTTGTAGGCTTTATGCTCTCTAATACATAGGCAAAAGGCTCTAAAAAACAAACAAACAAAAACAAAAACTTAACCAAAGAAAAGCACCCCTAAGAATTTTTGTTTGTTTTTACATAAGATCCTTGTTTTAAAATCATTGACTTAAAGTTGAAAAAAGCACATAGACAAAAACAAAGTTCTGGTCCTTCACTGAACTGACCTGTGGAATGTGTATCCTAATAGTTTGAGAAGTGCAGGTCCTGGGAGAGTTTCAACCTAGATTCCCACCTCTGTCTCCCTCTTATCCCTGCCCCCACCCTGTTCCCTTCTCATCCCTTCCGTTGCTTTCTCACCACCCCATTTCTTCCCCTCTCCCACACCTGTCCTTCACCAGGATTTCAGATCTTCTCTGTGAGCAGCTCCGGCCGCAGTGAAGTCCTGTCCCCCCCAGAGTTCATGCATTGTGAATCCTGAGCTGGTTCCTATAAATTGAAAAGAACTAAAATGGGGTAGATGTCCCACCCTTAAAGTCAACATTTTAGAAAGAAAACTGGGAAACGAGCACTCCTGACAGGGAAAAGAAAGAATATTTATCTTTCTATTCTGTTGGCCATGATTACCAGGGGTAGACTCTGAAACATGTAAATATTGTAACCTAGGAGTGTCTTTTCTGGTATCCTGCAGTCCTGCTAAGACTCCTAGAGAGGTTATAGGTCACCTATGTGTGAACGTAACCTGTTTGCAAAGTGGAGACATCCTGTGGTCGATTTGTCTCTTACTGCTTGGATGGCCTTGACCACTTAGGTCTCATTTCTTTTAGCTCCATACTCAGGTCAGTTATCAACAGAAAACAAAGCTCTTGTTCCAGAGGGATCAAGAGATCATTTACACTGAGCCAGTGTTGAGTGGCTACAGTCAGGGAACACAGATTTTACTTGTCCTGAGTGACATGGTCCACTCTGGAAGTGGTCACATGGACTTTTCCAGGACAAATCAAAGTCCTAAATCATGCATTTACCAAATGCATTGGTGACATCAGTGGATTCCATAGACTGGGAAAAAAATCTCAACTGTAGGTTTTAGATGCTATCTGATGACATTGTTAGCTATAAGATTGGTGGAGGTTAGGAATGTCAAGTTTAGGGACACATTCCAAGGGATTTATCTTGAGAATCAAACGATTGTTGGGTCAGATGTATATAACTGCTAAGTGACTATTAACAGAAATAAAGATTGCCCAAAATAAGTTTAGCTCTCTATCCGTAAAATTCCAACTGTTCATATCACTAATTGCTAATTACTGTATTTAGTCAATCAGTCTGCAGAATCTTTAACGTAGGTGTGGCTTTTTCAGGGAACTCCTGTTTATAGGTTGTTATTGTTTTTGTTTGTTTGTTTGTTTGTTTGTTTAAAGACTGTCTCTCACTGTCTGGCTGAACTTGCTACTCATGCCCTCTAACTCATGAAGATCTGCCTGCCTCTGACTCTGGAGTGCTGGGATTAATGGCGTGTACCACCATGCCCTGCCTCTGTTCATAGTTCTTAACTGAAGCCCGTGTGGGAGGACCTGGAACTCTGTCTTATTGTACCCATAGTCAGCAGTACTCTGTCTATTAGCCTTAAGACCCCAACTTAGCATTTGGCAGAGGCATGGGTACAGTGGTTGAGACAAGGCAAGACCTTCTCAGAAGTGTTAACTGTATCTCTTACCCATTATTTTTCCTGAGAAGGTCAAGACAGCTTCCTTTTAAGTGATCTGCTTATCCTATGGATTCCATTTACAGTCACTCTCTGGTAATTCCTTCAGGCAAAACAGAAACAAAATAACAACCAAAACCATAATGTTATTATTTCAGAGAAGTAGGTCGGAGGTTTAAGAAAATGATTGCAGGTATGTTATGTAAATGAAATTGCTGGACAAAGCTCTAGCCCCAGGAAATTTAAAGTAGCGGAGAGCATGCTCCCAATTTGTGTCCTGCAGTGTGCAGTAAGAGGCAGCCTGAGCTTTTACCTTGATGTCCCTGACTTTTGTCAACCAGCCATTCAGTATTAATACTCTGTAATAGCAGACATGGTTTTGAAATTTCTGTGGAAGTGATTCCTCGGTGTCAGCAGTCCTCTAGAAAGCTCGCAAGAAGGCACTTAGCCTCCCGAGTGCCGATGAAATAGACTTCTCTACTATCTAATTCAGGCCAATGAATTCTGGGCACTTTGCTTTGCCTGCAGTGCTTCAGCAGCTTTCTACGGACATTCCTGCTGCTCTTTTCTTTCTGGCTTCTCAAGTTAAGCCAGGACTGCCTGTGGCAAGTCCTGACTTGGCCCCTTGTGAAATTGACCAACTGAGATATTGAAGCCCCATGGCACCAGGTGGGGCAGCACTGCACTGGACGTGGTTTCTCATTCATTCCCTGGTGCCTTAGGAACTGGTGAAGTCATGCCACTGCCTTCCTTTCCATTGCTGTTCATTCCAGCTGCCCCAGTGGCATGCGTCAGGCAGCACCACTAGAAAGCCCTCATGTCACCATAGGAGAGAGAAGATGAAAACTGCTAATACTCAATGTTTGACCAGTTCTATTATCAGAGTCCTCAAAAATGATGATGGTGACTGTAGTCATGCTGCCCCCCATGAGGAACAATCCCGTGTAACTCGATTGTGTTTAAAATGGCATGTGTCTTGTCCCTGAGTCTTCCTATGAAGAAGGGATACCACCCCCAGGCAGAAGATAGGATATTTAACCTATAGTGGTTATATTACTAGTGAGGGCTAGTGACGCACAGAAAGTGGCAGATTAGGGGCTTCATTTAGGTCCATTTCTTGCCCAGCTGTTAGTGGCCTGGTATTGTGGCTGAAATACAGACAGGCCAGTACTTCACATAGCATGTGTTTCAGGTACTGTCCTGTTTGACTCTTGATATCTATATAAATCTCACTGGGTCTTTAGGACCCCAATCAAATCTCCATGCTAAGTCACCTCTGCCCAGATTTTCTAACATCTTAGCTTGGAAGAACACCTGTGAGAAAACCCAAGAGGCATCAGAAGATCATGCTGTCTTCTGCTTACATCCTGCTTGCCATTGCTGAGACCCTGTTGAAAGCAGGCCTTTATTCTTTGCCATCCATGTCATCCCTCACATCCTTCTTATTTGTTGGTGGTGGTAGTATTTTTGAGATAGGGTCTCATGTGACCTTTACTGTCCTCAAACTTTCTACACAGCAGAAGATGACCATGAACCCCCATCTGCTTCCACCTCCCAGATTTACAGATGTGGGCCATCATGCCCAGATCCTTATATCCCTCTCCTCTTCTGAAAATACTGGATGTTCTGCAAATGGATGTTCAGGAAACTTTTCCTAATCATTAGATAAATAAGACCTGAGTTGAACTGAAAGCTTCCTCCTATGGAAGTCATGAGTGCTTCCCCTACTGACCACAGAATCACATCTCTGAGAATTAAGAGCATGGCCTTCGTGTTCAAGATAAAAAAAAAAAAAAAGTCAAGTTACTGATGGTAGCACCAGGGGGTTGGCAGCATCAAGATGTGTCAGCATTTGACACTAAGATCTCTGATTTTTGGAGACTAAAAAAATGAAAGAGATTAGTTGAGCTCATTTGATCCCTAGAGAAGTAGAAATCCAGATCCAGTAACTGTCTGTTTTCACACACTGAGTGGGCTGTGGTCTTCAGCTGCTGAGTCCTATGTTCCTGAGGCTAAATCTGCCAGCAAGCCTGACCCTTCAGCCTGACTGTTCAGGATTCAGATTCACCTGGCTCAGCTTTTCATTTCAGAGCTTATAAAACGTACCAGTTGTCATCTGCAACAATGCTTTTTGGTTTCACAATTCGTGGCTCATTTTAATTTCTCATCTAACTCAACTTTTATTTCTTAGATCTCTCTCCCTTGGCTCCCCTTTCCATTGTCTCTGTCTTGGCCAAAGTGCCTTCCTGGATTTTGTGGCATAGTTTCTTTGCTGTTATTGGTTTCTGTCCTCGGAGCATCTTCCACTGTTTTCTCCATATGCCCACAATTCCAGTGACCTTTGAAGACTCAGCCCAGAACTACTTTCCAATAGATCTTGTCAAGCAGAAGTATTTAACAGAACTTTGATATGCAGTCCACAATCAACTCCTGTTGAGTCAAGGTTTAAGGGATTCAAAATCCTGGGCAGTGCCTTCTAAGGAAGGACTTGATTACAACACAGCAGATGTGCTTTTGTCCTTAGTGGCCAGGTAGTCTAAGCCTTGGATGCCTGAAACTCTTGTCTCTTCTCATGGCTCATTTTCACCTTGTTCCTTTTTCTGTATGTGACACCTATAGTTCTTTCTGGCTCCCCCGGGGTTTTTAGAACAGTTCCCTATAGAGAATGTGTTCTGTAATACTATTAATTAATGGAGTTATGTGGTTCACATCTTTTTAGGTCAGAACATGATATCTACCAGCTGAAACAGAAGATCTGTGAGGTGGATGGTGTTCAAAGACCTCATCATGGGACCTTAGAGGGAAAGACTTCTCTTTCCAGCTTGCTACCCAGTGCTGACAACCCTCATCTGGCTCCACTGATGGATGCCAGGTACTCAATATTCACCTGATGCCATGCTTTGCTTTGATTCTATGTAATGACTTATTGTACCCATATTGGCTAGTTTACCTCTGGAGGGATTTATCAAACACAATAGCAATACTATGCTTGAGATGTCCTCTGTCTTTGTCAGCTGGTTCCTGGCCTGAGGCTGGGTGAGTGATAGTGTGAAGAGAATCAAGGACCTATGAACTGGTCAGCCACATCCAAGAAATCAGGCTTCAAATAGTTTGTGTGAGATGGTAGAATGAAAAGATGCAGAGAAACCAACTCATCTGGAGCAAAGTGCTGCAGAGGCCAGGTTGGGAGAACCAGTTTGGAGAATTAATTGAATTTTTCCATGGGGGAATTATCTAACTGGGCAGCCTTGCAGTCTGGATTTAGGAGCTCAGTGTTTGAAATGTGTTCAGAATGGCATGAGCCTCCCTTCCCTCTTAGTATAGGTCTGTATTTTCCATGGGACCAGTTTAAAAATGTCCATAAGGTTGAGGAGGTCGTTTGTAAATGGCCTTGATTCACAGCCAGTTGTATATGATTTTAGTTTCAACACTGAAAGATACATAGTAATATACAATATTACTATATTTACCCAGCATTTTAGAAAAGTGTCTCCTCTGTTGGTCAACAGTACAAAATACTGATAAGATTTTGCAAATATTTACAAATATTTATTTAATGTATGAAGGCATAAACATGGAAATAATTTAATTTAAAATAATCCATCTAGTGCTGGGAAGATAGCTCAGTTGATAAAATGATTGCCTGATAGACTCCAGACCCAAGATCCTGGGAAGCATTTAAAAATAAAGCCAAAAACAAAGCCAGGCGTAATGAAACATTTGTAATCCCAACACCCAGGAGACAGACATGAGTGGATCCCTGATCAACCACCTTAGCCTACTTGTGAAGTTCCAGTCCAGTAAGTGACCCTTTCTCAAAAAAGAATGAATGAATGACACCTGAGAAATGGCAATATCCAAGGTTGTCCCCTGTCCTCTACCACATGTGCATCCACCCACACATAAACATGTATAGACACTCAAATACACATATACAAATGAATGAATGAATGGATGGATGGATGGATGGATGGGAGGGAGAAAGAGAGGGAAGAAAGACAGATGGACCCATCTGTGGAATTAGAGGACACCATCTTATACTTAAGTCATGATTGTTTTGGACAGTCTGAGCTACTGGAAGTTATTTTACAATTAAAATATGTCTCTCTTAACTTCCTCCCTCCACGCCCTTCCATATATACCTCCCTGCTCTGCTTCAAATTCATAGCCTCTTTTTCACTAATTGTTATTTTATGCATACATGTATATGCGTATATATTCCTAAATATAACCTGTTCAGTCTGTATAATGTTGTGTGTATGTATGTTTTCAGGACTGACTATTTGGCACTGGACAACAAATTGGTGTGCTCCTTTCTGGAGAAGACTGTCTCTCCTTCTCCCAGCTTTCCTCAGTTGCTGATAGTTCTTTGTGTAGGGATGAAGCCTCATGGGCTTTTCCCCATCCACTTGGGCATGTCTATTGGTACCATCCTTGTTCAGCTCATGTTGGTGAGATTTTTATGGGTGTAGGTTTTGATGTTACCAGGAGACACACTCTCACACCAAACTGCCTGACTCCCTGGCTCTTAGAATCTTTGTACCCATTTCTTCCAAAATATTCCCTGAGCCTTAGCTGCAGGAGTGTTTGGTAGATCTATCTATTGGGAAACAGAGTTGTGGAACTCTGAATTTTGACTGGTTGTAGTTTTCTATAGCGGTCTCAATCTGCTGCAAAGAGAAGTTTCCTTGATGAGGTGAAGACTACATGTATTTGTGGGTATAAGGACAAATATTTAGAATGTAGTTAGGGATTATGATAGTTTAGTAAATTAGTGGTTGTAGATTTTCCTCCAGTAATCGTGACTTCACTATCGCTAGGTAGTTAGCTGAGTTTCCAGTACCAGGCATGATTTCCCTCTTCTTGAATGAGTCTTAAGTCTAATTTGAGAGCTGTTGGTTACCACCAAGGCATGTGTGCTACTGTTGCACCCTTAGGGTTATATTGCAATGCTGGTTAAAACTATATGTGTATTTATACACAGAGTTAAATTATTATAGGCTTGTTTTAGGTAAATAATTAATAGTATAATTAGGTGGGCCTTTTTCAGACATCCTTGTTATTTTACCTACCTACCTCCTTCTTCTGAAGTTACCTCCCTCCACTTTGCCTGAAGAGCTTCTCCCTGTTTTCCCACTTTTCTTATCAGATCTCTTGTATCCTGTTACTCCTCTTGACTCTGTTTCCTCTGCTGGAATAACTCTGGTCGACCAGAGACTTCACTGAATACCACTTTGATGGTCAAGGCTGATGATGAGATTTTAAACAGATTAAGATACTTCCTATGAGGCACCAGATATTAGTTGACACCTACTTTACAAGGCAATAGTTACTGACTCCCCTTTCTGTTTTGGCCCTGTGCCAAGCAATCCACATGGCAGAAACCTTTCAGATGTGGTCTCAATGGCCACGTGTAGATAACCTAGTTGGAGTTACGAGATAGCCAGGGAGAATGCAAGACACTGTTCTAGATGAACAGTTACTAATCATAGAGTATGTCTTCCATTTCCTTTCAATTTTTAGTACTCATCATAAATGGCCTTATGCATAAGAAATAACTATCATTCGTGTCTTCTTTTTCCAAATGAGGAAACCCAGTGGAATCTGTGAGCACAGAGCCTCTGACTTCTGTGGCTATGATTTGTCTTTATCCTGCAGTGTGCTGTTGATAATAAGATTCAGGAAGGGTTTCAGTGGAACAGCCTACTCTCCATTCAATTGCAGTTTTTTCTTATTTATTTATGCAATCTTGTCTTACTTGGGGAAAGACCAGAGAGTGAATGCATAGTACCAGACTTCTTAGAAAGAAGAAAATAGTTTGGAATCCCAAATTTTTATTTATATGGAGTAAATAAAACAAACATCAGGATTTTCAAGTCCTGATAAGGCTTTGCTTTTTGTTTTTGTTTTTCTAAATAGGACACATGAGAGAAAAAACATACCTCTCTTTCAGAGTCTGGACTATTTGACTTAACATGATGGTCTCTAGTTCCATCGTATATGTACATACGCGGCCTTAGGAATGAAATGACCCCTATTGTATGGGGCATCTTGAAGGTATACATCGTGACCATGTGTAGCAGTTAGATGTATTCAAAGCTGTCACATTTCTATCATTTTCAGGATCAGTGCTTACATTGAGGAAGAAGTCCAAAGACGCCTTCATGATTTGCACAGGGCAATCGGTGATGCCAGCCATGCACCTGCTGATGTGATGAAGGTGAGCTAAAGGAGACAGGTCATACAGTCATTACTGCTGCTTAATGCAAATTCAGATGTGGAATGTTCCAGAAAGGGCACTCATTGTCAATTGGATGGACCTGAATAGTTTTCAGATAGAATTCATTGAAGAGTAGCTTATTTTACAGTTTTGTAATTCTGAGGAAACATTGATTCTTCATGTTCTTTATTTGCTTTGATTTCTAAAAAAATTTTCTTTTTTTTTTTTTTTTTTTTTTTTTTTTGGTTTTTCGAGACAAGGTTTCTCTGTAGCTTTGGAGCCTGTCCTGGACTATCTCTGTAGACCAGGCTGGCCTTGAACTCACAGAGATCCATTTGCCTCTGCCTCCTGAGTGCTGGGATTAAAGTGTACGCCACCACCGCCTGGCCAATTTCTAAAAATTTTACATGTAACATTTTCTGTTTTCTTCCCAAATAAAACAAATTTCTATAATACATAATTTACTTTTTAAGTTATTCCAAGTAGACATATACTTTTCTACTTGAGATGTATACTTTTGTAAGTTTATTTTTATCAAATGACAGTTCATGTCTTTTGTATTAGCATATATAAATTTTACAAATAATAGTTTTTTTGTGATACTTTTGTCCATATATACAAGATAATTTTACATATTACACCATCACCCTCTTGCATCTCTCTCCCCTTGATCTCTATCCACATCTTTAATTTTGCATTTCTTCTGTTTTTATGCCCTGATAGGGCTTAGTCTTTGTTTTGTTTTTATTTTTTTCTAAATTGCTCATTTGAGAATAAAGACTTGATACCTCTATTTGAATCTAGATTGTTTTGTATAATGTGATGATCCATTCCATCCATTTGCCTATAATTGACACAGTTTGGCTTTTCTTTATGGCTGAATGAAACTCTGTTGTGCATATGCATATATGTATATATATACACATATACATACATATATAAACACACCACACACACACACACACACACACACACACACACACACATATAACATTTTCTTTATCTATTCACACATTGATGGGCACCTCTCCCATTTCCTAACTTGCATATTTACTGCATAAACATAGCCATGTAGGTTTCTCTGGTCCATGAAGACTCTGAGTACTTTGGATGTACTCTCAGAAGCAGTACACCTGAGTCATATAGGACCTGTATGTGCAGTTTTGTTAGTTTTTTGTTTTTGTTTCTGTTTTTGAGGCACCATTTTACTGAATTCCATAACTTGTAGGCTAAGGAAATCTTGATTGTAATTTTGCTGTTTAAACTTAACATTAGCAGTTGGTGGTTCAGATCTCTGTCCTGCAAATAAATGAGTAAGAGACTTGTTTACTTTGGGAATGTAAATCCTGTGGAAAGGTTGTCATTTGAATGACAGGTATGTTTCTTTAGAGTTTTGTTCTCATAAATACTTGTAATAGACTCAGTTTTTTCTCCCCTCTATGAGCATGCTATAATTTAATATGAAGGCTTTTCTCTTCTTTTCAGAGTAATGAGGAACTTCACAATGGCACCACTCAACGTAAGCTAAAATATGAGGTAGGTAGCGATTTTTCAGATTGATAGGGTTGCTTAAATTATGGCATGCTTGTGTGATTAAATTTTCTTAATGTTTAGTTGCATAATTAGAATTTTGAAGTCCCAGTGAGATTAATGGCTAATAGAGAAGGCAAACTATTATATAGACATAAAATTAAAGGGAATCCTGCAGGCCTGAAACTGCTTTGGCTTTATTTGAATGGCCTGTATCTGTGCCCGGTTTCTCATTAGCAACAGTATCCTTTCCCTTGGTCTGCATTTAAAAGGCAGAATTATATAATCAGGATCAGATATAGAGGGAGGTTGGAAATGAAACTGAGAACTTCTCAATGTTTTCAAAAAACCTGTTCATTTTATAGAGAGATAGTTGGCAGTGGTACAAAGGAAACCTTTGATCAATCAGCTTATCTTGTCTCTCTGGTGGACAGATGCTATTAGAGCATACAATTGTTAAGAATTCACTCATGTTTTCTTCCACCAAGAGAATGTCATTCTCATATAGCCCAAGTGGTTTTTTTGTTTTTTTTTTGTTTTTTTTTTTTTTTGTTTTTTTGTTTTTTTTATTGCTAGGTAGAAATCTGCCCACTATATCTATTGTCCATTACTGAGCAGGGAGCAAAAGGGTGGGCGTTCATGGTTTCTTGACTCACTTGAACCACACCCAGTCCCCCTGCTAGTCAGCCAGTAATGACATTAGCCTCCTCTGGACATCCTTCCAGTGGGTACCTCTGGCCGAACAAGAAGCTGCCTTTTATTTCTTTGTTTCCATGGCACCAGGCAAATTACAGGCATGCAGCAAGCCTTCCTTAATAAAGGTTTGTAGGTATCAGCAATGGTATTCTACTTAGGGAGAAGATGATTAAAGACTCACATGAAATGAACTAAAAAAGAGATGGGCATGTTTGCACATATGGTGGTATAGCTAACTGTGACCTTTTAAACAATGAATCAAACGTTTGGGGATGTACTTCAGAGAAAATGCAATCATAGACCAAGAAATAGATACTGTGGAATAATCCTACACAGTGTGTTTCTATCAAAATACCAAGTGATTTGTTGGACTGTGCAAGATGGAAATTGATGTTCTATATATGAATCAATCATCTGTTCTTAAATCATATATCAATCAACACAAATGACTTGGGCTTTCTATCTTACCTCTCAACTAATCCACTCCAATGAAACCAATGGATGTGTGACCCTCCATGTGCAAAAGAATGGTAGAGAGTCAAAGCACACTCCCATTTCAACCTCTTTTGACATCCTAAACAGAAAAGGCCGCCTTGGTCTGCACGGTGTGTTATGCCACTTCTGTCCAAAGATGACACTGACTCTTCCAGCATCCTTAGAGAAGAAGAGAGTGAAGTGGATCTGAGCATCCACTGGAGCCATCCTATGTCACAGAACACCTCACTCCCCACAGCTTTCTCCATGGCCTCCCAAGAGAGGATGGTTCTGTCCTCAGGGCCTGAGGTGCTGAAGAACAGTGGTGACAGACTCTGTTACCTTAGGAGCTCTGGCCACCTTGAACTAAAATGTGTTCATCCACCTGAAATCACCCTCCGTAATGGAAGCAACACTAGAGATGCACAGAATTCTCAGAGGGAATCAGAAAATGGCAGTGAGCTGATGACTCATGGAGAGAAACAATGCTGGGGAATGGAGTCCAGCTGGACATTGCTGCAACACATGTCCCAGCAAGCGCCAGTAGACAGAGGAAGCCAGCAAGCGATGCAGAGCAGGGTGCAGTGCTTTGTTCTCTCTGAAAGCGTTTCTCAAAAGGAGCATCCCACTGGCAGCTCTCCTCAGAGCACATCGGCCTCCACATTGTGTTGTGAGCAACAAAATGAGAAAGAGGTAGATGCAGAAAACACTCGCTTTCCAGCATCACTAGTCAATATCAGGACAGAAGCAAAGAAGGGGCTGGGGTATTTTTACCACAAGTTCTCAGACCTGTATAAAGACACCAGTGGTCACCTGATACAGGCTGGCACGAAAGTAATGAACCAAGCCAAGTATGTGGGGAGTATGTGTGACTCAGGTGGGCTGGCCTCCCAAGTGACAACCTTCATCAGAGGCCTGCCTTTATTGGAGCGCTTATCCCTGCACCTGCCTGTGAGGTCACTCATGGTGCCATCAGAGCCTCTTCCTCTTTCTGAAACTCAGATTGGCAGCCTCAGCAGTGAAGATGGAGGGAGCCCAAGGTCAGCCAAGGGCACAGCACCTTACACAGACTTGGCCTTCACATCTACAGGCTCACCAGATTCCTGGCCAAATTCAGTTTTCTGTCTTGATTATGAAGATGCTGGGAAGATCACAGTGTTTAAGCAGACCCTTGTATCATTCCCAGAGCAAATGCTGAGGCTTCAAGAGTACCCTCTCACAGACCTCCTTGAGCACATGACCTGTTCTCTGCCAGAGCCTTTGGGCATAGTGAAGGCAGTCAAAGGCATTTACTGGCTCGCAGTTGCTAACTGCACCCAGCCTGACCCCCAAGCTGCATGCTTGCTCCTGCTGCCTTCAACTCTGTATGCTCTGGTCCTATTAGATAATTGCTCAGCCTCCATGAGCATCTTTCATGTTCTCCCTCTCTCTGCACTGCAGGAGATTCAGGTCGGCTTTGGTGGGCAGAGCATTAGACTCCTGGGCTCCACACAGGACCTCTTGCTTACTGTGCTAACTTACAACAAGAGCCTCTCTCAACAGCTCTGCCAGGACCTCCTGGGTGTGCTGATGGCTGAGTCTGAAGCTGCTGCCCACACAAGTCACCCTTTGCTCCAGCAGGATCTGGTTCAGCTTTCTCTTGATTTGGAAGCAAAACTCCCCACTCTAGCTTTGGCAAATGGAGTTCAGTTGTCTTCCAATTTCCAGACAACCTTGGTTGATATGGTTTACTTTCTTCATGGAAATATGGAGGCCAGTGTTCCTTCTCTGGCTGAAGTTCGGTTACTGCTCTATACCACAGTCAGATTGGAGAGTGAAGCCAGTTGCACCCCCTGCCCATCATTCATCCTTCTGAACACCCACATGGCACTCTTGAGGGAGGACCGTGTGTTTTACCCCCACACTCACTCTCTAAACAAACTTCCTCCACACGGGCGATTTGACGTGATCAGGTGTCAAGCTCTGAGTGAATTCAGATGTGTCATTGTTCCCGAGAAGGACAAAATGTCAACGATAGAGCTGGTCTTTGTCAGGAAACATAGGCTTACTTTGAACACAGGAAGTGGTCTATTTGAACAGGGTCAAGGTGCCTCAAGCACCCAGATGCTTACTGCGTTGTGTCTTCAGGATGGGCAGAATGAGGAACTTGATGTCTGGAAACTCACTTTCAATTCTCATGATGAGGCTCTTTGGCTGATCTCATACTTAAGAAGACTCTAAACTTTTAAAGATACAGGGCATTTTCTTTTAGACCTTTGATAAAATGAACATTATGAAAATATGAATATCTCAGTGTAGTTAATTGAATGGGAATGAAGCAGGACTCTAAAATTGGAAGTATAAATATTTTGAATAAAGCAAAATGAAAATAGCTTATAGCAGAGAACTGGAAAATTATCCTTGTTGCCACCTGCTTTATTGTCTTGAAACTAAGACTGTAAATTTGGATCTACCCAATTATTGATGAAGTGATTAAAGCATTCTGACTGCGTGGCTTAGTGTCTGTTTGTGATGTGGTGGCTTGGGATCTGGTGGTGCCTGCTGGCATCCAGTGGACTAATTTGTGCTGCCTGGAAAGGTGCCCAGTCTGGCAGTGACCTTCACTGACACCTTCCATGCTGGCCATGAGTAACACAGCTGTGAGGCAGAGCACATCACTGCTACCTTTAACTTCGCCAGCCCAACCCCCACACATAACCTTTACCATATTCTCTTTCTTTCTCTGAACTTTTGCGTTTTTATCCTAGAGGGGCTCTTTGTCTTGTTGTAACGTTTTTGTGGATTATTTCTGCTGTCTTGTCAAATACATGGTTGCCCAATGTCATCCAAGTGACATTCAGTACTCTGCTGTGTCTTCCATTCTTCCTGCCCCTTGACCAGCGTCACTCAGGTCCTCTAAGACAGGTATTTACTGGCCTGAGGTAGATTTACAACTATCCATGCTTGCTATGTTCTTCCTTTACTTCTGTGTGGCAATCTTATGAGCAATCGGAAAACACGTTTGGAGTTAATTTATACCATCCAGTTACTTTGCCATTCTCCTTTCTCTTGGATATATGTCCACTAAATTCCAAAGTCTCAGAAGCTAGTTGGGGGAGGAACCTCCTTTCTCCATATGCTCACCTTCCTCTCTTAGCTGGGCCCAGGCTCAGCACACTGGGCAGTTGAGTGAGTCTCTCATTTCATTAAACCACTCATTTTAGCTTTGGCCTTGAAGGGTCCTTCTGTTCTGGTCACATTTTCGGCTAATGTGAAACATAATGTGGGCCCTTTATTTCTGCTACTAACTGATGATAGGGATGAGTCAAAACCTAACCCACCCAGAAACTTACCAACTGCTTTTCGTCAGACTTGCCAGCAGAGAGTGACAGGCTATTGAAGCGTTTCTACATTTCCATCTGTTTTGCTCTGTGTAGACTCTGGGGAAGTGAACAGGAAAACACAGAACTGCAGAATGTGTTGTGACCTAGCAACCTTGTTTTCTGTGGACCAATGGCAGGCTTTTTGTTTTCCAGGCAATTGATTTCTCTTATTTTGGGATGGAGTGTGCTTTTGTCACTTCCAAAACACCCCTCCCCTGATGGACTCATACCTCATTGCCTTACACCCAAAGGCTTTTAACTATATAGAGAACAGTGGGAAAATTGCTACCACTGATTGCTCCTGACTTTAGCTAGGTCACCATCTATCTTGGGGGGAAAAATACCCTGAAATGTACCATTATAACCGTCTAATAGCTCATCAATACCATTTCTCCTAATTCTCATTTTTCAGTTAATATAATTTACATTACTTTTTCTTAAATAGTCCTGCCACTCTTTTGACATATATTTTGGGGGAAAAAAAAAAAAACAGAATTAACAGTCGTGTAGAACTGAGAGTAAAATTAAAGGTTCCAGCAGAGGGATATGATGGTCAGGAATAAGCAGCAATACAAAAACAATCTGTCATTTTAACAGAGACTGTCCACCTCAAATAGACAGACTTCTATTATTCTACCATGCTACAAATAATGACCTTTAGGGTTTTTTATTATATGGAGCATAAAATAAATATAAGCATTATGTAAAATCATGATATTTGTCCCCACATTCTGAGTTGCTGTATGGTTCAAAGAGGTCAAAATGTAATGTTGTTCTGTTCAGATCTCACCACATAATGGACTCATCTCCAGAGTCTTCTTGTACCTGTGCTTGTCACATCTCTCACTTAGGTATGCTTTGTACCTTGACATAAAATATGGTTCATGGGAGTGAGAGTTTGATTGATATGCTCTATATAGTAGGAATCAACATTATTGTAATATACCAGAAGCCTGTAGACTTGCTCCATTGTCCACTATGGCTTCCTTTTTCAATAGTTCCCACCCTCTGACACCCCCTCCTGCATTAGAAGAGGTATAAGTCTATAAAATGTATGCAGCCAATGTAACAGCTCAGTTGTAGGCAGTTTCAAGGTCAAGAAAAAGGGTTTATGTACTTGGTTCTCTGGCGTTTTGAATTGTTGGAATAGAAGCATAAACACTTGCATTGTGGGACTCACTGATATATTCTAGACAATACCTCTTTGAGAACTTGAAAAGGTAATTTCATCTGAATTTGATTAAAATGCATCTTGCTCACAACTGCCTGTTTGAGACTTGTACTTGGCAGAATGGATTTATTTAGATTTTGTTGAAAAACATCTTGAAGCAGTTTGTCACTACAGTCTGAGTTCTTAGAAAATACTCATCTTTCCCTTTGGAAGGGCACACTTAAGCCTTCCAACAGTAATAATTATGCTAAATGTCTCTTACATTTCTTTTTTCATAGATGCCATATATGATAAATAGATTTGAACCTCTTTTATTAATGGTTCATTGATGGCCAGGCTGTTTTATTGGATTGTATAGTTTCCAGTGAAGTCATTTTACTAATGTTGTTGTACAGTCTACAATATGTAGCTTAGGCATCTTCATTCTTCAAAGTGTTTGTTGTAAAAATTGTTCTATCCATCGTCTGCTGCCAACTACCAAACAACTCTTGGCATTTCAGTGGTATAGGAAAGACAAAGGGCTTTTATTTGTCACTGCTGATTCGCAAGCCAATGGAAGTGACTCTACTGAAGCCTACAGATCTGTCTGAGCTAGACTTATGTGCCACACATGCCTCATTTTGAGCTCTGTACTACAGGAATTGTTACCATCATGGAGGTGATGGAAGCATCCAAGAACAGCCACGCTGGCCTCTGTTGGTATGATTGCCTGTAATATTCTCCATCTTCCGTCTGCCTAGTCAGAGCGCTATCTGAAATGGAACAAAGCAAGCGGATTTTGCAAGTTGCATTGTATCACAGCCTTAGAGTGGCTGGTGCTCTCTCTGCCTGCTCTCCTCGGCATTCTCCTCCGACAGTTTTCAGTGCTTCCACTCTTCGTGAGCAGCAGCTTCCAAACCATTGCCGTCCAGTCTGTTCAGGAGGCACCTTTGTCATTTTTGAAACCTCCTTGGTAAGGAAGGTAACCGAATGCTCTAGTTGATTGAAAGGAACCAGTTTCTATTGTATACCATTACTCTGGCCCTTGTTTGTTAAAACTCTTTATTACCAAAGTAGATTACAATGGTAACAAGAATTCTAACTACCTTGTGCACTGTGGCTTTCAAACTGTGAAGCTATTGTCCATATGTTGTTCCTTTATCTTAGAAAGTTGAATCTGTTGTCATTTTTCACTTCACATTTGAGGATTTGAACCAAGAAATGATTGCTAGAGCATGCCATTCACATAGCTTAGCAAAGTCTGAATGAGCCATGTCTCCTAAGCTTTATAGACAGTATGGTATTAATACAAGATCCTTCCTGGCACAGGGAGGCTTCTCCTAGAGTGAATGTAAACCTGCTTTGGCCATTTTTTGGCCATTTGTCATACTCTTACTCTCTCCCTGTTCACACTCTTTATTTCCAATTCCTGATGACCTGCCTCCTTTTCAACAATGTAACAGATTGGTCTGCCTGGCCCCTTTTTTCAAGTTGCTGGGGCATAACAAGATATAACAAGATGACTGATGTGTAATAGCTCCAACTAGAACTATCACCCTGGAATGTGCAGTTTTAGAAAAGGAAGAATTAAATTGTATGCTATGCTGGGAATGGAGGAGAATTGGTAATTCTGACTTAAATTAGAACAGAGTTTAATCTAATTTAAAAGGGGAAAAAACAAAAACAAAACCCCTGATCTGCCTGTGTTTTTAAGCAAAGCTTTGTTATGGGCTCCAGGAGATTAGATGACAGTTCTTAGGGCTGACCTTGTCATGGTCAAGCGTGAACTGAATTTAACCATCTGGTACATAATTGGTGATTAGGAGGGTGTTGATGACTCCCTGTAGAATTAGGCCACTCAGTGCCCTCACATAGCCCACAGTGAGCTGTATAGATACCAATGCCACTTCCTGTTCACTTCCTCAGTATGGTTCTTTTGAAGGAGACAGCCTGAGTGGGAAGAGAAAATTCTAATCTAAGTATTCACAGTTCAGCCTGAGTTCTACTTATGCCTTTTGGCTGAGGATCTAGCTACAATGTTTTAGCCACAATTTCTTAAGAATATTATGTGCACACACAAGGTAATATTTCATTAATCCAGAAAAATATTTTATTTAATTTTTAAATATAATATCTCTTATGTGTAGACATGTAATCCAAGTTACTGATTACCTGCTTATTCCTGATTTTTTATTTCTAAGTGGAGCCATTCTACAGTACACTTTAAGGTTCTTGTCACGTCTTGCGTATTGACCCATGTTGAATTCGCTGTTTTCTAGCAGGAGGCCTTTGTGTCTCTCTGTGTCTTTCTCGGATGTGTCCCTCACTGGCGTCCTTGTTGAGTCTGGAAGTCTTGTCCCCTGCAGGAAGAGTGACTGATTCCAAAATAAACAATGCCATTCTACTTAAAAGCACTCATAAACCGTGTCATGTGATGTGACTCAGCGTATATTCCCATGTCTAGGGTAAAACCAGATATTCAAAATACAGCCACATACAAATCAAGAGTACATTTATGAGACATTATATTGGTTTTTCTTACTGCCTAAGACTAACATATTTTTAGGGGAATGTTAAGAACCTTTCACAACTGTATCTGAGAATTTTACATTTCTCATAGGAATTAAAAAAAACTACCCTGCAGCAATGACTTGGTGGAAACCTGTTCATTTTTTATTTTCTCTGTATATTACACATTTGTTCAGACATCTTCAGATCCCTGCCGTACCGAGATCAGGTGCATACAGGGCGGTGTGGTCATAGACTCTTATTCACTTCTGTTGTGGTTTATTTCTATATGTTCATTAATAATTTGTTTCATATGAAAACAGTGAGACTGAAACTGTAGCCAATTAAACTGTATTCAGGGGTGATAGCAATATCCTCGCAATATTTCTATCTCCAGCATGCTGAGAAATGAGGAGAAGAATGTCTTTCTTCCCAGCAAAGGATCTGCTGAGCTTCAATGTCTCATCCTGGTTGAATGTCAGAAACCATTGATTAAGGTCCACATACAGGGCTAGGTGTGAGAAGGCTGCCTGTCTTAGAGTTTCTGTTACTGTGATGAGTGAGCACCGTGAACAAAAGCAGCTTGGGGAGGAAAAGATTTATTTCATCTTAAAACTTGTAGTCCATTGTTCAGGGACGTTAGGGCAGGAACTCAGAGAGGGCCGGAATCTAGAGGCAGAGGCCATGGAGGAGTGCTGCTTACTGGCTTGCTTTCTGTGACTTGATCAGCCTGCTTTCTTATGGTACCCAGGACCATCAGCTCAGTTGGTGGCACTGCTCACAGTGAGCTGGGCCCTCCCACATCAATGATCAATCAGATACACCAGATGCTTGCCCACAGGCCCAATGTATACGCTTAGGGGATTTTCTTGATAAAGATTCCTTCTTCTTGGATGACCTTAGCTTGTATTAAGTTGACATAAAAACAAGCCAGCACAGGGCTCTAAGTTGATGTGAGCTGTACAGATATTTAAGATCCAGCAAATCCACATAATGCATCCCCACTCAATTCAGACACCCCGGAACATTGTCAAAGGCAGAGGGTTTGTTGTTGTTTTCTTTTAGTTTCTCTTAGAGGATGTCTGACCTGAGCCTTAAGCTACCTTGCTTGCATTAGAAATTGATTTCGCAACTGCATTCTTAGATAGGAAAAATGTAAGTAGACATAGGATAGACTGTGTTGCCAGACTCAAGGTTTCAGTTGTATGTCATTTTGAAGCTGAACTAGAAAACAAAGAAAGCTAAGTGCTATAGTAGAGTAAGCAGGGGCCAACCTCCTTGCCAGCAGTATTAGCAATTGTTAGTTACTGCTTGGAATTCCACAATAGCAGTTCCTATCTGCCCCCAAGTTTGTGACCAGCATATTTCTCACCCTATAGCTCCAAGTCTACACATAGACACAGATGATCATAAGACATCATTTTGTGTCTGTAGAAGAGATAAGATTCCTTGATTTGGAAAGTTTAGGTGCTATATGTGACATAGAGGGGATCGAGGAAAACAAAGTAGGAACCTTGAGGCTTAATATTGATATATGTATGTGAGAGCTATTGTTTATCATTAAACATGTCCTTATAAATAGACCAATTCATTTTTTCCCTTTCCATCTTTAAAATTATATACATATAACATGTCAGATAAGGTCTGTATTTAAAGTAATTTGGGCATGGACTGTCAGTGAATTGAGGTGATTAGCAGAGCTCACATTGAAAAGCACCTCTAAGCATTTCCATATTGGGTTTTTTGACATCAATGACAGCTAATTAGATATGCCATGTGGCAAACAGTGACTCTTGTTGTGGGTGACCAACCACCAGGGAAAAACCATGATGCTGTAAAAAGGCTTTGGTAACTTCAAACAGTGCTGAATATTGACTCTGTCAGCTAGATTAGAAGCTACAAGTCACAAATTGTCCATCTCTGTGACACCCAGGGGTCTGAGTTGTCACAGAGGCAGCCAGGTAGCGCCAAACCTGTGAGTACCTGCCTTGACCCCAGATCCCCCTTTGTCCCTGGTGAATGGGTCATATATTAACCACTGGTTTCTTTTTGGTCAAAAAAATTAATTTTATTGCATATTTATGGAGTTTCCAACACCTTAATCTGTGCATGTGTGATGTACTCATTAGCCCCGTTTATCTTAGATGGAAGGCCTCACTTTAATATTGAATATTGGAATAATGTACTTGTGTGATGTTCGTACCCTGGGCTATCAGCCACTTGCCTCCTAGAGTGAGGTTGCCCCCCTTCTCGTTTCGTAGAGTTCATAATGGTTAGTCCCTCATGGGACATCATGAAGACTGATAGGATTAATTTATGAAAACTGGTTAGCACCCCCACAGTATATGGTATGGTATGTATTCTGCAAGTGTAACTATAAATGTGGATCTAATAAATTATTTTTTTACTGCTACCACTTCAAAACCATATTGTTTTATGTTTTCTAAAGCTCCAGGTTAGTGTAAATTATGAATATCCGGAGATTTCCTCCTGTTTATACTCAAGAATTCATTTTGAAAATTAATTTTTTATACTGCATCTTCCTCTGACCCCTCTGGCTTCCTGCCACCCAGAACATAAATGCTTGTCAGCCAAATCAATTATCAATCAAGTGGAGCCTAAGGAAAATACTTAGGATTTGTCTTAATTGTCGTTTACACAGATTTTTACACTGCAGTGACTTCTTTATAAAAATGGGCAAATGTTAAAGATGCATTGAATTTGAACAAAATCTCCAGGTTTTACAGCTTTATAAACAGCAGTCAGATATGTGGAGGAAAAAAAATGTTTAGTTGATAAAGACTTTGCAAAAAAAGACACTTTTTTTTTTTTAAGTTAGAAAGTGTAATCTGTCCCTATTTTTACTTGATCTTATAAATTGGAAGGAACTTCAAAGCCTAATAACATTTTGAAGTGTCTTTGCCCTAACTTTCTGGAGTGGTATACCTACAGAAATGGTCTTTTGTTAGGAGAGAGGCTTAGCATGTCTTTTCCAAAGAAAGCATCATTTCTCTAAATAAACTCGACTGGTTTCACACTCTTTTCTCTACTCGAGATGCGTTTTGTCTCTTCTGCGCAAGCAGGGTATTGGCCACAGCACAGTGACGCTACATTCTCTTTGTCCTCCTTGTCTGATGTGCCTCTGATAGCGGATGTATTCTCGTTCTTTGGGAGCAAATCCAGACGACCTGAAGGACCCCATTAAGATTAGTATTCCCCGCTATGTCCTGTGTGGTCAAGGGAAGGATGAACACTTCGAGTTTGAAGTCAAGGTAAGATCCTTCTTCGTCCTTCTAGAAGAACAGAGGTTGGAAGCTGTGCACTGCTTCCTGTGTGTATGAAATCACTTATGAATGTTATTTTGTAAGACATTGGTCATATACTTCTTTAATCCAATCTGTGAAATGCTAGACTTTGGCACATGGTGGGGCAGGGGTGACCTATAAAGATAGGATTATGTCAGGAGGCAGAAATACACACAACCCTGCTGGCAAGGCAGAGGGTGTCATCCCAGCCATCCCAGGATCTCAGTGTTTTCCTGGTTTTAGCTCCAGAAAATCGGCATTCAGTCATTGCACATGCGAGTGCCCAGACACAAACACACACACACAAGGATAAAACAGAACAGTTGATAACCCTACCCAATGCATGGGCTTAGGCTCAATTTGTTTCATCTTTAAAAACAGTAATATCTATGTTGTAAGAATATTATTTCATGTGAAGTCTTGTGTCAAGTTATCACTATTGCTGTGGGGTGTGTGTGTGTGTGTGTGTGTGTGTGTTCTATTAATTAGAAGCTTTCTTAACCTGTTTTAGGTATTTTATTTATATGACTTTTAAGGAAGAGATGGGCTTTCCAAAATAATGACTTCATCTTATTTTTTAATTTATTTCCATTGACTCATAACACTTAGTTAAATGTTGCTGGCTGCCATCCTCTCCTCCTCAGTGAATTCCCAATTAATCACATTTTCATTCAAGGATGGGCAAAGATATTAATGTAATGAAGTCCTCTGCAGTATTGGTGTGTTGATGCATAAGGGTGGCCTTGAAAGTAGTTTGGTTCAGATAAACACTGGCCTGGGAATCTGGACACTGAGTTCTATAGACTTTGATTCTGTTGTGGTTTGCTTAATCACCTAGACAGTTTTTTATCTTCTCAGAGCCTCAGTTTCTTCTTGGCAAAATGAGGGAAAGCAGCAGTAAGTGGTCTCCAAGGGTCAGTACATCAGGGAAGCTTGTCTGTACATCAGAGGGAGCTCCTGCAGAGTCTGCAGGCTGGAACTCTTGAGGAAGGAGGCAGGTGGGGAAGAGGGGGTGAGACTGGCCTTGCCACCTACCTTGCCCCTGAGGTGCCCTGAGGGAGCCCCTGTGCTCTGAGAGGTCCCTCCTATCAGGCACACAGTTTTCAGTCTTCCCAGAGAAACAATATAAATAATTTCTTATCAATCGAGGTTTTAAATGCTTGTTTCTAGGTACTGAGTTTTTCTTTACTAAACCATGCAAACAGGCCATGATTTATATATTTGAGGTTTGGGTTGGAACAACATGGTGCCAGTATGTTGGTGGTTTTTAGCTTTCTTGAATGGCTTTTGTGGTGGTGTACTGAAGTGCTAAAGTGTGTCTTTGTTCTGTATTACTTCTTACTACCTCTGAGCCAATAATGCCCAATTCCTGCTCAAATCCTCTGCATTTTTCTCACCATTCCATACTGTGTATGTTTGTGAGACTATATAGCGTTCTCTTCTTTAACATGTGTAATGTCATACACATATACAAAAATAACTTCAAGGCTGTTTGTATTGTTTCCATGTTTTGTATTCTGATCTGGCTTTCCCTTGCTCAGAATTATAATTCACCGAAGTCTAGAAGTTACATAAGTGAAAACATGCACTGCTTTTAGTTGGTCCATGTCCATGCTTTTTTTTAATTGATGAACATATTAATAAAGTTTAACCATCTATTGACACCATATATAAAACTCTAGTAAAGAAGACTACTTTTTAAATAACTGGGTTAATTTAGATCAAACTTATAACTAGATAGTAGCCCAGTTGGTATGCAGATCTGGCCCAAACTGTGAAGATGCAACTGCCAGAGAAAGTTAGAGAGAGCAGAGGACCACAGGGGGCCTCTCAGGATCCTGCTTTACTTCAGTGTATGTAATCCAAACCCATACAAAGCCAGCTAAAAGGCAGCAGTAGTTCTGCCTCCTTCAGAACTTGAAGTAGGCTCAGCAGCACTGGGCTGTTCACGCTGACCCGCTGGGAGCAGGACCTAGAACTAGGAAGGAATGTCTTATGATTCTGCTGCCCCTCTCCAAACAAAGCAAGAACAGAGAAGCTGCAGGCAAAGGCACAGCCCCTGGAGTAGCTCTGGGTATGTCAGTGTCCTACAGAAATTTTGGAACCTCAGGCTCTATCACCTGTGTAATGTGGACAATAAAACCCAACTGACTGGGTTGTTGTGAGGCATAGATGACCTTGTATTTCTAACTTACCTCGGTGTCTGATGCTCCCTCAGTGCTATGTGTATTTGTTGTTAAAATTAAACAAAAACAGACAGGCTTAGGAATGCATGGGATGCTGCCTTTGAGCCCCTAAGTGATGTTCATGTGCACTTATGTCTTTATGAGGCTTGGGGTTTTGATTGCTTTCTTTTTGATTAGGTGTTCCCTGCTGTATCCTGATGCATAAAGAAAACTCACAGAAAATAAATGTACCTGTTGCCACTATTGGAACATAACCTCAGCTATCTTACACTTGTTGCTAAAATCTTTGTAGACTTTTTTTTATTGGGAAGGTATTATTCTGTGGCTGCTTATGAGAGAAAAAAAAACATAAATACCAAAGTCTTTAAAAATGATTTTGAATTTTTCTTTATAAAACTTTACATTGAAGATCTTATGTTAAACCAAGTTACTATTTAGAACTCTTTCAAAGTTCCTAACTTTTTCTGTCAGTTATTTGAATATGTCATGCACATGCCATATTATCTAGTCTAGTCTCACATCTGATGATATTGTGCTCCTATTAAATTATCTTGGCGAGCCACGTGGCTTCAAAAAAGCAAAGACTATTGATCTGATTTTTGATAAAAGACAATTCTCTTTAGTTTTAGGCTTTTATAGGAAAAATTTGGTATTTGTGTGCATAGATAAATTATTATGGTTTATACTTTAGAAAATCATCACTGCTTCTTTTTCAAAGTTTGTTTTCATTTCCACCTCTATCCTCCAATGGTATTCAAGGCCCTCTAGGGCTACGTGTGCATGGCAAGCTCTCAGGGTCTTGATCACATTTCACATACCATTTCAAAGATATGCAAATACCCAAGGCCCACCCACTACACATCTTGACTTGAACACCTGAGAAGATGGCAATTATAAAAAGGACTCATTATGCCACATCCATCAAATAAGAAGTAAAGACCCCCTGTGCAGTTGGTGAGAGCAGCCTATGAGTCTAGGTGTGTGAATGCTTGAGCCATGCAAGGCTTGGGTCCCAGCATCCTCCTTTTACCCTCCTCTATCCATCCACCTCCAGCCAGTTCCACCCACCCTGCACCAGGTAGGATTTGATAGTCTGTTAAAATCTAGTACCTCCCACTGGAGTACACTGTAAAGTGAATTAGTGAAGGGTGTGCTGGTATACAGAGAAGGTTAGGGGATGTCCAAGTGCTCCTCATCACAACTCCTATGTGTCCCAAGGAAGTTTCCATTATTGGTTTTTAAAATAACAATAGAGCTTTTCATTAAACTAGAATTGATTTCATTCAAATGAACTATTTTTTACCTGCTTTATTTGGGAGGACCAAGCCAAGCTTGTTTTGTGGGAAAGCTGAGAATCGGTAAGTAGTATGTTTGGGTTTTGATCTTATTTAATTTCTTCAGGCCACTTTGTGGAGGCTTCGTGTATATGAAGCAAGATGTGCACACTGTGGGAGGGACTCCATGAGCCATATTACCTTCTGGGTCTGACTGCTTTGACAGGGCCTGCTTTTGGAGCTTCATCCCAAGAGGTGGTCGATGTCATTGGCTCTTTTGATGAAGAGCAGCTCACTGTGTGGTCATACTCAATTTGGTGTATTCCTTTCTCTTACTGCTGCTTTCCTGAGAATGTGTGGTGGTAGTGTGTTCCCCAAAATATTGTGCACCCTAATAAATTTATCTGGGGTCAGAGATCAGACAGCCACTAGATACAAAGGCTAGAAAATGGTGGCACTCACACCTTTAATCCTAGCATTCCAGAGACAGAAATCCCTCTGGATCTCTGTGAGTTCAAGGCCACATTGGAAACAGCCAGGCATGGTGACACATGCCTTTAATCCCAAGAAGTGAGCCTTTAATCCCAGGGAGTGATGGCAGAAAGGCAAGATATATAAGGTGTGAAGACCAGGAACTAGAAGCATTTGGCTGGTTAAGCGTTCAGGATTTCGACCAGTAGTTCAGCTGAGAGCCATTGGGATGAGGACACAGAAGCTTCCAGTCTGAGGAAACAAGACCAGCTGAGAAGATGGCCAGGTGAGGTTAGCTGTGGCTTGTTCTGTCTCTCTGATCTTCCAGTGTTCAATCCAATACCTGGCTCAGGTTTGATTTTATTAATAAGAACTTTTAAGATTCCTGCTACAAGAATGTATGGGGCAGTGGTGGCGCACACCTTTAATCCCAGCACTTGGGAGGCAGAGCCAGGTGAATCTCTATGAGTTCAAGGCCAGCCTGGTCTGCAAAGTGAGATCCAGGACAGGCACCAAAACACCAGAGAAACCCTGTCTCGGAAAAAAAAAAAGAATCACTTAAAGAATGTATGAAGTTGTCCTATCCATGATGTACCCCACACTCATTACTTATCTTTGGAGGGCACATGACTAGGAACGCTGGGTCAGAGTGTTAGTTCTGTTTCATTGGAGTTACCCTTTCAAGGAGTCCTAAAAGTGCATCCTCCTGTGGCTGGATCCGCAGATACATAAATAAGAATCTCTAGCTGGCAGGTATCATAGAGAGGGCAGGAGATTGAAGGTGGTCCAGCCTGGCTCCTCTCTGAGTAGGATGTCACCTGCTGGTCAGGAATGTGTATCTATAAGGTCCCTACTTGCCCCAATCACAGTTGCCTCAGTAATGCCAACCCCTAGACTCCAACTGTCACCCCAAACTCTTTCAAAGCTTTTTAGTGATTGATACAGAAAATCAATGACCTTGAATCATGCTTGCCATTTTCCATTAGCTGGGATCAGAGTGGGTGAAATTTAACTTTAACATTACATTTCAGCAGGATGCAAAACAGCAGCCAGGGAAATCTGTAGTTAAGGCTAACGGGGGAGGATGCCACACTCATTTGTCTTAGAAATAATGACATCTGAAAGTCCTGGTATTTTAATGGACATGTCAACACAGTAGTATAAAGAAATGAGCCGATGCTGTAGATGTTTGGTCATTTTGTTTCTTGAATTTCTGTTAGTCCTGTAAGTCACCGTCTCACTTTTTTCTAGAATGGCCTTTTGCAGTCTGTTCTCACCATAACCCAGGGTCCATTCTGCTACCATGCCACGACTTGGTCAGGTTTTTTCCCAGATGTCACTGTCCCCTCTGTTGCAGGCCTCCTAGAGGTTTCAGCTGACTGGAACTTGCTAATCTTAGACAAACCTGAGTCTCCAGGCCTCACATTTTACCTGCCTGGTAATAGTCATCTAGTAGGGATAACTCAGCAAGTGACATATTGTGAAGCTCAGAACTCCAGGCATGACTTAAAACCCTTTGTGCTGTTGTATTTTTCAAGTTAGAATCTTGAGTGCCCTTTGTGAATAGCATCCCACAGGTTCCTCCGACTCTGTTGCACACAGGGGTCACAGTGCAGCTGCCTTGCTCATAATCATTCAGGGAGAGTGTGTAAGAATGGAGCCTCTTGAGTTGAGATCAAAGATGCAGTATCTCACACTTCAGCAGTTCTGCCCTCTGGTACATGGGCACACAAGTGCCCTGGCACTGGGCAGTCTGCAGCACCTAGGTCAGCTTCATTTTAATTAGGCATTTGTTCACATAAAAACACATGCCTAGGCTCACAGCCTACCCTTCCCATGTGATCCCAGGTCCAAGGCAGTCTCCAGTCCGCTGCTAATAGAAGTCCCTGTTCTCTTATCTCCTCTGGGGAGCTTACTGAGTTGGTTAACCTCTGACTGTTCTGTTCAGCAGCATACAGGCCCTGCCCATCCTCACATAGATCCAGGTTAGCCCTTTGAACCAGTTCTCTTTTTTGCTTTCACACCACAGCAGCACAAGTACCTCGAACACACAATGCCCAAAGTGAAAGCTGATATTTTTTTTAACCTCAGGGAAGCAGTTTCCTCCTTCTGTTGCCCTAAAATCCTGCCTCATTATGTTCTGTCTTCCTATTGATGGCTTGGAAGGAGATGAGAAGCAGCAAGAAGAAGCAATGGCAGGAAGAAAGCTTGACATCTAGAAAATTGCCCAGCACAACTCTGTAGACCATCAGTGGCAGTACTGCTCTTGAATCATGTGGCTTAAGATGCCTGAACCCCCCTTGTATTATTATATGAGATCCTTATATATCCCCTGAGCATCCAGCTTGTTCCATCAATGTGTTTAACCCTTCTTGTGAACATCATCCATCCACATGGCCAAGTGTTCTCACCTAATGAGGTTGATTATGTTTCTCTGCTGCCATTTACCCCCGAGGCCTTCCCAAGCTTGCTTCTCTGAATGCCTTTGACTTTGAAGCTCCTCCCCAAAAATAAAAGCTAACATCTATCCAAGAACCTTCTGTGCCCCCAGGCATTTTGCCAGACATTTCTACAAATACAGAGAATGTTCCAAAATGAGGATATTTGTTGTATTCCGCAAAGTAAGAAATCATGAGTGACTTGCCTAAGGCCATACAGCTGGTAAGCAGGCCGAGGTCCACGTCCTTCTGATATCTAAATCTAGGAAACTGTACTCACTCCTTTTCTTGTTTTAATGTACCTTCTAAGTGTCAAGAATTCCTGTCCTTTTTAAAAGTTGAGGACATATTTTAGTATTGTCTTAAACATAATAACTGTTTCCCAGTCCTTGCCTCCTTACAGAATGTACACACATGTACACACATTCACACACATTTAAGCTTTTTGTCTTGTATTCTGGCCAGGTCTTGCATGCTTTGTAAAGTGGAGTTCCTGTTAAAGCTCTGACAAAGCTGGAGGTTTTGGTGGTGGGCAGACCTGACAAGAATCCTGAAATTTCACCCAGGAAATGTGCAGTTTAGGAGTTGCAGTAATTAGATTTACAGTCAGAGAAACCTCTCTCTCTACTTGGCAGAACAAAAATGAGAGCCATTCCAGGCTATTAGAAAAACCACACACACATACATCTTTTAGAAGTACTTGCTCCCAACTTGATAGAATATAAATGTTCAGAAAGAGTGGTGTGTTGGCATCTGGGCCTGTGCTTATTAGTTATGTGATAGATGATCTCCCTGCATGTGGATTAGCAGAGCTGAGACAAATGGAACGATGCACATGCTCTAGCCATCTAGAGCCAAGATCCAGCGTGGGTGCTGCTTTACAGCGTGAATAGCAGCAAGGGAGATACAGCAGATCCTGAAGAATCACATTTACCCTATAACCTTGTTTTCTGAAATACCATCTCAAGTCTTTAGGAATTTTGTCTTATATTGGGGGGGGGGGAGAGAGAGAGAGAGAGAGAGAGAGAGAGAGAGAGAGAGAGAGAGAGAGAGAGAGAGAGAAAACAAGCAAGCAAGCAAACAAACAACAAAACCCTTGGTTTTCCCTTCCCAGGTTTCTTTACAAACCAGCTGATCTTTTGTTTTCTCCACAAGGACCCCTGTGTTTGTTCCCACAAAGTAAAAATTCAAGGAATGACTAGAAAGAAGTGAGACTGAGTCTCAGGAATGGAAGCGACGTGGCCACATCCTCAGGGACCTATCTTGAATTTCAGCCTCACCCAAGTATTTGTTTTAAGAATATGTTCATTTCCATGTTTCTTAATCTTACAGCTTTAAGGATTTGCTCTCTTCCTAGAATGTTTGTTACGTAAGTCAAATGGCTTGCAGCCGTTGCCCATGGAAGCCCTCACCTTTCAGCAGTGCAGCAGAGAAGGATTTCTTCAGGAGCAGACTTTGTAAAATTTTTTAATTTAAAAATTGTTTCTTGCAATCCCTTTCGGTCCTGACTCCCCACCTACCCCCAACTCTTCCTAAGTCCTCCCATAATTCCTTACCCACCCAACTTTAAGTTCTTTCTCTCTTTCAAAGCAAACTTGAAAAAAAAAATCAAACAAAAGACTAATAATAAAAAAAAAAGCAAAATGGAACAGAAAATCCACAGAAAAAAACTATTCCTGGGCATGGGGCCTACCCTACAGTATGGTTGATATACTCAGTGATGCTCCATTGAAACAGATTTTCCCTTTACCCGCAGGGATCAATTGCAAATAGCTTCTTGGTTAGGGTGAGACCCTGTGTCCACCTTCCCTCTCAGTGCTGGAACCCCATCTAGCTTGTGTCTGTGCTGGTCTTATGCATTCTGCCACAATCTCTTTGAGTTCATACATGTATCAATCCTGTTGTATCTGGACACTGCTTCCTTATAGTCGTCCATCCCCTCCAGCTCTACAGTCTATCTGCTTCTTCAATATAGAATCCTAAGCCTTGAGGGGAGGGGCTTGATGAAAACATCTCATTGATTGAGGAGCAGCTGTATCTGAGGCCCAATCATTGTGTTTTTGACCTCACGTTATTCTCCTTCATCTGTGAGTTTCTCATGAGTCCATGTTAACATCTGAAAAAGTTGAGGCCTGAAAAAATTCTGCTGACATACAACTAGTTAAGACATTAGGCTAAAGTTGGGATCAAGTTGGTGCTCATCCATAGCCTTTCATTTTCCATTCTCCAATGATGGCTGACATCTTGTTCTTCACTTTGCCCCCTGGTGTCTAGCTAACTTAAAGGAAATAATACATAGTCTGTGACCTTTGGCATTTGCCATACTTTTAAAGTGGAGTAATTCCCCCATTCCTCACCTTCATGGAATGACCTTGGGTTTGAATCCCAGGGCCTCTATATATTCTATCAAATTTACTTTCAACCCACCATATAAGGTAAGTATACTAAAATAAGCAGTATTATCTCCTACTTTGAAGATGCTACAGTTGAACCATAAAGCAATTATTTCTGGTTATTCATAAAGGCTGAGTTTGTGCCAGCTAGAAAGTCCCATTTACTTTAGACCACTTCATAGCTGTCTAGAATTTGGTGTTAATTTAGCACACAGCCCTTGAGTCATTTTCACGGTACCACATATTCAAACCAAACTCAAGTCTCTGAAGCAAGTTCTCCACTTGTTCACAGCACATCTATGCAGAAGGTCCTCCTTCCTCATCCTGGAGAATATGAAAGGCAGAAGGATCTAAAGTTTGTCCATGGGGAAGGCAGAGAAGTGCTGCATTGCATGCCAAGGGAAGGATGTTAAAACTCCACCAGATAGTGTTTTTAGCACAGCACAGACTTTCCACTACTTCTATAGGTCTTCCTTCCAGCAATAACTGCTTCCCTTCACCAAGCCAAGGAATGCAACCCCTGCCCACTGGTTTGGCTTTGATACTTATGGGCAAGGACTCTGAAATTAACTAAATCTACCCTTTAAAGGCCATTTAGAGATTACCTTTGGATTCTTCCTGTGTCACTTAGGAGCCTCATTCCCAACTGCTCTTATCCCAATCTCCAAGTCATTTATTTATGTGTCCTTCCTAAATCAGTGCAGCCTTCTCTCCAAATGCAATGTGATAAATAACATTTTTTTTCACTTTACTTTATAATTCTTTGGCCTCCTCCTTATCTCCCCCAATGTCTCCTTACCAAAATCTCTACAGAGTTGATTTGTCGATAAGTCAGAAAAGGACAGATGCAGGTCACTCTACTGCCTTCAGAGAGGGAAAGAACTAGGAAATATAGTCAAAATGTAATTTATTGGGAAGAACCTCTGTGCATTGAGTGGAGTAACAATTGTCCCCATTATCCATTTACTACTTAACAAATATCTATGTGGTTTTTGTAATATGCACAAACACACACACACACACCCTTCTGGATACATTAAGAAACAGATGTGCAGAAAAGATGAAAAGGATTCATACAGCAGCAGCTGAGTGTGGGGGTAAAAAAAAAAAAACATGCATAGAAATAGAATGACAGAAATAAAAGGCCATAGAAGGGAGTTTGGGTAGACTCACAGTGTTGTTCCTTTGAGAGGGATTTGATGATGGAGGGAGAGGAAAGGTGTTCTGGGCAGTAGGAACACTGGTCTGGAGAAGCACAAGTGATATATTGATAATAGAATATAGTAGAGTTTGAGGTTCACCTTAGAGAGGGACTCACCTGTGAGAATGGCAAATACAGAAGACAGAAAGGGTTTTGAAAGGCTTGGAACTGAATATCAGCAGTATCATTTTGAAAGACACTGGAAGGATGCTGTGGGAATTGTTCTTGAGTGACTCCAGTCATTCTAGATGATCATAAAAAAGTGATTGTGGGGATGGAAAAGCCAGCATGTTTGAAATGCTCATCATGGAAAATGTAATTGGAAAAAAATTTCCAAAGTAAAGTGATAGTGCCAAGCAGAGAAAAGAAACACCATGGGCTTCCCGATGTGGGGAGTTATTCTGATGGGCCCCACTATTAGGCTAAGGTATCCAGAAGTGTTGAGGTGCTGGTCTCTGGGGTCAGGAAAACTGATGCAAGTCCAGCCCTGGCCTCCAGGATGAGTGGTTCTGTAAAGAGAGACCAGCAGGAAGCTGCAGTGGAGGTGTCCAGCAGATTCAGCATCTTAGGGCCATTTGTCCCCAGTGGAAATCAGTACACATTGGTCTTTTGGTCCTTGCTGACAGATTTGGTGATGCTGGAGGTAGATATGAATGAAGAGGAATGGGATAGCCACTGTGTTCAGTACAGGATATTTCTGTGCTTAATGGGATGTTGGCTTCCGTTAACACTCTTGGCTAGTTCTTTTCACAGCAGTTGTCTGAAGAGATTTTAATTAAAGCTAATGCACTGATGCGTATTTCTCCACAGATCCATACCTTCAGAATATATTTCATGTTTTACATAAGACATTGAGTCTAATTAGTGAATTAGATTCTGTCATCTTGAGAATAGTGAGACCTTCATGAATTTATCATTTTCTGGCGTCAGCTTAAAATAGTTAATAGCACCACCTAAATTTTTGTTGTTGTTGTTCTGGGAATGGAACCCAGGGCCTTGCACGTGCCATGTATATGATCTACCACTGAGCAACATCCTCAGCACATATGAATATTTGTAATCACAAGTACCCAATAGAAAAAAAAATACTAAGCAGGCATATGACTTTTTATTTTTCATAAAGTATACTATTCATTAATTATTATGTATTATCTCATACCAACAGAAGTAGTAATATAAAAAGAATGATATAAAAAATAAATATAAATAAGAATCAGTGACTTCTTTCCATACTACATGGGCTATCTTGACCAGAAGCTAAGTGCTTATTGGCCTCATGTTCTGTGGTGTGACATGTTAATGAAGCCCCATGCATTAGTGTTTCCTATTATACACATCCACATATTGGGAATGTATTTAAAGTCTCCACAAGCGTGTTTAAGTGTTATGTTTGATGTGTATTAAGTAACTTACTTAAGTGGGAGCTAGTTAGAGTCTTTTTCTTTGGATGACAAACTGTTGATGCTGCTCCTCACACAGATGGTTTTACACCAGCAAGTGTTACTGATGACATATCTTAAAATCAGCAATCCCTAACCCAGCAAAATATGTATATAAGGTAAACTTGTGAGAAGCACTCAGTTGAGAATTGTTTATAAGTAAATGCAGTCCATCTCATGGACATGTTTATGGTGTTTAAGATGCACTTGATCATTTTACGGCCCAGGAAAGATGGATTTGTGTCAGCAGAACCATTCAGCGAGAGAGAAGTAATCAATTTGCTCCTCAGAAGTGTGCAGCAATGATGCCTTGCCTTCTCAACGCTAAAGGAAATAATTGGCTGCCTGCTTAAGTCTAACTTATCTGTTTTGCTGATCTGCTGTCCCTTCCCTCATGATCAAAATCCTGTCCTGTACCCAGTTTTAATTTAGAGCAAGCTGGGACTTGAATTTGTATTCTGCATTTCTCTGTGTCTGTTTCCCAACTTCACATGAGATAGCCTCCAGCCCTCTGCATAGTGTCTTTCCGTCAGAGGGAAAGGCTTTGACCATGTTCATGCAAAGATGCTACACAATGTTAAACAAGACCTTCCTTTCTGAGGCAATTGCTAATGAGTGTCATTCCACATCATCATTGTCTCCACCTTCTTTACATATTGCTAGACAAAGCAAGTCATAAATATATGAGATGGGAAGCTTGACCCTTTCCTGTCCTTGTCTATAACCTATGTTCAGATAAAAGTCTCAGGGTTAAGCTGGGCGGTGGTGGCGCACGCCTTTAATCCCAGCACTTGGGAGGCAGAGCCAGGCGGATCTCTGTGAGTTCGAGGCCAGCCTGGACTACCAAGTGAGTTCCAGGAAAGATGCAAAGCTACACAGAGAAACCCTGTCTCGAAAAACCAAAAAAAAAAAAAAAAAAAAAAAAAAGGTCTCAGGGTGAAGAATTTGAAAACCTCTATATGCCTCCCTATCAACTTGTGTGTGAAATCTACAGAGGATGTGCCATTGTCTCAGTGCAGTTAGAAATTAAAAGGGCTGCTATTGTGATTACTCCAAAGAAATCTCTGAGTAAGATATGCCTCAAGTCACCAGAGCAGGGCCACCACAGGCCGTGCTCCAAAGGTCCCTGTTCTGCCTTCTAACCGATCTGCAAGGCCTGGGTTCTCGCCTGGTTTGAAAAGCAAAATAATTTCATGTGAATTGTAGGTGCCCTGTGTATGTTTCTTGCAATGAGAGTCTGTGTCTTACCCCAAATACTTCTAAAGGCAGATGTCTTACTTCCTTAGAAGACTTAAAACTTTGTAGGATAGAGAGTTATATAATTAATTGGCATAAATTGGTCTCTATGACATTAATTATGTAATTAGTATCTGTGACATGTGCTTTGACCATGATGGGAACTAAATGTTAAAGAACCAGAGGGGAGATTAAGTGATTCCTCTGGGGAGGAAGAGTGAGAGGATGCCATGGAGGGAGTAGTTTTAGTGGAAACCCCACCTTGAAACTCAGAAGAATCCTTCTATTAGGGAAAGCCATGTGTGACTCATGAGGCCATTCACAAGATCCTCATAAATATGCCATATTTTATGTTGACAAGTTCTCTGTGCAGTAAGATTGTTCAGCACTGGGAGCTGCTGGTAGATGTGTACCATAGAGGTAACTAAAAGAGGCTCTGGATCCTGGCTGAGGGTTTGGGTGCTGGAAGGGAGATGGTGCATGACTACCTATATCAGACTCCTGTGGGCAGTGATGTTGAAGCCCAGTGGCTGTGTTCTGAGCAGAGGTGTGGGTGAAACATCTCAATATACATTTCTAACAAGTTTCTAAGTGAGGCTTGTGCTTCTGGCCAGTTCATACTGCTCAAGATAACGAACTTAAGTATAGAGGGCAACAATCATTGACACATGTATGTCAGGTTATTAAAATCCTTAGATACCGGGCAAAACAATTAGTCATTGCTCAAAATGTGCCAATAATGTTCTTCACTGTGCAACTCTTCCCTCTCTGTTACTGTTTGGTGTGAGGGACCAAAGCAATGGTATTGTGCATGTTGGGCAAGTTCTCTACTATTGCAGCATCTGAATTCTAGTAACATTTTTGCTGTGAGAGGGATCCTGGAGTCACTGGGTAACAAGCACATAGACAGAGATCTCTCTGGTACCATCCTGACCTCATTAAGCCCAGGATGAATATGAAGATGTGGATAAGCATGACCCTCACCTCACTGGTTTACTCCTTTCTTTACACATGCACACCATAAAAGCACACTACTGTAGCTGGTTGCTTTTTGCTCTTTTTACTCTTTTGGGGGGTCTGCCACCCAGCTCCCAAATAAATACATGGAGGCTTATCCTTACTTATAAATGCCTGGCCTTAACTTGGCTTATTTCTTGCCAGCTTTTCTTAAATTATCCCATCGACCTTTAGCCTCTGGGCTTTTTCCTTTTCTTCTGTAATCTTACTTTTGCTCTTACTCTGTGGGTGGCTGGGTGGCTGGCTCCTAGTATCCTCCTCTCCTTGTTCTCTTTCTCCTTTTCTCCTTCTATTTATTCTCTCTGCCTGCTAACACAACCCATGCTTTCTCCTGCCTTGCTATTGGCCATTCAGTGCTTTATTAGACCAATCAAGTGTTTTAGACAGGCACAGAGTTGAACAAATGCAACATAAAAAAGTAACACAACTTTACATCATTAAATAAATGTTCCACAGCATAAACAAATATAACATATCTTAATATTCCACAACACACTACTTCCATCATAAGCACTCAGGACTAACACCAAGAAAACAGAAGAGGATTTAATTGAATGCTTTGGGGTGCAACCTTAGGAAGGGACTTAATAGTTTCCTCTTCCGTCTCATTGTCCTATTTATGTCCAGTGGCACTGTAGCTGTCTTAGTATTTACAGTATGCAGTTAGAGGAGTTGGAATCCTTTAGGAAGGCACTATCCCAGGGATGCTGTGAGAAAGAAGAGTGGTACCCACAGTTGTGCTATGGGTCTGATGTGCTCTTTCCCTCACCAGAAACTTTAGGCAGTGTTTAGATGTTAGCAAGCTCTAAAAGCCACAGAGGAAGAAAGTATAGGGCAAAGTACCCTAGGATCAGAGTCCAGTTTATTTCACCCTAATTTTGTTTGATCTTTTTTAAGGCCTTTTCTCCCTGGAGAAATTTTAAAAATATAAATTCTGTTTTAAAGTCACTAAAAACTGGAGGCTATTAAAGACAAGGCTATCTTAGGGCTTGATCTTCTAGCTGTTCTTTGGGATGCTTCCTGTGTGTTACATTCTCTTCTAAAGGGCTGTAACCAATAGAGTTTAAAAAAAAAAAAAAAAGCTTTTTGGAACCCACATTCAAGGGGGGATGGAAAACCAAAACCAAGATAAATATATACCATGTTTGCTTGGTACTCAGATATTGCTAATTCAAAGAACAAAACACAGAGTCCCGAGGCCACACCTGCAGTGTATACAGCTAAAATGTTCTGCATAGGCCTGGAGTCTCAGAGGTTTTAGATGAAGCCAAGGAGAAGACAGCATAGAGACCCTTGTAGGTCAGGTAAAGAATGCACTTGGAGTGGGATGTCTTGGGCCATATTCTATTCGAGCAAAGAAATGGCCTCAACTGACAGTGTTTAGCAAGACCCCTTGGCAAAAGAATGAAGGGAACAATGAGAAGGGATGCAAGAACAATCAAAGGGACAACATTAAAATCTGTTGAAAATAATCAGAGATGGTAGAACTGGTGAGAAAAGGCCAGATTTGTACTCTGAAAACTTAAAGGTTTTGTTGATTGACTGCATGCGAGGTGCAAGAAAAAGGGACATTAAAGATAACACCATGGTTTGGTATTGAATGAGTGGAATGACAGTGACTGAAATGGGCAAGAGGATGAGGGTTGAGTATGATGAATTTTAGGAAATGTACCTTGTTCAGTTTGAGGTGCATTGTGGATGTCCACGTAAGCAGTAGGATAATGTGACTCTAGGTTTAACAGAGGGAAATGCACATCCAGGGAGTCCCAACATGTAAACTTGAGCAATGAGATCACTAAAGGGGAGAGTACAGTTAGAAAATAAAACATGTCCAGGATGAAACCCTAGTGCGTTTGACGTTTAGAGGTCAGGGAATGAGAAATCCAAGCAAAGAAAAGTATAATGATAAAAGAGTAGCAGCCTGGAAGCCAAGGGAAGATGTGACCAGGAGGACTGAGTCAGCTCTTCTAGTGTCCTTCTCAGAGGTGAAGTGAGAACCTGATCAAGAATTATCCCCTGGCTTTAGCAACATGGAGAAGGTGATAACCTTGGTGGAGTGCTATTTTAGTGTGGATTTAGGAGAAAACAAGAAGAAATAAATTGATATCATAAGTAAACCTTTGAAAAGAAGTTTGCTTAAGTGGAGGGACAGCGTGGAAGGCCAGCTGGAAAGGAAAGGGAGGTAAAGTGGGAGTTTAGGATGGCAGAGTGATGGATAATCTGTCTAGATGATTGTGGGGATAAGGTAGCAGAGGAAATACATTGGTGTGTTAGAGAGGAGGTGGACGTGTTTCTCGGGAAGCAGCTTGCTGCTCTAGAGAGTTGGTTTGAACTGGAGCTCCGATGTGTTTTCTGCCTAGGGTGGGGGCAAATGAGGCTCAGGGCACATGGTACAGAGGAGCAGAGCCCACCAAGAGTGTTAGTAGTGTGTTCTTCTGGTGACTTCTACTTGCACAGACTGTTAGGGCTGTGATTCTGCAGGAGGAGTCCCATTCAGGCAGAACAGAGGTGACAGCTGTTCCTACTGTATTCTAAAGTCCTGAGAGATTCTACAGGAGCTCCACCATGGGTCCAAGTGGTCCAGTGAATGGTTTTCTGTGAGGGAGGCATTGGACTGTAAATTATGGGCAAAACTTAAACTTCCTTCAGTGTCTTTCTCATCCCGACAAAATAGCACCTCCCCTGGCCTCTGAGACATATCTTCCTGCTCACACAGTGTGTAGTTGTAGGAGTGCTCTGGCTTTCCTGGCATCATGCACCAGCAGCCCTGTGGGAAGCTGAAAGGCCTCCTCCCGGCTCTAGTTCTCTCTTCATGCCTGGTTCCGTCTTCCTAAGGCCATGTATTACCCTGTTGTGACCTACTGCTTGTGTCAGCCTTGCCCTCTGTACCTCAGCTCTGAGGCTGCAATGTCTGGTGAGGAGGGGTCTGAAGAGGAAAACCAGCAGCCTGGCTGCCGGGAGCAGTGGTCCCCAGCTGTGTGCCTAGCACACTGGCCTCAGCTGCAGCTGCAGAGCACCTGCCTTGCCACTTCCATAACAATTCCTTGTTTCTTATGGATATGTGTTTTCAAAGAAACTCAGGAGAAGAAACTTGCCATTATTAAAATGTTAATGAAAAAACAAATAGAGAGGCATAGTAATAAAAATAAGCATTGTTGTATAGCTCCCCACACACACACACTCCAACCCAGAAAGGCTCATTTGCCAATGCACCTAATGTGAAGGTGAAGATTTAGCACACGCATGCAGGGAGCAGGTGACAGGTACAGAATCAGGTCATTTTCTAGGAGCAAAGTAAAGTGCTGACAAGACCCAACACCTTGTTCAGATGTGGGGGTGTTAAGACGAGGACAGCTGAGGATGGCTGCTGTACCTCCAGTTGGCTGGGTGAGTTGGGTGTGCTCCAGTGTCAAGTGGGAAATGCCTATGTAACATCCAGAGAAAGCTGTCTCTATGCTGGGTTTATGGTCTGGAGCTCAGAACAGTGGCAAATAGAGCTGAGAAGCAGAGAATCAGAGAAGCAAGGTTCATGGTGGTGTTCCAGTGTGATTGTAGGGACTGCCGAGGATCACCAGCTCCTGGTGCTTGCGTTACCCTAGGAAGCCAGGTAAACCTGGAGAAATGCAAAACCCACTGTTGTGTATTTGAGGTAGTGATCAAAAATGCAGTGAAATATTTTCCTTAATACTCTTTGTCCTGTTTTCTTCTTCTATTCCTCCTTTTATCTCTGATCCTCCTCTGGTCTTTCCTTCCTGTCTACTTGTGGTGACCTCTGGTGACCCACACTAGACATTTGGCATGGAATACAATGCTGTACCCAAAAGGGTACCCATCTGGGATTCTACCAGCCAGATGGAGAAGTAAGGGACATTTTTTATTCTGGTAATTTTTTTAATTTATAATTTCTCTTAGGGGTGTGTGTGTGTGTGTGTGTGTGTGTGTGTGTGTGTGTGTGTGTGTGAGATGTGGTGTGGTGTGTTCCATGACATGCATTTAGAGGTCAAAAGACAACTTTCAAGAGTCAGATCTCTTCTTTTATTGTGTGAGTCCTAGGAATAGAACTCAGGTCTTCAGACTTGGGGGCAGGTTCCTTTACCTCTGAGCCATCTCATCAGTACATTAAGGAACATTCTTGTGACCCTTTAAGAGGTGGTCTTCTGCCCCTAGCTTTACATAGGTGCCACTTATAATAAGACATATAAGACGACTTGGGAGCAGAAGATGCATGTTTAATAGGACACAGTTACTATTTATAAATTATATTTATGCAGCTAGATTAATATTTTCAATTGTGGAGATATTTTACATGCTAATCACTTTTAATTTAATTTTTAAATTATGTTTTTAAAAGTTTAGTTACTTTTTTCTTGTAATTAATGCTAACTTGTTTTTGCTTCCTTGCTAATAGATTTCTGTCCTAGATGAGACATGGACTGTATTCAGGCGTTACAGTCGTTTTCGAGAAATGCATAAAACATTGAAGCTAAAGTATGCGGAGGTGAGTTGTGAAATCATTATTTCCAATTACAAGCACTCAGTTTATAAAAGACATGAGTTGATTGCATTAGCAGCATCCTCCCTCTCTCGCTCTCCCAACACTAGATCCTATCACCAACTTTTATTTCAGTTCCTCATCTGTCAAACTTGCCAACTTCATTTTGTCCTTACTCCATTTCTGCTGTACAAAACTGAAAGGTTTTCTGAACACAAATTTTGAAAATAGTACAGTAACTGAAGTCCATCCTTTACATAAACTTATGGTTAATTTGAGATGTTTTAATCAATTTATAACTTTTGAACAATAAGATCTACTAAAATGCGCCAGGCATGGTGGCACATGCCTTTAATCCCAGCACTCTGAAGGCAGAGGCAGGTGAATCTCTGTGAATTTGAGGCCATCTTTGTCCACAAAGTAAGTTCCAAGACAGCCAGGGCTACTACACAGAGAAACCCATCTCCAAAAACAACAAAACAAAACAAACTACTAAAATGAAATAGTGATACATTTGTTAGGATGTTAGGATGGATTTACTGCTTTTTCTCTTAAACACTCCATTCCTGTTTGGACCTCTACTTACTGAGAAATCAAGCCATGAGGTTTAGTTTGCCATCACACAATGAAGAGAAGGATAAATAGTAACATGAAATTATCTAGAAGCAAGAAAGTATTGCATAGATTGGATACCCAGAGTGTATTGATACATTAATAGTCTCTTTTGGACAAATGCTGGATTTTAAAATAAGTTTAAGTGAAGAAAAGTGTTGCTAGTCCAAACTGCATTCCCAGGTGTTCACAGTGATTTTACTTCAGCAGCAAAAGCTGTGTGGAAGTTCAGCTCTGTAGAAATTTAGGGTTGGGATAACTACAAACCAGTCAACAATGACTGTCCACCTTGTACACTTTCACTAAGGACTTTCCCACCACTGTCTATAAAACCCAAGTGCGTACTAGAAATATTCTTTAATCAGAAAATGTAGTCCAGTTTGAATCACATGAATAAGCCAATGACTTTAACAGTGCCATGGCTTTTGCCTTCTCTTAACAATATAAAATAGAAGGAAACATTTTTTAAATAGAATTATTGCTTGATTTGAAGTCTCAAGGTAACCCAGATAAGAACAAGCCATCTTTGAAATTCTGTTATTCAGCTGCCATACTAGTCATCTTTAAGAGATTGGTTAAGGAGAAGCTTCTAGTGTGCATTATATAGTTCAGTATTCTCAAAAGGTTCTGTTCCGGAAGTAACCATATCAATTCAAGTCATGAAGTTGGCTTCTGAAGTTTACCTTCATGTCCCAAATTATCGTTTACAATAAAAAGGAACATTGTTGTACACATACTAAATACACAAAACAGCTTGATTTTAAAGTGAACCTTGCAGCTCATTAGCTTTCTGGTTATGAGTTACTACATCAGTTCTTTAATAATGAGTAGAATTTTGCATATATTATTAACGTCACTAAAGCGCTAGAGTAGTAAATAGAAGGTGTTGTATTTGAAACAAAAGATATAAACTGCATGCACATGTGCAAATGTGCGCGCCATTTATCCCATAGTTATTTTATTCCAATTCTTCATTTAGTTAAACTCATCTGTATATTCAGTCCTCTAGCTTCCTGTACTATAGTGGACAAGAGCAAAAATCTTTTCTCTTACATATTTTAAATTCTTATGGAGAAAGACAGACTGTAAACAAGGAAAGATAATAACTGATTGTCTTGAGGAAGGCTGTGTTGTAGGTGTCATTTTAATTAAATCTTCTGCCTCTTATGAAGAATACCAGTGAAGAGTAGTGGGGACAGAAGGTACATGGCATGTTGATGAAAAGCCATCTCAAGTTTGTGATCTTTGGCCAGATAGAATTCAAGTTGAGTGGAAGGAGATTCAGAAGATTTTTAAAAGGGACTAGTATACATCTCTGTTGGTATGCTTTTATTTTAAAGAAAATTCCACAGCAGAATCATCTGTAAAGATATGACAAAAGAAAGCTTACCTGGGCTTGGCAGGATAGAGACTCTTAGATCAGGGGTTGCCTGGTGCCAGGAAGGAGATTTGAATAGAAACTGTTATATGTAAAAACCTTTCTGTGGAGGAGGATGTGTATACAAACAAGTTGACATATTACATTGTCTTCAAATGAAGAAAACCAAACTGGCTTTACTTGTTCATTAGCCTCTTCATTCATAGACCTGTATTTAGCAACTCTGTTGTGAATAGCTGAGAATAAGATAGTGACATTCTGGCTTCTCTTGAATTAGAAAGGATTAGCAATAAACAGACCCCTTAGGCACTTTGTGATAATGTGAAGTTCCACAGAGTAAATAAAACAGGACACCAATACTGTGGCATAAGAGCTAGGCAGTTGGCTCGTTTATAACCAGGAAGGCCGGGCAAGACTCAAAGAGACAGAAGCTGAGGTCTGAATATTGTGAAGAAGACTAGCATGGGTGTCTAGAGCTGAGCACCTCTTAAGTCAAGGAAAACAGAAGATACAGAGGTCCTGTAGTGGGACTAAGTTGGATATGATCCAAGAACAAAAGATGTGTGATAAATGGCACATGTGGCCAGGATGAGGGCAGGGGTTGGCATTATCGTGACCACTTAGGGTACTGAGCTGTATTCTTAATTGTAAGAAGCCATGGATCAGTGAAACAAGGCAACAGAGTTATCCAGTGTCACTGTTTGAAGGTCATTTTAACACTCATATGGAGAATGGGTTCTAAAATGGCAGAGCTCAAATCCAGATTTATATTATATAGATTAAATTTGAAGATGTTCTTAAATACCCAGTGGAAATGTCAAGGAAGATTAAGGATAAGTCTTCAGTTTGTACAGGAAGCTATATGAACTTCTAAAGTAAAAGTCGGCATTTAGATCCACAATAGTGAAAACATTCCCTTTACTTCTGTTTGAATTGCTAGCTACAAGTCAGCATTTAGACCATTATATTCCTGACTTGTTCTCATAGGAGCCCCTTCTTAAACACAGCCTCAGCATTGAGATGGTAACTGAGAACAGAAATTGCTTTTCCATATTGAGTTCAGTTTTGTAGTTTTTAATTACTTTATCCCGAGGACAAAATACATTAGTCATGAAGGAGGACCCAGAGATGCATGTGTGAATGCATTTCAAAGAGAACAGATAACAGGGGCAGTGGTCTGAGACTGGCAAACATGGCATGTAGAAAGGGAAGCCTTGGTGGTGCCACTGTGCCTTTCAGCTGCCACATCTTGGCATTATGTAAGTGCTCACCCATGTGGGCCTGGTATAGTGCTTTGCATCTCTGGTTGTTTTCTGTCCGACTGCACTGTGCACCCAGTGTGTTCCTGGGTGACAGGAATTACTTGCTTCCTGTTATGGGGAGTCAGAGCCAGAGTAGTAAGCCAGGCACTTTGATTTTGTTTCCTACTTTTCCTTTCCTTGTTTGCTTTCTCTCATTGGTGACTTTTGTGTGTGTGATAAAGTCTCACTATGTAGCCCTGCTTGACCATACACCACTATACTCATCTTCATCTCCTGTTTCTAGACTAACACTGGTAAAATCTGGAATTTAAAAGAATCACATGACACTTTCAATCCTTACAGCACCTTATTCTAATTCTATATTGGTCTTATCCCGTCAGAGTGGAGAGTAGTTTCCATTTAACATTTCAAGGTAGAGCTTCAGGATTGAGTTAACTGTCTGCTCTGAACCCTCCAGTAAATTTGGATTTCTTTTGTGTGGCTCAGCTTCATGTCATCTTATTCCTTAAGTGTCATTTGTGTCTCAGGATTAGTGCTATTTGCTGGGTTCTTGTCAAATATTATTTCTGTCACTAGACTTCATATTGCTTCATCTCTTGTCTGTAACATTAATTCCCATCTTCTAATACCAAATGCTCTGGCCTGAAACCACCATACCAGGCACTTGACTTTAACATGGCTTCCTCTGGTAAACCAGAAGATCTATGCAAGTACCTGGGATTCTCCTCTTGGACACCTGTTTCATAAACGTGTGGGAATGCACTGTCTTTACCCCACTCTGTCACCACATTGGACTCCTTCTTTCTGTGGAGTTAGAAAGTATTCTTGTCTTCATTGCATGAGTAACAGTGTTCAATGATAAGGTTTTAGAATGATGTACATGCACTAAGTTTACTCAATACAAGGCTCCAACTTTTTGATCGAGTTGGAAGAAAGTTGAAAAGCACAGTGGAATTCAAAATATACAGAATCTATATTATGCTCGCTAAGATAATCTTTTGACACCTTAAAACTTCAGTTTTAGTTACAGCCTGTAATCTTTTGGAACTTTGTCTAAAATTACATCCTGTTCTTTCACATTCCCTTCTGGAGTATGTTCTCTTGAGGACAGGCTCTAAAATAGTTGGATGTGACAGTTCCTTTTATGGAGATTTTGATGATGTTGTTTCAGTGATCCTTTTCAGGCTTCAAATAGATCCTAAGCCCATGCTTAAAGGTTGAGGAAGGTATGCCGAAGTTTGTCTTGTTGTTGGTAGAGGTGGAGATATAGGATTTCCTTACTGTGACTGGCATGGAATTTACTATGTAGACAGGTGACCTAAACTCAGGGAGATCTATCTGTCTGCCTCTGTCTCGCAAATTCTGGAATTACAGGTGTGCAACATTGTACTTGGTAAATATACCCAATCTCCTCTGAAGTTTGTATTAATCTAAGCCTCAGAGGTATCTATTTGCAGCATCTATCTGGGTCCCCTTGAGTCCATCTATAGCTTTAGGCTCAACAGGCTTCGGGGGGGGGGGGACTATACACAGCATAGGCTATACACATAGCGCCCCTGCCTCCCTAATTCCCATTCACCATCAGGGTAGAAGCTAGGTGAGAGCCTCCAGCACTCTGCAGCAGTCAGTCCATGAGGCTGTCTGGTAGCTGTTCCCTTTGCCTCACATCTTATAGGTAATGGCTACATACTTGGGAGCTGAGGCCACCACAGGCAGTTGTGAGTATCTCTGACCTAGGATCTCATGCTACAGTGGAGTCATTGTCTCCACAGGCAGAATTCCATAGCCCCCACAACAGACATGTGGGTAGATTCACCTAGCACAGAGAGAAAGCTCTGGCTTCCTAGTTGGATAGCTGTCATTCATCTTGTTCTGAAAAACCTTATTGGGGGTAGGGGAGGAGAATGGCATTTTTACCATGGGCAGTATTACATAGTAACTGAGTTGGCTTAGCAGCTTTTCAGATTTCCAGAATTCTGTAGGGCATTAGGCCAGATTCCATATTTTTTTCCTGCTGGGGGTCTTCTCTGTACATTCATGAACATATCTATCTGTGTGTCTTCAGATCCACTTGTAAAACTTTTTCTGTGGAGACATTTCATAATTGCTCAGTAGTCCTTAAACAGTTAACCTATGCAAATATAAAATCAAGAAAGACTATGCTGAACTCAGGTAGGATGAGAACCCCAAAGACCATCCCCCTGAGAGAACATTTTAGAACTCCTTAACCGTCATCATTCATCTCTTCTCCCCACATAGCCCCATTCCCGTGATCAGTTACATATTGTAATGTTTCTTTAAGGAGAGCCACATCCTGATCACCTGAGACCCCACAGGAATAAGCCAATGACAACAATAAGGAGCCATTGATCACTAGAAGCCTGACATGTCCCCAACAAAGCAGAAGGAACCAGGGGTTTTTATGGCAAAATAACTTACCCAATTAAGCCACTCACTTCAATAAGCCAAGAAATGGAGGGGTTGAGGGCGAGGACAGAAGACAAAACTTTGGGCCTTTTCTTACAGGATAGTGACAATACAAACTTTCCAAAGGAGAAAAATGGAGCTTGAGTTCTTTCCCAGTTGTTTATTTATTTAGGTTTTTCCAGACAGGGTTTCTCTATAACAGAGTTCCTGTCCTGGAACTCACTTTATATACCAGGCTGGCCTTGAACTCACAAAGATCCACCTGTGTCTGCCTCTTGAGTGCTAGGATTAAAGGTGTGTGCCACCATCACCCAGCAGCACATGGTCATAGAACAGACACCAGGTAGTTCCTATTCCCCTCAGAATAAGTGGGCTTTCTTCCCGCTGAAGATGTTGCATTATTTGGAGATTGTAAAATTGTCATTTTGTTTTTATGCGGTTTTTTTTTTTTTTTTTAATATTAGCAGTTTCTTCCAGATTCCACATAGGCTGGCCCATTTATTTTGAATTAATTTTTCCCCATGGTATACTGACGAGTATTATACAGACCAACAGTTCCTTCTGGTTTTCATTCCGTGCTTCTCCCATTGACCTTGTACAGAATCTTAATCAAATTAAACCCCATGTTTTTAGATTCTACATCTGTAAAATGATAATGCCACAGCTAGTCTGTAAGAGGTGGTGGCAGCCTCCCGTAGACTGTAGGCAGCTCTGAAGGATGCTGCAGCACCTGCCAGATGCATGTCTTTCAGGATCCACCACACAAATCATTTCCAGTGTTCTTTTTGTGTATGTATGAAAATCATGTTCTTTTCCTTTACTAAAATCAGTATGTCTTTTAAATATCAGCCAAGTTGTGTTCTCCAGAGCAAAGCTCCCTTTATGTGTCCTCTCACTCCTCTGAGGAGGAGGTAGAATTACTGTTTTTGTCTAGAGTCCAGGATGTGCACTGATGGGTCCTGATGCGAGCCAAATCTGATGTGCACTGATGGGCCCTGACACAATCCGAGTCGGGTCCTCATGCAGTCTGAGTCCAAGAACCATGTTCAGTAAGAAGCTAAAAGGAAAGAGACAAACATTTAAAGGCACATCATCTTCTATTAGAATGAATAGCAAAGGCCTACCATGAGCCCATCCTGGCTTTGTGCACGACTGTCCTAGGCTCTAATTCTGTTTAACAAACACTTTTTTTTTGAGACATGGTTTCTCTGCGTAGCTTTGGAGGCTTTCCTGGAACTCATTCTGTAGCCCAGGCTGGCCTCGTACTCACGGAGATCCACCTGCCTCTGCCTCCTGAGTGCTGGGATTAAAGGCATTAGCCACCACTGCCTGGCCAAACACTTTTTTATAGACCAGAAATAATCCTGAGAGCCATGGAGAACTGCTACCCAGCTTTCTAATGGTCTTTGTTTTAATTCACTTACCAAATAGCTCTCCCTTCAGAGTGTCCAGGCCTTCAGGGAACTGCCTCAGACTGAATATTTGTGCCCTTCAATATTCATGTGTGAAATTTATCCCATATTTATTGATATTATAGTGGGTGATTTAGGTCATGAAGGTGAAATTCAGTTGAAAGTAATTAATGCTCTAATAAATGGATCCCAAGGTTGCTTAGCCCCTCTCTGCAACCAGAGGAGGGCAACAAAGATGGCGTTTGTGATGAACAGGCCCTCACCAGACAGCAGATTTGCTTCCTGTTAGTCTTGAGTTTCTCTATCTCCAGAAGTAGAGTGCTGCAAAACTTACCTGACTAAGGTAGTTTCCTACAGCAGCAGGCAGAGACTAAGGTGTGTGCCATAACTCAGGGTAAACTTACAATGAAGGCAGCTAAGCATTACCATTGATGGAAGACTATTGTGTAACCTTCTTGGCTAGAAATAATTCTAAAGCCAGTTTGTGTTGTGCTGCCCACAGGCAGAAGAATGAGCAATGAACGTTAGACATAGTCGAGCAGCTGGAGTGGTGGCTCAGCAGTCCAGAGAGCCAGGTTCAATTCCTAGGACCCACCTGGTAGCTCACAACCATCTTTAGCTCCAGTCCCAGGGGACCCAATGCCCTCTTTTTGCCTCAGTGGGCACTAGTCATGCACATGGTACATAGACATATGTGCACCCAAAAATACCCTTACACACACAATCAAAGTAAATACTAAGGGAACTTCTGCTGTCTGTTCCTGGTGAAAATAAGTTACATGGAATAGGTCAAGCTGTCCTTCTTTACATACCATAACTAACTCACTCTTGAAGATCAGTGAGTCACAGAAGTTCTGAGTGTCAAACACAATCCTTCTGTATCACATACATCCGCAAAGAAACTCCTTTCTCCTTACAAAACTGAGTAAGAAAATAATATTTTTAGGCTCTTCAAGTAAAACCGGTAGGTTACTGTGTTGCAGAAATTGTTTTGTGTCCCATCTACTGTTCTCTGGGTGCCCAGTGAATGCAGGTGGGAAGGAAGAAAACAGTTAGACAAGAGGTTATTTCATTTGTATGTGGACTTTCAGTTTGTGCTTATAGAACCATTTCTCACCTTTATTTTCCAAGTAATTTTCCCAAAGCAGCACCAAATAAAGATGAGAAAAGAAACTAGATATTGGCCTCATATTTGTGCTGGAGAGCTATTTACCATCTATCACTGCAATGCATTCTAAATAGGTTTATATCCAGCATTCCAAATTTAATATAAAAAAATTGCAGATGTACTCACTTCCCAAATTATAGTGCTACCAACTGTAGCCACAGGAACATCCAGTAAGCTTTCAATAAATTCAATTTTACAAAGCTCTTGGCCTCCTTGAATTTTTAAATAGTAAATAGCTATGTAGACAAAAGTAGAAGGCAGCCACCTTTCTGACCTAGTATGTTATCATCGAGACCCAGGTAACTCACCAACGGTTTACACCAACCGTTCTCTCTTCTTGGTGGATAGATGGTGTTAAATTCACTTCTTTCAGGGCTGAGTAGAGAAACAAAGACTAACTGAAATACCTGGAAGGAAAGAGACTGTAGACTAGGAAATCTCAATTTTGTAAATTTTATGTTAGCTCCAGGAGTGTGTAGTGATGGAATGCCTCCCCTCAATGGTGCTTTCTGGACCACTAATTAAGGTATTGCCTCTTTTTTCCCTTTGCATTCATCAGGCGAGCACTAGTTGATTTTTTTTTTTTATCATAGGTCTCTAAAACTAAACACTGATAGCCAGTGAGAAATAGTCCTGAATAGTCTCAACATTAACAATAGAGACGGGCCAAGGCATGAACAATGAAGAAGTCTTGAGTCACCAGAGATAAGGACTTGCATTTTCCCATCTTCTGTAACAAGGAAAGGTAGTTAGATAGCAGCGAGAAACTATTTGCAGATATGGAATTCACATTTGAAGGAGTCTTCATGACAGAGCAGCCCAGCTTTTCATTTCAGAAATAAGAAGCCAAAGACCTAGAGAGAAACCTGTTCAATGTCATATGAAGAACTTGAAATGAACGTGGTTCGTGTCTGCTGATTGCTGGTCCCATGTTCTTTGTGAACCTCCCTCTCTATGACTGTGTTCACTGTAGAAGAGAACATTTGCCGAATGCTGTAGATGAGTCCAGATGTCACAAAATCTAATCTATTCTCTTTAAAAATTTGCTCATTGCAACTCCCCATGGATACTAACTTAGATAACCAGAAATTGTGTCCTTCTTTTGAATGTCATTACAGTGACAAGTTCTAGCCTGTTGCAGTCCTGGAAAGAGACAATTAACATCATAGCAAGAGCTGGAAAATACAAGCATTGAAGTTAATTTGACTTCTTATTTATTCTGGAAAACGCAGTATTTAATATTCACAGATCTGACTGTATTTCTTACTTTCAAAAATTATTGCAACATACATGAATGTTATCAGATCTGTCTTCACTGGTTCACGCCTGAATGAAATTGACACTAGCATTGGAAAGAGTGAGACTGTGTGTGGGAAAATTAATCTCTATACCAAATATAGCTAGAAGTCATGCAGCCCTATCTGCATTTCCAAGTCTGATTTTATACCAAAAAAATGTCTTGGTGTTGTAGCATTTTGGTCAGAGAGAATAGCAGTTTCTGTTAGTGATTTATCCTGTTTGGAATTGTTTGCTGGCTGACCCACCCATGGAGTCCTGCCTTGCTTTTCCTTCAGTGGGCGTTTCACGAGGGTCCAGTATGTGCCAGACTGAGAGGGCACAGGTTAAGTGCTCATAAATCTTGTGTGCAGAGGGTACAGGCCACCCCATCAAAGGTCTGCAGGTGGCTGAGTGCTCCTGAAGGGCCGATGCTTCATGCCACTAACAAATCAAACTAGGGAGAGAATTGCTTATTTGTTTGTGAGTGTATTTCTCAATGACAGCTGTTCTTATAAGGCCTTGGGAGCTGCTATTAATTTTGAGTAGTCAAAAATGCTTCCATCTAGTCAGCTGAGAGAATTATGGCAACCTTTTGATGAGTTTTCTTTATTTGCATTTCTCAAAAACTGGGGTGGCTGAAATTTACAGCCATAATCCTGCAGGGTATGGCTGTTTCAAAAGCTGCTGGTTATGTGTAGGTATATCTTCTTGCAAAAGGCAGGCTGGAGTTGACTTCACCAATGAGAGGGCATGTTCCATCTTTAAAACTTGAATGGCGGTGGGTAGCTAAGTGTCACTGACTAGTAAATGAGGAATAGCAGTACACATATCAAAGAATTCACATGATTTCCTTGTATTAGTAAAGACTCCACAACTTTCTTAGGACTCAGTTTTCCTTCAGTGATTTAGTTTTATCTGTATTTAGTTTTAGACTTAGTTTTACTGTTAAAAATCATAAAACGTAAGCAGGGCTTTCCATTACTTATTTTCTACATTTTAAGGCTGATGTTATTTCTATCTAAAGTAATAACAATGCCACTTATTAAACCCTTCACTGTCTTGTCGCCTCCAATACTGCCTAGACCTCCCAACCTGAACGATGGACTTGGCCAAGAGGGAAAAGCTTTTAATGGAAGCAGACTTTTCTATTACATTTAGCTTGCCTTTCTGATGGCAGCAGGCTGGCCGACCTGTCTTATCATGATGTAATAAACATTGAAGCCAGAGTCTGAGCTTGATGACTCTGAAGAAAATTGAGCTAGGTCTGTTCACTGGGAATCAGAAAAAGAAAAGTTAAAGCCAGCATATAAATGAATTTTTCACTCTAATCCATAAGAAATATCACAGTGTAACAGACAGAATCCTGGCTTTATTTCTAATATGTACATATATGCATATAGGTATAGGTACTTGATCGATGGATAAATAGATCCTTAATGTTTCTGGTCTCCAAACTGTACTTACATAACTACATAAAATGTCTGTGCTAGTTTTGGGTGCCTATTAATCATTTCACTCCTGTGAACATTCTTCATACAGCTCTGTTTTAACCTGACACTTACAGTCGTGTTGGTTGCCCATCCAGAATAAAGCTAATTACTTGGTTTGGGGATTTCACATGTACTAAGAAAAAGACAAATTCCATGGGAAATCAGTAGACCTCAGTATATTGATTTCATTTTCCTAATTTTTGTCCTTTTGTCTCTAGAATGATTTATTTACTGAATTGCAGAGCAAGTTTGTTGTTAATGTTTTTCTTAGACCAAAAAAAAAAAATGTGCTATTTTAATCCTCATCTGTTTGTTTCCAGTGTTTTGCTCTGCATAATCAAATTTCATAATTATGCAAAGTAGGCCATAGAGCTGTTGTTAAAATTTCTTCCAGCACTCTCTAGGCCTATCATATCGCCCACAAACACCCAATTTATTTGACCTCAGTCATCATTTTTAACTTTAATATACAGTTTTCCCAGAAGAGCTCAAATGCCTTCACATAATTTCCCACTCTTGCTTGGAGGATAATGGCTATAACAGGAAAAGATGCCATTTTGAGGAGTTTCTCATGAATACTGAGTCCCCATTTGTGCCTGTCCTTTTTCCTGTCCTATAACATCGCAAAAAAAAAAAAAAAAAAAATGTTCTGTTATTACATTGGGCTTCATTCTTCCTCACATCTGAGTCTCACCTCAAATGAGAATGCTGTGAAGGTTTGAAAGGAAGTAAGATGCACTCCTGGAGAGCAATACAGTAAAGCCAAGATAATAGGTAAACCCTCTCCACATGTCTGAAGTGCCGCTTGTAGCTCGGTGTAGAGAAATTTTAATCAGCAGAACCTGAGTTACAGGGTTTCAGCTGAGAGGCAACATAAACATCCCTGCTCAGGTCCTTCACTGGACAGATGATGAAACCAGGAACTTAGAGCGTTCTACATGTCACTCTCCATTGTATAACCTGTGATCTGGTCACCCTAAATCACAGGTTATTAAAGCAAAAAGACATATGGTGTTCATTTAACCATTCCATTAAACTTATAAAAACAATAATCGTTTTTTATTATTTCTATAAAAATGATGCATGCTCGTTTATAAATATTGTACACGATATAAAAAAAGAGAGAACAACGGTTACCCAGTCTTTCTCTAAGCACAATGAATATTCCTGCCGAGTGAATGTAATTTTGTTGTCGATATGTATAGGCACAGATAATGGGATGGATACCTAGACTGATAAGAAGGAATTAAAGAGAACAGAGCACAAGGATGAAGCAGCTTTGAAACAGTGTGTTCATTCTAGCTGTGCTGTCTTGAGGACAAGGCTTCAGTTGAATTTGACTTGCATTTGACAAAAGTGAAAGGAAAGAAAGCAAACTGAAGAAGTCGCTGAATTTCAGTGTCTCTGCTGTGAGATTACGTCCTCTAAAACATGTGACTTCAAGAAAAAAGATTATTACAGAATTAGTGTTACAGCCACTAGTTTTCAAGTATTGTGTTTCTATCTGCAAATTATCTACTGACTGTCCTAAAATACATATAATTTATTTATGCCCACCTCCCAGTTTTGAAAGTTACTATTTCTAGATTGTCAGGATATGTAAATGCACATTCATTTGTAATGACCCTTTGGTAAATCACATGTCATTTGTCCTGGTTTCCTCCTTCTGAGATCTTTCTTAGGATGGTTCCTGGCTAGGTATTGCCATTGAGTGTGTTTGTGAAGTTCTGCTTTGATGGCTTTCACCTTCCTTCTTGCCTGTGAAGAAGCCTCCCAATGGCTTCCTGCCCCCTGCCACATACTTGGGGGGATTTTTTCTTTCCTTCCTTGACAGTGAAATGCTAGTTGAGATCCTAGAACTTAAAGGCATTGAGACCTGACCCCTAACACTAGCCCTGCTCAGACCTTCTAGCGGTCGTCCAAGGCTGTGCTGAGCCTACAGTGCTCCTGTCAGAGTTTAAGGCTCCAGCGTCCATCTGTCCAGTTTGGGGTCAGTGACATGACATGTGACTTCACTTCTCTGCTAGATCTAAGAAGGCTTGTTGATTTCCTGGTTTGGCATTTTTCATATGTGGATATGGAGCGTTGCTTTCCAAATTTCTTCCATACAGGATCAGAAACCATAAGCCTCACTGTGGAAGGTTTAGAAGACAGGAAACAGTGGTGAAGATAGTCTAGAGCGTTCTCAAATACCTTTCGGGTTCCCCTCTTTAACCTCCCCCTGTTAGGGCAGCACAGTTGGCACCACTAGCCAGCAAGAGTGCTCTGTTGTTGGCCACAGGCTACAGAGTGCTTTTCCCTTTTAGGATCCCGTCTAAGATACCATACTGCATTCACTCCTTGTTTCCCTAACGTCTCCTGCTGTGACAGTTTCCAGTACTTGCCATTTCAGATAAAGGCTTCAACACTGGGTCAAGAATTTTACAGAATGTTCTCAGTTGAGATTTCTGTCATGTTTTCTCAGAATTGGCTGAGGATTATAGGTTGGGGAGAGGCAGGTGACAGGAGTGAAGTCTCATGGCATCACTTCCTGTCAGCCTGAGCCATCACTACTGACACTGACCTGATCACTTGGCTGAGGTCTCTCCACTTAAAGTTTCTTGCCCTGCAGGCCCGCCTACACACCTTTCTAAACTGCTCTTTGGATCTTGTCACCATGCAGCCAGTGTGTGTCCTAGGAATGGAGAGACTGCACTTCCCTGAACTTCCTGACTCTGCACAAATCATGTGGAATTCTGCAGGAGAACATACTTATCTGCTCTTCCCTTTTGACTTATGTAATCAATTACTGAATTGTTATATTCTTAATTCTAGACCAGTGCTATTATTTTCCTTGTTTTGCACTTCAGCTACCTCCAGCTGTGGCCACTAAGAGGCTTTTGTGGTGATGGCAGGTTTCCTTAAAATGACCATGCTGTGGGTCTGAGTTCTTCAGGCTCATCTTCTAACTTCTCTGTCCCAGGCCTAGAAACAGCCCTTTCTCCAGGGCTGGCTGGCTTCCCCACCCCCCACCCCTCCCACCCGCACCCCACTGCCCCTTGTATTCCTCAGCCTGCACACTATATGCTTCTTGGATGCTTGATGTTGCTGTTGGTTTTTAAGACATGATTTGTGTGGCTCATATTTAACTGAATAATCACTTGTCTGAGTTCTCCCAGTCATTTGGCTGTTCATCCTGTCATATATGTTCATCATCTGACATTTACTTATGTTTCATCCAACATAATCCAAAGCTATGACCTTATTTTTGTGGGAAAGTACCATTATATGAAGGTACTAGAGAGGAAGAAAGCAGGGTAAGGTTTGCCCAAAGTAACTTAGAATTCTTCTGAAAATGTTCCTATCTTTTCTTTCCTCTCCCTCCCTCCCTTCCTCCCTCCTTCCCTCTTTTTTTCCTCTCTCCCTCCTTTCCCTTCTTAGGTATTAAGGACAGTAGGATCACTGGCTGTGGGTGGTAGAGCCTCACGCCTGCCCTCTGGCCCTATCTCTGTCTAGCACCAAAAGCCTGGGCTTCTGCAGACTCTTCTTACAGCCTTACCTGCTTCTGCCTCCCAGAGGGCATTTCCTACCTTTACCATGTACCTAGAGACATGATCATTATCTCAATGTGGCTGTAATGCATGAGGGTGTGGATGATTGCTTTCATGGGTGGTCTGCCATATGATAAGGTGGGTGGTCAGGTATAATGAACAAGATTCTGGATGACCTTCTATTTTCTGTCCCCTCCTCAGGATGCTAACCCAGAGTGCTGCCTGTCAGTGGCTTGAGCTGTGGCAGTCCCCTGAAATACAGACAGTTTTTTTTTTTTTTTGGTGCTTCTCATTCTTTGTTTTTTGGGGGTGCTTTTGGAGGAGGTGAGGGGGGCATAAAGATGTATGTCTTCATCTTTAGGCAGAACCATTCTGTTCACTTCTGTGGTTTATAGAAATAGTTCTCGGTGCCATTGCGTTTTCAGCATGAGGCTCTCCATATGGTATAGGGGAAGCCGTGCTTGTTTTCCATGACACATGTGGGAAGAAAGAGGACTTTTCCCCTTGGTACTAAATGCCAAATATCTCCAACATTTTATATAAATCAGAAATAATTACCCAAGTCCCCCTGAAATGCAGTTGTTATGAGGACTATAGAGCTTCAGGGACTTTAATTTTTTTTGAAATATAGGGCACCAAGCTTCTTTTGTCAGGGATTGCAAAGGAAACAAAGTGGAGCTTGTCCACCTGCAGTTTGTTCCTGACAGGACTTCTCATAAAAATCAAATCTAGACCATCCGCTAGATTAGAACAATGAGGCACTAAAAACTGTAATGTGAAAATACAAAGTACTTGAGAGGCAATGGGTAGGCACACCTGATAAGACTGTTACTGGATTTGAGATTTTCTTTTTTAGCACAAGAAACCAGAACAAGGAAGAAAATCCAGTGTTTCTGGGTCATGAGTGGAGACTGGAAGAATCGCCAGTGCCTGTAGTTTTTTTACTCTTAGGGGGCCTGCCACTCAGCAAATAAATACATGGAGACTTATTCTTACTTATGAATGCCTGGCCTTAGTTGGCTTGTTTGTAGCCAGCTTTTCTAACTTTAATTATCCCATTTCTCTTTAAAAATATTTTGCCTCTGAGTTTTTTACCTTTCTTTATTTTATATATCTTTCTTTCCTTCTTACTCCATGGCTGGCTGTGTGGCTGGGTTGCTGGCCCCTGGTGTCATCCTCTCCTTTTCTCACTCCTTGCCCTCTTCCTGAGATTTCTCATCCTTTTTTGTCTCTCTGCCAGCCAGCCCCACCTATTTCTCTCTCCTTCCCAGCTATTGGCCGTTGAGCTCTTTATTTGACCAATCAGATATTTTAGGCAGGTAAAGTAACACAGCTTTACAGAGTTGAACAAATGCAACATAAAAGAATGCAACACATTGTTGCATCATTAAACAAATATTCCACAGCATAAATGAACATAACACATCTTTGACTAATATTCCACGTTTCCCCTTTTTGTCTATGTAAAATTGAAATGTCTTAACTTTAACATAGTAAAACTATATACAACAAAAACAGTTATCAAGTAAAAACTACATTTACACTATTCAGTCCATTTGTATTTAGCAAATTCAGAGAAAATACTCCATTATCTATTTTATGTAGTGATTCCAAAGTTTTCTACCTAATTTACTTCCTATCATAACTAAGGAAAACTACAACTCTAATTACTTAGTCCTTAACTCCATCAAAGACCTCAGAAGGATGTAGTATTACCTAACAACAGAGACATCTGGTTGCCTGGATAGTCACCCAAAGTTCCTCTGCAACATTGGAGCATCCATCTTCAACTTATGGCCTAGAATATCTGGCAGCCTTTTCCTTGAAGCAAAAAATTTAAAGGACTGTCCTGCCCTGTATTGGCAAAGTTTGCCAGTCACTTTTCTCTTTATCCTGCAGACTATCTGTGAAGCAGGAATCTCAAAGGACTGTCCTGCCTTGTCACAACAAAGTTCAACAGTCTTTTTCCATTGTCTCGCTTGTCCAGTCTATACAGCATACTGTTAGCAGTCAAGGCAAGAGCAGTTTCTTGCCCAGATGGCTAGCCTTGCCACATTGAAAGCAAACTCCATATGGAGTTTCTTCAGTGCCCATCATCCTTTTATGAAGTAGATTGTTGCTGCCAGGAGCAAATCTATCTCATTCTCATGAAAACCTTAGGTTATTAAACATCTTAAATGCCATATTCTGTACGTCTTTGAAGTGTTTGAAAATTATCTGTCTAAAATATACCTGTTTAACCTTGAAAACTTAACTAATGTGACTACAAGTTTGATTATTATAGATTAACTATTAACCTCATTTCTTAATGATACATTGCATTTTAAATAAGTTTCAAAAGCATAATGCTTCAAACATGAGTAGAAACATACAGTATAACAAAAATAACTTTAAATTTGTATCAATATACTAAAATCCATGCCTATGCAAAACATCTGAGATTAATAGTTGTCTTTTTATCATATATATATATATATATTGGTTTTTCGAGACAGGGTTTCTCTGTGTAGCTTTGCGCCTCTCCTAGAACTCACTTGGTAGCCCAGGCTGGCTTCAAACTCACAGAGATCCTCCTGGCTCTGCCTCCCGAGTGCTGGGATTAAAGGCGTGCGCCACCACCGCCCGGCTTTTATCCTATATTCTTATATTCCCCTAAATGTTAACAAATATCCATAACCCACCAAATAACCAAAAAGCACCCACCCCACCTCTTGGTATTGTGAGCATTGTGTTCTCCAGACTGCTTCCTGTTGTCTGTGGGTGAAGACATCTTTGGGGGTCTCTGAAAAAACTGAGATAATGGGCAAGTACTGGCAAGACTAACTGTAATCTTTGTTGATATATATTACCTGTCTTGGCAAAGTTCAGCAGTCTTTTTCCTGTCGAGATTCAGGAGGTCCCCAATCAAACCTGATCCATGTTAACCTTGAAGGAATCCACTGCCTCTTGTGTCTTTTGGGAACAAAAGCAAAACCTCTTCCACAACTTAATGTATTTTTTGACTTTTTAAAAGTTAAGAGAGCCCTAAAGTATCTAGGTTGGTTCAGTTTAGCAGTCCTGTTTACAACCCTATGCCTGTCAGCAGCTGTTGTTTGCTCATCACCATTCAAAAAAAAATTCAAAATCAACACAATACCATAAAGGATCCAGACTCCCTGTGTATTTGCTATCATTATATGGCTTTTTTCTTTCATATTACTCTTACTATCTTTTTAAAGGCTTTAATATTTTAAGCTATTTATTTCTTTCTATGACTGTCTACACCCATTTTCTTTTCTATTGTAAGCCTACACACTTTGTTAAACACACTGTAACCTGTTTAGAGGTTTTTTTTTTCCATCTGGACCTCTTTACTGCATATCTTTTAGCCTTTTTGGTCCTGTGAGCAAACTTTAAACTGCTAAGCTACAGCTGGTCCTCCTAATGGCTCTAGCAGCTAGTTCCACCTCCTTCTCAGGTCCATGAAAGCCAAGCCTTAAGCTTCAAGTGCTGTCCAGAGGTGCATGTGACCAGGAACTGGAATCAACCTTCCTAGCTCTAGGAAGCTGGTGCCTCCACTGCCACAGGTGCTTTTACTTAGCTTGCCATTTCTATTTAGCACTGCTAGCTGAATGGCAGTGTCTCTTAAAGGATCCATGTCCTTTTTCTTTGTCCTTTTTTTTTTTTTCCAGCTTTCTTAGGCCCTAGGTGGATATTTGAGCCTCACATTGGTATGCCAAAATGTAGTTGTTGTTGTTTTACTCTTTGGGGGCCTACCACTTAGCTTTCAAATAAATACATGGAGACTTATTCTTACTTATGAATGCCTGGCCTTAGCTTGGCTTGTTTCTAGCCAGCTTTTCCAACTTTAATTATCCCATTTCTCTTTAACAACATTTTGCTTCTGAGCTTTTTACCTTTCTTTATTCCATATATCTTTCTTTCCTCCTTATTCTGTAGCTGGCTGTGTGACTGGGTGGCTGGCCCCTGGTGTTTTCCTCTCCTCCTTTTCTCGCTTCTCATCCTCTTCTCTAGATTACTCCTCCTATTTAGTCTCTCTGCCAGTCAGCCCTGCCTATTTCTCTCTCCTTCCTAGCTACTGGCCATTGAGCTCTTTATTTGAGCAACCTGGTGTTTTAGGTAAGCAAAGTAACACAGCTTTACAGAGTTGAACAATTGCAACATAAAAGAATGCCACACATTGTTGCATCATTAAACAAATATTCCACAGCATAAACGAATGTAACACATCTACAACTAATATTCCACAAGTGCCCCTCCTTCAGTACTTCCATGTATTCCTAGTTTGGCAACAGGTCAACACCAGAACCATCTCCTGACTTTTTAGGGGGACGAGGGGACTCATTTATTTGAGTCAGAAGATCCAATTTAAGTAGAAGTGATAGTAGGTATAGAAAATGGGTTTAGGATTGTGAATATAAAATGATGTGGGACTTGGGGGATAGTTCCATCCATAAACTGCTTACTGAATAAATATGAGGACCTGATTTCAGGTCTCATCCCCACATAAAAAATCCAGGCTAGAAGCATTGTGTCTGTAATCCCATCTCTGTGAAGGCGGAGAGAAGAGGATCCATGGGGCTGGCTTGACAGCCAATCTAGCTAAATCACATAGAGCTCCAGGTTCAGTGAGAGGCTCTGTCTCAAAAGTTAAGGTAGGACATGATTGAGGAAAACACTCAGTGTCAGCCTCTAGCCTCCACACACGTGTACACATGTGAACATGTACACATACACATGAACACTCACAGATGTTCTGTCAACCACAGTAGTTCCCTATTTATAGAGGACATGATCCAAAACCCACAGTAGGTACCTTAATCCCCTGCCTCCACCAAGTACAAACTCTGTGTGTGCTCTATTTTTTCCTGTGCACACATACCTATGGTAAAGTTTAGTTTATCCTGTAATAAATGTTACATGAATGTACTCACACACTATACTCTCCACACTTAAGCCCGTCTGCCACCTGGCCTTTGTCTCACATTTCCAAATCTTGCTCTGTAGAGCTTGACAGCCTTTGCATATAGTTTTTCTTTCCCTTTCCATATTAAGCAAGAACCTTTACCTTTTCATTAAAAATCATTTTTATAGATTTTATTTGACATATGCAAATTGTCAGCACCACCACCACTACTTCTGTGTGTTTCCTTGAATGTAAATAAGCACAGTTGGACTTCAGATAGCTACTGTGTACATCACAGGAGGGTAGCTTATCTGACATGGATATACTCGACAAAGGAATACTTCCCCAGGTGGTTAGGACGCAGTGAGAAGTTTTGCGAAGGTTAAGGGGAGCTATGAAAAGTCATGCCACAATAGTCATTGCTCCTCAACTTGCTAATCCTAACTTCTCCAAAGCTATTTTAATGTTAGAATTTTTTTTAAGATGATTAAAGTTTTGTGTTGTGGGTTTTTTTTTCTCAATGCTGGAAGAAAATTATATTTTTTTAAATTAATTGGTATCAATTGAGAATGCTTTCCCTAAGAAGGTAATCCAGCTGGTGCAAACCAGATGACTCCAGCAGTCACAGTAAAGCATCAGACTTTGACTCAGTTTAACTAATATCAAAGACTTTTTGACTAACAAAGGGAAATTTCATCTATTCAACTGAACTAACAGGTTGCTGGGTCTAGATGCCCTTGTTAAGAGTCTCTAAAAAGGAGAGCGGTGGCGGTCTCCTCTCTGTCAGAAGGAAGAGGTTCTTTCATGCTATGATCAGAGAACTGTTGTGGATATGAACATAATTCCCCGAGGGGGGCGGATTTTCCTGTGTATTTGACATTGTGTCTTTGACTTTCAGCATTGGTTTGTTTGGGTCTTAACCCTGACACTAGAATGTAGGAGTTTCTAAAGTAAACTCCCCTGTGCCTTCCTCCCTCCCTGTCCTAGTTTGCTTCTCTGTCGCTGTGAGGAAACACTCTGACCAGAAACAGCTTGGGGGAGAGAAAAGTTTGTTCTGGATTACACCTCTGAGTTATAGTTCAGCATTGAAGGAAGTGAAGACAGGAACAGAAGCAGAAACCAGAGAAGAATGCCATTTACCTGCTCAATCTCTGGCTTATGATCAGTTGCTTTCTTAGATAACCCAAGTACGCTTGACTAGAGGCAGCCTTTCCCACAGTGAGCTGGGCCCTTCTGTATCAATTAACAATTAAGACAACCCTCCACAGACACAACTGCAGCAATCTGGCCATTGAGATTCCCGCCTCGGATGACTCTAGGTTGTGTCAAGTTCACAGCTGAAACTAACCAAGACATTCTCCTTAACTATGTGTCAGAATAGCCGGTTGTTCTTATCTTTAAGTAGACAGAGTGTGTTGGTAGGAACATGATGTGTGTATGGGTCCTGGGTTCTCACTACAGGAAGCTCATCTCTCCCCGACCCAGTCTTTCTCCACTTTTTTGCCCACCATTGTTCTGTTCCTTTGTTGGGGTGTGTGTCTCCATCAAGGTTCTATTGACAGCTCTCACTGGAACGGGGTGGCTGCCAGCAGTCATGTGTACTGCTTCCGGTATTCTTATCCTAGTTCACCAATGGCTTCACAGCAGCATCTTCCACACTCCACAGACTTATTCACAGAACTGTATTGAGAAAGCTGGAGTCACTTCTTACTAGTGTCTGTTTTGACTTTTTTACCACAGGAGATGATCCTTTCTCTTTCCTCTGAATAGGTCTTTGCCCTATAATTATATGCCCAGAAATCATTGGAAGTTAGTATTTTCTATTATTTCTAAAATCTGAATGATAATTTTGCTTATGATTTATACATAGTTATATTAGCAACACAGAATACTGGCCTCCATCTGAGGAAGGTGGCCCACTGAAGAACACTTGAGTGTTACTGTTGGCTTGGTCCAGCTGCCTGCAGCCCTCTCGGTGTGTCATTTCTGACTGAGGATGTGAGGTGACTATAAATAATTTTCCCTGACAGAAACTACATCACCTCATAAGAAAATGATAAAACAACCAACTGTGAAAGCATGCTTGCCAAACTCTCGGTATCACTGTCAGGGGAACCCATTTGTGTAAGATGAAGTTGAGGTTGGATGGGTCTCAGAAGACAGACTTTGATGGCCTGTCTCTTCCTAGCTGCAACATGGGGGAGATATGTTTGTGCCAACAAAACCAGCTTAATAAATAAATAAGTAAATAAGTAAATGAATAAACAATGAACTTTGCTCCATGAAGCCACAAGTCTAGCAGATAGAGGGCCTGAAGGCATGTGGGTATAATACTTGCTTATGTAGTGGATTACCAGACCTCAAACAACTAATAATTTATGTGGCTACATTCCATTCAACATTCTTTGCTAACTCTTCATAGAAGCCTGTCATGTTCAATATCATTATCTGTAGTGTTTTCCAACAGAGGGAATTTGGATCTAGAGAAGTCCAGCTAGTTAGCTACTTAAAAGGCAAACCAGATTCAAACTGAATCTCTCTCATCTTGGTGCCTCTAGTCTTTCACTCTGCCTTGAACAGTTTCAAAGTTGAATGACAGAAATAAAACTGGAGCATTTGGGGGAAAGAGAAAGAATGAGATCCCTCCTCTAGTATTGAGCCTCTCACCCCCAAGGGTTCTCTGCCCTGGCACACAGAGCTGGTATGTGGAACTCTCTACCCTCCTGACAGTTAACTTTGAAAGGGGACTATAAAGTCATCAGTGGCACCTTTATTAAAGTAAAGGAAGAATTTCTAAAGAAAATACAGTGTCTTCATTCTAAAGGACAAAATGTGTGTATGATTTCAGGATTGACCACTTGGTACTGGATAACCAGTGTGGGGACTCTCCTCTAGGCAAGACTCTTTCTCCCACTCCTAGCATTCCTTAGTTGCCTGTAGTTATTTGTTTAGGACTGAGATCTCATGAGCTTTCCCCTTCATGTTAGCAGTTCTATTGGTGGTACCCTTGTTCAGGCCTTGCTTAGGCAGCCGTGTTGATGAGACTTTGTGGGCATAGCATCTCTGACATTTCTGGAAGATGAAATCTCACAACATACTTCCTATTCCTCTCGCTCTTACAACCTCTCCAGTCCCTTTTATGATATGGTCCCCAGCCTTAGGTACAGGAGCTATATGTAGATGCCCATGCACATACCCATGTACATGCAATCATACGCACATAGGTATGCATGTAACAACATTAAGAAATAGTGGTCATGAATTTTAGAGAGTGCAAAGGGGTGCTATGTAGCAAGGGAGGGGAGAAATTAGGAGAAAGAAAGGAAAGACAGGAAATTATATAATTATATTTTAATTTCAAAATTTTTAAGAGGTAAAATAGTTGAATGGCCAGGAGGGTCAGTGAAAAGATGTCCAACATTATTAGATATCAGAGACATGCAAGCATGATGCACAGCAGAAATGACTACTTACCTACCAGCACTGCTGATATGGAAATACCCACAGACCCAAGTGTTGGCAGAGACCTGACACAGCTGAGCTTCAGTAAGAGAGTCAGCTACTGAAACCATTTGCACAAGCCTGTCCAGTAGTTTTTTAATATAGCTGAACACATAGCATACCATGTGACCCAGCATTACTATTCCTAAGAGTATGACCAACACAAAAGTACATGAATTTGTTCATCAACGGACCTAGGGGAAAATATTCACACCAGCATAGTTCCCAAAATCTCCAAACTGGAAACTAAGAAAGAGCTCAATAACTGCAACAGAAAAAAAAGAAAAAAGCAAACAAGTTGTAGAAAATTCACATAACAAAATACTGTATAACAATGGGGATGTGCAGCAAATGTAGATTCAAAAAACCAAAACACAACCTGTGTGGTACCATTTGTATTAAGTTCGTAAGTGGAAAGAAACTCTGCCTAATGTTGCAGACCTATAGTTCCAGATGTTCAGAGGGATGAAGCAGGAGGATTACAAATTCAAGACTAGTCTCTAACACTGAGTTCCTGTCACAAAATTTTAAAGGTAAAAACAGGACTGAGGATATAGCTTGGTGGTAGAGTCTTGTCTAGTTGCACAAGATTCAGTGTCAGTACTGCCCATACAAAATGAAAAACGGAACCGAAGTTGGCTATTAGACGTCAGTTGGGCTACTGTTAGCCCTCCTGGAGTGGGAAGAAGGAAGCGGAAGCAGAGCACATCCTGGGGCAGCGACATTCACTCGTTGACTCAGCTGCTGGCTGCAAGGTACCCAGAGTTTGAACATTAGTCAAGTTTTTCTCTTACACAGTATGCTTTTTGGTATTTCTAGCATATTTTATTGTGTTTTCAAAGTCTTAAATACAGAAGCCAGTTTCTTTTAATTTAATTTTTTTTTAGCTTCAGCTGTGGCAATACAAATTTAAATCACCTTGTGATTTGCATAGGTATAAATTGGAATTTTGTGGCCTATTGTGCCCTACTTTGTAGAAGAAATATTTTTATAATTTTCTTAATAATGCTTCATTGACTTCAATTTGTCCACCAAAGGTGAGAAATAAGGAAACAGTGAATTCTACCCAGAGCATCAATTATTGCAGCTTAGCACCCATTCTGCCAGTGTAAGCCTGCATAGTCAGAGTCTCACTAGATAATGTGGTCCTTTCTAGCCTGGCATATAGTAAAACTTCCCTTCCTTTTATGATCTGTATGCCTTCAAGAGGAAGAGCATTAAGGAAGATGACTGTGGGCCCTAAGACCGAACTAGAGAACTAATTCCAAACCTTTATTTTTTTAGGAAATGAAGTGACGGATTTAATGAGGAGCCCTTTTCTCTGGGCAATCTTCACCTGCACTAACCTAAAAGAAAGCAATGTGGACTGTTTAGAGAACCTTAGTAATTGTCTAAGAAATATTTTACAAAATGACCAGGGAGTTTGTAGGTCGAATTTTCAAATTCTCATTTCCATAGAAAAGTAGTAATTGCCTGGGCTACTGTACAAGTTCAATGCCTAGGTAAAATATCAAGATCATGCATCAAAATAAAATAAAAATAAAAAGCAGTGTGAGGGCTCCTGACAATAATTCCCACACACTGGAGTGTAAGTCAAGAGAATCACCTGCATTCAAGACCAGCCTGGGCTATATACTTAATTCTAGGCCAGCTTGGGCTATATACTTAATTCTAGGCCAGCCTGGGCTATATACTTAATTCTAGGCCAGCTTGGGCGGGCTGCAGAGTGAGATCCTATTTAAAAATACAAACGTAACAAACTCAGTGGTGGGCAGGATCTCGGCGATGGAGCTCTTGCCTGATGCACAGGCACCAGCTCTGTCTCATAATAGGGTTTGTCTGTTTTACAGAAGGTATTGTATGCTGTGGAGTCTGGTCTTTCAAGTCTGTTGCTCAGATTCATACTTTCCTGTTTTCTCAGTTGACACTGAGGAATCTGACCCATGGTTACCTAACCTCTTCAATGTTGATGGCAACTGGAGGTAGAACCTACCACTTTTATACTTTAAGCTTCTCTCTTCGCTCCATAATAGGGATTCTAAAGACAAAAGATCATAGGTATGACCTTAATGTAGCTCTTTAAATCTGTATTTCAGCTTGCTGCTCTTGAATTCCCCCCAAAGAAGCTGTTTGGAAACAAAGATGAGCGAGTGGTTGCCGAGCGGCGGACGCACTTAGAGGTAAGGGGTCAAGGCCTTCGCCTCCCTGTGTAGAACATCCACCATCTGATTGATTGGCAAGAATGTCTTCTGTTGGAACCTTTGCTTTTATTGGAGACTGTGAAGAGCTGCTTCATTAACACAGGAGATGGCAACAGTAGACACAGGGTGGTGGTGTCGCTTGATTTCAAATCAGGTCCTTAGCCCCCTCTGGTCTGGCTAGCATTTTTCCGATTTTTGAGGTTTTGTTCTGAGGGCTAGGAAGCAGGATGTGAGTGAGCACTGCATATTCCCCACAGCCAGATGGCATGTGATACAGGAGGAGAGCACAGAGCTCACTGAAGAATACTTGGAATTAATTAACCGAACTTACAGTGTGTCGTCATTGTTACTTTTTCAAGAACCTTGGGAAGGAGACGATTCAGACCTATTTTAGTCCCAGTTCAGAGTCTTTGGATGTATTTTAACTTAATCTGCCAAGCTAGCTACACATAGAAATCAGTTTAACACAACCTGTTTTTGTGGCTGCCTTGTTGCCAGTATCCATGGCTGACTGCTGTCACTAGTTTATGGGTTGAGGAGTGTACTGTTGCTTATATTTAGTTAAAATGTGAGTGCTTTTCCAGGGCAATTCAGGGGAGCTTTCAAAGCTCTTTTTGTTATGTCTTTTATTACACGAATCTTAAAAGGTCTTATTAATAAAAACAAACCTGGAGCTGGGTATTGGGGTGAACGCTGGAAGATCAGAGAAGCAGAACAAGCCACAGCCACCTCACCTTGCCAGTTCCTCAGCTGATCCTGTTTCCTCAGACTGGAAACTTCTGAGTCCTCATCCAAATAGATCTCAGCTGAACTGCTGCTCAAAAGCCTAAAAGCTTAACCATGCTAGTTCCTGGTTCTCACGCCTTATATACCTTTCTACTTTCTGCTATTACTTCCTGAGATTAAAGGCATGAGTCACCACGCCTGGATGTTTCCATTGTGGCTTTGAACTCACAGAGATCTAGACAGATCTCTGCCTTTGGAATGCTAGGATTAAAGGCATGTGTGCCACCATTTTCTGGCCTCTATATCTAGTGGCTGTTCTGTTCTCTGACCCCAGATAAGTTTATCAGGGTACACAATATTTTGGAGAACACACTATCACCACAGTCTTTGTCAAAAATAGTCATAAGTTTTATTAGAAATGAGATTCTATCAGAACAGGCCTTTCTAAAGTGTAAAGTACAATATAAAATTTTGGTAGTGAAATGGTCTTGCTCCTCTAGGCTGCCAAGTTGAACATGGCTGCCTGTGGGCTTCACTTGGTGTCAGTGAAGCAAGGTGTGAGGAACTGTCTAGGAGCTGTTCTGTCTAGAAGGTTCTGTGACAGCAAAGGGGAGACATGGAGAGACTGATGCACTGACAGGTATTCTGGGATTTTGAGACCTGTTCTAAGAGAGAGCAAGTTTCAGTGAAAAGCGTGCTTCCAGACTCTGCAGTCACACTGAAGCTACAAATTTGAAGAGGTCCTGCCTGAATCCAGGAAGACTGGCCTCTAGAAGGGCTGTGATGGGCTCTAAAAATGTATCTTATGATGCATGGCCCTAAAATTCAATGAATGAATCGGCCTTCAAGTTCAAGCTTATTTTGGCGAGTCTGCCTGATCAAGTTCTCTGAGTTTCAAAGTGCTGTGTAAGTGCTTATAAGTTTTCAGAACAAACAAATAAAAACCTTAACACTTAAAGTAGTTTTCTTTCTCTGCACTTTACCTGCCTTGACTATGTAGCCTTATCTTTAATGAAAGTGTGGAGAATGGTGGGCTATAAACCTGTTTTAAAAATAGATTATTGGCTGTTGTTGGCCGCTGTTGTCCCTAGCTTCTCAGAGCTCTGGTTACACTCACATGAGACCAACTCTGCCACAATAGACTGGTGGTTGTTGGTGACACTTTAAGAACAAAGCTTGGTGGCCTTTGGCTTTCCATTCCAAATGTAGAATAGTCTTTCATGCATGGTATTTTCAGTTGGAGTCCGCATTTATTCCTTCAGTGTCCCCTATTCAGGGGTACACGACCTTTTGACTTTCTGGAATGACTTTGCCATCTAGAAAGTTCATGCTCCAGAAACACAACTGAGTTACAAACAAAAACTAGGGGTAAAAAATTCAGTGTTTTAAAGAAGCTTGCAATTTTGGGCATTCGTGGCTATTAACAGCCCCATGCAGCTGCTTGTGACCCGTGGACTGCTGGTTGGACCATCCTGTTACACCCATGTCATCACTTAGCCCTATGAAATCATCACTGCTGAGTTTATATGCCTGTCTCACTCTGTGGCAGCCTAAAAAGACAAATAGATCATCTTGGTTCACAGTTTCAGTCCATACTTATGGTCATTTGACTCCCTTTAGGGCTGTAGCAAGGCAGAACACCATGCTGGGAACACAAGGGAGAGGAAGCTACTTGACTCACAGTGACCATGGAAGCAGAGAGAGAGAGAGAGACAGGAAGTGGTCAAGATCCCAACATCCACTTCAAGATTATGTCCTCAGTTACCCAACTTCCTCCCACTAGGCTCCACTTGTCATAGATTCCTCTACCTACCAGGAACACCAAACTATCGACTAAGTCTTTAACACATATGCCTTTGGACACTTCCCCCAACCACAGCACTGTATATATGCAAGTATCCCCACATGGTTGCCTAGGACTGTTCAGTACTGGTGCTGTTACAGGATGTGTTTCATAGCATGGGGAAATAGGCACTTGTGTTTGAAGATAAATGTGTTTCACCTAACACTGAGTGTTAAATCTTACAGAGTTATCTTCTTTTCAAGAAGCAAGTATAATTCACCTTCAGTTTAATGGAAAATTAATCTGAGATTCTCACAATAATTTCCTGTGGCTATTGAGACTTTTCATTTGATCTTCTAGCATCAGAAGCCACCACTTGAGTTAGTGTATTTTTATGTGAAAAATAACAGTTACTTTCTGTTAACTGCTTATGATTTAACTCAGCAAACATTTGTTTAATTTCCCTCCCACGCTGGAGCCAATGCTAAGTGCTATATAGCACACAAAGATTAATGACATATTTCTTTCCCTCTAAGAACATATGCTTAGCTTCTCTCTTAAAATTTATCTAGAGATGTCATAAGTATATAAACACATAAAGAAAAGTGAATTCCAGTAAGTCGTGTACTAGCTGATATCCATGATGTCTGCTTAAAAGGAATGAAAATTATTAAAATCCAGAAATACAATTTTATAAAGACAGTCACCTTGATAGAGCTGTATAAAACAGTGATTTTTGGTGAGTTTTGTTGTGTGTAGCACTTTTCCAAGTAATAAAAGTTAATCTGTTAAAATAATTATTTCCTAAAATGTTGGGTAGGGATGAAAAGTGTGATAGGAAGAGATGTTTCTAAGGTGAATTTCTTGCCTTGGAAAGATTAGTTGTGTGTCTTTCGGTGATGATGGGAGACTAGGATTGTGGCATGTAACATTCTCATCATAAAACACAGGAGTAGGAATGAGATGGTGAATGAAGGATTATAACCTCCCCTTCAGCACCTTTACTGATACATTTGTAATGTCTCCACCCAAAGAGCCTTGTATGGCATCATTTGTTCATAACTAGAGCCTGTTTTACATAATCTGCCCCGCAGATGAGCAGATGATTCATATATCACATTCACATGCTTCCTGGCACTTTTATTCACACACACACACACACACACACACACAAACCAAAACCATAGAATCGTAAAATATTTCTAACTTGAGTGAATTTTCCTATTGTTGCTTTCCTGACCCAGCTAGAACCAGTTTGGTGTGTGTGAAGGTAGACCCTGCCTTCGAGCAATCAAGTTCTGCTAACCATGCTGCAGGTGTGTGATGTGCTTCCCAGGCTCTGGACATTCCTTCTCCAACCCTGAAAACATCAGGGAGCTAAGATGACAGGTGAGGCAGTGTAGGTAAAGAGTTCTCTGTTTCCGACTGAGGAGGTGAGCAAGGAACCAAGGGAGGGAGGGAAGAAGGAGGATGTAGGGTGGATTATGGTTTTGAAGCTAGACATTGTGACTCTGGGGCTGAAGCGTGACAAACCGCCACTGTTGCCATTCCAGATTGACATTGACAGACAGTTGACTACCCCTCCACAGATGCCTGCTTTCTCACATGTGGTGACTAACAAGTGCTAAACACGTGTAATAAGCCACTTCTCACAGGGAGCTTGGGGAGGGGAGGTCTTTCCTTATTCACAGGTGAGGAACTGTGTCTTGGGATGATAAAGGTCCCACAGCTAGTGAGGAAGTGGTGAAGCCTCAGCTCACTTTCAACATGGCTTCCAGAGCAAGGCCTTTCCTTGATCATTCCACGTTTCATTTTTTCTATTAAAAAAAAAGTGTTACTTTTGGATAAATTCAGGCTTATTACAAGGTTGACCAAGCATTGCTACCTGTTTTTTTTTTTTCTCTGAAATGTCATTCCATTCATCAAAATTGGGATGACACTTCTCTGTGCCATACAGTGTTCTAAAACTGAAGTAGTTCATTATCATTCCTGCTATGTGACTGGGATGGCTAGTGTCGTCTGTGTGACAAATCTAGAACCTCCTAGGAGACCCTATCAGCATGCCCTTAGTTACGTTATTTGAGGTAGAAAGACCTGCCCACTGTGGGTCACACCCTTCGCTGGCTGGGATCCTGCACTATCTAAATGGAGGAAAACAGCACCATGCATTCAGCCTTCTCTGCTTCCTTATTGTGAGTGGGATGTGACCAGCTGCTTCAAGAAGTCTTGACTTCTTTGCCATGGAATGTGAGCCACAATAGACCTTTTCTCCCCAGAGTTCCTTTTGTCAAGGTTGTTTATCACAGCAATAGGAAAAGAAATCCCGTCAATGACCATGGCAGCGAGATGGCCTTTGGTTATGATCTCACATACATTTCTGTTGAAGGGAAAATGTGTACTGTGGTTGCTGACTTGCTCTGTGGCAAATAAGGTTTCTAAATCTTAATTGCTTACAGTTTTATTAAATTTTAAAGATTTACAATGGCACATTATTCCCATGTAGATATATTTTTAATTGTTTTGCATTTTCACACACACTTTATTTTAGCTGCCCGTCCCGCCACCCCCTTACCATATCCCTGTCCCCATCCCCATGGGAACCCCCTCCTACCACCCTGTTCCCACTTCTCTGTTTCTACCCCCAGTGAACCCTGTCCTATCATCCTCCCCCAGTTCCCACCTCCCTGTTCCCATCTGCACAGGAACCCTCTCCTATCACCCCCTTACCACTTCTTTGTTTCTACCCCAGCGAACCCCCTCCTACCCGCCCCACAATTCCCACCTCCCTGTTCCCATCCCTGCTTGTCTCACAGATCTTAAGTTAGTCAGGTAGCAGAGTCACAGCTGATTAAATTCTTTGTCTCCCCTGATCCTTCACATGTGCTTCACCTCTGATGAATTACCAGAAAACCTGTCCAAATTAGCTTCTAAATTAATCAGATTGTTTTGTTTTATTTTTGTTAATTGATGAGAGGTACATTTTAGGTTACTCATTTCAGAGAGCATTATTTCCCACTTGGAAAAATTTCCGCTAATCATCCTAATAGTCTGTCACTTCAGGGAATAACTGTGATGTAAGAAAATATCTGAAATTCTCTACAACTATAAAGCCTTCAAGAGCAATAGAACCACCTTTAGAACTAAGAACCTGAGGAATTTCTAGAACATTTTCTTCAAAGTACAGGGGCAGACATGTTCATCCCCTTAGTTAATGCACTAATAAGGTAGGCCAGGAGTGTGGGCTAAGAGTGTGGGCCTGGGGAGCAGCATCCTCGGTCCTGCTTCTGCTCCTTGCAGCGGCTAGTCACTGCTTCAGTTCCCTTGTCTGTGAAGCGATGTCAGCATGGCCTTCCTGGAGTCACCTTGAGGAGAAAAGGAGAGCATGTGCAGAACACCCACCGTGCTGGTTGGTGCAGTGGTTGTGAAGATTGTGGCGGAGCGCTTCAGTGTTGGAGATGAGGAGGAGGAGGGTGGCGGTGGTGGCGGTGGTGGTGGTGGCGGTGATAAGAAGAGACAATAATGATGACAGTGGCAGTGTGGGCATGAAATCATGTGAGTGTTCTTGCTTGTGGTAAGTTAGAGGCACTAGAACTATCTTGTGGATAAAGCCTCTTCTTTAGTCTACTAATTTGCAGTCTGAGAAGTGGCTGTCTGAAGTTTTGGATCACGTGGAACCATTGTCCAGTGTAAGAATGAGCAGTGGTGCAGGATCATTGTGGAAATAGCACCGCCATTCCTCACAGTTACATGTCTTTTTTTAATAGCTTGTTAGTTCTGCAAGCCTGCCCACCGTGAAGTCACCAGCTGACCTGATGAGTACCCTGAGCTTCTTCATGTAGAGAAAATAGCCAAGGCTCGGTGGTTTTCAGTCAGATCCCCAAGGAATACATCCACCTTTTAGACAAGGTTTAAAGACTATTGACTCAAATCAACAAGGGAACTATAAGGCACCTCAGGAAAAAAAGTGATGCGAAGTCACTCTAGGTTTTGTATTATTTGAGAGACTGTGCCGAAGGAAAACAAAAAAAAGATGAGCATTTGCTCTGGACTAGGTATTAAAGTTTGTTCTATGATTAAGTATACTAATAATTCTTACCTAGAAATCCAAAACTGTGTGGTTTAAACTTTGATTGAATTTAAAAGGTAGCAGTCACATTGTCTTGGTGAGGGAACATTTATTTTGTCTGTGTTCAGATGTGATTATAGAGTGTTCTCTGCATTTTGTTTTCTGTTTGCCTTGCACTTCCATAGTCACAGGTAGCCTTATCTGATGTTGGAATTCTCTGAACTTGCTCCCAGTCCACAGGAGAACAGTGGGGCTTAGCTGTGAACAGCAGGCCAGTTCTAGGTGGTCTTTAAAATACTCTCTCACTATATAGGATGCCCAGAGTCTATGGGTACAGGTCATTCTAATTGGAGCAATAAACTGAATGAGGAGTTATTTTCCAAACTCCTTTTCTGCTGAACATGTGTCTTAGTAATGGCTGTCAGTATTGACACATCCCACTGCCCTAAGTCCCCTTCTGACTGTGATCCCTACACTGCATCCACTGCCCTAAGTCCCCTTCTGACTATGATCCCTACACTCCATCCACTGCCCTAAGTCCCCTTCTGACTATGATCCCTACACTCCATCCACTGCCCTAAGTCCCCTTCTGACTATGATCCCTACACTCCATCCACTGCCCTAAGTCCCCTTCTGACTGTGATCCCTACACTCCATCCACTGCCCTAAGTCCCCTTCTGACTATGATCCCTACACTCCATCCACTGCCCTAAGTCCCCTTCTGACTATGATCCCTATACTCCATCCACTGCCCTAAGACCCCTTCTGACTATGATCCCTACACTCCATCCACTGCCCTAAGTCCCCTTCTGTGATCCCTAACTCCATCCACTGCCCTAAGTCCCATTCTGACTATGATCCCTACACTCCATTCACTGCCCTAAGTCCCCTTCTGACTGTGATCCCTACACTCCATCCACTGCCCTAAGTCCCATTCTGACCGTGATCCCTACACTCCATCCACTGCCCTAAGTCCCCTTCTGACTATGATCCCTACACTCCATCCACTGCCCTAAGTCCCCTTCTGACTGTGGTCCCTACACTCCATCCACTGCCCTAAGTCACATTCTGACTATGGTCCCTATACTACACACCTAGTTTTTTTCTGCCAATAATGACTCATTCTACCTCAGTTTCTTTTTAATCTCGAAAACTAACATTCCAACAAAAAAACACAATTACTTGGTTTATATATTATGTATTCTGAGTCTTTTCAATTTCAGAGTAAATTTCAAGAAGGAAAAAAAAAAGCTCACAATTTCTGTTTCCTCAGACATTTAGCTATCAGAAAGCTCTTTAGAATCTATGCTTAATTTAACATTCTTTTCATCTATTTTCTGCTGATCTTACACAATGTCTAATGATAGAACTATTATAAAACAGCCAAAGATTAAAGAGATGGCTCCTACAAAGAGCCATTTCTTCCTCATCAGGGTTTTGTGTTTTTTCTTCTGGTTATCTGCTTACTGGTATTAGCAGGGCCTATTTTCTGTTATTAGGCCATTAGCACCACTATCCACAGCAAAGCATCCTGGATAGGGTTAAGTGGCTGTTGGAGTGTGAGAGGAAGCTGAGCAGAGCTGGGGGGCTAGCGGATACTGGTGCCCAGAGACAAAGGGGTGTACACACGGCAGTCCCACGGCTACCCAATGTCAAAAAAACCCCATAGGTTTGAGCTGAAGCTCTGTGACCTTCACTGTTGTTCAGTAGAGGGGAAATCCCACCTTGTTTTCTAGAAGTCACAGTAAAGCAAAATTAAACATTTCTACGGAGAATCCTCATGGAGAGGCCTTCAAGATGAAGGGAGTGCCTTCCCTGCTGTTTTCAGACAGTGGCACTCTGCCATCCTCTTTCTCTCCTTTGCCAAGTTGAATTCTGTCCTGGGTGGGGGTGACAAATAGGGGGCTTGGATACCCTGCTTCTAGTGTGAGAAATTGTTCTCCATCCTTCACTTCCCAATGTAAACCACTGCGCAAGCAATGAGGATCGCCCTTAGCTGTGAGGTTTCTGTGTTTAACATCTGCAAACTGTGTGCTATTCTCGGGGAAAAATACAGCCTGGCTCCAGGTCTCAAAAGCCCAACTCTAGTTATTTATCAATTCATTCTTCTCTTGGAGTCCATTTTGTCTTTGCCTGTGGTCTTTAAAACTTAAGTTCAGATAGAGATTTTCGCAACTTTCTGTCCCCATATGAATTCAAAAGGAAGTATTTGAGTGGCCCTTGGGCAGTGAGATATAGCATTCTTCTTAGCCTCAAGGGGTTTGTATTTTGTGAGCTAAGGATATAATAGAAGCTCACCAATATCTTACCCAAATTCAAGCCTGCTAGATTAGAAATGCCCTTATCCCCAGCTGCTAGGGTTGGTGAATGATGAAAACTTTCAACTCCCATCTCTTCAGAGCTGCCATTGATTGAGGAGAGCAACTTTACTCATCCATGGTCTTGGAGCAAGTCACTTTCTAGTGACTGGTTGATTTGGAGGATAAAAGTTGGGTGCCCCTTTCTTCTTCAAGACAGTTCCAAAAGTCCATCTTGGCTTGAGAACTTTATTACAACTGGCTGATCCTTTATTATGACCCGAAATTCATTTTCCTCTTCCCAGCTCACCTTCATTCAGTCTTTACAGGCATTAATTCATGGCACTAAAACTATGTACAGATCTCTCTTTGAGTGTCCTTGGCTCTCCTCCTAAAGCATTTACTATAAGATAACGTCAGGCTAATTTTACAGTGTTACTCTGTTACACTGTGATTGAAGTAAGGAAATTAGAAAGGAACCAGACTGAAGTGGGCACAGAGAGTAAGGGAATAACTACAACTTAGCATATATCTGATAAATTCTTTTTTAAATATTTTTATTTCTTGAGAATTTTATGTAATATATTTTTATCATATCTTTTCCCCTCCCCACCCAACTTCATGTTCTTTCTTTTTCTTAAAAGCAAAACATCCCCACCACCAAAAGACCCACATAAATACATGCAGAGACACAATTACAAACAAACGCGGAGTCCAGTTTGTGTTGGCCAACTACTCTGGAGCAAGGGGACTGTCCTGGAGTATGATTGATATATCTCAGTGTCACTCCATGAAAAACAGTGATTTTTTTTCCCCTCTCCCAACAGCTATCGTTTGCATATAGCTGCTTGGCTAGGGGTGGGACAATGTGCTCACTACCACTCCATGCTGGGCTTTTCTCTGACTTGAGCTTGTCGTGGTCTTGTGGGTCCAAAGGTAGCTATGGCAGTGTCTGTGAGTTCATATGGACATCTGGCCTGCTGTGTCTAGAAACTGCTATTCCCTTGAAGTTGTCCACTGCCTCTGGCTCTTAGAATACTTCCACCTCCACTTCCATATAAATCCTAGATGTCAAAGATGACTATTTTTAACTATATTGTTATATTACAGTTATATAATTTGGAAGTAAACATAAAAATAATACAGAAAGATATGATTGAAAGGAAGTCTTGAACTATGGTTTTCACAGGTAATATTTTATATGTAGAAAAATCTTAAACACTTGACAAGAAAGAAAGGAAGGAGGGAAAGGAAGGAAGGAAGGAAGGAAGGAAGGAAGGAAGGAAGGAAGGAAGGAAGGAAGGAAACTCTTTCTGTGGACCTACTCAAAAGTTAGACTATTAATAAAGATAAACATTTGAAACTCATATGATCTTTGTGTGTTTATGATCTTTTGTTCCTCATATGATCATCAACTGTGTGTTTTTATGGTTTTCCTCCTTTTTTCTCTTCATTTCCATTTCACTTCTATCTTTCTTGTTATTTTTTCAACACCCCCTTATTGCTTGCTAAAAGCAAAAGGGAAGAAAAATAGATGAGTAGTTGGGTGTGCTTGACACCATTAATCACTTGCCATGAAAGTATAATGATAAGCTACTGTGGGAAGGAATGTAATCATCATATAAGCAAGCTATACTAGAAATGTATGTAACCTACTGCTAAAAGCCTGATAATTTATATGTCATTAGGATTGACTCCCCCATTATTCCAAAATTAAAGTTGCTATTGCACCTCCTTTACCAAGCATTGTCTTTATTCACTCATTCTTTCTAACTTGAGTTTAATGTCTAGGTTAGTCCATGCCTTAAGAGTCTGGAACTTTAAGTGCACAGCCAGTAGACCATGTTTCCAAATGAAACATACAGACCCTAGAAGCCAAAAGGAACTGCTCTGTAATCACATTTAGGGTAACCACAGGCCAGGTAGAGCACCGTGCCTGTCAAACGGTTGGAAAGATTCTTTTCCCCCAGTTCCCTTCATGGCTAACAAGCCTTTATCTAAATAAAAAATCCACAGAAATACCACTGAATTTGTTGGTCAAATACATGACATGGGGCCTGCCCTGTAGTCTGGCTGATTTTCCTGCTTGCTAGTGGGTATCAGTTGCAGATAGATTCTTGGTTAGGGGTGGGACCTAACCATTCTCTCAGTGCTGGGACCCCATTGGGCTTGAACTTGTTCAGGTCTTATATGTGCTGCCACAGTCTCTGTGAGTCCTTCTGTGCATTATCAGTCCTGTTGTGACTGGAAGACACTGTTTCCTTTGAGTCATCCATCTTCTCTGGCTCTTATAGTCTTTCCCTCTCCTCTTCTACATGGATCCCCAAACCTTGAAGGGAGAGGTTTGATTTTCATATTTTGTGAAATAAAGGGGGGGGTGTGCTTATTTTGTATTTTCTTGTTTGCTTCTTAGTTTTTCTTTTTGAAAGAGAGAAACAGAATTGGGTGGGGAAGATCTGGAAGGAGTTAGGGGAGAGATAAAACATGATAAAAACATATGAAAAATTTTAATTTAAAAAAAACCCTCCAGAAAATCAAAAGAGAAGCTCCTGTCACTATGTGGTTTGGTTCAGATGGCCTTCGTGCCCTTCTGTTTTGTAATATCAGTTAGGGTATTCTAAGAGACCCATTATTATAGTTTTTATACTGTCCACTTTAAAAAAAATCCCTCATGGGTCACTTAAGAAGTATCAATGAAGGTTGCCCTGCCCTGTTCCTATGTTTTGTAGCATTAAAACTTGATCCCTCTAGGATCAACTCCTGTTGAGTTGGGGTAGAGAGCTAGTAGTTGTCAGGCACATCCACTTTTACATTCAAATATGTCTGAGAACCTGGCCTCTTTTCTTATGGTTCACAGTGAGCTTCCTTGACAGACCTTTGCAATCCTTTCAGATTTAGAAGAACAATTCAAAAAAAGAAAAAAAAGAAAGAAGAAGAACAATTCCTTTTACTTAAGAAGGTTCTATTTGTTGAGAACAGATACTGATAGAGTTCTGCTAGGGAAGGAGTCCACCTTGCTAGTGTGTTTCTGCTATGGCAGATTAAATACCTTAGACCTCCTTGAATTAATGGGAGTCACACAATACCCTAACACAGTAGCCATATCCTACCTTATTTTTATATTTGTTTTATGACAATATATAAAACACATAAATCCAAAAACTAAAATATTCTAAACCACAGTATATCCTCCCCCATCATCCAGCTTCAGCATTTAGTGTGTATGTGTCATAGACACACACACACATACATACATACATACATACACACATACACACAGCGTTATGCTTAAGTAAACTCTGGGCATCATATAGTTTCATTTGTAAATATTTTAGGGTGCCCATGGTCTCTCTGTCTCTGCCTGCCTGCCTCTCTCTCTCTCTCTCTCTCTCTCTCTCTCTCTCTCTCTCTCTCTCTCTCTCTCACACACACACACACACACACACACACTCATGAGAGAGAGAATTGTTTCATTGTGAACAAATATCTAGTTAGTATTCAAACCACATCAGTATTCCTCATTTTATCCAGTGGCCTAAATATGCCCACACAGCATCAGGTATGAATCTCTTAGTGTCTGTGAGTTTCCTCTCCTTCTGTGTTTCTCACCATGCTTTGTGGATGGTGCCATATCACTTACCCCTGACCTCTGCATGCCCTGAACTTTGTTTACTGTGTTGCTACCTTTCACCCTTTATGTTCTAAAAACCCAAGGTTTGGTCACTAGCCACCGTGGCTTCTTGGTAGGAGTGTTTTAAAGAGAGTGGGGTCCATGTCTCTGCACTGCACAGTAGGCCCATGCTGTCTGGTACTGTCTTTGATAGGGTCTCTCCTGCATATTAATTAGTCTAGCGACTACCTATTGCCATTCATGCCTGGGACTTTCCCATGCTTTCACTGTGAGCCTGTCCGGGATGCACCCAGCCTTGTCATCTGTGTAGTCAGCTATCCCAGGACATCTCAACAACCAATTATGGGACACTATCCTGAAAACAGGGATATTCACTGTATTCCCCCTCCCCCAAGATCACAGATATGAAAGCAATGGTTCCCCAAACTGTCAGGCCAATCTTTGAAATTCTCTTGAGTACCTTTTTAAAACACAGATTCCTAGGCCTTTCTCAAATCAATTCAGATTCCTCCAGTCCGGGGTGGGACCCAAGAGTCTGGATCTACTGTGAGGGGACACTGGTGTGTTGGTCATCAGAGATAGAAGAACCAACCCCCACAGCTCTTTCCCTGGCTTTGGACTTGATGCAGAGACAAGTGAGGAGTGAAAGGAGAGGAAGAGAACCATTGTGGGAGCAGGAGAAGGGTGGCTGAGCTGTTCCTGTCCTCTAGGTGTGATAATGAGAAAAGTCAATAGACAAGAAGATGGCTTGTCACTCAAATGAATGAAACCTGGGGCATGGTGATGGAATTGATGTGGATGTCCAAGGCTCTGAGCACTAATCTTAGCAATGCAATGAAATCTGTCTCAGAACCAGGAGTGTGTGTGTGTGTGTGTGTGTGTGTGTGTGTGTGTGTGTGTGTAGTGTAGTGTATTTTGACCAACTGTTTTATTCAGTGAATTTTGTGTAAGTTCTACTCCAAGAACTAAGAAAGCCATTTAAGTTCAAAGACAGGAAAAGACTGGTTTCCCAGCCCAACACAGAAGGTTTAGTCTCTCCCTGCACTGTCAGTGATAAGGTTGTCAACTAGAGGCCCATAGTTGAGTTCTTTTAAATATAGTCAATATCTGGGAAAGGATACAAAACAATACGTTATTGTAAGAAGAGGTAAAACATAAGTGTATACATATGTAATATAATTATAGATTATTGCATAGATTTAATTCTAGGAATAATTATGCGCTTATACTAGTGTAGGTTATAGCTATTATAGATTGTGGATGTGGGTGGAGATACCAGTTATAGATAAAGTCAAATATATTTTTATTTAGATAGGCTAATTATATCATCAGATTTGAATCTACTGTTGTTGAAAATATAAAATAAGTCCTTAGAAACAAAGGACCCAGACTCCAAAACCTTTGGCAACGGCCATCATTATGACTTATGGCTGGAGATGCCATGGCTGGCCTGGCTAGTACTGACTATGACAGTGGCAATGTGAAACTTATAGGCTTCCCTTTATCCTCTCTGACTGCTTTTAAACCATTTTGATGAGGTGCTTAGGCTTTGTGTATGAGCCACATTTACCCAAGTTCTTATTGCCTGGGGTTGCATTTTTATTACGTGTGTGTGTGTGTGTGTGTGTGTGTGTGTGTTCACATGCATGTGTGCACATGCATGTGCCACAGGGCACATGTGGTGGTCAGAAGACAACTTAAGAGTCACTCAGACTGGTTGACAACAGGCTTGATGTTATGTACCTGTACCCACTGAGCCAGCACATAGGCTGGTGGGCACTTTAAATCCTTTAAAGTGCTTGTTTATTTTTTGAAAGGTGTGTAAGCTTTCTGTGAATCAGAGTCTGCATCACAGAGCACAGCACTGGTCCAGCAAGATGGCTCAGCTGGTAAAGGCACTGGCTGCCAAGCCCAATGACCTGAGTTCTTAACACTAGATACAAGGTAGAAGGAAATAACTGAAAGGTTGCCCTCTGACATCCACGTGTATGTCATAGTACACGTGTGCCCATAATCATACATGTGCACACACACCAACACAACAAATAAAACAGTAAAAAGCAGGTCTGATGCTTTAAGACAAAGTAATAGCCCCAGAAAAGAAATGGCAAGTGAAACCTTGGGCTCACCATCCATGGCCCTGCTCTTGGGCTCAGAATCCATGGCCCTGCTCTTGGGCTCAGCATCCATGGCCCTGCTCTTGGGCTCAGCATCTATGGCCAAGCTCTTGGGCTCACCATCCATGGCCTTGCCCTTGGGCTCACCATCCATAGCCAAGCTCTTGGGCTCACCATCCATGGCCCTGCTCTTGGGCTCAGAATCCATGGCCCTGCTCTTGGGCTCACCATCCATAGCCAAGCTCTTGGGCTTACCATCCATGGCCCTGCTCTTTTTTCCCTGTGTGACGTGTCAGGCCTATGAGGAACTCAGCTCAGCAGTTTGCTTAGTAAATGCATAATCTTCACCAACCAACTTCAGATCTCAGCTATATGAACCTCACACCCTTAGTGTCTCTTGTGAGTGTAGCTTCCCAGCAGAGCTCTGTCTGCCGACCTCCCCTCTGTATCTCTTGTTCTTTCTTGGTTTCCCTGCTTCCTGTACTCCATGTCTTTCTTTGTTGATTTATGGCTTCTTTTTTTAGGGAGCAAACCCTTAGTAGCTTCTACAGAAAAGATGTGCAAAAGGCAAATTGCTAGCCACATGTTTGCACATGTCTCCATCTGCTGAGACACTCCCTGGATTTAGAATGTTCATTGAGAAGTTGTTTTTGCAAATTTCCAAGGGATGACTCCATCATTTTCTACCTTTATGCTACTAACAAGTTCAGACCATTGAGTCTTGAACTTTCTGTATGGCATATTCCATTCCCTCTTTCTAGAAGCTTAGGGAATAGCCTTGTAGGGCTCAGTTGTACTAAGTGGTGAGAATTTTGTTTTGGTCAGCAGTCCACCCATCCCACTGGACTCTGGACTTTGTCCATCTCTCTCGTTGCCTTCATTTCTGTGACGTTTTCCTGCTGGTCCCCCTGTTATAGCTGTCTCTGTGGTTCCTTTCTAGAATATTCTGTTTTATCAGTGCTGAGCCCCCTGCTCTGGTCTTCTTCATCTGGTCTGTTTACCACCTCTGTCTTGCAATCTGTCTCTGTCTCGCTATTTGCACTCCTACCCCAGACTGGTCCTTCTCTGTAGACCCTTCGAGAAGCCATGCCAAGAGTAGTCCTCATTCTTTCATTGCACGGCTTAGCATGCCACTTGTTGCCTTTGCATCTGCTAGCACTGTTATAAACCCCAGGCCTAACTTCACGCCTCCTGAAATAGTTGGTTTTGTTTATTTCCACCGATGTCAGCACAGTTCCTCCTCATACATCTCTTTTGTTGCAATAGCTCAGAAAACACATTTGGGATTTTCATGCATTCATATATTTTAAGAGCTGCAGCCTCTGTGCCATCGCCACCAAGCCCTCTGCTTACTATTTATATCAACATTCGGGAGTCATGCTTTCTCTTTTATGGAGCCCTGTCCAATTTGCAGTAGGCTTTCTTGCAGATGCTACCATTCCCTTAACTCCATTTATTTAGATTTGTTTCCCAAATAACTGGTGCTGTCCTTTGAAAAAAAAGGTGTCTGCCCTGGCCTCTACTGCTAAACCCTGTGCTGCCCTCCACAGCTTTCTACATTGCCTCTTCATTTGAGAATTCAGCTGGCTCATCTCTGACAATCCTTTCTGGTTCTGTGTGTGTCACTCATGCTTCATAATGAATCAGAGCATATGCCACAACCGTTGAAGTAATACTGAGGGAGAAACAAATGGATAAAAGCATCAGTTTGTTCCAATTCTACAAAACCCTTTACCTACTTTTGGTCTATGTAAAGCTCCCATCCATTTCCAAACAGATTTATTTCTGTTCCCAGCAGTTCTCTGTAATGCATTTACATTTACATACTTAATTTTTATTCTGGGTAACCCAAACTTTTTTTTTAATTAAGACTTTACCTAATCTCTTTTTTTAAATTGAGATCACCTGTTTCATATTATTCATAAAATTAAGAAACTGATGTTGGAATCAAGAAAGCACTTGCTAATCAATGTTGAACATGGTAGAAATTGAAAGCTCCCTCATTTTCTCAATGGACTTTCTGTGGGCTCTAGGGCTTGTGTTGCAGAGCTCTTTGGAAATACCTCCAGTGTATGGGTCTATGCACTTGGTGTCTGTTCCCTTTTCCTTATCCATTACTGTATTAGCATCTGTCTTGCAATTCACCATCCTGTATTTCTGTGAAGCTTCTTTAAAGAAATCTGGACATTTTAAGTAACAGCTTACATACTGTACACTGACATTTCTGGCCTGAATGGAAGTTTCCTTGGGACAAAAATTAAAATTACAAAGTGAGCATAGAGCTGGAAGGTGGCTCAGCAGTTGTTAAGAATGTGAACCAGAGTTCAGTTCCCAGCGTCCACATTGATTGGCTCACAGCCACTTGTACCCCTAGCACCAGGGGATTTGACACTATCTTCTGGCCTCTGAGGGCACCCACGCAAGTCAATGTGCTCAAACACACACACAGAGCTCAGACACATAAATAGAAATGAATTGAATCTTATTTGTAAGTGGGTCTCAACTTCACCCCAGTGTGCTCAGTCTCGGGTGAAAGGCCCCACCACTCTTTCTAGGACCCTCCAGCTGCTGTTCTTCCTCTGATGCAGAACATTATCATCCCACTTCCATCTTCTCTTTCTCCTGCGTTCCACTGCCTTCCACATTTCAGCAGAAGACTACAAACTGAAGGATGGAGTGACTGAAAGAGTGACAGTCAAGTGGCAGTCTAACATAGACATGTGCCTCAGGAAGGGTATTGGTCAGCTAAGTCACAGTAGTCTTCATTGCTCATGTGCTCAGGTCTCAGACTGGACTGGGTGGCCAGGACAGTTGAGTTCTTGAAGTTTGGCTTTGAAACACAAATTCAGGTTCAGTAAACTTCTTTCTATCAAAAAAGAAAAATTATAGTAACTTTGTATGGTCAGGAAAAAGAAGCCACTGGAAACTTGTGGGATTTTGATAAGGACCTTAGGAAGAAAGCCTGTATACCTCAATATTTGTCATCTTATTAGGGCTTTCTGTCAGCTACCCAGTGTATCAGTCACTCGGTCTTCAGTGCCTTTTGTTAATATACTATATGTACACATGTGTGCATAGACATATGTCACATATATGCATCAATAAATAACTGGATAGAAAAGGAATTTTTCCTCTGTATTTCCCTTTATGAAATACATACCTAATCCATCCTTTTCAGGTAGAGATGTTGTGTTTGAGACATTCTGACCTGGCGTTCTCTCTGTCTCTGTCTCCCCTGACAGTCATGCCTCAGTCATTGTCTTCAATGAAGAGGACCATTGATGCAGATAATCCAAATCCCTGGTTAATCCTCTCTGTTGGGTTAGGTCATAGGCCTACCACTGAAGGCCATGAGTCTCCTGCACCTGGGGTTCAGTCATGGCTTCCCCCAGGAACAGAGGGCTATGGTGGACACTAAGAGATAAGGCCCATGGCAGGGGGGTAATCTGCAAGGCAAATAGTCCCACGGGGATTGTTAGGAGCCCCTTGTTCAGGAAACAAAACAAGGGGCAGCAGGTCTTCCCTCCCTGAGGCTGAGAAGCTTACCCTCTTGCCCTGAGTTCAGGAACTTGGTGGTGTTCAGATGGCCATGGACAACTGAATTTTAGCCAAAGTGAATCTACCATTCACGTACAAACTATCATAAGCCAATAGTAGAGAAAAGGCATGTTCCATTGACCCACAACCACAGCAGGAGAGGGCAGGCTAAAGTCTTCAGTGTTCCTGTTCAGGGGCTGCCTCTATCCTGAGTTCCACCACAGGCAGGCTTTGGGCTTCCAGCAAGTCATGTGCAGTAGTTTCCTAATCCTCTAATTGTTTAGCACCTGATTATTTGAATTTGTGCCTAAGTGCATCATAGCCAAGAGGTACCACACAGCAAGATAGTCACTAAAAATTCTATCAGTCAACGGAGTAATTTGGAGCAGCTGTTTTCTCTCAGATTGTCAAGAATCTCGGTGAGTTTCTATAATGCTGGAAGGAACCCTAAACTTGGAAACAAAAATAATAATAACAGTTGCCCAAATGCATTTGTCAGAATAGCAGGATCTGAAATGTGCCTGAAGTAAGCTCTTGCTTGGTGTGGGTTGGTTTTCAGCTCCTACTTAATCGTCATTCCCCGCTTTGAAATGTATCCTCTTTCTGGCTTGAGAGCAGATCTTGAAACGAAGATCTGCCAATGCTTGATGAGAGGCAGTATGGGAAATATATTCACATGCATGCTGTCTTCTGCTTTTCTTTGCAAGAGAAAGCACTTATTATTCCACCATGTTTTAAGCTCATATGTCTTAAACACTACAAGAGGAGAAAATTAGCATATTTGTCTACAGGCTCCCCGAGGACAGTGTAGTATAGATAATAATATTGACTCTTTACTATGGAAATGCTGTGAATTAGATTCTGCCCCAAGCACTGTACAGACAGGAGCTCATGCAATCTTCTCTTCCTGGGTAGGTGTTATAATCAGATGAGGAAACTGGGGTGCATAGCAGTGAGGCACTTATTCCAGTGGTACCCCACCCCCAGGCCTAGAAAGTCCCCCTGCTCTCAAGTGGTGGTTGTAAAGGCCTGGGTGCCAGAGGACATGCCCACAGGGCTGGAGGAAAGGGCTCTCTGCTTTCTCCCTGGTGCTGTGGAAGTTGCTTGGATGTGTCTGTTTTGAGCCACTTACTGATCCCTCACCTAAAGCCAAATGGAAAGGCCTACAGGGGCTCTGGGAACCCCTCACTGTAACCCTCCTCCCAAACCTTGATCCCCCTGGTTTTTGCCCTTTACCACCATGTGAAGTAGAGAATGGAGCCCATCAGAACTTGACAATACATCCTTATAAGGTGCCAAGTTTCCTTCTCTCTGGCTGGCAGTTAGGGGATAAGCACCCTCCTCTTCCTCTCCATGAGCAGGGAATACCGGATGGTTTTGACTTGTACTGCAAGGAAAGACTCCACCAGCTTCTCTGTCCAGGTGGCTCCTGATCTTTCTGATATAGCTTGTTCACTTTGGAGATTTCACCAAAGCCTGTTCCTCTGTCAGGTGGGGTCATCATGATCGCTGGAGCTATTTAATACCCCGAGCAGGACCGTCAACCTGTAAAAATTGAATATCACATGGACTTTAAACACACACCCCTTATAAAATTTTTAAAGCTTGCTAGATTTTATTAGAATGTGTGAACCAGACTGAGTATATTAAATTTATGAATCCAATTGATGCTTATGTCATTAAACTCATAAAGCAGATTCTCTGAATAGCTATAATGAATAGTTCTGATTCTGTAATCACAGACTAACGTTTTCACCCTGATGAATTTTAACTGGGAGCTCTCAGACTTCTATGTAACATCAAGAAATAAATACCATGTTTCAAGTGGTGACTACTTATTTCAAGTATTTACTTCAAAACCTAGGGTAGTAAAGGTAGCTGGTAGAACAGAAGTACTGGAAAGGATAGAGTTACTCTCTAGGACTGTTAAAAGGTTTGGAAGTCACTGGCATGAAATAGAATAGGACAGTAATTTATATCTAATCATAAATTATACATAGAAACCAAAGAAACCTTCAGTCTACCTTGATTAATTTCATTCATTTCTTCTTTCCATACCTTACTACCAATCCCATTGGCTGTCTGGACCCTGGCTAGGGCAAGCCTGGGTTTTTCATCTTTCCCAAGCTAAGAGAGGTCAGGCCACTCATGTATCGGACATTGCATCCTAGCTTCTTAGGAACAGAACTCAGACAAAGCCCCAGAACATGTAAGCAGCTGCATGCAAACATTCCCTCCAGTGTATAAACTAGTTCAAGTCACAGGCTTGACCTGAATTCAAATGGAGGTAGGAAGCTACAAAAGCATGGCTTACTGGGTCAATGATAGAGCAAACTACAAGGCATTCCATTTCCCAGTCAACTTCCTGCCTGGCTAACTTTATCTCTTCTCAGAATTTGGAAACTTATAGTGAAGAAAATGGCTTCCACAACGGGTGGTCATAACAAGATGGTCATAACAACAGGTGGTCATAATAAGCTTTTGAAACAAAGACATGGTTGCCATTTCCTAGAACATGCAGTACAGAACCATGTGTAGTTAAGGTTATAGGCAGGGCACAACCCAATCCTTGAGAAACAGGTTTAATCATAAACAGGAATGAATCTAGTTTGTCTTTACTATAAGATGGCTTTCAAGCCTAAGATGGAAGCAGGTTTGTTTATCATTACCTGCCCTGTGTAGGGTACGGAGTATGCCCACCACCTCTGTGTGATCTATCCAGAAAAGTGGCAGTGTGGAGCAGGAGGGCTATATTTTGTAATATAATATAATCATAACATTAATACTACCTCTTGGCCTGCAAAGCCCAGCCTAGATGGATATTTCTGTAGGCTAGGGGAAGTTTACGTGTCAGGACTGGACATGCTATAAGGAACCCAAGAAGGGTCTCAACTGGAAATGCCATTAAAACTATTCAGCCATTCAGGATACCTTATGGTGTCTTAGATTTTAAGCTAAATATAGGTGTGTGGTCAAAGGCCATAAAAGGGCCATAAGTGGGAAAAGGAAGTCTTAAAGGAGATTTGGGATGGGCTAAAAAAAAAAAAAAAAAAAAAAAAAAAAAATTCAAAAAAGCAGGGTAACAGAATCCGTGTAACAAGAAAGCAAAAGGGGAGGTAGTTGGGGAGGAAGGTGACTAGCAGGAGGGGGTGCCAAGTTTGGGGGAGGGGATGCTGGAGCAAGGACCAACAGCAACAAAGTGAATGAAATCCCATCAAGAAACCCATTGCTTTGTACACTAATTAAGGAAAAAAATTTAAAAGATAGATGGGGTTTGGATGACAGAGCAAAGCACCCATCAGCAAGAGAGGTGTGATTCTGAGCACTCAGAGGGAGACTGTGTGTCTGTCCTACTCAGCACATGGTGCCAGGCCTGGCACGGTCCTTCATGGAGAGCAGGTGTGCAGTGACTGCTGGATGCATGCATGTGTCAGCTGGACCAAATTTTCCTCATTGCATCAGAATGCGCAGGTCATTTAGGTCAAGTTAGGAGGTGTATCCAGCATACTTGATGATCCAGTGCAGCTGAGTTGTAGAGTTTCTGAAATGCTACTGAAAAGCAGGCAGACTAATATTTGTGGGAGTTTGGAACTGGGAAGGCTTGGACAGGGGAATTTCATAGAGCCTACTGGATTGATTTATAACACAGTAAGAACCAGACCTTTCTCAGATCTGGAGATATCCTGGGGTATCTCCATCTGGACCTGGAATATCTTCAGAGCTCATCAGTCAATGACAAATTCTCTAAGTTTCTCTGCCAGGTAAATGGATCCTGTAGGTCTTACTAGACAGATACTTGTCTTGTGTTCCCACCTAATGACTTCTGGGGATGAAGAATGCCCTTGAACTCTCCTCCCTGCTAAATGTACAGTTGAAAGGCAGATGAGGCCCTATTACATTTCTAAAGAACGTTTCATTTCAATTTTAATGATTTCAATAACTTTAAATTACAGATTTATGTTAAAATTCTGTAAAAGGAAGCAAGTTCCACAACAATGAGATAGTTGAGAGAATCATCAGAATGACACAGTTCAGTGATGTTATTGCACATGAACTAAGGAGCAGGCCACAGCTACAGATGGGGGCCTTATTAAAGCAGAACCTTCTTAATAGCATAAAATGCTCATGACTTCATCCCTGCTGATTAAAATAGAGGGGAAGGAGCCAATAGATAAGAGGGCTCACACACACACACACACACACACACACACACACACACACACACACGAGAGAGAGAGAGAGAGACAGAGAGAGAGAGAGAGAGAGAGAGAGAGAGAGAGAGAGAGAGAGAGAGAGAGAGAGATTGAAAATCTTTGAAAGTCAAAGGGTATTCCAGGAACCTACTTTAACATGGTATTGAAAGTCCTAAAGACAGGCCACATTTCATCTCTGACTTCAAGACAACATGACCCTTGAAGGTCGTATGAGAATATTCTGATTGTCTCCCAGATTAGAAGCGCTAGTCATTCTGTCCTCCTTTGTGGCTGCTGACCTTGGCTAAGTCAGGGCGTCTTGATGTCAGTGTCCTCATCTCTAAGCAGAGCATGTCTTAGAGGGCCTATTGCTCAGAAACTGGGAAATGCTTCTTACAAAGCTCTGGTGACCTGAATCTAGATTCTGGGTTCTCCACACAGCCCTGCTACATATGCCAGCCTAACTCCCTCCCTCACATGGTTTGCTGAATTTAGACTTCATTCCTCCTTTCCTGTTCTCAAACCTTCCCTTCTTTCAAGATCCCAGGCCTGAAAAGGACCACCTCTAAAATAAGAAGGGGCTGTACCTGGAAATGTCCTATTAGCCCTAGAAGATTTTGCTCAGGTAGACAGCTGAGGCCCTGGGCTCTATCTGAGGTCACCCTCACATGTCATTTGAAGGTCTGGAGTCTGGTGAGAAGCCCAGCAGAGACTGCCTGGAGGCTAGATTTTACCCAGTTCTTCCAGCAGGGAAAGCCTGTGGTCAGCTGAAAAGGCATTATAGGTCAGCATGAATCTTGTCAATATACTGACCTTCATCAAGAAGGTCTGTGCATATAGCAACACATTATTTCAGAGCCATGGCTTGCAAACCATAGTCAATATACTACATCCTGGGGACAAATAAAAACTTAATAGGTTGTATGCTTGCTTATCACTGAATTTTACTGTAGAGTGTTTTGCCTTTCAGAACTATTAACTTACCTAGTAGACCATACTAGCCCTGTTGGTACAGAAGACTACTAATGTTTAGTTACGTTTTGAAGTGCCAGAGGAATTTTGAAGATAGGCCTAGATGTAGATCAAGATTTAGGGAGTGCTCCTCCCAGCCTGGGGATGTGTAGCTCGCAGCTCTGCCTCATCTGGACTGTTATTTTCAAAAGCCTCCTAGGTTCACAGTCTTCTTAGAAGAAGAGTGTCACGGGCTGATGTCTTGATCTGACAGCTAGCCAACCATGAGGAACTCAGTCATGATCCACATGGAAGATTTCTCTTGATTTCATGGCTATCTACCATCTGCCTGCATCTTGGGGACTGTTTACAGTAAACTTTATTGTGAACCATAGCAGCTGACTATGGCCACTTAAGAAAAATACACTCACCAATCCTCAGCCTTGGCAAGGGACAGAGACTAAAGACTCCGGTCCTCAAATTTCACTCACTCTTGAAAATTCTCCATGACAGTAGCCGTGCAATCTGGGGATGCCTTGCTGAATCCCCAAAGACCCTTTGGTTCTAGCACATTCTAAGGGCTGACTCCAGTAGCTTTTTGACTGTGTCAATCCAAGAATATGCATAGGAAAAATTGCCCAGCCTTCTTTCCTTAATAAAGCCAGATGAGCTGTCTTCAAAGAATGGGTGTCTCTTCAGAGCAGAGACCTGGATGCTCTCTAAAAAGGGAAGTAGAAACAGGACAGTCAGGAAAATGGTCACGGTCTTCAAAGTCACTGTGAGTGTCACCTCTGCAGAAAAGCATGAGGGGTAAAGAATGCAGGCAGCAGTCCCCACTGGAGCACCATTAAGCTTAGGAAAGGCAGTTTATGAGGCTCAAACAGCTGAGACACCCCTAGATGGCTTCACTCTTTGAAGACAAGATGGGCTCAGCAGAGGGAGCTCTGTGGGTGAGCCTAGTAGATGGGATCAACCTCTAGGCGAAGCCCTGGCTGTCTAGCTTAGGTGCCCACGGACCTCTGTGGTATTACTTAGCCTCCCTGGGTCTGCTTCTGTATTGATTATACAGACTTGACAATTGTCCCCATCTCATTAAGCTTCTATAGGAATTTAATAAACACCTTTAAGAATTCTCACAGTACTTAGAACTTTGCAAGTCTTTGATAAATGGAGCTTGGCAAGAAAGTCTTTTTTTTGCTGAGGCGTGGGATCTGCTAAACAAGAAGGCATTCAGAAACCTCATTGTTTCATGTCTGTGACAGTCATACATATACCATAATTTGTCATCTTTAAAAGCTTATGGTCCAAGACAGGCATGGTGATTCCTGTCTAGAATTCCAGCATTGGGAAGACTCATGAAGGAGAATTGTTTGAGTGTGAGACTAGCCTGGACTTCATAGTGAATTTGAAGCCAACCTTAGCTATATAATAAGACCTTCACTTAAAAAGTAAATAATAGCCCTGAAATCATATAAATTGTGTGTGTGTGTGTGTGTGTGTGTGTGTGTGTGTGTGTGTGTGTAACATATAGCCTGAGAAAGTTGTATTTATATATTTAGGAAAAAATATATAATATGCATATTATATATTAGGTATATGAAACAACAGAGAAATAGAGACCATGAATTTGAGTGAAAGTAAAGTGGGAGGTTCATGGGTTCATGGGAAAGGTTTGTGGAAGGAAATGAAATTAAGAAAATGATATAAACATTTTAATTTCATAAATAAATAACAAATAAAAACAAAGGCCCACAGTTCCTTACAGAATATTGTCTTCATTTGTTTGAGGGAATTTCTTAAGCCACATGGCAGACATACAAGGGTCTGTCACTCCCAGTCACCTCCACCAGCTTGCTGTCCTCGAATTGGCAGACTTTCCCAGACGGTAAACTGCACTGGAAACCTTTGAAGGAAGTCACTTTATGACATCAAGGTGCTATGTGTCAGTGCTGAAATACTCCTTGAGATTAGCCATCTAAATTTGATTTTCTGAAAGCATTGATAAGAAAGCTCTTATTTATGCCTAATGTTGGTTCAAGTGGCAAAAAGTGCATAGCCTAGATAGCTATGTCTGATATATTTCTTACTATTCTTAAATCCTTTCGGCCGACTTGTAAACAAGTAAATCATAGGCACTTGTCCTCTGTTGTCATGCTTTCGTCCCCCACTCTCTGCTTCTCTTACCTCTGACTTTCACAGTAGCCCTTCTTCCCCTGTCTCTCCAGATACCCCAAACTCCCTCACTCCCTACCCCCCCACCATGGTCAGTCACATAGACCCTCACTTGCTCTGGCATTCTTCCTTGTCCCCTGCATTGCAGTCTTGCTGGAGGATTTAGACTGACTTGATTTTCCATCTTGCCTCCATGGCAGGGCTGCAATGTTGCCCATCCCCACAGGTGCCATTGCTGTCCTAGGTGCCTCTGAGCCAAGACATAAACCAGGCAAGGACTCATTGTGACACCATCCCAGGCAGAAGTTGCTGGTCCTCTGTGGATCCTCACAGGACACGTGTTTTAAGTATCCTCACTTCAGTTTCATTTTACCAAATGAAGGACACAGCAGTTGGATATTGGGTCTTACAAATCCTTTTCCTGCTTTGCACTTCTGACCCTGATAAGTCACTTAAACTCCTAATGTCCTTCAGGTTTTTCAATTCTCTTTTTATGGAGTGTGCTACCCTGGGGATGCAGCCTGGTTCCTGAACTTCTTTCTCACATGCTGAGGATATCTGTGGGTCAACAGAAGAGGGGTACCTATAACAGAAGAGCTTTTTATTTCTTCCTTCAGGTGCAGATGTGGTAGAAATTATTTTGTGCTCAAGCAACAAAAATCATTCATGTAAATCTGTGTTAAGTACTGTATATACAATCATAATTATATAATCTATATAGGATACAATGAAAGTGAAGTTCATCATTGAAGCAGAACTCAGAAAGACCAAACAAGTCATTATTGTCAGTCCCCCTCTTGGTCACCTGTGAAATAAAACAGTGAAAGGTCCTGAATGCCACAACTACACACTTAGAGCAGGTTCACCGCACACGTCGAACAGTGGGACTCTTGGACAAAGGGTGCATCAAACAGTGAGAGTCAGACACAGAGAGTGTCCTGAACTGGTACGAGTCCAGACAGTGAACTGTTGCTACCCTCGGGAAGAGACTTTCAGATGATGGGGACACAGGAGGGTTGGCTGGATGGAAAGTCTTGTTGTTTATAACCAGTGCTGGACCACATAGGCATGTTCATTTGGGGGAAATTCATTAGGTCATATACTCATATGATGTGATGTTCTCCAGGCATATATTAAAACTTAAAATTAACTCTGGAAACAATTGTCAATGTTATGTCTCAGCACTTTTCATAAGCTAGACAGTGTGCCATGGTTAACTGGGGACTGCAGGTAAGAATGACAATCCCGAGACCTTGAGAAACTTTTGGAATGTTCATTCTGTTTACTTCTCGCCCTACCCACAGCCCTTAGTTTTGTCCTTCCCTGGAACTGGATCAGCCCACTTCAAACATAACCAATAAAGGCCATGCCTTGTTGTACAGCCCTGGGAACACCTTGTGGTCACGGCCAAGTCATTTCCTAGCCACATGCTGTTTCACCACAGAAGCTGTCTGTGTCAGAGAAGCCAACTGCCCCACACCCCGACTGTGCAGGGAACTATTTTGCAGAGAGAAAGCTCTGCAATGTGAAGAGGTGGCCAGATCAGATCTTTCTGTCTGGAGGTTTCATGAAGCCATGGTAATGAGTTTATTTGAAGAAGTCATTACCCTCGGCAGATTTATAGCTTTCTTGTAATGGCCATGCTGTGACAGGGAAGGTGTCTCCAGTACTTCCTCCTTTTCTTTTATTTATCTATTTAACTTTGCTTCTCACTATACACAATTTCAGGCTTTATTGGCCCTTTAAAAGGACCCTACTTTGTGAACTAATTATGACAAATGTTGATATGACATCTGTTCTTGGATTCCAGTTGCCTTGTAGTCTGTCAGAGGTCATCTGGAAAGCAAGCTTGATGTAAACATTCTGTTGTCGATGCGCTCCCCCTGGCTCATGGAGAAGGAGCTGCCCAGGTGCTCCTGAGTCTGTGCCTCAGCACGGAAGTCCCCCTCTGTCCCTGCAGGAAACTGCACGTCGGGCACAGTTCAGTGCACAGCTGGGCAAGCCCTCATCTGTCCCGTTTAAAGTCATTGCCCTGTTTTTCTTCGAGGTTTTTATTAGCAAATATTAGTTACACATGACAATGGGTTTCTTTATGATCAGAGTTATCCCCTATAATGCTCTTTTTGTTTTGGTTTGGTTTGGGTTTTTCGAGACAGGCTTTCTCTATGTAGCCCTGGCTATCCTGGAACTCACTTTATAGACCAGGCTGACCTCTAACTCACAGAGATCCACCTGCCTCTGCCTCCTAAGTGCTGGGATTAAAGACATGGGCCACCACCTTCACTCCATCTGATTCTTTTCTTCTTCCTAGCCAGTCTCTTTTCTGATTTCGTCTATCATCTATCTATCTATTTGTGAACCAATTAGTCTAATTAGACTTGCTTCCAAAAATGTGGTTGAGAGATTATTTACCAGGATATGGGTAGTTTAGTAGTGACTATGTCACTAAAGGAAATGTTTCTTTGTCTCCCAGCAACCATGAACTGTCTGTAGCTCCTCAGGGAGGGGAGAGGCCACATGAGCCCCTCCCCATTCCATGATGGAATGTTTCTGGGTCCAATCTTATTGCAGGTCTTAAGTGAATAACCACAACTGCTGAGACAAGAGTACCATGACCATGTCATGCTCAGAAGACAGTTCCCTCTACTCTGCTCCTTCCTCAAGCTCCTACTTTCTCTCTCTCTCTCTCTCTTTTTTTTTTTTTTTTTTTTTTGGTTTTTGTTTTTGTTTTTTGTTTTTTGAGACAGGGTTTCTCTGTGTAGCTTTGTGCCTTTCCTGGAACTTACTGTGTAGCCCCAGCTGACCTCGAACTCACAGAGATCCACCTGGCTCTACCTCCGGAGTGCTGGGATTAAAGGCGTGCACCACCACCACCCAGCAAGCTCTTACCTTCTTAATCCCACCACATATACAGTGTTCCCTGGGCCTGGGAGGGGATGACGTAGATAACTCAGTTAGGTTCACCAGTCACTTTATTCTCTGTGTTGTGACCAGTCATGAGTTTTTACATCTACTGCTAAAAGAAGCCTCTCAGGCTCTCCTAGTTAACTTCAACTGTCAACTTGACACAGCCCAGAGTTACCTAAGGGAGTCTCAAATGAGGGCATGCCCCAATCATTGGCCTATGGGCATGTCTGTGGGGCACCTTGGTGGTTAATTGATGTAGGAGAGCCCAGCCCATTGTGGATAGTTCCAGCTGAGCATTTTGGGCCTGGGATCTATGGGCACAAACAAAAATATTTAGAAGGCAATTTGATAGATGCGTCATGTCCATTTAGCAAAATGACTGCATTAGTTTCCTGGATAGGGCCTTCTACCTCACCAGCCATAGGCTTTTGATTAGGTTTACAGTACCAGATAGTAGTTTCCACCTATGGAGCAGGCCTCAGAGCAGGAAGTGGTTCATTACCCCATAACACTCATGGCACTACTGCACCAGTTGGTACATCTCGCCTGGCTGGTCAATAGTATACCGCATTGGGTCCACAGCTAAGTATCATTGCTGATAACTTTTCTTCTCAAGCATCCTGCGTAGCACCTTCTAGCACTGTGAGAGCTAACCAGTACAGAATCAGCCTCCGGCTTTTATTTCTCTGTGTTCTAACCTGTGATGTTTCCAGAAAGAGTCATATTGTGCACTTCTGGTGGGCAGCTTAGAGCAGTGACAATAACCTATATTGTTTGAGGGGCCTCTAGGGCCTCCTTGACCAGCAATGTGTTGGGCGATATCGCACATCTGATGCCGGGACTCTCATTTAATAACCTTATGGCATCTGGAAATAACTTTTACCTACCAATTCAGGATACCTCTGTTCACAATCTTATTTTTTTCCACACTTTTTACATATATATGATTTTTAGTATATTTCCACTACTCTCTCTTTTCTTACTCCCTCACACGCCCTCACACAATTTTATTAGACCTTCCAAGTCTCTCTCCTATACACATACTATTTAATGTATTATAAACTCATGGGGGCCAATTACATTCAAACTACCACAACCTTTTTCTGTTTAACTTTATTAGCTTAACATTATTGTCTCCACTTGTATCCATTTTTTTCTGGAGATGTCATCATTTTATTCTTCTTTACAGCTAAAAGCATTCAACTGTGTGTATATTCCTCTTTTTTTTAATCCATCCCTCTGTTGTTGGACACTGAATCTGGTTCAATAATTTAGCTCCTATGATTGGCACCATTTTAAGCACTGATGTTGAAATGTCTTGTGACATGTGGATGTGGAATCCTTTAGGTAAATACCCAGAAGTGAAATGCCTGGGTCACACAGAAGGTCTGCTGCTAGTTGGTTTTTGTTGTTGTTGTTGATTTTTTAGGACTCTTCTGGCATCCATGGCGACTGGGTTAGTTCCGTTGCCGCCAGCAGCATGTCAGGCTCCCTTTGGCCACATCCTTGCCAGCTTTCGTTCTTTGTTTTCTTAAGGTCTGCTTTCCAGCCAGGGTAAGATGGCATCTCGGTGTCATTTTGATTCACATTTCTTTGACCGTTAGCAAAGTTGAACTCGTTTTCTGTTTATTGACCTTTGGTGTTCCTCTTTTGAGATTGTATGTTCATCTCATTAGCCAATTTATTGATTGAGTTGGTTTCTTTTTTATTTGTTTTCTACATTCTTTTTATGTTTTAGACACTAAACATCAGGTGTATAACTTCCAAGGATTTTCTCCCATTCTGTAGGCTGTCTCTTCACTTGACTGTTTTTACAAGAAACATTCTAATCTCTTGGGATCCCTCCCATTGGCCAACTGTTGGCTTTATTTGTTGAGCAACTGGATTCCTCTTGAGAAAAGCCCTGTCCATTCCTATACCTTGATGTGTTTTCCCCACTTTTTTCTCTAACAATTTCAGAATTCCCAATCTGAAACTAAGGTATTTGATCCATTTGGAGAATGAGATAGAGTGATTTAATTTCATTAATTTTGTACATATGGATTCCCAGCTTTCATAGGACAGTTAGTTAAAGAGGCTGTCTTTGCTCTGTTGAAGATTCTTGGCATTTGTTATCAAAACCCAGGGCTGGGGAAATGACTTTTCCCCATCTATCAGTGGATGAAGCACTCTATGTGGGTTCAAGTGATTAGAACCCACAGAAAGCTACCTGGACCACCACGTGGCTTTAGCCTTGGCAGCTCGGGTGTTGTGTCTGCCATCTGTCCAACAAACTGATACTCCTACGGTCTCTTCGACTAGGAAAACTAAAGCCACGTTTCCTTTTGGCTTCTGACATGAGAAAAACGCCAAGGCTACCCCCTCTGCCCTTCTCACTTGGTTAGGCAGTTTCTTGCCTCCCCCTGATTTCAGCTTCAGGATCTTCTGTGGAGAGGGTTGACTGAGACCAGTAACTTAAGAATACTGAGCTAGGAAACCAAGTTTTAGTGAAAACTTCTTGTTTTTGAATCTTTGTGCTTGGTGGCCAGCCTCTTGTGTACCCCTCAATAGAAAGTCTCTGTTTCAAAGGAAGGGTATCATTCTAGGAAGGGTATGAAGATCGTGCCAAATTGGGTGACTTGAGAAACTTCTGTGGTGGTGCAAGTGTTTGTTATCTTGGTTTGGTGACAGTTTCATGTGCACAACACTGGTCAAATGATATATTTAGAGAATTGTGGGAGATCTGCTCCCACTTTTTCCCCAGGGTACTCTTGAGTAGGGAGAAGTGAGAAATATTTAGATTGAATTACAGAGGGGAGAGAGACAGAAATACTGGATAGCCTCAGGAGGGCCTGAATCCTTATCCACCAGCCCCTCCTGGATCTTCTAAAGGGCCTGTTAAAGGAATACCAAGGGGTGGAGAAAAAGACCTCCCCCTAGCACAGCCAAGTGCAGACCTTTCCTAACACCTGGTAATCACGCACGTGGTCAAGTCATCCCTTAATGCAGCTCTGCTGGGTAAAGCAAGCTCAGATCTCACTAGGAAGCTTTGTGGGCCTCCACAGAGAATGTATAGTTTGAGGTCTGGAAGTATAGTTGTTGTGGATATCGCTTTATATAAATAAAGCACTGATTGGCCAGTGACCCGGCAGGAAGTATAGGCGGGACAAGGAGAGAGGAGAATTGAGGAAGGAGGAAGGAAAGGGAGACCAGCTGGAGCCACCGCCAAGACAAGGAAGATGTAAAGTACCGGTAAGCCACGAGCCACGTGGCAAAGTATAGATTAATAGAAATGGGCTGAATATAAGAGTGAGAGCTAGACAATGATAGGCCTGAGCTAATGGCCAAGCAGTTTAAATAATGTAAGAGTCTGTGTGTTTATTTTATAAGTGGGCTCCGGAACTGGCGGGACTTGGCAGTGGGAGCTGGAGAAAAATTCTCCAGCTACAATAGTTCAGTGGGAGAGTGACTGACTGGCATGCACAAGGCTGGAGATTCCATCCTTGGCACTACAGAGAACGTGAAAAAGGAATATACAGTTTATCTCTGCATATTCAGCTTTACTTCTGTGAAGTGCCCAAAGTCAGAGGGTAGTAGTGATGGTGTATAAAGGTGACCTGAGCCCTTGCCATTAATTTTAAGCAAGTAGCTAACAGACTTATTTGGACTAAATAACTTCTTTCAAAGGACAGCTGAGTCTCCCCATTCATAAAGGTAGCTGAGCTTTCCTCTAGGAGAAACTTCAGCTGAGGCCAAATAATTCCTTATCCTAGGGCCCTAGAGCATCCCTGGCTTCTAACCCCTAGAGTATCCATCAACACACACATGAGAGTTACAGGTCTCCACACATTGCCTGTGGAGCTACCACCCCTAGGTGGGAGCCACTGCTCTAGGATTGGGCTTCTGTTTTGTTACAGTCAAGAATAACAATGCTTAATTTCTGAATTTGTGCCAGGATTGTGTATATTTTTAAATGAATGGAGACAGTTCCTTTTCTGTGTTGACAAGACTTGCCTGACCTGAATTGCAGGCGCTATTCTTGTACATCCTCTTCTTCACTAATACTTGTTTCAGGCACCCACGGCTGAGTTCACTCTCTGCATCTCAGAGCCTTGTCTCGGGCATCCTTTCTCTCTCAGTTCCATAAAAGGCAAGTGATGTTGTGATGAACACCTGCCATGGGGGAGAGAAAGGTAGAAAGCCCAGAGCATTTCACCTTTCACCTTAGGAAGAATATGTTGTTATTGGTGATGAATATGGAAGTTTTTAAATGTTCTGTAAATATTAGTACTTGGAACTGACCCTATTTATACATAGGATTCAAAGAAGATACAAATGCTAATGTTGCTCAGATGGACACACCAGCCAATGTGAAACTTGAAAGGAAAATGACATTTTAAGTAGGGTAAAGTTGCCATAGGGAACATGTCCCGTGCTAGCACCACTGGCATTCCATGTGGCCCTGTCTACAGGTGGACCTCAGGTGACATTTCTGTGGATTAGAGCCCTATAGGCCTGGATGTCACAGCCTGTCTGCACTGCATAGGCTGGCCAGGGCCAAGGTAGTCAAGGCCCTTTGGAGCATTCTGTCCTTGGTTTTGTTTATGAAATAAATGTATGTGTAGATCATTGGTACATTGGACATTTTCTCTCCCCTCCTTGACTCTAGCACTGTCTTGACCATGCTCTTCACTCTTGTCTTGTCCCAGAAATACCTCAGGGAGTTTTTCAGTGTGATGCTCCAGTCTGCGACATCTCCCCTTCACATCAACAAAGTGGGGCTGACCCTGTCGAAGCACACCATTTGTGAGTTCTCGCCGTTCTTCAAGAAAGGAGTCTTTGACTACAGCAGCCATGGAACAGGATAGATCTGAGGTGACAAGGAACCACCAACACAGTGCCTTCTCATCCAAGTGTCTCCACTACAGGCGGACCCCGCACCAGGATCCCAGCTGCCTCCTCCTGTTGGGGCAGCATGCAGCAGCCAACCCAGACCACCTAACACACCATATCTAGTGCCTGAGTTTGGGAGTGGGCTGCTTTGCCTGCCAAGGGCGACCCTGACCGGCAGTTGTTACTGTACCTTTGCACTTGAACGTGGCCTTCCCCATAGTGCTTCCTTCTCATTGTGCAGCAAGTCAGTCCCCTGTGGCAAGATGGATGTGTGGCTTGCTTATCTTGGGGCTCCCAGAGCCAAGTCAACTTGGGACCTCTCAGAGTGGGTGGCTTACCAGACCACCTTAAATGACTTCCATCTGGTTTCCTCTTTCACCAAAATATGCTTGTTTTTTATACTCCTTCCATGTGGCTGGCTATATTTCAAAGATGTTTTAAGTTATGTTGTATTGTTTTGCTCATTTTGATTGGGACTTAATATACTAAAACACTGAAGTTTACACCAAATGTCCTGTTCTGCAAAAAGGATCTGTAGGCCAATCATGAAAAGAGTCTTCCATGCCTGACAAATTGGATGTAGACAACATCACTTAAAACTTGCAGAAACCCCTACAAATAAGACATTGCTTAAGCCTTCAGTATTTGAGGGCATTTTCCCAAACCTCAATGGCTGTTGTCCATTCTTGAGCTTTTTCTCCATAAAACAAGTACAAAGCTGGATGCAATCTTTCAACTATCCTTTTGTTCATGTTTTAGTACAGAATCTTCAGGATCATTATCTAAAAAAAGAGAATTTGCAGTAGTTTATTAATAATCCCTCAATTACTCAGGACATAATGTAGCATTGCACATCTGTGTACAGTGAAACTGCTTCGTTTATCAAAAGAAAATTGTGAGTAGGAAAAATACGTGGTATATATTGAAATGTACATAATCCTACCTATAGATTTATATGTATACGCTCCTGTAAAATAGTTCAATATCAGGCTGTATAATCATCCACACCAAATTTATTAAAGGTGTTTGCTTTTTCAACTGTTAAATTGAGCTGCTATCAATATTAAATGAAGTCATGAACTCTACCCTGTAGCTCAGTTTATTTTAAGTTTGTAATATGATCATTCCTACTGGTCCGTTTAACAATTGATCTGATGTGCTTAGGAAGATGCATAATGTATAATTTGGCACTTCTGTTGCAGAAAATGCAGTCACAGTAATGATTGAAGTCACAAATGAATGGCTAACAGCACATGTTTGCATTCAGTCTTCTAGAACATACCTGCCCAGCAGAACTCTCCAACCTTCAAAGTATGTTTAAAGATGCAGCTATTCCTATAAGGAGGAAACTAATATTCTCTTAATGAAATATCATAGCTTAACATAAAAAATTAAAATGGACTATTTATTTAATTGCCACAGGAGGACCTGCTTCTCTCTCCAGTCATGACTACAGGCCTAGGTTTCATAGCAGTTGAATTTAAGACTAAGGACTAAAGGCTAAAAACTGGGAGATGAGAATTAGCAACAGGTAATTTATTTAAAAGAAATCCACCTGCTGAAGCCTCATTTGCTTGAGTAAATTTTTTTTTTAACTGACCAGATAATCTATCTCTTGCCCTTTGGGACCTATATTAAAAGCTAGGCTCATGGCAAGTATTTTGTTAAAAATTATACATGATATTTGGCAAAAATAAATAGTGTGTCCATGAGAAGTAGTCATAAGACGATCCTCCTCTTATAGTCTTCATGATAGTGGTTGGAGCCTCAGCACTAGCTCTGGCTAAAGCCAGCAAAGGCCTAGAGGAGTCGCTCTATCTCCCCAGACCTTGGTCCCTACCTGCAAACAAAGCAATTCTCTGAGATGATTCTAGCTTCCATTTGGACCTATGGTTAGCAGGGGATGAATTAGTCCAGTTGGTCCAGCTGTAGTTGTTTGTATGTGTAACAACTCCATGGTTCCCATCTGACATAGAGGCTGCTGAATCTGAATTAAACATGAGGGGATGTTGGAAAGCAAGTGAAGAATTATATCTAAACAAATCATGGAGTATAATGGGTCTTTCTATCAGTAGCTCTCTAATAATGACGTGGAGACTTTCTATTAATTAAGAAAGTTTGGCTTTAGTATGCTTGCTCTCAACTAGCTCTTAAAACAAACCAACTAGTTAACTTTAATCTATGTTCTGCCACATAGCTTGTTACCTCTCCTCAGTACCATATGTCCGACTTAATCTATGTCTGACTAGCAAATCTCCCATGCCTCAGATTCTTTCCCAGAGTTCCTGTCTCTCCCTGGAAGTCCCACCTATCCTCTCCTGCCTAGCTGTTGGCCATTCAGCTTTTTATTAGACCAATTAGACGCTGTCTTAGGCAAGTGATGAATGACAGAGACACATCTTCACACAGTGTACAAAAAGCTTATCCCAAGAGTGGAGTTCCTCTCTGAGATAAAGATAAGACAGATAATGGGTCTAGGCTGACAAAATGGAAGCCTCAATGATTTGGAGTAATTTCAAGAAATAAAAGAAAATTAACAAGTATGTATTGTATTACTATATTGCAGGGCATCCCAAATACTAACTGTCCACTTTAACAATTCAGACTGAGAAATCATCCTCTTATACTTTGTTGTCACTTGGACAAATCTGGGGAACTTAAGTAGAATTCCTTTTTAAAGTAGGTGGCATGCCTTCCTAGATATTGTTTATAAAATAAATGCTTATCAATCTTATTTAAAATCACGATATAATAACCTTTGGTCCAGTTCCCACACAGACCTGGCTGTCTCTGAATTAGGTTCAAATTCAGCCTTGTGGTTAATTTAGACAAGATGATAGGGAGAGTATGAGTCATGTTAACTCAATAATGACTGACAACCTACAAGATTCTCTGCTCATGATATAGAGATGCTTGAACATGCTATAGAGATACATGAACAAGATTCCCATTCCCAAGGTCCTTTCAGATTTAAATTTTTGTGCAGATTTACATCTTCAGCAGAAATTTATGTTTTGATGTAAATAAGAGTTAGTTGTGCTCAGTCTGGCTTCTGATCAGCCTACATAGGCTCCAGACATGACATTCACCATCTAGCCAGAAGTTTGCACAGATTAGCACATGGATGAACCCAGAGGATGTCTACTCCACAGAGCTACTGTGGAGCTATAACTCCCAGCCTCAGGTCAAGGCATGTTAGTTGGTATTCTGGGTTTAACTTTATGGGATATTAGTGTGGGTTTTGCATTGCATGAACATACTATGCCAATAATAGACGTTTATGTCCTTCTACAATGTTAGAATTTACTGAATAACAATGGCTCCACAAGGTTAATGGTTTCAAAGAATAGTTTGTCATATAATCCTGCCCTGCTTTGGTTGCCTGACTGAGGCAAGCAAGTTCTTTTATTCCAATCTGAATTACTAATATTAATCCACACAGCACATAGTAAACATATCTACATCTCGATGCATATATACAGAATGAATGCAAGTTAACGAGGCTGTTGCAGAGCTCAAGTGGCTTCAGAAGTGGGCTAAGTCTATACTGACACAGAACCAGACCAGGGCCCAGAGGGAGCTGCTGCTGGAGTTAGAGTTTGGGAATGAAGCTGCAGACTTTGGCTTTGAGATGGAAGTCCAGACTGGGTCTGCAGCCAGGAATGGGTCAGAAGCAGGTCCAGGTGGGATAATAGGTAGATGGGCAGGCAGTCATGTGGGCCACATCAACAGCAGGAGACAGAGCCAAGCTAAAGCTCGGACATGTGGGAGAGTCTTCTGCTTGTCAGTCTTGGAGGCACACTTAGCAAGTGTCAGATGATAGTTTGTCATGGGCCATGCCTTGGCAGTGTTAGCTCTCCAACACTTCATGGGGTTCACCATCCCTTCATCTGTCCTGTGTACCTAATAAGCTGTGGAACCTGGTTTCTGTGGTTCACCCATGTGGCCCTACACTCTCTGTTCTCCCAACAAACTAGGATGGTGGCTCCCTTTCTACTCTGAGGAGTAAGTCATTTATCAGTCTGTGCTGTGGGTGTGCCTGGTGGATGATGCAGTTTCTGAATCTACCCAGTGACTGTAATCATCCTTCTTCCTCAAAATGGAGTCAAACAATGGCTGTCAAAATGGAGTCTCCTAGCATGTGAAGTAATCGCAGTACTCAGGAGGCACAGGTAGGTGGATTTCTATGAATTCAAAGCCACCTTTCTACATATCAAGTTTCAAGCCAGCCAAGTCTACATGGGGAGAACTTGTCTTAAGAAATCAAGAAGTCTCCTAGAGCAACAAACTGCCGAAAACTCCACTGTTTTGTCCAGAATGGAGTAACTGAGGATAAAACACAGCGTGACCATAACACACACTTTCCCCACTGCTAGAAAGGCAAGTTCTTTCCCATCCATATGGGAGGATGTGTTTATAGAGAGATGGGCCAGCTCTCTCTCTCTCTCTCTCTCTCGCCAAGCATCAAAGTAGGATAGTGTGCCATGTACAAAGTGGGAAACGTAGAAGAAAATGCAGATGGCCCCACAGAACTTCTGTGTGATGCTGTGTGTTTCCATGAAGGTGGGTCACCAGGAAGCCTGTCTCCAGAAGGGAAGCCTGGAGGAATAGCACATACAGGAAGCCTGAACTTAAGCCAACCCAGCTGCTTGAAAGCAGTAACTTGGCCGAAAGTGTCACACATCCGTGTGCAGCTGACGATCATAGGCATGCGTGTCTTCCCAGCTGAGCTCACAGTTGTGCCTGGGAACAGCTCAGGAAAGAACTGCCTGAGGCTATGCTATTCCTGAGAACCCTGCCTTCCTTCCCAGTCTTGTTGCAGGAAGGGAAGAAGGGAGGAAGGAAGGAAAAGAGGGAGGAGGGAGAGTGAGGAGGGAGACTGCAGCTGTTCCTTCAAAGCTGCCAGGACTATCTTCAGAGGAAATAATCACGGCGAATAATAACAGTTTGTGAAATTAAGTTTGTTGTTGGTTCATTTGCACTTGGGTTGCTGTCTAAACTCTTACCAGCTCTTCTCCAAAAAACATAAGCCAGAAGCCGTGTGAAGGGGGAGGGGGGACTGTCTTATGCAACTTCTTCAGTGTGTGTTTTAAACTTGTTTTCAATGGATAGAAAAAGAAATGTCAGCATAGGATGCAAGCCTTCAGGTGCAAAGTAATTCACATCCTGAACGCTAGTCCTTTTCAGGTAGAGAGGAAAGGTCGTATTTAGATTTAGAGAATGTTTCCTTTGCCTTCCAACACTAGTCTGGGGTGAACATAGAGATGTGGTTTTTCTGTGGAAGAACTCTTGGTCAAAGAGCACAGTGCTCCCTTGAAAGTAGGGGGCATCAGTGTACCTGAGGGACACCTTTTCTGAAGAGCTTGCTACTACAAGTATTGCCCACGTGTGCATCTCTGACCAGAAACACAGATGCCACTAAAGCATTTCCCTACTGTCTCCCTCAAGCCAGGTCCTCAGTGTGGCATTCTTCTCCTCAGCCTCCCATGAGCCACTCCTTACCCATTGGAATGGGAGAGAGTCTTTCACAGGAAACAAGTATAGCAAACAGCCATGCTGGATTGTGGTAGTTGAAAGCTGTGTTCTGTTGTTTACATTGCACTTTGGTTAATAGTTTCTAAGGTGTTTCCTATTTGAAGTCTCCTATGTAAATCCATGCAATGGCCACCTCCCCAGTACTCTCCTGGAAGGGGAGGGAAGGGTCAGAACAAATTAGAGCACTAATGTGGTTCCACTGGCCACATGCTTAGTGTCAAGGACCACACTGAACTGGAACATGGGACAGAGAATGAGAGAAAGAGCCAATTATTTCCTCTTCCATCCTGGTTCCAGAGTCAAATTCTGGTCATTGGAAATTGATTCGCCCCTTCTGTTGCAGGTTCCAGGGATAAAACTTAGGTCATCTGGCTTATCTGGCAAAAAGCTTTTGCCAGCTGAGCTATCGTATTGCCCCTAAACTGTTATCCTTGGTGCGAGCAGAAAGGGTTGTTATTGGTCCCCACCAATGAAAGCATTGCCATTAAGTGACAGACCTCACTGCCAATGGCTGCACTGGTGATAGATTATGGATGTGGATATATGGTGAGGCATTCTCCGAACTCCTTTAACAACCACAGATCATAGTCTTCGTAGCCTTGTACACAGCTGGTAATAAGAGGGCAAGCCTTGTGGAGCCTTGGCTACAATCTAGATCCAGGCTCCAATTATGGGCCCAGCAGAGTACTGAGTGACTGAGAAATGGGCCCCAATAGATACTATTGTGAAAGGCCATGCGCAGGCGCAGGATACACGTCTGTGGGCTGTACTCTGCATGCAGTTACAGTCACCATCTCTGAAATAAAATGCTCTGTGTTTTACTAAAGATTAAACAGCTCAAAGGGGACTCCAAGTGACAGAGCTAATTGGGACTTGAGTCTTGTGTTATCTCCAGGCCCCCTGCTACTGTCTAGATTAGAGGAAAATTCTGCGTACGTCGGTCCTGGGGAGGCAGGATATAGAAGTCACACCAGTTATTTTCATGAAAGGAATTGTAAATGATCACAGTTAGCTGAAAAGAAAGAAGATGAAGACCTCAACTGTGTCACAGAGGTGGCAACGATAGTGAGCAGCTGCTATCCCTAGAGTCAGAGAAATGTGTGGGGAAAAGACTGGAATGACAAGACTTAGAATCGAGGAGATAAAGCCCCACTGTGCTGAATCCGACCACCACAGAGGAGGGGCATGTGGACAACTGTCCTCCATACCAAGCAGCTGCCTTCTTGGGGCATTCAGCTTTGCCCATGTGAGATCATCCCAGACAGGCTTGCTGACAGTATACAACTCTCATACTCCTCTCCTTCCCACTCCCAAAGTATTCACTGCTCCCTACCAACCGGTAACCCCACATGGCCTGGGGAAAGAGTGAGTGAGTGTGTGTGTGTGTGTGTGTGTGTGTGTGTGTGTGTGTGTATTTGTGTGTGTGTGTGTTCATCTATGCAGCTATGGGGGAAGCCCTCCTTCCTATTTCTGCTGTGTAAGGCTTTCCAGGTTGGGTAGAGTGGCCACACCCCTGTAAGTAACCGCTTACTTATGCTCTGTAAGGAAGCCCAATAAATAACTCATTGGTTCCCCAGAATGAACTGTGGTGGGTTGTGCCTCAGTTTGTCATTGAGACCTTAGAAGGAAGGGTAGATGTTGCTTACGTCTCCCTCTGGGAAGGAACTTTAGCAACAAGAGAATGTGGGGAATGGAGTATTGCTGCTACCTTCTGAACTGGAAAAGGATAGCTACTGTAAAGCCACCTTCTGGACCCTGGAGGGGCTGCTGCATCTCTAATGGTGAGGGTAAAATGCAGTTTGGTGATAAATGGAAACTAGTGCACTGGATCCAGATGCTGCCCCTTGCAAGTACTGCTATCACCACCAGGGGGAAGAAGTGAGTAGAGGTGATGCTGACAGGAACAGGAAGTCTCTGGGAAAAGGAAGTAGACAGGAAGTGTTGCTGGGACACTGGGGATAGACAAGAGAAGCAAATTCTCTCTTCTCTGTGCCCTCTAGGTCTCCCCTTAGTATCCTGACTTGGCAAAGCTTCACTGGGAGCAGCTGGCGAAGCTGAATTAAGGTTTGCATGTGCCAGCCCCACAATCCCAGAGCAGAACAGAGAAGGGTGGAGTTCGAATCTGGAAGGGAGTTTTACTGATAGATGTGCTGAGCTTCCACTTCACCTGCAGCCAGGACCTAACTTTCACCAGCTGTCAGTCAAGTGTTCAGAAGCCATACAATATAAACCAGCACTATGTATCATAGTTACTCTCCATTAAACTGCTAGGCCACAGTACTATACCCTGGGCTGGTGGGGCGCCGGGGTGGGGAGATTAGTTTACATGACTCTGGCCTCTGGACACTTGACTCTACAGAGGTAATTATGTGTCTCAAACTTCTGTTAAGAGCCTCAAAAGAATAGATACTCTCCAGAAGAAGCAACCATGTGTTGCTCAAATTTCTAAAGGTCTTAATAAAAAAAAGCTTGGACCCAGATATTAGGGTAAATGCTGAAAGATCAGAGAGACAAAGGAACAAACCACAGTCACCACCTCTTACCCACTCCTCAGCCTGAAAAGGCCTCTAGCTGAAAGAGATGCTTCTGCTGAAAAGCCTTTAGTTCCTATCTCCTCACGTCTTATATACCTTTCTCTGCCCAGCCATTAAAGGCGTGTGTGCTTCCCAAGTATTGGGATTAAAGGTGTGTGCCACCACTGCCTAGTTCTGTTTCTCTCCTAGACTGAGTCAATCTCATGTAGTCCAGGGTGGCTTTGAACTCGCAGAGATCCAGAGGGATCTCCCAAGTGCTAGGATTAAAGGTGTTTGCTACCACTGCCTGGCCTCTGTGTTTAATCTAGTGGCTTGTTCTGTTCTGTGATCTTCAGGCAAAGTTTATTAAGGCACACAATATATCACCACAGCCATGGCCTGAGCTGCAAGTGCACATCATCTGCCTCACCAGACTTCACCATGGGTTAGTTATCCTGAAATGGTAAGAAACTCACAACCACCTCTAACGTGCACACACACACACACACACACACACACACACACACACACACACACACACTGTTTTTTTTAAGGAAGGAAGAGAAAAGGAACCAAAATTCCTGAGGCAAAATGATAGTTGGATTTTTCTCTATTCTTCCCTCAATGACCAAGAAAGTTGCTTGATGACTCATAAAATGGATGGGGGGGGGGGTTGTGCTCCAATTCTTCAGCCACGTGGGGCAGACTAGCATTTTAGATATGCCCCAGGGACATGAGATGAAGATATTTCTAGAGCATCTGTCAGGGGAGTAAGCTTTATGGGCTGAGATTTGGAGACAAGTATTACTATGCTGTTAGTTGATGAAGTCATTTTTTGTGTTCTTTTTGAGGCTAGCAGAGTACCCCTATTACTCTGTACTGGGTCACTGCTAATTCTCATGGACTGTCTATCTAAGGTGGACAGCTTCTGCTCTTCTGCTCAAGTGACTTGAAGTGCAACTAACTGGAGAAATTACTTTTCTGCTCATTCTCATGAGAAGCATGCTCAGCCATAACATCCCTGGCACTGAGCCATGACACTGACCTTAAATGTCCTTAAATGGCTGTTTGGAACCTCAAAACCCAAGAAGAGCTATTTTCCCCAAACCATTAAGGCCTCATGAGCATGCACAAGAGGATAAGAGGTGCAGCCTTTTTTGCTATTGTAGGTGTTGACTCCGTCAGCTTTTTGAGACGGGGTCTCTCTTTACCATGTAGCTCTGGCTGACCTAGAACTCATTCTGCAGGCCAGGCTGATCTGAAACTTGGGCTGAGTCTCCTGCCCTTGCCTCTCAAGTAAATGGAGTATAGGTGTGCACTTCCGTGCATAAGCCTGGAGTGCAGTCTTGAACTTATTTTCCCAGTCCCTAGGTGTCTGGGAGCCACTCAAGAGAGAATATGGTGCTGCGTATAACTGGCCTGGGGAAAGATCAAAACCAAGGATGAAAGGATGCCACCTTCCCAGGATCACAAAGTTGAAGCATCATATAGCAAACAGTCATTTAATACTGGCTTTTACATCTCACCCGCCCCTGTCCAGCCACAGTGTCTGGGCTTACGTTTGTCTGTCTTCCTCTTCAAATGGATGTTATCAAGGCGGCTCAAAGAAATTCATTCATTTTCATTAAATTTCCTGGCAGAAGTGAAAAAAGATCTGCTGTAAGAAACACTGCCTACAAGGTATCACATTTCCAGTAAGAAGAGTCCAAGGAAAGCCTAATCTGCTTGCCTCTAGTCTACAAAGAAGATGTGTCATAATCTGATGCAGATGTGAATCCTTTAAATGTAGAAAAAAATCGCAAAAATGCATTATACAGAACTTGGTCAAACAATAAATTAATGATGATGAGTAAATCTAATTATTGTAAAATGCGGCTAATATAACAGTCGTGAAAAGGCAAGCCCCTAGGGACAGAAATTAATTCAAAGGTTTCCAGAAGTTTGGGGTGAGGTTGGGAAGAGGGTGTCCATAAAGGGGCAGTAGGAGGGAAAGCTGAGGGAAAGAGGTGACTACTCTAGTTCTTAATTATGAGGTGCTGGCAACAACCATATGTGTTTGTCTAAATGCATGGAACAGTGCACTGGGAAAAGGAAATTGTTCTGTGAATTCATTTTACACATGTACACACACAAACACACGTGCACGCAGGAACACATGCGCACACACATGTAACTTAATTTAATCATGTTGACTAATTTGATTCTTGCTTCTTTCCTTTGTACCAGATGCTAAACATAGCCCTGTGAGAGAAAAGCTAGACAAAACTCATCTCCACAAACCAGGTTATGAGCTTAGACCCAGGATGAGGACAAGAGTTAATTCTCACCTCAGTCTCCTCCCTCCTGCTAGTGAGCCTACCAAACGCAGGGACCATTCCATTCATCATGCAGCATATAGTAGGTGCTCAAGAAATGTAGGAGAATAGATGGCCGGAATGGCAGCTCACCCGTCCACATCAGCCCTGGAGCTTTCTTCCCCTCACCTCATTCTCATCTTCATCTCTCCTGCCGACTCCCTTCCTGCTCTCTCCATTATCCCAACCCCGTTTCTAACGTGTTTCATCTCATGACTCTCAGAGACAGAGGGAATGCACAAGGGTTTCTTTTAGCCTTGCGTGTGCCTAGGAAGGATGTAGGATATTGTAATTCACCTGAAGCCACAAGGAAAAAGTCACCAGAAAGGTGACGGGGAGGGAGGGGCTCACTGTGTGTTCTAAGCACCAGGAGTAAGAGCCAGGGAGGTGATCCAGGTGTGCTGGGCTCATCAGGGACCAATGTGCGGGCTGCATGGTGGGGAGGGAAAAACAGAAGCTTCAATGGCCAAGTTAGGTAAGCCTGGGGTTAAAGGTTAGACCCAACCCTGGACTCAGGGAAAGATCTTGACATGTAACAACTGTCTGGTCATCTCCATTCCCTTGGCTGACTCCTTCTGATTGGGTGAGTTCATGAAAGACAAAGCTACATTTTTTTTTCTTGTCTACTTTGGCTCTGCTGGGGCAAGGCCAGCAGGGTCACTGGTTATTCAGTGAAATTAATGGGTGTATTTCAGGGTGGCAGGAGAGGCATAGTGATGTTTGATTTAGTATTCTAGAATGATCCTTCAAGCTGCTGCTCAGAAACAGACTAGAGGAGGCAGAAAGGAAGAAGGAAGGAAAGGCAGGGTGGAGCGCGTGCCCAGGATTCTCAGGTGTGCAGTTCAGTGGCAGAAAGCAAGAACAGGCATCCACAGGGGACACCCCGCAAGGTTCCATGGTCAGAGAGTAAAGAGGGAGGAAAGTGTGCTGCCTTCTAACAGTGAGCGGTCTAAAGCCTACCTAAGGAGTGCTGAGGAGGAAAGGGAAAGTCAGAGACTGTGACCTACCTTCCCAGCTGCAGCCTGAGCACCTGAAGAAACCACTCCAGTCCCCAGGAAGGGGGCCACTGCTAAACTCCTAAATGCATTGCCTTGTCTTGCTGCAGCAAAAGACCAGACCTGAGACCCCCAGACATTCCAGATGCTGGTGTGTGTGTGTGTGTGTGTGTGTGTGTGTGTGTGTGTGTGTGTGCGCGCGCAGGACATGGAAGAAGAGAGCCAGTTGGGTTTCTAGGAAGTCTGGAAACTGGAAACTGGAAACCACAGCCAGATGGGCCCAGCCTGGGGGATGGTCATGGCACATTGGAGCGTGAAATCAGACTTTGGAGGGAGATGAGGGTATGGCTTGGCAGAGAATCAGGCAGGGATTCTCAGCCAGACACTTATGTGTGATGGGATGGCCTAGGTTTACTAACGGTGAAACAGATGCAGGGTAAAGCAAGCACAGGGATGCTTCAGTATAGTTTCTCAGTGGATGCCTTCAACTCCTGACCGTCAGCAGCCCTGACAGGTGACTCACAGAGTCGATTTTCAAATGGAGGCCTATCAGGCCTTCTCCCACCCCCTCTTCATCTCCTCAGGAGGCTTACAGTTAGTTTTCTGCCCATCCCAATGTTCCTCTTTCCTTGTTATTCATTCTCTCTACTATTCCACTTAGAACACAGACCTATGGACTCTCTTGAGTACAGAATTCATTAAGGCATCCTGGCCACTGGAGAGATTTCATGGACTAATACAGTGCCCAGAGAGGTCAGAGTTGGAATCCTAAAGTTTTATTGTTAGGGTTTATATTCTTGTGTCAGAGAAGCCCTAGACACACACACACACACACACACACACACACACACACAGAGACAGACACACATGGACAGATACACTTCACGAGGAATTGACATAGGTGTTGTAGCTAAGAGAACTTTAACTCCATCAGATAGCATTAAAGAACAGCTTCAGATGGGTAAGCCAAAGTTGTCACCCAGAGGGGAAATGCTCCCTCCTCCCCTCTCTACCAAGCTTTCCCTCTTACCACCAACTTTTACTTCATCCCTCCTATGAAAGTCTTTCAATAACTTTCCTCAAGCCTGTTCGGATTCTTATAATGTCCTTCACTTAGAACTATTTGAAATGTTCTCACAGCATCAACCTAGGCTAGGTTAATACTGAGTTGAGTTGCTGAGGCCTGGTCTCACCACATCACTGAAGCCTGAATCCCACTTCTGAGTTTCCAGGCCTCTTGCTCTTGCAGTAAACATGAGGAGGGGTCTGCTTCTACAAAGGCCAGTGAACTGTATCCTGAGTTGCTGGCCTGGGTTTGGGCCCTAGAGAGGAGAGGTGGTTCAAGTTCAGTTCCATGAGCATGGACAGAAGTGGAAGCTTGTGATTCTAGGGACTGGGGCACAGACCAGCTCTTGATCCCCACCGGATGATAAAAATCTCTGATGATGTCAACTCTGCAGAGACAAGCCTGCTTCCTTCCTGAACATCCCCCTGTCTGAACCATAAAAATAGCTAATGTTATTGGAAGAGTGTTTGACCCCATAAATGTAGCCCACAGTGATCTGAGTCACCCAGAAACAGACTAGAGGAGACAGAAAGGAAGAAGGAAGGAAAGGCAGGGTAGAGCAGATGACAAGATTCTCAGGTGTGCAGTTCAGTGGCAGAAAGCAAGAATAGGCAGCCACAGGGGACACCCCGCAAGGTTCCACGGTCAGAGTCTGGTGCGATTCCAAGGCAAAGGGGGAGGAAAATGTGCTGCCTTCAAACAGTGAGTGGTCTAAAGCCTACCTAAGGGGTGCTGAGGAGGAAAGGGAAAGTCAAAAGCTGTGTGACCTACCTTTTTCTGGAGCAAACCTTTTGAATTAAAGCTTTCTCCTCACAACAGAGGTGAGATGTGTTCCATCAGAGTGCAGCCTTGGAATAACGGGTGATTCCCATTTTGCCAACTTAGAAACTTGAGCCACAATTCTGACCATGGTGAAAATTCTGTTCCCAGAATTTCCATGATGACTGGATCTGTTATTTTAGTAGCCATTTCTACATTCAAGAGCAAACCAGAAACATGTTTTCTCTACAGGCCAGGGAACTGCCTCCTGAGGTGCTGATCTGAAGGGGAGCTGGTGGCATAGCTGTGTTCCTGACACGTTTCTCTACATAATGGGTGTCTGTGTTCCTCACAGATAGTCAAAAATATGGGATCTGCAATTGATGATAAGATCAATGTGTTAATGTACATTGCCTAAAATTACTGAATAAATCTCTATTTCCAACTAGAGTACACATTAAATTTCTTCTTTCCCTTAAGTCTGGTGACAAATTGCTTATGAAAATGCCATGTGCCAGTTTTTAAAATAATTGAGTCATCTCTGATACACAAAACGTAAAACGTAAGTGGATAAAATCCATTTTTTGCTTGAATATAGAACTTCAATTTTATACTGTTTCTATGAAATTGAGTGGATTAGAAGTAAGGGATTCCTAAAAGATGAGAGATCTTTGGGCAAATTTAAGGATCCACTTTCAATATTGCTCATTTCCCCAAGCTAACAAGGAGAAAATAAAAACTTTTGGACATAGAGATGGATGTCAAAGGTCCTGGGGGAGGAAGGGGACTCGCTCCATGGATGGTTTAGGAAGAGACACTGTCTTCAGAAGCCTGCTAGGTTTACCACGGTCAAATACATAAAGCATATCTCTTTTTTATTTACATAGTATCTTATGATAGATTTTTTTTATGTTATTTTTTGAGGTTTATTGTATGTGTATGTATGTTTTTCCTGTATATATGTCTGCATACTACATGTGTGAAGTTTCTGCAGAGGCCATCAGATCCCCTCACACTGGAGGCACAGGCTTGTTTGCTGCTCATGGGTGCTGGGAATCGAACTCAGATCCTCTGGAAGGGCAGTCACTAACTGCTGAGCCATCTCTCCAGCTCCATGAGATCTTTATATACTTGTAGTAATGAAACAATATTTTTTTGTCTAAAATATTTCCCAAATCATGGGATCATAGACTCTTTTGTTTATTAAGTTCTTAGAGAGGGGAATGGAAATGGTTGTTGGTAGAAACAAGACCTACTATACTTCACAGAATGTAGCTCTTAAGAACTATAGAGAGGGGGAGGAAGAAAACAGGGAAGGAATGAAAGAAGAAATGATGATGGAAATGAAGAAATAAATTCTAACTCATGACTCCACTCCCAAGGATACTCTGAATCAAACCTTGACTCCCCTCCTTTTTAAAGGTTGAAGCTGTCATCTCAGAGGAAAAGCTGGACTAGAATTGACATAGCTCATCCATACTTGTCATCTCCCTCTATCGGTGCAAAATCCCTATATTTTACTGTAGAAATATCCTGTTAGAAGATAATGAGGTCTCTCTCTAAATGGTGGTTAGCTGTCACATAATCCAGGTCACTACATCATGGTACAATTTTCAAAATCAGAAACATTCTGAAGTCACCTGGGTCAAAGTGGTATTAAGGAAGGATCAGGAATTTACTTTACTTCAGGATCTCATACTCTTCCTCAATACTGTATCTCATCTTATACAATATTGCTGCTCATACTCTTCAGGTTGATTTCCTCATCTATGCAAGAATAAAAAAGGGAGAGTGGCTCTTGAGGGAGAGTGGCTCTTGAGTGGCTCTGTGGTTTATTATAATGCACAGGATACATCCAGAACACTTTTGGACATAACATATGTGCCCCATGCATCCTCTGTTCTCTTCCTACCTTCTGCTGCCTTGCAAGTGAACCCACGGGTTCACTTGGTCAGCATCTATGCCTAGCAGTCCCTGAACTCTCTGTGACCCCAGGTGTAGACGGCTGTGAGGTAAGACAAAAACTACAAGTGAGTCTCTTTGTTTCTCCCCTGCAGAAACCTAACACAGTCAACACACAAGTCAATTCTGCCATGATATGCTCTCCTGGGCTTGTTTTGGTTTGCTTCGTACAGCTTTAAAGACTTCCTCCTTGTAAAACATACCATTTTAAATTAAAGGATGAAAAATTCAGAGGAAGCTCTCCCAACAGTTGAGAGCACCCTCAGTTGATAGCCACTATATTTGACATAAACAGTCACTTCAAGAACTATTTATTGCCTACAACTAGTGGAGGTCATACAAATGTTATGTATCTCAGTCTCCAATGATAGGTCATAGAGTTGAAAAATCTTATGAATAGGCCAAGTATAGCTTGATTGCTGCTTAAAAACTCAGTCTGGCTTATAGTGTGGTTTAATGGCACTGAACTATTTGGGAGAAAGGAATGACAAAGACAACCCCTCAATCACATGGTCTGTTTGAATCTTGTGTTGCATCCTTCTTGAGGGTTAGGGACAGAAGAAATAGCAGGAACACAGGAGGAGTCACGGAAGCACATAATTTCATAAAAAGAGTTATTTGTGTTAGTGGTATAATGGTGAACATAGATGCCTTTCAAGAATCATTAGCTCTTGCTCGTATTAAAAATCGGAGCTTTTAGAGAGAAATCCTTAGGTGACAAGCTGCTTTGAGCTTCCTTGGAACCACAGAGGAGCTGGAGTTCAGATGCTGAGAAGTTGAACAAGAGGATGCTAGAGTCAAGAGTAAGGGTGGGGCTTGAGCTCCCAAAGCTTTCTTCTTACCCTTGCTGCAAGGCTAACTCACCCAGAGAGTGTTCATCTCCCCCTCTGACCTCCAACTGCCTCTCTTTGGTGTAGACCTGTGTATTCAGTCGATAGTCACTGTTCAGCTACTCTACAGTATTCTTCTAAATTCAGGTAACAGGACTTCACAGCAGCAGCAGTGACAGTTAAAAGCATGTGGCCACTGAAATTTTGGGATGATAAGCCAGGCTTTTGCTATCTCTACATAATGGTGGCTGTCCCATTTCTTTAAGTCTTGGGCACCAGATCTATTTCTGTGTGTCTCTTACTAATCGTATTCTAGACGGCTGGTTGTCCATAAAAGTTTGTTTCCTGTTTCCATAATAATAGAGTTGTAGCTGGAAAGTGGCTGCCCAGCCAGGCTTTTCACATCTCAAATCCCCATGTAGCTAGCTATGTACTGCCGCCTCCCTCTTACTAATGGGGTATAAGTAGCAGTGATGTGGGCCATTTCAACGCCAATGCTTTTAAGAAGTGGATAATGTACTTGCTTGGGTTAGCTTTTTGTTGCTGTGACAAAATGCCCGAGATAAACAACTTAAAAGGAGGAGTGTATTTTGATGCCATTTAGAGGTTTTAGTCCACAGTCACCTGGCTCTGCTGCCTCTGGGCCTGTGGTGAAACAGAACATCATGTCGGGGAGTGTGTGGTAGGGTAAAATGACTACCTTCATGGTAAGCAAGAAGGAAAGGGAGAGGTAGAGAAAGGGAAGGGGAGGGAGAGATGGGGAGGGTAGGTTAGGGATAAAATAGGTCCTCGGAGCCACTTCCCCAGTGGCCTGCTTCAGACAGCTAGGCTCCAGTCCTGGCATTCCCATCTCTTTCCAACAGCCTAGGGGCTGAAGCTAAGACCAGCAACACTAGGGCCTTTGGGGGTACATTCTAGATGCAAACTATAACATTATTTTTTTCATTTTTTTTCTTCCTACGAAAGGATGCAGACCACAAGAAGACCCCAGGGAAAGCTATGTACCCTTAAACTCCTTAGACAGTTCCTGGCCAAGAAGGAAACTGTCACTGTCTTTGATTGGTGGTATGTTTTTATATAGTTACTACTACCATTTGACCCTTTAAGTTAAGGTTTATTTTAATTTTATGTATGTGTATGTATACAGGAGTAAGTGCAAGTGAACTGGGTATAGGTACATACAGGAATACCAGAAGAAGACATTGAATCCCCTGGAACTGGAGTTACGGGCGGTGGTGATCGGTGTGATGTGGGTACTAAGAATGAACTGGAGTCCTCTGTAAGGGCAGCGCACATTGTTAAGCGCTGGGCCATCTCTTCTGGCCTCTTTAGCTCATCTCAACAATACATATCTCTTCACAGTCCTTTAAGTTATCACTACCACTCTTTCCATGTTCTAATTCTTAACTCTCAGGGCCCTTGGGTCTTCCTCCCTGTTAGTGGAGTCATTCCAACCCATTCTCTTTCTGGTCTCCTCTCTTTGCTACAGTTCCAGTCCCCTTGGAAGATATTTACAGTCACCTCCTCTTCACACATTTTTGGAGCTCCTTAAACCCTCTGTGATGCACATCTCAAAGAAATGATACCTCCTGTATCCAGACCTACAAGTCCACAGAAAATGTGAAATGAATATTAAATACTTGGTTAATGAAAAAAGTAAATATAAATAATCTTTATACAAAAGGTACCATTTTCTCAAATAAAGAGAAAAGTGACTAATATTCATTGAGTTATTATTCTTATTATCATAGCCAGGAGAAAGAGTTCATGAACACACCCCACTGGCAAAATCATGAGGAAACAGGTGCCCTTATATATTGATGTAGCGTTTGAATTAGCATAAGTGCACACAGGAATTCAGCAATATCTATCAAAGTTACAAACACATCTACATTTTTGCCCAGCAATCCCATTTAAAAGGACTGTTCTTATAGATGTGTTTACATGTGCCAGTTTATGCGTGATTAACTTTATTTATTGTAGGTGCCATAGAGGAAAATAATTTTAAATAGCCAAGACATTTATCTTTCAGCGACTGGTTAACTAAAATGGTATATCAGTGAAGAAAAATATTAAAAATCTCAATATTGATGAGGAAGATCTTTGCATTTTACAGAGGAAAAGTGATCCCTCTTTTTTCCTAAGATGATCAGCTGGGGTAAGGCAAATTAACAAGGGGGAAAGTATCCACATGGAAACCCTCATAAGAAATTAAAACCCAAGGAGCAGGAAACTGAGATGCTGATGGGAAATATGAAGTCCAATAAAGGGAGGCATGTGGGGAGGCTAATGGCAGATAAGAGTTATTTCAACCAGGTCGGTTTGTACAGAATTCTAGACTTTCTCACCCAAGCATGCTTCTTTTTTTCCCTGGCATATGGAGGGCATCTCTCATGGAAGAATTTTCAGTTCATGCTTCTGGGGAGAGGGGCATAGAGGGTGAGAATTCCCATCTTACAGCCACTGTTTCTTGTGTGCTTTTAACTCAAAATAATCCTTATGCCAAACTGGTATACCTTGAGGTAGCATATCTTGCCATCTACTCTTCAATGCCATCACTGAGTAAATATATACATACATGTATAAGTACAACATAAATATTATAAATGCACATAAGCCTTATATAATGTACATAGTTGCCTATACTGTACACATGCTTACTGCACTTCTATGGATATATATATATATATATATATATATATATATATATATATATATGAAGAGGATGCATTTGGGGAATTGCAGAACTATTGTGACAGTTTGGTGTCGGGGGGGCGGTAATGGGGACAGGAGCAAGGGATCTAATAAAACCTTTGAGTTTTTGAACTGTGAAAGTAAGAATTGTTAAAACTTCTCTTCCCCTTTTGTGCAAACTTTTACCCACTAGAGTCATTCCTGTAGCTGAGATACCAATCCTCTTTTAAACAATTCTTTAATGGGTACTTAATGATTAGAAGAAATGATTAAACATTTGTTTGTAAATAAATTACTCAGTAATTGAAATAATGTCCATAGCCACTGAGCCCCACAGCACAGGTAGACAGCAAAGCAACCAGCAAATAGAGTGACCAGAAATTGGTTTTGAGATAGGTCCGTTTGGCATCCAGGAGCCTCTAAGTGCTCTCTGTGGGTTATAGTAACTGTGCTAGTAGCAAAGGAAAGAAAGACACAAAGCAGAAACCCTAAGTCAGTGCCAAGACAAGAAAATAAGGCCTGTAGGTGTGAGCCCCAGGGGTGAGCAGAAGTGTGCTTCTGAAAGTGAGTAGGAAAAATCGATTCCCAGGAAAGTGGGAAATCAAAGGGAAGTTTGGTGAGCGTGTTGCTGCGGTTGCTGTGGTTGTTTTATTTTGTTTGTTTATCATGTCAAGTCAGATCCCCGGCCCTATCATCATGCCTTCTCTGCCTGATGCCGGGTCTTCTTCAATGTGATAGATTGAATCCCTTAGCAGCCGTGAGCCACAACATGCCTTTTCTTCCCTATGGTGTCTTTAGTCGGAGTAGCATCACAGCAACAGAACTGGAACTAAGACAACAGATTTTTGAGCAAAATCCTCAGATTTTTCTTATGCATTGAGTGCGTACGTTTTTGGCATGCAGACATTAGATACTGAGTGTGGCCATTCAAGTCTGGTTCCTGTGGGGTTCCTGTTTGTACTTGTCATGAGGCATGTTTTCAATCAAGGAACATGTGGGCCAAATGGCTTCATGGAGGTGAGATGTGATATTCAGCCATACAATCATGAAAGGCTGCTCTTGCAAGATGGCCTGAAACATGCAATATTGTTTTATCCTAAAATAATATAATATTTTCAAATGGAAAATATATTTTCAAATGGACTCAGTGCACAAACAAGGTGGTTTCTTTTAGGGTCAAGAGAATTAGAATGAAGCCAGGGACAGTAAACAGATCTATGTGTACACTCAGTATTTTCTACAATCCCATCTGGACCTTATGTCAAGAGATCCCCGATTCTTGTATAAGTGTATTTTGGGAAATATTATTAATAACTTTGAATAATCTGTAAATGAATATGTCCAGAGAGAAAGTGGTGTCTAACATTAATGTGATTTCTACACTGGACTTTGAACTTCCAGGATATTAGAAGTGTTGGATTCTATGTCTATTGCGAACAGTGGACTCTGAGAGCCTGGACGTGAGAACAGGTACATGGGCTGGAAAGGACAACTTTGCTTCTATGTTCCCATTTCAGTGCAGAGCAAAGAATAGGTGTAGGAGGAGGAAAACGTTGTCAAGGAGGAGGAAGTCTGGGGATGCTAGCCACCTAATCAGGCATCCTCAATTAGTGTGAAAATAGCATCCGTTATTTTTACACAAAGGGAGCTGCTTTGCCAGTCACTCCAGCGCCTCTTTATCACTATTGAGTGTGCTTATTTTGACAGTTTTTATTTATTCTTTTTTTTTTCTGGTGGTATATCAGAAATATGGCCCCATCTGGAGACAGTGCACAACTTGATGCGTTTCATGGCCCTTCCAATCAGGAGTAACTACAGCTGTCGAGGGAGCACTGAAAAAATGTCAATTAGCTATAAAAGTTCCACAAACAAGCATTATGTCTCCCTCTTATGAGTCCCCGGGCACAGCTCAAAATTGAGCAATAATGTCCACAGTTAAAAATGGCTGTCGGGGGCCCCAGCACTCTCTTTTTCCATTAATAATTGCTCAGCACAGCACTGAGTCACTATCTGTGTGTGGCGGAACACAGGCTACTAATGGGGGTGTGTGTTAAAAATAGCTTCAACTCCCATCATATTTATGGTGGTGAAGTGACATTGCCTCTCTCTCTTCCTACTGCACAGCCAGTAGGACACTTCCTCTGAGGAAGCAAGAATGAAGCCAGCTGCCCTGTCCTGCCTCCTGCTCCCTTTCCAGGTCCCCTGCTCTGAGCTGTTTCCTATTCAGATTTAAAAATCACATCAGAGTAGTTCTGGCTCAGAAGAGGAATTGAAGAGCAATCAGCCTCCTGGTGTCAATCTTGGTGACAACCAAAACTTTAATTTGCATTGTAGCCTTTATTTACAGACAAGTACTCTGTCTTCTAGGCAAACAAGGCAGAGGTTTCCTTTCTGCAACTAAACAAAGTACCTGGGGCCGGTGCCTATGACCTGTTGATTCATGATGTGTAACAAAGCCTTGGTTATGAGTACCTGGCTCACTATAGCTTGCCAACTTTATTTTATTTCAGCTGTATGGAGGTATAACTAAAAAAAAAAAAGTGTGTGTACATACACACACACACACACACACACACACTCACACACTTGCATTGGAAATGATGACACAATCTTGATAATCAATGCTTTCATCACCATCACTGCCAGCTAACATTTGTGTATGTGGGGGGTTGGGGGGTTGTAAGGATGAAGTGGTGAAGGGATGATACAGAAGATCACTCTTTTAGACAATGTCCAGTCTACATTCTTCCTATTGAGAGAGACTGTACTGCACACTAGATGTCCAGAGTGTACCTGCAAGCTGATTGTGGCTAGAGGAAATGAGGCAGTGTTGGGTAGAGGGTACATACTTATAATTTGGTTTTTTAAAACATTACTTACAAGTCTATTTGTCTCAGTTATTGAGGTTTTTAGTAGCTGAGACCAGTGCCTCCCTCTCTTGCCCTAGTCCCAGCTCTGTCTTCAGCCAGAGATGGATGTGTCTTTGAACACTGCTTCAGCCCTGTGTTCCTAAGGCAGTGACCCACACTTGACAGAATTGAGGTTTTCAAAAGGCATCCATGCCTCACATGGAGGCAGCATCTGGAAAGGGTGTGTGAATAGACCTTGGCTCCCATTCTTGTCTCATAACTCTGACCTTAAGCAAGTCCCCTAAGTCTTCTGGTGCTCAAGCTTCTATGTACTAAGTTGGGGTAATAATATGGACTGAGAATGTGGCCATGAAGATGACATGAAATGAGTTATGTTATGTGGCTAGCAGCAGATATTTGTGGACTAAATAATCGATGCATAAAGAGTGGGCTTAAAGCACACAAGGATTTATACCCTTCAATTGATGGCTCTCTGCTCTGCTAGGGCTAGGTTAGTTATTTTACTTTCTATATCAAGTCATGGTAGTATGTGCAGTTGTGTGTGCTTTGTGCTAGACCTCAGGCGCAATGTATGAATTTTCTCCCCATCCTCTGTTTGGCTGTGCATAGAGGAAATATATAATGAATCTTTCTTGCTATGTGGAAAGAGATGCCATTAACGAGCTAGTATGAACTGATTAAAACTGGGTAGTATGGGTGTATACCCACTAAGTGCATCTACACCACAAAGTCATTTACACTGTCAGCCACAGGCTTTAGGAGGGCAGGGCTCAAGGGTCTTTGATTCTAAAATTACTGTATTCTCTCTCTCTCTCTCTCTCTCTCTCTCTCTCTCTCTCTCTCTCTCTCTCTCTCTCTCTCTGTGTGTGTGTGTGTGTGTGTGTGTGTGTGTGTGTGTGTGTGTGTGTGAAGTGTGTGAAGGTTCCTGCAGAGGCCTGAAGAGGGTGTTTGACTTGACTCCTGGAGCTGACATAGGTGGAGGGAAGTGAACTCTGGTTCTCTGTAGAGCTGCAAGCCTTCTTAACTCCAGAACCATCTCTCCAGCACTTCCAGTGATTTTTAAGTAGAGGATCACACACAGAGATGGTTGCCTGAGTCCTATCTCTAGCTCTCCGGGAAGTCAGAAATTAAAGACAGCAAGAAGAGCTCAGTTTTAGACCTTCTGCTGTTTCAAGGATTGGCCTATGCAAAATAGATTAATTCATAAATATTAAAATGTCAAAATGTTCTGGAACACCAGAGAATGCCAGGCTGAACCTATGAGGGGAAAAATAAGATGCTAGAAGAGAAGTTTATGTGATAGGTGACTGCTCATTCTGTGGAACCTGGGTAATTGTAAGAGCCAAAAGAAATGCTATGAATATCTACACTTAAATAAAAGATACCAATCCCTACAGCCCTGGGTTCAGCAGGATGAAAATTCACTCTCCTTTAAGGTGACCCTGCGAAGAGCCCCCTGCTCCTTGTTATAAAGAGCGAAGGCCTGTACACCCCTCTGCCCTGTGGATAACAGCAGCAGCTTCCACAGGGTGCTCATCCCTCTGCCTGCCCCTTAGAGCTCATGCTCTCTTTATGTCTGCCTTGTGATTGGGCAATTGTTCTCCATTCTGTCCATGGAACCTCTCTTTAGTCAAAGCAGGGCTACCTGAGAGCTGCCGGGCTCATCCTCTGCCACCAGCTGCTTCCCGACGCAGCTGAGCTCTCGTTCTGAATGAGCAATGTCTAGTACAAGCCTGACAAATGGTATTAGATGTGAAGAGGCCAGCAAAGGCACACAGCCAAAGACTGCACCATGTAGGATGCTGAGCTGCTGTTTAGATAAATGACGGAGTTCTCACAGAAAAGACTTGTAGAGGATCCATTGTTCTATAGCTCAGCTAATCTCCACATCCACCCTGGTTTACTGTTGGGGAGATAAAAATCAAGAGAGAAATAACATGCTCAGGTTTATTAGTTCCTTCAGATTTATGTCTTCAGCCTACATCTCCTCAAAGGATTTCAGAACCCAATATGCTATAGTCTCCTTGGCATCTAACAGGAATATCAAACTCAACCTGTGCTGTCCTGGATTCTAGCCCACAGCTCCCAAGCTCAGCCAGTAGCCACCCCTCCTCCCCCAAATGCTGGCCAGGCCACCTCTGTTTTTCTCACACATCACATCTAATCTGCCTAATGATGCTGTGCCAAACTCATTTGAAGTCTGACTACTTTCCATACTTTCTGCTGCCACCTGTGTCCCTAGCCACCATCATCTGTAGTGTGGGTTGTGATGGCTGCTTTTTTTAGGGGCTCCCTTGAATCTAGTGTGGGTTGTGATGGCTGCCTTTTAGGGGCTCCCTTGAATCCCTCCCTGCGGCCCTATCTTCATAGTTAGGAATTGTCAGCCAGCCCCTTAAAAGAATAAGATGGGTTATACCACTCACATGCTCAAAAATCCTGACAGAAAAAGCCTCAAAATCCTTCCTAATCTTTTAAAAGGCAACTTTGTGTTCACACAGCTACAGTAATGTTGGCTTTTTGTTGTTGTTGTTGCTAATTCTCAGCCCTACCCCAACCTCAGGACCTTTGCACTGATATTTTCTGTACCTAGAGGACTCTTCTTCCAGATTCATCTGGCTAAGTCCTTCTATGTCCTCTGACCTTTGCTCCAATGAGAACTCCTGTTAAAATGGCTGCTCCTCACTTCATTTCCCACTCTTCAGTTTTCTGCACAGCTTTGTTACCCTCTCAGAAGCTGGATTTTACTTACTACTTTCTGTTTATTGTTCGCTTCCTCTGAGTAGAAATTAAAATCTCCAGAGGCAGAAATCTATGTGTTTTGTTCCCTGCTGTGACATCAGAACAAGTACCTAGCACAAAGCAGGAATTTGATAAATATTTGCTGAAGAAATGTGTAAAGGAGTGCTTCTCCCACAGTCTCCATGTGTCAGGTGCACACTGAAGGAACAGCAGTAAGACTCTTTCTCCTCAAGTGACCCTGCATCTGCGGCTCACTGGAGTGGTGTAGTGCAGAGAGGCCATACAGCGGTGGGGAGGGTACAGGTCCAAAGCTGCTTTTCTACCACACGGGGAGGAGGAATTAAAGTAAGCCATGTTTTACCACAGCAAATGATGCTGTAACTGGATCTTGGTGAGTGAGTGGAGTTTTACCAGACAGTAAAGCAGGGTGACAAAGCTGTCCCTCATGTCTCAGCAGGCTTTTTCTCTGGATACTGATTCAGCAAAGAGGCTTAGTCCCAGGGAAAGGCAGATTGCGATTTATTTGTGATAATCATGCTGTTCGGGCAGTGCATGCCCCCTGCCATATATAAGAACAATCCAATGGCATCCCAGGACACTGGAGTCACCAGAGAGATCAATGTTAGGCTGCTCACTACTGATACAGTGAAAAGCTGTTTCCCTTGAGAGCAGCCTGGACAGGTGACCTTACAGCTCCACAGCCACCATACAGAGCATCATCTGCAGAGACCACATGATTCCAACTTCCCCTGGATTCCCAAGGAGCTCTGGTTTGTGGCAGTGGTACATGGCAGAGCAAACTGCTTGCTTTATCTTCCAGGAAGCAAAGAAACCAGGGTCCAACATTCCCTGCCAGGCACATGCCTCCTCTGTCTACTCAGATTGCTAGCTCTTTGAATAGAGTATACTTTAAAGATTCCACTAGCCTCCACCTCTTACACCTTCCATTATCTGTTTATATTGTCACCTTGGGGACCAAGGCATCTAAAGCATAGTGATGATTTGCTATACTCCATGGGCCACTCAGGCTGCTTCTGCTGGTTCGCCTGAGATCGCTCATGCGGCTTACAGGTTGCCTTGAAGCTAGGCGCATCTATAATGACTGTGCTTTCTCCCCCATCACCTTTCATGCCAATTTCTCTGTAAAGGGAGTCTTCACAGCATGCTTGTCTGAAGATAGCATTGCCTCAGCCAAGCCCCACTGTATAAGAACTGCCCAGACCTTCCCAGTTCTGTTTTTTCATTTCCTCTGCTTTATCTCTTGTCTTTTTCAGAGTCACTACCTGGAGTCTCCATACATACTATTGATACAGGTCCAGGTTGTGTAGCCAGTAAGCACTGAGGCCAACATATCCATCCTTAGTCCCCTGCCCTCACTAGGAAGGGTGAAGGAAATCCCAGTTTCCAACTCTGATTTTGGCCTGAAGCATTGAAAGCAATTATATGTACATGAAAATACAGTTTTCCTTCGAGCCATAACAGAAATGAACCCCTTGCTGGAGCTTGCTTCAGGCATGTGTAGACTCTGCATCTACCAGGACAGCACCCCTCCTTTTCTGTGCTCAGATGATTTCTCCCCTGGAGGGCGGGTCTCTCATTTGCTGTGTCTCTGAGACAGTCTCTAATGGCACTGCCCCCTGCTGTTCACATTCTGCGCCATCGCCATCGTCTTCCCTTGAGTGTGAACAGGACGTAGTGACTCCCTTCTAACTGGCAGAACCAGCAGAAGTGATGCAGTGTCACTTTAGACACTAGGCTATCAAAAGCTGTGACTCCCCTCCTGGGTTCTGCCTTACGTGTTCTCCTGAGTTTCTTGCTGCTGGAGAACCCAATGGCATCAGTTAGCTTTCTCATTGTTGCAACAAAATGCTTGACTTCTACAACTTAGAAAATGTACTGGTTAGCTTCTGTCAACTCGATACAAACATAGACAGAGCTAGGAAGAAGGAATCTCGATTGAAGAACTGCCTCTGTCACATTGTCCTGTGAGCAAGTCTGTGGAGGCATTTTCTTGATTAATGACTGATGTAGGAGGGTCATACCCATGAAGTGTGGTGGTCCTGGTATATGAAAGAAGACTGAGCAAGCCATGGAGGGCAAGTCAGTAAGCAGAATTCCTTCATGGTCTCTACTTCAGTTCCTACCTCCAGGTTCCTGTCCTGAGTCCCTACCTTGGTTTCCCTAAGTTATGGAGTGTGATGGGTAGTTGTGAGGTCAAATAAACCCTTTCTTTCTCAGGCCGCATGTGATCTTGCTGTTTATCATAGTAATAGACTTAAACTAGGGCAAGGAAGGAAGATTTTGATTCATGGTTTCAGAGGACTCAGTCCATGATCATTTGGTCCCCTACACTTGGGCCAAATATCATGGCAGTGGAAGCTTGTGATGGACCAGAGATGTTGACTTCATGGTAGGGGTTGGGGACCAGGAACCCTCAAAGACCCACCCCAGTGACCATTCTCTGTACGGTGAAGCCCCCACCTTCTAAAATTTTCAAATCGTCCCAAAACAGTACCATCAGCTATGGACTCAGTGTTCAACACATGAGCCTTTGAGAGACATTTCACTTCTAGTCATAATAGCAGAGCTTTGAGGCAGCTTTGTTGGAAAGTGTGCATCAGCTAAGCCTTACAACAAAATAAAGCTTCGATAATGATGAAAAGGCAAGAAAAGAGTTTAACCAAAACGGTCACTTTGAGAAGATGGAATTTAAACATTTCAGCCTTTGGGATTTTGGGATCCTGATAAGGACTCTGAACTTAGAGGATTGTTGGTGGGAGATGTGTAGAGTTCAGCAGTTATCTCTGGTTGATCCTATTGTAGCTCTGGTTCTCCAAGGTGCCCTTGAAGAGATCCTCATTGCTGAAGGGTTCCCCAGAGAAGTGTTCCTGCTTGCAGGTGATCTCACCATGGACTGTGTCTGTGTGACTCTGTTGTTCTGGAACCCAAGGCGTCGGAGGGTGGGGCACAGTCACTGGAGACTTTCGGGCACCTCTTTTGAGGTCAGGGACAGGATAACATAAGGCCAACAGTAAAATGCCTCAGCTGCTCTTATCTTTGTGCATTGAGCCTTGAAGGGGGATGAGCTAGGTCAGGTATCAGCAGCTTTCAGACAGACACTTACTGAATGATTAACATGTCTACATGCAGAGGTAAGCAGGAGTCTGTCCCAAAGCAAAAGAGACAGATAGAGACCTGCTTAATGAGGCATGTCTGTGAGCCCAGGACTTGAGGAAGAGGGATCGCTTCAAGTTCATAGCCTGCCAGGGTTATCTAGTGAGACCCATCTAAAAGAACAGCTGAAAGAAAAGGGAAATAAAAAAGTATAAAAGGAGACAGATATAAAATGAAAGCAGAGATGCCAGGCTTTTATCTCACCCTTAGCTTGTGGGTACTGTTTTTCAGTTAGAGTACCGGTAATTAAGTGCCAGTAATAACTAGAGATGGTGGCAGGCTTGCCTGATGGTCTGATCACAGCCTTGTAAAAGAGTTAGCCAGAACCCCGTGGCTAAGATACTCCTGGGTTCCTGACCCTCAGGACCCATGAGATTACAGATGCTTGTTCTTTCCAGCTGCTCAATCTGGGGAGACAGGCAATTTGCTACACAGAACTAGGTGACTGACATGCCATCCCATCTGCATTTTCAGCTACTTCCTCGGTACAAATGTACATAGTCAAAGAGCACCCCTGAACAGCTGTTCTGAATAAAACTAGGAGAGGCCAGAAAGAGAGGCACATGGCACGTCTGGAAGATGTCTTTAGCTCCTCAGCCATTTATCTGCTCTGCTTTCCTTTCCTGGATGCCAAGGTCTTTCAGAATGATCTGCCAAGCTGAAAACAGCCTTCTCAGGGGTAAGATGGCATCAACAAGTAATTTAATGCCTTCTTTTGATTGGATTAGTGGCTAAGCCATTGACTAGTCTCTCCAGCTGAGACCAGGAAAGTTTAGCCCAGCTAAATTAAATCTCTTCGGCATCATTGGCTCGACCAGCCTACTCACTTTTGCGCCAGATGCTCGGAACATTTTTGTTGTTGTTGTTGTGGAATGTGAAGAGAAGCAAGAAGAATGAATTCTCTTTGCTTAGGTGGGAGGACTGATCGCCTTACCTACCCAGCTTGATTATTGCAGCACATATGGTTTAGAGCCGCTGAGAAAGGTAATGGATCTGCCTGAATTAGCACCTGACTTGGGCGAGCACCGGAGCAGAAATTCTTCCTCCTTTTAACACGCTGGCTCAGTGAGGCAGGCCAAGCCTCATAATCATCATTGATTATCTCATTCGGCATGACTCCTGGGAAATCTTGGGTGAAAGCAAATTGAATCGGATATTTGCTGCTACTGTTGTCAAAGAGACCTCTTTCAGATGAATTCAGGGATGACAGCAGCCCAGACAATGGAGCCCTGCAGTAGGGTGGCCAAGGGGGCTGCCAGACACAGAGAGAAGATACAGCTCTTGTAAGCAGATGTTTCTAGAAGGTGGCTTTGGAGCAAAGCACCATCAGAACATGGAGGATTAGTCACAGAGGGTGGCTTCTTCATAGAAGAACTTGCCCCATCATGCTGGCACAGGGAAGACCCTGACTGTGAGGAAAGATTATAAACTAGACCCAGGCCCCATTGCTCTTGTGGGGTCTTTGTCTCCCCAAGGAGGAAACTGCTGCCTGAATGCTCTGGAATGGGATTCCAGACACAAAGAGAATAAACCCTGTAATGGTGCTAGGGTGGGCCATTCCGAGGAGGAAGGAGTATGAATAGGCAAAACTTGAAAAGGTCAAGCATTTGTTTAGTGAGAGACAATGACTAGGGGCTGCTAATTCCTTCTGGAGGCCCAATGCTATCACTGATTTGAGGGTTCATCTCTGAAGCATGAGTTCTCTGCTACTAACCTTCTTATAGAGCATCCCATGGCAAATGTAGACTCTCTTCATTTATACTATTTATTTGTTTGTTCATTTGTTTATTTCTTTATTGTGTGTGTATGTAGATTGTAGTTTAAACCATGGCCTCATACATGCTAGGCAAGTGCTCTACCAAGTGCCCAGCTCTATCTTTTAGTGTTCCTTTTGAGATGAGGCATTACTTAGTTCCCCAGGCTAGTGTGAACCAACTATGTAGCTCAGAGCAGGACTTGACTTGGCACTCCTCCTGCCTCAGTTTCCCAAGGAACCAAGATTAGAGGCCTATACCAGTAGGCCCAGGCAAGCATCATATTTCTGACTCTAATAGAGAAGATGCACCCAAAGGGGGTTCCATTATTTTTCTCAGAGGCTCCAGCCAGAAAAAGCACCTCCCAGGAACCAACCCTGCTGGCAAGTTGTGCCTGTGGGCATCATCAAGTAGAGTCAGCAGGACATCCAGCTGGTATTATTTATCAAGTATCAGACCTTGTGGCAGACATGCTAGATTTGTATAAATGACAATAACAGCACAAGAGAGACATGCTGTTTGGGCAACCCAATCACTTTAGGTACCTGTTCTCCCAATTTTACATACCTTCAGACTTGGTGCAAGCTCCCACTTCCAATGACTAGCACCTCTGGCTGTATACCACTGGCTGTCCCTTGGACTACCAAGCAGGGCTTGCTTTACAGAACCGGAAGTATCTCAGAATTCATGCCTGCCCTCCTTTCCCATAACCCTTGACTAAGAACTATCAGATACAAATTCACAAGGTCAGCTTCTGGGTGGGACCAACTTTGCACATACAGTCCACAGTCCCTGAAGCTGGGCTCAGCTGCACTCTGTGAGACTGAATTGAAACCCCATACCAGCTTGGTTTCCTTCATCATTTCTATGTTGGTTTCCAATTTATACTGGGAGTGCTTCATATCACTCGTGTGCTTTCTGTCACCCACACAGCCCTTTTCAGAGGAAGGAGGGACCAAATAGAGACAACTTGAAAGACAGCTCATTCTCCCTGCCATATTTGTTCAGGAGTTTCTTGCTTTCAAAGATAAGAATGGGCTAAAATCACAAACGCTTTAGCAGCAGCCCTCAGAAGGATGCTATGGATTAGTCGGGAGGTCTAAGCAGGTGCATTCCATTCAGAATTCACTGACATTTGAATCCAATGGCAAATGGATTTGAAATTTTGATTATCCCAAAGAACACATTCTTTATAAATAGATTTTTCACTATCTATACTCAAAATATCTTCCATGACATGGAATGGACACATGAGAACTATCAGAGGGAACAGAAATCATTCTATGTCTATTTCTTCTGAACACTAGAGGCTGGTCAATCAGAGTCATGATCTGACATTGTCGCTTGACTGAAAAACAACGTTTGGGCTGAGGTGGGGCTGGGTGATAAACAAGGCTCAGAAAGCGGCTTTAGGTGTATTACCTACATTTGTAAGAGCACATAAGAAAAGCAACAGTATGGCCAGTACTTTCTGGATGGTTTAGATTCAGAAAGACCAAGAAATCCTGGCATATAAATTCAATCTAAAGCATAAGACACATTACTTAACCCCTCTCATTCTAATTATCTCTAAATTATAGAATTGCTGTGACTTTTTAATGAAATTATGCATACAAAAGACCTGCTGCAAGGCTTGGTGCACAGTAGGTATTCAATGATGGTACTTATGTTTTAATGAATTGCTTAATTGCAAATAGGTTCTGCTTGTATTAGGAAGGAGGGAAGAGCCAATTGGGGGAATTATATAAAATACAGCTAGTATAGCAGTATAGTTCAGTGTATCCTTGAAGCCTAGGAAACTGTCTGCTCACACAATGGGAATTCTATGCCTGTGATCAGAAGGAGGTGTAGACAAGGTGTGTGTGAGAGAACTCTATTGTCTCATAGAAATGGTGCCTTCTGCCCAGACCATTTAATGATCAAAGCACAAAGAATGGATCTAGGGCTGTGAAATTCTATATTCTCCGGGGATTCTGTAACCTTCAGAACTGCAGACAAGTAGTCCTTATTTGGGCAGAAATTGCTTGTTGAGGTTGGGCTCTGTTAAATTAAGGGCCACTCATTTATTCTCTGTATGAGGCCAATTGGCTTTTTCTTCTACTCTTAAATTCCTTGAGATTTAGTTGTGCAGTTGGGACAAAGAACACTGACTTTCCTCAAAGGACACACCAAGTCCTTTCCTCTACCTCAATGATTATAAGTATAGATAATAAACAAAGCACTGGTGTGTATATTCTAAGTTAAGGATTTGAAAATGATTCCTCTAAGTCGTTGTTTCTCAGCCTTTGGGAGTCACATATCAGATACTCTGCATATCAGATACTTATAATATGATTTATAATGGTAGCAAAATACAGTTATGAATTGGAACAAAATAATTTTATGGTTGAGAAGGTCACCATAACATGAGGAACTATATTAAAGAGTTCAGCATTAGAAAGGTTGAGAACCACTGCTCTAGGTGGATAGACTATCATGACCAAACCTGGGGAGATGGCCTGTAAGACTATGGGGTGCCAAGGATTTAAAGGTACAATCATGGTTCCATATAACATTGCTTGTGCTGGCTTTTGTTTATTGTTGGTTTGTTTTTACCACTTCCATTATCTGAATGTAGCATTTAACTAAACACTTTTCCTGTAAATACAAATCACTCGAATACATTCATCCTTGAGCTTTCAAAATTTTGGGAAATTAAACCAATTAGAGCTCAGTGCTCTTGGGTGATGAGGATGTGAACCCAGGAGGAGTCCTAGTTGGCTGATGATTCTGAGCGAGGGCTGTTGTCTTTTCCTCTTCCTGTGAGGATGGAACTATGCTAGCTATGGGAGACAGGCACAGTTTTAAGTGATGGCGTTCTCAGGAGAACTGCCTCCTGCGTCAAGACAAGTGAGCTGGGCAAGAAGCCCTAAAAGCTTTTGCATTTCTCCTCCTAGCCATGCTTGATCCAGTGTTTAAAGGTCCTGAAAAAATAACAATTGTGTTTGCATCATCCCATCACTTACAGAGAGCCTGGGCTGCTTCATGATGGAGTGCTTGCGGGATTTAGAAATGCTGACTCCACTGGGCTGCTAGGAAGAGGGACAGGAATAAAATAAGCCTTGACAACATTGATCATGGCCTCTGCTGATGAAAAATGCAGCACCATGTGGCCAGCACATACCTTGAACTGCAGTTCCGCTACCTACCAGCCCTCATTTACTAGAGGTCAAAACCTGACAGAGCAAGGCTGAATTGGCCAGCAGATGTCTTTGAGTGTACCGGGAACAGTGGAGACTTTGGGTATGGGAGAAGCCCTCTGTGGTTTGCCCAGTGTCCTACCCTACTGCTGTCTCTGTTTTCTCTCACTTATTAGATAGATGTCTGTTACCTGACTTTCCTGGAGTAATATAAGGCTACACCCACCCTGAGCGTGATTTTCCTATCCTTCCCAATGTGAATAAAGCCTGGTCCACAAAGCTGGAACTCTGAGGCAACATGCTTCATGTACCCAGTATGTACCCAGTCAAGCAGTTCCTGGACTCAATTTGTTTCTCTTTCTCTTCTTATGTCCTTCTTTCTTGCTTTTTTTTTTTCTGTTCTCATCCTCCCTCCCCCCATCCTTTATTTTATAATGCTTTGAGAGATGGTTTGTAGTGGGTAGCCATTCCAGCTTTGATCTGGAAGTTCCAACCCCCATTGAGGCTTTGGTAACTATCACGCCTACAAGGCGGGGCCAAGAGAGGGCCCTGAAGACCCGAGATCTGGATGCGCCACCTTCTCTTAGTTCCAGGACCCTGGACGCTAGAGGTAGACCGAGCAGAGTTCTCCAGAGAACACCACCAGACTTCGCTACATCTTCCCCAGACCCTGTGACCTACCTATCCCTTCATTTGTAAGTTATGCCACTAATAAACCTCCCTTTTAACTACGTGGAGTGGCCTTAATAATTTCACCAATAATGGTTATTATCTTCAGCAGATTTTCTTTCATCTGGGGGACCCCAGGTTATCCAGGGTTATCTTGAAGTGAAGTATAGTCACTGTGTCTTCCGCTTCCCTGGTTTCTGGGTTGAGGGAGACTGAGCTGAAAGGCAGAAGGGATCTGGCATGGCTAGTCATTCTCTGGGTGAAGTTCAGGTTTATCACTTGTCCGAATTTATACAGAAGGTAGCTGCTGGTGGTGAGTTTGCGCACATTCTGTCTGCACATTTTATAGGCAGCAAAATTAAATTACCAAATCAAGAGTATGTAAACTATAATCTGAATGAATGCCTTGCTACCTACCTAAACAGATGTATAGTTTAGGGACTAAAATAGCTGGAGGGGTTCATCAGGAACTTTCCAAACTTTAAGGGGCCACAGTGAAAAACCCTTCTACCCCTTTCCTGTACAGTTGAGGAAACAGAAGCTTAGCAGGTTAAGGGGAATATTGTCCAGGGCACACTGGTGTGTAGTGGCAGAGACCCTTGCTTAAAGTGCCTGGCTTTCATTCCTCGTCCTACAGCCTCGTTGCCTATAAGATTCCTAAACATTTTCACTGTCTACATTTTGGATAACAAGAATTGAGCTGAGGATTATTGGAGGCAAAGGTTATATAAACAATGAAGACATTATTGAGTCACAGTCCTGACCTTGGCACTGTGAAAAGTGACAAGAAGGCATGCCAATGGTGCTCACATACCCCCATGTGGAGGGAAAGGAATCTCTGTGAGTTTGTTGAAATCTAAGCATAAGCTCTGATTTAGAGACTTACCAACTGTAATCTTGGAAAATTCTTTTACTCTCCTCATGTGTAATGCAAAGATAATTATTTCTGAAGCTCTTCCTTCAGAATTTTATTGTGCATTTCCAAATGTAGATGATTTAATTAAGGTTTTTAATGCATACCTCCTATGTATAGGTTATATTATCTCAAGAGCTAGAGGTTCAATGATGAATATGACATAAGACAGATACATATGATAATGGAGCACTGTGTTTGCATAAAGGAACAGAGAATGTTTCAACCTCGAAGGCCACCTTCTCCTGGGGAGGAGTTGCTGGAAAGATATCCACCTGTGCCTCTGTTCCCAACATAGCTCAGACAGAGCTCTAGAGTTTGTTGTTCATGGTGGGTATAGTGGCACATGGTAGATTGTTCAGTGGTGATGTCGAAAACAATGTCTTTGAAATAGTATGAGTGTATGTGTGTGTCTCAAGGGTGACCTATATTTTGTTTTTAAGAGAAAATCATGAGCCACAAGTGGAAGCATAATGAACAGCATTAGGATATAAGGGCTGAATTAACTGGTGTTTGGGGACCTGGGGTACTTACATAATTCTCTTGATTTCTTCTTGCTTTACTCAGCAAAGAAACTTGCCCTGACTATGCAGGCAGTGAAGCCAAGCCAAGATGAAAGTGGGCTTGGAAACAAGAAAAGAATTGATCAGTAGTGGTGTAGGAAAGGACAGACTTATGCTCCGAAGGTTCAAAGGCTGAGTATGCTGGAGTAAACTGACAGTTGGCAGGGTATCAGAAGAAAAGACACGCGTTCATTTCTGTGCACACGTGCATGGGAGCCTCACAAAATACAAACATCAAAGCCAGGCCAGATGGTTGAGGCTTAAATGCCCTCTTCACAGGGAGATGAAATGGAGATGCAGACACTCTTAGAAGAGGGGTAAGTGATTTCTTTTGAGGGAGATAAATGGCTTGAAGAGCAGGCACTAGCCTGGGACCAGGTTCTGCTATGCTTAAGGTGAGGAATTTGATTTTAGTCTCTTCTTTGGCAATGAGGTGGAAATCAATTGTCTTCTTTGAAAGATAAGAAAATGCCAGAAATGGTCCTTCCTGCATGTGCTCCCTTCCTGGTGCCCTCAGTTGGCAGTTCAAAGTGGCTGCAGTGGTTTAGATGAGAAATGTCCCTTACAGGCTCATGTATTTGAACCCTTGCTCGGGGTGAGTCTTAAGGATGTATAGGCTCATCCTATTTGCTATGCTCACTCTCTGCTTCCTGTGTGTGGATGAAAATGTGATCAACCAGCTTCCTGCTCCTGTTACCATGCCATGCCTTCCTTGTCATGAGGAATCTCTCCCTCTAGGACTGTAAGCTAAAATAAATCCTTTTTCTCCTAAGTCACTTTTAGGTATGGTATTTTATCAGAGAAAGAGAAAAGTGACTAATATAGTGGCATATTTGTGATATAATTTGCTTGCTTGCTTGTAGGGTTTTGTTTTGTTTTGTTTTGTTTTTTTTTTTTGGACACAGAGTCTCATTATGTAACAATGCTACCTTAGCCTCCTCAGTACTGGGGTTACAGGCATGAGCTACAACACTAGAAAGCAAAATATTGGCAGTGAGCCTGCCGTTTATTTTTGGAGTTTGGAGGGCATGTGGAAAAGAAAGGTGGATAAGCAAATGCCTTTACAAATTACTAATAACTAGACTTCCTAGGAAACATCTAAGTGATATTTACCAGCAGAAAGATAAAGAAAAGTCATCATCCATTAGCTACTTTTGGCAGGATGTACTTAGTTGATGTCAATAGTTTATTATAAATAAATCTGACATTCATAGATTTATGGGACATAACTCACCAGAAAATGTCACATAAGCTGTATAATTAATTTGCTAATTGCTGCGTATTGCTATTGTGTGTAAACTCTGGAATGGAAGTAAACTTTATGCCAGGTACCATCAACGATTTGTGTTGAATTCTTTTGCATTGCCCCTGTGTTGTGTCAAGTGCTCTCATGGGTAAGATATGAAAGGTCTAGGCATGCACCGGAGGTGTTCCACAGCTAAAGCGGCTCCTCTCTTCAGGCATCACAAAACAAGTGGTTGTAAAACTTCATGTGAGACACTCAAACCTTACCCCTCCGAATGTGAGAATGCACACAGTGGAGGCAGGCAGTGCTGGACTTCTCTGCAGGAAGATGCTTGGCTGAATCTGGGATTTATGGTAAACTTTAAGTTGTAAGCAAATGTCATACTTGGTGTTACTGTTTCAGTGGAGTCTTGTGCGTGTCATCCTTGTGCTTCCTTAGATGTCAACAAAGGCAAGGCAGTGCCAATACTAAATGTTTGCCCATCACTGAGGCAGCTTCTATAACAGTCAGTCCAGACCTTTAGAGTTGAGATTTGTGTATGTGTGATAGAAGGAAGCAATGAAGAGAAATTTATACTTTGTATCATGCTGTCTCGGGGCAGAGGATTAGGAAGCTGACCAGGAATACTCTGGGTTTTTCTGACTTTGTAACAATCATGGAAACAAATTAGAGATGGCTTTTGGGAGAGAGTATTAGTCACTTGATCCTACGGTGGAACACCAGGGAACACCCTGTCTCAAAGTCTCTAGTCAGATATATTCCACTTGGGGATTATTTTTCACCCCCCAGCTAGCCTTTAACAGCCCAAATACCACTGAGTCTCCTCTCCTGCCCCTTAGCCCAAGAGCATTCCTCACTATTTCTTTCCCTTTTCTCCACAAGTGATCTTGATGTACAGTTGGGCTCTAAGAGCTCCAGTAGTGAAATAATGCTAAACACTACTTGCATCAACAAATTTTCTGTTGCTGTAGTGAAATGCCATGACCCAAAACAATGTAAGGAAGAAAGAGTCTATTTTGGCTTACAGTTCCAAAAGGCTAGCATACATCATGGCAGGGAAGGCATGACATAACACCATGAGCAGAAAGCTGGCAGTTACATTTCCAACTGCACATGGGAAGTCAAGGGTAAGAGCAGCAAGTGACGCAGGGCACTAAACCCCCAAAGCCCGCCAGCAAGGCTTCACCCTCCCAACGCCCTACCAACTAGAGGCCAAGTTTTCAAATACATGAGCCATGTTAGGAAACATTTCTCATTCAAACCACCACACTACTCTAAAGTGTCCCACCTCTTGGCTTTTTATTTCTATGCATTGCCCATGAGTATTTTGAAAAGCAAGAGATGAGTATTCTCTTTTATCTAAATAAAAAAATAATCTATAGAGGAACTGATGGGGAAAAAAAGCACAAAACAAAAACTGTTTTCTTATAATCAAAAAAATGCTCACTATGCCAGCCCTAGCCAGAGAGAGGGGCCAGGGGAGAAACTGGACAGAGCAATGGTTTTCTACCTTAGCTCTCTACCTTGACCCCTGAATTACCTTGAGTATTTTTAAAAAAGTATTATACCTGGGTTGCATTCTGATGAAATTAAAATTTCAGAGAGGGAGTTCTAAGCATGCAATTTTATAATTGTCTCCCAGGTGGTTCTAATGGGTAGTCATATTTGCAAAACTCTAAGGTAGGAGTTCTGTGGTCATTTGTTATGTTCCTTATGAAAACAGTCAGGCAAATGCATTCCAAGATGTAAAATGCCTCGAGGCTCACATTCTTCCTGGTGTGAGGCCAGTCGCATAAAATGGCAACCCAGCTATAGACAAGAGCATTTAGTCAGGGCATGTATGAAACGATCTCTTTTGATGTTTATGCAACTAACAGGTCCCATGATGGCACTTTCGAATGAGAATGTGCTTAATGAACTGAGTACATCTGTGAGCCAGAGAAGGCTCCTGACCGAACATCTCCCATTCTGAGATTATCAACTTGAGGAACATGTTGATATTTTTACCATTTAACAAAATGGCTAGCAATTGGCACCTTAAAAGAAAGTATGAGATCCATATCATTTCAGGGGTATGATTTTTTCCCACTCAGAAATGACTCCTTTGTCTTAAAGGGACAAAACCACTTAATTTATACATTATTCCAGAAATGTTGACCATTGTAGTCACTTGGATCACTGTAAGGACCCAAGCGGGAGACATATCTGCAGCCAGTGTGTGCACATAAGGAATTTCTCCCTGCATCATTTTTCTCGTAAGAGTGATAGAATGAGGTCTACTTTAATTAAATGCATAGGGAACACTAATCCAGTTTGAAAGGCACCACTAATCTACTTATTCTGAATGGTGGCCATGCTATGTAGATACTAATGGGATTTTCAAGGGAACAGGCATAAAAGAGAGACTAGCGCTAAGAAAATCTACAGCTGAAACTATATATGATTGTAATACCCAGTGGCTACCAAGCAACCCTAAATCTAGTCTATTATATCTTGTCTAGCTAATGAATGTGTATTATTAAGGGGTTGTAAAAATAATATAATTAAAATCTGATAAACAAGGTAAAGTAAAAAATTATGGGTCTGTTTTCAGTTTGGTTCCTATGCTCAATAGTACAGCAGTTTGGTCTCCTAATCAACTCTGGGTTACTTCTGTACATTTATCTGTGGCTTTGCATTTCTATACTGTATGAAGCTAAAAAAATACATATTATCACTATGAAAAGTTTTATGACTTTTCATATAATGTTACTGTATTCTTTGAACAGACATTGGGACTTTTCTATAGAAAGTTGCTCACTCACAGAATATAGTTGTTTAGGAAATCTTAGAGTATTTTCAGCAGAGCAAAGGAAAATGTGCCATCATCAATTTCATTGGCAAAATAGCTGAGCTCTCTAAGAAACAGTCCTTGGGGAAGGTCATTAAAAACGCTGCAGAAGTGGGCTGGGGAGACGGCTCAGGCAGGAAAGTGCTTGCAGTGCAAGCCTGAGGTCCCGAGTTCAGTCCCTAGAATCTAAACCAAGAAAACCAGACAGGAGGAAGTAGAGACGGCAGATCCCTGGGGTTCCCTGGACAGTCAGCCTGCCATAATTTGCACGCTCCAAGCCAATCAGAGACTGGATTTCAAGAGACAAAAAAGAAAAAAAAAAGTAGGCGGTGCCCGAGGAATGACATCCAAGGTTGACCTCTAGCCTCCAAACTCATGCACACAAACATGCACACACACACACACACACACACACACACACACACACACAGAGAGAGAGAGAGAGAGAGAGAGAGAGAGAGAGAGAGAGAGAGAGAGAGAGAGAGGCTCTGCTCCTCTACATACATACATACACACACACACACACACACACACACACACACACACACACATATGGGCCAGTGGCTCGATCTGACCTGCCTAACACCCAGGCCTACAATTATGCCTTGGGTTGACCCACCCTAGCATCTACCCCATCTAGGTCCTGTTGAATGATACCCGAAATAGCTCCAAGACACAGGATACTGAAGAAAAGCTCTGGTGAGGATCCAGTGAGGATAGTGTACCAAAAACCAGAAGTTTTGAACCAAACCAATAACTCATTGCAATGAACAGTTGCCAGTCAAGCTGATGGGACAAAGGGGCATACTATATGACACACTGAAGCCTCCAATGCCATCAGGACGGATGAAGAGGTGACAGAGAATCAGGCAAGGAGGAGAAACAAAATCTTGTTTCTGGTGTGGTTTTTGTTCTGTCATGATTTATTTGTTTTTGTTGTTGTTCTTGTTGTTTTTCTTGCTTTTGTTCGCTTGCTTGCTTACTTTGTTTTGCTTTCTTTTGTTGTGGGGATGCAACAGGGATGAGGAGGGGAGATACAGGGGAACCAGGAGGTGAACAGAATTGGGGTGCATGATGTCAAACTCCCAAAGACTTAATAAAGAAGTTAAAAAAAAAAAAAAACAGGGCTGTGGGTGTAGCTCAGTGGTGTAGCATTTTTTTACCATACACAAAGTCATAGGTTTAATCCCTGCTACTAGTTGATAAAAAGGACTTGAGATCCAAACTGCTGTCTACTGTAGGAAGAACATATGAAGTTTGAATACGGATAAGTTGATTACTATCTAAAATAAAAGAAGAAAATTAAAACAACAACAACAAACCTCTGGCGGATTTTGAGTATATTTAAAAATATGAAAACCCCAATGTTTCAAATACAATCCCAAAAGGGACATTCAAAGAGAGAGAAAACCATTACTTATGCTCAATAGAAAGTGTTCAATGGAATTCAACTTCAAGGAAAATGAACTTTGTGTTTTAATATACCTGGGTACAATAACATCTGGATATGATATTTGAGCAAAGAGACCACTTGTATATGGAGGCATGAGCTCTGGGAAGGGATTGTCCATCAGAATCCCAAGTTCAGTGCTTGTGTGTTAGGGTCTGATTTCATATTTTTCTAGTGTTTCTCCCAAGGGCAAAACATAAATCTCTCTAGACAGAAACAGTTCTGTGGTCAAAAAGGCATAAGTATCGGATGACAGAACCTCCTTGGAGGGAGTGGGGGTGGGGTGACTGTCCATGCTTCAAGGTTATTTCAAAAAAAGAGGGAGAAGTCAGGAGTTTGGAGTGTTGTTGAGGAATTGAGCAGGGTGATCAATACTTTTTGTCCCTTACTGCTATTGTTTGTGAATTGGACAAAATGCATATTAGCAGTTCCTGTTTAGCAGTCATGGTCTATAAAGCAGCGCAAACTCTAGTCCAGAGTAAAAGGTTTCATATACCAGCTGTTAATTCTATTCTAGTGTACTGATAAGTTCTCTTTTAGAAGCCATTACTCACTCCGGTAAAGGATATGGTTGAAATCATATTTGTGCTCACGTGCTTTAGGATTTCTCACATTTTCATATTAGCACGTTTAAATATATTGGCCCCTGTTTTGCAGGTACCCTCACTCAAAACATGGGCTTTTGCAGTTCACTCTGCCTTTGCTCTGAGCCACAATCAACCTCCCTGTATACATGAGCACATTAACATCAACACCCAGTCCATATGCTTTTCAAACAGCTTTTGGTTTGCGATCTAAAAGCAGCAGAAAATTTCAGTTCTTTCAGCACGTCTGTGAAAAGATTTAGTTGTAAGGTTTTATGCACTCACACACTAGCCTGTTTCCGTGCTGGGGTGGAGATTTTGCTGGCAAGTCCATCCATGGGAAGAAATACCTTTACAACTTCTTGCTAAGTCACAAATGATTCTTCATTTTCATCTACACTGTTCAGAGTGATTGGCTGGTTAGCAAGCCATGGCCCTAGCCTTGGATCTATTGGCTGGTTAGCAAGCCATGGACTTAGCCTTGGATCTAAGTAATGCAGACTAGGTGTATCTTTTGGACGAAGATGGACAAAAAGGTAGGAAGACTGTCGTCACTAATTAGGGTAAATTTCATCACCTTGTCTTATTTTTTAAACTTTCTCTTCATGGACTTCCTGTCTTTTCTTGTATCCTGTAATCTTTGAGCTTTCATTGTTGTGCAGTCTTCGCATCTGCTCAAAGACAGTCAAAAGAACAGCAGCTGGAATAAAAACAGTGTGGCACAAAGCTTTCTGGTGGCCATTACTGCAGGCGAACTGCCAGGCCACTCTCTGGGAGGCAAACTTCCACCACACTATTGGGGCATTCAAGATCTTCTATGGTGGCTGTACTCTAAGAATTCCATGCTCTCCCCACCTACCCCTTTTCTCTTTCTAAAATGTTGGTTTGAGAGAACACATTCAGTTAGTAGAGTGTCAGCTTCTGAGATATGACAGCATGTTCTCATAGAACCTATTTGCATAGATGAGTACAGAACACACCCATGATCTGACTTCTAAATACTTCACTGCCCTAGAGGTGTAGGTAAGGTTTACAGGACAATCTTAGAAAATGTGAAGTTTGAATACGAAGGGTGCTTTGTAACATTTGAAAGGGTAGTGGACAACAGTGAGGGAGGCAAGCATAGGAGGTAGCTTAGTAACTGAGGTTCTACTAGGTTTGCACTACACACAGCCCACTCTTATAATAACGTACCTGCAGGCAGTCCTTTACATGCACATTCTGTGCTCATACACCCTCTCTGAACAATTGCACCTAGTAACCTTGCATTCCCACTAGCATTACATTCGTCTCTAGAAAATGGATCGGTTTCTCCTCCCCTACCAACAATCAAACTGGAGTTTTGTCACAGCCAAAGACTCACATCTGTCTTCATTAAAAGTAGTGGATAATTGCTCATTGACTATTTCTCAGCCACTGAAGTTCAAACCTGTTACCAACCATGGTTAAATTCTCTACCATAACCATGCAGATTTCATAATAGAGCTGTTATCTTTTCTTATGGATTTATATTATAATGTGCTATTATTACTATCATCATCATTATTATTATATTTCTGTGGTGCTTAAAGATAAATAATTTCAACAGAACTTTTTTATGAGATGGTACACATATCAACTTGACATTTCTAATTTTTATTTTTAAGCTAGCTCAAAAGTAAAACTAATTATGCAAACTTTATGGTCAAGATATTTTGTTCTGCAATTAATTTCTCATATTTTTCAAGTCCTCTATGGATTAGGAGAATATGGTTGTGGGAAAACTCTTAGGTGGAGCAGGCTTTCTTTAATATTTGCCAATCCTTTGACTTGACTTAAAATGTCACTCCTAAGCATGCGTTTAGACATTGCCCTGAGGCTTTGCTTGAAGGATAAGCTCATGGGGAAGGTTCCAGGCAATTGCTTATCTGATTATATTGCCCAAATTTGCAGTGTGGTTCTGGGACTTGTGATCTGATTTTTATTCTCATTGGAAGATTCAACAATTATCTCCTCACAATAGAAGAAGTAATAAAAAATAGAAGCAATAAAAGGAGCAATTGGTGAGTTTTAATATAAAACATTCTCATCACAAATTATTATTATTGTGGTTTTTATTCTTTGTTTATTATTATGTATGTGCAGTGTGTGTGTGTGTGTGTGTACATGTGCATGTGAATGCTACATGTGTGGCAATCAAAGGACCACTCTGTGGATTTGGTTCTCTTCATCCACATATGCACAGGTTGTAGGGAGCAAATCTGAGCCATTGGGCTGTAAAGCAAGGACCTTTACCTGCTGAACCATCTTACTTATTTTTCTACCACCACTTAATCCAGCCATTAGAGAGCTGCTACTTCAAAGAAGGTCACTGCCAACTAGGCTGTGTGATCTTAGGGAAGTCACGTTAATTGCTTGATTGCACTGATAAAAGATGTGACTATCTATTGGTTCTCTTTTTTTTTTTTTTTTCAAAACATCTTGTTACTGACAAAGAACTCAAAATTCCAAGTTGTGTTCCAGGGCCATCCTACTGTATTGCTCAGTATGTGTTTGTCTTCCTGTAGATCACTTTGCTGATGAGCTTGGGTCTGTGCCTATGTGCTAAACTTTACACTTGTTAACAAGCAGTGCTTTCTATTTCTTGTTGAATTTAGACTGCTTTGTGTGATTTGTAGGTTACTACTGTGTGACTAGAGCAACGTGTACAGCTTCTATGACTTAGAGTGATGACCTCTCTTTATCTTGTCCTTCCTCCTTCACTGTCTTCCTCCTTCCTTCATCCCTCCCTCTTTTTACTTCCTTGACTAGCTTGGGTTCTGAGTGAAGCTGTATGGAGTAGAACTTTCTCTTTATAAGCAGCAATGGTGGATCATATATAAAAACTTATTTTGTTCAAACTCACAGATATCAGGCAATTATTAGTCACTGAAGCATAACTTAACCTATTCTGACAAGAACAACTTCCTCCATCCATTTCAAGTAGATTATTGACAAGTAGCATGTTGGGGACTTACTAATTGTCATTTAAGTCAGGATTGACAGATAAGCCATTTTCCGACTCCTTAAAGCTCCCTAGGAGGAAACTCAGCTGCCATAGATCTTTATCCATCACTCAACTGAAACTTGCAAGTGACCTGAACTAAGATACTGTTGATTCCAATTAGTATCTTTTCTCATTTTCCTCTAAAGTAATTATTAAACCACAAATTCCAGTCTGTATGAAATTATAAGGTACCAGGTGTCCTTAAAATATAAGACATTTTCTATAAAAACAAAAACCTACTGTGGAGGTTGTGTTTCTTATGTTGTTAATGTGCCTTGTCAATAGAATAATATTTGTTACTGGATTGACTGATTTGAAGGTGAAAGGTTTGTTTCTAAATTCAGTTCACCAAAATGACACATGAGCTCTCCACATGAGCTATTTGCCATCAGGACCTGGAAATGCACACTGGAGGAGAAACAAGAATTCTCCATATTTGCTAATGGCAGTCTTTTTGTCCTTATTCTCTTGGGATTTTTCTTTCTTCTGGCTTCACAGTTCTCATTGTATGTTCTCACCCTTCCCTCAGTTTCTAAGGGACTCAGTAAAGGAAGAATGAAGTATTTCCTGGTCTGGTCTTAGGAGTGGGCCATAAAGGAAGGTGTCTGTTGAGTTTCAAGGCACCCTGGGGAATTGGCCTTGGAGGTACTTAGCACATTTCTCAGGTGGATTTCCCAGGGCATGAATTCAGAAGGGCTACTCAGGGAGCAGAAAGAGAAACCTGTGATTTGGAGGTCCAAAGGTAGATTTGAAAGCCAAGGCAACATCAAGTGATGCGATAGACATGAAGTCGGGAAAAGCAATGGCAGCAAGAGTTGGCAACCAAGGTGAAAGTCCTAAGAAACAGACGGCTGTCTTTCCTACTGGCTCCATTGTGCCTGCAGCAAGCACTGGTGTGGGCGCTTCAGAGGTGCCTAAGAGGCACAGCATAGTCTCTGCAGTTCAGCTGCCACTCGGCACCCTGCGACTATTGTCTGAGATCTCCAGAGCTTCTAACACCTTTCCCTCATCTCTCTCTAGCCATCCCTCCCTTATTCTCCTATTGAGGAACCAACCCAAAGCCTCTCTATCCCTCTGCAGCCTAATACCGAATCTCCAGGGATCCCCAGCTACTCATCCTTCACTCTCTGCAGCAAATCTGTCACATATCCCAACATACACCTATATATATATATATATATATATATATATATATATATATATATATATATATATATATATACATATACATATATATGCACACACACATATATACATGTATATGTATATATATTTATATATATATATTCTTTTTTACCTGAAGCTAATGCTTCTCCCTGCTTTGTCATTGGAGTTTGGGGGTCAAAATCCATGCTCTGTAAGTGCCAGCATATTAGTCTTGGCCACCTGTCCCAAATACACAAAAAAGATGAATAATTGTGAGAAACAGAAGATGATTTAACTGTGATCTTTAGGGTAGTGACATGATTTTTGGTTTGAATATATGAAGAATAGGGGCAGAAGGCAAAGGTATTCATAGGTAAGTAGTTTTGTTACTCTACTTGGAGATACAGTATGTACCAAAGCAGTCATGTTCAGCCACTCGAACTTCAGAAGCCAATTAAAACAGCAAAAATAATAGTAAAAAGCAGAGAATTAAAACAGCCAAATCAATAGCAAAAAGCAGAGAAAAAGAGATGTATTTAATGTAGTCACATTGGTAAGAAGGACATAGAGATCCAGTGACTCCCTCAAGTCTCTCTTTGGAGTCCTAAAGTAAGATCAGATTTTAAATAGTGGGATGAGTATATGGACATCTAAGCAGTCCAGCCAAGGCCTGGTCTACTCACTGACCCATCATTGTCTGTGCTTCATACAGTGACATGACCTGTCATGTTGTTAGAACTGTGCATTCTCTTTGCCAGAGACAAGTTGACCCTCTGTCCTGCACCTTTTCCTTCTCCAACTCTGAGATTCCTGAGGAAATTTCCATTTTTTTTGGGTCCATTCATGAGTCTGCTTGTCAGATTGGGAGACAAGAGTCTTTTTAGAGTATCCTCATTTCTGCTGGGGTGGGAGGGTTCAATGAGTGTGGATGGCTGGAAGGGGTAGTTACAATCCATGCAGATGGTCAGCAGTTCAATACCCAAATTCCTTGTTTGAGGGTACAAGCTGGTTCTCAGAAGAGAATTCCTCCTGCCCAGGGTGAAGCCTCTTTGTCATTGATCATTGCCCTCATATGGGGGTTTTCTGCCCTGTGAAGCTCTGCTGTTCTTGGAATTCAAGGTAACTGCTGGTTTAGGACAATGACTGAAGACCAGAAGGCAACTTTGGGGTTTGAAACAGTGGAACATTTAAGAAACTGACAGTAGGATGCCCTACTCACTCTTCCATCATGCCTAGCCTCCAAGGCGAATGAGATAGCTTAGGGACCACAAGTTTCTAGATAGGCACTCCTTAAGCGATTAGTACACCTGTGTGCAGAGATAAGCAGGTGACCCAGAGCAAGGGAGGCCTTACTGGAGTTTAAAGCTCAGACTCTGGCAGCTCTAACAAGATGGGCTCAGCCATATGTCAATTAAAGTGACAAATCATACTGAAAAGCATAGAAAGGAGATTTAGTCAAAATAGCCACACTGAAATGGAGCAAATAAAGAGGATTTCAGTGATGTTCAAGTCCATGTTTAGGGTACTAAATGAGGTTTAGGGTGGTTTTTTAAAGTTTTTTTTTAAATTTTTAATTATATGGGTTTGTGTATATGGGTATGTGCACATGAGTGCAGGTGCCTGTGGAGACCAGAGGTATTAGCTCTCCTGGAGCTCAAGTTACAGGTGATTGTGAGCAATCTGACATAGGTTCTGGGAACCTACTTGGGTCCTCTGCAAAAGTTTTATGCACTCAACTGCTGGGCCTTCTTTCCCACTCCAGGTTTAAGTTTAAATAAAGGGCAAGAGGTGTGCATTCCTGGTCAAAATGTGGTCAGCCTATCATTGACACATTCTTGTTTCAGACCTAATCTGGCCTGTAGATGAACAGAACAATGGGAAATCTCCATGGAGGCAGGCTCCTCCTCTGGCTGGCACTAAGGCTTCACCTTTCCTCTTCAGATTCGGCCTCCAGCAAGAGAATTTTGCTGAATTCCAGCTCCACGGGGTCAATTGTTTCAATAGTATTATATGCAAAGGGAAGGACATAAATATCTCCAAAATAACTTCCCTTCTGCCAAGATGCCTATAAAGGCAGATAGAAAAATGAAGTCAGACATGCCAGGCTTCTAGTCTGCTTTTTATTACCATGTGGGCCCCAGTAAGGAGCCAATACTTTTCAGCAAAAGCAGCTTTTGAATCTGTTATATCCTCACTGGCTCTAGTGGGTTTTCCTGACACTGGGCTTTCCCTGGGTTGTCTCACCTTGTATAGACGCTGGAATTAATGTTAATCCCAAAGATGGGAGGCGATAGACCACCAATCATCATGACCAAATTAATTAAAGCCAGCAATTAATTCAAGCAAGATTTTTTATTTGTGTACGTTGCCTGCCTTCTCGTAAGGTGGGGTTGGAGAGGTCAGCATTGGACATGGGGAAGATATGGTTTTTATAGCTCAGGGCTAGGGGCTTTCCAAAGGGGGAATTTGACAGGCAAATAGGCAGGCTTACAGAAGCAGAATATAACAAAGTGGTCATAACAAGGTAGGCATAACATGGTAGTCATAGCAACAGGTGGTTATAATTAACTTTTGAAACACAGGTAGAGTTGCAAGATGGTCATAACAACGGGTGCTCATAGCAGCAGGTGGTCATAATAACCTTTGGCAACAAAGACATGTTTGCCATTTCCTGGAACAGGCAGTACAGAACCATTTGTACAGATGGGGCATCCTTGAGAAATAGAGATTTAATCACAAACAGAAATAAACTTAGTTTTTTTTCTTTCTTTCTATAAGATGGCTTTCAAGCTTAAGATGGAGGCAGCCTGGTTCATCATTCCCCCTTTGTTTTATGTGTTCCTGTAAAATCTGTGATAGGGTCTTAGCATCCTTTATCTTGGGTGAAACAAAAATTTTAATGCACTAAAAGATGCATGGCCTGTTTATAAGTTATACCTGTTTGGTTAGCATAGAAATAACACATTTTTTAAGGCCATAGAATCTGGGTATGCCAATTGGTACTATAGGAAGCCATTTTGTCCCCTCTGCCAGAGTTTCATTTTGATCTAATATTCCAGCTTTCTCTTATCTGAGGATAAGAGGCGATTGTACTCTCTTCTGTAACTACTTCCTGCTGAAATGACGACACTGTTGTCAGGGTCCAGGAAGGCTGAAATGTTAGCCAAAGGCTGGGAGGGGATTAAGGTAATGGGGTATTTTCAGAAACATCAGGTTTCCTGACTCGGCTGAGGAGACAGGGAGCTATCATATCAACTGGAGTGGTTTACAACAGTATTCAGCAAGTCCAGGGCTTTCTGATTTTGTAGGACCACTTGGGGCTGGTGTGGTGCAGGTCACATCTGGAGCCTGCAACTGATTTCTGGATGGTGTCTACTAGCTGAGTGGAACTCTGCCAAGACAGATATAGACTAGGGACAGAAGTTAAAGTTAAAGAACTTAAAGGAAACTTATTTCAGACCTTCCCCTTCAGGATAGGCAATAGGTGGGGAGCTTAGACTGTTGATTGACAGGAATACTTACCATTTGACCTGTGAGAGGTCTTAGTTACAAGATCTAAGTCTTATAACTTTCTCAATTCCCTGAAGCTTACATTATAATAGTTTGCAATCTACCCTGAAATCCACATTGTAGAAAAAGCAGCCAACAGGTGTCTGTAAAACAGTTGGAATAGACTCATGCCTTTGAGTCATAGCAAATGCTATGGCTTTGTGCTAAAATCACAAATACTTTTTTTTTGTCCAGAGGGCTGGATATATTTAGATCACACAGAGATGTTTTTAGCATGATGAGAAACATCTTTAATTCTATACTTAAAAGACAACCAGAGGAAATTTAAAATCTTGAGCTTGTGACTGATAATAGTAGTCAGTGCTTTACCAGCTTATCAGAACTTCATTGATTCATGTTAAAACCTTGAACCTTTGAAATCTTAGTATAATAATGGTATAGAATAACTTGCATTTATATACCTTAAGTCATTTTTTAGATCCTTATAATTTATTTAGATTTTTATATTCTCAGATGTTTATAATTTAAATTATTTTTAGACCTTTATAAATTATATAAACCTTAAACTTTTTTTCCAATTATTTATCATTAGACATACATAAGTATTTGATTACTGAGAGTAGTCTTTGCAAAGCAAGTTCCTTTATATAGTAAAAGTGACATCTGGACCCTGTCTATCTTTTAATATGAAGCCTATTAGTAAGGTAAACTTGTTTGTGAGTTTGCCTTTTTCATCAGGAGACCTAATAGCTCTAGAAAAGTAAGGAAGGCCTGATTTTTATATGTGAAATGCATTGACAAGGCAGCTGCTGATATACTGATAAAGCTAGAGTTAGCTATCAACATCAACAGAGCTCTGAGAAGGATAAATTATAGCAGGAAATATAATCCAAATGGCCTATGTATCAATTAAAATGACAGAGACTTACTGCTACCTGGGTGGTTACCCTAGGCTTCTGTGGTCTTGGTGGCTTACTGGGGGCAGAAGTAGTTGGTTTTCAGCTGCCACATAGGACAGCATTACATCTTCAGTTGCAACATAGGGAAGCATAGACTTCTGTCTGCCAGACCCAGAAGATCTGAGAGATCTTCCTGTGGAGGAGGAACTTGGAAAATCTGACCTGTTGTGATGAGGCAGAGCAGGGCAGTTAACCTAACAGTATCCACAGTATGGGCAGAGCCCTGGTGACAAGAGGAGTTTCTCTCAATGGTTAGTGTTACCATAATAACCATATAGTGTTACCATACCATAATGGAATTGTCTGTGCCCCATTATCTTCTTTGGAGATCTTAAGATTTCTTCTAGGAGGTTGCATGTCTGTCTATCATGGGAAGCTTTTACCATTAAACATTTTAAATGCCATATTCAGCAGATCTCTGCAAAGTTTTGAGGGCCATCTATTAAGTATACCTGATTTTAAATAAACGTAACTTGTTTTTAGTTACTTGTTTTAGATTTAACCTTGGAAACATATACAAAAACCTAAATAAAGCTTATCAAACTTTATCAAACTTATCAAAGCTTATATAACTTTAAATCATAAATACAGTCCATAGAGAGATTGGCAACTTTACTTTCCTGGTACTTTCATAGTGCACCATTGCAGACAATCACAGTGTCTTATCATTTATCAAATAGCTAAAGTTTTACAAAGTTGGCAAAGACAAGAAGGCTAGACATATATTCCTAAGTCAGTCTCTGTTAGCCTGAATAGATCTTAGGTAAGGAGAAACATTTTAAAGGCTCTTTTCCACACTGCTTAGGTCATTGTCTTGCTGCATCATAAGATAGGAATATCTCAGGTTCTGGTGTTTAGTGTTTGGTGTTTGTAGTTTGGGACCTAACTTTAGTTGATCAGCCACAATAGTAGGAGTTTAGGATTCCAGCATAGCCTTGAACCTTTCTCAGGATGAATCCTTAAACATAAAATTTATGTCTTGGTTTAACATATTTTAGTTAAAAAGAACAGATAGCCAGAAGAACTTCATGAGTTAAAAAGCAAGGCTAGTACATTTTGGAGACTTGCCCAGAACTATGGACTTTGATGGATTAGGTCTTTGTTTTCATTTTGGCTGGTGGTGCTATCTACGTGCTGAGTTTTGCAGCCTAAGTGGTAAGATTACTGTCTTAGTTAGGGTTTCTATTGCTGTGAAGAGACACCATGACCATGGCAACTCTTATAAAGGAAAACATTTAATTGGGGATGGCTCACAGATACAGAGGTTTAGTTCATTATTGTAATGGTGAGAGAAGCATGGCAGCATGTAGGCAGACATGGTGCTAGAGAAGGAACTGAGAGTTCTATATCTTGATCTGCAGGAAGCAGGAAACTGTGTGTCACACTGGGTGTAACTTGAACATATGAGAGCTCAAAGCCCATCTGCACAGTGACACACTTCTTCCAATAAGGCCACACATATTCCAACAATGCCACACTTCCTAATAGTCCCACTCTCCATGGGCCAAGCATTCAAACACATGAATTTATAGGGACCATTCCTATCAAACCACAATTACCTATGTAGCTTTCTTAACCCTGTGTTATAAATTTTAAGTCAACTTTTGTTACAGATTCTACAGATTTTAACCGTATTCAATAAACATAAATCCTGAGGTACAGCAAGTTCATATAATAGTCTTACAAGTCTTGAGATAAGGTTTATATCTTAGCAAAAATCTTAGGCAGGTAAATGAAACCAATAGTTTAATTTTATTTTTTAGCTGCTCTGCCTTGCTCTGCCTTATTTTTATGCCACATAATCAGGTGGCTCATCTGACACACGACAGAAACTTTCCAACTCTAGATCCAGCTTTTCATTACAGCAGAACAACATAAAACAATTTCAATATTATCCATACCCAAAAGACATTTAAATGCCTGCCATACTGAATTCAGTGATCAGAAAGCTCAGAGATTAGAAATTTCACCCCTGACTATCAAAGTAACCATGGCAAGTGGCAGCAGATTTGGGCCTGGGTGTGTGTGGTGGTACATAGAGTTGCCCAAGGTGGCATGCTGGGTGGGGGTGCCCACATTGTCCCAGCAATGTGGGAGTGGTGGCAGCTAGAGCTTGGTCAGTCTCCCAAGTCTACTTGTAACTGCAGAAGATTAAAGGGAGGAACAGAAACACATACAAGGGATGAAGATAACAAAAGTAAAAACAAAACACAGAACACAGGCTAGAGGACTATCCAGCTTACTAGTCTTATTACCCATGTCATCCATTGTCTCATTTGCTTCAAATCTGAACACACAAAGACAGACAAAACACAGAACAAAACTAACAACAAGGATAATGACAACAACAATTGAGATAATTCAGAGATTCATCAGTTAGACCAAGGAAGTTTGTTTTTTTCTTTTTTCAATTAGGAGGCTTTTTTTTTTAACTTTCTCCTTGCACAAGCTAGGCACCAGGAACCCACCAGGTGCTTTCTAAGTGTCTGGTTTTCCCTGTTCTGTTAGGCCGGACCTCTCTGAATTCCATCTCATCTCCTGATACCTGATGTCCTGTGCTGGGCCTAACCAGTCTCTTGGTTCCCAGTATCTTGAAAAGTTCTCAGGGGTCCTTAGGTTGCATTGTGCAGCCTAAGCATTGAAACCCTACCTATGGGCTCTCAGGTGTGAGGACTCTCTGACTGCTCTCCTAGTCCCACCAGGGTGTTGCCATGGTCCCAAGGTGGGTCAGAAAAATAATGGGTGGCTCTGGCCACCCTAAGTAACCAAATAGATGATTATGACATCTCCCTTGTTGCCCTAGATGGATTTCATCAGAACCAGATGCCACAGGAAGTATCTATGACTTATCAGAGGAGGCCTCCATAAACAGGTACTTGCTGTTTTCAATTTCTGATGCAGCTGTTAGATCAGGCAAACAAACTAAAGGTGTGCCTTGAGATCTTGGAATGTCTCCAAGGTGTATACCACTAGGGAGGAGCTCTTCAATCCCAGAGGGCCTGAGAGAAGAGTCTGGCTCTTGAATTTCTGAATTTGAGTTAGGGTCTTGATTTCACTGGGGCCTCTAAATGTTAATCCCAAAGATTTGAGGAGAAGGACCACTGGCCCAAATCACCATGGCCAAATTAATTAAAGGAAGATTTTTTTATTTGTGTACATGGCCTGCCTCCCCCTAAGGCAGGGTTCAAGAAGTCAGCATTAGATATGGGGAAGATTAGGTTTTTATAGCTCATGGCTAGCGGTTTCCAAAGAGGGGATTTGAGAATCAAACAGGCAGGTTTATAGAAGAACAATGTGGTCATAACAAGGGAGTCATAATAAAGTAGTCATAACGAAGTAGTCATAAGAACAGATGGCTATAATCAACTTTTGTAACAAAGGTAGGGTTGCAAGATGGTCATAACAACAGGTGGCTATAACAACAGGTGATCATAACAACAGTAGTCATAATAATCTTTTGAAGCAAAGACACAGTTGTCATTTTCTTTTGGAACAGGCAGTACAGAACCATTAAGATTATAGGTGGGGCATAGCCCAATCCTTGAAAAACAGAGATTTAAGCATAAACAGGAATAAACCTAGTTTGTTTTTACTATAAGATGGCTTTCAAGCCTAAGATGGAGGCAGGTTGATTCATCATTGACCTGTTCTAGAAAAAAAAATAGGTTGTTGAGAAGGCAGATACAACAGGATGAAAGAAAGACTGGTCTTTCTTCCTGGTTTCCCTACAAGTATAAGAGGCCATTTTTCCTTTACTTTTCAGAGTCACCACAGGTACAGCTCACATCCTAACCGCCCTAGCCTGACACCCATTTATACACTGAGGCATTGTTGGGTGCTGCCTAAGAGATCTTCACGTCTTGGAATGCTTGATGTCAGAAATACCTCCTTAATTCATAAAGATTCCGCTTTCTTTGGACAGGTCTTTGATGTCTGCTGGATGAATAAAATTGACTAAAACTCAGTACACTCAATACCTGCAGAGACAACACAAAGAGGATCCAGGCATGAGAGGCTGAGGCAGGAAAAACTCCTAAAGGGTTGTTAGTAAAAACATGAGAATACATAGGCACACATTCTATTAGCCACCAGGATGACGATACCACATGACTTGTAGCCTCTGGGCAAACCCATATCATGCAAAAACAAGTAAAAATGAGAATGAAACTGACAAACAGAATACATACTATGGTGAAAATAATTTTAGCTTTGCATGTCATCTAAAGGGTATCAGTGAGTCTCAGGGGAACTGATACAATGCTCTGAGACTCGCTAGATTGACTAACTGTTCTGAAGTGACCTATGACTGGTAACTATGAAGCTGGTATTAGAATCTAAGACTGTCTGACACTGAAGCCAATGCCTGCCCCACCTCCTTGGCCATCAAAAACTAGATATTGCATAGCAAGGAATTCAGTATTTACCATTATCTTAAAGCTGGGTAAAGAACGACCAGTAGAAGCCACATAGCAGGCCATACTTGCCCCTGCTTATATAGATTTCTTCTGATTTATCTGGCAATTACTTGGGAAGGTTAGCAAGCCATCTTGCTTGGGTTTTCAATGTGGTCCCTTGCTGAGTGTGAAAAGCTCCAGCCGAATGCTTGGACTGTGAGATCATGAGAACTGGCCTCTGTGGAAGACACGTGGGGCAGCATGAGACAGACCCACTGCTGTTTTTGCCTGCTGCTTCTGACAACCATGGCTCACCTGATCTGCTGAATCACCTTTGGCACTAATTGATATGTCTGAAATTAAAAGCATTTAAGTAAACCTGACTGTTCTTTCTAAGCATTTTCTGAATTCGCTGTGAGAAGAGGGATCCTGCAACTCTGCCCATCCCTGGAGACCACAAAGCCTAATGTGCTTGTCGGTTTTGAAAACTCCAGTCAGTTGGGCACAGGAAGAGCAAGCAGGAGCTAACTCTTGATTGCACTGTTAATGTTGGGTCAGCCAAAGATCAGCCTCTGATCTATGATGAGGAGGGCTGTGCTTTGAGGATGTTGGAGTCCTTGCCTTCGTCTCAGGAAAGCAGGATTCATTTTGAGTCTGCTGGTGAAACACACCTGTGGGTTTCTCTCATAAGGATTCTGCCCACATTGTTCAGAGGTGATATTTGCCCATTGCACCCCTTCGCTTTGACTTCTCAGTCCATGAAAGCCCCTTTCAGGAGTTGTCATGTACATCTGTAAATGCCTGGAAGTCAATGCTGTTTAGCCGGGGCAGTGACCTTTCAGACACAAAGATGTCTTCAAAATGGCATGTGAAAGACAACATTGAGCAATTCCAGTACAACACTCAGAATTCCCAATGTCACTTTAACTACCCTCTTCTGCAGAATGCAGGGGAAAGCCCAAGCCCACCTCACAAAGCTGGGAACCTGAGCTATGTGACAGGAAGTGTTGTATGCCAATACCATGTTTAGTCCTTTGTCAAAGGTGATGTCCAGGAGACCCAGGCTCCCTGGAAGATAAGAACACCCGTGGATTCGAAGACTAAGTCTTGAGTTCAAGCGTTCATTCTACTTTGGCATTCTGTAAGGGAAAATCTGCTCTACGTCTCAACTTCACCATGGGTGCGATGGGGTAATACAAGTACACATAATGATCACAGACATTTTAGGTCAAGGCTTTGAAACCTGTAAAGTACTTTGCATCTTTTAAATCACATCCTTTCAGAAGCAATTTACATCTAGTTAAAAAAAATAAATCATGGAGATTAACTAAAATAAGAAACTAAAAATAACTTGAAATCCTATCACCCATTTTTCTCTAGGCTCACATGTTATTATTGTTTGAATGTGAAGTATCACACCCAGGCTCGAGTTTTGAAAGCTTGCTCCTTAGTGGAGGTGCTATTTTGGGAATCTGTTCGAACTTTTGGAGGCAGAGTCAAGATGGAAATATCACGAAGGGTGAGCATAGTAACTCTCAACACTTCCTGTCCTACTCTCTAATTCCTGTTTGCTGTGAGGTGATGTCCTGGCTAGTTTTGTGTCTACTTGACACAAGCTAGAGTCATTTAGGAAGAGGGACTCTCAAATGAGAAAATGCCTCTATAACATTTGCCTGTGGGCATTTTATTCATCAATGATTGATATGGGGAGGGAGGGAGGGCAGGTCACTGTAAGTAGTGTCATCCCTGGGCTAGTGGTTCTGGGTATAACAACTGGGTTGAACTAGCCGGGAAGAGAAAACCAGTAAGCTGCATCCTTCCACAGCTTCTACATCAGTTTCTTCCTTCAGCTTCCTACCCTGACTTCCCTGGATGATGAACTACAGGCTGTAAAATGAAATAAAACCTTGCCTCCCCAAGTTGATCTTGGGCACAGTGTTTTTATCACAGCAGAGGAACTTAACTAAGATAGGTGAGCAGCTCTTCTCCGTCACATGTTCCCACCACCATGATGTAATGCCCAAGTATTTGGGGCCAACCGACCATGGGCCAAACCCTCTAAAACCATAAACCAGACCAAATCTTTCCTGCCTTCTGTTGCTTCTGCCAGGTATTTGATCACAGCAACAAGAAAAGTAACAAATACTTACTTTTTCTTAAATTAGACTTACATTGGCCACACATTCTTTGGTAAGACATTTTGTTACTTGATGCCATACCAAGTTTAGCATTCCAAGTTATTTGGTATTTTGTTCCCATGGCATGGGTCCTAGTAATTGTATAACATTTCCTTGTGTATTTACTGCATCATTTACTCTTAGTGTTATATATTTATGTGGTTTTTTTCTCTGTGCTCTTCAGCCTTTGTCTCTTTTCTCCCTCTTCCTTCCTCTCCTCTCTTCTCCCTCTTTTTTCCTCTCCTCCTCTCTTCTCCCTCTTGCCTTCCTTCCCTCCTTTCTATTTCTACCTTTTAGTCTCCCCACTTCTCCTTTCCTTTCCTTTCTTGGCCTGTCTTTCTTTTATGAAGCTTAATGTTTATCACCGTGGCAGGTCTGATAGAAGGACTAGGTGGCCGTGTGACTGAAGCCTGACATGCTGCCCCATCCCTGCCTGGGACTTTGGATTTATGCTGAAATGCTGCAGAAAGATGCTTTGGCTTGCGTTCTCATCCCTTTCAATCACTGTTCTTGGCATTCTCCTCCCTTCCCAATAATCCTGCAAGATCCTGCAAATCCTTCTGTTGGGTTTCCAGATTGCTCAAGGCAGCCATTGCCCATTCCTGTTTATTATCAAAAAATCTCTAGAAAATGCAATCAAGGAACATGTGTAGGTGATAAAATACTAATCTGACTTTTTAACATTTTAAACTAATTAAAGGAATGACTTACGAACGTATTAAAATTAAGGGTAATTCTATAATCTTATGCAGAGATTTAGTTTATTATTCTCCTTTATGAATACGCAATTGCCTTTGGAAATTGTAAACATTTGTAACATTTTAGCCTGCCAAGTAAATTGATATTTGTTTAATTTGTTAACAAAGTCTATTGGTGTCTTGGCTAGAAACTGTTAGGAATCTGTCTCCTCCTAATCTCTGTTTTTATGAGCTATTTTTGAACCTCAGAAAAGAAGGATTTACTATCATTTTTATGGGAATGCTGGCAGGACTATAACTACGGTAACACAGATGGCCCAGTTGTAAAACATAAATGGAGTGTGTATACAAGGAAGCACGATTAGGTAAATGGATGCTTGGATGGTCTATGAGACAGAAAACGTGCTGTCTGGTCATTTCTGTGTACTCAAGTGGCCTCACAGATAAAGCAGCCATAAGAACTTTCTTTGCAGTCTTTGGGCTTCTGCAGGTTTAAGTCTGGTTAGCAGCCCCTCTCTCAGAGCAGCTCACTAAGAAGAAACCATGAGAACTTGTCTTGAGGCTTCTCCCAAGAGCTAGTCAATGGCTTCCTACTGGGACTAAGACCCACAGTTAACACTAAGGCCAGTTTAGGACTTGCCATCTAAAATCTCCATCTTGCTTTGGTGAGTAATGAGGATGGTGTAAAGGATCAGAAAAGATTTGGGCAAAATGTCTTCTGGAATTACAATGACTAAGGATTTAGAATCTAGTAATCCTAGCTTGGGATCCAGTTCTGCCAAACTGGCCTGACTTTGACTAATTTAAGTAGCCAGTTCCCAAACATTAGCTAGTCTCTCTAAACAGGCTCCTCATTATACATGCTTATCAGGCACAGGGATCACTGCTGTGGAGTCAGTACTAATGGTGGCTTATTCTGAAATCACTGTGTTTTTTAGCAAGATATTTTGGGGTTCAAAGAACTATATGCTTCAGGTAATGGGCTTATTGAAAACACACACAGAGAAATTAGAGAGATAATAACACTAGCCACATTCATAGAAATAAAAATGAGCAAGTTCAATGAAAGAACAGGGAGGCCTATAGGATTTCTGGGATTCCCAAGGTGTGTAGTATGTTCAGTTCAAAAAATTTGGAGATGCCAAGTTTCCCAGTCAGTTGATGCATCATCCTATTTGTGCCTGCTTCTTTTTCATTTATGTCAAACAGGCACTGAATTTTCTTTTATATTCTTCATTTGCTTATTTTATTTTAAAATGAGGTAGTTCTCATTAGAATATACAGAACACACAGCCATTAATATTAATGGCTCCATGGTATCCCACAATATGGGTATAATCAAAATTGTTGAACTGGTCTTTTCCTACTGATGGCTTTGTGATTATTAGCAATAGCTGGCTGATAAAACAATGCCCTACAAAATAATCCTGGTTGTCTTCAGAAAAAAAATTTGGACAGATTAAAAATTATGATTATTCAAGATGTACAATGTGGCAATTTGATTTGTACATACATTCCCAATCAAGTTAATTAGCACATCCATGCCATCCGTAGTCATCATTTGTACGTAGGCATGAGCACTTAAAATCTGTTCTTTTCTAAAATGTCAAGTAAACAGTGTAACATTAATTATAGTTACGATGCTATATCTCAGAGCCTCAGAATTTACTCTACGTGTCACTTAAAGTTGGACCTTTTATACTTCATTAAAAATTTCCCCTTGTTCTTTTTCTCCTAGTAACCAGTTTCCATGTCCTACTTTATGTTACTCTTCTACTTCGTAGCTTCCCCCTGTCAGGTATTTCCTGCTTTCTACTTCTTTAGCTTATTCGTGACTTTGGTTCATTCAGTGCCTCTCTGTTTCTCCTGGGGCTTCTTTCCAGTTCCTGCTGACCTTTTTGCTATTATTCACAAAGAGTTCAGGTAACCAGAGTCCAATGTGTCCGATTTAAGGGAGGAAATGCCTTTACAGACTTTAATAAGCCTGCCTGACTACTTAGCTTAGATGCCATTCCTGGTGAAAGTGGCCACAGCTGGATGATATTTTACCTGCTTTTGATGTAGCTGGTCTCAACTCCATGCACTGTGCAGAGAGATAGAGAGGAAGATAGAAGGGGAAAGAGGACACCAGAGTTCAAACAGAACATAGTGTGGCCGGTGCTTCTGCTGGTGACCTCACGCTCTGGGTAAGAGAATGACAGGGAAGATGGGATTTTTGAAACCTCTCAGTTCCTGTACATTGCTTGTGGATGGGGAACTGCGTATGAATCCACTGTTTGAACGTGTGCATTTTCCCCACCACTTGTCTTAGACCAAACCTCCTGGAAACAGACTCTCAGATGGAGCCTTGTGGCTAAGTAGGCATTAGAAGGTGAAGGGGCAGAACTGAGAAAAGAGAAACTGGAGTGATGCAACTAGCCTTCCGGACTGCCCCAGTAGTGTTGGACAGCAGAATCTGTACATTCCCAGTCAATCACTGGAAGCAAGGGGACAAGGTAGCTCAATCCAGTTGATAGTCATTGCTACAAAGGGACATCTCAAGCCCAATAGCAATCAATACTCCTGGTGGCTGGGTGCTTGTTTCTGAGTTGACCATCATACACATTATGCTTTCTGACAATTCAGCTTGTTTTTAACTTTGCTTCACTTAATGCCTTTTGGATTTCCTGATCAAAGTGTGTGTGGCCAGACAGCATCATCTTCCATGCATGCTTTCATTGAGTTTCATTTCATTTCATTCTAGAAACTGAGAAGACATAAAACTTCAGAGCTGATGAAAACCTTGGCCCACTTCTTTTCAAGAAGCTACACTCTAGTTAAAAAAGCAGATACTCAATTTCAGGTAGGCAAAATGTTATGAAGAAGCATAAAGGCAGAAGAAAAGGGCAGAAAATGAGAGGGGGGGTGCTGTTTTGTGAACCACGGACCAGGAAAAGCTTTCTGTCCAGGTTCGTTTTAGGCAGTGAGCAACAAGAAGTGAAGAAACTAAGAAAACTAATTGAGGATGGGGGAGTGAGGAGTGGTCCAAGCAGGAAGAGCAGGAAATTCAAAACTCTGAGGCATAAGCAGGTTTGGCACATAGGAAGAAGGAAGTCTGTGTAGCTGGAATGTTGGGAACATGAAGGAGTAGATGGTAAGACATGATACTGAAGCAGCAAACAGGGTTTGCATCATGTGGGGCCATGGGAAAACATGTGGGTCTTGTTTTCAGTGAGATGAGCATCAGGTGAGTTTTGAACAGAGGACTGATGTGCCCTTGTGCTCCTACTTCAGCTTAAGCAGCTCTACACAGTCAAGGTCAGCCAGGATGGAGCAGGGTGAAGTCCAGAGAGGAAGAGCAGGGCAAGTGGAGAAGGAGAGATGGGCCACCTCAATGCAAAAATACTCTGCTATTTGCTGCTTGGAAATCTAAAACAATGGTCTGTTTCCAACAGTGAATTCACAGCACCTATGCTGGACTTGTTGCAGGTAGTTTACAAGGCGATGGCACCCTGATGGATCTTTTTAAAGGGGAGTTTTAAAATATGCAACTTTAAGCTTATTTGCTGTGTTTAAACTGTGGCTCCCTAAGCCTTGTAAGATGAGACATGAATGAAACTCTCTCATGACATTACACCCTTGAGCATAAGGGACAATGCCTTTTATCTATGCATCCACAATACTTACCAAAGGGCTTGGGACTAAGATATATATGTATTACATATACATACATACATACACACACACACACACACACACACACACACACACACACACACACACATATATATATATATATGATGAATAAATGACAAAGGAGAAGAGGACAGTAAATAAATATGTGATTTATGCAGGCATACTTTCTGGGCATTCTTTTTGAGAATTGTAACAGAAATTCACAACAAATAGAATTTTCTCTAACCAATCAAATTCCATTTGAATTGACATTCAGGAAGGTCACATGGGATTGAAAGTTCACAATGCATGTTCCATTTGTAACTAACAACTCAAAAGGCTTAAGGAGACAATAAAGTCATTCTTCATGGTCAGGAAGTTAGATCTCTGTGGCTGATATTTTTTCTAAGGATTCATCCTTCATCTGCAGCACAATTTGTCAAGAGTCTCAGTAAGGAGAAGACTCTTTTCTCTTTCTCTGAGAAGAGCGTATGCTATACCTACTTTGACAGTATATGGGAGCAGATACAGACTCAGCTTAGCTTGTATGATGGTGTCCTGTTGCTGCCCACTAAAACTTCTAGTCCCGGGTCATTCTGTCTCAGAACCCCAGTACCATGCTCTGGAATTCCAAGATTCCATGGAGGTATTTCACATGAAGGTTCTCACCCAGCTGCAATATCATCTTCCAGGTAAATGAATGAGTTACCTTGAATTTTGCAGCCCTGGTGACTCTTCCAGGTTAATGCAGTCCCTGTCAAACCTGACCAAACTGCATGAGACACAAGTGAAAGGCATTCATCCAAGTAGCCCCAAAGACTAATGAAGATAATAATAAGTCGTTTGTAGATGTAACCAACCGTCTTATTAAAATAAGAAACACAGAACCAATGCAAAGAAGAAAGCCAAGAGATCAGAGCTAAGAGCCTTACCCACCTGCTGCAGCTAGCCAAGAGACTTCTCTGAAAGAGACCTACTTCCTGTCTGTTTGTCTTTATATAGACTTTCTGTTCTGCCTTCTCATTGGTTGTAAAACCAACCACATGACTGCCTCGTCACTGTCTGTTGGCTGTATCTTTGAACACACAGAGATCTACCTAGCTCTGCCTACCAAGTACTGGGATTAAAGGCGTGCACCACCAACGCCCAGCTTTTGCTATGGCTCTAATAGCTCTGACCCCCGGGGAACTTTATTTATTAACATACAATTAAAATCACATTTCAGTACAAATAAAATATCACCATAGTCGTTTCATTGTCTAAGTTCTGGAGTGGTTTGTTACATAGAAAGGAGCACTGAACAATAATGGTCACCGACATCAAATCACTTCATGGGCAGACATTCAGGTAGAGTGACTGTGTGTCAAATCTCATTTTCACAAGCAGATCTGGAGCCCTTCTCACTTGCCACTACTTCACAGGCATGAGGAGTGGTGAGTCTGTAGTGGAAAGGACCTCTTGAAATGAGTGAATGAGTCCCTGCTATCATCTCTACCCATGTAACTTCTCTCTCTGGCTCCTCAATTCTCATACTTTCCTTCCCTTTTAGAATCTAACTTCTCTCTTGATCATAGCTTTCTATACTTTTCCTCTTTTTCTTCCACTTCTTAGTCCCAAACTGTTCCCCATACTAATGTTCCCATACTCCCTAGAAGCCCACATGACCACCAAGTTCTTGTCTTTGAGGCTCTCTTTCAGTAGTGGATGGCTGATGTTTTTGTCTGCCTGGCCTCCCTGGATTTTTATTTTGGTACTATGGAAGAGACAACCTTCATCCTCTGGGGATAAAGACTTCCCCCCAAAGAAAACTCACATAAACCAAAGGTATGTAATATGCTCGTAGTCAACATTTTGTCCCAAGGATTCTAGTGTTTGGTAGAAAATGATTCTTGCTGAGTGTAGACACCAGGAGAGATGGCCAATGTTTCCCTGTTGCCTGGAGGCCAAGGAGCTGAATGCCTCACACCTGCTGTGCTCCCAAGCCTGCTTATTTATTATTTTGTGTCTGTCTTTTGTTTGGCTTATTTATTATTTTGTGTCTGTCTTTTGTCTTAGGAACAACTATTCCATAGACCAGAGTATTTACCCTCTCATGTACCCTCTATCAGGTTTTTCCTTCCAAGGTCTCTTTTCTTTTCATAAACAAATTATTTTTAAATTAAAATCTTTGGGCCTTGCTTGTGCTCAGTCATTCCCATGTGGCTGTCTTGCCCTGGCTATGGAACTATGGAACTATAGCAAAGCTGTAAGCTTTCACCATGGCTGACTGTGTGCCAAATTGGAACTCAGCCCTCACAGAAGGTTGACAGGCACTTCTGGAAAACCAAAGCATTTTCTGAGTGCCCAGCTCTCCTGCTGGGTTTGTAGCACTGGTTCTACAAAGTCTGGAATCAATATGACACGCTTTTGGTGTTGCTGATTGTGGGGGATCTTCTAGAAATCTAGCTGATAGAGTTGGCTCATAGAAAATATGTCCTAAGTTGAAATTAATTTGGAGTAGGAAATAGGAGTCTGTGTTAAGTTCCAGGCTGTGCAGCACAAATAATTGTGGCCTTAGTTGTTACAGGTATAGCTTAAGCTTACTTATCCTGAAAATCCAAGGTCAGAAAAGCTCAAAAATCAGCAACTGTTTGTATTTTTACTTTTAGTTTTTGTTTTTGAGACAGGTCATATTCTGTAGCCCAGGCTGGTCAGACCTCATGGGGCCTCAAATTCATGACAATCCTGCTTCATGCTCCAGAGTGATGGATTACAGGTATAAGCCACCACACTTTGCTTAACATTGGCAACTTTGAGTGCCAGCATGTTGTTATAAGTATAAAATTCCATACGACCTGAATTTTGTTTCATGCACAAAATTATTAAAAACATAAAATTATATTCAAGATATATAGTCAAGGTTTGTGTAAAATATAAATGAATTTCATATTTAGTCTTGGTCCTATTCCCAAGATTTCTCATATATATGTAAATATTCCAAACTCCCCAAATATTATCTGAAATCTTAAACACTCCTGGCCCCAAGCATGTAGAATAGGGATACTCAGCCTATCCCTTCTCTCATTGTCTGCTGTATGTATCTGCCAGTCTTCGATGTGCCACTACTGGTCCTGGCCAGGACTGTGTACACACATACAAGGAAGATCTCTGGGGTCTCTGAGTCAGTTGGCTGGTTAGGGAGACTAGCCAGTGGTAAACAGTGACGAGGATGAACTGAGGTTTGTACATAGCATGAAATCTACTTTGTGGTCCCATTGCCCACACCTTTCTTACTTGTCATACCTGAGCATGGTGATGGCCTCCGTTTCCCAGCACCCGACAAAGCCTGAGTGCTTTTGACAGTGCAGGACTGTGTTTGTGGGGCAGGGGTTGGAGAAACCTTGCAGCAATGGCAGCAAAAGGCTACTGGATAAAGGCCTCTCAGCCTTTTCAGTCTTGGTGGTGTTCCCTGCAGTCTCCCAGGATCACCTCAGTGGGGCTGAGTGCCCCCTGCCTGCAGCAAGTGGCCTGTTTACCAAAGTAATTATCCCCCCCCCCCCCCCTTATTAGTGCTTCCTGACGTCAGCCCCTTCCCTCTAAGAAGCCATTTGCACTCAGATCCTTGCTTGGACTGTTTTCTAGGAGAGGACTTCTTAAACTATATTCACTTACCACACCTTTCAACTGAAACTTTTTTACACAATCCTAATACATCAGTCTGTGCAATAGGTACACAAATCAAACAGTGACAACAAGTCATAAAGAAGTTACCCTAAAGCAATTTTTGTTATCCACATAATTCCCTTATTTATTAACAGTGGAGGCAGATTTCCATGATAGTGATAGAAGTGTGTATTTTTATATGAACAATGAAATCGTGGATAAACATTTGATGCTGCAGGATGTAGAGCATATTAAATATTTTTCAGAGTTGACTAATATTTTGTTTTTTTATAATAGTCAGTGCCAATAACTCTGCTTTATAAGAATCTGCAGTACAGAATAGCAGAAGTGTGTTTAGCTTCAGAAATGGTTGGAAATTCCATTCCATTCCCAAGCCAAAATTCATTTAATGGGTTTTTTTCTTTTTTTTGACACTGAGGTTAGCAATTCAAATAGTAATTTTAAAATCAAACATTATAACACAATTGAATTCAGAGTTGTACTAATTTGATACATGCTGAGGAATAGCTATAGGAAAATAAGAAAAAATGATATTTTCTATAATTAAACCATTATGTTTCTACAGGAGCAGACTCCTTTGTATGTATAATAGAAACAATGCAATTAGTAACATACAAAACAATCTTGAAGCTGAGCCAAGACGTTTGAGGCACATTCTCTGGTGTGAGGCATGCACAGTGCAGAGTGTATATGTTGCATGTTGAGAACCAGTGGTGCCGAGAAGGCACATGATGAGACATGGCCAGGCACAACTGGAAACATGTTGGCTTCATAAGGCATTTGAGTTTTAGTCATTGCACATTCAGAAACTTCTAACTCTTCTCAGTTTTCTAGACTGTCACACTGTTCATGTTCCACAATTTAAGATTCTACGGTTTAGGAAATTCCAACCTGAGAAGAGGATTCTCAAATCGCAGAGCCAATAGATGGTGTGAGTGATGCTCATAGGTAGAAAATAGATGACAATGATATCAGGACACAAGTTACACCTAATGACCACCCCCCCGTGTGTGTGTGTGTGTGTGTGTGTGTGTGTGTGTGTGTGTGTGTGTGTGTATGCCTGCCTGTCTGTCTGTCTGAGTGCTCATGTGTGTTTGTGGGTGTCTTGGTAGGTTTGAAGTTGTAATATTGTAAAAATTACTTTGGACTGGAAAATGAATGATGGAAATCAGTCTGGATTTACCCCTGAAATAAACAAAGCTGAGCTTTCTACATCAAATCATTTTCTGCAAAAAGCCCGACTGACCTCCCCACGCTGCCATAGTAAGAACACATTAGTTGATAGCACAAAGCATTTTCAGCTGTTGAAAAAGGAAGCGATGCTCAGATGCTTACTTTCTTTACTTATTAAAGGATCTTTTGGTTTTTAATAGTGCAACAGTTTTGATATCAATTTCTAAAATGCCAGCATTACGTGCTAAACTATGGCCATGAATAGTGCTGATTTTCAAGCAGCTATGCTCATTACAAATTCACTGACATAAAAAGTGCCACAGTGATGAACTTGTGTGTCCTGAGCTCTGAAATCATGAAAATTTAGTGGTTGCACTTTTGTTGCCCTGAATCCTGTTTCCATTGTTGCTGCTCCATTCCTGTTTAACATGCTTGAAGCATCTCGTAATCTAGCAACCCGATCCTTTCAAGACAGCTTGTCTTTCACTGTGTCCATAGCTGGAACCCGGGGCTTTGATCTTTTCTGTATCTGCTCTACAGACTGGCTATGAATTCTCTTACATGGCTGACAGGCTGCTGTAAAATGCTGGGGGTGGCAGTGATGTTTTATTTGGGGCTGGGAGAAGGGTGTGGCTTTGTTCTCAGATTCAGGATTTCAGACTCAGATTTTATTTTTAAAAAAATAAAAATCAGTAATTTGACTTTTTCCAAATTGATTCTTGGGAATAAGTCCAAAGAATGGAGAGGAATAGTTAGTCCTAAAAGTTTAAGAAATATTAGAGAGGTGTGTGTGTGTGTGTGTGTGTGTGTGTGTGTGTGTGTGTGTGCATGTATTTTTTCTATGCATACGCTATGGTGTATATTTTTTCCAAGCATATCTTGGCCAACTTGCTTAGGAAAATTGTGAATATTCATCATAATCATTTTTTTGCAAATGAATTAACGAGTTTAGAGATATGAAGTGACTTAAGGTCACACCACTCAGGAGCAAAGTTGGATCTCATATTAGTACTGTCCTTGTCATTCTGTCTTACTGTTCTTTATCATCACATTCTCTCCTTGAACCCTACTTTGCTTACCACTGTACAGCAGCTGGGGAGAGTTCCCATGGAAGTCCCTACCAACACTGCCAGGGGTTATAAAAGAGCGAGTTTGTCCCAGAATGTTCTTCATCTTTAATTTCATTGTTCTGATTGGAGGATGGACTTGCCTACCTCATGAGATAATGTCTAGGACCATGAATCATTTTTACAGACTATTCTTTTGAGATTTCATTCAGGATCCACAGAGCTCTCCACCATGGTGCTGGCAGCAAGGCATACCTCAAGATGGGTGGCCTCCAGAGAGCAAGTTCTATACATATGGATGAACACATCCTTGGCTTACCTTTTCAGGTTTAAAAGATGACCTACAGACTAGTTTCCATGGAGCTATTGAAGGCTTGCTGTGCATTTTTCCTAAATCTCTGTGCTAGGACTTTGTGAAAGTCCACAGTCATTGTGTGATCCTGCACTTTTAAAGGAGCCTGACAAAGGGACACTACTCACCTCCTAAGCCTAAAGGTGCCTGTTGTACCACTGCTTTCCCCAGAAACTATGCAGGCTTTCTGTCCTTTATTTTGGGTCTCTATTGCTGGTTCCTTCTCTGGATGCTGTCTGATTGGGACTCCAAGTTTTGTTCTGTCAGTTTGTAACATCTATCTCTTGAAATATTGACTTGGAATCATATTCCTGGGCAACATCAATTAGCACCGTGTTGTACAGATCCTTCCTCTTGTGTTATTGTTGACGAGTACATCCCTCTATGGGAGTCAGTGCAGCTGGAGTCTTCTCTGAACCTTTCCTACTTGTGTTCAGAGAAGGGACCACTCTTTTCCATTTGATTCAGGAAAGTGGGAAAGGTAGTTTGTATCTCTGGTGAGAAGTTGGGGATAATGATGGAGGTTCTAAGACAGAAAAGTCATTGAAGTAGTAGTTGGCTTGTTTTGCAATATACTTCTGCCTTATTCTTTCTGGGGCACTTGTTATTGTTGTTGTTCTAGCCACTGATACTTTCCATACAAAATTTTCTACTGTCTTGTAAAAATTTGCCATGAAAATAATGGCGCTAGGTATTATATCATGGGCTATTAAGTGTTCTGCTGTGGGGCTATACTTTGACTATAGCCCCTCCCCCAATTTCTAGCTAAGCTATCACTCTCAATGCTTAGAGGTCTTCCCTGGTCCTTGTGTGAGGCTCGTACTTCTAGTTCATAGCATGACTACTTCCTTTTCCTCAGTCCTTCAGCAGGACATCTCTCTGATGATTCACCTTCATAGGAAGAGTGAGTCAGTCCTACAAGATAATCTACCTTTTATTAACTCAGAATCACCAGGAGGCAAGGGGATGACCTTTTTTTTTTATGGTGTTATACATCTTGTGTCTCTGCAGAAGGATAGCCTTAGTGTTCATGGCTTGTATGTTTAATTGGAAACTTGATACCTGACAGATCACATTAATACTATGAGTTCTGGTCATCAGACATCAGGTCTTATTGGACTCAGCCTTTGGTTCAGCAATCATGATTGGTCCTTACCATCTACAAACTGTAATTCTCACTGACCTAGGCTGTTCTTCCTTTGCAGTAAGCAAAGACTGCTGTGCTTTTTGTATGACCATACAAAAGATACCTGAGCTCAGACTATCTTTTTAAGTAAACTTTCAGCCAAATCTCCTTAGCAATTTACCAATACTACTTCATTCCAAAAGTCCTCAATGCAAATGATTCCTAAATCTTCAGGGAGTTCTCTGATGTGTTTCATGTTCTCCTTGGCTCAAAATTCAGACTTCAACATTTAATTAACACCAACCCATCTGCTTTAGAGATTATAACGTTTTGTTTCTGTTGAGTTTTCTGCTTTTCCTACTGTTGCTTTGGAAGAATTTGAGGAAGAAATCTAAAAGATTATACTCAGTGTGTCATTTTTTTTCATTAAAATGTATTATACATTTAAGAGTTGCAACATGATGTTTTGATAGACATATGCTTAGTGGATGACTAAGTGGATGGCAGTCAAACATATTAATATATCCTATGTGTCTTCTTCAACCAGGAACCAGTTAATGTCATTATTTGAATATTAGGAATCTTTAAGTGACAAACAGGAATCCCAGTAGGAAAATCAGTGGAGTTACTGGGTATTCTGTGATACAGCTTTGGCAAAGCCTAGGTGCATAACTTTGAGCCTATGTGGTAAGCCACAGGAATCTCTGTTAAAGTTTCTACATGATACAACAATTTTCTGGCATTCTGAATTGATTCAAACAACTCTACTTCTTCGGTGGACTGGATTAAAGGTCAAAGAACACACAAGACATTCTGGGATCTTTGAAGCTGAACCCTTCCCACCGTGGCAACTACTAACCTGTAATTGCCAGGGTTTGTCAACTAGAGAGAATCTAGAATCACTTGGGAGATGGGTCTCTAAGCATGCCTATGGGGAATTTCTTGATTAGGTTACCTGCTGTGGGAAGACCCATCATAACTGTGAGTGAGAGATCCTGGACTGTATAAATGGGGGAAAGGAACTGAGTCCTAGCATGTATTCACCCATCCCTCTGTTGCCTAATTTCAAATGTGATATGATCAGATGCTTCAAGACCCTGCTACCTTGACTCTCCACCATGATAGACTGCACCTTGAGCTGTGAGCCGAAGTTAACCCTTTCTCCTTTAAAAACTTCTCTGGTGCAAAGATGTCATCTTACCTACCTTTCTATCATAGTCTGGGCAGTAGGATGGAGGTCACATTAGGTTTCAGAACAAGATGTCCAAATCTTGAGGCTCATCTCTGATTTAAAGTCCCATAGTCGTGAAAAAATTTCGAAACGTGGCATTTTGGAGATGGCAATGCTTATTACAAAACCCATACTTCACACAGGCCTGGGTGCTTTGTCCTTTTCAAGACTTCCTCATGGTTCCGTGTTTGAGAGACCACTATAAAAGGAAGTGTCCAAGCCTTACTGTAATACAGTTCATCTCTTTACAGGACAAGGCCTTTGAATAATGCTTACTGATAATAGATTTCTGACTAGGACTAGCCTGTGCCAACATTCATGAGTCATCTTAACAAACATGAGAAAGCTTTTTATTCTTAAAACAACAAAAAAAAATGAATTGTTAAAAGTAAAAGAAAAAGGGAGGGGAAGATAGACTTTTATTTATTAACTTAAATGTCACCATCTGGCAAATGCAGTTATTTCTTGTCTTTTTTTTTTTTTTTTTTTTTTTTTTTTGGTTTTTCGAGACAGGGTTTCTCTGTGTAGGTTTGCGCCTTTCCTGGAACTCACTTGGTAGCCCAGGCTGGCCTCGAACTCACAGAGATCCGCCTGGCTCTGCCTCCCGAGTGCTGGGATTAAAGGCGTGCGCCACCACTGCCCGGCATTTCTTGTCTTTTGTATATTCCTAGGAAGAACCACTAAGAATAAACTAGATTTAAGTAATATAGCCAGGTGATGGTAGTGCATGCCTTGAATCCCAGCACTCAGGAAGCAGAGGCAGGTGAATCTCTGAATTTGAGGCCAGCGTGAACTACAGAGTGAGATCCAGGGCAGCCAGGGCTGCACAGAAACCCTATCTTGAAAAACAAAACAGAAACCAAACAAATAATATATATACAATTTTTATTTATATAATAAAATTAGTATTTTGAACTCTTTGGAAGAAAATAAGATAAATTATTTGTGTATCTGTTTCATGTATATGCATATAAACATGTGTACAACATTCATATAAACATTTATACATACCTACAAATGTATATAGCTTAAATACATATATGAATCAAACCCATCTGCTTGATGAGCTATGGCCTATCTAATCAAATCTCCTGAACTTCCTCTCCCACCACATCAGGGAGATGGTTGATGGGATATTATGTATCCCCAAGTTCCACATGAAGTAGGCATGGGGGTACTTAGCAGTAAAGAGAATACCAGAGATTGAAGGGGGCTGCTTTGCACATGTCATTGACTTTTTTACAATAAAAGACACCAATGCCCAATGTCTGGAAGATGGAGAAGTAGAACAGGAAAGAATCTTCAGTCTTCAAGAGGCAACTGGCCCAATCAGGGGACTTCCAAAAATGAGGAGGCTCAGAGTAGGTTTTTGTAGCTGTTCTTTCTTTCTTTCTTTCTTTCTTTCTTTCTTTCTTTCTTTCTTTCTTTCTTTCTTTCTTTCTCTCTCTCTCTCTCTCTCTCTCTCTCTCTCTCTCTCTCTCTCTCTCTCTCTCTCTCTCTCTCTCTTTTGTTCTTAACCTAGAAATCAAAGACAAAAGCTAATAGAACTTAAGGTGGTATGATTCTTTGGGAATGTTTGTGAACATGCATATTCAGGCTAATTATGATGAGGAAAACAATCCACCGTCTTCTCCCACTGTTGACCAGTCCCTAGGAAAACAATCCACTGTCTTCTCCCATTGTTGACCAGTCCCTAAGAAAACAATCCACCGTCTTCTCCCATTGTTGACCAGTCCCTAGGAAAACAATCCACCGTCTTCTCCCACTGTTGACCAGTCCCTAGCATCCGCTTGCATGGTAATGGGAGTTAACATTGCAAATGTGATGGAGGCTCTACCAGCTGACTTTAAAACAGAAAGGAAAACATGGATACACAATGGCCCCCCCGTCAAATGACAAACTCTTGGAGAGGATGAGGAAGGCAGAGAGTGGATTAGGGAAATATGAAGGGAGATGAGCTGTTTGTCATTGCTGGCTTTTGTGGTGATATTTTAAGTGATAGGATTAAGGGCATGTGCTACCAGGCTTTGAAGACATAGGAAGGCCACAAGTCAAGAAATAATAGTGTTAGGGGACAAACCTACAGATCCCAAACTGCAGTGTCTCCACGATGTAGGACAACAACAGGATATCCAAGGGAAGCCCCAGAGAAAGTCCATTATCAATAGTGTAGCAGAAATCAGAGGCCTCGAGCCAGACAGATGACTCATAGCAATGAACACTTTAAAGATGGGTGGACTAAAGGGTAAACTGTGTGACTCAACAGGCCACACTACAGCTTCCACTATGAGATTCTTCTGGTTTTTGTTTGGTTTGGTTTGTTTGGCTTTTGGCTTTTCTTTTAAATTTTGTCTTGTTTTGTGGGTGGAGGTTGCATGGGCAGAGGGCAGATGCAAGGGGACAAGGAAATAAGTGGTTTCAGGATGCATGACGTGAAATCCACAAAGAATACAAATTCCAAGGAAGAAATATATTGTATTCTGAAGTTAGAAGCATCCCTCAGTTTATAGACAGTAAGACAAAGGGGCCAATCTATCTGATGACCATTTGATAACTGACTTCTGTCAACAACACAAATCCAGTAAAGAAGAGTTTCCTGTTCATCTTGACATTAGCCTATTGAGGCCTTCATTGACCTCTGACCTATGAAAGTAAAAAGTGATAAATCTGGGTTACCTCAAACAACAAAACCAAATTTTTAGTAATCTGTCTGGCAGCAATAGGATGCTGATATGACAGTCAAAATGTAGAAGCCTCACAGTTCATTTTCCTTTTCATCTTTCAACTCTCTGCTTTATAGGGTAGGCTCCCAATATAAGACTTCTGTATTTTCCTTTATCCAAACATGAACTTGAAAATATATTTCTCTGGCATTTCATGCAGTATTTGTTTTGTCTTTAGCCATTAGTTTCAAAGTTTCTAACTTTACAATTTATTTGTTTGTATCTTAAGAGTATCTACACCAAGTTTGAAAATTGCATGTAAATGAGCCAATAAGTCTGAAAAAAAGTACAATTTTAAGTAGCCACAAAAATGGAAATAGAAGTAATAAAGATTTGATCTGTCACATGGCTAAAATGAAAAGACCAATAACACGACATGTATTGAGAAGTGCTGCTGACTGGGGGTGGTGGCGCACACCTTTAATCCCAGCACTCGGGAGGCAGAGGCAGGCAGATCTCTGTGAATTTGAGGCTAGCCTGGTCTACAGAGTGAGTTCCAGGATAGACTCCAAAGCTACACAGAGATACCCTTTCTTGAAAAACCATAAAAAAAGAAGTGTTGCTGAGTGGGAAGGGACATGGAACTTTGAAAACATAAGACTATGAAGTTGAGCTAGTTGATTTTCCAACCACGCAATAACTTGAAGGGTAAAGTTATTTGGCTCACAGGAAGGTTATGGTAGAGCAATTCATGCCATGGCAATTGGGAAGGAGAGAGGGAATACCTCTGCTGATGGGGAAATTTCATACTTTCCTTTTTCATTCTGTCTTTCCACCTGCCTCATCACAGAAGTCCTACATGGAAAGGCAATGTAATAGTATTTCCATAAAACAAACAAACAACCAAAAAAAAAACATGTATGACTTCTGCACGGCCTAGAGCCATGCACCAAGGAAAAAATGTCTATTCTTGTCATGGTTGCCGTCTTATAACATTGGAGATAAACGGCCAAGAAAGCATACTGGACATGACAAGACAGAACATTCCAGGAGAATAAGACATTAGAAAGGACAATTCAGCTTTTGTCTCTCAACATTTCTGTACCAGTTGAATCTTGTACAGTCAGGCTATCTCTTGATTTTTATCCTCAGAGTTTTTTTTAAAAAGGGAAGATAGTTCTTTGGATGTCTTCCAAGAGAAATCCAGATCTACTTCTACTTTTCAAAGCAGAAATGAAATCAGTACATTGTTAAACCCCAAAAGTTCAGGCAGCAGGTGGATAATTTAGTCATGGAGCTGGCTGGTTAGTTATTTGGATAATTGAATTTAGGCCATCACGGATAATGTAATCCAGTTTAATTTGCAAAAATGTCAGGCCTGGAGACAGATCAGAAGGAAAGCATTTGGTGATGGCAGAAACGTCACTGGAGAGATTTACATAGTGTTATGAGCTGTCTAGGAAGCGACCCTTTCACAGCATCACGGCTACATAGAAGAGATTTGATTAAGAGCCTCAGCAATCTGGTGTGTGCCATTAATGTTAGTGTTACATAATGCGTTTTGATAATTTATTTATGAAATGTTGATTTAGTAGTCCATTTGCCCCTTGTCATAAGCATCTTGGAAAGCCTTCGTTTTTCGTTTGTTTACTTGAATAATAATTTGATTTGGGATTTCCTATTTGGCAAATTGACTCTGGTCCCAATAACATCTACAACAAGGCCTCATGGTATTTTGTTCTGGAAAGTCTGTGCTTCCTGTACTTGAAAGGCAAACTATAAATAAACACATCATTCATTTTCCTCCTCAGATGTGTGGCAGAATACCTTTACGATTGTATTGATCATTGCCCCAATATCATTTGTGCTCATGAGTGTATCTTGAAGGCCTGGGCACGGCTGGTAGATGTGTAAGGGAGCCCAACTGACATTTTCACAAAATCTTGGAAGAAAACTGATCATAACAGATGTGAGTGTTAGGTGATGTCATAGAGAAGTAGACTTTACAAGTGAATTTGATGGCCAGAACTCAAACTTAGTGTGTATCTGATAGAACCATGGGTGCCCTGGTTCTGAATAAAAGAGGCTGAAAAACTGGATCATAAAGAGACATAAGCAGGCATATTTGGGGACCCCTCTAATTTTCAGGTAGCTTGTTATCTGTGATCTACTTATGTCATGGATCAAAAGATCTCAGTGACTTAATGACAGAGGACAGTGGCTCTTGGAACATTTGCATATATTGAACCTTCTTTAGAAGTCTCAGAAACACATGGGCTAGAGTTGTTGAGGTCTTGGTCCAACCTAAGTGTCACTCCAATGTTCTGAGCCCAATCTGCATGATGCTGATGATAATATGTTAAACTTGGCCTTTCTAAGGAACTCTAGATCTGGACTTTCCATTGAAACAAGTCTTTGCCATGGTTTGTTTCATAAAAACATGTATCAGTGAGGTAGAATATGGATGTTGGTAGAATTCTCACTTTGATAATAAGCTCTGGATCCATTCTTCCTTAGCATAATCTCATCCTTTGCATGTTCCTTTAGTATTTTCGAGGTTATCTTACTACTCAATAGTGTATATACATATATATGTATATATATACATATATATATATATATACACAGATATATATCTGTATATCTGCCTAGAGGAAATATATATGAGATTAAAATAAATGGAAGGCATGCTCTTATATATGGAAAAATTTAAACGTACCAAGGAAGTTTGCTAGTTGCCACTAGATTGTAAAGTAATGGGAAATGACTCCAGCCACCAGACAATCTTTTAAAAGCTATTCAGTGGAATGTCACTATTGCTAATTTCAAACCATGGGAATAGAAGTGTTAATTTAACCAGTGACTGCTCTGTGTCTACTATCTCCTTCTCCACCATACCCTCAGCAGACAGTATTTTCACCATGCACTTATTTTGTTGTATTCATACTCTTTGCAACATAGGTTGGGACCTTGCTAAGTCAAATAGTATGTTTTCACAGGTGGGAGTGATAGCTTGGGGCTCTCAATAATCAGGTGCTTCCCATAAAGAACTCTCAATATTTTGCAAAGTATTTAGCGTGGTTTTGTTGTTTCATGTTGTGGATAAACACTGTTGCTTTAATTTCCAACAGTATTTATCAAAGATATGGAATAACTCATAATTCCCTCACAAATTGAATGTACCTTGGCCTGAACCTTTCTTTCTGGAGCAAGCAGGGGACTACATACTCATCTCGGAGTTTTGGTGTGCAATATTTATATGAAATAAAAGATAAGTCTCCAGGAATTCTCACATCGGACTCACTGACTCAAAGGAGATGGCCCTAAGGTAAGCAGTAAAAAGAGCTAGTTCACTTGTTTCACAGGGTCATATTTATTTAGAGAATAGGTGACATTGATAAAAAAAAAAAATGCTGTAATCCCATAAGGGTCTCTATGCAAAGCTTTCCAGGAGGAAAAGTTCTCAGAACCATGGACTTGGCCCTACAAGAGCTCATGGCCCAGGCTGTGCATTGGTAGGCAGCTATATCTTGCAGTGGGTCACTGAATCACCACTGAAGCTTTTCTTTGGGAGTGTCTGGGGTGCTTTCATGTGCCTATGATAGCCAGGTCACTGTGCAAACCCATGCAATAGGAATCTCTGGGGTGGACCTGGACAACTGTATTTTTTTTCCAGTTCCTGAGTGCTCAGCAGTGGAGCCAAGGCTTAGAATGACTACTTCTGTCTCTGCTCTTCCAAATGTGATCTTTGTAGGAGTAATATTGTCCTTACCCAGAGACTTATTAAGAATGAAGTATCTTCACTTTGTTCCAGACCTGCTGAATCAGGTCTGAAAATGAATTTGCATTTTCAACAAGATCTCCACAACTCTCTTTGTGTAGAAAATTTCAGAAGAGTTGAGTCCAGTATGGTGGCTTCTACCTGTAGCCCCAGATCACAGGGGGCTGAGATAGAAGATTTGTCACAATTTAGGGGCTGGCCTGGGCTACATAGTAAATCTAGTCAAGCCTAGGCTATAGAGTGGGACTCTGTCTCACTACCCCCACAAGAGGAAATTTCTATGATGGTTAACCTTCATTATCAACTTAACTGGATTTAAAATCACCAAGGATATGGTGAGGTGTACCTATGGGTGTGTCTAAGGAGGCATTTCCAGAGAAGATTAGCTAAGGTGGGAAGCCCCAACCTGAATGGCAATAACATTATCCCATGAACTAGAAGCCCTGACACATGATAAATGGAATAGGACAGATCCAGGTGAGAGCTAGTCTTCCATTCTGTCTGTCTCCTCTCTGTCAAGTGTGAACTGAGCTGCCCTGTCACTGTGGACTGAACCCTCTGAGGCCGTGAGCCAAAACAAGGTCTTCCTCCTTTGGATGCTGTGAGAATTTTGTCCCAGTGATGCAAAAATAGCTACTGCAGTAACTGGAGCACCTAATGAGGTTTCTGAGACAGTAGAAGACAATCTGTATTTTTAATTTTAATGTGACAAAGAAATGATCCCTGCATTACACACATATACAATTTATTTCAAATACCACTTATATACATTTGTGGTTTAGAGATGACTAACCATTTTGCAGGCAAAATGTGATTCAAAACTGTAGCCAAGACAATGCTCAAGACAAATGACAGGGGTTGGACCTTGGCTTAGCAATGTCCTTGGAGGTATCTCACAAATAGGACATAAGGAGGGAAAGGTGGTTGTCTATTGCTTGTCTGTTGATAAAAGCCTCTATCTGTTGGGAGATACATTACTTTTGCAAGAGGAATTTAGAGTCGAAAAGGTTGAATATAAATGGGGATGGAAAACAATAAACGCAAGCTTTGCCACTTATGGAAACACAAACACTGACAAAAGGCAAAGTGTACTTTTAAAGCAAGGGAAATATTCACTCTGTTGGCAGATGGAATTTACATAGAACTTGATCAAATACACACTCCCATCCAAAGTTTAAGACTTCAGCATGGCCTTTTCATATGGAGTACTGGTCCTTTGAGATAGCAGAAAAGAGGGATCAGCAGATGCAGAGAATGGGCACAAATATTAAACACCCAGATGTGAGGAGCTGGAAAGAGAAATTTACCTGTTGAACTCAGCTGGCTGCCCTCCTGGTTGCTTCATTTACTAAAAGCAGCCGGAACACTGAGTCTGTGGATGTAGGTTCTTCAAAGAGATAGATTTCAACCCAGATTGCTTGGTTTTCTCTGATGTACCATATTTTCTGGAAGTTGTTGAGGACCTTCGTGAACAATGTCATGTTTTCATCGAGGTCTAAAATCTACCTGACTGCATTTCAGTGCCCTCTAAAACATCAACATACTATTTTTTTTATCCATTTTCTTCCCCTCTTTCTACTCTTTCATCTTACTGTGTTTGCTGCTTGCTCACCCCCTCCGTTCTTAAACTATTGTTAGTCTTCTATCAGAAACAGCATCAGAAAAGCTATTTCCTTATTTCATTGTTGCAGCATGCTCATTAATCTTTTAGTGGATATTTAGGATAATTTCCTTTTGTTTAATTGGTGTCAGCTTGCCCAGTAACAAGAGAAACTATGCTGCCAAGATTGTTCCCAACAGTTCTGATTTGGTCAGAAGACCTGTGCCACATCCAGCATCCTGATGTTCATTTACAATGTGATGACTTTCCCAGTGCCACACCACAAAAGTTGAGCTTGGTTTTACAGGGACTATTTGAGTTGAGTGCCTTTAGATAAAGGTCAAGGCCAACTTATCCATGGGGCATCAAAATCTTATTAAACCCTCCAAGCTGTTCAGGATGTGGCAGACTAAACTCTCAGCTCTGTGTCTCTGTCACAGAAAAAAAAGTAGCTGCTTAGATCCCATTCTGTGCTCCAGACTCCATCCTGCCCACTTGTAGTGACCTTTGCTGTGTATTACCTCTGTCCTTTCCCAAGGTTCCACTATTCCATATTACTAACAGTGCTGACAGGCTCAGGTCACCAACTAGATGCTGAGATCGCAGTCTTGTTTTGTCTAAATTAAATTAGTTTCCAACATTTAGGGATCATGAGACTTCACAGAGAAGCATGTATTTCTAATTTCTCATTAAAGGAAAGTAAAGCACGGAAGTCCATCAAGGAATTTGGGCTCAGAAGACAGCAACGACTGAGTCTAGGTGGTCTCTATAGGCCCTCACACCCCTTCCTTCCCCTTGGTCCAACCCCTTGTACCTTTCGGTGGAATGGGAGACAATTTTATCCTGGCTTCTTCACTTACTCTCTTTTCCAGGTACATCAGCTTTTTTTGTTTAATTCAGTAAAAAATTTCAGACATTGCATAGCCTGATTACCCTGTACATAAAGCACTTGGGACCAGGAGTGCTTCTGTTTTTTGGAAGGGTTGTTTTTATTTTTTAATTTTGTTTCTGGTCTTGGAATATTTCCTCATATATAATAAGATATCTTGGGGAGCAGGGCCCACATCTAAGTATGAAATTCATGTGCATTTCGTATATACCTGATACACATAGCTAGAAGGTGATTTTATATGGCAATTTTAGTGGGATTAGGTTTTGATGGGCTGTCAGTGAGGTCTGATGTGGAAACTTCACTTTGGCATCATCAGGTCCGTAGTGCTCAATGCATTTCCAACTCTGGAGCATTTTCAATTTTGCGTTTTCTGTTTTCAGATGTCCAACCTATTGCTCTCAATTGGAAAAGTATTAATTAGTCATTTTCTAATGATTTTGAGTGATCCTTAGAGTACATGAATCTTCCCCCCAATGCAGGGAATTTCTGTTTACATTTCTCTCACAAATACAAACAACTTTTACTTCGTACTGTGAACCTATTAATTTGTATTGTGGCACATCCAAAGACTTCAGAATTCTGTCCTTGCTCTCTGCTGTTCCTGTGGAGGCAGCTTGTCTGTGAACTGCCTGCTCCCATTAGAAGTTGATATACGAGAGCTGTTTGAGGCCATGGTGGAAGTTGAGTTCTTCCATAAAGGATTCGTGCCTCTTCCTCCTCTTAGCTAGGGCATACCTGCCTTGAGATTGTGGAAATCAAATTCCTCCTGAGGTTTCTTCGACCACAGAGTTGTTCCCGACACTGGTGAATTAGGGCTGATATGGGTTACACAGGGTCACCTCCTGACACATGCTAACCTCTCATGCTCCTGGCCCTTGACAACACTTCAAAATCTCATCACCAAAAATAAACCTTGTTCTTTAATCATGGGTCAGTGAGTGGGATCAGAAGGAGTGCTGCTTATGGGCTTGATCCTCAGCTTGTTTAGTCTGCTCTCTTATAGAACTCAAGACCACCAGCCCAGGGGTGTTCCCACCCACAATTGGCAGGGCCCTCCCTTAATCTCTAGTTAAGAAAATTTCCCACAGGCTTGCCTGCCTACAACCTGATTTATGGAGGCCTTTTTCTCAGGTGAGATTCCCTCCTCTCAAATGACTTTTGCTTGTGTCAAGTTGACATAAAACTAGCCAGGACAGCTGAGGAGATGACATGGATTTCAATGTACAAGGTTGGTCATGTAGTTAGAATGTATTTATGAGACACCTTCACCACAAACCTGACCAATGTGCAAGTATTTATATATGCAGTGATGCATGAATACTTACACACACACACACACACACACACACACACACACACACACACACAAAGAGTCATCAGTGCTTGTTAGAAACCTGAACACAAGGCTGTCCTGTGTGACCCAGCCTTGGTTAGAAAAAACAGTCATGACTTAGAATCTCCTCTCCTCTTCTAACACAAACCCTTCTGTGCTAAATTCTCTTTGATAAAACTATTGTGTGGGGATCAATTGAATCTTAAGTCCTTCAGTGGTAGATACTAAGATAACTGACATGCGATCCACACAGTAAGGACTCTTATTTGCTTCTCCAGCACGCTTGAGCTGAAGCTTCTCTGCCTCTCTTCAGCTATTTCCTGTTGACCAAGGAAAGTGATGCACTTCATGGCTGATGCAAACCTAAAAAGCATCTTTTTTCACTCAAGGACTCTTTTCTCCAAGCCAGGCCAGAGATGTACTCCTTTATCCCAAATTGCCTTTCAACAGACAACTCATTCAGCAGATCCAATCTTCTACATGACAAGAACAGAAATCCTGGAGTGAATGTGTATGATATGTGCACACATTTATAAAGACATATATGTGAATATGAATGAACACCCACCTATTGATACTTATAGGTATGTACACACACATTTTACATGTGGGTACACATGAACATAAACATATACTCATGATGCTGTGGTAATCTGGCTTTCACTCCTGGGCTGTCACTGGAAGATTCTTTGCTTTCTACATCCTACTCAAAATCTGTTACTATGTCAGGCTAATGGTTGGTCAAATACTACATGCCCACCACACATAGCCTAAACCCTCCATACATAGTCTATTGCCTGTTTTTAAAAATAAACTATTACAGCACATAGTCATACCTATGTATTTAAGAATTCTATGACTGCTTTCCTGCTAAAATGGCAGAGTGGCATAGCACAGACCAGCCCTTCTGTCCTTCAAAGTCTAAGAATTTACTCTCTTCCCTTTTATAGAAACAGGTTACTGATCCCTGTGCTGGTTTATCTACCCTCGAGACTCTGATCACCACGTTGTGTTGGGATAAAACATTCTCTACTGTGCCTCCTCTTTGCTTTCCATATTATATATATATATGTATATATATATAATGTGTATGTATATTATATGTGTATATATATTTGGTATTTGATATTACTTGAAATGTCATAGTTTTTCAAATAAGAGTGTGTTCAGTTTAATGTAAAAATGAGAAGCTCACAAGTGGAGATGTCTTGGGTACCTAGTGTTAGATGGTACATGTGAAAGGAAAGTAATGGTCCCTCCTAGGCCCCTACTGATTTATAAAGGATGTGATTGGGTTTATGTTTATGGATAGAATCCTGGTCTGTATGTCATGGTCCCTTGCAATTAACATTAAGAAGCAAGGAATGTCAATCACAGATGGATGAACCATGCTAAGAGGGTGGGGTAGACAATTTCTCTTGACCATCCTTAAAGACACCATTAGGAACTGACTTTGCCCTGCAGTCTAAATTATTGAATTCCATCAGTGGCAATGGTTTCTTTCCTATACTCAGCTCAAATACTAGGTCTTGTAGGGACTGTTTCTGTTCCATGGGGATCACAAAACAGGGCACCTGCAGTAAATCATATCACCCCGGGGACCAAGGGATGGAAATTGGAGAATTTACAGGGCACTAAAATCAGGCTTCTTTTTTGACAGCTTGGGCATCCAAAGGTTTAATTCAACCACTTGTTGGGTAGATTAGTAGGGATGTGGCTAAGTCACTCCTGCCACAATTGACTCTCCTTTCAAGCTCGTGAAGGACCTTGGTGATTCTGATATTTAATCACTACGAAAGAGAAGAGCCAGAAGTTTTTTTTTTTTTTTTTAAGATTCATTTTGTTTTTAATTATGTGCACATGTGTAGGTTTGTGTACTTGAACGTGGGCGCTCATGGAGCCAGAAGAGGGCATTGAATCCCCTGGAGCTGAAGATACAAGCACTTGTGAGCCAGCCCATCTGAGTGCTGAGAATCAAACTCTGGTCTCCTGCACAAGCAGCAGGTGCTCTTAACTGCTGAGCCATCTCTTCAATCCCAAATTTTGAATCATAAGTAAATCGAGTTCTGCCCAAGGACTATGTTGAACCAGTTAGGCTATGAGCAGTGGACAATTCCCTGATTCCAAGGCCCTCTTCAGACTTGTGGCACATGGCCCAGAGTTATAACACAGCACATACTGATGTGGTGATGGTCCCACAAGGAAATCTCCCCTAGAAAGAGGCACAGCCACATGCACAGTATGACTCCCCAAACATCCCAGGAGGCACTTAGGACAGATAACAAACTTGAGTCTGTGCCCTGCCCCATTGCCCTCACTCATGTGTGTTGATGGCTCCATGTGAACTCCAGTCACCCCAGTTCTGAGACTGTTGAACTTTGAAAACTCTACTTCTCAAAGTTCCATCCAGGTGGCCCTTAAGTTCTGTGCCTCTAGATGTTCACCTGGGGTCTCATTTCACACTTTGCATCATTCTGAAAGTGGCTTCGAAGGTCTCCTGCTCTGTGTCTGCTGCTCTCCCTCAGTCAGCTTTTTCCTCCCTTTCTCCCATGCTTTAGGATGCAGGATTTTTCCTAGTATGACTGTTAGCCTCTTCATATCCTGCTTTTGTTAAAGTCTGTAACCTCCTTTATAGTGTGCCTGAACTGTACTGCCAAAGATTATGCCATATCCTCACTATTCTATAACCATAGTCATTCTATTTACACTGAACCACATACACAATGCAGGGTACCCACACTGCATTATACTCACATTGTACCATGTCCACAATGCACCATACCCACATAGACCTATGTCCATGCTTTTACTACAGTGATGCCATATTGCATTACACATATTCTGCTCCATACCTACAATGCACCATACTCTACTGTGCTCATACTACATTAACCCATACTACATTGTACTCATATTGCACTAATCCATAATGCACTGCGCACATAATTCACTGTATCAACATTCCGCTGACCTATGCTACACTGACTCACACTGCACTGATGTACACTGCATTATACACATAATACACCAACTCACACTCCTTTGCACTGTACTCATAAAGTACTGTACCAACTGCATTGATTCACTCTACATTCTACACTTGCTGATTTGTATCCACCATGCACTGTGCCCATAGTGTGCTGACCCACATTATGTTGGACTCACAAAAAACTGTACCCACCCTATACCATACTCACATTGCATTGTCCCACTAGCATTTTACTTATAGCTCCTGGGCCACACTGCATTGTACCTTTGTCCAAAGCTGCACTGTACCTTCACTGCAACACACTACACTGTACTGACCCACTCCGAATTGAACCCATTTTGGGATCAGGTTCTTAGCAGCTCCTAGTTGGTCAAGCCTCATTTATTTGATGTCCCTCTTGCCTCAGGCTGGAATCTAAGCCCCACTTAGTTGGGGATCTTAATTTTCCCCACTAATCAATCCTCTTAGCACCGAGCAGTGCTTATCACATTGTGAGTGTTCAGTATGTATTTGCTGAAGAACAAATTTGCAGATTTTTTTTTTTCCCTTCGTAATCCACTGCAGTTCCTAATAACCTTTCCTATCAGCAAATTTTTCCCTGTGTCCAAATGAAATCCCTTTTGCTCCCAGGCAAGTGTATTTCCTTGTCTGCACTTTTGATAGAGCTGGCACACCAATTAGACTCCATTTGCCATAGAGAAGAGCAACCTGCACTCAGAGGATCTGTGAGTCCTTGCCAGCACTGTTCTCCTCGACTTTAGGCATTTCAATTTTATGAATATTTCTTCCGAAACATTCCATTTTTTTCAAAGGACTGGGAAGCGGTCCCCATTAAGGAAGCAGTTTCTGATGTTTACAAAACAGTATAAGCCTTGGGTTTTTCTTTCCTCAAATCCGCAGTGCCCTTGAAAGCACCTTGAAACAATGCCTGGCTCTCAAGTGGGCTCATGGAGTGCTTTGTTGGTCTGGAAAAGACCAAATGCCCATGCTTTCGGAACTTTTTCGAATGGCTGTCATCAGGGAATAAAGTGGCCTGTTTCTATTTCCCATTGACAAGAAGCAATTTGTTGGCAAATGCAGTCATTTGAGATTTGTCCTCCCCTTGCTGGTTCAAGGCCAGCAGGATTCTCAGCCCTGAGGGAGGGCTGTCTTTGGAAATGGTGATGCTAAGAGAGAGTTGGTGATACTCTATTTCCTTTGTTCACAATGCCATCCTCCTCCCACTGTGCCCTGGCCAGGAGGAAAAGGACTAAGAGAAAGGAGAAGTGTCTGTACTACAACAGCGTGCTCCTTCCAAAGTGTGTAGGCCTTAAGATGGGAGAATGAGCTACTTTGTCTGACCTTGCCTTGGGTGACCTTGAGGTGGCCGAACTGCTGATGTTAGGCAGGGCTGTGTACCTGTGGGAGCAGAGAAAGGGTCTCAGGCTGGCCACAGTGCAGGGCCCCCTGGCTCTTTCACTCTTGCTGTACCTCTTTTGTGTGCTTCTCTATACTGACGTCCAAACAATCTGTCCAAACCAGAAGTCTGACCAAGACTCCCCTGAAAGCCTTCTGGTCTTCTCCATGGTACTAAGACTGAAGTTCAAGCTCTATGATCTTTTATGACCTGGCTGGTGCCTCTCGACCTGGCTTTCCTCTGCCCCCAACCAACTTCAGATATAGTAGTATCCCAAGAACATCAGGACACTGATGCATTAATCTAATTAATCTTTATCAATTAAAATAATTGAGTGTCAAATATTGGGGTAAGAACCTGAAAGATCAGAGAACAGGGAGCAGCCACAGCTGCTTCCTACCTTTCCTGTTCCTCCGTCCAAAAGGGGCTGAGATCCTCTTTCTTCCCCGCCTTACAACTTCTTATCTCCTCTGTCTGCATTCCTCCAAACCTCTATGGTTAATTTAGGCCAGCTAGTGGCTAGCTCCACCCTCTGGCTCCAAGCAAGCTTTATTTGTCAGAACACAACCAAAATATCACACAACAGGGCACATAGCTTCCTGTATCTCCTGCCTCCTTCCTGGTTGTTTCTGTGTGGGATGCCAATCCCTTCTTTCAACAACAGTGTCATTTCACACTCAGTTTATGGGTCTTATTCCAGGAAAACCCTTAACGCTGTGATGGTTGGAATATTTGTTCCCAGAGTTGATGCTTTTAAAACGTAACTCCTAAATACATGTTAATGATGATTGGAAGTGGGGGCTGGGGGTAATTGAGGTTAGTGGGCTTTAAGGGGCTCATAAGGGCATTGGTAGCTTTAGAAGAAGAGGGAGAGGGACTAAGCAAGCACACTTGCTCTGTCTGAGTCATTGGGTGATGTCCTGAGTCATGGCCTTTATTTGCCACATGCAGAACAGATATCAGAACTATGCTCTTGGATCTCCCTGGCCCCAGAATTGTGGGTCACATCAACTCCTTTTATGTAAATTACCCAGTCTTGGATATTTGCTTATAGAAACAGAAAACAGTATAAGACACACTTCATTATCAATCATTTTGCTTCATTGTCAACAAGCAGTATTTGTTGACTTCAAGCATTGACAGAGGACCTACAGTGCTATGACCTGTGTGCCTTAGATCTGGAACCTACCTAGGGGGTAGTGAGGGAATAAATAGAGGAAACACACACACACTTGTGCGTGCACAAAAAAAACTGGGGTCAGGTACGGTGTATACACTCTGCACTCTGATGAAGTGGCACCTACTACCACAGCAACCCAGAACCTCATTGTGTTTGTTATGTCCAGTACTTGGGGAAGGGCTATCAATGTCAGTAGGAGGCCTCTGCAGGTAAGCAGTCTCAGGCTGTAAACATCTAGGAGGAAGTTACAGCTCTAGTTTTTGTACATAGTGATTTTTGTGCTTGGACACCTTGCCCCCACAAACACAGAAAGCATTGCCATCCCTCTGAGCCTGGCTCATATGGCCAATGGCTTTGTCATTCCCGTGGGGCTGAGGCATTGGAGTCCTTAATACGGCTATGCCCATGTCAACTATACACTCAGGACTTCACTCACTCAGGGCTTCCTCCACTTCCTATGCTACTGTATGCTAGATGTTGGGAAAAGGAAAACAAAAACAAAACAAAAAACCTCACAAAGATCCATGCTTTGATTATCAAGAACAAAGACTGAGCATCCACATATCCTGGTCCAATTCCATGGATCGCAGAGAGTGAGAATATCAGGATACCATCCCTTCTAGGCAGTAAACTTTTGTTTAAAATCTAAGAAGGAAACATGAGCTTTCAAAGCCACAGGTATATGCTACCACTCTGCTCTCAAAATATTCCTGCATTCATTCCTTTTCCAGTTAACTGGGATGCTGGTATTATCACTTATGTTTATTGGTACAATGTACTATTTTAGCAGCATTTTGGGTCCAGTGGGAACAAAACTATATATTTTCTCTTGAATGAACATCTTACCATACTCTGAAGGCTCCGGATAATCCTTGAAAGTTTAGGATTTATGTTTCACATTACCCTGATGGCTTGCCAAGATTGCTATGGAAATCATGACATCTTTTATTGCTAAATGATGAGTGAGAAAGAACTCGGTAAATGAACCTACAGTATTAACATGAAGCAATTGGGAATGCTGCTCTTTTGTCTTTGCGTCCTGCATTTGTCAGAAGCCAATTGAAATAAGCCTTCCACTTAGTGGAAGGGCACAGTATATTTGTGTGTGTGTGTGTGTGTGTGTGTGTGTGTGTGTGTGTGTGTGTGTGTGTTGGCCCCGTGGGGTAATTCATCTCTGATAATAAAAAAGAACATTATCTAATTCAAGCTTTTATTATGCTGGTGTATTGGGCAACCATAAAATGTACCTGGGAAAGTGATTTATTGATCAGCTGATAATGAGGAGACATACCTAATCTGCTGAAGCATTCTCCTAGGTCTGTGGGGAGTGATGAGTGGAACTGATCAATGTTTGGGTGTAATATGGCAACTGTTTAGGATTCTAAATCCAGCCCACTGAATGTTTCCCTTGTTATTCAATAGAAATGTTGTTACAGAGATATATCTAGTAGAAGAGCAAAGCTCATATTTTAAATGTTTTCTATCAACAGTGTCTTGTCAGATTCTAAAAGCTCAGTAAGAGGTGAAAAGTATCAGTTGGAAAAATGTATAAAATGGTTCTCAGGAAATGTGTGTGAGCACACTAACACACACACACACACACACACACACACACACACACACACACACATGCTCATTGAGCACATAGGAATGTTTAGAAATGTTTTCAGATCTAAATAAGTTAGTTGGATTTGAATGCCATGGTCATATTCTACAGAAAATCGACTTATTTGGTTTTAGGATTAGTCTACTGAGAGAAATGTTGCGTGTCCAGTGAGAATGACACAAAACATACTGTGATTTTGCAAAAGCCTGTCTTTTGATATACCTTCCCCATTTGAAGAATTCAGCCAAAAAGGAGCAAGAGGGTGGGCTATCCTATAGCTGGAGAGACTTTAAACAACTCTAGTATTGTCTGTGCTCTTGTGAGTCAGATATCTGGGTAAGGATCCCAGGAGACCCTAAGAGCTAGAGGTGACTGATTATTATGTGAGAATCTAAATCATATGTTTCCCTTTCAGCCCTTTAAGCTCTGAGTATCTATCTTGAGCATAAAATTCAATGTAGTCTTTTTTGTATGAAACTTTATTCACATACTCAGTTTTGTCAACATATCACCTTGTAGAATTTATGTTTCAAATGACATGTTTCCAACCCATAATGGCGCGTGCAGGTATAATATTGGGATTAACCTTTGGAATGCTGGCATAAAGAAAAAGAAATATTATATAGGCAAAGCAAATCATTTACTTGCCTAAATAAAATTGGCAATGGACCTAATGTTGTTTTCCCCTGGGAGTCATATGCTGACACTCTACCCTACAGTGTGCTTGAAGATGTGGTTTGTATAAAAGAGTAAGGTTAAATGAGGTCATGAGGGTAGGACCTTCATCTGATGGAATTAATGCTTTTACAAGAAGAGACAATGAGAGAGATTGCTCTCTCCTTCCTTCCCCTTTTCTCTCTTCCCCCTCTTTCTGTCCTCTACTTGCTCTCTCTCTACCTTTCCTTTCTCCTCCCCCTTTCTCCTGTCCCCTCTCTCCCTTCTTCCCAACAGAGAGACCTTTAGAGCACATAGCAGGAGGCTGCCTATAGACCTGAAAGAAAATTTTCCCTACATATGTGTTAGCACCATGATCTTTACCTTCCCAGTCTCCAGAACTATGGTAAATACATCTCTATTCTTTAACTGTCTAACCTGGGATATTGTTATAGCTGTCTGAGCAGAATAATAAAGTTTTGTCACTCTGAAGTGGGATGTTGCTGTGAGAAATATTTAAAAATATGAAAGCCATTTTGGAATTGGGTGTCAGGTAGAGGATGGAAGAGTTTGCATTGTGTTCTAGGAAAGGCCTAGATGGGCCTGAAGGGAGGGTTGATGGAACCATGCTATTTAAGGTGATCCTAGTGATGCCTCAAAAGGTTATGAGAATATTTTCTCATTAGAGAACACCAAGATAGTAGCTTGACTATCACTCATTGAAGAGTGTGAGATTAAGAGAAATACATTTCTGTTATTTAAGCCATCCAGTCTATGGTGTTCTGATAGCCTGAGGGCATTAGTGAGGGTTTCAAAAAACCATAACTGTCAAATTTATTTATATAATATATATTTACATACTACATTTATTTATATAATATGGATATATTCTGGCTTGGTAGCTCCTGTGGCAGCCTTTATGGCTGATTGTATCTTGGCTATAATTACTCCCACATGTTCATCTACAATGTGACTTTGAAATTTCACCAATCTTGATGTGTAAACTATGCTCTTTCCTTTTGGGATTTTGCAAGCTTGTATCTCATTGGTAATGAATAGAATGAGGTGGAAATGGTGATGTTTTCCTTCTGAGACTAGTTCATAAGGCAATGTACTGTCCAATTTGCTAGCTCTTCTTGTTTGCTTTTGGAACACTGATCTGACGTAGAGGCAATTTGGATATCCTGAGGCCAGCATTATAAGGATGCCCAGGTGGAGAGGTTGTCCTCACACATTCTGCTGTCAACTTTAGTGAGTCAACAGTCTAAGGGGAGGTTCAAGATGAAAGTCAACACTCCCTACACATGTGAATGAAGATGCTTCTTGGTGATTCCACATTCCAACCATCAGTACACACTCAATGTCTTATTTCTAGACAGTCATCCAAGGACCTGTTACATGTACCAGTGAAATTATCTTTGTTATTGTTGTAGTTTGAATGTAATTGGCCCCTGTAAACTCATAAGGAATGGCACTATTGGGAGATGTGGGCTTTGTTGATATAGATATGGCCTTAGAGGAAGTGTGGAACTGTGGACACAGGCTTTGAGATCTCATAAATGCTCAAGCAATGTACAATATCTCAGACCACTTCCTGTAGCCTGCAAGTCAAAATGTAGAACTCTCAGCTACTTCTCCAGCACCATATCTGACTATATGCCATCATGTTGTACCATGATGATAATGGACTAAACCTCTGATAATGTAAGCCACCTCCATCAAATGTTTTTTCTTTATAAGAGTTGCCATGGTCATGGTGTCTCTTCACAGCAATAGAAACCCTAACTAAGACAGAAGTTGGTACCAGGAGTGGGGTATTTTTGTGATAGGCCTGACCATGCTTTTGTTTGAAGAAATATAGACCTTGGGACTGTAGATTAGAAAATGCTTTAAATGAATGCTTTAAGTGCTGGTTAATGGGTCATACTAGTAGGAACATGGAAGACAGTGATACTGAGTGTGATTTGATGAACCACAGGAGCCTGGCAGAGGTTTCAGAGGAGAAGAATATTAACATGTAGCCTAGAGATTGTTCTTATGATATTTTGGTGAAGAATGTGGCTGCTTTTTGCCCTTGTCTGAAGTGTCTGCCTGAGGCTAAAATGAAGAGTTTTGGATTAATTCCATTGGCAGAGGAAATCTCAAATTAGCCTAGTATAGACTCTGTTGTGTGTTATTAATGTTAACTCTAATGAAGATTTATAATGAAAAGGAGCAAGCTGAGCAAGGAAAAATACAAATTGTAAAATTTGTGTAGAAAAGGAACACCAGAAAGTGGAATAGAGCTAAGTCCAAAAAGTGGAATGGAACTAAGTCCTGTGTTCAAGGAGATAAACAGATTAAGAAATGGAATAAAGGGAAGTGAACTCAGGCCTAGACTCCACCCAGTTTCCAAATTGTGAAAAGGAATCAAAGAAAAGCTTAGAGCTGGTTGTGGTGGTGCACACCTTTAATCCCAACACTCCAGAGGCAGAGGCAGGCAGATCTCTGAGTTTGAGGCCAGCTTGGTCTACAGACCCAGTTTCAAGACAGCTTACCCAAGGTAGTGAAGGAAACCATCAAAAACAGAAAGCTGGTGAAGATGTAATTTTAAAAAGGGGCTGTGTTCCAGCCCCAACAAACCACAGACAGAACTTGGCAGCTTCAGCTATGTGGTTCTGGGTTTAGAGTCAAGGATAGAAGAAAAACATTATGGAATCTCCCTCCATGACTAAGAAAAGCCACAGAGGCCAGGCATGTGTCAGGGGTGTACCTGAATGGAGGCCTAGAGAGGCACCGTGTAAAGTGAAGCTGAAGCCTGGTTTGCCTTGGAGACCCTGAGATGTTAGAGATGCCAGAGTTGTGGAATAGAGGAAACCTGCTTACAGGAAGTAGAACCAGCTCAAGAGAAAGAATTGTGCTGCAGTCAACAAAGCTAAAAGGAGTTAATGTTCTGAGGAGCATTATGACATTAGACATAGAGATTCAGAGTTTGGAATTTGCCTAGTTGGTTTTCAGTCTTGCTTTGGTCCACTATTTCTTCACTATCCTCCCTTTCCTCCATTTTGGAATGGTCATGTATATCCTGTGCCATTATATGTTGGAAGTATGTGATCTGTTTTTTGATTTTGATTTTATAGGCAATTAAAGTTAAGAAATTGCATGAGTCTCAGAAGAGACTTTGGACTTTGAAATTTTAAACATTGTTGAGACTGTGATAGGCTATGTGGACTTTTGAAGTTGAACTAAATGCATTTTGCATTATGATATTATACAAGCTTGTGGGGGCCAGGGAGTGGAATATGGTAGTTTGAATGTAATGGGCCCCCATAATCTCATAGGGAGTGGCACTATTGGGAGGTGTGGCTTTGTTAGAGTGAGTGTGGCCTTGTTAAAGGAAGTGTGTCACTTTGGAGGCAGGCTTTGAGGTCTCATATATGATTAAGCCAGGCAGTGTCTCCGACTACTTCCTGTTGCCTGCAGATCAAGATATATTAACTTTCAGCTCCTTTTCCAGCACCATGTCTGCCTGCATGTTGCCATCTCCTGCCATGATGATAATGGACTAAACTTCTAAAACTGTTAGCCACCCAATTAAATATTTTCCTTTATAAGAGTTGCCATGGTCATGGTGTCTCTTCACAGCAATAGAAACCCTAAGACAGCAATCATCACAGAATTGTCTACTGCCATTCTCTTTCTTCTCCTGTCTAGGATGAGGCCTGGACACTCTCCATACCTGCCATTGTCTTTCTGCAGCTCTCATTTCAAGGCCTCTGACACAGAAGAAAAATCTCAGAGATTGTAGTACATGGCCATTCAAGGTTGGTAAAGACTCTGTGCTGGAGCATCAAGAGGGAACATGGTCAGCCTTTGGCTAGACCTTGCCTCTTAGGTTGCAGAATAGCCCAGAGTGAAATGAGGCTACTTTTCAGCAGTTCATTCCAGCCAGGTAGCCACGCTCCTCAGCATCATGCAGTATTCAGTCTAGGACAAGTGTAGTTAAGAAACACTTATTTAACCTTCTCAAGACCCTGTAAGTTTTGTTGCAGTTTTGTTCTAACCGATGAGGACAGTGTGGTGGGGTGATGCTAAGTCATTCCTTCAGGATTATTCAGAAAGAAGTGACAGAGCATGGATATTTTCAACCTTTCTGCTGGGTAGTGGTGCCACTCACCCTTAATCTCAGCACTAGGGAGGCAGAGGCAAGTGAATCTCTGTGAGTTCGGGGCCAGCCTGAGCTACAAGGCAAATTCTAGGATAGCTAGAGCTGTTACACAAAGAAACCCTGTCTTGACAAACCCAAAACCAAACCAAACAACAACAACAAAAATGAACAAACAAACAAAATCCCACAACCTTTTAACTGCTGCTTCTCATGGCTTCTTATTGGCTTCTAATGTTGCCAAAACAGAGAGCACACTGTCTCTGTCCTCCACATCACCACCAAAATGATCTTTTCTTCTTTACCTGCAATACAAGTTATCATGCTGATTCCCTCCTGTCCTGTGTGAGTGTGTGTGTGTGTGTGTGTGTGTGTGTGTGTGTGTGTGTGTATTGGTGTATGTGTATGTACATACACGTTCTTGTGTGCACATATACTGTGTCTTTCTCTGCTGTTCAGTGAAGGGAGGTTTGACTTTCCTGAGCCTATGGTTGGAGGTAGGAACAGCTAATGTTTGTTTTGAGAGATGAACAATTACGAACCTAGGCAAGCATAAAGGTTTCTAGGGTTTTCAAAGCATTTCAGGCCTTTTGCTAAAACCTATCAGGCCAGAGAAATGACGCTGCCATTTGCATTCATTTTCACTGGGTTTAATGAAGATAAAGGGGTTCTCTTTACATATCTAGTTGGGCTTAGCAAATTAACCACGCTGCAGAAAGGATGTGAGGGAACAGACCATTTGTCCTCATCATGCTCATTAGGAGGGAAAAGGTTAACTAACCTTTCTGCATTGACTTTTCCCAGAGCCCAGTGAAAGCTGTGGAGCTGGAACCCCTGTTCCAATGAACCTTTCGCTGACTTTTATGGTCAAGTCACAGCTGCTATACTGGCATCAGTATCATTCTGAGTCTAAGGAATATTGTACCGTCTCTCAGAGCTAAGTGTCCAGAACTGCATGTTCTGTCCCTTTCTTGGGAAGTAGCATGTTCGTTAGTGAGCTGAGCTGGCTGCACGTTGGTTTATTTCCTCGTGCATCCTCCTGGCTGCTCCTGGTGAATGAATGAAAACAGTGTTCTCAGAGCTCTGGCTACAGGTTTATAGTATGGTTGTGAGCAGCTCCTCAGAGTCACAGAAAGGCTCAAATTCCTGCTTTCTGTATGAGTTACTCTTCTCATAACTGTGGCCAAATATCTGAGAGGAAGTGATTTAAGGGAAGAATTGCTCATGGCTCATACAGCAGGAGAATACCTTTCACCACAGGGTCTGGGTGAGCAGTAGGGTCATGGGCAGAGTCTATGGCAGCAGAAGCACATGCTTGGCACTCCACATGCCTCAGTGAGTGAGTCAGGAGGCAGAGAGAGGAGAATGCTGGCATTTTGTGGGTGTCTAGCTTTTCCCTTCTCATTCAGTCCAGAATGTCAGCACATGGAGTGGTGCCACTCATGTGCAAGGTGGTCCTGCCCGCCTCAATTAATCCCCTCACAGACATGCCCACAGGTGTGTATCCCGTGTGGTTCTGAATCCAGTCAAAATGGCCAGGGAGATTACCTTTCACAGTATCCTTGAAAACACACCTTTGCCATATTTCTCAACAAGAGATAGAATCTCAACTTCATGCTTTCTGGACTTAGTCATATGATTTGCTTTGTCTAATTGGAGGCTAGCCAAGGCATGAATAGTGGAGGTTTCTTTCTTGTTCTGCACCTAGAACCTCAAGACTCTAATGTTACCTGCTCTGGGATAGCCTGGTAGGGGTGGGAGACCACAGGAATAGAAACAAAGTTAACAGTTGGTCTTTTTACCTTAACAGATACTCAGAGAACTGCCAGACAAATGCAAAGGTCATATTAGATCATTCAGTTGCAAGTCAACCTGCCAAACACCCATAGCCATGTAAGAACACCCAGCAGACACAAGTCAAGCAAGGCCAGTCCAGAACTGCCCAACTGGACCACAGAATCATCAATTAAATAAGACTATTGTTTCTAAGCCAGTAACTTTGGGGGTGATTTGTTACACAGCCAAACCCAACAAATACAGTCACTTCTTTGTGGTTTATTTTATGCCAAGAAGTCTCTAAAAAGCTGTGAGCATCCATTTTCAGAGTTGGCTTCCATGAATTTAGTCTTCTCTAGTCAACAATTACATTTTTACCAAAAATACCAGCAAGGCTTTATTTAATGTTAAATCCATATTCAGAGTTCACTAGATCTGATAATCTTTCACCTTCTACAAGAGAGACCAAGGTAAACTAAGTATAATTAAACAAATATACAAATTATGTTTTGGGGTTAACTAGTAATATTGCACATAATGCCTATTTGAAGGAATTGGGTGTCATATTACCATGCTCATGAATGTATGGCAGACTAAATAATTTCCTCCCCTTACACCACAATCAAATCTAGTTTGGGCCCAACTAGTTCAGAAATATTGGGCTGTTTTTAAAATTTGTCTGTAATCCAAGTCTTTGGGAACAACTTAAGTAGCTGAGTAAAACTAAAATCACATGGTCAATCAATCAAAGCCATACAAAAATATATTATACCATCACTAACAATTAGCAACTGTTTGAGCCAGTGTGTCACATGAACACTGACTAGCATTCTACAACTTCAGAAGTCAGATAGCTTTGTTTTTATACGGTGACAAGCCCCACTTCAAGGGAGAAAATATATACCCCATCTGAGTGGAAAGAGTCACAAAAGAACGACAACGGTGGAAGGCATTGTCGTGGCTTCATTGGAAACAGTCTGCCGATGGCCAAAGGTGAAACCTCTGACTTGATCTTGCATCTCGTTTTTAGGTCATGATTCCCTGTCACAGATAAAAGGGGCACAAATGCTATCACTAGGGTCTCCCCCCCCCCCATTGCCTATCTTTATCAATGTCTAGTTACAAGAAATCAGTTACAAAACAAAACAAAAACCAACAGCAGGACAATTGATCAAAAGTGAGGGAAAAATAAGGAGTGAAGAGGTTTTGACTGAGCAGCATGTGCTTTAGCTTTGTTTGCTAAACAAAGAAATTTCACAAGTCTGGGAGGAGCTGGGTTAACAGAAAAGCATCAATAACAAGAAACTAACAAATCTGTTCCCATCCCCACCCACCTCCATCCACTGGAGAAATCTATTCTATTTCTTCTTCCCAGGAAGACTCATGAGCCCCCCCCCCCCACACACACACCCTTGAGCCCTCCTTGTTACTTAGCCTCTCTGGGTCTATGGATTGTAGCATGGTTATCCTTTACATTACAGCTAACAGCCACCCACAAGTGAGTACATACCACGTTTGTCTTTCTGGGTCTGGGTTACCTCACTCAGGATATTTTTTTTTTCTAGTTCCACCCATTTGCCTGCAAATTTCATGATGTTATTCCTTTATCAGTTAGGTAATAGTCCATTGTGTAAATGTACTCTATTTTCTTTAACCGTGCTTTGGTTGAGGGACATCTAGGTTGTTTCCAGTTTCTGGCTATTACACCTAAAGCTGCTATGAACATAATTGAGCCAGTGTGCTTGTGGTAGGATGGAGCTTTCTTTGGGTATTTTCCCAGGAGCAGTATAGCTGGGTCTTGAGGTAGATTGATTGCCAGTTTTTTGGAAAAAGGAGGGATCAGATATGTGTTGGGGGGAGTGGAGGGGGAGAGTACTGGGAGAGATAACTGGAATTGGGGGGTGGACTTTAGGGGTGAGGTAAAAACCTAGTACAATGGAAACTCCCAGGAATCTATGATGGTGACCCTATCTAAGACTCCTAGTAATGACTGATTAGAGCCTGTAACCAGGTGAGGCTTGCAGTGGAGGGATTGGGACATCAACCCAGCCACATAACCATCAACCTACAATTTGCCCTGCCTATGCTGAGTAAAGGTTGCACAGGACTTGTGGGAGTGGCCAGCCAGTGACTGGTCCAGCTTGAGAGGAAGCCCATGCCTGATACTGCCTCAAGGGCCAGGAACTAGAGGCTGGATAACCCAGAGACCTAGGATAGAACCAAACATCTACAGAAAAAAAAATCAATGAAATGATTTCTAATGATATTCTGCCATACTTGTAGACTGGAGCCTGACATAACTATCATCAGAGAGGCTTCATCCAGCAACTGATGGGAGCAGATGCACAGACCCACAACTGAATATTAGGCAGAGCTTGGAAAATCCTGCAGGAGAGAGGAAGGAAGGAAGGGTTGTAGGAGCCAGAGGGGTCAAGGACAGTACAAGAAAACCCATAGAATCAACTAAGCTGGGTCAGAGGGGATCACAGAGAGTGAATGAGAATCAGGGAGCCTGTATGGGTCTGACCTAGGTCCTCTGCATATATGTTATGGTTGTATAGCTTAGTCCTCTTGTGGGAATCCTAACAGTGGGAGCAAGCGGCTGTCTCTGACTCTTTTGCCTGCTTTTGGGACCCTTTTCCTCCTACTAGGTTGCCTCATTCAGCCTTAATATAAGGGAATGTGTCTAATCTTATTACAACTTGATATGGCATGTTTGGTTGATATCCCTGGGAGGCTTTCCCTTTTCCGAAGGGAAACAGAGAAGAAATGGATCTGGGGGACAGAGGCGTGTAGCTAGAGTTTTCCTGCCTGGCCCACAGTCAGGACAAATCTTTGTCACTCGCCAGTCCCACAGCCACTCAGACCCAACCAAGTAAACACAGAGACTTATATTGGTTACAAACTGTATGGCCATGGCAGGCTTCTTGCTAACTGTTCTTACAGCTTAAATTAATCCATTTCTATAAATCTATACCTTGCCACATGGCTCGTGGCTTACCGGCATCGTCACATGAGGCTTGTCATGGTGGCGGCTGGCAGTGTCTCCCTCACCCAGCTTCCTGTTCTCTCAATTATCCTCTCTGTTAGTCCCGCCTATACTTCCTGCCTGGCCACTGACCAATCAGTGATTTATTTATTGACCAATCAGCAACACATTTGACGTACAGACCATCCCACAGCAGAGGCGGTTGAGGGGAGGAACTGAGAGGAGAAGAGGGAGGAGAAACTGTTGTCAAGATGTAACATATGAGAGAAGAATAAAGGATAAAAAAGAAAGAATCTAACAAACCACCAACAAAACATGAATTGGAACATCTTAGAATCCAACTGCAGTGCAGAGGAAGAACTGAGAGAGGCCACCTCACTTTGAGCTCACCTATAAACGTCATCTCACGTATTTTTCAGAATTTTTATCCCAAGTTGATCTAATGTCCATACAACTTCCATAAACTCTGGGTTCATAGCTTCTAGGGAAAGGTGGGAAAAACTAGTACGAAAAAGAAAATCAAAAGAAAGCAGGGTGCCGCCCAGTTAAGCAATCACGAGGGCTACCAGTTTTCCGATCACAGGGCAAGAAGTCAAACAGAAGAGTTCACAGGGAGGTAATCCCCAAGACCCCTTTCTAGACTCTCCTGAATTCTGTGAGAACAAAGCCATTCTTCACGGAGGTTGGCAGCTGTCACCCCGGTGTCCTGGTTATACCCAACTGTTTCAGTTTTTTAAAAGATTCTGATCATTTGGGAAATTCTGCACATTTTGAAATTATTTCCAAATAAATCAGATTTAAATTTTTACCTTCATAGAAAACACCTAATCAAACTGTTCTCCAGTGAACAGTTTATTGAGAAGCCATAGGAACCCACTTCTAAGATGAGCACACAGGAACTTAGCTCGTCCCTGTAAGGAGCTGGCAATAACATCAAACAGGTGTTTCTGGGACAGTGAGGTATATATACAGATAGACAGATTCAATCTTGAGTGGCTTCAAATGTTCAGTGTCTTAAGCCCCAAAGTGGTCCTGGGAGTTTTCTTTCTCCCGTGCAGTGCTTCACAAAGAGCATCCACCCCCCTGCTGCATCTTTGGCCTTAAGGCCTTTTCCTCTGGAAACCAGATCTAAATGGGCTTTGCTTGGAGCTGGGTTTTGTTTTGCTTCATTTTGTTTTGAGCTCTCTTAGGCATTTCAAAACAGCTCAGTGCCCTCTACGGAGTTATAATGCATTAAAAATCCTTTTTCCCCATCTCACTTATTATCTGAAATTACACAGCACTGAAACAGTGGAAGATCTCTTCACCCTGATAGGCTAATTTTAATGATTGACTGAGGAACTGGTAAAATTTTACTTCAATGCTCCACTGTCATTATGGAATTAGTAATAACAGCCGTGGTTGCGTAGAATTCTAATGAGGCTGAGGGGGTGGCATGAGGGCTGGGCAGGAGTGTCTCTGCTTCCAACCATCTGAGGCTTAGCTCTGTTAAACACCCATCTTCAAATTTGTGACTGAATGGCTCTTCAGGAAGGGGAGTTTTCTTTAATGAGGCTTATATTCTCTCCAGTCTCTAATCTGTGCTGGAATGGAAACTGGAGATAGGGGCTGACTTGTACAATGTTCCATTGGAGAACAGTCTAGCAGTTCATGATATAAACCACATATAAGGATGAACTCAGGAGGCCATGTGTCTTGTCAGAGCAAAAATGGAAGTGGACAGGGCCTTGGACATATGGAAACATAGACTTAGAGTTTCCTAGGTCAGATATTAGCTTTCTGGAGGCCTCTCAAATAGGTTCTTTTCAGAGATGCTCTAGTGGTCTGAAAGAGAATAGCCCCCATAGGATAATATATTAGAATGTGTGGTTCCCAATTGGCAGACTGTTTGGGGAGGACTAGGAGGTGTGGCCTTGTTGGAGGAAGTGTGTCACTAGGGGTAGGCTTTGAGGTTTCAAAAGTTCATGCCAGGTCCAGTCTCTTTCTCTCTGCCTCCCTCTCTGACTCTCTCTCTCTGCTTCCTGCTTGTGGATCAGATGTAAACTCTCAGCTACTGCTCCAGCACTATGCCTTCCTGCTGCCACACTCTCTGCAGTGATGGCCATGGTCTCATTCTCTGAAGCTGTAAGCAAGCTTCCGATAAAATACTTTCTTTCGTTAGTTGCTTTGATCATGGTGTCTCTTCACAGCAATAGAACAGTAATTAAGAGAGGTGCTTGTTAAATAAACAGTAGAAAGAAGAGATTTAAGTATCAGAGTAGTGGCTCACAGTTGAGAGCACTTGTGGCTCTTAAAGAGGACCCTGGCCCTGATTCAGGTTTAGCATCTCCACTGAATGGCATACAATTACTGGAACTCCAGTTCCAGGGTATTCAGTGTTCCCTTCTGGCTTCTACGGGCACGTGCACGAATGTGGTGCACATACACTCACACATGGGTACACAGATGCATCTAAATAAAAGTTAAAAATAATCTCCTATGGAGATATTTATCGTGTTTACTTTCATCATTTCTACCCCAATTTCTCTTTCCAGTTCACCTTCCACGGCCATATCCACTATTCCTACTATAGTAATGTTTCCAAAAGGGATTTCTGTTTGAGAAAAGGTGTTACATTTTAGGCAAGGCAGTCCTGGAACTCCATATGTAGCCCAGGCTTGTCTTGAACTTAAGGCTCTTTTGCTGCAGCCTCCAGAGCCCAGAGATTTATAGACAAATGGGCGTTGTGGTCATCAGCAGCAGGTACTTCCCTTTTTCCCCTATTCCAGGATATTCCTTTGGGACCTTTTTTTTCTGTCATGTCCTGCATAGCTCCAGCAATTAACTGGGATGGTAAGGAAGTGAAGACACACAAATACCCTCACATCCATACTCACATGTGCAGAGAGACGGGGGAAGGGAAGAGATGGTGTGATGGCTATTCTTGGTTGGCAACTTGATTATATCTGGAATGAACTACAATCCAGAAATAGAGAGCACATCTGTGATCTGGTTCTTAAGGCAGGAAGACAACATGCCTTTGATCCAGATCTTGAGGCTGGAAGACACAGGTTTTTGATCTGGAATTTGGACAAGATGAAACATGCCTTTAATTCAGATCTTGGGACAGGAAGGCATACCTTCAATCTGGGCCACACCTTCTGCTGGAAGCCTGTGTAAGGACAGTAGAAGAAGAAGGGGTTGTTTATTCCTCCTTCACCTGCTTGCCCTCACCTTGTCAGCACAGCCATTCCTTCACTGGCATTGGAGCCTATGACTACAGGAGTCCAGCATATACAGAAGACCAGCTGAGATACTCAGCCTAATGGGACTGAGCAACTGCTGGATTCTTGAACTTTCCATTCATAGCTAGCCATTGTTGGACTGCATCCTTTAAGCCATTCCAATAAATTCCCATATACATACGTGTATATGTATCTGTACACACACACATATGTATATATACATGTACATATACATACACACACACACACACACACACACATATATATATATATATATATATATATATATATATATATAGAGAGAGAGAGAGAGAGAGAGAGAGAGAGAAGGAGAGGGAGAAAGAGAGATTCATTTTATAAGTTCTGTGACTCTAGATAACCCTGACTAGTATAGATATTGGTACCAGTGTAGTGGGACATTGCTGTGACAGACTTGACCATAGTTTTGGGAGGATTGTGGAAAGATTCTGAAACGTTGGGCTAGAAGAGTCATCACTGAGTGTTAATAGTTCTGTGGGATGTTCTGTAGGAACTTGGAAGATAAGAATGTTGAGAGCAGTGCAGAGGATGGAGGCCTGGCTTGTGACGTTTCAGAGGGAAGTTTAACAACTATCAGGGCTATTTGTTATTTTGAATCAAGATTCTTTGGTTCTGATTGGCTGGAGCTGAAGCATCAGCTGTGATTAACAAGATGCCAGAACTACTAAAGTGAAACCAATTGATGCAGGTCAGCTGGAGCTAAGAAATTAGTGGTGGTTAAGAAGAGACCAGGATTATTGAGGTGAAATCTTCTAGGAAGTGTTTCCTGAGAGCACAGAGAAGCTGTGTTCCAGAGGAGGCCATGGTTATACCTCATGCTGGCGGCCAGACTTGGTAATGTTAAATGTCACCAGGCAGTACTGGTTTGAGGGCATGAAGGGGTCATGGAGAGCAGCTGAGGCTTGGCATTGTAAAAGGCTGGAAGAATCCATTGGTGAAGGTACAGCATCAGTGGGTCACTTGTACTGGCTGGTTTAGTTTGACAACTTGACACAAGCTTGAGTCATCAGAGAGGAAGGAACCTTAGTTGAGGAAATGCCTCCATGAAATTCGGCTATAAGGCATTCTCTCAATTAGCGATCAATGGGAGAGGGCCTAGTCTACTCTGGGTGCTGTCACTCCTGGGCTGGTGGTCCTGGTTTCTATTAGAAAGCAGGTTGAGCAAGCAAGGGAAAGCAAGCCAGTAAGCAACACTCCTTTATGGCTTCTGCATCGGCTCCTGCCTCCTATGCCCTGGTTTGAGTTCCTGTCCTGACTTCCATCAATGACGAACAGCAGTATGGAAGTATAAGCCAAATACACCATTTTCTCCCCAACATGCTTTTTGGTCATGGTGTTTTGTCACAGCAATAGCAACCCTAACAAAGATAGATGGGAAGAGAAGGGAGGTGAGAGGAGAGGAGAGGAGAGGAGAGGAGAGGAGAGGAGAGGAGAGGAGAGGAGAGGGGTATTGGTGGAAATATTAAGGCAACTCCACATAGTTAAAAGGGAGGTTTATTTTGTGGGGTAACTTACAAGTAAAGGGATAGGTTACAGGGTCTGGGAAAGGTGTAGCGCAGTACAGCAGTGTTCTCTGAAGAACTCTGTTCCATCTACCTCCAGTGTCCAGGATCCAGGAACCAAGAGATCCAGCACATCTGGATCTCAGGTCTTAAGCGCTCTTGTCTCGGCCTGCCTTGTAGGCATGACAGTTACTGGAAGCCTCAATGGGGGTAGTACTTCCAGGACAAAGCTGGAAGAGCTACCCACTACAGAGAGGAGGGGAGGGGAGGGGAGGGGAGGGGAGGGCAGGGGAGGGGAGGGGAGGGGAGAGCTGGGATTGAGTGGACTGGGCTCTCTGACCAAGAAGTTGCAGTAGCTCAGAAGCTCATCATGTTTACTATACAAGGAAGGTGGGTTATTGCATACAGCTGAATCAAGGAGGTGGAGTTTATGGTATACAGTTGAATCAATGAGTCAGATCTCCAAAGCTGGAGTTACAGGTGGTTTTGAGCCACCCAACGTGGGTGCTGGGGACTGCGATCTGGTCCTCTGGATGAGTGAGAAGCACTCTTAACTACTGAGCCATCTCTCCAACCCTGAGATTCTGAATTCCTTTACCCTTTGGTCATTTACTGAGCATTTATTCTGAGTCCATTCTGTTTAAAGTACATTGCTAAGTACTGTGGAAAGATGAGAAGTAAGCGCTCTCTTTCCTCTCCCTTCTAATTGACTTAAAACAAGGACCTCATTAGAGAGGAGTGTCAATACTCCATCTTTGGAACTCCCAGAGGGATTGTTTTGTGTCCCCTAGATAGATTACAAACAGGAATCACCGGGTATGTCTTTTGACTTTCCCTGCCCTGTGCTGCACCTCTTGGGGTGTTTCTGTTTGGTTTCGGGTCCTTGAAGATGTTTGTTTCTGAATCCCTGTACCAAATTTAGAAATTTTTGGTGTATTGTATCAATGCAGAAAGGTTACACCCTACCCAAGAAGTCTCCCTGAGCCCTCTTTTCTTTCCCCTAAAGAGTGACTGTAATTGTGACTGCCATGGCATCAATTTTACCTGCATTATATCTTACTTTATACTTTATTTTGTTTTTAGGTTAGTCTCAAATGCAAGGCTCAAGAATTCTGATTTTGCTTTAAATATTGATACTTATGAGGTTAATATATATATATATATATATATATATATATATATATAATTACACATTGTCTATGCTCATCATTGCATATTGTTCCAGTGTGTGAATACACCATGATTTATATAGACATAGTATTGTCGCTGGGCAGCTGGATGGTTTCCAGTTGGAGCCCATTATGAACAGTGCTATAGTTGTTCTATTATATATCTCCAGTACGCAAATACAGTTCTGTAGGTATGTGCTCAGAAGTGACTTTTTCGGGTCAAGTGGTCTGTGTGTATGTTCCGCATCAGTAGGAGCCAAATTGAATGACACTCCCATCAAGTATGTTGCTGGAAATATCCTAGCAGATGAAAGAATTCAACTGTTGTCCTCACTAGTATTTATTTTTCTAAACTGGCATATTAGTTATGCTAATGGGGGCAGGGCCAGGTCTTTCAAATTTTTCTAATCTTTGAAGCAAACCATAAAAATTTCATGTGAGCATTTTTTAATTACTTAACATTGTTGCTGCTATAAACATCTATATTTTGCACAATTTTTGTCCATTGTACTTTAAAGTTATGACTCGTGTTGGGAGTGGCCTTGGACTTACCCAATATATATATATATATATATATATATATATATATATATATATATATATATATATATATATATATATATATATATATATATAGTTCACCTCCCAGAATGCCTTTTTCTGTTAGACTTTTCTGCATCATTGTCTTCCTGACCTTCTCATTTTCTACCCCACATTTCTGCTTGATCTCCATAATTCTTTTTAATCTTCATTTTTAGTTTACAAAGCATTAAGTATTTCTTTCCTTTACAGTTTCCTTGACTAGGTGGACATACTTCCCAGGCAGTCCTACAGGGGACACTGGGTTTGCATTCTTAAATACTCTTCTCCTGTTTCTAAGCATGGATTTGAACTTAGAAGTGAGATGATGGTTAGGAGTGTGAGCTCTGAGGTCAGATTTTCCTGGGTCAAATGCCAACGTTGCCATGTGCCAACTCTGTAACTTCAGGAATCACTTACCTACTATCAACCTCAATCTCCCTACCCCTAAAATGGAGTGGCTATTAGCTCCCTCTTGGGTTTGTTGGAAATTTTACCTTATCTTTGTGTCTGGCATACTGTTATTCGGTGGCTGTCACCTCTCATTTGACTCATGTCTTGAATTCTTGAACCTTGTACCACATGGAATTCCCTTGCCCTGCTCGGCCCTACTCTGCCAGTCCTTTCCTCCCTTGGCTATTTAGTTGGTCTACCGTGTATCCGATCCTGCGTCAAGATGGTATTAATAGTGAACAAGACAGTTGTGGTCCTTGCCTTCAGAGGACAGAATTTAATTTGAGTGATGACAAATCAGACATCAATAGTACTGCATCCAAAACTACTGTGCTGTGCAGCTAGAACAAAAGGCATGGCATTCTTAGACAGTGTCTAATTGGAAGGTATGATGTAGGTGGAGAAAACTCCTAAAGAGACCCTTGTTGTGGAGTCTAAATAATGGGAAAGACTAAGTAGGCACTCCATCCATTATAGACTACCTCAAAGATTATAATTATAATTATTGCTCTTTCATTTGCTGTTCCCTCTTTTATTCATGAAGACTGCCTAACAGGTGGCCTCAAGAAGCCATGCATCCTGGCAGTCATGCCTCTGTAGTCTTCTTCCATACTAACTCTGGGCTTGTCATATGACTTGCTTTAACCAATAGGATATTAGTAACACAAACAGAAGCTCTTAGTCTACCACGTGGATTCCTTTTTGTTTGTTTTTCTGTTCTTGTATGATAGCTTGTAGGGAGGAAACCCTTAAAGGCTGGGGGATTCTGCAAAAAGAAACAAACATTTAGGCAAGTCTAGCCAGCCCCTGATGGTTCTAGCCATGAGCAAAAGAACTGTGTGTGGAGCTGTCTCAGCTCCCCAGTGCCTCAGTCAAGGCCAGTATCCTGCCTGAACAGTACAATCCTGACTATATACCTTATGGTGATATTGTGTTCCCCAAAATATTGTTCACCCTAATAAACTTATCTGGGGTCAGAGAACAGAACAGCCACTAGATACAGAGACTAGAAAATTGTGGCACACACACCTTTAATCTTAGCATTCCAAAGGCAGAGATCCGTCTGGATCTCCGTGAGTTCAAGGCCACACTGGAAACAGCCAGGCATGGTGACTCACGCTTTTAATCCCAGGAAGTGATGGCAGGAAGCAGAAAAGTATATAAGGCATAAAAACCAGGAACTAGAGCCTTTTTAAGCTTTTAGGCTGTTAGTAGCAGTTTAGCTAAGATCCATTTGGATGAGGACACAGAGGCTTCCAGTCTGAGGAAACAGGATCAGCTGAGGAATTGGCAAGGTGAGGTGGCTGTGGCCTGTTTTGTCTCTCTGATCTTCCAGCATTCACCCTAATACCTGGCTCCAGATTTGTTTTTATTAATAAGACCTGTTAAGATTCATGCTACAATACCTTTTTCAGGACACTATGTTCTAGGATACCTTATCTAGTAATAGGTACCTGAATCCTAGAGCTCATTTGTTCTATCTGAATTAGATTCATACTGTGTATAAAAAAGATGGAGAGTGGACTAAATACTTTCCCCCAACATAGCTCAGTCAGTGGGAGGCATCTGAATGTCATGCCTATGAACCCCCTGCAGGCTGATCCTATCTCTTTATCATTTGTGCACATATGCTTTTTCCTGGGGCTAGGGCTTAATGGTTTTCACTGTGCTATTCCCCAAGGGCTCTATCTGTGTTTCCTCAAACACAAGAAAACAAGACACTTAATATATTCTCTAAAAATATTTTTTTCCTTTAAAGTGATGAATAGGAAGAAAAAGAAAGTCATGGTGCCTAATTATACTAACTGGAATTGGGGTGGTCTCCAGAGCAAAAGGGCAGTAATTTTTTTTCCTAAAGACTGCCTTCTATAACATTGAACCTAGAACTCTTTTGCCAAATAAGTTATTTCTCTTCCTGTGTTGCAGAGTGTATCACACTTTGAATCTTTTTAACTTGGGCTAGTTTTGCCTTGTTCTCCAAGTGTGATTTTAAAATAAATAGTAGAATAAATAATGAAATTCAGAATCATGTTACCGCTAGCATTTGTGGGACCCCTGGCAAGAGTTGAAATGGATGTCCCCCATGTGACACATAAATACTTTAAAGTTATAAACCAGATTAACAAGGTCTTGAACAAAATACAACATGCTGTTAATGTATTATCGGATGCAGCTTCACATTTAGAATCTTCAGATGAGTTTTTGTATTGGTTTCAGACAGCATAGAGGATGGCCTATGACCCCTGTACATGGCCTTGTGCCAGAAAACATCTTGTCTTTCTTGTATTTCCTAGGTCAATTCTGCTCTACACAAGAACCAAGCACATGGCATAGCCCCACCCACGCTTTATAGCTATCAGCCATTGCTTTCAACCTCCTCAATTCTAGCGGAGCACAGTGGAGCCAAACAGCTTGCTCTTAGACGGCAGAGCTTTCCTGCAGTGGGTAAGACCTTAGGGTGTATGATCAGTTTTCCCAGTAAGTTTTCCCCATACTACAATGACCAGAGCCATTAAATGGCTTGTTGAATTAGAGGTAGAATAATGTACTCTGTGTTATGTTTTCTGTTTTTCAACCTGATTATGTAACCATCTCTTCTTCTCAGCTATGGTGGGAAGACTATAATAATAGCAATATTAGGGACACCTGTGCTAACAGCCACAGTCTACCAAGGGCTGTCCTGTGCCAGGCACTGTGCGAGCCTGTCACACTCATCAAGCCAATGATTTCTCATAGCAGCCTGGTGATCGAGCTCTCCTTCCTGTTTTAAAGTCAAGGGAATTCAGATCCTTGAAAGTGTAAAGTGATAATATTTTGAACCAAGGCAAATCTGATTCCAGAATCCTTGCTCGGAGCTGCTTTACAAGACTGCCCTTTAGGAGCAAGCCTCGACTCTCTTAACTCCCTGTGACACTTTTTCCATGTAAGACCTTTCTTTTGGATAACCTCAGTCATATTTTAAGCATGGCTATTTTCAGCATAAAAGATGATTTAGGCAGAACCCTCTGGGGGTTTCTACCCTTAGAATTACAGTAGTTTTGCTTTCTTTGCAGATTAAGTTCATTTATCCTTTTTTGTCCCTAACTCTGTTCTCAAAATGTGCTTTCCAGACTTGTGAGATGCGTCAGTGGGCAAAGGTGCTTGCCACCAAGACTGATGACCTGTGTTTGATCCCAGAACACACAAGGAAAAAAGGGAGAACCAACTCGTACAAGTAGTCTCTGATCTCCAGACACTTGTGGGAACATCTGTCTGTATGCACGTGTGTGTGCACACACATACGTAAGTAAGTAAATGTGAAAATACATTTTCAAATGATGCATATGCTATATGTGAGTGTTCTAGAATGTGGAAAAGTGTTTTTAACACTCTGAAGGCTGTCCGCATGTATGGCACCACTCGAAAGAATCCTGCATTATGAGTGAATTCTCTTTTCTTCCCACTTATCAGTATAATAAGTGCATGCTGGTTTCTTTTAATAAGAAAAAAATCAGGTATGGGATGGAAGAATTTGAAAAGATGGAAATTTATGCATTAATTCCAAAAGGTTAAGGACGTATTTGGATTCAATGTGTTACTTCCATACAGGTATGCAGGGAGATAGACCCAGGTGACCCTCTGGGGCTGGGGGTGGGGTGCCTCTCAGGATTGGGCAAATGAGGAACACTGTGGAGCTGGAAGGGAACATTGAATGGTCATGCAAAGCCTTGCTTTGGGGAGGAGAATACTGGATGGAAAGTCACTTGTGCATGGCCACACCACTAGTGAGTGACAGGATCCTACCTAGAGCAGAGTCCTTGAGACCACGAAGATGGCTTCTTCCCTACATGCTGCCATCGGCTCTGAACTGACAGTCACCAGCTGCCTGCGCTTTGCTGGAGGATTGACGTATTTCCACTTGGAGTGGGCGTCTTGCCTGCAGTGCCGTTTCTTCTAAAGACTCTTGGATGCTTCTGGCTTGGGGAAGGGGGTGTGATTTATGGAAATTAGACTAGTGTTCTGATAAACTTAGCAGTCGTTGGTCACATCCAATGACAGGTGACAGTTTTATTCTGAAAGAAGCTAACTCCATAGTGAGGAAGGGAAAGATTTTTTAATGACAGTGAACTTTCTTCTCTAAGGGGAAAAGACAAGGACCCCATTTAAAGAGAGGTTGGAGAGAAGTCCCACAGTTTGTATATTTTTCTCTAAATGCTTTTGGGTGGGGCAGATGGCCTTGGTACATACATAGGCATCTCAGAATGAATCTATCTCCTCTGTCCTAGAACATTTTTCTTCTGTGTTGTTAGATACATGCTCTACAGAACCTGGAAAACAGAATAAGATTCAAGTATCTTAAGTCACAAGTTCCATCTCATTTGAGCAATCTTGTATAGATGTTCTGGCCAGACACAGTTTTAATCACCTATTAATCTAATAATATAATAATGAACCAGTGGCAGGTGAAGATATAAATATAATAGGTGATAGTGGAGTTGAGTGAAGGAATCAAGAAAGAGGAACACCCCTAAACTAGACTTAGAAGTTTCAGGGGGGTCCTGGACAACATCAATGTGAAAAACTACTTTCAAGTTCTCTAGTAATTAATTCTGCTGCTGTAATGGACAAGGCCAAAGGTGGATATCCACACCCCACCTCACCGCTACCACGATTATAACCCAGGCAGGTATAACATCTCATAGATTGCCTTTCATACTTTTTCCTGCCCTGAAAGAATAGTGGAATTTCCAGCAATGAGAAGTCAGAAGACCAGGTAATATGAGCATGTCCCCTAACTCTTTGTTAGCGTCCTTCTGACTGCTTTGTTATTTAAAGGATGCCTTCTGTAGAATAATAACCCCCCTCTTCCTTCACCTTCTCCTCTTCTCTTCTCTTCTTCCTCCTCCTCCTTCTCTTCCTCCTTCTTTCTTGTGTGCTTCCCAAGCATTGGCATGTTGCATAGATTTTTTTTTCAATTTTACTAGAACTCATAAGAGTATTATAATTATTCTTATTTCAGATGATGTTTCAAAAGGCTAGGTACTTATACAAATGCACCCAGCTACTAAGTTAATGTGGTAGCAATCAAATTTATGGTATTAGCTTCATATTACTTTAATGAAATACCCAAGACAATTAACTTACAAAGAAAAAAAAGCTTATTTGGGGTGATAGCTTTAGAGGGCCCAGTTTAAACTGTGGAAAGTGTATGCATGGCCTCTCACAAAACAACCTATCATGGCAGAAGTGTGTGGTAAGAAAAACTGTTCTCATCAGCCTGGAATGAAAAGGGAACAAGAAAGGGCCAAGTTTCCACCATCCCCTTCAGTGCCTACAAAGATATAAGCATGTCCAGGCATCACCCTAAAGTTTCCAGCTCCCAAAGATGCCTTCCTGGGGAACAAGACTTTACTATATAGACCCTTCAGAGATATTTTCTCAAACAGAGCATATCGTCACATTTCGTATGCTGGGGTCAGGAACTGGCTATATTGAGTAGTTAAGGGTAAGTGTCCCACATAGAATAAAGGTATGTATGGAATGCAAATTCAATACCAATGTCTTCTCTAGCAAAAACAAGAGGTTTCCTTCACTTGAGAGAAACTCATAGATGCCAATGACCACAGGGGCCAGTTTAAGAGAACATTAGTGAACAGTTGGTATGGAGAGATGGTACACATAGCCCCTGACAGTTGACAAAGCTGCATCCAGTTCTACTCCATGTGGAAGTCATCCAGAATCCAAACCCTATTCAACATAAATATTTATTGAAGTGATACATTAAAACAATTAACTTTTGAGACAGGGTTTCTCTGTGTAGCTTTGCGCCTTTCCTGGAACTCACTTGGTAGCCCAGGCTGGCCTCGAACTCACAGAGATCCGCCTGGCTCTACCTTCCGAGTGCTGGGATTAAAGGCGTGTGCCACCACCGCCCGGCTAAAACAATTAACTTCTTAAGGCAAGTCAGATTTCACCTTCACTGAAATTCATAATAAACTAGCCAAAGATACCCATGAGGACACATTTACAGAATGGTGGAAAATTGGCATTTAAAAGAAAAATAACTCAAAAAGCCCATTGGCAAATTTATTTAAGACATATTAGAAAGATGAAGATACTAAGAACAAAATATGAGAGGCAATGGGAAACATTCCAAGAAGGGTTAATCATTAAGCTTCAATAATTAATTCAAGATGCCCAGTGTTGTGACACAACCAGCCATCCCCTCGATTTAGAGCCTGAGGCAGGAATAACATGAATCCAAGTTTATCCTGGCCTATGAAGCCAGTTAGGCCAGCCTGGGCTATATCAAACATATGTTCATGTTCCTATAAACAACCAAGTAAACAAATCAAAAAATGTAGGGATGGGCCACACCAGTCAGAAGAACAGGTAAGTGACCCACCTGCCAGCTGAATTGCCATACTCCCTAGATTTGATTCCCAAAGACCCATCCTACTGCCTCCCCCACACCTCACTACTCACCCTATGACTGGACCCCACCTCCAATAATGGCAGATTTCTGCTGCTCAAGTGCAGACCATACCAGTCAGAAGAACAGAGATGCCCTGCTATACCTAAGGCCAAGCTAGCCACCAGAAGTCCAGACCCCAACTTGGACAGAGACTCTCCACTGGATCAGAGGTCATACTGGCTGTCACAAATCCAGGCCACAAAGACCAGAAGACCAAAGAGGAAACAGAAATCAAGGAACAAAATACCCATCCAACAAAGACAAACTTGGAAATCAACACGTAGAGCTATAATCATCCCAAACCCAGATGCCTAAATGCCAGTGTAAGAACACAATCAACATCAGAAAAGGCAATATGGCACCACTAGAGCTGCTATCCTACTACACAAGACCTAAATATTCCAATGCAGCTGAAGCACAAGAAAATGACCTTAAAACCAACTTTACAAAGATGCTATAGGTCCTTAAAGAGGAAATGTCCTTTAAAGAAATTGAGGAAAAGGCAAACAAAAATTAAAGGAAATCAATAAATCCTTTAAAGAATGCCAAGAAAGCCAAGAAAACAACAACAACAAACAAACAAACAAGCAGGGGAAGGAAATTATTCAAGACCCGAAAGTGGAAATAGAAGCAGTAAAGAAAATACAAACTGAAGGAATTCTGGAAATGGAAAACCTGGGGAAGAAAAGAAGAACTACAGATGTAAGCATCACTAACAGAATACAAGAGATGGAAGAGAGAACCTCAGGCATTGAAGATATGACAGAAGAAATAGATTCACTGGTCAAAGAAAATATTAAATAAAAAAATTGCTAACATAAAACATTCAGGAAATCTGGGATACTATGAAAAGACCAAACCTAAAAATAATAGGAACAGAAGAAGAAGAATGCCAGCTCAAAACACAGAAAATATATTTAACAAAATCATAGAAGAAAATTTTCCTAAGCTAAAGAAGGACATGTTTATAAAGGTACAAAAAACTTACAGAACATCAAATAGATTGGCCTAGAAACGAAAGACCCCACACCATATTATAATCAAAACACTAAACATACAGAACAAAAAAAAAAAAAGAATATTAAAGGTACAAAGGAAAAAGGCCAAGTAATATATAAAGGAAGACTTATTAGAATCACACTTGACTTCTCAATGGAGACTTTAAAAGCTAGAAAGGCCTGGACAGGTGTTTTTCATACTCTTAAGAGACCACAGATGCCAGCTTAGACCTTCAATCACCATAGATGGAGAAAACAAGGTATTTCATGACAAAGTCAAATTTAAACAATACTTACCCACAAATACAGCCCTACAGAAGGTACTAAACCCAATAGAAGAGAAAGTGGGGAATAGCCTTGAACACATTGGCATAGGAAACAACTTACTGAACAGAATACCAACCATGCAGGCACTAAGATCAACAATGAATAAATGGGACCTCATGAAACTGAAAAGCTTCTATAAAGTGAAGGACACCATCAATAGGACAAAATGGCAGCCTACAGAATGGGAATGATTTCATCAACTCCACATCTGACAGAGGTCTAACATCCAAAATATATAAGAACTCAAGAAACTAGACACCAACAAACTAAATAATTCAATTAAAACAATGAGGGCACAGATCTAAACAGAGAATTCTTGATAGAGGAAACCAAAATGGTTGAGAAACAAACAAACAAACAAACAAAAATGTTCAACATTCTTAGCCAACAAAGAAATGCAAATCAAACTGACTTTGAGATTCCATCTTACATCTGTCAGAATGCTAAGATCAAAAACACAAGTAATAGCTCATACTGGTGAGGATGTGGAGCAAGGGGAACATTCCTCCATTGCTGGTGGGAGTGCAAACTTATATAGCTACTTTGAAAATCAATATGCCAGTTTTTCAGAAAATTGGAAATAGATCTACCTCAAGACCCAGCTCCTATGCATATGCCCAAAGGATGTTCCAACCTTTCACAAAGACACTTGCTCAACTATGTTCATAGAAGCTTTACTCATAATAGCCAGAGACTGGAAACAACATAGATGTCCCTCAACTGAAGAATGGCTAAAGAAAATGTGGTACAGTTACACAATGGACTATTTACTACTTGGCTATTAAAAACAATGACATCATGAAATGTGCAGGCAAATGGATAGAACTTGAAAGAAAATCATCCTGAGTGATGTAACCCAGACCCAAAAGACAAACATGGTATGTATTCATTCATAAGTGTATATTAGATGCAAAGCAAAAGATAATCATATCATGGTCCACAGACCTAGAAATGTTGCTGGAGAATTTCTCTCCAGCTCCCACCACCAAGTCCCGCCAGTCTCAGAGCCCACTTATAAAATAAACACACAGACTCTTACATTATTTAAACTGCTTGGCCATTAGCTCAGGCCTGTCATTGTCTAGCTCTTACTCTTATATTTAGCCCATTTCTATTAATCTTTACTTTGCCACATGGCTCATGGCTTACTGGTACCTTACATCTTCCTTGTCCTGATGGCGGCTGGCTGTGTCCCTCTCTCTCCGCCTTCCACTTCCCAGAATTCTTTTCCTTGTCCCGCCTATACTTCCTGCCTAGCCAATGGCCAATCAGTGATTTATTTACTGACCAATCAGCAACACACTTGACATACAGACCATCCCACAGCACTTCCCCTTTTCTTTTCTTAAAAAGGAAGGTTTTAACTTTAACATAGTAAAATTATATATAACAAAACAATTATCAAGCAAGAATTACAGATACAATATTAAAGAAGAGATCCTATCTATCTTATATTTGTGAGTTTAAGGTTTTATATCTAACTTATCTTTTATTATAACTAAGGAAAATTGTAAGTATCTAGTCTTTAACCACATCAAAGACCTCAGAAGGATATACTACTACCTGAGAAATGGAGAAGGATATAAGCAACTTTTAGGAGTCTTGTAGGGTAGACAGAGACAGCTGGCAGCCTGGACAGTCATTCAAAGTTCTCTTGTAAAGTTGGGGCATCTGTCTTCAGCCCACAGGCCTAGAGTCTCTTATTCATTTTTCTTTGTGTCCTGTAGAATGTCTGGCAGTTTTCTCTGCAAAGCAGGAACCTGAAGGACCATTTTGTCAAGCAAAGTTTAGTGGTCACCTTTGTATGGGTCCTGCATGTCCAGTTGATCAGACAGTCCAGGCAAGAACAGTTTCTTGCCCAAATGGCTATTTTTGTCAAGGTGAAGATAAACTCCATATGGAGTGTCTTCGATGCCCATCCTCCTCTCTGAAGTAAATCGGTGCTGTCAGGAGCAGACATGTCTCACTGTCCAAAAAGTCTAAACTTTTAAAACATTTTAAATGTCATATTTTGTAGGTCTTTGAAGTGTTTGAAGACTACCTATCTATCTGAAATATAACTATGTATACCTAGAAGACTTAACTAACATGGCTACAAATATTATCATAGATGACTAACTATTAATCTATTTTTTAATTATCCATTATAATTTTAAATGAGTTACATAAACATAATACCTCAAACAAGAATAGAAATATATATATAGTATAACAAAATTAAGTTTAAACTTGTATCAATAAACTAAAATCTATAGCGATGTAAAACATTTTAAATAAGTTGTTATTCTTTAAAAGTAGGTTCATTAATCTACCCTTTCATCCTATCATATCTAAACTATCCCCTTTTTTTTCTTTAGAAAGAGATTGTATTTATAATCAACCTGCTTTAAATAAAAATATTGGTTTTTCTCTGTCCCACACCAGAGGGCTCTTCTGATTTGGGACATAAGAATCTCTTAACCATTTTTTTTTTTTTTTTTTGAGCAATATGTCTGGGTTTAGAGGGGGAGTGAGCCAATTCCATCTCTAAAGCCAGCTTGGTATATTTGGGAATTTGGGCGTAGCTTCTCTTACTACTTTCTGCTGGAGGGGGGCGCTGTATCTTCTGGAGACAGAAAGAAAATTTTAGGATCATGGAGTAGTCCGTGAGGCTGTATATCTGAGCCAGTTGACTTGAAACCATTTTGGATGTTGAATCATCTGGGCCATGGTGTCATTGGAGACCTTTCAGGGGGTCTTGGCTGGTCAAACCTGATGTATCTTAATCTGGAACAAATCCATAGTCTCTGGCTTTCTGTGGAAACAAGAGCAGAGACTCTTTTCCAAAGCAACATATCCTTATATCCAAATTTTGAAGTCAAGGTACCTTTAAAATATACATTTTGGCATAACTCAACAGCTTTTACAATCAAATGTTTTTCTGCAGTTACGAATATCAAAGAGAACATAATCCAGATTCTCTGTGTGGTAGTCATCTTTACGTGTTTTTTTTTTTTTATATTAGCTTGAGCCTATTGCTTTAAACTGCAGCCTTCTAAGCCTGAAACGGCGCTGGCGCTGTGGCTGCTGGCTCCGCCCACTTCAGCTTCCCAAAATGGCGGCAGTACGTTTTCCGCCAGCTCTGGGAGCCATCAACTCTCAGAAATAGTGGGTCTATGCTTCTATCAAAGCAGCGTGTAGCCCAGAAACCTCTTTTTTTGTTTTATTTCAGCAAAGGCTAAATCCATGCAGCTTAATGTGTCACTTGCAGAGGCCTCATTCCCGCCATACGGCGGCAGGTCGAGCACACACTCTAGGAACCCGCCAGTAGCTCAAACCAGCAGCTGCCGCTCATTTGAGAGAGACAATTAGGAACTGTTTTTAGCTCCGTTTTAGAATCTTTTTTTTCAGATTTTAAGTGGAAATTCTTGCCCCACGTTGGGCGCCATTTGTTGCTGGAGAATTTCTCTCCAGCTCCCACCACCAAGTCCCGCCAGTCTCAGAGCCCACTTATAAAATAAACACACAGACTCTTACATTATTTAAACTGCTTGGCCATTAGCTCAGGCCTGTCATTGTCTAGCTCTTACTCTTATATTTAGCCCATTTCTATTAATCTTTACTTTGCCACATGGCTCATGGCTTACTGGTACCTTACATCTTCCTTGTCCTGATGGCGGCTGGCTGTGTCCCTCTCTCTCCGCCTTCCACTTCCCAGAATTCTTTTCCTTGTCCCGCCTATACTTCCTGCCTAGCCAATGGCCAATCAGTGATTTATTTACTGACCAATCAGCAACACACTTGACATACAGACCATCCCACAGCAAGAAAGGCTAAGTAACATGGAGGCTTAAGGGGGGGATGCAAGGATCTCCCTAGGAAGGTGTAATAGAATAGACTTCAAGCATGGACCTGGGGTGGGTGGGGTTGAGAACAGGAGGGATCAAGTGTGCAGTGTGGGATGCTGGGAGAAATGATTGGAACTGGGGCGGGGGGCTGGAATGAGGTAGAAATCTAGTGCGATGGAAACTTCATGGAATCTATGAGAGTAACCCTAACACACAGAGAAACCCTGTCTCGAAAAACCAAAAAAAAAAAAAAAAAAAAAAAGATTTCTAGTATAGGAGGCACAGAGCCTGAACTGGCCATCTTCTATAACCAGGCAAGGCCTCAAGTAGAGGGATTGGGACACCAATGCAACCACAAAACCTTTGACCTACACTTTGTTCTGCCTGCAGAGTGTTCTAGGACTGGAGCCTAGCAGAATTGTCATCAAAGAGACCAGAGAAACTTCATTCATCAACTGATGGAAGCAGATGCAGAGTCCCACAGCCAAACATTAGGTAGAGCTCGGAGAGTCCTACAGAGGAGGTGGAAGAAGGATCCGAGGACCAGAGGGGATAGGGACATCAACAGAATACAACCCACAGAACCAACTGACCAGGACTCATGGGGACTTGCAGAGATCAGGGAACCTGTAGGGTGTCTGACCTAAATCTTAAATCCATAAATACATTATGGCTGAGTAGCTTGGTGTTCTTGTGAGACGCCTAATAGTGGGAATGGGGGATGTCTCTAACTCTTTTGCTTATTTTTGGGACCCCTTTCCTCCTACTGAATTGCCTCATCCAGTCTTGATATGATGGTATGTGCCTGGTATTACTGTAGCATATTATGCCATGTTTGGTTGATATCCCTGGGAGGCCTGCTCTTTTCTGAGGGGAGATGGAGGTGGGGGGTGGATCTGGAGAGGAGGGAGGAGAAACTATGGTTGGGATGTAATATATGAGAAGACTAAAAGAAAAAAATGAATTTACTCAAGTCCAGAAAGATGTCCTATAAGTAGCTATGGGATGTTTGAATGATATAGAGCATTGCAATTATGGTGACAAAATCCACAGAGATGGATTTTGGGTGAAATCAGACTTCCTTAAAAATTAGGATAACTTCCATTCCTAGATGGTTACTGTTTCTCTAAGCATATTCCAAGGCAGAGAGACTACGCTGCATAAGAAAAAATAAATTAGTGCATTACTGTCGCCCCCCCCCCCCAAAGCAGAGTCAGGTGCTCAGCAGAAGTATAGGTTAAAGGTTGGGAGTAATGGACATTGGGATTAGGTAATGGCAAGGAATACTATGAGGTGGCTTTTGGCAGCAGCTAATTGAAAGACTTGGCACAAAGGGTAATTTGAAAGATAATTTTGGGGAATAATCCATGCCCTTGTGGCACCATTTAAGGAAGTCTAGAGTAAAAACAAATGTTATTCTTCAAGTTTCTAAAGGTCAGCGTTGTTGTGTCTTGTTAGATACAAAGATAATCCTTAAGGCTGCCCAGCTGGTCTGGTTATAATCAGATGGGAGATGGGCAGCGAGATGTTTGCTAACATTTTTTGCTTTCAATTGCTTTTTCCTTCTGTGCACAGATCACTTGTAAGTGAAAAGTCATAGGTGAAACAACATGGTGAACTTCTAACAACCTGGGAATGAGTGTGTGGTTGTAGGATGTTTTCCAAGAAGGTAAATATGAAGCAGAGTTCCTGATCTCTGGCCTACTGATGAGCTGTTGGAGTTAGTCACTGTGTTACTATTTTTGTTTTTATTTCGTTGAGTCAAAAGACAAACATCTAGGAATTTTATATTAAATTTATTTCAAATACTTGATTAAAAAGCCTGAAATATATGAAAATGACTTCCCACATGACATAATTGGCTAAACCTGAGAGGTGACTGACTCCTTAAGTAGGACATGTGTGATAACCTCCAGCAGGTCATAAACCTCTTAGCACTCAGTATAGAATCTCCAGGTTCATGACTTGGTACTCAGCCTCCATAGGCTCGGCACTGTCTGATCTTGGGCACCATGTATCTAACAGTTCCCTACCAGGCAAAGCAAATTCTGAGTATGGAACACAAATGCCTTCATCTGAAGATGCTACCGAGTAGGTGAGACACAAGGACGTCCATTAATTAAACCTGAGATTGGCAGTTTTGTGCAATGGCCGTGGAAGAAGGCCGTGAGTGTATGTGGGCACTGAGGGAGGAGCAGCTTTCATGAAGGATTACACACTACGGGAGAAATGATGAAATGACATCCAGCTAGGAAATGTACACGTATGAATATTTGATGCCATGTTACCAAAGCAGCAAACAGGAGGAGAGAAGACAATACCTAAAGATAAAAAAAAGATAAAGGTTCTTGTGAAATGGGTGCAAATCAAGCCAGCCATTTTTGGGATCATCACACAGTGTGAGGATAGGACATAAATGACAGCAGGCTGAGAATGCTATGCATTGAATTAAAATTATTCCTTGGGTCCTTATGAGAAAGCTAAGACACCTTCTGGAAGCTCCTTCAAATGCTACCTCTTTTGCATTTTGTGAGTCACAACAGAAGCCTGGAGAGGACAGAAAACGAGGCTACAATGATAAAGTCTCTGGAAAAATCATAAGCAGTATAGCCTGGGCAGCTGGAGAGAACCAGAGCTCCCTGGAAACACCAGCTGTTTCCTGAGTTGGGGTGGACATGCCTTGGCAAGTTGAGAGTTGAGCTCTTAACCCAGCAGGACCTTGAGTCCTATTCCTCTATCTCAAAGAAATTTAAAGTCCCTCTGAGGGCAGGAAGCATTCCCAGGCACAACCAGGATGCAAGCAAGCCTCTGTGGTGGTATTGTGTTCCCCAAAATATTGTGTACCTTAGTAAACTTATCTGGGGTCAGAGAACAGATAGCCACTAGATACAGAGGCTAGAAAATGGTGACACGCCTTTAATCCTAGCATTCCAGAGACAGAAATCCCTCTGGATCTCTGTGAGTTCAAGGCCGCATTGGAAACAGCCAGGCATGGTGACTCACGCCTTTAATCCCAGAAAGCAGCCTTTAATCCCAGGGAGTGGTGGTAGAAAGCAGAAAGGTTTATAAGGCATGAGGACCAGAAACTAGAAGCATTTGCCTGGTTAAGCATTTAGCTGGTTAAGCATTCAGGCTTCTAGCAGCAGTTCAGCTGAGAGCCATTGGGATGAGGACACAGAAGCTTCCAGTCTGAGGAAACAAGACCAGCTGAGAAGTTGGCCAGGTGAGGTTAGCTGTGGCTTGTTCTGTCTCTCTGACCATCCAGTGTTCACCCCAATAACTGGCTTCAGGTTTGATTTTATTAATAAGAACTTTTAAGATTCATGCTACAAGCCTTTGTCCAGAAGCCAGTCCCAGAGACTGAGCCTTCCTCTGCAGAGCTTTGGGCCCTCGGACTTGAGCATGTTGCTCCAAGAGTAGTAATTCTATGTGTAATCACTTGGGAACTGGAGAAATCCTTCTGAGAACCATGTGTGGCAGTCATACCACTTAAAGTAAGAAACTGCTTAGATGGCTTTACTGACTGCAAAAGGCATGCGGATGAATTGAGTTGTTATAATAGTGCAACTGCTACAGCTTGCTTCTACTGTTTTAACTCTCTGTGAAGAGGTAGAGAAAGGAGGACCTTAAGAAGGATACATAGATTGCCCAGTGAAGGAGAAATAGATGAGATCTACATGAGCAAACTGGGGGTGAGAGAGCAATGGAGGGCAAGGGATGGGAGATGAGAACATAAGGGAATGGGAGGTTCAAGATGGAACAAGGACAGAGTGGGAAAGCAAGGAAAGAGATACCATGATAAATGAAGATATCATGGGAATAGGGAGAAACAGGGTGCTAGGGAAGTTCCCAGGAATCCACAAGGATGACCCTACCTTAGACTACTAGCAATAGTCGAGAGGGTGCCTGAACTGACCTACTCCGGAAATCAGATTAGTGAATATGCTAACTGTCATCATAGAGCCTTCATCCAGTAACTGATGGAAGCAGATGCAGAGATCCACAGTCAGGTGCCAGGCCGAGCTCCAGGAGTCCAATCAATGGGAGAGAGGAGGGATTTTATGAGCAAGGAACATTGAGATCATGATGGGAAAATGTACAGAGAAGGCCAGCCAAACTAGTGGAAACACATGAACTGTGGACTAATAGCTGTGGAACCCCCATGGTACTGGACTAGGCCCTCTGGATAGGAGAGACAGTTGTTTAGCTTGGACTGTTTAGGGGGCCCCCTGGCAGTGGGATTGGGATCTGTCTCTGGTTCATGAGCAGGCTTTTTGGAGCCCAGTGCCTATGGTAGGACACCTTGTGCAGCCTTGGTGCACAGGGGAGGGGCTTGGACCTGCCTCAGCTGAATGTAGCAGGCTCTGCTGACTCCCCATGGTAGACCTTGTCTTGGAGGAGGTGGGAATGGGGGGGTGGGTTGAGGGGGAAGGCTGGGGGTGGGAGGAGGGAGGAGAAGGGGATCTGTGGTTGGTATGTAAAATGAATAGATAATTTCTTATTAATAAAAATAAAAATAAAAGAAAGGTTAAAGGTTAAAACTATAACTTCTAGCTACCTGCAAGGGGATGGGTCTAAAAGGTCTTTTGAGTCTCTGAAGTCACACACAACTAACCAATCCTGCTATTCTGGAAGATTTTTGGGGGGGTGGGAAATGACTGAAGTAATTCATTAATTCATTTATTGACGTACTCACTTCTTTAAACTGTGTCCTTCCTGGTGTACTGCCAATTTCTTACTTCCATTTCCAGTTTAATGGGCCTTGCAGATCCTACCTTTGAAATAACTCTACATCGGTTTCCTCTTTTCCAGTGTCAGCATTCTCTCTACATCCCAGCCATTGTCCTCTTTTTCTAAATGCAAATCTCTCCCTTGAAGTCCCTCAAGAACTGCTAATGGCTCACTGAATAAAAATAAAATAACTTAGCCCTTCAAACAACCTTGCTGTGCAAGTGTAGTCCCTATGCCCAAATGTGGACAGCTTCTTGAAGTTTGTTACAAGTAGTGCATTGGCTTATGAAATTCTGACTACAAGGCTTCATGGTCTTTGGACTACCTATCTATTTAACAATTCTTCCTGAAATTTATGCATCCCTGCTTCAGGGCACACTAATGGAGACCCATGTGCCCTAAGCCTAAATATTTAAAAATAACGAACCAGTCTAGCTGCTAAATAAAATATGTTCTATCCTTCTCTCTTGACAACCTTCCTGGTGATCTAGAAAGCCAGATTTTTCTTTAGAGTCCTGAAATTTTTAAAATTCTACACCGTAACATAGCAAAGAAGGTTTTAGCTGAGTAAACATTGTATTCACAGATTCAATGTGTATTAAAGTCCTAACTGTGGGTAGGTTGGTAAGGGTAAATCGTCAGCATGGTCAACCCTTAGGAAGACAATCTGACTCAGGAAAGAGGTCACCCAGGCCTTAGAAGTCTGCCCATTGTATGTTTGAAGAATGGCCTATGAGGAAGGAAGTGTGGGACTCTGGGACGGAGACATCTCTTTTTGCCCCAGAACCTCTTTCTTTATGGGCAAGGATACTGATGAACTAAAACTCATGTGGGTCGTCTACAGTCATGCCTGCTTTCCCTTGCTATCTAACTAGCTCCAAACTGCTATGTACCCTTTTCTAATGCTGTGGATTCATTCCAGTTGATGCAAGCATCCTAGTCTTCTTCAGTCCTTCAAGCTTGCTCACTTTTTCAGTGTGGGATATTTGCATTCTTTGATCCATCCTCCCAGGGATGTATATCTTTCCAAAGTTCTACACATTATGTGATTGCTCCTCAGAGGAGGGCTTCCATAGCTTCCGGGTGAGGTCAACATCTCTGACATTAGATTTGCTTGACAACACGTGTGGACATACTACTTGTTCCATGCAATTCTTTTTTATTTACTGAAGTCTCCTAATAAGAATATAAGATCCTTTATGGTGGGAGCCATAGCAGCTCTAACATATATTCTGTGTTGATGCATTTTTGTGGAGTGATTGAATAAATGAAAGTGGGATACTTTTGATGTTGAGAACAACTCAACAGAGCATGGAAAGCTTTGATGATTAAGCAGAAAGTTTTTTTTTTCTGTTCCTCATATACATAAGATCTGATTGGTGCCATGATGTCATGTTGTCTAGACTATCTTAACTGGAATTTTTGATACTCTCCAACATGTTTATGCAGTCTTCATTTATTTCAAAAATAACCGTTATAGGAAGCCATTTTGTGGCATTTCCAATTATTTCATCATTTTACCCTAGGAGATATATTAGATGCAAGTATAAAGAACCCGATTTAATAACATTCTCATTTTTGTAATTCCCTCCTTCCCTAGTACTGGGGATTAGCACCTCAAACATGTGGCTAATCAAGAGATCTGCCAATTTTCTGCAACCTCAGCCCTGTGAGATTTTTAAATTGAACTGCTCAGAATTTTCAGTGTTCCTATGTTTTTAAGGCACTTGTAAGTTTGTAACAAATTCAAGAACAATGTATAGAGATGTCTCATATAACCCATGCCCAGCCTCCTCCATTATCTGCAGCCCCACCAGAGTTCAACATTCATTACAGTCAATGACCTATGTTATAGTCAGGATCACACAAGCCGGTAGCTTACACTAATGCTCATCTTTGGTATAGTACATTCTATTTTTATTTATTTATTTTTTATTTTATTTATTTTTATTTATTTTTTTGAGACAGGGTTTCCCTGTATAGTTTTGGTGCCTGTCCTAGATCTCGCTCTATTGACTAGACTGGCCTCAAATTCACAGAGATCCGCCTGACTCTGCCTCCCGTGTGCTGGGATTAGAGGCATGCACCACCACCGCCTGGCCTAGTACAGTCTATGGACGGAGAAATAGAATAAAACAGATATCCAACTATGGTTTCATACAGAGTAATTTTTACAGTTCTAAAATTTCTCTCTAGGACTGGGGGGATAGCTAAATCAGTAGTGTTTGACATGCAAGTTAAGGCTGATTCCCAGAACCCATGTAAAAATGCTGAGTATAGTGGTACACATCTGTGATCCCAGCACCCAGGAGACAGAGACTGGCAGATCCCTGGGCTTTACTGACTAGCTGGTCTTGGCTAATGAGAGCCAGGTGTAGTGAGAGACCCTGTCTCAAAAAAATGAGGTGGCTGGCACTAAAGAATGACAGGCTTGACCTCTGGCATGCTCATGTGCTCCCACACATATGCACTTACCTGTCCACACACATGCGCATCCCTTCATACAAAATCATTTGTGGTTTTTCTGCACATCTTCACTCAAATCCCTGGGAAGTGCCGATCCTTAAGGACAAATCTGATGCAATTCCTATTTGTATTCCTTTAAAGGTCATGTGTGTGTGTGTGTGTGTGTGTGTGTGTGTGTGTGTGTGTGTGTGTAAGGGGTAGATACACACACTGTGCCCACACTTGCAGGCCAGAGCTCAACGTTGGTATCTTCCTCTGTCATTCTCTATCTAAGTTTTTTGAAGCAGGATCTCTCATTGAACATGGAGCTCAGCAATCCAGCTAGACTGACTGGCTAGAAATGCTCTGGGATCTGACTCAATTTGTCTGCTCAGCACAAAACTTGTTCGTAGGTAGTAGGGTTACAAATTCATGTCCCCACTGAATCATCTCCTCAGCTTTTTTCCCACTTCTTTCAGAGAATTTTTCTCTGACTTTCTATAACTTGCAAGTTATGTGTGTAGGGTGTTTTATGAAATAATGATTTTTATTCTTTGACAATTGCATGCATGTATATAATGTATTTGAACCCAAAGCACCTCCTATTCCTTTCTTTTATCCTCCCCTCATTCCCTCTGGAGTCCTTCTCAACACATCCCCCTCTTCCTACTCTCATGTCTCCTGTTTAACTAAAGATGTGTGCATGTGCATGAGTGTGGGGTTTCTACTGGATCATGAGAAACCTACCAGGGGCTAACCCCAAAGAAAGTGACTATTCTCTGCCCCTCTCCCAGCAGCTATTAATTACTAACAGTTCCTCATCTGGTTGGAGTTATGAGCTCCCCCAACCCAATACATGTTGTAATGTTGGTTGACTCAATCATGTGCATCTCTTCTGGAGGTAACCTCAACAACTGTGATTTTTCTGAGTGTAATAACCATGTCATATCTGGAAGACAGAATTTCACAATACTCCCTGTATCATTTGGCTCTTGCATTTCTGCCTTCTCTTCCACGGTCTTCCCTGACCCTTAGACAGAGTTGTGTTCTATAGGTGTCCTATTTAGGGCTGACCACTCAAAAGTCACTTATTCTCAACAGTTTCACTGCTATGAATCTGCTTTAATCACTGCAGAGTGCAACAGAAGCTTCTCAATCCCATGCTTAGAGGAGCACTAATCTATGGGTACAAATATAAATATTTAGAAGACAGATCAACAACACATTCATTTAGCAAAGCAACAGTAGTAGTTACCCACTATGGGCTATGACTGCCCCAACCATGGGTTTTTGATCAGATTTACAGTATCAGGCATGGATTCCTTCCTGGGAATGGGCCTCAAAGCCAGATCAGAAAGTGATTGGTCAACCCCATAATGTTCATGCCACTCTTACATCACTGGTCACACTTTTCTTGGCCAATCAGTGTTACAGGATACATGGTCCACTGCTAGGTAAGAGCATTGATAATTTTCTCCATCAGCAGTCAGTATAGCACCTTCTAGCACTATGGAAGCTGGTGAACTGATTAGAAGTTTCTAGATCAGTTCCACCTCACATTCTCAATGTTATTTAGGTGATCTCTTGTTTTTTTTTTTTTTTTTTTTTTTTTTTTTACCAATTGTCTTACTGAATGTTCTCTCTGATTTGGCAATTTAAGCTGGGTTTCTGAAATTAATTTAGGGAAATTCTTAGCCATTATTGTTACAAACTTTCCTTCCCTTTCTTTCTTCTCTTAAAATTCTTATCATGTACATGTTAAACAGCTTGTTCTTTTTCTGGAATATTTTATTCCATTCCTTTAAGTCTCTGATCTCTTTGTGTTTCAGTTTGGGAGTTTTTATTTATATATATTCAAGTTCAGGGATTTTTTTTAATGATATCTGTTATTCTAAAAAGTCCTTGAAGAATCCTTTATTTCAGTTACAGTATTTTTGATTTCTAATACTGAATTTTGGTCCTCCTTAGGATTTCTATCTCCCATCTGCCCCTGCATGTCATCTACTGTATTTTTAAAACTTCTTAGCATATTAATCATACTCATTTTACATTTCCAATCTGTTAATTCCAACATCCTTACTCTATGGTTCAGACACTTGCTCTTTCTCTTCAGTGTGTGTTTGTGTGTGTGTGTGTGTGTGTGTGTGTGTGTGTGTGTACCCTGTTATCTTTACTTGACAGCTAGGCATTGATGTATTGGAAAAAATAACTTGGAAATGAGCCTTTAGTAATATGGTACCAATAGGAAAACAGACTATTTAGTTTTTTAATGAGCTAGCCTGGGCCCGCAGAGTTAAACATTTTTTCTTTTTTATTATTGATCTTTCCCTTTAAATCAAATATAACATCCACTGTCTGTAGTTGGATATTTTTCCTCTCTCAGGGTAGCTAGGCTCTAATAACACTCCAGTATTTTAAGCTTTGTCAAGTGGTGTTTTCTGGGGTTCGGTCTTCTTGAGAATGGTGCATTCTGATGTTTTCCTTTTGCCTTCTCTTGCTAGAACTACAAAGATATTTTTCTGTAATGTTCTGGTCAATCTGCAAAAGGTAAAATTCACAGAAACATGGGGCTCAACTTAAAACTGGACCCTCCTGTAAATTTTAACTCCTAGACTTGTTCATGCAGAGCCTCCAGCAATTCATTAATATAAAGTTTGTGTTTCCCCATATCTGCTCTGGTTCCCACGTCTCTAACCCATGAACCATCATTTCCAGTCTCTAATCTCCGGGGCGGTAATTTACTTTATACCATCACTGCTCTTTTGGATCTAAGAAGTATAGTTGATTCTATCATGTGCTTAGCTTCTCATTTTATATTACAATAGAACAACGACTTCCAAGATTTATATGTGGAATCAAGAACCAGAAGTCTCATTTTTTTTCCAAATCAACCTCTTTTCATTTGTCATGTTTAACAGTTTTAACCTGTATAACAAACCACCTGAAGCTTAGTTGCTTAAATTATCAACCACCATTTCCCATAATCCTTGACTCTGAGTTGGGTGGGTTATTCTTCTGGATGGAGCCAGCTCATCTTGTCAATGCTGGGCTTCATCATGCACCTGTCAGCAGCTAGTGAATCACATCATAGCTGGAGTGATCTAAGGCAGATTCTGTCCCATTCCTGACAACTTGTTGCTACTGATTGGGATAATTTTTCTTTCCCATGGTTCCTTATTGCCATCAGGCTAACCAGGGCTTGTTTCCATGGTGATGTCGAAGTTTCAAATATAACCAGGGCAGACAAGCTTCAGAGTATACTCTTTAATCTTCAATTTGTATCTTATATAATAGCGTTCAATTGTTTCAAAATTTGCCACATGGATAAGAGAGTAAAGAAGGGGAGAGATGAAGCCTACCCTACTCCATTGACTGGAAGAACTGCAAAACATGGCCTTTATAAAAATCGGCTTCACCATTCATCAGACATAGCTTCTCAAGACAATGCCTACCTTATTACATAGGCTTGCCTCTTGGAAAGGCACCATTTATCTCTTTGGTTCAATTGCCAAGAAATATAGTTAACAAATAATACAGAACTAATTGTATCTAGTAACACTTAAAAGTGGCAGGAAATGAGTGATGGTGGCCTTGTGTGGTAAAATATGGAGCTGATTCTGAGAGGGAATGGATACTCACCCAGTCACAGTTCAAGCTACAGAGTTCATGAAACAAGATGACTCTCATTGACTTATTCCAAGTGGGCAGCGGGCAAATGATGGGAGCATCTGTGGTTCTCTAGGAATCTGTTACAGACTATATTTCTGGAAAATTGTTCAATCTGCTCTGTCAGATGGATGCCACCATGATTCATGCCCAAAGGCTATGAAACTGGAAATATCACATTCCATTGTATTTCTATCCCAGAATACTTCCTATAGAAACAATGCATCCTATCACCCAAAATTGATCTGGCTTAGCTGTACATTGCATGCCACATGCTGAAGCATGCATAATCAGCTGAGGATACCACTCTGTACCCAGTATGTGTGAGGTCCATCACAAATTTTCAGCGTTATTCTTATGGAGTCAGTGAAATAATCTATTTTACACTTCAAATGTTTCATATAAAAAGTTGAGATTATGATATCATCCACCCCATTGGTTATTTTGAAGGAACACATACATAGAACACTTATAATTGAGTTAACATATGTGAAACATTCAACAAATTCACATTTCTTTTTTAATTACTAGTGAAATGAAAGAAGAAATAAAGATCACCATAGTGAAACTCCTGGATGAAATGGATTATTTCTGTATATTACTTGATACTTTCTTCTACACCAGCTGAATGCTTGCTTAGGCATTCTTTTCTCCTTTATGCAAGAGAAACAACTGTGAGCTAGCCAATATCTTCACACACTTAGGAGATCTAATGGTTAATAATAGAGATAGCCAATATCTTCACACACTTAGGAGATCTAATGGTTAATAATATTCTTTTAGGATTGAAAGGGAGATAGCAGCTGAATCCACCATATGTGTGGTCCCCTGAAGTTTAATTTTATACACTTTCTAAATGATCATAAAATGTACTTATGAGGACTGGAAAGATGACTCAGCAAGTAAGAGCACTGTTTTCAAGCTTGTGGACTTGAGTTCAAATCCTCAGAACCCATGTAAAATGCAGATGTGGGTGCATGTGTGTGTAACCCCGTCACTATGGGGGACCATAGAGAATTTCTAAGGCTGGTTGTCCAATTTCAGGTTCAGTTAGAGACTTTGCCTCAAGGGATTAGTGTGGAGAACTATAGAGCAAGACACCCAAAGTCTTCCTTTGGTCTCTATGTGTGTTCAAGAGTGTGTACCCTACACACACATGTGAGCATACACCATACACACAAACAAGTAAAGAAATAAATATTTTTAAAAAGTTATGACAGTGCCCAAAGCGTTTTCAGATCAGGAGTGACAAACAACACTGTCTTCTGTCTTGTTCTGTTTGTGTTGGTTGAGACAGGGACTTCCTAAACTTTCATCCTCCTGCCTCAATTTCCCAAGTTCCATTGTTATATGCATACCACCATGGCCAGTGAAATGAAAGGCCAGGTTTTCAAATATGGTCTGTCTCAAATTGACAAGGTGATTTCGGGAATCTTAATGTTTCTGAACTTTCTTAAGGGGAGGTGATGCGACCTCACAGGGTGGCACAGTCTGTACAAAACAATTGGCTTGGATTGGGAGAATGAAGAAAGTGGCTAAGTGTGTAGCAGAATGTTGTGGTTACACAGCCGTTAGGAGATACCTCCAGTTCCTCTATAAGGACAGGCAAGGCTGTGTTGGATTCTGGAACACATAAAAGGAGGTTGGGGAATCTGGGGGGGCGGAGCGCATCACAGCCTGAGCTAATCAGTAATATGCAGGGGATTAAGCCTGGAAGCTAGTAGGGAACAGCTAATTTTATAAAGTATTTGTAACCATTGGGATATTAAAAATTGCAGCATAATTTTTACTTGAGAAGAGTATGATTGGTTCAGTCATAATTTAAGCATTTCCAGAATGTCTGTTGGCTCAGGACACTGTGTGACAAGATGGCAGACGGAGCAGACACTCAGGTTGAAATTTTCAGTTGTCCATGATGCTCTGTACCATGGTCCTCTCAGGCATTACACAGATTAGGGTTCCAGATGGAGATTTTTTTCTTTTTATGTGTATATGTGGTGTCTTTATGTTTGCTTTGTGTGTGTGTGTGTGTGTGTGTGTGTGTGTGTGTGTGTGTGTGTGTGTGCATGTATGTGATTGTGTATGTGAAGGAGAACAATTAAAAGAAAAGATTGATGTTGAGGTAAATTCTTCAATATCTTCCAGCTGATACTTCAAGGCAGGGTCTTTTAATGAAACGTAGCATTTTCCAGTTTGGCTAATGTAATTAGTCACTTGCTTGGGAACCTCTGTCCTCTGTCTCCTGAGGGCAGAATTACAGGCAAGCTTCCACATACAGCTAGCATTTACGTGGCTTCAGCCCTCTGGTTTGCATAACATGCACTTTAACTATTGAGGCATCTCTCCAGCTTGCCAGATGGAGCATCTTAAACATAGAAATGATTATAGATAAATAGATCTTGACTGGAGCTTTGGTACCCCTTAACTAGAGCTGGAGTCTACCATGATGAATAAAGATGAATGGACTACATGAGTATTGCATTATGTACTATTATTTGTACAAATCTAAGGCTTTGATGGTGTGTCTGGATGTGGCCAAATGGAAAAGATGTAATAGTCTAAAGCAAAATAGCCTTGGAGGTTGTAAAGATGGACTTTTTCCAGTCTTGTACAGTAAATTCTATGCCCACTAGTTCACTCCTAAGGAAATGTACATGTCTTTCAGGGCATAAGATGTCTTGAAATGATTGACATGTTTCCTACCACTTCTTTTCTTTACTTAGAAGTATGGAACTTATTACACCAAAGATGTAATCTTTACTAATAGACAATCAATCCATAGACTCACTGTGGCCCCTGACACTGCTGTGAGTAGAAAGTTGAATAGATTAATTAAGAATGATGAGGAACGAGTCTTTTCAAATCCTTGGCAAGTCTCATGGCTAACCAAAATTAAAAGCCACTTCTCTGTAAGATGAACCTCTAGAGAGAGCCCTTAAAGAGTCAGGGCCCAGAAAAGTCATCAGAAAGTCCTTGGTGGATTTGAGTCTCATCTTAAGGAATGGATCTCCTGTGAGCTTACACACAGAATTCATGAGCACCCATCTTTCATGATCCAGCCACTGTCTCTCAAGCTAGGTCAGAGACTTACAAATAGCTTACGTGTGTAGTTAAGCAGCAGAATTGAAGGGATATACTGTGGGCTGGGGAATTTAACAGAGATATAAAGTTTGTCAGTGTATTTCTGAGCTCTTCTATGGAGGGTAGAGTCCGAACTTTACTTGTATTGCACAATAACCCCAAATCCTCAATTCTGAGCCTTCAAATCAAAGATTAAAGATTTGAGCCTTTAGAGGTAGGCAAGAGAACTACTTTAAGAATTTGATTGCTTGCATTTAACTTAAACCAGTGATTAATTATGAGTGTTTGGGAAGTACAAGAAACGAATCACTTCTTATAGTTCCCTAAATGGGCAAACCAGTACATCCATCTCACAGTCAATTAGGAGGACCAATCATATAAAATATTTAGGTGGTACCCAATGAATAGCAGGTCCTTGATAAATGTGATTGTTTATATTATTATTGATCAGACCATTGAATGATGTAGGCTTTACTAGGCTTGAGCTTTTAATTGGTTAATATAAAACATTACACAGACCACATTGTCTGCTGTGGATATCGCTCTGTATAAATAAAATGCTGATTGGCCAGTAGCCAGGCAGGAAGTATAGGTGGGACAAGCAGAGAAGAGAATTCTGGGAAGTGGAAGACTGAGGCAGAGAGATGCTGCCAGCCGCTGACATGAAAATCGAGATGTAAGGTAGCAGTAAGCCACCAGCCACGTGGCAACTTACAGACTAATAGATATGGGTTAATTTAAGATATAAGAACTAGATAACAAGAAACCTGCTGCAGCCATACAGTTTGTAAGCAATATAAGTCTCTGTGTGTTTACTTGGTTGTGTCTAAGCAGCTGCGGGACTGGCGGGTGAGAGAGATTTGTCCTGACCATGGGTCAGGCAGGACTGGAAAAAACTCCAGCTACAATTGTCTGTGATGTTAAGAGAGCATTTTGCCTATATATACAGTGCCTATATATACAATTAAATGGATCCTTTGCAATTCTCCATTTTGTTTTAAGTTGCTATAATGAGCAATTTCAAAGCTATTGATGAAAGTTACTGAGCTATGGACCAACTCAGTGATTAAGATTAGCAAGCAAACATCTGTACATCATCCTAGTGGAATAAGCCCTACCTGGACTTCCAGGAGCCATCTGGATGTCTCCTTCAGAACATTTTTGACTTCTCCCATCTCCCTCTGCCTTTAAATTTTCAGCTCTTTTCTAATGAGTCCAACTCATCCCAAGACATTGGTACAAGAAAGAGAATGTACCAGTGACTTCTTGCTATATAACAAACCACCCAAAATTTAATGGCCTGAAATAGCAATGACTGTTCTGGGGGTCAGCAACTCGAGCTCTGTTTTTTTTTTTTTTTTTTTTTTTTTGTAGGAGCTGCTTCTGCTGGTCTTGCCTGAGGTCATTCTGACAGCAGTGATGTGACAGCTCTACTTAGAACTGAAGTTTTCTGCCGACTTCTCGCATATGTCTCATAGGAAAGTGCTGCCTTCAGCTGGGCCGTGTGTTACTAGTAGGCTAGCTTGGGCTCTTTCTGTGATAGCCTCATGCTAGAAGAGTAAGAGCTGATATTGCAAGACCACTTGTATGACATTAAAGTAAGCTAAAAGGCCAGGCCATGTCAAGTTGTAAGGAAATCCACTCTAGGGTTTAGTAAAGATCTGTGAAGCATCTCATTTTAACCCAACACAGGAGAAGAATGGGAAGAAAACTATATGAAAGAAGCATGAGTACTAACCATGTACCACAGTAGACATTTCCCCATGGAATAGAGCTTGTGAGGAATTGCCATGTAATGTGCACTCAAAGTGACCAAAAGTCTTATTTAAAAACGGCTGTTTAGTGTTTTCTCAAACTTCATTCGCATATATAACTTGTAGTTGCATTCCCAAAAGGCTCATCCTTGGCCTATGTTTTCATTTCTTTCTTTTCTTGGAGAAAAACCAAGAGTGAAGTGTCTGGTTAATTGCCAGTAGTGTTAATGTCAATGCTGTTAGAGTGTTGCATCTTCTTCCATCAATTTGTGTTTTACACTGCAGCTTGTCCATGTTCTTGGTCAAGATTATGTCTCTGAGTCAATTTTACACTGTCTTAGAGTATAGACTCCCTGCTATCTGAGGTGTGATTTGTCAGTGGTGTTTGTTTTTCAATCTTCCCTTTTTTTTTTTTTTTTTTTTTTTTTTTTTTTTCTGGAGCTGAGGACCGAACCCAGGGCCTTGCGCTTGCTAGGTAAGTGCTCTACCACTGAGCTAAATCTCCAACCCCTCAATCTCTCTTTCTTGAAAGGTAACTTGGGTGTGGGAGGTTGTCTGTGAGCCTCTGCTGACACGGTATATCTCACAGCAATTATGGGACTTTCTTGTAACTTGAATTCCTAAAGGCTTTGTGATACAAAACATGGAGCCAGATGTTGGTATAAATGCTGAAATGTTAGAGAGACAAAGGAACAAGCCATTAGAGAAACTTCTCACCACTACCAAATCCTCAGGCCGAACAGAAGGCAAGATCCTATCTTGACGAATCCTCTGATTGAAAGCCTCTGAGTTCTCTGCCGAAGAAGCCTTGAGTCCTCAGCCAAAAGGTTCTAGTTCCTGTCTCCTCATGCCTTATATACCTTTCTCCACCCAACCATTTCATTTCACTTCCTTCCTATTGCTGGGATTAATGGCATGTGTGCTTCCCAAATACTGGTAACAAAGGCATGAAATCTCAAGTGCTGGGATTAAAAGCATGTGACTCCCAAATATTGGGATGAAAGGTGTGTGCCACCATTCCCTGGCTCTGTTTCTCTCCTAGAATGAGTCAATCTCATGTAGTCCAGGATGGCTTTGAACTCACAGAGATCCAGACAGATCTCTGCCTCCTGAGTGCTAGGATTAAAGGTGTGTGCCACCACTGCCTAGCCTTTATGTTTAATCTAATGGCTGGCTCTACCCTCTTATCCTCTGGCAGGCTTTATTCGACATACAATATATCACTATACTTTCCAATATACAGTAGATGATTCTTTTCATGCACAATGCTGCCTATCAACTTCTTCATAAAGTAAATGTGACATGTAGGTTTATCTGAGGCACTTTGATATTCTTTTCTACTAGCTTGTAAGCACAAGGCGTTTTAGCCTAAGTGAACCTACAACATTATAACACAGCAACTGTGAGTCAGTGTACTCCTTATAGCATCAACCATGTCTTAGAGCTATGTCCTATGTCCATATTAGACATTTTAGAGAAATCACATAGGCACAGAATTCTGTGGAGCTCTGGCCTGAGGAAGACATTAATTGAAATTAAAGACTCAGAAGAAAATTGATTTCTGACCATAAAATAGATTAAATATACCACTTAATTCATAAAGACAGTGCTTATTTGAGCTGTTGAGGTTAATCAGATTCTATCAAGAGCCATTTATTATAAGCTTAAAGTATGATGTGTAGATATGAATAAAGGAGTCCCTGTGCAGGCTATTCTGGCATGATAAAGAAAATGTGTGCTCAGGGAAAAGCAGTGTTTCCATGATGTACTGATACATCAGAATTATTTGTGATTTAAAAATCCCAACTTTCTTTACATCAATTAATTAATTTATGTGTGTGTGCTTATGTGTCACAGTACATGTGTGGAAATTGTGGGCGTTGGTTCTCTCCTTCTACCATTTGAGTCCTAGAGATCAAACTCAGGTAGTCAGGCTTGATGGCAAGCACTTTTACCTGATGAGCCATCATAAATTACCCGCTGAGCTAAAGTAATTTACAATCACATAACATGTTAATTTTGAGGTATTAATTACATTAAAATTGTATCAGATCTTGTGTCTAATTGAGAAGTTTGAACTTCTCTATGTAATCATATGACCATTATCCCAAATCTGATTAAAAAGAAATAACTTTAAAAAACATATAATAGCAAAATATCCTAAGGATAGGGTGACACCTTATAGGTGTGTCATAATCTAGAACAATAATGAACATTGAAAGCATTTTACATACATTATTTGATAAATGAAGAATGATTCTTTACTTTAATCCTTTTTTACACTTCTTCAAAATATTAAGGGTGAGAGAGGAAAAATAGGGGGAGGGGTTGAAAGAATGGAAAAAGGAAAGGGGAGGGGAGAAACAAGGGATGCTTCTTTCAGGAAAATCCGAGAACTCAGGGTTGCGTTAATCTACCCCAGCTAGCCCCCATCCCTCCTTCCATTCCCTTCTGCTGAGGAGTTCTCTTCTGAGAAGTGTAGTGGGTGCTTCTATGGCATTTGGTGTACCTTCTTGTGATTCACATAATGTTGATGAAAATTAATCTTATTGCTGTAAATAGTTAATTTTTGCTGCTTAGCAAAATTCCACTGTGTAAATATATACTAATTTAGTTGTCCTTTCTCCTGGACATGTGGTCATTTCCAGTTTGGAACTGTCTTGCCAAGGCTTTCCAGGATATTTTTGTACAATCTTTCTTGTATCTTTATTTTTAATATACTTTTATTAATAATAAAAACAATAGGTTTCACTGTGGCATTCACACATGTCCATAATATACTTTGTATAAATTGACCTCATCAATCTCTTTTCTCCCTCTCCCTGCACAGGCCTTCCTCTTCCCTTATAGGCCACCTTCTACTTTCATGTCTTTTCCTTCACATATGAGGGATGTGAAATATGAAATAATATATGCAATATTTGTTTTTCTGAGATGGGTTAAATTTGCTTTTTAATACTATGATATCCAGTTCCATCCAGTTCTCAGTAAGTCACATACTTCTGTCAATTTATGGCTCAATAACTACCTGTTACATACACACATACTTTATCAGTTCATATATTCACATACACACCTGGACTGGTTCCACCACCTGGCTCTTGTGAGTAGCATTACAAGAAACATGGATGTGCAAGTTATATACAGACTAGAAAATGAAATCAACCCAGATGTCAATCAACAACAACAAAAATGGATAAAGGAAATGTGAAATACATACACAATGGAATACTACTCAGCTGTTCAAATTACAGGGAATTAGGGGACTAAGTGCCCATTCATAAGTGGTACATGTTTTTATTTGTTTGTTTGTTTTGTTTTTCGAGACAAGGTTTCTGTGTGTAGCTTTGCGCCTTTCCTGGATCTCGCGCTGTAGACCAGGCTGGCCTCGAACTCACCAAGATCTGCCTGGCTCTGCCTCCCAAGTGCTGGGATTAAAGGCGTGCGCCGCCGCCACCACCACCCGGCAAGTGGTACATCTTTATCAATACTTCCCATCAAGTTCAGGGAACACTGTAGAAGAAGAGGCAGAAGGAATTGAAGAACTGGAGGATGGAGAAGAGAGCTGTGAAATACTGTCTTCTGGACACGATATGATAATTGCACTCATGAATTCATAGCAGGTGTAGTTACTTGCACAAGACCTATACTAGATCAAGTAACCCAAATTTCCAGTACAGATGGGGTGAGGACTTTACTGAGGAGCTCTTGGAAATTGATAGCTGTCAGAAGAGGGAGACCCATTATTCTCTGAGGGTATGGCCACTGGTAGGTTGCCCATAATCCCACAACCATTCACAAATGGGCAGCACTACTTTGACTTAGTGGATTATTAAAAGAATAAGAGGATATAAAGTTAGGAGGTAATCATTACAGGGAGGTCCAGAGAAGATTGGAGGGAGGAACTGGGAGGTAGATATAACCATATTTCATTGTATACTCCATGAAACTCTGAGTATTTTTTGCATGTGTGTTCACCAGGGTTAATGACGGATATCTTCTTTTGTGATTTTTCCCTTATCTGATATTTTTTATTAAATTTAAATCTTCATGATCCTCATTTTATGGAATGAGTTTTGAAACATTCTATCCCTTTCTATTTTATGGTATAGCTTCAAAAGTACTGGAGTTAATTCTTCTTTAAAGGTCTGGAAAAATTCTCCAGTGGATTCTTTTAGTCCTCAGATTTTCTGTGTTGTGCAACTTTGTATACTGTGTCAATCCCATTCTTGTTTAGATTTTTAAAATATTCTCTTTGTTCATTTTGGTAAGCCATAGTATATGGAAGTTCATTCATTTCTTCTTTTCCAATTTGTTGGAGAATAAGTTTTCAAAGCAATCTTTTATAGTCCCTTGGAATTCAGTAATAAGCCTTCTTATGTCCTTCTTTCATGTGTAAGTCTATTAATTTAGATTTTTCTCTCTTTTGACTAGTCTTGCTAAATAGTCACCACTCTTTTTTAATAATTTTAAAGAATCAATTCTGTGTTTCATTTACCCTTTGTGTGTTTCTTTTAGAATCAATTTCATTAACTATAGTTCTGATATTTATTTTTTATTGGTTTTGTTTTTATAAGACTGAGTTACATTGACTTGTTGTCTGTGAGTTTCTTGTGTGGTCATTGGTAATTGCAGTATTTTCTCTTAGCACTGCCTTTGATATATCCTATAGATTTTGATACATTGTACATCCACTTGCTTTAGGATTTCCTCTTGATTTCTTCAGGAGATCTTTGACTATTCAAAAAGGTATATTGTGGTGATATTTTATTTGTGCTCTAATAAATAAAGCTTGCATGGAGATCAGAGGAAAAAGCCAGCCACTGTATTAAATATAGAAGTCAGGCAGTGGTAGCACATGCCTTTAATCCTAGCATTCAGAGGCAGAGAATCATCTGGATCTCTGTGAGTTCAAGGCCCCACTGGGAACAGAGCCAGGCGTGGTGGTACACACCTTTATTCCCAGCACTAATTAACCATAAAGGTCTGGAGGTCTGTACAGATAGACAGGAAGTGGCAGAGCTGGGCAGAAAGAGGAAGTGATGTAGCTGGGTGGACAGAGGAAGTAAGATGGCAAGGACAGAAAGGATATAGGCATGCATATAATTTCCACATGTTTGTGGGCTCTCTCTTCTTATTTTTAAAAAGTTTTAAATTTATTTGTTTTATTTTATTTGCCTGCATGTATGTATGTGCACCGTGAGTGTGCCTGGTGCATGGGGAGTCCAGAAGATTGTGGTATATCCCCTGGAGCAATTATAAACAGTTATGAGCCATGATGTGGGTACTAGGAGTCTAACCCAAGTCTTCTGTAAGTATAGCCAGTGCCCTTAGCCACTGAGCCATCTCACCATCCCCTAGGTTTCTCTTTTTGGTGATTTCTAGTTTCCCTCCATTATGATCTCAAAAGTTATAAGAAAGTATTTCAATGTCTTGTGTTTGCTAATTCTTCATTTGTAGCCTAAAATATGATATATTTTCGAGAAAGTTCCATGAGCTATCAAAAAGAATGTCTACTTGTGATCGGTATACTATTTTGTAGGTGTCTGCTATGATTATTTGCTTCTACCGCGCGGTAGTTTAATGATGAAGTTTACCTGTTGATTTTTCTTTAGTTTGGGTGATTTGTGTTTTGATGACAGTGAAGATCTGACATCACTCACTGTTACTGTGTTGGAGCCTAGCTCTCCTTTTTGTTCAGTAGTGCTTTAGGAAGTTGAGGGGCCGTTAATGCACATGTGTTTACAGTTGTTTTGTAATCTTGATATATTGTTCACTTCCCTGGCATGTGTTGAGCTTCTCTCTCCTTTGACCATTTTTGACTTGAAGTCTGCTTTGTCAGATGTATGGACACCTACTTTTGCTTGATTCCAGACTCTGTTTGTTTGGGATATCAGTTTGTGTGCTTTAAATGTTTCAGTGTGTCTTTGTTTCTTTGAGCAGAAATTGGTTGGATGCTTTTCTTTTTTAATCCAATTCGCCAGTATGTGTCATTTAATTGGCATCTTGAAACCGTTTACATCTAGAATTGTAATGGAAAGAAATGAACTAATGACTGTCATTTTGATGTTTCTCTGTGTCTGGTTCTTTCCCAGTTCTCATTGGCTTTTCTGGTGCTGTCATGGGGTCTCTTGTTTCCTGTGCTCTCATGGCTATTTTGCCTTACTTTTCTGTGTGTAGTACCTGCTCTGAGTACCTTCTGTAATCCTGGCCTAGTGGTTATGGATTCCTTTAACTTACGTTTAGCTTGGAAGGTATTTTTCTTTGAGTTCTGTAAAACAAAGGTGACTTTTCTGGATGTGGTGATCTAGTTTGGCAGTTATTTTCTTTCAGGATATGAAATATTTTCTTATACATTCTCCTGACTTTAGACTTTCTGTTAAGTAATGTTGTACTTAGCTTTTATACTACTGTAATAAAACACCAACCAAATACAGCCTGGAAAGGAAAGGGTTTATTGAGGTTATAGCTTACAAGCCAGCATTGAGGGAAGCCACATCAGGTCAGGAGCTCTAGGCAGGACCTTGGAGGCAGGGACTGAAGCAGAGACCTTGAAAGAATGTTGCTTATTGGCTGGCTCTCTATAGCTTACTCGGCCTTTCTTAGATAATTCAGGATCACCTGCCCAAGGGTGCCATTGCCCACAGTGGGCTGAGCCCTCCCACATCAATCATTAGTTAAGAAAATGCTTCACAAACTTTCCTACTGGCCAATCCTCAATTGGGGACCCTTTTTCCCAGGTGACTCTAGTTTGTGTCAAGTTGACAAATCTAACCAGCATGACGAGTCTGCTGTTATTCTGATGGGTTGATCTTCAAAAATTACAATTTTTCTTTGTAATTTTCAATTCTGTTTATTTTTGCTACTGATGTTTTTTCTTGTAACATGGTGTGGGGAGGTTCTTTTCTGGGCATGTCTGTTTGCAGTCCTAAATACCTTCTATACCTGGGTACTCACATGTTTCCCAAGATTTGGGAAATTTCTGCTATTATTTTACTAAGTAGCTTTGCCAGCCCTTTAGCTTGTGACTTGGTGCATTATTATATACCAAAAGTAGATTTGATCTTTTAGTTGTGTTTCAAAAGTCTCATGGTTCTGTTCATAATTTCTATTTTTATAGTTACTGAATTTTTTAAATCATTAATCTTAAGTTTGAAAATTCTTTTGCTTGGTCTAATCTGTTGATGATTTTGTTTGATTCACTGATATTTTATTTTTAAGACTTTTGTTTGGTTCCTTTATCCACATCATTCTCTCTTTGTTAAACTTGTATTTATTGAAGTCATCATATCTTGTATTGTCTTTTTTAATTTGTTTTTTCTGTTTATTCTTGGAATTTTTTGATTATTTTTACAATCACTCTTTTGAATTTTTATCTCAAGTTTAATCTACTTCAATATATTTGGAGTCAGCTTCAAGAGAATTATGAACATTTAGAGGAATCAAGTTGCCTTTCCACATATCTTGTATTTCCTTGTTGATATTTACGTATCAGTTAGAATATATGTCTCTTCCACTTATATGTAAGAGGCTTTTATGGGAAATCTATCCCTTAACAATGTTTCCTTGGAATAACACATTGTTTTGAAGTGCTGAATGTATTTCCAAATGTATACTGTTGTATAGCTTCTCTGTTCTTTGATAGTAATTAGAGTATTTTGACACTATGTATACTGTGTCAGCTCCTGAGGGTCCTGGTTTCTCTGTAGGTATCACAAAAAGTGTTCTAGACAGGGGTATACATGAGGTAAATCCTCCATGATTATTTTTCTACTGTTGTCAGGAATGTAATGTCTAGAAAAATACTGAAAGCAACCTATGCTGTAGGCCCTCACAAATGTGGCTTCCACTGTTCGTTGTTGATGTTGTTTGTTTTGTTGTTGTTTCTCTCTGCAGCACTGTGGGGAGAATGTCCCAGAGACTCTTTAGGTCTCCCTCCTCTGGCCATGTTTTGTGTTCACTGTTCTTTGAGGTGAAGTATGCACTGAGGTGTGAGTGAGAGTGTGTGTAGATCAAGGTGTGTTGATTCTTAGATGGGCTTGGACTGTAGCTCAGTGGTAGAATTTTTATACAATATACTGTAGGTGTGTTTAATCTCCATCAGCATGTAGAGAGGATATAAGAGTTAATCTTCTTTGTCAACTTGACTGGATAAGGAATCACCTAGGAGACATACTTTTAGATATGTCAGTAAAGATGTTTTCAGAAGAATGGAGGGCTCAGGATGGAAAACTCAGTGTGAATATGAATGATACCATCCTATGAGTTAGAGTCCAGGACTGAAGAAAAATGGCCAATAAAGGAAATCAATTGAGTGCTGGAATTCATTTCTCTTTGCTTCCTAAAGGTAGTAACAGTATGACCAGATACTTCACACTTCACCCACCATCCCTTCCCAGTCATGATGGACCTTGTCTTTTGAGTGAGCCACAGTATACCTCTCTTCCATTACATTTTTTTTCATCTACTTAATCACCACAATGAGAGGATCAACAAATATGGAGGGACACCAAGTAACAAGGAACTAGACACAGAAATGAAGTAAAAGCTGAGTAGCAGATAGGATGTCCATAAGGCTCAAATCAGCAACAATAGGAATGATGGAGACTGCAGTAGCACAAATTAAAATGTTCCAGAAGTTGATAAGAAAACATAAAGAAAATTAAGAGAAAAAAAGAAATATAAAAAGTTAGAATATTCAGACAAGCTAGGTCTGTTGGGAGTGGTATGGTTACAGACAAGTTAGAGCTTTCAAAACACAATGAGGGCAAAAGCAGAAGATAACTAGAATGGGAATGCCCTAATTGAGAGAAAGGAAGGGAAGAAAGCAGGAAAAGGGGAAAGGAGAGAGAGAAAGAGCAGGGGTAGAAAACTTGGAGGGAGCGAGCCAGAACTAACCTAGAAGCTTCCTCCCTAAGGACTGGTTTTCATAGTATCAAAAGGTGCTATATGCACACTGCCAAAGGAGAATAGCAATTGGTACTCCTACCCAGCTGTAAAGCCTATGAACTACATCAATAACTGTACTGGCAAGGTTTCCCCAATGGTGCAATAGTGGCACTTTTATCTTTAGGGTAATGAACAGATGTTTGATTTAATTGAAGGTTTTCTCAGTGGGAGGGAATTTATATCTGGCACTGTCAGCATAGCCAACTGCCCACAGCTGGAGGGGTCATAGACCCTAGAGGAGAACTTACTGCTGCCATTTTCCTAAGCTAATGTGATTTCTAAATATTATCCTTATAGCCGCAGATGACTGGAACATTTACCCCTCACCAAGGAAGCTTCTTTTTGCAGAAGTTAGAGACTATTACATCCACAGTTGGGCAAAATGCAGAGAGTGAGTGATTGTGGGATGCCCAACTCCAGTTGATGCATTCTCAGTGCATCCACTACAACTAAATATCAGGGAACATAACAGAAGAGAGGACAGAAAGCTTGTAAGAGCAAGAGGACCAGGATGGCTACATCTTCTGTTCCTTAGATGTACCACCAAAAATGCACCCCACAAACTCTCAACAATATGGTTACCTTAACAAAACTGGTTGATATGCTAACTAACATGAATGGGGAATATTTCACAAGGTCTTACCCTTACATGAAGAGCTGCATGTGGCTAAGGACTTCTAAGAGAAAAGGAATTGTTGTTATTTATTTTAACTCTTTTGGGGGGCTCACACCCAGCTCCCAAATAAATCACCCACAGAGGTTTATTCTTAATTATGAATGGCCGGCCTTAGCTTGGCTTGTTTCTTGTCTGCTTTCCTTAACTTAAATTATCCCATCTATCTTTTGCCTCTGGGCTTTTCCCATTTTCTTACTTCTGTAAATCTTACTCTTGCTACATGGCTTGCTGGGTGGCTGGCCCCTGGAGTCCTCCTCCTTCTCTGGCTACCTCTTCTCTCCTTTCCCAGATTTCTCCTTCTATTTGTTCTCTCTGCCTGCCAGATCTGTCTATCCTTTCTCCTGCCTTGCCATTGGCCATTCAGTTCTTTATTAGACCATCAGGTGTTTTAGACAGGCACAGTAACACAGCTTCACAGAGTTAAACAAATGCAATATAAACAAAAGTAACATACCTTAAAATAATATTCTACAACCAAGAATCAGTTTCCTCTAGGGATGAGCTCCCACATAGGTTGTCTAACCCCAAGAGGTCAGCCCTGGACACATGTACATATGAGCAATGTTAAATGGACTCCGTGTGTGTGTGTGTGTGTGTGTGTGTGTGTGTGTGTGTGTGATAATAATTACAGAAGATTGAGAGGGGAACACAAGAAGAATTAAAGTTTGAAGAGGTGGGGTGGAAGTAGACGCAGTTCTCACATATGAAGTTCTCAAAGAATAATTAAATAAAATTAAAAGAAAAATAATTTGACTATTAAATGTAAAGTACAAAATCCCCATAGGACTAGACTAGGCCCACTGGATACGGGAGACAGTTGTTTAGCTCGAACTGTTTGGGGGCCACCCAGGCAGGGGGATTGGGATCTGTTCCTGGTGTATGGGTGGGCTTCTTGGAGCCCAGTGCCTAGGGTATGACACCTTGCACAGCCTTGGTGCAGGGAGGAGGGACTTAGACCTGCCTCAGCTGAGTGTGCCAGGCTCTGCTGACTCCCCATGGGAGACTTTGATTTGGAAAATGTGGGGATAGGGAGTGGGTTGGGGGGGGAAGGCTGGGGGAAGGGGAAGAGGGAAGAGGGGGGATCTGTGGTTGGTATGTAAAGTGAATAGAAAATTTCTTAACAAAAAAATGAGGGAGATTGATCCCAATTTTCTAAGAAATTGCCATATTGATTTCCAAAGTGGTTATACAAGTTTGCATTCCCACCAACAATGCAGGAGTGTTCCCCTTGCTCCACATCCTCTTCAGCATAAGCTGTCTTCAGTGTTTTTGATCTTAGCCATTCTGACGGGTGTAACATGGTATCTCAGTGTCATTTTGGTTTGCATTTCCTTGATGATTAAGGATGTTGAGCAGTTCCTTAAATGTCTTTCAGCCATTTGAGCTTCTTCTGTTGAGAGTTCTCTGTTTAGCTCTATAGCCCATTTTTTAATTGGACTGTTGGTTATTTTGATGTCTAATTTCTTCAGTTCTTTATATATTCTGGATATCAGCCCTCTGTCAGATGTGGGGTTGGTGAAGATCTTTTCCCATTCTGTAGGCTGTTGTTTTGTCTTGACTGTGTCCTTTGCCCTACAAAAGTTTCTCAGTTTCAAGAAGTCCCATTTATTAATTGTTTCTCTCAGTGTCTGTGCTACTGGTGTTGTATTTAGGAAGTGATATCCAGTGTCAATGTGTTCAAAGACTACTTCCTACTTTGTCTTCTATCAGGTTCAGAGTAACTGGATTTATGTTGAGGTCTTTGATCCACTTGGACTTAAGTTTTGTGCACAGTGACAGATATGGATCTATTTGAAGTCTTCTACATGTTGACATCCAGTTATTCCAGCACCATTTGTTGAAGATGCTTTTTTTTTTCCATTGTATAGTTTTGGCTTCTTTGTCGAAAATCATATGTTCATAGGTATGCGGATTAATGTCAGGGTCTTCAGTCAGGACCAGGACCCGTCCTTAGTGCATGAACTGGCTTTTTGTAACCTAGGCCCTATACTGAGACATTTTGCACACCCTTGGTTAGGGAGGAGGGGACTAGACCTGCCTCAACTGAATCTACCAGGCTGAGCTGAATCCCCAGGGGAGATCTTGCCTTGGAGGAGGTGGGAATGGGGGGTGGATTGGGGGGTAAAGGCTGGGGGGTGGGAGGAGGGAGGACAGGAGAATCTGTGGCTGATATGTAAAATTAAATTAGTTATAAAATAAAATAATAATAAAAAATGAAAGAAAAATCCTCCAAAGAAAAGAAAAAAAAAAGAATGACAGAAATAATTACATACACTAGTCAGTAAAATAAGAAAAAAAAACTTATACAAAAAAAATTCTAAAGAAAATATTGTCTCTACTGGAGTAATGTTACTGGCAAGACAATATAACACTCGTCACCTTAATGCCCTCCCCCATCTGTGTGTGTGTGTGTGTGTGTGTGTGTGTGTGTGTGTGTGTGTGTGTGTTACTGGTCTGTCCATCAGTTGCAGTGGTTTGGGACCTGAATTAGTTGTAATGGTTTATTATCCACTCACCAGTACAAGGTAGAATGGAATCAATGTTCCCCAAGCTGAAGTTTACTTCTTAAATTTGTGTAACACCAAGGCTGGACTTGGCACTCAGTTCTGATCTGGGTCTCAGACCTCCTTGGACAGATGATGAGGATGGGAAGGGAGGAAAACAGACTTCACTACGTGGAGAGAGGGGTGGGTCCACAATTTCCACTATCCACAACAGTGGCTTCCAAGGCTGATCCCAGCATGCTATTGCAATTGCCCAGTTCTTTTCAGGCTCTTGACACTCTTTAGCTGGCCATCCAAGCAGCCAGTATTAAGAGAAAGCAAGCTGTGCCTCTCACCCAACTCTGCATAATTTTCAATGAACTTAATTTGCTCAGGTTCTGGCAGGGCCACATTGTACCATAGATAGATGCTGGTGTCCACTGTGTGACTCTGTTTACTGTGCATTCCAGAAAAAAAGGAAAACATAGAGACTTAATGCTACCCAAAAAGTGAGCTTGGATATGACTGTCTCAAGATGGTTTCCTGTTAATGACACACCATGCTTTTAGTTTGTAAAGCAGAGTGTCAGCCTGCCATGATTAGCCCAGATCCACTAAGCTCAGACATCCTCTCTGCTCCATATGTATTTTTGTGTTAGTTTTGTACCCCCCTTTTTTCTTTTTCCCTTTCTACTCCTCTACCCTGAGTACATCATGGAGTTGCCATAGGCTCGGCACTGATGACCCTTCTCCTACCCTCGGATGTGACAACAGGTCTCAAGTATCTCATTCTGTGTCCCACATTGAACTTTAGGACCTTCCATCAGTCATCTTCCTCACTGAGAGGCTGTTTTACTGGCTGCTTTACTTCTGGGTTGCAGAAAAGCTACAAAGCATGGCTAGTTTCTAATCTGCTAACTTGCCTCCTCATTTGTGTCCCTGAACATACTTCTTCATTCCTTTGGGGTAAATATTTGAATGAAATTGTTATATTATAGGGTAAATATATGTTGTTTAATTTTACATGAAGCTGCCAACCATTGATTGCATTTAATACCTCAAGCAAAAATGTGTTTCTCAAGTAGCCTTTTAAAATTAGAAATGTCTACTTTGTGCTCCCACTCAAAAACACTGTCTGAAATACTCTGAGCATTTGTGAGGGGAAGTTTCTATACTTGTGATCTGATAGGCAAATGTTGGATTAGAAATTTCGAGAAAAGATATTGGTACTAACATTAAGTTATGTTTATTTCATGAATAAGTGTATGATTGTAGTTTTTCACACCACCAAATTTTTTCTTGTTTATGAGTTCACTAGCCCTTGAGGTATAATTCACATACTATAGATGTCATCTTTTGAAGTCTTCGATACAGAGATTAGCAGCATGTTCCTAAAGCTGTGTGACATTGGCCCAGTATCTCATTCCAGGATACTTTTCTTGTGAGATACATCTTGAATGTCCCCTAAAGGCTCATGCGTTGAGGGTTTGGTCCCAAGCCTGTGTGCTATTGTGATGAGGTATAAACTTGAGGAAGTAGGGATTTGTGGAAGGAATTACCTTGAGAAATGACTTTCAAGGGGATTTGGGGACTATGGCCCCTTCAGTACCACTCTCTTGCTTCCTAGTTGCAACAAGTTGTGCCATTTCCTCTGCTTCCACTTCCGTCATGAGGAACTGCTTCTGCATAGACACAAAGCCACCAGCCAATCAACCGCAGAAACCTCCAAGTCCGTGAGTCAACCCTTTTCTTTTGTAAGTGTTCCCATGTGTCTTGTTACAGTGAAGATGTGCTGACTATTAGGCTTGTGTGTCTGAAAAGGGACCAGCTAGTGGTGATGATTTGGGGGACATGTGGAACCTTTAGAAAAAAGGCTGTAGATGGAGAAAGTAGATTACTCAGGGCATGCTTCTAGCCATTGTCTATTTTCTAATTCATTGAATTGTGTGTGAACCTCTGATGCTCTAACCACAAGCCACTCCTACTTCCCTATGGTGCAGACTATATCCTCTCAGACCGTGAGTCCAAATGAGTCCTTACTTTCCATTGTTTCTGTCAGGTATTTAATCCCAAATGATGAGAAGGATTACATGGAAACCAATGTTAAGAAGTGGGGCCATGACTGTGATAGACCTGATGGTATTGTTCATAGGTCTTCAGAATTGGTTTATGAGAGCAATAAGAGGAGTTTGGATCTGAGAGCTAGAGAAGTCCTAGATTGCTATGAGGGGAGCTTGGTAGCCTGGTTCTGGTAAAATCATGGAGCCCAGAATAAAGAAAAAAGTGTGAGCACTAATGTCTGGCTCACGAGTCTTCAGGGATGACAGGAGTTTACTGGGAATTAGCTCCAGGCCAGCAAGGCTGTGCTTCCACAAATAATCTGGCCTCACTGGGTCATGTGCTTTCTGCACCTTTTGTAGAACTGTCAGAACTTCTTTCATGGCAGTGCTACCGTTTTGTGTTATCCCAAGCTAATGAGAGAGTTCCAGTCTCGCTACATCTTTAACAGTATGTTTGATTTCTTCCTTAAAGCCATCAGAGTGTGTGCAAAGTGCTAGCGTATCAGATTTTGACTTGCATTTCTCTCATGACTAATACTATCCAGCATCTTTTCCTGGACTTATTTATTATTTACCTACAAGTCTGTTCAAATCCTTTGCCTCATTTATAACATAGGTTTGTTTCTCTTTTGTCACTGGACTGAGTGAGTTCCTTAGTTGAGGCACAAACCTCTTTCAGATGTGTGCTTAAATTTTTTTTCTCCCTTCTCATTTTCTTTATCATCATCACTATTATTTATTAGGAGATAGGGTCTTGCTAAGGTTGAGGGAAATCACCATGTAACCCGAGCAAACCTTGTACTCACTATCCTCTTGTCTCATCCTCCCCAGTGCTGAGATTTTAGGTTTGCGCTACTATGCCTTCTAATTTTCTTAATAGAAATTTTTTGAAGTATAAAGTTTTTTAATTTTAGTGAAGCCAAATTTGTGTGTGTATATATATAATATTTGTTGTTGTTGAAGCTTGTTTTAGTCATACCTGTGATGGTTAGTTTTAAGGTCAACTTGTAACAAATTAGAATCACCTGAGTAGACTGACTTACATAAGCGTTTGTTGTGATTGCTTTAATTGATGTGGAAAGACCCACCCCAAATGTGGGTGGCACCTTCTGGTAGCAGCCCAATAAAATAGGCATGACAGAACGAAGGGCGTCTTACTGTTTTTAGCCAAGTCTCTCTCGATCTATTTACCAATAAAGACTTGGGAGTCAGATGTTGGGGTGAAAACCTGTAGCTCAGAGAGGCTGAGAAGCAACGAGCTGACCTTCCCATTTGGCGGGAGACCCAACAAGAGAGCATATCTCTAGCCATCCTAAATCAAAAAGACCTTAAAAATCCAAGTCCTTCCCTACTCCTTCCTGTGCATCTCTCTATCATCTTCCTGTCTTTTCCCCCTCTCTATGGCTAATTCCTGTCAACTAGTTGCTAGCCCCGCCCCCTGATTCGAGGTTGATTTTATTAACACAGTCTGGGGGTTTCATAGTATAATCAAATATCCCTCAACGGCACCTCTTCCTCTCAGCCTTTCCTCTTGCTGCTGAGTTGTTTATCCCGTTGTTGCTGGGGCTGACATTAGAGCCAATATTTCAGACTTACATCATGTGGCTCTCCAGGAATCCTCAAGGGTTTTGGTACCAGATTGGGACTACTGAGGGACCTAGCTAGCATATGCACCAAGGGACCAGCCTTGTGATCTTAGCAGCTACAAGGTCATCAGTCTCTCTATTGTAACATGGGCATAGTGGGACTTCTCTAATGGATAGGGTACCCAGGGCCAAGGACAGAGCAACTGCTGGGCTCTGGGACTTTCAGGTGTGAAACGATTATTGTTAACTATTTCAATGTAAGATCATTTAATAACTTACATATATATTTTTCATCCTATCAGTTTGTTACTCTAGAGAACCCTGACTAATACAATATCTAAGAACACATTGTTTATCTAAAAACACAAGGGCTTTATATTTAAGGATATTTCCAGTTTTAGATCTTCCATTTAGGTCTTGGATACATTTTGAGTTAATTTTTTGATACGATGTATGGTAAGGATCCAGTTTTATTCTTTTCATTGTGGATATGCAATTTTTTGAAGCTAAAACTCTTTATTAAATTTTATTAACATCATTGTCAAAAGAAAACTATGAATGGGCGGCTTAATTTTTGAATTTCAGTTTTATTCTTGTGCTGAGACTACATTCTTGATTATTGTAGCTTCACAGTAAATTCTGAAATTGGGAAGTGTAAGCCATCTAATTTTGGTCTTTTATCTTTCTAAGTTCTTTTGATTATTGTTTGATTTGATTATTTTGAGTATTTTATATTTCCACAAGAGTGTTAGTTTGTTAATTATTGTAAAAACATCCAGCTGTGGTTTTAATAGTGATTACACTGAATCTATTAATCAATTTAGAGAGTATTTCTGTCTGAGCAGTAATAAGACTTCCACACAGTGAACAAAGGATAGCTTTTTTACTTATCTAAGTCTGTTTTATTTCATTTCAGTGATGTTTTATAATTTTGAATATACAAACTAGCACATTTTTTATTAAATTTATTCACAAATATTTTTAATTATTATTTGTGTGTGTGTGTGTGTGTGTGTGTGTGTGTGTGTGTGTGTGTGTGTATGTAGGCTTACCTATGCTGTGTCATAGCATACATGAATGTGGAGGTCAGAGGACACCCTTTAGGAATCTGTTCCCTCCTTCTACTGTGAGTTCCAGAGATAAAATTCAGTTTTCAGGTTTGCATGGAAAATGCTTTCACCTGCTGACTTATCTTGCCAGCTCTATTGTATTATTTTGGTTGCTAATATTAATTGTATTATTTTGGATTATGCATTGCTACTATTTAGAAATACAGTTGTCCTTAGTATATTGATCCTGCAGGGTGAAACCTTGCAATCCTGGGTTAATGTTGTGTAATCTTATTTGTCTGCTGTTGATTCTGTTTCCTGGGCTTTTATGAAGAGTCTTTACAGATATTTTAGCAGGTGATAGTAGTCTGCAGTTTACAAAGCTATAGTCTTTGTCTGGGTCACAATCAGTGTAACACTAGTGTTATGTAATGTGTTCGGGGTAATTTTTCCCTTTTTAGTTTTTGAAAGAGGCTTTGGAAGGTTGATATTAATTATTCTTTAAATGTTAGGTAAAATTCACCAGTGAAGCAATTGTTTTTTAGGGATGTTCTCAGTTCAGTCTGTTTGTTGAGTATGGGCATATACAAATTTTCTATGTATTCCTTTAAATTTTGTTTTTACGTATTTTCAAAGATTTTGGAGTTCTATTGTGTATGTAAGTCTGTGTTTGTATGGGGGTTTATGCATGTGAGTACAGTGCCTGTGTATACAAGAAGAGGGTGTAAGATCTTCTTGAGTTAAAGTTACAAGAAGGTGTAAGCTGCCTGATGTCTGTGCCGGGAAACAAACTCAGATCCTCTGTAAGAGCAGTACCTGCTTTCAACTGTGGAGCCATCCCTCCAGCCTGTTTTATGTTTTTAATTAGTGTACAAAATAATGTTTCATTTTAACATTTTAGTGTATGAATATCATTTATGTTTATTATACACATTCATACCAACCTACATGTCATCTGCCATCTATCTATCTATCTATTTATCTATCTATCTATCTATCTATCTATCAATCATCTATCCTCAGTCTATCTAGGTTGTACATCTGAGAGAAGACATGTGATATGTCTTTCTATGTCTGATTTATTTTGCCCAATGTAACAATCTCAAGTTCTTACTAATTATTGTAAATGACGTAACTCTGTTCTTTGCGGCTGGGTGGTGGTGGTGTACATCTTTAATCCCAGCACTTGGGAGGCAGAGCCAGGTGGAACTCTATGAGTTCAAGGCCAGCTTGGTCTACAGAGTGAGATCCAGGACAGGCACCAAAACTACATAGAGAAACCCTGTCTCGAAAAATCAAGAACACTCATTGCATATGGTGCATACACACCATATTTTCTTTATCCATTAATCTTTCTGTGCATTATTAAGTTTTGATAATTTATATCTTTCTAGGAAATTTTTCTTTTAATCTTTGTTTTCTAATTTATTGACATATAAGTGCTTTTGATTCTTAATTTTGTTTTTAGGTGGAAGTTTCTCATCAGTTCTTGCAATTGTAAAGGAAAGAATTCAAATGAGAGACCCAGACAAATTAAGCAGAAGTTTATTTAGTAAAGGGAAAGAAAATGCACTTCAAAGAAAGTTTGGACTAGGCTGTGTAAATGAATTTTTCTTTGGACGGCCAGCTCACAAAAAAAAAAGAGATTTATTATTAATTATGAAAGCTTAGCTTAGGCTTGTCCCACCAGCTCTTATAACTTAAATTAACCCATTTATATTAATCTACATTTTACCTCATAGCTTTTTTTCTCTCTTCTATCTTGTGTCTCCTTTTTCCTCTCTGTGTCCTCTGGCATCTCTCTTGCGCCTAGATTCATCTCCTTTTCTTTTCTCTCTACTTGGAAGTCCTGTCTAATATCTTCCTCCCTAGTTATTGGCCATTCAGCTCTTTATTAAACCAATCACAAGGCACCTTGACAAAGACACATCTTCACAGTGTATAAAAAGATTATTCCACAACAGACCACCGGGTGCCAGTGTGTTGAGTTCTTCACTGTGGATTTATAGGTTTAGTGACTATTTCTGAAGTGGGTCACATATTCAAGGGAAAAGTAATGTTCCCCCCACCCCCACAATCATAGTGGATCCTGATTTCCCTGTAGGGTGTCTTACCCTGATTGTCTTGAAAAGCCTCTAAGTGGGGTGTTGTAGGGGAAGGTCAAAACCACAATGGAAGCAGTACTATAAGAATTTGGGTTTTTTTGATTACCCAGATCCTTCATTAGTGCATGTGTGTGGCAACTGGGAAAGTTCCCTATGCTGTAGTTTTTGGTACAGAGTGAAGAACCCAACGGTAGCTTCAAGGAAGTTCAATGACAAAGGGGGTTTTCTCAGGGAGCAGCAGTGATTTTATTGGTGCCTTCCTACCTAACTCCTTTCATACCCAGCTTCAAGGTGGGCATTAGTGCCCCCTTTGCTTTCTTTGTTTTAGAAACATGGATTGTCCTGCTCTTTTTCTTGTTTAGAATAACACAGTTTGTCCATTTTGTTGAAAGGTCCAACTTTCACCTGGCCAATATTTTTGTAATGTTTGTGTGTCCTATGCCTTTTATTTCTGTTTCAGTCTTAGGGTGTGTGTGTTTATAAATATAGTCTTTTTTTCCTGTGACAGCTATTGTAGAATATTAATTTAAGATGTGTTACATTTGTTTATGCTGTGGAACATTTATTTAATGATGCAAAGATGTGTTGCATTCTTTTATGTTGCATTTGTTTAACTATGTGAAGCTGTGTTACTTTGCCTGTCTAAAACACTTGATTGGTCTAATAAAGATCTGAACAGCCAATAAGTAAGGCGGGAGAAATGATAGGCAGACTGGCATTCAGAGAATAAATAGGAAGAGAAATCTGGGAAAAGTGGATCAAGGAGCGAAAGAAGGAGGAGAGGAGGATTTCAGGGGCCAGCCACCCGACTACACAGCAAGACATGGAGTAAGAAGGAAAGAAAAGATATACAGAACTAGATAAAGGCAAAATCCCAGAGGCAAAAGGTAGACAGGATAATTTAAGTTAAGAAAAGCTTTCTAGAAACAAGCCACACTAAGGCTGGGCATTTATCAGAAAGAATAACCCTCTGTGTATTTATTTGGGAGCTGGGTAGTGGGCCCCCAAAAAGTATAAAGTCAAAGAGTAAAAAACAACAACTACAAACAACTGTTTTAGCAGCATCCCATACATTTTGAAGTGTTGTGGTTGCATTTTCAATCACCTTATTTTCTAATTTCCCTTTTGATTCTTCTTTCATTCATGGTTATTAATTGGTGTGGTTTCCACATATTTGTAAAATTTCCAAATTCCCTGGTTTTTGTTTCTAATTACAGTTCAGTGTTTCTCTGGTGGCAAATAGTAATAAGACAAGGGACTATTTTGTCCCTCACAAGCAATTGCAAAGCTCCTGCCAGCCCCTCCTGCAGCTGGATGGCAGTTCCTCTTGCTGTGGAGAGTACCATGTGTCCCCATTTCACTCGTGACTCCCCCAGTGCCAGGGAACATTAAAAACTCATCTACTTGTAATACAGGCACCAGCAAACATCAGCTCATGTCTTTTCCGCAGTTGAGTGCGGAGTAAGTCTATCTACCACACCAAGGAAAACATCGCTATACCTGCCTCGTGGAGATGGGGCTGGTGTTTCCCCAGCGGCCCAGTGGTATTACAAGGATTTTTCTTCCGTGGAGGCCAGCTGTGCTCCAGCAAGTGATCAACAGTCCCCAAAGGCAATGGTGACTGATGAACTTCAAGACACTCCATCGCAGCTGCTCCCTTCTTAGCACTGCTCCTGGGGACTCCCCTCTCCACATCTCTGTACTTGGGGGAGTAGCTGCCACATATGGGCATCGCAGAGTGAAGTGCAAGGCTGGCTTCACCTCACAGCATGTGCCTCTCAGGGCTCCCTAGATCCTGTCATCTGGCAAGTTATCGTGGAAGCCTGTGCAATTAGATGTCGGTTTGTCACCTGGCTATCAGAGGAGTCCTCGGGCAGTAGATTGTTGTCTGTTAGGCGGGGGAATGCTCTCTACTAGCCTTGAGCATTCCTGGGGCTTTGGAGACAGCTGAGGGCCTGCCATGCCTTCGCATTGCCTTCGCAGCAAGAACTGGGACCCACTGTGGGCTAGAGGGATGGGCTCTCATGCCTCTTAGGACTGTTTTAAAGTCTATGAATGTGTGTATGTTTATTTTTCTGACAAGAAAATTCATGGTTTTTATTACATTTTTAAATTAATGCTTACTGAGATTCCCCCCAGTACTGCTTTAAGTACTTTACATACATTTATGACACTTAATTTTTTTAATAACCTACTGAGATACCATTGTTTTGTCAATTTTGCAGATAGGGAATTGAGGGCTAGAGATAATTAAGTAACTTGTTTAGGTTGCATATTGAAGAAATTAGGGGAGTACAAATTGAAATTCGAGTTCATCTCTGATTTAGAAAAGGTTCAAATAGCTGGTTTGAATAAAACCACTTGGAAAATAGCGCTACTCTCTTCTCTCATCCTTATAGCTCAAGACCAAGTTCTTCTACGCTCTCTTTTCTCATTCATCTATTGCACATGGTATGACTGTTATTTCTGCATTTTAAAGGTTTCTTTCATTCTTTTCCACCTTCATTCCCCCATTACGTCTCTTCCTCTTAGTATTACAATATTTAGTATAGTAATGGATGTACATAGATTGATGAAATTTGTCCTCTACATAAATATGCATATTACTACTCAGATCATGGTATAGACTAGAGGTCAGCAATGTTCTTCTGTTGAGGAGCTGAGATTTAATGTCTCAGGCATAAAAGCACTCACAGATCATATGCTAATGAAGGGATATGTTTGGGTTCTAATTCAGTGGTGGGTTATATCCACCTTATGGCTAACTTTGCTCAATCTTAATACATAACATTCCTAATACCTTAAAGTAGTCCATCATACCCTTTCATAATTAAAACCCTTCTCATCAATCCAGAGATAATTACTGTTCTGTTAGTAATCACAGTATATTTCTTTTTCTTTTGTATAACAAAAATATTGTTTTGGGTCTTGTTTCATTCATTTAATATCATCTGTGTAGAATTCATCTACATTCTTTCATGTAGCAACTATTTATATATGTGTATCATTATTGTTTTGAAGACTTCCACTACATGATTATATCATAATTTATGCCTCTGTTCCCTTGTTGATAGGAATTTATATTGGTTTTAGTTAGGGGCTGTTATGAATTATCCTGGAGGGAAATAAAGACCTTCTTTATCTCTTTTTGAGAACAAACAAAACTTTGGAGAAGATGTGTTCCTGGTCACAATGCTAATTAAATTAATACACTGTTCTTGCCCTGCTTCTCATTATGAGAATATATACCCAAGTAGAAGCAAGGTAAAAGTTTGCCTAAATTATAGACACTTTCAAACTTTCCTATATTCCTGTTCAGAAAGGATAAAGATATATTTTCAGCAATGATGAAGTAATGAACTTATAGCTATACTGTTTTGCTCTGTGGAACATTCATAGCCTTGGCTGTGTTGGGGAACCCTTCTAAACCTCTGTCCTCATCTATAAAATAGTGAAGGACAATATACGAGAATTTGTTAACTGAAAAGTATCTTCCACAAATGAAGTAGTAGCATTGTTGTACAATGATACATAAATGATGATCTATGTCCTTGGGGAATACCTGGTATAGTAGAAATAAAGACATATTGAGAAGCCCTTCCTCCTAGTTCTGGAGAACAGAGTATTTCAATTGTTTTCAGATTTTGGAACATTTGCATATACATATAATGAGGTATCTTGGGGATGGAGCCAAAGTCTAAACTGGAACTTCACTTTTGTAAAGTAAACATCTTAAACATGGAGCTTGGAGGCATTTGTTAACTGAATTTTTAATGTGCCTGTGTGCTAACTGACCAGTCGTGTGAGATTAGAAGTGAAATTTTTCACTTGTGGTCACATATCAGCACCATAATTTTTAGATTTGGGGATGTTTCAGTTTTTCAGGATACCAATCTGGATTGCAAGCTATAGTACGTGGCCATGCCATGTGACCAGGGCAAAATGAATACTGCAGGGGCTTTATGCCTTGACCAGTCACAGTTTGACGAGAGTGGTCAAATGGCTGAGTCAGATATGCTACCCCAGAAGAACTGGATGTGGGTTATGAGGAAGAGTGTCATAGATGAATCTGGGGATTTTCACTTGAGCAATGAGACCAGTAAAATTCCACTGAGTGCTTTGGGAAGACCGAAGAGGAGTATTGCCCCCCCATCTGAATTGCAAGAATAGACAAGATTTCTCTAAGAGGAAAATGAATGGAATTTCAATAAAGAAATGCGTCTTGAAGACACAGAACTGGAGGACTTTGAGGAGAACTAGTTAATAAAGGTGAAAATGTTTAAAAAGGAGACACTAAGCAATGGTATTTCTTGGGTTTTGCTGAGGAATGTGCAGTTTTCTTACTTGCATGGGAAGACAGTGGGATGTTTTTGAGTGACAGCACTTGATAGTCAAAGCGGCCCTATATATATCTTATTCAATCTGTCCTTCAGGCCAATTTGCTCATTAATTAATTCTTCCAGAGGTATCCAACAGTGCTTCTATTTAGGAAAATAGAAGCAAGAAGTTACAATAGTTTTGATTCTCAAATGCCCCATCCTGGCCACAAAAAGTCACACCAGGTATCATTTTTGGAGACCTATTTGTGGCTGTGGGGACTGAAGTGAGGAGGCAGATGGTACCATGCTTAGAAATGCATATTGCCTCTAATTCTGTAGGAATCCAGGGTATCCAAGGGAGGCCAAACACAAGAGAAAATGTAAAGGAAAATACAACAGAAAGTATTCCAGAAAAGTATAATTACTTCTCATCTGAGCTGTCTACACTTAAGTTATTTGGGAAAGTTATCCACAGAACTTAGCACCTTTACTACACAGCAAAGTCAGTTGTCCCTCGCCTTCCTCATCTTCCTTCTAGGGCTGTAGGAAAAGCATAAGAAGATGCTGAAGCCAAACAGCTCAAAGTACAGTGGGTTACGGCAACATGCTTGTGCTGCTTCTAGTCCCAGGCTCTTGGTAGTGCTCCATGGTTCATTCTTCAGGTCACTTCTGGAAGAAGGATGGAGAGATGCAGTGGGCTCACCTCAGGGAGGCTATCTTTGGTGGGCTTTGATGCAACAGCAGCTTTCTCCCTACAGGTGGATCATGGAAGTTGATAGACAAAGGCTTTTTTTTCTTTTGGACTCTCATCCAAGTATTCATAGTGTTTGTAAGACTTTTTTTTTTTTTTAACTCTCCATGCTCGTTGGCTAATCCATGCCTTCCTCCATTTTCTGTTGCTGTAACAGAACAATCATATATGAGATGATTTTTAAGGAAAAGAGGTTTATTTTGGCTTATGCTTCTAGAGGCCACACCCAAGGGCAGGGCTCCATTGTCTTAGCTTTCAGTGTAGTTTTCTTGGTGTGTCATAATAGAGCAGAAGACATAATGTGGCAGAACAGATCAAACGAACCAGGGAGAGTTGGATTTAGTAAAAAGCCATTTCCATAGTAACCCACTAGTCCACTAACTTATGAATGAATTAACCATGACTCTCATATCTCCCTGTCTTAGTTAGGGTTTCTATTGCTGTGAAGACATACTATGAACATGACAACTCTTATGAATGAAAAGATTTAATTGGGGTGACTTGCTTACAGTTTCAGATGTTTAGTCTATTATCATCATGGCAAGGAGCATGACAGCATGCAGGCAGTTGTAGTTAGAGTAGTAGCTGAAGTCCTACATCTTGCAGGCAGCAGGAAGTCAATTGAGACACGGGGCAGTATCCTGAGCATAAGAAACCTCAAAGCCTGCCCTCACAGTGACACACTTCCTCTAACAAGTCCATACCAACTCCAACAAAGCCACACCTCCTAATAGTGCCACTCCCTATGAGATTATGGGGGCCGATTACATTCAAACAACCACACTCCCAATACCATTAACATGATTTTGAAGGCTAAATTTCCAAAACACAAAATTTGTAGGATACATTTAGCCCATAGTATTCAGTCGGGCTTTCTCAACTGCCCGTGGTACAAGGACACTTTAGAGACTGGATGAGATATCCTGGAAAACACATTTTTTTAAAGACTCATTTTTGATAGTGCTATCAGCACCTTCAGGCAGGCCTGTAGCAGAGGTCTGTTCCAGCAGAGTACCTTCAGGCTGCCCTAGCTTCCATGTCTCCCTTGGGCTCACCTCCTCCATTTCAGAAGATACTTAAGGGCGAAACTAAGCCTTTTCACTCTCTTCACTGTTGAACCTTTGACAAAGAAACTTTGCTTAGAAAGAGACACATCTGCCAGGAGCTTGAAAGGGCTCTGTCAAATCATGTTATTTTGTTTTGTTCTGTTTGTTTGTTTGTTTGTTTGTTTATACACACAACTATCGGTTTATGCTGTGGGATGTTCTGTATGGCAAATGTGTTGCTCTGATTGGTTGGTAAATAAAACACTGATTGGCCAGTAGTCAGGCAGGAGGAAGTGTAGGCGGGACAAGGAGGAGAATAAAGCTGGGAAGTGGAAGGCTGAGTCAGAGACACTGCCAGCCACCACGATGACAAACAGCATGTGAAGATGCCAGTAAGCCACGAGCCACGTGGCAAGGTATAGATTTATAGAAATGGATTAATTAAAGCTGTAAGAACAGTTAGCAAGAAGCCTGCCACGGCCACACAGTTTGTAAGCAATATAAGTCTCTGTGTTTACTTGGTTGGGTCTGAGTGGCTGTGGGAGTGGCAGGTGAGAGAGATTTGTCCTGACTGTGGGCCAGGCAGGAAAACTCTAGCTACAGGTTTATGAGATGGGGAGCTGTATACAAGACTGTTAAGAAAATGTAGTTTGGTCTCAGATGAGTTGGGTTTCGATCTCAGCTCTGCCATTTATGTGACAATTTGGATGATTGAATGGGTTATGTAACTCATATAAAATACTTCCAAGGATGCTTAGTATATTGTAGTGTCTTTTGTTGTGATGAAACACCATGACCAAAGAAACTTGGAGATGAATGAGTTTATTTGGCTTGCACTTCCATATCACTGTTCATCACCAAAGGAAGTCAGAACAGGAACTCCAACAGGGCAGGAACCCGGAGGCATGATCTGAGACAGAGGCCATGGATGGGTGCTGCTTCCTGGCTTGCTCCTTGTGGCTTGCTCAGAGCCTGCTTTTTTTTTTTTTTTTTTATAAAATCTAGGACGACCAGCCACAGGATGGCACCACCCACAATGGACTGGGCCCTCCCCTGTAAGTCACTAATTAAGAAAATGCCTTACAGGCCTGCCTATACCCTGGTCTTATGGAAGTATTTTCTTAATTGAGGTTCCCTCTTCTCAGATTACTCTAGCTATGTCAGGCTGGCATAAAACTAGCCAGCATAGGTAGATAAGAGAAAAGAAAAAAGTACAATGAAAAATGAGTAGGGACTCAATCTGTGTCTTGTAAAAATTAGCTAAAATGGTAAGCATGTAGGTTGCTTTAAGTCAGGCTCAAAAATCTTAATTATCCCTTATGGTAGGCTGTGGGCAGTAATTTGCTCTAGCCCCTTGTATTCATGTCTTTGCCTTACACTGACACAGAGTTTAGCTCTATGGTTTGCTTTAACCACCAGGACAAGACTGAAGGTGGCACACACCATGACTGGAATAGTGCTGTGTTGAGTGTCTGCTTTCTCTAGTGGTTCTTGGAGAGTTATTGAATAGGTGAGTGAACAAGTCAAGGCTAGTTGAGTTAGAGACACAGAGAAGATATGTATTGTCTTAGCAAAGGTCATTGAAAGACATCTAACTCTCAAATGGACTCATGCTTGCTGATGTCATCACATGTATAAATGAGCCCAGGGGACAAAAGCAGAAGAATCAAGAACTGAGCCCAGCCACACTGTCAGTCTCTCAAATTATGGTCTAAGTACGTGGTGGTTGTGTTCAGTCACTTAGTTTTCGGTGGTTTATTGTGCAGTTGTAGCTACTTCATTTACTAACTCCTCAGAGTCTGAGAGCATTAGTGGACATTGAGGAGGAAACAGATTGACTCTTCACTTTTTAGGAACTCATAGACTCTGTATGTTTGCAGATCATAATCCAAGCTGGCTAAACAACTTGGACTTCAATGGGATATGTCAAAACCTATGAAAGACCACTGGTAACAGTTCTTGTATTTTATAATACTCCTTGCCTCCATTTTCACCATTTACATATTCTATGAAGCATTATGAGGCCTGGCTCATTGGTTTCAGCCTGAAGCAGAAATACTAGCTGGAATGATTAATTAGCATTGAGCTGAGTGTAATCAATAAAGTACCGCCCATAGGAGATCATCATTCTAGACTTAATTAGAGATGGCTTGGTTGTTACACAGAGGCTATTTAGAGGTTGTAAACGAGTTCAATTTGCTTTTTATTTGCAGCCTAGAAGGTTGGTCTCTGTCCTTTCTTATCCCCTTGAGTCAAAAATATATTCTAAGTAGTTACACTAGAATACATTTATGTGTTAAGAGATAGTATTGGGGATACTTAAAGGACAAGAGGGGCTGAAGAATGAGGTGAGAGGTCAGCTATCATAAGTTCTCAGAGGCTGGTATGACCAGAAACTACCCAGCATTCCCCACCTGGCATCCAGAGCCTGCCTCTGCCCAGAATCACTTTCTGAGCAGAGTAATTAGTACAGGCTTGTCACGATGGAGGGTTAACAAGAAGCACTGTTTATGAATGTGTCATGTCCCCAGACCTACTATAAATGGAATTAATGTACCTAATCTATGGACCATTCTAGCTCTGACATAGAGCACACTGAAAGCTTCCGGTTGGTTCCACTTGTGTTCTCACAACAGTCTGGAGACCCCTGCCTAGCTAGTGCTCAGCGTTTTAAGATAGTATGTTACTATATATTGCTAGACCAAGAGAAGAGCTAAGTTCCAAATTTAACGCAGGTTCTCTGAAGAATACGTATAGCATTTGCACCATTGTAAACAACAACAACAACAAAAAATCATTGAGATAAACATCAGATGTTAAATGATTCACTCACATGTATGGAACCAGTAGAAGTTAGAACCAGGAATCTCATGTCTCTTATATTGACTGCCCTTTCCAAAAAGCTGCTTTAGTTTCTTTTTTTTACCACTGTGGTAAAACACCATGACCAAAGTAACTTATATTAAAAAGAAAACGGTATTTAATTTGGCTCATGGTTCCAAAGAATTAGACCCATTGGTGGCAGAGTGAAGACACGGCGGCAGGAGCAGCTGAGTGCTGACGTTTCTAGTGGCAAGAAGGAGGCAGGGAGCTCACTGGAAATGGTGGGAGGCTTTTGAAGCCCCAAGCCCACTCCAAGTCAAGGAACCTCTTCCAACAAGGCCATACCTCCTAACCCTTCCAAACAGTTCCATCAACTGGGGACCAAGTATTCAAATGCCTGTGACTATTAGGGGCCATTTCATTGAAATCATAAACCAAGAAGGCTGAGCAAATGTAGCCAAAGGTCATGAGCTTATACTACTTCCTCTGAGTAAGTTGGGAGAATCTACACACATAGTGCATGCTGCCTTTCATATGATGGGCAGAGGAAACGCAGATGTTCATAGGGAACTGTCAAAGCAACCTTCTTCCTGGAATAGAGGTTTTGGTTCATATTGTTAGTCAAAATATCTAAGATTATTTTCTCTAATTCTTCTCTTAGTGTGAGATGGAAGAAGTGGGGTCTGTTCAATTCACCTTGACCTTATGGGAAAGCCGATAAGACAGCAACTTAGGTAGCATGGCTGGGGGCTTATTACTGAGCTCCTTCTTTTCTGAGACTTTTTTTTCATTTCTTCTATGAGCAATTATATGCCGTTGCTTCTAATTCTCTGTCTATCCTTAAAATGATGGTTATCTTAAAAGTCTCAATTCATTTTACATAGTCTGTAAAGTGGCTATAATAAAATAAATTCTAGCTGAGTCCCCAAATTATTCCTATCCCTGGGAAACAGTATTCTTTCTGTAACCTGGGGAGTACCTGTGTATAAATGAGAGCCAAGACAATCGTGTCTGGAGCAGGTGAGATTCCTGGCTCGAAGAAGAATTACAGGCAACAGCTGTAGGACTTCTGCAGATGCCAGGACAAAGCAGGTGTTCAATAAAGTCAACTGTTACAATCACTGCTCAGATAAGGTGCTTGAGCCAACTCGGTATGAATTCATTAAGTCTTGAGAGATCCAAAAATAAATCTGAGACTTTATATGGGAAAAAAAATCCCCAGAGACCTGTGAGTTGAAGAATGGATTTGAATGCTGGCTCCAGCTTTATTAAATTTCTGTCCTTGGGCAAACTTTTTGGCCTTTCTGACCCTCAGTATTTTCATGTCCCCAGTGGAGCAACATTTGCTGACCATTTCTGATGAACTCATTTTTTTTTGCAAGGTTCTGAGGAATGTAAAAATATTGTTATAATAAGATCTAGTTTCTGCCTCAAGGATTCTTCTAGCCTGGCTGGAAAACTAATGGGAAATGACCACAGGTGAAGTCTCAGGAGGCAGATAGCTGTGGGATGGAGTGGTGACTGGAGAGGAAAAAGAGAAAAGAAGAGTTCATAAACCCGAGACTTCAGCTGGGAGTCTAAGGTGAGACTGGAGTTAGGCACACATGGGCTCAGAAGAATCACATTTCCAAAAAGAGAAGGAGAGGGAACAGTGTGACCGCCAGCTGGAATTGCATGATGTATTTTGGGTAATCTGAGAAGACTAGCCTAGCCAGAATCGAGCTCCCCAGCTGACAGTTGTTGACAAAGGCCCACTGAGGAGCTGGGTCACTTTACAAGAACCCTTAAATGTAAGCTCATGAACTACACACCATTTTCACTTTTTTGTTCAGATAACTTTCAATGTGATGAACCAGTAATGGCTTTGTTTACTTGGCTTTGATAAAAACCTTCCGAAAGGAAGAAAGGAGGAAGTTGTTTCAACTCAAAATGTTTTCCTTTCCTGGGAGATTAATAGAAAGCAGCAAAGCTGGCCAGAAGCATGCTGCCCACTGTGTGGACTGCGGGAGACAGTACCGGAGGAACACAAAAGCCTTCCTTCGCCAAGACAGACTTTGATCTCAGGCAAGTTATGGTTCCTGATGTTCATTTCTGATAAACCCACTTCTGTACTTACTCAAGTTTAAAAGTACTTTGCCTAAGCACACACTCCCCTAAGAGTTTCTGAAGAAATGTCTATGGCTGTGCATTTTCCCCTTTTCCAGGTTTTTGTGGCTGTATTCTTTCGGGTGTGGGCCTATAACTTCAATCTGTTTGTTAACATCTGTTTTACATCTTTGGAAGTGTACTGGGCAAGAGTTAAACTTCACACATCAGAATCAAGACTTCTCACGATCAACAGGAATGCTTTTTTAGTCTCTATGTGGTTGGTGTATGTAATTGTCATTATGGGAAGCATGTTAGGTGAATTCTTTTGCTTAATACTTCCTTTAACATGTACTCCCAGCTCCAGTGTCCTGTGTCCATCAATGCATAACATGGCAATTTGCAGCCCAGTTGGCATTTTAGCTATGAGATTAGTGATGATCACTGTTACAAGCTACTGGGACCGAAAGGCCACATTGCCAGCTCTGGCTGCCAAGAAGATATGGACGGGATTATAGGACAAACTAGAGCAGATCAATAGCTGTGAGCAGGGGGTTACTAACCTTGCCTTCCCCAAACTTCCCTGATAATCAGCCAAGGATAGAGTTCTCATTGATTAAAAAAGCAGGAAAAATTTTAGTTACCTGGGTAAAATCTTAAGCCCAAGAACATGATCCCTATTTTTAAACAAAAATAGCAATATTGATCCAAAAGAATGCTTGGTTCCTGCATTAGAAAAAAAAAAGTGGCCCTTTTTATTAGGATTATCAAAAAATCTGTTAATGCGCAGTAGTAGTTGCTTCTGGTCTCCTTCTGTTCTTGGTCTCTTTGGGCCATTTGGAAAGAGGGTACAGAAGGTTCTCCAAAAAACAGTGCAACCAAGAATCCATGACTACAACCAAGGGTAGAGGCAGGTGTGGGGACTGTGTCTTCCTGCTGTGTGTCATGTGTGCCCTGCTTCTCTAGCACAGAGGTATATTCTAAAGTCATTTCCACGTGCTGATGACAAAAATAGGAGTGCTAGATGTGTGCATTTTTGTGCCACGAGTTTTGAGAATCTGTTTGAAACAATAGCTAACAGCTCAAGTTGTGGCGTGGCCACATATGTAACCATTACCAGTAAGTTGAAAGGAATTGGCAAAAGGATGGTCTGAGTCATTATTTATGGGCAATCCTGCTGCCTCTGGAAAGTATAGCAGGCTGATCCCTGCCTATGCATTGACCATGAGGGGGAAGCACATTTTGAAAATGGAGAGAAAACTTAGGCAATCAGCAGTCACATCCCCTTTCCTTACAGGCAAACCGCAATAGATTCCATGATGTGAGCCCCTTTGCTCTGGCTCACAGAGCTCCTTGTGATTTTTAGAAATTCTGTGAGCCACTGGTAGCTTAAAATTGGTCATGAAAGAAGTATTCACAGCACAAAAATTGGCAAATGCTACAAACAGGACTCCCTTCTGGTGTACCCCAGAAAATTGTTGCCAACATACTAATTAGAATGGTCATTGGAATAATATTCCTTGTTAAGAATTTTCTAGGGAGCCGGGCATGGTGGCACACACCCTTAATCCCAGCACTTGGAAGGCAGAGGCAGGAGGATCTCTGAGAGTTCAAGGCCAGTTTGGTCTACTTAACAAGCTCCAGGCCAGCCAGGGATACACAGTGAGGCCCTGTGACCCTGTCCCAAAAGTTGCAAGGTCAGCAAGATGCCTTATCATTTAAAGACACTTACTCCTGAATTTAATAATCTGAGTTCAAACCCTTGGACTAACTAGGTAGAAGATGACTAATTAATGCAAATTGTCCTCTGATCTTCACAAACATGCCATGAGATGAGTACATACACACACACACACACACACACACACACACACACACACACACACAGACCTTGCCATGTAGGCAGTAAATAGCAGTCTACATTTCACTGAATGCTACATCGTCATTGCCTAAGAAACTATGTTCTTGAAGTGCTGAGAAACACCGTGTGGAGGAGCCGGGGCTAGCCAGCACTCAGGAGATTTTCTCTCAGGGAATCCCAGTGGGTCTGTCGGGTTCTCTCAGCTTTGCTTCTCTCACTGAGCTGATTTCCATGGATTCTTAAATAAAGTGCTGTCGCTAGACCCACTAACTCCATCATCTTTACATTCCTACCCATCTCTGTGTCTGTCAAAACTTTTTGATGACACCATCCCTGAGGCTTGGAAATGGGACTAGCAAAGCCCTCCCACTGGAGGAGGGTGACTTCAATGCACTGTTTTCACAGAGCCCTCTCCATAGTGTGCCAGTGTGCCAGTGGTCCAGCTTGGAGCCCATTATCAGGATTTTTACAGCTACTTTCTTAACATCTGAGTCTCTTTGGAGATTCAGAAAGATGTCTGTCCCATTCTAGAAACTTGGGGTGTTTGAGATGCACCCCAAGTCTGTGTTTTCCAGCCTTGACAATGTCAGTGGGATATCCCTCTACTTCAAAAGCAATAATCTCTTTGATCAAACTCTAGAAATATCATTGGACAATCTACTGTCCCTCACACCACAGATGTCTTCATTTCACTGAACCCAATTTCATGCTTGTCCTTCCAATGGAGGCAGTTCCATCTTTTGAAGCTTTGCAGAACCAGCTCCCTGTGGAGAGCCCTGTACACACAGCACAGCCATTCTCTGGGGTGATAGATACCACCTCACTTCACAAGAGAAACTGCATGGTAGGTGGAAACTCCCATGAAAGCTAGAGAGCTGTATTGACTTTTCTCACTGCTGTGTTGGAATGCCGACACAAGAAGCTTAAGAAATGAGTGGTTTGCTGTTGTTTTCCCACAACTAGCAAGCGGCTTGGGGATACAGTGTCCACAATCCCAGGGAAAGTACACCAGCAGGAAGTCCATGGTGTCAAGATAATGCAGTTGGGACTCCTTACTGTCTTACATCTCAGTGAACAGGGCCCAGAGGTAAGGCTGTATTACCCAAGGCCACCCAGAAACCCACTTCCTCCAAAAGGCCCTGCCCCCTAGGGGTTTCACAGCCTTCCAAAGCAGCACCACCAGTGAGGAGACAAGTGGCCAAACACACAAGACTGTGGAGGACGGTTCACTTTCAATCCATGGCAAAGCCTTCCTATTAAGCCAAGTAGAAGACATGAAATTTGGAGAAAACACCTAGCTCCACTCTCATCAGGGACTTCCTGGTTCACAGTTCTCAGACCACTCTATTTTTTGAGTTATTGTGTGAGGATTTGTCCTGTGTGGTTCTATTTCTTCGGCTAATTCTGGTGATCTGCAGAGCAATACTCTTATGTTTTATGAACTTAAAATGTGCTCACTTTCTCCTATGGTATCCTTTGATTTCAAGGAGATATTTCCCAAGTTGCTACCAACCACCTTTGTCTTTTTGTTTTAGATTTCTTTGCAAATTAAACTAGACCTGATACTAAGCAGTTTTGATCAATCAATTAAGCGGTTAGTATTTCTAAATATTGTGAGATTCTAAGACGTATAATTCACAGCTTTGGATCTTTGAAAATTCACACTTGCATCATTTCTCGGCTATAGTTGGAGGGCTCTGAAAGACAAGTTGAAAAATTAAAATGTGGATTAAAACATACCTAAAAATGGCTATTATCAACGGATTTCGGTAGACAGACTAAAGGAATGTTGAGGAATGGTTGTTTCCATTTATACTCAGGATGATGGTGCTTGAGGCATTTAGAATACTTTTAAGTTTTCTAGGTGACAAATGGTTGCCGGGATGTTAAAGAGGACAGAGAATCAAAGCTTTCCACAATGGCCGTGTCAGAATCCCTAGGAACCTGTGAATATGTTACCTTACGTGGTTCTATAGCCTCTTTCAAAGGTCCATGTGGTACAGGTTAGCTTCCCAGAGTAGAGCTTTTAGGAAGTAGTGAGCCTTTAGTGGGGCCTAACGGCGGTATCTTTAGGACATTGGAGACATGGCTTTGAAGTACATTGTAGCACACAGATGGCTTCTTCTTTCTTGTTTGCTTCCTGGCTCATGATGGGGTGAAAGTCTGTTACACCATCCATTTCTGTCAGGATGTGCTTCCAAACTGCAGGCCCCGCAGCAACAGGGCCAGCTGATCATGGACTGAAACCTCTGCACCTGAGCTAGAATAGACTGGCTCCTTTTGTACGTTGATCATCCCAAGTAATTATTCTTGCAGTGATGAGCTACTACCACACACATGGTAAGACTTCATAGATATCATTAACCTGAAACTTTGATATGGTGAGATTTTCTTAGATTAGCTGTGAGGACTGTATCACGTGACTCTGTAAGGTTAGATTTTTTTGTTGTTGTTGTTGTTGTTTTCTAGCTGTGGTAAGAGAGAAGTGTGATGATAGATGAAGTATCAGTGAGATGATACACGGCTGGCTTTGGAGATCAGGGGAGGTTCCCAGGAGACAGGATGCTGATGGTTTGAGAAACAAGAAAGACAAGGGGCTGGGTTTTCCCCTGGATCTTCCAGAAAGGAACACTTTTCTTAAACTTGTGACCACTTGTATCCACTGAGGTTCAACTTCTGATCTACAAAACAAGACCATAACAAATCTGTATTGATTAAAGTTTATAGCTATCTGTCATGGAAACAGAATGAAAACACTCAGTGATTGAGGGGCATGGAAGTGGATTTCCCTGACTAGAAATTAAGGGGATACCAACAAGGAGTTAGAATGAAATTTTCAAAGGATGCACAGGTTTGTGAAGGTTGTGGTGACTTCTATGATTGTACAGGAACTGGTGGCAGTTAGCTTTGACAATGATGGATTCTAAAGTACATATATCCTGAGAGCTTCTGAGCCTACATTTTGTAGACAAACTTACTGTTACACAATCAAAACTGACAAAAGTAAAACCTCAACTGATAACTAAAATCGGTAAGTTTTATATGACAATTTCCCAGACAATCACTGTTTATAGTGAGGAATTTAGGTGGCATTTTTTGGAGTCTGATGAAAGGATTAGATTGTACTTTTAATCACAGAATAAGTTCACTTTCCAATTGTTTTGACTGATGCAAATTCAGCTCAAAACTCTGGATTAGAAAAGGTGGTAAACAGTCCCTTAGCCCTAAACAGGAAGCAGGGGAATGGCTTCGAAGGGGGTGGAGCCTTGACGCATACTCCAGGTCACAAAGCCTTTGAGTGACAACTGATACTTAGGCTTTGCTAGACTCAAGGAATAAATCAATTTTAGGAAAAGAAAATGTGCTGTTCTTTGGACCATGGACATGATCATTCTCAGCTCTAATTACTGGGACTCCTGCTGACAGCCTGTGAGAGCCATGTTCAAAAACACACAGCCTTTCTCTTTTGGAGCTAGCTGGCAATGGCAGAGAGCCAGTTCTGGGCCCTTTTTCCATTTCAGAAGACCCCTTTCAAGGCCTTTCCCCACTAGGGCCTACTTTCTGGGATTTCATAAATAGTAAGTGTAATAATCCTTTGAAAAGTAAATAAATTCAGCAAGTTCTGCCCAATGGCATGTGGCCTAGCTATGTCACAAGCTCAAACTCCATGTCTCCTTTCTCCTTTAAAGCATAATAATTCCTTTAGCTTGTATGGCCTGGTGGTTGGTGGAGGTCGGGGGAAGGGAGGTGGCATGTTGTCTGTGTCTGGTGGATCAAACTAGAGTTTTCTTCAGCACACTCAGGGCATGATTCCACATACTGCTTTATGGGAGCCAGACTCTAAGACAATTTGAAAGGAAAGTAGATGCCTGTGTTATATCTGAAAACTGACATTTTAAAAAATGAAAGGTCATCCCTTCAAAGGGAGAACTCAGAAGAAAATCAGCAGATTTTTCTTAGACTTTGGTTAAAAATACATTTGTTGCTATATGTAACCTAGTAAGAACATATCATCATTGAGCAGACAGTTGGGTGCTACTGGTTCTTAATTAGAAGACAAAGCCACCCAAGTGGAGAATCCATTTCTGACACTTTGATGGTGAGGATGTGTTGACAATTACTTTATCCTGCTTAGAATTTATATAATTGCTTCACATTGTCTGACAAACTACCCTTAAAATTAGTAACTTAAATAGCATTTTTCTTAGTGCATGATTCTTTGGGATGGTTGGATCGTCTTGCTAATGGTTTCTCAGCTTTTGCACGTATGTGTGGCCAGATGAATATGTGATAGAATGGCCTCACTTATGTGCTTTGCCATTAGCAGGCTGGTGCCTCATGAGACACCCAGAATAGGTCCTGTCTTCCTTCTGTTTTCTACATTAGGGTCTCTGCTCTGTAGGCAGAGAAGGCTAGCTTTCATCAGCAATTGTTTTCAAACTCCTGTTTATATTGTATATGCTGATGTCCATTGGCCTGGGCCACAGCTTGATTGAAGGAGTTTGAAAACCTCATTGTGGAGGCAGATGGACACAGGAATGGGAAGAACTCAGGTCCACATTTGTGATCCATGATAGCATACAGTACTAACATAGGGTCAGGCAGAAAGACTTTCTGATCCATAGCTCCTTTGTTTGCTTGTCTTCTTCAAGCTGTTTCCTAGGGCTCAGGGCTCAGCCTAACAGCCATGAAGTTAGTACCACGTGGGTATCAGAGCCAGTGAAGTTTTCTAATTCTTTGCCCAAGGAATTCTACATCTTCAGATGTTTTCTAAGTAAATAATTCTAAATACGGAAAAAAAAGTCATATGCATAAAGCTATTCCTCAAGGTTTATTTATAGGAATGCAAATTGTAAATAATTTAAATAAACAACCAAAGAGGAGTAGTTAACAGTATATCCTCGTGAGGCAATGCTATAAAAAGTGAAATTATGCCTATGTGTCTAATAATAAGAAAAATTCTCCTACTATAACAATACTTGCAAGATAGAATGTCAAATGCTGTACAAAACAAACAAAAATACCCTAAGATGTAGAAAAGCCTCTTACATGCATTATTGCTATTCCAGGGATAATGGGATCATGAGTAATTATTTTCCTTCCTTCTACCATTTGTTGTTTTTATTTTTCTTCAAGAAGAAAAACTATCTTTTTAGTTGAAAATAGTCTTTTGATTAAAAATATCATAAAACGTGAATAATAAAACTCCTGGATGCAATTTTTATTCCTTTAATAAACTACCATGATATGACTTCTCTGAGAGTCTTACATATCAAGGAAGTTGTTTTTACATTTGTGGGTAGTTAGCTTCTTGTCTTTAAAGCCATGACTACTCTCATCTACAAAAAACAAAAACAAAAACAAAAACAAAACAAAACAAAAAACAAAAACAACAAAGAAAAACATAAAACAAATAACATGCTAGCTTTCTTCTTACCATGCTTGAGTTGCCTTTTACCCAGACCATCTATATGTTTGTAATTTTGCAGGGCTCTTTAAAATGATGCGGTTGAGCAAAACAAGGCATCTCTGTTCAGTCTGCCTGACTTTGGCAAACTTTGAAGTAGGTGATGAGTCTGCCTTAGTCTCCATGCCAGGCCTCCCTACACAAGAATGATTTCCAGAGTCTAAAGCCTAGTTCAAGAGACATACATGCATGCTGGCTCCTGGCATTGGGGCCTAACAGTTGGTGAACATTATAGAAGGAATGACGCTTAGTTTTGGTTAAGGGTTGGGGCAGGGTTTGTGGAAATATCTTCCAGAACAGTGAAGAAGGAAGCTAGCCCCAAGACTAGCCTGCTCCAAGTGAATGTCTGGTACCTGAGAGGCCGGGAGGAGAGGTTGAGATTAGAGGTGGGAGAGCCTTCAGTGGCAAGTTTGGAGGCTAGACTGTATTTATAGATGGTGAAGAAGGATTTTGGAGCAGAGGCGAATGCTGCTCCTAAAAGTTCACTAGAGTAGACAGTGCAAAATAGGGGCCTATAGTCTGAATGAGGCCTCACAGGAGGGGTGAGTTTGAATTCGTAGTGTCCCATTCTTGATGAAAAATTTCATATAGAAAAGGTTTATCATCATAAGAAAACTTGCAGTTCAAAGGTACATTTTAGTTCATAGAGAAAAGAACCCTATGGGTGCCAGATGTATGTTCTGAGTCCCTTCCATTGCTCATGAGATACATGCATTTCTGTGTATCTTGTCACTTGCCTGGTAATTCCTGGAAGCCTTTTGTCGCTGAAGACATAAGGTAGAACAGGTGTGTAGGAGCCACTGGGGTGCATCGTGTGCACCTGGAGTTCTAACACCTGGGAGGCCAAGGCCAAGGGTGACTTGCACCTAGGAGCTCACGATGAGCGTAGGTAATATAGTGAGACTCAGACTAAAAAGCAAGTAAGCCAGCTAGCGAGCTCGCAACCAAACAGCAGTTGCTGCGAACATATGTGGCTCTTTCTATTTAAAGTTTTAAAAATTCAACTTGTCAATTGCATAAGCTGCATTTCAGGGGCTCACAGGCCACATCTGGCTTACAGTTTCCGTGCTATCTGGTGTATACATAGAACAATTCTGAAATTCAGAAGGTTCTACTGCAACGGTAAGTATGGCTGTAAGAGTGCAGATGGAAGCTACTACACACGCCCAGGGAGAAACAGCAGGGTCCCTACAGCAAGCAGGAATGGACATGAAGCATGGCTTCCTTCTCGCTAGAGTAATATATTGGTTGGTTTCTCACTGACAATTAGACTGAATCTGCTGTTGACCTCTCATCTTGCTGAGTGTTTCAAAGTACTCTCTATTGCCTGTGGGACAATGCTTGACAAGTGTTCTGGGAGTATCTTTTGTGTGCATTCAACAATGCCGATAATTTTCACCCTGAGTCTGTTTCTTTGGTGTCTGCGAAGCCTGAAGAGCTAAGAGCTATCAACACTCGTGGAAGTGCCAAGCGGGAAACATTTCAAGTGCTTTAGAGGAATGGTGCTCCAAATGTTTGAAGCACTATTATTCTCAAAAACAGTATCATGAGGCTGCTTCTGTGACCTCCAGCTATTAAGATCCTAGGCAGAGAGAACCTGCTGGCATTAACAGAGTGGTTCTGTCAGATTTGTTATCCAAGATCAAGGGTTCTCAGTGAGTGCTTCTGTGATACCTACAAACCTGGAAGAACAGGGTCCATGTATATGCACATATATGCATGTTCATTCTTCAGGGCTCACAGATGCCCTGATGGTGGCTCCAGTGCAACTTGGGCTGGCTTGGTTGTTCAGCAGAAACCTTGGCATGAACTCAGGCTTGTGACTAGAATGGTGTTCTTCCCGCTGGTCAAAGCAACTAGGAGTGAAGAGATGTGTCTTGATGATGGCTAAGCATAAGGAGAGAACATGGAGCTTTTGCCTTAAACACCGAATTCCAAGACAAGAGACGCAGTGGTTAATGATGAGACTTTTGGGAGATCCAAATTCCTTATTCTGTGCATTGATTCTTGGAAAGGATGGTGATAGACCAACATAAGCCTTTCTGTGTAAAGATACATAAGGATTTATCGACATTTAAGACTTCTTTGTTGAAGAATAATGGACTCTTCTCATGGCCCTAATGTTCCTTCTTTGGAGGGGATGATAGTTATTTCTATGTAGAGAGCTGCGTGCAGCCGCGCCTCAAAGATGGCGCTGGCTTCCGCCTTCCACCCTCCTGATGGTGAGTGCTCTCTGTGATAAACAACTCCTTATTTGGCTAAGGCTAGGATCTGGCTTGCTTCCGCGTACCTGGACCTATCCGCAGTACCCACATGGCAGACTCGGGTAGGCTACCCAGAGGCTATTTAGGTTGTGGGTTGGCTCTCCCTGGGGTCAGAAGATTGTCTCAAGGTTCCTGAATAAACTGCTTGGAGAAGAGCCTGGTGTTGTGTCTTCCTTGCTGGTCGAGGCGGACGCAACATTTCTATATGAATGCTAATCCTTATAACTGTTTGAAAATCATTTCTTCTTTTGGAGAGAATCATTTTATTTCCTCAACAGTTTTGTGTATCTTCTCTCTACATTAGAAAATAAATTCTGGGAGAATGGGTCTCCTGCATAATTTCTCCCTCACACATATGTTCAACAAGGAGAATGCCATTTTTAAAGTTAATTTAAAACATAATGAATGCTTTATTGTTTACAGAAGTGTACAGTAATGGCAATCCCTGGCTCAACTGTTACAGAGTGATCTGGTATGTGGATCTGACAGCCAAGTCAACACTTGGAACATAATTACTATTTCAGATGCCTCTCTGTCCAGTATTCCATCTATGTCTCTTTGTTCTTCATTCCTGGAGATAACAAGTATCTACAATTATTATATCATAGTTAATATTAACTTTTAAAACTCAATCTCCAATACATGGCATGTTATATTCCTGTGTGGTTGACAGTTTTCAGTGCACACTGTTTGATATGGTTCCTTTTAATTGCTTCATTTTATTGCTTGCATCAGTATGCCACAGTTTTGTTACCAATTTCATTTTCCATGGACATTCAGATGTTACCAGGACCCAGCTATTACAAAACAAACAAACAAAATGGTGCTGGAGTTTCTGGGCCATGAAAACATTTTTAATCTTTGAGTTAGTCATCTAAAATAGCTGCACCAATTTCTGTATTCTTTCAGTTTCCCAATACTTGGCATAAGAGAACTTTTAAACTTTATCTTTCTAGAATGATGCCCTTTGTAGTTTTAATTAACAATCTCTTACTCACTGATGAGGTTAATCATCTCTTTATGTTTTCTGATTATATGGATTCCTGTGTAAATATGTGCCCACTCAAATATTCTATTTTTCTATTGGGCTTTCTGTGTGTTATTTAGTGGTTCATAAAAGCTTTTTATATAGCCCCTTGTCAGTTCTAGGTATTGAAAACATCTTCTCCTACTCTGTTGACTTGCCTTTTATCACCTCAATCTAGGCCTTTTTTTTAACTGTTGTTTATTTTTCCTAACCGAAGTTACTAATTTTCATATAGTCAGTTTGGCAATGTTTGTCTTTTGTCTAGTGCTCTCTTTTTGAATAGTATTAAAATGATCTTGACCTACTTTTGGGTAGTGAAGATATTTCATTGTTTACTATTGGAAAGCATTATTGTTTTCTCTTTTAGGTCTACAGTCCGTGTACAATTGTTCAACTTATCTTAATGCACTATTTTTCCTGTTTCCATATGGATGTGAATATTTTATTTTATTGCATGGAGATGTTCAGTAGACTTAGACCTATTTTAATGTAAAATGAACCTTTTTCATTGATTATCTTTGCTAATCTTTTCATACACAGTTTCTCTTTATAGAAACGTGTTTTCCCACCTTATTCTATGCCTTTGTTCTATTAGTCTGTTCTTGCTTACTTATTTGCTGTGTCCTTGTGATAAATTTTGATATCTGAGAGAATAAATATTCTCACTTTGTTTCTGTCCAAGATTATTTGGGGAAAAGATTATTTGAGCTTTGGGGATCTTTCCTCTGTTTATAATCTTAAAGTCAACTTATAAATACTCACATACCATTGGCATATTGATTGATATTACATTAAATTTATGGATCACGTTAGGGAGAATCAGCCTCTTTATAATATAAACTCAGAAGCCCATTAATTTGGTTAAGTACTCTTTAATTTATCTCAGTAAAATTTCTTGCTTCTATTGTTGGAAGTTGTGAATATCATCTATCAGATTTATTCTGAGGAATTTTTTGTCTCTTGCCCCATCTCACATGGGAGACATTCATCATTTCCCCATCAAAAATCATGTTGGATGGCTCTTGGGTGTTGTAGTGATCTGTTATTCAATATCATTTATCAGATTAAGCCATGAGAACATGGCATTTTGACATTTTTGTAATGTCAGTTTTGACCTTGAGGTTTTTAAAGCATATAAAATAAACCAGTAAAGTTCCAGCTATGATGAAGTTATATGCACAATCTACTGCACTCAGGCACCTAGCATCAGCCTACTTCTCCTCTCTTTTTAGCTAAAGCCATCCTTGGATTTTACATTTCTGAGCCTCAACCCTAGAGGATTTAGTTAAAGATGTAAAGGTACAAAGAGCTTCTTGAAATTATTAAAAATGTGTTATGTTTCCTCCTAGAAGCCAAAGGTCAATAAATAAAAATCCCAGTGCTAGGTATGGAATACCTCCCTAGGAGTGGTTGCTCAGGGATGTACTGGTAATCTCCTAAACAATACAAGATATTGCTGAAGACAACATACACTCTGGTCATAGGACATGGAGAAATTAAGTTGGTATTGACTAGGAAGCTTCTTCTATGCTTATTAGCTTTCATAGAACTAGAATATGCAATGGAGGTTGCTGGGGGAGAGATGGGTGTCATGAACAATCTTACCCATCTGTGAACTACAACAATGACCAGCATGTCCACATATGTCCATGGGTGCAATAGTGGCACAGGGTATAGAGACAACCAACCACTTTCTGATAGGCTTGAAGGTCACATCACAGGAGTGTACTGGGCAAATACATACCTGGTATTGTAAATCCGACTACTGTTGGAGAGGTCACAAGCCCCAAATGTAAACCTACTGCTATTATTCTGTTAAGTGGACATATCAGATTGACCTCTAGATTTTTATGTTTATACTCAGAGATGAGTGAAACAGACTTCATGGGAGAAATTTCTGGGTGTAATATATGTTGATTATTTGCAGAAAGCCACAACTGATCAAAGAACAGAAAGTCAGTGTGAGTGGAATGCTCAGCCACAAATGAGACTCCTATATTACACCCCAATACCTCGCCTCAAAAGAGACCATCAGGGAAGAAAGGATGGGAAGATTGTAAGTTCAAAAGGTTGAGGGGTACCAGAGTGAATGAATGTCCTGAATATGACAGAACCACTGTACTTATGAGCTCTTAGCAGCTGTAGTTGCCTGCACAGTAACAAGCAAGTCAATACTTTAGCACAGTAAGAACAGGATCATAAGCCCTTCTAACTGAGGAGCTATAGTTGATGGATTCTAGGGGAGAGAGAGTCAGTTTTGGTAAAGGATGTGGCCTCTGTTTTCAGCAGATGATCTCATACCCATGAGTGTATGAGCAGCACAAACTGGGCTCTGAATTATTTTAAAAAATGAATAAAAACACATGAACTTTTGAGGCAGGTGGGAAGGCAGGGGTAGATATGGGAGAAGTTAGGGTTTAAAGGGATAAATAGAATTAAAACACATTATAGGAAATTAGCTAAGAATTAATTAAATCTATGTCTTTTTTTTTCTTTTCTTTTCTTTTCTTTTTTTTTTTTTTTTTTTTGCTTTTGAAACCAGAACATCTATTTTATGACTGACTGAAATCCTCAAGATGAACTGGATGCTGCAACAGCTGCCCTCTTGGGTTTAGGTGTTGTCCCTTCACGGAATCCATGTCTGATTCTTCGATAGACAATTTTCAGGTGCCTCATCCTCCCAGTCCCAGTAATGTTTCGTCTCTTAGCCTTGGCACTCCAGTTATACTTTCTCTTGCGCTTGGCCGGGTAGCCACATTTGCCACAGGTCGACTTCTGTAGGTGGTAGGCCTTAGAGCCACAGCGGCAGCAAAGCGTGTGTGTCTTATTGCGACACTTTCCAAAGGATGACGTTCCTTTCGTCATCTTGCTTCTGCCGCGGAGGCCAAAGAGACTGGAAGAGCTAAATACTATGTTTTAAAGAGTGTTTTAGCTGGACATGATGGGGTGGCACATGCTTTTAATTCCAGCACCCAGGAGGCAGAGTCAGGCTGATCTCACTGATTTCAAGGCCAGCCTGCTCTTCATACTGAGCTCTAGGCCAGCCAAGGTTAAATTTTGAGACCCACTCATGGCCTGTCATGTCCTATATCGAGTTGTTCAAATCATTTTAGTGATTCTTCTTAGTTCAATCTGCCAAAAATGATTTGATAGTTTTCTTCTGTGGACTTACATCTGGCCTATTCATGTCTGGGTTGCCTTGTTTCTTTTTGGCTTCAATGTGTCACTCATAGCCTTGTCTCAGTTAAACCCCTACCTCCTTTTACATGGCAGGGTAGGTTCAACAGAAATAAGTGGATGGTGTTGAGTGACACACTGTAATTATCTCTACAGGGCCACCTTACTCCTCAAGCCATGTGTTCCAGAGAGATATCCTAGGACTCTTCTAGTCACATTCTGGTCCTTTGCTCAAATCAACTAAGGTCAGGTTGAACATTAGTCCCCCGAGGCTTTTTTTTCCATGACTTTGTGCTTCTCTAAACGTTAATCTCTAATGAGCCAAGGAAAGGCTTGCAAGCTTTCCAGAGAATGGCACAAAACATGAATAAGATCTTTGGATTCTCCTCTTGTTTCTGTCCTTACTTGCCCTTCTTTGTTGATCTAAATATGTCCTTTTATCTTTATAGTTTCAAAGAACACCCCTGATGCTCTCTGCTAGTGGGGTGATTTACTAAACTCCTTATTTTATGGGTCACTTCATAAAGTTGCTTGAGTGTCCTCTGCAACATGGCAGTTGACTTCACCCAAAGTGATATAAGAAAGAGAAAGGAAGAAGTCATAAAATCCACTATGGTAAATGTCACAATCTTTTGTGTCCTCAGTTCCAATTCCACTCAAGAGGTCATCTACATAGAATTGATATTGGATGGTGAAACCAGTGAGGTCTATCTTGGTGGCTGGCTGACATGTGAGTCTTGGGGGAAAAGGTTTTCACATCATTTATGATAAAAGAATATTGAAACAAAGAATGTCATATGAATGACATATATGAGAACTCTAGACTTCCTCATCTAATTTGACATAATTCTGCATTTCTATGGGATCTTTCCTAAGTCTTCTCTTCCCTCTTTAGAGGCTCCATAGTTCTATATCAAGAACATCATCTTTCCCCCCAACTCTTTATCTTAGTGCCAATATATGTTTACTACTGGCAATGCCAAGAGTCATTTACCACATTGGAAGTAACTTCTAAAAGCAACATCAGCCACTAATAATTCTGGCAAAGGTTATACCTATCATCACTGAAAAAGCTACTGATAACAAATTCATACCTCAAATACTTAGTAAGGACCTACTGTGAGCTACAGTATGATGAGCAATATCCCTGTGTAAAATTAGGAAGACAGATTAATATAACCAGGAAGAGTTTTGAAGTACAAATGACAAAGGGACTATGTTGCTCCACATGGATGAAGAGAGAATTTGCTTTTAACTTCTGGGATGGCTGTATTGGAAGGTCTGGTAAACTGGAAGGGCTGTCTTAGTCAATATTAGTCCTTAGTCCTTCATCCTGGCCTTGTGTGCTTATTCTCTTCTGCTCAGCTCAGGTTTCACTGAGCTGGAAAGGGATATAGCAGCACACAGCTTGGCTGCTTCCACATTAGATGCCTGTAATAAAAGTGGCTTCTCTCCTAGCTCAGTGCAGAAAAATCCCCAAGGACTTTCTAAGTAAAGTGGGTAGGTCAATGAAACCCTTCTGGTTCATGAGGCTTGGGGAAGGTGACCCTGTCCCTAACTCCCATGGGTGAAATTATAACTGAAGCCAATCTAACCAATTATTTTGCCCTTAACTAACAAAATCCAAGAAGTTATGGATATCACTCAGTAGTGAAGTGCTTACCTAGTACATTAAAAGCCTGGAGTTGGTCCCCAGGACTCCGATCCTGAAAAAAGGTCAAGAAAGCCCTTCTGGGAAGGTCCAGTTGCTACTCTATCATCTACGGGAGGAGAGACAAAGGTATCACTTGTACATTCATTGCTTTGTCATTAATAATAGTGTAGTGATCCCATCTAGGCTGTTTCTGTTTCTCAATTGTTTGAACCTTTGCTATTCACACTGTCATCTAGTAGCATCAGTGCCTGGAAGCTTGTATGAAATGCAGAGCCTCAGGCCCTTCCCAGGACCCTCTGAATCTGCATTTCCAATGAGTCTCTGTTGATGAGTATGAACATTAGAATTCGAGAAGCACAGGCTTAAACTTGGCAGCAAGTGGGGAATGGGACTTGGTTGCCCATTTTCTCCATTTCTGCAGCCTGTGGGGAGGATGCTTGGCTGTCCTCTGTTCTGGAGCTCATGATCTAGGCCTTCCTTTTCTGAAGCCAGCACAGACATCTGCTGCTGTCCTGATGATATGGAGTAGAAGCAAACTTGGAGATTTCTGGTCCTATGTGTCCCATCCCAAATTAGAGGCAAGCCCAAACAGGGACGGAGTTTCAGTTCCTCTTTCATGTACAAGAAAATCTTCCTCTCCCTACCCATTACCCACTCTTGACCTTGCCCAGATTCCATATACCCAGATGGCTCTGGCAAGTGCCAGGATTTCTTCTTCTCTTGAATCTGCCTCTCTATTTCCTCCCTGGCCCCAGGCCCTGGGTATGCCCTTACTCTGATTTCTACAGAAGGGTGCCAGGAACAAGGCAAAAGTGCTCCCTGGCCCTGCTCCCAAAGGACAAGAAGCCAAGGGCTGAGTCGGGACATTTGCTGTACAAAAACTAGACAGGCTGCTTGGAGTCCAGACTGCTTCTGCCTAGTGAGGTTATTGGATCACACGGCACAATCTTGCCTCTGCTTCTCTGGTCCCCTGCCCTGGGTTGGCCTTGCTCTTGGCACCTTCTTCCCTACTTTCCACAAGCTGCTGGCAACCCCATGCTGGGGGTTTGCCAATGGGAGGCCACTGTCTGCTGCTCCAAGCTGCTTCCTCCCTGCTGTTTGTGAAAGCGGTTCTTCAAGGGAGCACGGACTGATGCCTTCCACAAAGAATGACTTTCATCAACGCTGTGTCATGAGGCTTTGCAGTGGGGGCTGCTGGACCAAGGGCCAGAAGGGAGGGGAGAGTTGGCCACAGTGGCAGATGGAATCTGGCCCAGGGTGGATGTCGAGTGCCTTCTTCAATATGCCTTTTCCCTTTTAATCTCCTCTTGAGCGGAGCTGATCAATTAGAGTTGTAATTATTTTAATCTTCTTCTTTGCTGTCCTGCCCGCCTGCCTGCCACTGCCCATGGACTCATTCTGCTAACAATGTACTTAGGTGGCAGCTTGGCCAAGGCCATTTCAGGCAAACCAGCTTTGAAATACCCCAGTGGTGGCACTTGTCTGACCCGAGGCCACCCTTTCCATTGCTGCATGACCTCTGGCAAAGCTTTCTGCACCCCTTTTCTTCTGCAAAGTGAATGGGCTCTGTGGGATGAGAGAAGCAAGCTATCATCACAGTGACAGCCACACAGCATTTGGTCCACACCAGCAGCTGTTGAGAACACCAGGTTTAGAAGCAGCAAGTTTACCTATTCATTTCATGTGGGAGACCCCGAGTCCTTGTTCCATGAATGTTCTCAGAGTTATTTGTCATCAGGTAAGGTGAGTCAGGTGGAGCTTGGAGCACAATGCCAAGTCCCCAGTAACAGCTGGGTCAGGGAACTATGTTGTGTCTAGCTCTTCCCTAAGATAGAGACAAACAAGTGTTTGAAGAGGAGTCAAATTGGTAATCCTGGATTTGTGCTACATTATGTGAGTCAAAGGAGCCCCTTTCTCCTCTGTCATGAGAGAGAAAACCAGGCAAATACTGCAACTGAGATATCCTTGGACCTTAAGTAAAAGCTTTTATTCCTATAAACCCATAGGAAGTGAAGTAAGGAGACTAGGGCCTGGCACATAAGATGGCACCCCTCCCTGGGCCAAATAATAGTTCACTTGAATTGTTTGAGGTTGGTGGATGTAGACTATGCTGATTAATTTTTTTCAACCTGAAATAAACTGGAATTATCTGGGAAGAAGAAACTTTAATTGAGAAAATGCCTCCATCTGATTGGTGGGGGCATGTTCATGATTAATAATTGATATGAGATGGCTCTGCCCATTGTGGGTGGTGCCACCCTAAGCAGGTGGTTCCTGATTATATAAAAAACAAGGTAAGCAAGCCTATAGGCAGCATTCCTTCATGACCTCTTTAGCTCTACCTCCAAGTTCCTGCTTCAACTTCCCTCCATGATGGACTATAAGATGTAAGAAGAAATAAACCCTTTCCTCCCTAAGATGCTTATGGTCATGGTGTTTCCACAGCAACAGAAAGCCAACCAGGACTAGAGGCAGGGTTTTTGGATCTCATTTGTGAGTATATTAAAACATCACTGGCTCCTTCTTTCCTTTCTCCCATCTTCAGCTTTTGTTTTCTTTGGAGAAAGAGTCTATGTAGTGCAGGCTCTTTTAAAGTCATTATGCAGCCCAGGCTGGTCTCGATCTTAGGTTCCATCTGTCTCAGCCTCCTGAGTGCCGGGGTTCTCGACGTGCTCCATGGCACTTACCTCTCATACTTATCCGAGACTGTATTTTATTATGTTCAGCTCAGCATAACAAACAAGTGGATGGGTTAGGGGTTCAGGTACAAGGTCACTGTTCCCCTAAGTTGCTCCTGTCTCCTCCGCTGTGTAGGAGGACACAGTAGAGTCTGCTGATGCTCAGAGGCACTTTTTTTGTTTGTTTGTTTTTTTGGTTTTTCGATACAGGGTTTCTCTGTGTTGTTTTGGTGTCTGTCCTGGATCTCACTCTGTAGACCAGGCTGGCCTTAAACTCTGCCTCCTGAGTGCTGGGATTAAAGCTGTGCGCCACCACCACCCGGCCCCACTCTTTAAGTTGTTACACTTGATAGGTCCCAATGATACCTCTTTGTAGACTTCAAAGGCACTGTAATTTTTTTTTCTTTCTTTTGTTTTAAGAAATTTTTTTTATTGGACCTCTCTAGCACTTTGCTTCTTCCTATTCTCATGTGGTCTTCATTTATCATGGTCTCTTATTCCGAAGAAGCAAAGTACTAGAGAGGTCCACAGAAATCCACAAAGATACCTCCACAATAGACTACTGGCAATGGTCGAGAGACAGCCTGAACTGACCTACTCTGGTGATAGGATGGCCAAACTCCCTAATTTTCGTGCTAGAAATCTCATCCAATGACTGAGGGAACCGGATACAGAGATCCATGGCCAGGCCACAGGTGGAGCTCCAGGAGTCCAAATGGCAAGAAAGATGAGGGTTTGTATGAGTGAGAATTGTTGAAACCAAGGTTGGATAAAGCACAGGGACAAGTAGCCAAAGGAATGGAAACACATGAACTATGAACAAACAGCTGAGGAGCCCCCATGGAACTGGATTAGGCCCTCTGGATAAGTGAGACAGTTGATTAGCTTGATCTGTTTGGGAGGCATCCAGGCAGTGGGACCGGGACCTGTCCTCAGTGCATGAGCTGGCTGTTTGAAACCTGGGGCTTATACAGGGACACTTGGCTCAGCCTGGGAGAAGGGGACTGGACCTGCCTGGACTGAATCTACCAGGTTGAACTCAATCCCCAGGGGAGTCTTTGCCCTGGAGGAGCTGGGAATGGGGGGGTGGGCTGAGGGCAAGGCGAGGGGGTGCTGGAGGGAGGAGAACAAGGGAATCCATGGCTGATATGTAAAATTAAATTATAAAATAAAATAAAAATTAAAAAAAAGAAATTGTTTTTTATTCACTTTACATACCTATCAAAGATCCTCTTCTTCCCTCCTCCTGCCCCTCCAGCCTACCTATCCAACCCCCCCCCCCATTCCCTCCTACAAGAAGGTAAGGCCTCCCATGGGGAGGGACCTTTAGTAGAGGCAGGTCCAGCCCCTCCCCCTGCCTCAAGGCTGTGTGAGGTGTCTCATCATATGAGCATTGCGCTTTTATACTACCCTTCACCCATCCAGGCTCAATTAGGTGCTCGAATTAGAGGGTTTCTGACTCTGGCGAGGTTTTCAGTCATAGATCGGGTGGAGGTAGAGCTAGTGCTTGCTTCCACAGGAACCCAAACAACAGGTTACACTAAGCAAACTCTGGCACCTGACACATTAGGAGGCCATTTAAAGGAGGAAGCAGGGGCAGAAAGCACAGCGGGGGAGGGGGGTAGTACCTGTTCTGTTTGCCCATTATCTGTAGCACAGTCTGGTCCATTCTTATATCTGGTTGATATAAGAGTGGATTCAGAACCCAAGAACTTCCCTGAAGTCTAAGGTGTAGGAAGGCTCTTTCTGACTTCATTGGATGTTGCACAATTGGATATCAGCTTTTCAGAGCACATCTTGCAGCCAGATCAATGTAATGAAAAACACCTTAGGGAAAAGTGTTTAAGCCTGTGTGCTTTGCAATTGTAATTGGGCCAGGAGGATTGGCATTGCAGGGGATGTCGTTAGAACTGGGGGGTCTCTTCTGCACCTGCTTTCTGGGAGTGGGGCTATGTAATCAAGCTTGCTAGGTGCTTTGGAGATGTGCTAAATTTGAGAACCATTCCCTTCAGCTGTGGATCTTAAGTTTGGCTGCATATTAGAACCACCTGGAGAGATTTAAAAACTCTCTGTGCCCAAAACATCACCCGGACCAATGAAATCAACATCACTGAAGCTGAGACCCAGCATTTAAAGGGAAAAAAAATAATCAGGAGATGATGCCAGTGTGAGCCTTTAAAATACGGCAAATAGCCGAATTAATCCTCTGAGCAAGTAACTTTCTCCACTGAAACTGTTACTTATGGGTGAGAGATAAGACCAGAAGAGAACACAATTGACCTGGAGACTCCAGAACCAGCCTGTGTTTCACAGGCAAGACATGGGGCAGGAACTTGTAAATTCCATCAGCGTAGACAATTCCACTGATAACACAGCTTATTTTCCCCATCAGTCTCGTCATTTCTTGGTACAGGAGAATCTGGTCAGTGTTAAGACCAAGAAAAGGAGCAGAGCCTTGAGGATCAAATGGCGTAGTAGATATCACTAGATATGAATCTGTGTCAATGGAGCAGTTTAGTTCAAAGTCAAATGGTGTTTGTCTAGACCCCTAAATTAGAAAAAAGCAGATTTTACTCTTAAAAGCCTTTTCCTGTTAAAGCCCCTTTGTCCCTTTAGTGCCACTGACTTCAGTGACAAGGCTTATAAAGCAGCCTACACCCTCAGCTTTCCCACCTCTCTGTTGAGCTCATTCAGCCTGCTCTCATAGTGACAATGTGAACGAAGAAGAGTTTGATGATTGACGTGGCTGGGCTTGGCTTGAGCAACCTTCCATCTCTCCAGTGGCTCCTACATTGCAACATGCAGGAGGCAATTTTAACTTCCAGTCCTCTGATTTGGATGACTGCCCCTGTGGGAAACTTACCCGTGGGACTGATTGAATGAATCTGCTCTGGTTGTCTCTTGGGAATCAGGAGCCTGGAAAGTGGCAAGAATGAGGAGAGGGAGAGATGAAGTCTTAGAAGCCACTGTCAGCACAGGGAGCATGTAGGTGGCTTGTAACTTTGAGGGCTGTCTGTGATGAGAATAACATCTTCTTGTAGTTTCCTAAGTTGTACATTGAAGGCACTGCCCATGTATTTGATATTTTTGCCTGCAGCATCCATCCATGCATGCTTTGAGTACCAGCCTGGGCACAGATCTCATGGCACTTCGAGGGCCTTAAGTATCTAGCGCTAATGCGTTTCGTTCAAAAATTTGTATCAGAAGTGTATCTTTCAGGGTGTAACCTGACTATATGGCTTAAATATGTCCTAAAATTTCTGTTCCCTGAGGTTTTTCTTGGCCTGACCACCACAGAGTTCCTTCTATGATCTACCAGCTTCTGATTGACTTTGGGTGTTGTATGTGTTACAGCTCTGGAGGGAAAAGTATCCTGGCCATCAGAAGCCAGGCTATACCTCTAAGTGTTACAGCTCTGAAGGGAAAGAACCAGGAGGGTGGCTGCCTCTGCTCAGGTGAGAAACAGTAGCAAACTGAACAGGATACAGAGCTTATAGAGTTCTTTGGGAAGTAGGTAGAACTTTTCAGGGTGGAGTTTTTCAGGGTGGAGATTGGTGGGATTTCCTGTCCAGAGATTGGGCTTTTTACTCTGTAGGGTGGGAGCGGGGTCCAGCAGTTAGGGCAGTTAGAGTGTTCTGTGGGTGGAATCTGACAGTTGGAGGTCCTTGGTGGAAGGGGTTTACATGTGTATCAATTTTTTTTTCATTGCTACTTGATTTTCTTAGCAGTGATGAGGGTGGAGGGAAAGGAGAATAATAGGGAAGTGGTCTTCAGTAGCATGCTAATGATACAGGCCCCCATGTTTTCTTTTCTGGTCACTCTGTCATGGATACTTGTATGATATTTTGTGTTTTCTGACAAAGCTTGCTTGGAGATCAGAGGGTAGAGCCAGCCACTAGTTAACCATAGAGGCCAGGCAGTGGTGGCACACACCTTTAATCCCAGTACTTGGGACAAGGAAGCAGGAAGATCAGGAGTTCAAGGCTACCCTGGGCTACATGAGATTGAACCAGTCTAAAAGAGTAACAGAGCCAGATGGTGGTGGTGCACACCTTTAATCCTAGCACTTGGAATCTCATACCTTTGATCCCCGTACTTGAGTGGCACATGCCTTTAGTCTGAGCACTCGGAGGTGGAGACTGGACTATAAGGGTGGTAGAGACAGGATCTTGCCACCCCATTCTGTCTGAGGACTCGTAGAGACAGGATCTTAGGCACCCCATTCAGTCTAAGATTTCTTAGAGGTAAGAAGTCTCTAGTGGCTGGCTGCTCTGCTTCTCTGATCTTTCAGCTTTCGTCCTGATATCTGACTCTGGGTTTTTGTTGTTAAGATTAATTAGGATCACACTTCAGATATTCTTGGCTTGGGCTGCCAAGAAGAAGCTCCTAGAAGCCTACACTGCATTTGTTTCTCAACTGAATTTGATAGATTGCTGTAGTGGTTTAAATGAAAAATTCCTCCCAATTTATTCATCTCTGCTTGCTGCAGGTGGATGGAAATGTAATCAGCTGTCATGCCTCCTTTACCTTTATGGACCCTCCCTCTAGAACACTAAGCCAAGATAATTCTTCCTCGCTTAAGTTGCTTTTGGTCATGGCATGTTATCTCAACAACAGAAAACTAATGAACACAGTTGGGATTTTACATGGTCCTTTAGGGCCCATCCATGTATTATAGGCTTGTTTCCTTTAAGAGGTGGGACCTAGTAGAAGGAAGGCAAGCCATTGGGGTTACGTCTTTGAAGGGGATATTGGGACTCCTGCTCTCTCCTTTACTCCTCTCATTCTCAACTCTCTTCACCTCCATAAAGTGAGCAATTCTGTTCTGCTGTGCACTTGCCTCTCACATGGGCCCAAAGGCCACTGGATTAAAAGACCAGGGCCTGAAAGTTCTGAAATGGATCCTAAAACTTCCCTTCCTTTAGACAATGTCTCAGTGACAGGCAGCTAAGGCAACCCGTGTAGTTGCAACTGAAACTTGTTGATTTTTTTTTTCTCCCTTGACTAGGGAGCAAGCCCACAGAAATCCCTCCTGCCAGATTAATGGAAAGATTCTCGGTTGTATTTTAAAAAACTGGTTCTCATCTATATTATTTCAGGTAAAGAATGTCTGGAGACCTTGGGATCTGGTGGAAGAGATGGCTTCTAGCTCTTGTGACATTTTTCACCTTATCAAAGTTGCCCAGGTGACCATCTCCTGGTTGTGTAGACTGAAACTATCATCATTAAGGCAGCCAGAATAGACTGTGTGGAATGGTGCCTTTAAATGTTGTCTCTTGACCTTGCATTTTGGGGCAAAGGTTTAAAGGAGTGAAGTGAGAAACACAGCTTCGGACTGTTTCAGTAACAAATACTAAAAAGAAAGCTCAAGAGCAGGTGTGGCACCCAGGCCCAGTTGGGTGCTTTGCAGCTTTGACAATCACAAATGTGAATCCTTTTCCTGACAGTAGGTAAATAAAAGGCTGGAATAGTGCAAAAATACAGGACAGTTTTGATTTTAGGACTTCAGAGTTAGCAGGTAAAACATGAACTAGCAAAGTCTGTCTTGAGAAGATAAATGTGAATGACCTTTCCCCCACAGCTGGGACTGTTTACATGCGTGTTTAAATCAATACACATTCAAGTCCATCTTTTCCCACGAATTCATCCATCCTCCTTCCTGCTGAGTTACATGAATTAGACTTGTGGCTTGATTTGTTTCTTTCTTTTTTTTTTTTCTTCGTCTACCTTTGTTACTTCTAACCAGTGCTTCATTTTAATTCAAGTATGTATAACAAGTGGCTTGGTTTTAAATGAAAGAATAATTTAAACATTAGATTTAGCAATTAAGTTGCTTTAAAAATAATATGCACATTACATAAGCAATTTTTTCATTTTATTGAATAAACAATGTATTTTATTTGAAATCACCTATATTTTTCCAATCCAAAAATAGCAGTGAGAAGAGCAATGTACCTACAGTGTTGCAGGTTGTTTTTACTGTCGTACCCGAGAGAAGGCAGCTGGCTGGAGGTGATGTCTGTCTTCCTCCAGCTCAACTTGAGTTCACCTCATGTAGCCTCTGTTACTCCAGGGGCTAATACAGGGGGAAGGGGCAAGAGATATTTTAGGATTATGATGGCAATGGTTTTGATCCTGTGAACCTGAACAGGCCTTGGAGGCCCCAGGACTTCCTGGTAAACGTGGAGACCACCATGGCCTAGGACAGCAGGCAGAGGGATGCTTTTGAGGGGGTAAATAGATGCTTAGCTTTGGCTGTGTTAGTTTTTGTTTATGCATATTAATGGATATGTTCCTCTATGGGCATAGGAGAATCATTTTTATTTATCCTTGGAGATGTGACTTAAAAATAATTTATTTAGTTGTTTTAAATCAGTTAATTTTTATGAAGCTTTAGAATTTGTAGCAGAGGATGGAATGAAATAGTAGCTGTGTCCAAATGGGTTGGGGATTGACAAGGAAGGATTCTCTAAGGTATTATTCTTTGTCAGAGATTTGGGCCAAATTTCATCAAATAATGAATTTTTTTAAATGCCGTTATATGCTAAGTTTTAAAAAAACTGGAAAAAATGTATTTCTTTCTAGTCAGTAATGTGCATCCTGAAGCAGTAAGGGGGAAGTAGTCGGACAACTGCAGCTCAGTCACGTGTCACAAGTAAGATTAACTGGAGAAGAAACAGGAGGATGGAGTGATATATAGTTAAGAAAATGTAATAAAATGTTAACGACAGCTCTAGAGGTTACGCGTATAGGTATTTGCATACAATTCCTTTACCTTTTCCTTGTGAACTTTTCCATAATTTGACATTAGAGAAAGTATGTGAAGGGCAATATGAAATAAACATAGGCGCTGGACAGCTGTGAGACTTGAGGGACTAGCTGGGGAAGCAGTGATTGGAACAGCATGCACGTGGATGTGGTTCCGTCCCCTCCACATCGGCATCTTGTAATGATTTATGGACAGTGAGGACTGAACAGGTGCCAAGGCCTTGGGCCAGTTCTAGAGACAAGAAGGGACATGAATTTAAGGTAAGAGAACATAGGATAGACGATACGGGTGTAACATGGCCTTCTTGTTGTGGAGCATAGTTGTGGGCAGGAAAGAGCCACTGTATTATGAGTGTGCACTTGAATCTGTACAGCAGTCTTTTTCAAGCCCAGTGTTATCATGCAGGCTGTTAAGAACTAGAGAGTCAGAGGCCTAGGACAGCTCATAAATAATGGTCACCCTGTGAATAGGTGATGTACCTGGATATGAACTCTTTACAGCTCCCACATGGACTCTACTAACAACTAATTTTAATAAATATAGTAGTACATATGACGTTAAATACTGGTTCACATGGCTTGGTGTGGGGCAAAGAAAAGAAAGTCAATTGTGGTTTTATGAAAGAAAGTCAATTCTGAGCACAACCATTAAGAATAATCAACATTTGAATTAAAAGAGAAAGAGACTGGGAAATGGTTGTGCAGACAGCATGCACTCTAGCAGCTGCTGTGCACAAGCCAGTGAAGAAGCATTGCTCCTGGAAGCTCCTGCTTCTCCCTCTGACAACCACATGACCTTTGGAGCATGCCCAAGGTTTAGTTTCCTCACCTGTAAACGCCAGCAATAACAATAAGAATTCATGTGGTTATGAGGATTCGGTGAAATGATGCATAGAAAGTAGTTATTTCGATGCCTTTGAAGGGCTCAGTGGATACGAGCTGTTATTGTAGTTCTAGGCAAGAAAGGGCAGATCATGTTGTGATGTTTCTTTCCCATTACTTTAATTTTAGCTCAAACATATAGAAGGCTTTGGCCTACCAAGTGGAAGAAGAGCACACAGAGCTGAACACAGAGCTGCCGGTCTGATTGCTGTAGAGAATGCTTTGGTCATGATGCCTGGAGATGCTGTTAGGGAACATCGTTTATGTGTGTGTGTGTGTGTGTGTGTGTGTGTGTGTGTGTGTGTGTGTGTGTGTGTGTGTGTTTTCTTACTCTCCTAGTAGCCTGTACAGACCCAGGTTTAAAAAAACTAGAAGATTTAAACTATCTAATTGTTTTCAGAATTCCAAATTTCTAGTTAGTTGAAGGCTAAACTCTAGAACTGTGGTTCTTTTTTTTTTTTGTTCTGCTTTTTCGAGATGGGGTTTCTCTGTGTAGCTTTGCGCCTTTCCTGGAACTTACTCTATAGCCCAGGCTGGCCTTGAACTCATAGAGATCCACCTGGCTCTGCCTCCCAAGTGCTGGGATTAAAGGCGTGCACCACCACCACCACCACCACCACCACCACCACCACCACCTGACTAGAGCAGAGGTTCTCAACCTTCCTAATGCTGTGACCCTTTAATACAGTTCCTCATGCTATAGTGACCCCCAACCATAAAATTATTTTCATTGCTATTTCATAACTGTAATTTTGCTACTGTTATGAATAGTAATATAAATATCTGAGTTTTCTGATGATCTTAGGTGAACTGGTGAAAGAGTCATCTGGCCTTCAAAATGGTCATGCCCCACAGATTGAGGACCACTGCTCTAGAGAGAAAGGTAGTATTTCCAAGATCTCTTCATCCCCACTCATGACTTGCCTATGGTGTTTCTTTTAGACCCTTCTAGAGAACCCAGCTACCTATGTGTTTTCTGTTTCTGCCTAACCCTGCTGATAAATCTGGGCCTTCTTGGAACTAGGCATATTTTGTATTCAAACGAACCATCCCATCTTCTTCCTCACTCTCTCCATCTCTCAATGCTGAGATGGGACGGGATAAGTGGAGTGGTGCTAGAAAGTCAGGATTGGTGGCTGGAGTGGAATCTCATTCACTGAAATGGATAATATAGAGGAAGACCCAGAAAAGAGTTGGTAGCTAAAGGCAGCTGCTCTGGGTATTAAGCCAGGTGCCTGTGAGATGGGAGCAGATGCATCACTAATAAATGGGAGTGAAAAATGTGCTTTCTCATTGTTCTTGTTTATAGAACTGTGAACATACTGAGCACTACCCTGGGTACAGGACTGAGCAATAGGACAGTCCAGGTCCCTCTTTGCCTGCTGATCATGGCTTGAGGAATGCTCAGGATGCATGTTACACAAGGAAAAAATGGGCTTCCAGGTAATTGTCAGAGACTAATGAGTCAGGGCAGGGAGGGAGAGGTGATGATGAATGGCTTGAGGGAGATGGGCATTAGATGTGGTCAGAGGAGCTGCAGTCTGAAGAACAGGAAGGTACCGGAAAGAGCAGCTGGCCTCGGGAGCTGCCAGAGCAAAGGCCCTGAAAAGGAGAGAAAAGTGACACTTCTAAGGCAAACAAAGAAGGTAGAAGAGATGTGCATGCCTTGCATCGGCTACCTCACCCATCAACAAGAGGCAAAGTCCCATTTTACGGACAGAGCAAGATGACATCAGAAGATGCACGTTCCCTTGTTTTAGGAGCCAGAACTGAGTGTCTAAGCTTAGAGCCTTCCAACCAACCAAACACTCCTGATGGGACTTTGAGCCCTGAACAAGTTATTCTGAGAAGAAAGACAAGCAAGATTAGTAGTACCTACCTAAGCCTCAAGGTGGTAAATATATATAGCCACAGTGTTGGTGTTGGCACTGTTGGTCTTTTCCAGACAGACCGAGTCGTTGTGCTAGCACCTGTGGCTGAGCTGGATGATGGGGATGGGGTTACAGAAAGTTTCTCCTGCAAAGCACATCTAACAGATGTGAGCTGCCTCTCTATACGTGTAGGACCTGATCTCAAGATGCTGCCCTTCACCTCTGAAACACCTGGGTAGCAGCTCCTCCACCTACCAGGAGCATTCTGGGGTTTCAAGTTGTTATATTGTAATTGTTTTGTGTGGTTGTGCTATATTGTGATGTCTCTGGTATGGCAAATCCTAAGTACTTCTGGTGTAATACTACTTCTGCTTCTGGTCACAATCCTGCTTGCTATTTGTCTGTTTTGTTTGTTTGTTCTTTTTTTAAGTTAGAACTTACAACTGACTTAGAAATACCAGTATTTGCTGCTCACATGGGAGATTACTCCCCATTTCTCGTTGGCAATGCACTCTCTTTGTGCCTATGATTTCAATCATTGGGTTGCTAAAATGTGAACATTTAAATATTTAGCTTATGTTTCATTTACTTATAAACAGTTATAAATAAATAAAAGTAAAATTTGAATCTTTGTTAAGAGAAGAATTTAGATGGCAAATGAGCTTATAAAAATGCTTCAAATTGGGGGTTGGGGATTTAGCTCAGTGGTAGAGTGCTTGCCTAGCAAATGCAAGGCCCTGGGTTTGGTCCTTAGCTCTGGAAAAAAATGCTTCAAATCTTATCTTTAATAAAAGGAAAGTTAAAATAATAATGAGATACCACTACATAACTGAAGACATCAAATGCTGGCAAGGACATGTGATCACAGAAAACTCTAGTTCATTGGCAATGAGAAGGCAGAAATGGTCTAGGCATTTGGGAAAACACGTGGCAATCTCTGGTAAGACTCTTCTCTTACCCTGTGATCTAGCACTTACACTCCTCAATGTGTATCTACAGGAGTTGAAAACATATGCCCACATAAATACCCACACATGTAGGATGTTTATAGTGATTTCCTTTATCATTGTTAAATCTGGGAAGTGACCAAAGTGCCCTTGCATAGATGAATGGGTAAATAACCTGGCACATCTAAAAGATGCAATATTATCTAGAACTAGAAAGAAATGAGCTATCAACTCATGGAAAAACATGGAGGAGCTGTCAAAGCCTATTCCTAAATGAAATAAGCCAGCATAAATGGTTAGTTTGAACTATAGGCATTCTGAATAACACAAACCTATGGAGACAGGAAATGGGATCTGCTTCTGGTAGGGAGGAGGGATGAATAGGAGTGCAGAGACTTCTTCAGCCAATGAGATGCTATGAAGTCTTAAAATGATGGATCCCAGCTACTCTGTGTTTATCCAAACCCATAGAATGTGCAACCAAGAATAAGTCTGTGTCTAAGACAGATCGTGGGTGATAATAGTGGATTAATGTCAGTTCACCAATAGTAACAAATGTATTACATGGGATGGAGACATTCATTGTACAGGACTAGAATGTGAATGCTTCATAAACACAGCCTTTCTGTGAGAATAGATGTTCTATGTAACATTCCAGAAGTAGGCTATAATGAAAAGTAATCAATATATATTAAAAAATAATGCTATTATGATTCTGTTTTAGGCTTTTGAAGCAGCGTCTAAAATGTCCTTAAATTTCTAACACCTGATTGTTATGCAAACAGACCAGGAGACCCAGACAGAGCATGGGGACACTGAGATTGGGAGAGAGGCATCAGCAGACTGTGGGCAGGAAGTCCTTTGATCCTATCCAGATGAATAAGTACCTATGTCCTGTTATTTTGACTGCTCTCCTCATCTTGTCTATTTATTACTGCTTTTGAATTTGGAAGAACAGCAGTTCCTCTGTAATAGGACAGCAGCTCGGGAAGTGATAGGCAGTATCATTCCAAACTGTAACCACATTTAGTGTATTTAATGAAAGCTGCCCTCCACACTCGACCTTAACCCAGCAATTCTTATCAATGCCAGAAACCTGGCTCATTAATTAAGGCTGCCCTTGGACTGAGCTGCATCCAAAATGATGATTTGCTGAGGGAAAACAAAAAAAGTCTGGGTGAAGCAAAAGAAAGCTTTGAAAAGACTCCTAGGAGATAATAGCCATGGTGTGCCTGGTCATTTGAAGAGTCTGGAGCCCTGGATTGGCTCCCAAGGACACAGACTTCTCAGCTTCATGTAGGACTTTTAATTATAGCATGAAGATATATGAAAATATCCTTTAAACTCCAGACTCCATATCTCTCAAGCAAGGCAACTGAGAGAGTCTCATAGGATAGCCAAATGAAGTGGAGACTCACACAACACCTTAGAAATGGTGGGGATTCTGGACTTGAAGATCAAGGGCAAAGAACTAACCGATGGTGAACTCACAATTTGAACCCTGCTCTCTGTGTCTTGATAATGTATATTGTCCCCACAGAGTTGATGCTTACCCAATACTCAAAGCAAACAAACAAACAAAAAAACTCTGAGGGAGAAGTACAGCAAAAGTTTATGATTGAAATTCTGACATTTTTGGTCAACAGGTGATGATAAATTGAAATGAATCATGTAAATACCAGCAATTACCCTTGCTAATTAAAATGTGGTAATATAAATAATATTCTAATGAATGAGTTTGGATGAGTTTTCATAGATTGAGCATCACCTTTTAACTCCCGTGAAACACTGTTCTAAGTTGCACAGCTTGAGGTCTCCCCACTTAGGGTGTTCAAAACTTTATTTGAAGTTGGGTCAAGTTTAACAATTAGGTGAAGGAGAATGAGGCAGCCCTCATATCTAACTGCACATAGTAACACTGTTCAGAGATACTTAGTGGAAGAAAATCTCAAAAAGTTTTTTTTTTCTTCCTCAAATATCATCAGCAGGTTATTTCCGCCTTTCAGGATGCTATAATTGCATTTTTTCTTTGGAAATGTCAAATCAGGCTATGAATACAGTGTAATTACTGCACAGGAAAGAGCCAGGCAGGTGACTACTGGCATAGAACAAGGACTTAACAGAGCCTGCAAAGGTAGCCCTTTCCAGAGCCTCAGAGGGGCTGAGTGGGAGTTTGGGGGATATGGTCCTGGGCAGTGAGTAAGGCAAAGAGCTCAGGTGGCCACGGTGGAAGGTGCATGGGGACTTGGTGTGCATGTTGAGAGGGAGGCAGTCAGGTTCTGGCATGGTCTTAGCAATGCCATGGGACTGTACTACTAAAACAGAAACTGTGTCTAAGGACTGAAGGAGGCAGTCTTAGCTCTGTCAGGGCAGGCACATCAGTCCTTCAGTAGCGGGCACTATTTTATACCTATTCTCAAGTGGTAGCCATAAGATGGACAGTTTAAAGTACTCAATATCCAAACAATAGTGACTGCTTATTTGTATAAATTTTGAAGTTATTTTCAATAGCATCAACAAAAAAAAATCTATAGAATATTGGAAATAAAAAGGCTTGCTTTTTTCAGATGAGTTTTATTAAGATATGATTCATAGCCCATGCACTCCACTCACTTCAAGTGTATAATGCAGTGATTTTTTAGCATATTCATAAAATTGTGCAAGCAATGCTATATTTCATCACTCCAGAAAGAAAAACATATCTTGTTATGTAATGTGTTACATTTGTTTATGCTGCAGAATATTACTTTAACTGTATAAAGATATGTTACATTTGTTTATACTGCAGAATATTACTTTAACTGAATAAAGGTATGTTACATTTGTTTATGCTGCATTTATTTAACAGTGTAAGGACGTTTGTTTAATTTTGTAAAGATATGTTGCATTTGTTTCACCTTGCCTGCCTAAGACAACTGATTGGTCTAATAAAGAGCTGAATGGTCAATAGCGAGCTGAATGGTCAGTAGCTAGGCAGCAGAGAGATCGGTGGGGCTGGCCGGCAGAGTAAATAGGAGGAGAAATCTAGGCTAGAGGAGAGAAGAAGAAGAGAAGAAGGGAGAAAGAGGAAGGTACACTTGGGGCCAGAAACAAAGCCAGACACTAGAAGCAGTGAAAGTAAGATATACAGAAGGGAAGAAAAGTAAAAGCCCTGAGGCAAAAGGTAGGTAAAGGGAAACAAGTTAACTTAAGTTAAAAGAGAGAGCCAGAAACAATCCTAGGCTAGGCCAAGCATTCATAACCAATAAAAAGTCTCTGTGTCATGATTTGGGAGCTAGTTGGTGGCCCAAAAGATAAAAGCCTGGCATGATATCTCTTAGATGTAATTCCTAGTTCCTTTTAATATCCCTACACCAGCCATTGGCAGCCAACAATTTACTTTCTCTCTATGGGTTTGTCTAGTCTAGACATTTCACATGAACAGACTCACATAATAGGTAGTTTTGGTATCAGATTTCTTTCAGTTGGCATATTTTCAGGGTTCCTGTTTGTAATTCTCTAAGTTAATGTACATATACTATGAAGTATACTGTAGTGGGTGCTGGGAATTGAACCTGGGTTCTCTGGAAGAATAACAGCCAGTGCTAGTAACCATTGTGCCATCTTTTCCAAAAGAGAATCCTGAGTCTAAACTTTAATGTTCCACCACCAACCCTATTACAATTTATAACCATCCCCTAATACATGTCAATTATCTATAACCCTGAGAAAACAAAACCTTTTGGGAGAGGGGGCATCATTTTCTTAACATATAGAATTCTACAGAGATACTGTTGCCCCTTAGACAGCAAGAAGCACTGCCTCTATTGAGCCAGCTAGCCCAATGTCATGGGTAGAACAAATACTCACTACACTATATGTGTAAATATACACATATATACTTCTTTATATACATACATATATATAAATTTCATATATATATATGAAATCGCATGCAAATCTATAGCCATTTGGATTATTTCTTAGTCTGGGTCATTTTGAATTATGTTTCTGTGACTTTACATTTGAAGTTGCAAGTAGACATTTGTTTTCACTACTCTTGGTGTTAAACCTGTAATTTTTTGGTGATCCAAATAATTCTGTTTCTTTTGAAATACTTTTATACTTTTCCACAACCACTATACCATTTCACGCTCTCACCAAGAGTGTGTGGTGGCTCTGCCTTCCCACATCTGGTAGTGTTTGGAAATATCTGTCTTTTGGTGTAGTCATGAAGCTCAATTGATGTGTGATCCTAATTAGTCTTATCAATGAAAACCTGGAGTCAGATATTGAGATCAGAGAAGCAAAGCAGCAGCCACTAGAAACTTTTTACCTCTATGAATCCTCTCTCCGAATGAGGGGCTGAGATCCTGTCTCTATCTGTCTTATATTACTGTCTCCACTTGCCTTATATTCCTGTCTCTACCTCTCTAGTGCTGAGATTAAAGGCATGCACTACCACCTTCCTGGCTTGTTTTTATTTAGACTGGTTCAATCTCCTGTATCCCAGGGTGGCCTTGAACTCCTGATCTTCCTGCTTCCTCCTCTCACATCCTGGGATTAAAGGTGTGTGCCACCACTGTCTGGCCTCTATGGCTAACTAGTGGCTACCTCCGCCCTCTGATCTCCAGGCAAGCTTTATTTGTCAGAATACAAACAAAATATCATACATTTCCCCATTTTTGTCTCTAAACAAAAAGCAAAGGTTTTAACATAGAAAAACTATATGTAAATATATACAGCAATAATTACATTAACAATGTCTAGTTTATTAGCATTTGACAAATTCAGAGAAAATATTCCATTACCTATCCTATCTTGGTGAGTCCAAAGTGTTGTACCTAATTCACTTTCTATCCTAACTTGCATTACCAAACCAAAACTATCTTTTGATGTTGTTTAAGCTTATACACTTTACACCTCTTTTGTGAGTGTATTTTCTGAATTTGTTGAAGGAAAACTACAACTATAAAACTTCAACTCCATCAGAGACCTAAGAAGGATTATCTGAGTATATAGGCAGTGTAGAGCAAACAACTTCCAAAAATAAGAAATGACATAAATAGCTGGCCGCCTGGACAGGCACCCAAGGTTCCTTTGCAACAATGGGGCATCCATCTTCATCCTATGGGCCTACAATATCTGTCAGATATGCTGTATTTCTGTGAAGCAGGAGTTTTGAAGGACTGTCCTGCCTTGTCTTGGAAAAGTTCTACAGTCACTTATTTTGTCTTGCTTATCCAATTTGGACAGCATACTGTTAACACTGAAGGTAAGGACAGTTTCTTGCCCAGTAGCTAACTTTTGCCACAAAGAAAGTAAACTCCATATGGAGTTTCTTTGATGCCCATCATCTTCTCTGAAGTAAATTGGTGCTGCCAGGAGCAGATGTGTCTTACCATCATGAAAAGACTTATGTTATTAAATATATTAAATGCCACATTTTGTAGATCTCTAAAGTGTTTGAAGACCACTTGCCTATCTAAACTATATCTCTGTTTGACCTTGAAAACATAACTAACATGACTACAAGTTTAATTATAATAGGTAAGTAACTACTAGCCTGTATTTCTTTATTATCATCAATAGTTTGCAATAATAACTTTCAAGGGCTAGAAATTTACATTACATTGTTAGATGAGCTGTATAGGTACAATACCTTGAACAAGAGTAGAGACATATGTACAGTATGTTCTAACAAAAATAATCTTAAATTTGTATCAATATACAAAAATCCAAGCCAATGTAAAATATTTAGAACTAGTAGTTGCTTTTTTAAAGTAGATTCAATAATCTACCTTTTCTATCCTGTTTCTATATCCCCACTTTTCTTTTTAGAATCATATCCCTGAATCTAATCTCCTTTGTTCAGCTTTTTTCCTGACCATTACCAATAACAACTTGTAACCAACCCCCCTAAAAGATGTCAAATATCCATAACCCACTAAATGACCAAAAACTGCCCACCCCACCCCTTGGGAATATGAGTGTTGCATTCTTAAAATTATTTCCTGATGTCTAGGACCCTGAAAAAAATTGGGATAATTTTCAAGTCCTAGGAGAGCTAGCTGTATCATTTGTTGTACAGTCTCTGTGTAATGGGAAAGTGCAGGGCTTATGTCAAGTCTTGGCTAGAGTAGTCTGTGAGGCTGGAGCATCTCAGCTAGTCGATTTGAAGTTGTCCTGAGCAGATTGTAGTCCAAAGCTGATCTTTAGGTGGTGTTTGTCAGCTTAGTGGTGTTACCATAGTCCAGGTAGAACCGCCATTGTGAGGCCCCGTACTCTTTTTGAAGACTTCAGAGATCACTATTAGGAAAGTTTATTATTCACGTAGAAAACTTAAACATCATTAATATCAAAACAGAAAGTTTAAACTTTAAGATAGTACTATACCTAAAGAAAAGTTTTAAAGAGTCAAAGTAAATTTTAGGGCTAAGAAATCAGTGACAATAATGGTCCCTTGATTTTGGTTTTCTTATGTCTCATACCAGGTGGCTCTTCTGATATGAAACAGAGACTCTGAATTTTCTTTTAACAACATGCTTGGGATTAGAGAAGGAGAGAGCCACACTCCAAATCCAAAGCCAGCTTTAATTTTTAATTGAACTGGGACTACAAAAAGACCATTTGCATTATGTGTCTATAGAGAACAGCAGAAATAAACATTTAGGAAGATTTATGAAATTTTATCATGTTGAAAATGTGATATACCAATAGGCCAATTTACTCTTTTTCTTAGGATATTTTCTCTGGGTGATTCATCCTTTTTTTTTTTTTTTTTTTTTTAGAATTCTCATTTGTTCAGCGGTTTTCAGATTCTTTAGCTGATTGTCTTCATTATCCTGGAAAGACAAAAACAAAACCCTGCCCCTGCCCCAACACAAACTTTGGAGACTTTCCTTTTTGGCAAGTTGTATCTGATCAAATGAAAACTATTTGTTAGTCTTGTAAGTTAGTTTAGATTGAGTAGTCATTCTGGTTGATGAACTATCACCTCTTCTAATCAAGAGGTCTCTCTTTTTCAAATTTAATCTTTTAGTTGCTCTGGGGAGGAGTTTCCCCAATAATAACTTTCAAGGGCTAGAAATTTACATTACATTGTTAGATGAGCTGTATAGGTACAATACCTTGAACAAGAGTAGAAACATACGTACAGTATGTTCTAACAAAAATAATCTTAAATTTGTATCAATATACAAAAATCCAAGCCAATGTAAAATATTTAGAACTAGTAGTTGCTTTTTTAAAGTAGATAAAGGGAATGACTGAACCAAATTTGACATAGCAGTCTGTGAGAGGCCCCCAAGGAATTTCCCAACAGCAAAAGGTATCCTGTCTGTCCTTTGTTGATCTGTGTTCATTGGTTCAATGTCGGCCTTTGCTGCACCTTCTGCATACTCCAGAAGGGAAGGGCCTTCTGTTTGGATTATTCCTAGAAAAAAGTATTGTTTCTAGGAATGCCCTGTCTATAGTCCCTTTTTAGGTGACCTTGTTTGCCACAATTAAAACACTTGATGTTTTTATTTTTCTTCAAACCTCTGGAAATCACCTCTCCTATCCAAGCCTCATCATGGTTATGAGATTCAATATTGACTGTATCTCAGATCTATTCCTCTATGGGTGCTGATCTTGCCTTTAAAAGTCTAATTACCTTTTTGCATTGTGAATTAACATTTTCAGAGGCTTAATTAAATATAGCAAATAATTATTATTTGTCTAGCTTCTGAATTTGGTATCATTCTACTTATAGTTGAAGTCAATATTTGCAAAAAAATCAGTGAAGATTTCTTTTCGGCCCTGAATAACTTTAGTAAATGACACAGTTGTCTTTCCAACTTCTTCAATTCTGTCCCAAGCATTCAAAACTGCTGCATGGCATAGAGCCAGGTGTGGTCATCATGTAGAGACTGCTTTTGTACGTCAGCATAATCACCTTTTCCAAGAAATTGTTCTTGGGAGATTTCCACACCTCTAGCCCTACTTTGTTATTTAGTCGTCTCAGCCTCATCTTTCCGTAAGGTTCTCCACTGTAATTGAGGACCAGGTTCTAATACTACTGTAACCAAGTCTGTCCAGTCTTGTGGGACAATTCTGTTACTAGTTGACCATGAATTTAACATCTGCTTCATAAAAGATGAATGCACACCATATGAGACTATCGCTTCCTTAAATCTCCTCAAATCTAACATTTCCACAGGAATCCAGTAAGCTCTTTCATGGCCTTGGGCCTTGGGGATATCTGTCATTTGGCAATTATTCCTGTAAGGAGACTGGATAAATAAAGGCTGGTTGTTTGAAAACCTTGGACTGTTCCTCTCTAATTTTATAATGTAATGATGAGGTTGGTTCTCCTTTAAATTCCTCAGTCTGGGTCTGAATATTTCTATGATTGGTTTTAATAAGTTTTTCTAATGCCTGTATCTTGGCACTCATATCAACCAACATTTTTAGAGATTAACCAAGAATTATCAAACCAACAATAAGAATTATCAAAATGATAATTAACATGTCAATCCTGGTTAAGTTGGTTATCCCTTCATTTAATTGTTCCATTTTTAAACCATGCATTATGTAATCATACAGAGACCTAACTCTCTCCATCATAACAGTGTTTCCCACTTTTTAATGTGGGGGAAAAACACCTCTCTCTTTTTTTTTAACTAATTCCTCCCTTTAAGAATTCCCAATTGTCTCACCAAATCCGCTGATAATGACAGTGAAGATGACAGTGCAGTGTGAGGCTGACCACTGCTGTGTAGAACAGTAGAAGCCCGAGTGGGTGTCAAGGCAGCTACCTACTGTGGCAGCAACCCAAGGAGGAGCTCTAGGGAAAGCCTACAACCCACCAGGAGAAAAGAAGCCCAAGAGCCAGCCATCTTCATGGGGGAGCATGCAAAAGTGGTTAACTGCAGTGGCCAAGCACCTGTGAAGTTTCCTGCAGAGAGGCTGCAACAGAAAAAAATCCCAAACTTGCTCAGAGGCTTGGGTAAAAAAGAAAAGAAAATTTAGCCAGCGAGTTGGTGACTCCAGTGGGAGCCCCCATGTGCAGCTCTGGTGTGTGCCAGTGGCTACAAAGCCACAGGCAAGTGGCTTTTCTTGTGAATTTGTGCCCCAAAAGTTGGACACCAGATAAAACGTGATTCCAATTAGTCTTAACAATGAAAACCCAGAGTCAGATATCATTGAGGTGAAAGCTGAAAGATTAGAGAAGCAGAGCAGCAGCCACTAGAAACTTCTTACATCTAGGAATCCTCTCTCCAAATGGGGGGACCGAGATCCTGTCTCCACCTGCCTTATATTCCTGTCTCCACCACCTCCCTAGTACTGGGATTAAAGGCATGCACCACTACCACCTGGCTCTGTTTCTCTTTTAGACTGGTTCAATCTTGTATAGGTCTGGGTGGCCTTGAATTCCTGATCGTCCTGCTTCTTCCTCCCGAATGCTGGGATTAAAGGTGTGTGCCACCATTGCCTGGCCTCTGTGGTTAACTAGTGGCTAGCTCCCACCCTCTGATCTCCAAACAAGCTTTATTTGTCAGAAAACAAACAAAATATCATACAACACTAGATGAAAAGTAGCACCTCATGATTTTGCATGGACATGCCATTTGATCTCCATTTTTGTGATTTTGCTAGAAATGTGGAGTGTTGCTTTGTGTGGGCTTATTGGCCTGTATATATTGTCTTTGGATAATGTATATTCAAGTATCTTCCCAATTTTAGTTGGACAATTTTGTCACTTTACTAGTTCAAGAGATCTTTATTCAGAACATAATTTCATGACCAAACACTTGTGTTTCAAACATTTTACCCCATTATGTGGATTGTCTTCTTTTCTGTGGTATCCTCTGAGGCACAAAAATTTTTAATTTGGATGAGACACAATCTACCTATTTTTCTCATTGTTTCTACTTTTTAATTATATCTAAGAAAACCTTTCCTAACTCATTGTCAAGGAAGATTCATGCCCATGTTTTCTTCTAAAACTATAGTTTTAGATCTTACAGTGAACATTGGGTGCTTTTAGCATTAGTTAATCTTTGTGCTGTATACACACTATTTCAATCTTCAGTTGGATATCCAATTGCGCTGGCACTACTGAAATGATTCTGTCCTGACTTGGTCAACTTGGCACCTGGGCTAAACAAATCAGTTGACAATGTACATGTAGGCTTATTTATGAACTCAGTTCTGTTCCATTTGTTCCTATATCTGCCTGTTAGTACTGTCCTAATTTGAATAATGTAGTTTTGAAATCAAGAGGCATGACTACTGTAACTTTTATAGCTTCCTCCAGATTGATTTGCTTATTCTTATATCTCCATCTAATTTTTGGGAGCAGTTTCTCATTTCTTCAAATAAACCAGATGAAATTTTGATAGTATGAATGTTGTACTTTTGTTAATTCATTCCTAAGTTGTTTTTCATGCTATGTTAAGTAGCATCATTTGCTTAATATTGTTTTAGATTTTGTTTATTGGTACCTGACTAGCCCTGACACCACCTCTGGGGAAAAAAGCAAAAACAAAAAAGCCACTCTTTGAAATTGTCTCAAGTTATCTTTCTGTTTGTCTCTGACAAAGGAAATGCAGATGGGCTTTAATGTCCCCCCAGTGTGGTGGTTCATGCCTGTAATATCAGTACTCTGGGAATATAGACAAGCTGAGTTTGAGACCAGCCTGGTCTACATGGCCGGTTTCAGGCCAGCCAGGGCTACATAGTGAGACCCTGTCTCAAAATACAAAAACAAAACCAACAATATTCTTTTCCAGTCCTGGAAAATAGGATTTCCTTCCACTTATGTGGCATGTTAATTTGTCTTAAGAATGTTTTACAGTGGATACATTTTCTACTTTTTGTTATATTTATTTCTAGGTATTTAAAACTTCCTGATGCTATTACTAATACTATTTTCTTAATTCATAGCTCCTATTTATTTATGCTGATTTGGACATCAATTTTGTATTCTATAAACTTGGTGAACTCATTTATTCAATTTTTTTAATGGATCCCTTAAGATTTTCTATATACAAGATGTGGTGGGTTGAATGAGAGCAGTCCCCCATAGGCTCATATGTTTGACTACTTGGTCCCTAGTTGGTAGAACTATTTAGGAAGGATTAGGAGGCATGGCCTTGTTAGAGGAAATGTGTCACTGGGGGACTTGAGCTTATGGATTAAGATGTGAGCTCTCAGATACTACTCTAGCACTGTGCTTGCTTGCTTTCATGCTCCCCACCATGATGGTCATGGACTCATCCACTGAAACTGTAAGCCCCTGATAAACTTTCTTCTATAAGTTGCCTTGGACATGTTGTTCCATCACGGAAATAAAAAGCAGCTAAAGAACAAGATCATATAAAATGTAGTTTTCTTTCTTATTTTCTCACTCATCTGTCCTTGCAATTAAACTCCAGCACAATGGGATATACACGCAATGAAGAGAGAACTGTGTTCTAGAAATGCTTTAACTCCTAAGAATATAATTGATGAAGGAGAACCACAGGCTCAGCCATCACCAAGATTATATTTAATATGTAATATATTCATATATATTATATTGAATATATTATACATTCATAAATACTATATATTTATATTCATATCAATGCATATTAAATATAATTAATAATTATATATAAATAAAGATAGAAAATAAGCAATTAATATACACAAAAAGATCATATCCTTGAAGTGTCAATAGATCAGTTTCATTTCAGAGAGAGAGATGGAGTAAGAAAAATGATATCTTTAAAACTGAAAATATTGAGACCAGAAAATACTGTGGTAAGGTTACCATAGCAAATACAGAGGGTATGGTAGATAGAAAGATGGCCAGTGTAGGTGGAGCATGGGAAGGGAAGGTGAGAGCAGGTGGGAAGTGGACAAGAATAGGTAATTAATAATGTTAGAGACTGTTCCACAGAGTATGGATTTGTATCCACATGTGATGAGAAACAGCAGAGGGTTTTAACTCATGGACCTATTTCTAGAAAAATGTTAACACAGACTCAGCTTTTGATTAATTACCATGAATTTTTAAGGACTCGAATTGAAAGAGAATGAGCAGAAAGGATCTCATTTACTAACAGGCCTTACCCTAAGCTTGCTTATTTACTTGCTTAATGGCATTTTCTATTCATCTTATTTGATAATTGGGGGGCGGTTAAAATAGTTGACTTCATTTTTCATTGTGAAAGTGCTCTGGTAAAACTATTTAAGGACTTTTACAGGCTCTGGAGAGGAATGGATTTTACAGACACTTTGTCACATGGATGACATGTTTTGGCAACTTCCTGGGTGTAGAAAGTGAAGTAGAAAGTAAGGCGTGCTTTCAGAGTTTGCCTTCTGCTCTTGCATCCTCCAGCTACATTGCTGTTTTTCTAACAGTTTATGTCGCTCAAACTAGAGAGTGGGCTTTTTGAAGGCAAAGCTCCAAAATTTCCATTGCCCCTCAAAGCCCAGCAGGATGCTCATAAGAAGTGACAGTCAATTCAGTCCCTTAACTAAGAATCTGGGCATGCCTTTCTGATTCTATGATGAAAAGCACAGGATGGAGCTAGAGACGCATCTCAGCAGTTAAGATCATGCCAGAGCCCATGCCAAGTAGCTCATAACCTCCTGCAACTCTAGTTTCAGGGGATTCAATGCCTCTGGCTCCCTGGGATATTTGCATGTAAACCCCCCCTATCACATGTATACATAATTAAAAATGAAAAAAAAAACTTTTTAAAAAGTGTAATGGACTTTGTTGAAGCCAATAATTCATTCAGCAGTATGCATCAGTCACAGGTTATGCATAATTACCTCTTGAACACACCAGTGTAAACATAACTGTGTTACTCTACTGCAGATGCTGTAACAAAATACTTTAGACAAGAGACACTAATCTCATTGTTCTGAAGGCTGAGATGTCCAGGTCCAAGGAGCTAGTAGGGCTGGGTTCTGGTAAAAACTTTCTTCTTGCCTTACACATGGCCACCTTCTCACTGGCTCTTCAAATCACAAAGAGGGTGAGCAAGCTCTCAGACCTCTTCTTATGGAAACTAATGCCATCATGAGAGACCTACACTCATGGCCTTATTTCAACCAGGAACCCCCATGTCTCTTTCCCCAGTACCATTATACTGGAGATGGAGGGCCTCCTAGCCATAAATTTCATGAGGATGCAACGTTTAGTTTCTGGCAATAGCCAACCAGAAAATTGTCTCTTTTGTGTACCACCCAGTCACAGCCTCCCTGTTCTTCACACCTAACCATTAGCTAGAGGAGTTTTATGTAATTTTTTAACTTAATATAGTTGAAATTAGATAGTGTATACTCTGAGTAAAAAATACATCTTAAGAAAAGCCCCAGGGAAATCTATGAGAAATTGTGTTTGGATCAGATGTCCACCATTGGGCTAATCATGATGACTGGCAAATGCTGTCCTGTGTGTGTTCTGTCTCCCAACCCTGCACTTATAAAGAGGAAATCTCAATTTAATTTAGCAGGTTGGAGTGGGGTTGGCTTAGATTAGGCAAGATATTAGATGTCTATCTTAACTCTTTTCTGAACTCCCTCCTTCCACATGTAGGACTTTCTTTTCTCTGTAGTCTTTTACTTTTTGTACTGTATGTCTCTTGTTCTTTGTACTACATGTCTCTATTTACACTGCTTCTCTTTCTCTCTCTCTCTCTCTCTGCCCTGTTTCTCTTTAATACTGCATGTCTCTCTTTGTACTGTATGTTTCTCTTGAATATTTTATAGACATTTCAACCTAAGTCTCTTTTCCATACACTATTCTCAAACTTGATTTGCATAGTGCATACGGTGGCTGTTGTATATAAAGTTGTTTAAACCAGACACCTAGGGATTATCCTTAATTCCTTCCTGTCTCAATCCATATACCTTTATGCTCTCTGTCCTGGATTTATTATTTTGTCTGTTTCCCATGGCCAACACCTCACTTAAGCAGTGTCTTAGTTTTATTGCTGAGAAGAGCTATCAAGACCATGGATAGAAATTCTTATAAAAGAAAGCATTTAATTGGAACTTGCTTACATTTTCAGAGATTTAGTCCATTATGTAACATGAATCTTAAAGGGTCTTATTAATAAAAACAACAACAACAAAAAAAAACTTGGGAGCCAGGTATTAGGGTAAATTCTGAAAGATCAGAGAGACAGAACAAGCCAAAGTTAACCTCACCTCGCCAACTTCTCAGCAGATCCTGTTTCCTCAAACTGGAAGCCTCTGTGTCCTCATCTGAATGGATCTCAGCTGAACTGCTGCTGAAAGCCTAAAAGCTTAAAAAGCCTCTAGTTCCTGGTCCTCACGCCTTATATACCTTTCTGCTTCCTGCCATCACTTCCTGGGATTAAAGGTGTGAGTCACCATGCTTGGCTGTTTCCAGTGTGGCCTTGAACTCACAGAGATTCAGATGGATCTCTGCCTCTGGAATTCTAGGATTAAAGGCATGTGCTACCACTGCCTAACCTTTATGTTTAATATAGTGGTTGTTCTGTTCTCTGACCCCCAGATAAGTTTATTGGGGTGCACAACCTATCAACCACACCATTATCTCCATGGCAGGGAGCATGGCAGCATGCAAGCAGACATGATAGTAAGAATTCTATATTTATAGTAAGAAACTCTGGGTGTGGCTTGGACCTTTTAAACCTCAGAGCCCACGCCCAGTGACATACTTCCTCCAATAAGGCCACAGCTACCCCCAAGGCTACACCTCCTAATCCTTTCAAGTAGCACTACTTCCTGGTAACCAAGCATTCAAATCTATGAGCCTATGGGGGACTTCCTTATTCAAACAACCACATTCCACTTCCTGGCCTCCACAGGCTTATAGCCATATTATAATACAAAAATGCATTCATTCCAACTTCAAAGTTTCCATAGTCTGTAACAATCTCAACACTGTTTAAAAGTCTAAAATTCAAAGTGTCTTCTGAGACTCAAGGCAATCTCTTAACTGTGACCCCTGTAAAATCAGAACTAAAAAGCAGATCACATACTTCCAGCATAAATGGCATAGGATATTCATTATCATTCCAAAAGGGAGAAATGGGAGCATAGTGAGGATATACTGGACCAAAGCAAGACCCAAAACCAGCTAGGCAAACTCCAAACTCTGCATCTCCATGTCTGATGTCAAAATGCTCTTCAGATCTCCAACTTTGTTCAGCTTTGTTGACTACAACACACTTCTTTCTCTTGGGCTGGTTGCACTCCCTGTTAGCAACTCTTCTTGGGCAGGTATCCCATGACTCTGGCTTCTCCAACATCTTACTATCTCCAATGAAATTCAGCCTTCACTTGCAGAGCTTCACAAAAAGCCTCTCTGGACCTCCATGGACAAACACCCCTGACACATGCTTGTCCTCAGCAGCATTCCTTGGGTAGGAAAGGAGATTCCACAACCAGGGTGGTTTTTTTTTTTTTTTTTTTTTTTGTGTGTGTGTGTGTGTGTGTGTGTGTGTGTGTGTGTGTATCCTTGACTCTAAAGCCAGAACCATGTGGCTGCAGCTACCAAGTTCTACTGGTTGCTGGGACTGGAACATGGGCCCTATGTTCATTCAATTACATCTGTACCAACTTCCTGTTGTTGATGGTTTCCTTCACTTAGTAAGTTTTTCTTTAATTTCTTTTCACAATGGTCAAAAAATACTCCATTGTGGCTATACACAATGTTACCCAGTCATCTGTTGATAGGCTAATTCTGTATCTTTGCTGCTGTGCCTAGTGTCACAACCAATGTGGGCATGCAGTTATAGCTTTGCTATACTGATTTCATTTTCCTGAGTTTATAGCTAGATATAGGATAACTGGATCATAGAGAAATTCTATCTTGCAGTTTTTGAGGAATAGCTATACTGTTATTTACAGTGTGTACCAACTTATATTATTATTGTGTGTGTGCACACACACATGTGGAGGTCAGAGGACAACTCTGAAGTTATTTCTCTCCTGCAACCTTTTCATGGGTTCTGGGAATCAAGCTCATGCCATGAGGCTTTGCAAGTGCCTTTACCTACTGAGCCATCTTGCTGGCCCGGTGTGCCCAATTTTACTTAGCTAATTTGTTTATTATCCATAAGTGACTTTGTGAGTTCTGGAACTATTCTGGATATAGTGACCCTCTGGATGGGAAGCATGCAGCCAATGTGTAGCTGGCACATGTTTCCTCTGGTCACGCAGTTTGTGTCCTCCCTGTCGTCCCCTTTGCTCTACAGAAGCTCTGTGGTTTGAGGCCACCCGTGCCTCGAGGTTCCCTTGTGTTTCCTGTGCTTTGGAGGTCCCAGCTAGAACATCCTTGCCTGTGCTGATGCCTGGAAGTATCATCGATGTTGTTGTTTTTCCTCTTCTTTTTAGTCATTTCAAGTGTTCCATTTCGATTTCTGTTGTGTTCTGAGTTGATTTCTGTACAGAAATAATGCATGACAAACTTCTGTATACAGGTAACTATTTTTCCCAGGATCATGTATAAAACACACGTGTATAAAACATACATTTTCTAATGGATGTTTGTGGTGGTTTGAAATTAGCTGACTGGATAGTGACTTTGTTTCTGGGAATCTTCATCCTATCTTACAGATCTGAGTATCTGTTTTAACAGCAGTACTCTACTGCGTGGGTTAATTTGTTTCTGGGATATATATATATATATATATGTAATATATTACATATTACAGTTATATTATATATATTATTATTATATATTACAGTCAAGATCTTTTTTTTGTACATTAGGCTATAAATTCATATGGAATGGACTCCTCAGGCTCCTTCCCTTTAGTCCGTACAAAGTATGTTTCTCTGGGTGGAGCAACTTGGCACTTCAGCCGACCCCAGGTGCCCTTCTCTTTGGCTTCCTTCTTTCCTTTCTTCTGATCATTTTCCTTCACCGGTTTCTAAGCTGTCTCTGTTTTTAGAGTGCCTGACGTGCTCACATTAATTCTCTTGGCAAGATTCTTGCCTTCACTTACTTGTTCACCACGATGCCCGCGGAATGCTGGGTGACATTGTAGACTCTTCCAGTTTGGCTGTGGAAACAGTCGATGGGGCTTTCCTTTTTGGACATTCCCTTGATGTCTGCAATACCCCCCCCTTGCCACAGATTTGCATGTATGTGGTCAGAAGAGCAGCTCTATGCTTCCTAAAAGGCCTAGAGAACACACAGCAAGTACCCCTTCTTGTTCCCTGTGTGTTCGTCATTTTGATGAGTTACTGGAAGATGGCTGCTCTGGCTGAAAGGCTCTTGGGCATGTTTTGAAAGTAGTTATAAAGACACCTCCAGTTTGGTTCTCTCCTGTTACGCTATGGCTACTGAAGATGTTTTGTGTTTTTATATGAATTTCAAGATAGATTTGTTTTTTTAAGGAATGTTGTGTTGATGAGGATGGCTTTGAATCTGTAGATCACTTAGTAGTGCAGGAATTTTAACAAGTTAATTTTCCTAGGTCTTGGACATAGACATCTTTCCATTTACCATTTCTTTTTCATGTTCTTTCCCCAGCATTTTAAAATTATCATTGTAGAGGGCTTTCACTTCCTCGGATAAGATTATTCCTAGATATTTATGTGGGGGGTGGTGGACAGAGTGGGTTGCTTATATGTTACGTATTTCTGTGTTTGGCAATACAAGTACATGTGTGTGGAGGCCAGAGGACAACCTTAAATGCCATTCCTCCAGCCATCCATTTTTATTTGTTTATTTATTACATTTATTTCCTTATTTATAGACCCTGTCTCTCATTGGCCTGGAATTGCCAAGCATGCTAGGCTGACAAGTCAGGGAACCTCATGGATCCACATATCTCAACCCTACTCTCCTTCTCCCCACCCCATTACAAATTACAACTTCACCATGATGGCTTGTTTGTTTGCTTGTTTGTTTGTTTTTAATGTGAGTTCTGGGGAATTAAACTTGGGTCCTCGTACTTTCAAGGCAAGCAGTTAACTGGCTAAGTCATCTCCCCATGCCTATTCCTAGATATTTCTGTTGCTGCTTCTGCTATTATGAATAGGATTGATTTCATGATTTCCTTCTCCAAAAATGCGGTTAATGTGTATACAAAACCTACTGATTTTTCTTTTTATTTTCTTCTGGATGACTAAATTCATTCATCTATTCTAATAGTCATTGGTGGTGTCTTTCAGTATATATATAATCACATCTGCAAACAAGGAAAATTGACTTGTCCTTATTTGTATGTCTCACATCTCTTCTCTTGTCCCATTGCTTGACAAAACCTTTTCATATCATATTGAATAAGAGAGGCGGGATGGTATCCTTGCATTGCCTCTGATTTGGATTCCATTCAGTGTGACAGTGACTATGCATTTCCGCACCTCATCTTTATTATGTGCATATAAAATATAGCATCTTTATTCTTAAACTGTTCAGGCAGGGTTTCTATCATATGACGATATTGAATTTTATCAAATGCTTTTCTGTATCTACAGAAATGATCTTAGGATTTTATCCTTTGTTATATTGACTTGCATATGTTGAACTGTCCTGGACTGAAACCAACTTAATCATGCTGAATTGCTTTTTGATGTACTATTGAATTGGATTGTTAGTATTGTGTTGAGAATTTTTGCATCTGTGTTTATCTGGGATATTGATCTATAGCTTGTCTCCCTCCTTTCCCTCTGTCTCACCCTCGTTCATCTCTAGCCCCTCCTTTCTCTGTTTTTATGTCCTTGCTTGGTTTTAGAATCAGGGTTATGCTGGCCTCATAGAATGATTCTGGACAGGCTCCCACTTTCAATTCTGTAGAATAGTTTGAGAAGGATTGGCATTAGGTCTTCAAAAGAAGTTTGGCAAAGCTCCACAGTGAAGCTATTTGGTCCTGGGCTTTTCTTTGTTGCAAAACTTTTTATCATGAATCCAATCCTATTGTCTGTAGTTTGTCTGGTCACATGTGTTGTTCTCTTGGTTCAGTTTCGGTAGGGCATATATATCTATTTTCTCCAGGTTTCCAAACTTCTTAGCACGTAATCATAATGCTCCATAATGATTCTTGATATCCATCCTAATGCTTCCTTTTTAACCTCCAATTGTTGTTTTCTTGGGTCATCTCTTTTTCTGTTGGTTAATTCAGATAAAGGTATTTCAACTTGTTTTTTTCTTGTCAAAGAACTAGCTGTTTCATTGAATCTTTTGCATTTTAAAGTCTTTTTTTTTATTTCTCTTGGCACTGGTATCAGCTTTCTTTTTTTCCTACTAGTCTATTGTTTTGTTTGGTCTCACTGTTTTAAGGCTTTAGGGTGCATCACTAAATTATTTATTAAAAAATTCTTCCTAATGTCCACGGAGGCACTATTGCTATACATTTTATGCTCAGTAGTGCTTTGGCAGCAGATCCAAGTTTTCTTAGGTTGTGTTTTCAATTTCTTTTTCTTTTTTTTCTTTTTATAATTCTCCCTTTGTCTTAGTCCTGTGACATTCTCTCAGTGTAGGTCTGTTTTAGTTGAGTCAAGTTGGCAGTTACTTGAGCTTCCGCTGTCTCTCTCCACATCTCTTTGAAGAGCTGATAAATCTCCAGTTACAGTCATTAAATCGGGGTTCAGTGCTTCTTTCACTTTCCTCCTGGAATTTCCATGATGAGTTTATCTGTTTACTTAACTGTGTCTCATAAACTCTTCCTGTGGTTCTGGGGACAACACTTGGGTCAAGGTATGCATGAGACAAGTACTCCATCATTGGAATACATGCTTGGCTACATTCTTTCTCCTCATTGTCATCATTGTCTTCTTCTTCTTCTTCTCCTCCTCCTCCTCCTCTTTCTCCTCCTCCTCCTCCTCTTCCTCCTCTTCCTTTTTCTCCTCCTCCTCCTCTTCCTCCTCCTCCTCCTTCTCCTCCTCCTCTTTCTCCTCTTCCTCCTCCTCCTCTAGTTTATCCCAGAAAAGCTATTCCTGGGTTCAGAAATTCTTTCTTCTGCTTGGTGTAGACTATATTCCATACTCTGAATTGAATTTTATCCTTTGACTGAGAATTTTAACCCCAGAATTTCAATTGATTCTTTTGTGTGATTTCTCATTTCTACTATAAATGTTTTCTTATTGCACTTTGCAATCTATATGCGTTCTTAACATCTAATGGAGTTTCTTTAGGATCGTTCATTTTATTCAAGCGTTTTCTAGAATCCCCTCATCCTTTGAACTCTTTATGGACAATTATTCTGTCATTAGAAGTATTATAATTTATTTTGTCTCTATAGTGATGCCTGCACATCTAATATAACAGTCACCTCTTCCTATTTTTTGGAACAATTTTCATAGAAAAGCATTTTTTAATTCAATGTGGTGTAGGATGTCAGTTGGATAGTTTGGCTTCAACTATAGTTGAGTTCACAACTGTAATCACTTTGCAAATATTCTACTATAATAATTGGCAGCCTACAAATGCCTTTATAGCCTACACTGTGTAGAAGTCCATGAAGGCAGTGTGTGAATGTACAACGGACAGGGGTTCCAAAGGTTTGTGATTCAGACCCCACAGTTCGGCTCTAATAGTGACATATTTGTGGTGGCAGTATCATGATTCTGATGCTATGTGATGTGGAACAGACTATCCATAGGAGATAGGAGGTGCTGGTCAAAGATGACAACAACTGCTGTGGTCCCAAGGACATAGGCTGCAGAAGAAACCTTCCCAGGTCCATGAGCTACATGTAGGTTAGGTTCGGGGCTGTAACACGCTGACCACATGGGTAGTTCAATGGAAGGCAGACCTGTTGATAGGACCACCCTTCTGCTGCTGTCATAGGGATCACTGACACTCCTTTTTTGTCTGGCATTTTCCCTGCCTATTGTGCTAGCCATGGAAGGTCTGAGTGCTAGTTGCTGTGGGCTTTTACCCTTTTAAGTTGCTTTTGTATCCCTATCTTGCATATTTCTAGGGTTGACTCTCTCTTTCTTTTTGAAATTGAGCTTTCCTTTGTTTTCTTGTTTCATTCTCCATGGCAATAGCTGGCACAGGACACTTTAAGTTAGCTAACTTGGGTCTTCTCCCTAGGAAAGACTTACAATAGCCTCACTTGTGATGAGTTCTTATCCAATCCTAAATATACAAGAACCATCTGTCCCATGAATGGTGAGGGTTATGAACAAGGATCTCAAGGGATACGATTTCAACATAAGAATTTGTTTGTGGTTATTGTTGTTGTTTTAAGATTATTTCTAGTTATGTGTAAGTGTGTATGTGTTCATGTGTATGTGTGTAGTTATGTGCATGTGTGTACAGGTGCCAGAGGCATTGGATATCCAGAAAATGGGGACAGTTGTAAGATGGGAATTGGTGCTGGGAATTAAGCTCCAGTCCTCTGGAAGAGCAACAAGTGCTCTTAAGTCTGAGTTATCTTTCCAGCCCCCCAACAAAGAATTTGAATGAGGTACAAACATTCAGAGCTCAGCATACCTCAGGTACATTTTACCCTTCCTCATCTTTTTTACTTTTTCCCCATGTGACCAACAAGCCCAGTTTGAGTTCTTAAAGTGCTGCTCATCAGAAACCCATGGTGAACCAGATTTTTAAACACCAGTTAAAATTATACATCTTCTTTATAAAGCAGTGTCCAAAGCACTTTACCTTAAGTTTCTGTTTTATTATTGGGCCCCATGACTGATCTGAGTTCACCCAAAGTTGTAGATACAGCTCAGATAGTGTCAGCTTCCCTGGTCCAGCATCCCTTCTCCTCTCATTTGGTTTCTAATTATGAGAGTTTCCACCCTAGAGAGGGTTTAAGGTTCCTTGGGAAGTTTCCTTAAAATGATCATCGGCCCCACCCTTAGACACTCTGGCAGTAGGTGTCAGATGACCTCTGAGAATTTGCATTCAAACAGTTTCCAGGTGACATTTGCTGATACTGCTTGTGACTGAGCTGCAGTAGATGAAAGCCACAGTTCCCAAACCCTAGCTTAGCTTCTCAAAGGTATAACCTGGGAGAAAATGGTGGCAATATTGCTGGTAGAGGAGCTGAAGTCATTGGATAAAGGTTTGTCCTTCACGACTTCCCATAGATGACAAGTGTATCCTCCATTTTTCCAGAGTCTGGTTTTGCGCCTTAGCCCCTCCTTGAGTAAGCACAACATCTTTTTGCTCAGCTTTCTCCTTTTTCTCACTCCATTTCGTGTTTTTCCTTAAATATAAGCCATCTTTACCCGAGTCCTTGCCTGAGACGATGATGCTTGAGTGTATCCTAAATGATGTCAGAGTCTTGTTGTGTGAATCCTTCTGGTCCCTTGTGTCTAATCACTGAGTTTTTTTAGGATGTTCACACCTCACCGTGGAAGGGGCTTGGAGAGACACAGGAAAATGAATGTTGTATCTTCACACTGTTACTTCCCCTGTGCTGCATTTACCACAGTCTATTTTGACTAGTTGTGCAACTGTGCATAGCTGCTCTCTCTCCGACTCCACTGGGCCGGCTGGGTCTCTCTTGCTCACCATAATTGCTTTTGTGTATAAAATTATACTTGTTAAGTAATAGGCACTTTTTGAACAATTTGGAATGAATGACCTGATGAACAAGTTTTTTATATATCACTTACTATTATAGCACACATTTATGAAGCTGTTTACAAAGCACTTTATTACAAATTTTCATTCTATTATTCACAACCACAAGAAGCAGAAAACACATTTTTGCTAATATTTTTGTAGACTCGATCAAGTGGCTATTTAATGTTCTACTGAGCTTTTTGCTAGGGATTACGATACAGAGATGTACAAGATAATTCTGCTGCAGTTAGGGATATAGGTCAGTAGTAGAGTGCTGGCCTAACATGCTCAAAACTCCAGGTGTGGTGGTACATGCTTTTTATCCCCACATTCAGGAGGCAGAGTCAGACAGATCTCTGGAAGTTCCAGGACAGCCAGGATAAGAGAGAAAGATGCTGTTTCAAACAACAAACAAACAACCCCCCCCCCCCCCACACACACAGTTTGATGCCCAAACACACACAAAAAATTCTTCACAAACTTCATTCGGATCTTGATAAGCTGTAGCTTCTGATTCAATGTGTCATGTCAACTTCTGGCTTTCAAACACATACGCACATGTATGTATGTACATACATGCTTGCACGCACAAAAAAAGAAAAATTGATGATACTAATGTTTGACTAACTATTCCAAAGTTGTAGTTTCAATACTTCAATGCACTAAATGCCCCCAGAGGGTATTTTACATCATGCTAGACCCCAATTCCTGAGATTCTAATTCAGTGAGTCTGAAGTAAGGCCTGAGAATCTTCATTTTTTTTTTTTAAACAAAGTTCCAGGCACTGGTGATGCTGTTGACTTTGTGAAGCATGCTGAGAACTACTGCTGTAGCATCAAAGACAGTCAGGTACATGGATGACTGACATTAAAATGTGGAAGCTCACCCGTGGAGCCATTAGCAGGAGAGAGTGTGGGCCCAGGAAGGGTGAGTGAAAGAAACAGGGCTGGCTAGAAAGACCACAGAGAGTTCCAGAGATGAAAGGAAAGAATATTCCAAAGACTTTAATATTACTAAAGCACAAACAGAACAAGGCGGTTACTGCAGGATACAAGGTTTGATCAGTAGCTGGGGTGCAGGGGAAGGGCCACTAAGACAAGAAGGGCATTCCGTGCTCTTCTTTGGCCTTGTCAAAGCAATAGGGAGCCAGTGAAGAGCAGGTCCGAGTTCTTTATGATATTAGATATTTATGTTATCTTTATGATATTGCCTAGGGGACAGTGACAATATGTTTAAGAAATAGCTGGCTGTATCCAGAAATAACTAGAATCTGACAGGGTGATGACACTAAGGACATAAACCTCAGCAGTGGGGTGATGGTGGGTGGGTGGGTGGGGATTTAGTGGGATGGAAAGGACAGAAGTGTCAGTCTGCCAATAGCACCAATAGGTTGGGAGCTTCAGCCACGCTATGTTGTTTTCGTCATCTAAACTGATGACTGTACCAAACAAACATAGAGCAGGTGTTTGAGGTAGGGTGAGGAAGATGAGCGAGGTGCTGAGAAAGACTCAAATACAATGGGGTTCTTTGGTAAGCAATTAGATGTACAGTGATGCAGCTTGGGAGATGTGGTCCACACATAAGGAATGAGAGTGCTCAAACTGTGCAGAGAGGGTAATCTGAGTGAAACAAAATAATTGAGTAATTTATGTCACATCTCATGTCCTGTTATTATAAGGAAAACTATCCCCAAACTGTTTACAGGAACAGTGGTCCCTGATTCAGTCATCAATCTGTCTTGGGCAAAGGACACAAGCATTGCCCATGTCTATTCTACACCTTTTCAGACAGGGTGAGCTGCACAGAGGGAGAGGCTCCACTGCCAAGATGGATTTGAAGAGGTTCTGATAAATACAAATCACTTATGTGCCTGGCAAATGGTACTAGCTGTCAGCCAGAGTCCAATGTGGCCTGCCGGCCAGAGGCTGCTTCTCTTGTGCTTTCCCAGGATGCCTGGGCTTCCTCACAGGGTGATGCCTGGGTCTCAAGAGAACCGTGGTGAAAATGTATCATCTCTATGACCTACCTTAAGAAGTCACAGAATTACTCTCTAGGTGTTTGCAAGCCCAGCCTGTTTTAGAAGGAAGGAACACACTTCCAGCTCTTTGTCTCAGTGGGAGGCGTGTACAAGTCATACTGTGAGATCAACACATGGAGAGGAGGTCACCTTTGACAACTACATCTCTAGTGTGACTTTTTTTTTTTTTTTTTTTTTTTTTTTAATATGAAAAGCCCAGAGAAGAAAAGAGCCCGACTTTCTTGGCCTGAAGCTTTCTGTTCTTTCCTGTGTGGTCAAGGTACTTAGTGTTCACATGCCGCCTGTCAGGAGTGCAGAATAATAGGAGCGCAGCCTTGGAGCCTGGATTCTAATATGATGCCTGAGTTAGCCATCTGCACTGTGAATTTGAGAAAATGGTTCTCGGGGCCACACTGCTTTCTCTGGCTACGGATGCTCAGGGCTCCATCCCAGTTCTCAATTGCTGTGTGACATCCCTTGTGCCTCCTCTCCAGCTCCACTTCACACAATGTGTCAAAACTGTGTTCCACAGAGACACCTCAGAGGCAGGTGCAAGGGTTTATGGAGCGATGTGTACTCACTTCGCACACGCTAATCACTGGCAGGCTTTTTTGGGAGAATCTTTTTCTAGGGCATGAAAAACAGAATCTGACAATAGGCTGGTCCCAGCTGACTGGCAGACTGGCACCAGGGAAGAACCACTCAGTTCGTTGTTACCTTCCAGTTCAGTGACACTGCTTTAGGGAAAACAGAATGTACTGGACACTCCTTCCTAGGTCCCATTAACCCTTACAGGCCCGGATATAGGCCCTTAGGCCATTGCTTCAGGCAACGGAGGGAGAAATAGCTTGTGCTGTCATTTGCCAGAGTTCTGTACAGCAAGGGAAGCAGGGAGGGATCCTTTGAAATAAAACCCACACAGCCCTTGTGCATGCTAATGAGGAAGGCCACTAGTCAATTATGGACACGGGTAAACTAAAGGCTGACATCCCCGTAAACTGGCATCGTGTGTTCTATGCCCGTTTACCCACTGACAGCTTTGAATGCTGAAGCTGTGCCAGGCATTGTGGATGCAGCTGTACCGCAGAGGAACCACCCTGCCCGGGGTAGGATTCGATGTAACAGTGCAATGTCAGGGTCAGGAAACCAGGTTCAAGCCTGACTTTTTTAGACTCGTGGTAATTGTCCCTGGCCTCTGCCGCTGTGCAGCTGAGACTGCAGGCCTGACAGAGATGAGGTGCAAATGTCTTGGCCTCTAAAACGAGAGCCTGTGCCAGCCAGCCTTTCCCAACCTCATGCTGACTGAGGATATTACAGTACATGCTCAGGGGTCAACTCCCTCTTGGTGCAAGGCTATGGGCCATGACTGTCCCCATTGACACTTCACATCCGTGCACTACTTCTCAAATTCCCTGTATAGGCAAAAGGTCCTTAAAATAACTGGATATTTCTGAACGCTAAGGGTACTTTTATGAACAAAAGAGTTGGCCCTTCCCATGTCAGCACTCATTCTCTTGACTCCCCGACCTGATTCGATCTCAGTGTCCCTACCTTGTGCCTCCTCCTTCTCCATCAGTGTGCTTGCTACAGTCGTCTTGCAAGCTTCTTGAAAGGAATCAAGACAAGCCAGATGGTGATTCTTTGGAGGGTTGTGTGCTAGAGTTGCCGAGTGCTCATGTCTGACAAGCATCCTGTTCCCATGCATCTGCACCAAAGATAATACTGAATGAACAGGGTCTTGGGCAGGGTCTACCAGCTTGTTTTATAAATGAGTTGACTGTACCCAGCCACGGCTCTAGTACTGTCTATGGCCACCTCATGGCATGGCTGAATAGTTGCCACAGAGACTAGCCTCTCAAACTTGAAATATTTACCTGGCTTGCCTTTAAAAAAAAATTGCAGACCTACCCTGATTGCTAGCCAGTTAAGACTATAGATTCTAATTGTCTGGGAAATTCATAGGCATGGGATACCTCTCTCCTCTGGCCCCTAGCTGACAGCAATCCTGATTTAATTGTTCTCCAGTGCACATGGGTACTGGGATCTTTAAAAGCTTGCCGGCAGCACATATGGGCTGCAGGCCCCAATGGGTTAACTGGAACATCCTTAGAGCCTTCCTCTTGTCTCCTTCCCAATTCAGCCACGTGACTTTCATTTTTAGATTTGGAATTTGCAGCTGATTCCTGCAGCTGCTTTGGGAAACAGATTTTAAGGAGAAAGTTAAAACGCACAGCTGAGAACTGTTGACACCCCCCCACCCCCCGCCCCAGCACATTTATATGCAAATAGCCAAGAGCCTTGTTTTTGCAACCACTGAAATTGAATCCCAAACTCAGTGATCTTTCTGTCTGTTTAACCTCTCCTGCTTTTCCCCTCTTTGTTCTTAGAGGCACATTTCTACCTACCTTTTGTTCATCTCTTGCATGTCCATGCTCAGCCATGCGCCACCTCCTTATTAATAAAAGCAGATTATGTTTCATTTCCATAGAGCTGTATTTGCTGGGAGAGGTTGGTATTTAGTGTTTGCCAATTTTCACAGGGCAGGAAGCCTTCTACTCTGTGGGATTAAGATAAAACTGCCTGAAAAGGAACATCTGGGAAGCTAAGAGTGGGCATACACTTGTCCAAGGCTAGAGGTGTCCAGAAGTAATTTTAAGATGCCATCAGATTCCTTTCCTTTTCCCTAATGGGCAGGGATGATTTTAGAATCATAGGCACCCATCTACCTACTGTCTTGTTCCAGGAGGGAGACTCATACTTCTGCAAGATTCAATACCATTTAAGGAGCTGAAAAAAAGCTCATCAGCTAGGTTCCTAAACCTAGGATGATGATATATGGATCTAGAAAATGGTGGGATTTTTTTTAACATTTTATTTCAAAATATGTTAGCCATTCAAAGAATGTACAAGGTCCGGTGGGATGTCTCAGTGCCTTGGAGCCTGATGACCCAGTTTCCAGCCTTGGAACCCACTCACATGGTGGAAGAAAAGAACTTATTCTTGCAAGCTATTCTCTGACCTCTTCACAATGGTGCAAACACACTGAGTACAATAATTTAATTTTTTAAAATTTAATTTTGCACTCATTGATGTTTTGCCTGGTACATGTATGTCTGTGTACCACATGCATACTGGACATACTGGATGTCAGCAGATGTCAGAAGAGGGTGTTGGATCCCCTAGAACTGTAGTGACAGACAGTTGTGAGCAGCCACGTGGGTGCTGGGAATCAAACCTGGGTCCTCCGAAATCGTAAGTGCTCTTAACCACTGAGCCATCTCTCCATTTCCAGTAATTTGTTTTAAATAGGAAAAACGAGCCCCAAATGGTGTTGCATGCCTTTAATCCCAATAGGGGGTCAGGGTGGAAGTATATGCCACAGAGGTGGTGGCGGTGGTGGTGGTAGTGGTGGCGAGGATCACTGTGAGTTTGTTCAAGGGTTGGTTTACATACCAGAAAGTTGCAGGCCAGCTAGCTAGGGCTATCTAGAAAGACTTTGTTTTTAAAGAAGAAAGAAAGAAAGAAAGAAAGAAAGAAAGAAAGAAAGAAAGAAAGAAAGAAAGAAAGGAAGGAAGAAAGAAAGAAAAGAAAAAAAGAAAAGAAAAGGAAGCATAAAGAATTAATTTGTGTCTTTCACGCAACTTTCCCAATGTTCATCCTTTTCCTCGTTTCCATAGCAATAGTATCAAAATCCAATAGGGGCATTCATTAACACTAGTTATGGCACGGATACTTTTTTCCAGGATCTACAATGAGTTCTGTTTTGTCTTCATATACTCCTTGAATCTGGGACAGTTTCTCAGTTTTTCTTTGTCTTTAATGACCTTGGTATCTTGGAAGTGTGACAGGCCTGCCATTTATAGACTTCCCTTCCTTTGGTTTTGGGGAGGGTAGGGCTCCCTAGACAATTTTATTATGTGGCTAGAATTGAGAACATTGACCCAAGGTAATAGAGGACAAGACTCAATGCTTAGTAAATTGCTTCTGGAAGCCATGAGAAAAGTGGGGCAGTAACTATAGCAGAGTGTGGCCCATCAGCACCTGGATCCATCCGTGAACTCTTTCTGTAGAGCTTTCTTCAGAACTGCTGCTCTTAACTCTCCCTTCTCTTCCTCGTATTGAGATCACAGATTAGAGAATTCACTTGGTATTGGCCCAACTTTCTCATACCACACTAACAAAGAGTCATTTTTAAAACTGGATCATGTCCCACCTTTGCTGAACACCAAGTGAAGATGGCTGTGTGTAGACCCCCAGTCCTATAGACTCTCCATGCCCAGGCTTGGGCTTAACCCACACTCTCCTCTCACTGTAACGACAGTTCTCCGAGGCTGGGAGTGAGCCAACAACCTCCAGGACGTTGCTTTTTCCTGTGTGGGAAATTTTCAGGTGGCTGGATTCAGATGAGTTGGCTGTTAATCCTCAAGAGTTTCACTCTGGTCTTGATTCCCTTCTTCCGGTCTTTACCTTACTTCCCCTTCAGCACATGATAGAAGGTTCTACCTGTGTCATGAACTTCTGTATCTCCAGGAAGGAGGGTAAGGCTAACACAGGCAACAACTCTATATTCTTGCAGAGGAAAGAAGCACCGTAAAGAACGCAATGAGCAACTTAGAATCGGTTAAGAGGAAGCTTTACTTATGACATGGAAATTACACCGAGCTCTCTTCTCCTCTACTTCCTTGCCCAGGCTCCCTCTTTGTAGATTGCTGGCTCTTTCTAGCCCTTTCCATCTTTCTATTAGAATTCATCCATTTCTTCTGCACAGGGAAATATGGCTCTGGAGAAGAGCCAGCCAATAAATCCCTCTCTCCAGCAGGAGTTGGCTAGCAACAGACAGCCAAGTACATAGCCTTTCTTGTCATAGTTAAAAAATGGAAAGAAAGTCTGGGTACCCAGTGTGACCCTGGTAGATGTTGAAAAGGCTAAGAAAGCTACGTTCCTTTCTTGGTTTCTAAAAAGCAAAAAAATCAAATATCGTTTCTTTGTAGGGGGTTATGCGTGTGTGTGTGTGTGTGTGTGTGTGTGTGTGTGTGTGTGTGTGTGTGTGTGTGTTTAAACCTTTGTTTTCTGATGGTCCAACATCGCTGTTCATACTGTCTCATTTTTTTTAATAGCTGCCTGTAAACCCAACAGACAGAGAAACTGGCCCCGTGTGGGCTGTGCCAGCTTACAGTTGCTTTAGGGAATTGAAATGCACAGGTATTCTGGCTTAGGAAATTGAGAATTAGCTGCATGGCTTAAAGAATCTCAGGACGTTTTACCCTGCCTTGCTGTCAGGGGATCACACCTGTCAATCATGTCAGTACAGCACACTTGTTCTCAAAGCCTGGCCCCCAGGGCAGCAGCAGCAACTGCATTACCTGGAAGTTTTTAGAGAGATAAAGTTCTGACATTTCTTCCCTGGATTCCCAAACCAGAAGTTACAAGACCTAGAGCCTAGGTTGAGGTCCAGGATCTGGGACTCACTAGTGTCTGAGGGCAATTTTGTTTCTGACCCTAGTGCAGAAGCCCCCAACCAAAGCAGTTAGGATAATAGCTTCTGGATGCTCACCTGATGTGTGGCCTTGTACAAATTAATTAGTTCCTTGGTACCTTCGGTTGCTCATCTTAAAGGGGGAGGGGAAGCAGTAACTACCTCATTGTTGTCAAGATAGAATTAACTTACGAACAATTATTTGAACAGTGAAGATTGCTATTTAACATTAGACGTTTATAGATTCTCTGTCCATATTAATTATACTTTTCCATTTACCCAAACAAAAATCTAGTACTTTTCTAGCCTCTTACTGGTCGGGATCTTTTAGAGGGGATGCTGTTGCCTCAGTCTTTACTAGACTAGGCTGCTAATGAATCTCCTCTCAACTGTGTGATGCCAATACCTGGTATCAGATGCAATGAAACCAAAGACGCTGTTTCCTGAGCAGCTTGCACCTCTCTGGGAAGCATTTGATAACCACATGCTAGATGCCCGTGTCTTGTGCTTTGCAGATAAAGAGGCTGGTGACCAGCTCTATTGAGTCCTTTATTCCTTGCAAAGTGGATGATTGCTTAGAGAGGATGATCGCTCAAGACACACTGACATTTACCGAGTGTTTGCCTCCTGACTCACTACACACAACTGGAAGGCACGGACAGGAGATTGATGGGCAAGGAGGCCCAAACAGTCAGAAAAGGCTGTGGACAGAAGATTGAAAAAGGAATTGTTATTCAGGCAACAGCTCAGTCTTGTCCACAGGCCAGGGATAAACAGGAGTGTTTCTTCTATGGAGCATTTCAGAAGGCTGCATGTATAACAAGTGTCTTCTTTCCTTGGTATCAGAACTCATTGTGAACCCTTTGATTTGCTCAGCGTTTCTGGATTCTGAAAGAAGGAGAATTGGAATAAAAAAAAAAAAGAAAAGAAGGGGTGTGATTTCTTGGTGGAAAATGTGGTGAAGTGTGTTTAAGGCATACCTGGAGCACGAAACAATAAATAATAGGTGGGGACACTTGAACATGAAGAAGAGGCAGGCACTGAGTGTGCCTCACCAGCCATTGTCACAGCCAGTTAAACCACAGTAGCCTAATCAGTATATTAGGAAATAGCAGTAGGAGAGATAGCCAAGAAAATAGATCCTTGTGTGAAAGCAAAATGAGCATGCGTTCAAGTATAAACTCAGGATAAAGAATCTGGATGCACCATTTAATAATTGGTCCTGGGAGTATTTTGAAAATGAAGTCCAGTTGCTTCTCCCCAACTACCAAATAACAAAATGAATTTCAGCTACATTAAAGGTACAGGTAGCAATGGAGAGTCACATATAAACACAGACTAAAGCAGATGAAAAAAAAATAAAACCAAGGAGAAACACGTGGGCACCTGAACAGGTTCTTATAGTTAGACAAAGACAAAAGGTGTCCATTTAGGGGCTAATCAAGACCATCAACTCTCTTGTGCTAGTTGACTTTAATAAAAACAAGAAATTAACCCAGGAACAGAGACAAGACAAAGGTATATTCTATTCTGCCATATTCTCAAGATTTTTTTCTTTTAGCTTAAATTTAAATGCTGTGTGTGTGTGTGTGTGTGTGTGTGTGTGTGTGTGTGTGTGTGTGTATGCATGCTACAGTGTGCACATGGAGAAAAACTTTTGGCATCTGTGTAGCTTTGAACCTTTCCTGGAACTCACTTTGTAGCCCAGGCTGGCCTCGAACTCACAAAGATCCACCTGTCTCTGCCTCCCGAGTGCTGGCATTAAAGGCATGCGCCACCACTGCCCGGCTGGCACCCGTTGTTTTTTTTTTTTTAACATGTGTTCCGGTGATTGAACTTGAGCCATTAGGATCGCACTGCAAGAGCATTTACCTGCTGAGCCATGTCACTGGCTCACTGTCCCCGAGTTTCTTTCTATCCAGGACTGCAGAGCAGCACCCCTGCTTCCTCCACATACTCTCAAGCCTTCTGTCCAGTGTTGATTGCTTTGACCAACTAATATATTCAGGTGGCACTCCTCTCTGAGGTGGTATGCTGTCCTGCTTGGTTTTGTGGGGAACAGTGGGTAGAACCAGAGTATAGAGCACAAAGCAGGCAGCAAGCCAGATCATCATCAGACACAGTCAATTTCCTCCTAGTTACTCAGCCAAACTATAATATCAGGAGTTAGAGTAGGGTCAGTTGACCAGCTTGTACTCAATAATGTGTGGGCAAAAGTGATGACATATAGTCCCTTCTAGGTGTGACTCACAGTAATGTCTTCTCTCTTGTTTCTTCGTAGTGGCCTTGGGGCTTCATGCTGAAGGGACAGCACCCCATGATGGCAGCTAAGAGGAATTCTGCTAAACTTAGAGGCCGTGATACAAATGGAAGCCACGTGTAGAAATTTCATTGCCTTTTCATGGTAGTCTGGCTGTGCCTACCTATTATTGTCATTAACTACCTTTACATAAAATGATACAGTTCCATCACATGAAGTCCTTGCTTATTTGAAGCAAGATCAATGAATAAATCTTTTCTGTTCCCTTTTCATATTCAGTATAAACTGGAACATAATTTCTTTCCAGAAAGGCAGTTCCCACAATAATTTTTTAAAAAGATTCAATTTATGTGTATTTTGCCTACATCCATGTATGTGTACTGTGTGTGTGCCTCATGACTACGGAGGTAAGAAGAGGGTATTGGGTCCCCTGAAATTGTAATTACGGATGGTGGTGAGCCACCTTGTCAGTGATGGGAACCGAACCTGGGCCCTCTGAAAGGGCCAGTGGTCTTAACTGCTAAGCTAACTTGCCACCCCAGTTTTGCAAACAGATTTTGTGCTTCCCTCTTCTGCTCTGTCTTCAGGGTCAAGATGCAGAGCACCCTGCTGACTTACTTAATCACCTCAGGAGAACTCATTTCTCCTTAACAACCCTCCAGCCAAGGCCAACACAAAAAGAGAACCTTCAGTCAGGAGCTGATCTGCCTTACAAAAAGGAACAACTTCCCAGAACAAACCCTGAGCAGAATTCCTTCCTTCAACACACACTTAATTCCTGTTTCACGTGTGCCAGGTCCAGCCTTGGAACTTAGGATTCTCTGGTGACTAGAACAAAGGTCTTGCCTGGCTGTTCTCAAGGGAGTTGAGTTTTATAAGTTTTGGGGGGCTGAGTTTAATGAATAAATCATTTAAGTGCTAAGGAAAAGGGAGCACTGGAGCCTTATGGATATAGGGTTAGGCCTAGAAACTGTAGCATTACAAGGGCATTTGTGGCAACTCTCACTGAGAAAGCTTGGAGAATATTCCAAAGTGATGAACAAAGTAGCCATGTGAATAACCAGAGAAAGAATATTCTAGAAAAGCCAGTGAACTGCTTTAAGGAGAGAAACATGCTTGCATAGCTCAGGAGCCTGGTGTCATGAGTGCAGAAAAGCCACTGAAAAGAATAGCAGACGAGTTTACAGAGCTCTGGGTGGGGGAGCACACCCATGGGGCTTTGAGGACTCTGAAAGGTTTTGTTTTTACATGGGCATGGTGGCATACAAGTATTGTCACAGCATTTGAAAGATGGAGGCAGGACGATCAGGCAGTCTAGGCCAGTCTCAGCTACAAGAATGTTCAAGGCCACCCTGAATTACCTGAGACCCTGTCTCAAGGAAGGGAATGGAGTGGAGAACAGGAGTAATAATGAATGGTGTTTCTTCAAACCAGAAAGCACTACAATCCTATCTCAAAAGTTGTTTGACCGGGGAATTTATTAAGTCACATGACTAATAGAAAAGGCTATTAAAATCAACATGGTTGCCTACACATTGGAACTGGTGAAATTCTCTTTCCTAGCAAAACTATATCCAATTAGAAAAATTACTGATTCGTTCAGTTTGGGTCACCAATCTCTCTAAACCAATCATTGAGGTCTAGTAGGTAAATTCTTGGGATTGGCCAGGATGGGTTATCTGTCAGTCTGCCATCTTCTGGTAGGTGTAGGATTGGAAGACCTATAACCAGGAAAGCCAAACAAGGCTCTTTCTACTTGGATAAAAGATCCAAGTAGAGGCAGAAATGAAGCTCAGCAGGTGTTGTCAGCCACAAAAGACATGGAAGCCCACACGAAAGGAAAGATACTTTTCTTCCACAGAGAGATAAAAAGGACTGTGTGTCAGAAAATATCACAGTCACAATTATAAAGTGAAAGACAAGTAGGAAAATTTATGCAGGAAACATGACAATAAAGATAAAACTCTCTCTATAAAGAGCTAGCTCATAAATATCAATAGAAAAGCAAAATCCCAGTGATACACGCCCAAAGAACATGAGCAAATTAATTCCCCAATCAGAAAATACAAGCAGCTGACAGAAATCTGTCCACTCTCATTAGTAAATGAAGACAGGATAGTTAAAATAGTAATGAGAAACCATTTCTCATGCTGACATGTTTAAGTGTCCATGTTTATAGTGCCCTCAAGGTCAGCGAGGGCCCCACAAAGTGGAAATTCTCATTTTATAATTGCTAGCAGTACAACTTTGTAGCGTAATTTGGTGATTAGTGCCAAATATTCATTAACCCCGGGGCCTCTCCTGAAACTGTAGCCTGGTGTAGACAGAAACTGTGGTTAAAAAAGAATGTTAGTAGTTTTATTTAAAGGAAGAAGGATTCAAGTAAGCTGAGTGGTATCCAACAGGGAAGTGGTACAATAAACTTCAGCCATTACTATGAAATATTTGTAAATGACTTAGGGAAATGGTTGATAAGAAAATGCTTGTGATACACCCACCTCAAGAAGAAATGGACAGCCATGACACAGGGTATGATTCATACAATACTGAAGATAATATAAAATGAAAATAAATCAAAGCTATTGCCTGAGTTGCTCATAGGATTTTATCAATTCACACTCATTATTTTGATTGATTGGTATATAGAGAAAGAGACAGTGGTAAAGGGCCCTCTCAGTAGCTGTTTCTTCCAGGCATTGATTTTTTTTATATGTATTTTCTCCCCTGTTCTGCTGTTGGTAAATCAAAAATAAATTTGATACTGGCTAAGTAGCTTATCCATAAAATTTCATTTTTTTGTGTACTTAAAATTTCTATTCCTACTTTTTAAAGTCATTCAGGATAGGTCCTGAAAACTTACCCATTTTATGGAATTTCAAAGAAGAAAAAGAACATTCTAATTCAGTACTCATTTTTTCTGTTGCTAAAAAAATCCTAATTTGAATGCTTTCTCAAATTTTTATAACTATAAAAATATTATAATGCAAAGATAAATAATTTTAAAATCCCATAATTATAATTTTAGCTACTATAACTTTAATATTTATATTTATTAGTTAAGTATTAGTTTTATTTCATAGTAATTAGAGAATAAGACTTTTATCTAAGAGGTACAAAAATAATCACATAACATGAAATAACTTCAATGGTGGGGAGTTTACACTTTGAATCTGGATAACTAAATGTTTATTCAAAATGAACATTCAACACTGAAACAGACAAATTCATTTAACTAAAAAATTAATTCCTTTCTGCAGTCCCTTCTTGGTATAGTTTGGCTGAGAAATCTCCCCCCACAGTCTCATGTTTGAATGCTGGTAGAAGCATTGGCAGAGAAGCATGAGTGATAGGCAGTCTGTCTTGAATAGCTGGGTATAGAAGAAGCATTGTACCCAGCATGGTTTGAATCAAGTCAAATGGCAGAGAAGCATGAGTGACAGGCAGTCTGTCTTGAATAGCTGGGTATAGAAGAAGCATTGTACCCAGCATGGTTTGAATCAAGTCAAACCATCATCACGGTCACTGTGAACCATGTGTTGAGGGTGCCTGCTACAACAGGGGACTGTGTGCTACCTGCTTTTGATTTCCTTTTCAAATTTTATTTACCACTAGAAATACGCTGCTCTAGTGTGGCAGCCTAGATGTCCTTAGGCCAGTCCATTTCTGGCATTTTATGAAAGGGTTCAGTTGATTGCCTACAAGAACAACACCTGGACAACTGGTAGTATTTGTTCTGAAAGAGATGGAGGGAATTACATTTGGTGGAATGCTTATGTATACTCACTTTGGAAAAGACATTGAGTTTTTTCATGGTGATTTTTGGTAACCCTGTTTTGCACTTTGAACTACTTTTGCAATTTTATCTATCATGACTGTGGCAGCAGTAGATTGAAGGGCGTGGCTGCCACGTTCACACAGCCAGTCAGTACCAAGATCACAGGAGTACTTGAGAGAATTTCAGTAAAGGAGGATGTACCTATTGTCTTTATCTCAGCAAGCTATGTTAGTAAGTTAATGACTTATCTAGCATAAAGAAAAAATTGTTGTGGGTATGTAAGGGAAGAAAATCATTGAGTCAAAGAGGACTTACAGAGGCAATTTTAAATATGCTTATTTACAACCAAATAGTATTAAATGAGCCCAGAATAATTGCTTGTGGCTAAAGAACAAATTTCACAAAACGCATAGTTCCACATTATCCTCTCAAAGAAGTTTATTTGCACTCTGCTCTAACAAATATAGTTTGAAGGCAACAGTCATTGAAGTGTCATAGTGTGTGGCACAGATGAAAAGAGACAAACAGACTCAGAAGCTGGCCAGCATTTCCAGACTGGTTCAACAGAAGAGGCACGTGTTACCCTATTAATACCAGAAGACAGGTTTTTTTTTTTTCCTTGCAAGCAACAGACTACATTTATTCGCATTAAGTAAAAACATATCTTGTTCAAGAAAATTACTTTTTTCCTGATTTTCCTTTATATCACAAATGTCAGGGTAAGGCAAATCCTTAATGAGTCATATGATAAAAACCCTATTTCCCGAGAAAATATATTGAACATATATTCTGCTAACTTTGTTGTTGTTCAAAGCACAGCTGACATGCACCACATACAGAGAAATGTCTTTGCAAACCAAGTGCATCAAGCAGAACTGTATTAATTCACAAAGAGGCTTTTCAGGGTTCCATAGAAAGATTTACAATTAGCTGCAGTGATTCATATGTGACCCAGTATCATAGACAGTACTTCAGAGGTCTTCTTTGTAAGCGTCTATCAAAGAAGACTTGTCCATCATCTGAATAGTTACCAGCAAGAGGAAAAGTCCCTTTGTCTAGCCTGCAGTGAGTACCTTTTTAATTAGGACTATCATGCTGAAGGCCTACTTCAATCCTCTGTATGCAAACATGACTAATAACAGGGCTACTCTCCTCCACGCTCCTGTTGCCCTTCGTGGCATGTGGCCTGGCTGAAGTGTGATTGGAAACTGTCATTCAGAATTCACGTGTGGCAGAACTGGTCCACTTCCCACATGGACTGCATTGTACAGCCTGTGCAGTGACAGGGCCAGCAAACAGGCTCTCCTTGTTTGTAACGCCTTCAGTCTGGCCCAGAGCTAAAATTTTAATATTTCATTATTGAAGTGTAAATTAACTGCATTATTTATTTTAAAGCATACAATCATTCAGCCACATAGCAACCAAAAATCTACTGCAAAGCAAAAATGAAAATGTCTAATTCATAAAAAGAAGTTTAAGCAAATTCAGGAGCGGGACTCCTCCTTCTCTGTTTCCTAGATACAAAGAGTGCTTTCCTTTTCCTACAGTTTCCATAGAATTCTCTCTTCCTATTTTTTAACCCATGCAAGATGAGTGAATCAAATGGCTGCCATTGGTAATAAGGAGAAAGGTGGGCTGGATCACTTCAGTCCTAGCTGTCCCTCTTTCATTTTTGTTCATTTAGAAGCCTGCTGTCCACTATCGCCCCGTTAGGAGTCCCAGCAGTACTTCCCCTGGGAGTTATAGGTAAACACCTTCCTAGCATGGGCCTCTTGTCAGGCACTTCATAAAAATGATGGGTGCTTGTAAAATAGGTATGAAGATGGCCAGAAACATTAACGCTATCAATATCTGAATGGCATCCTTTCTTCGATTTTTTAGAGAAAGCATTGTTCTAGAAAAGAGTGTTTAATGGAGAGGTATATGCTTTTGTGTTGAACTGTAGAAAGAGAAAAGGCCATGGGGAAACACCATGAAATTGCTGAAATATCCTTGTTGCTATGATGAATTGCTTTAATGAAATTTAGAGATGTTAAAAGGTAACTTATGCAGATGTATGATTTGCTACTTATTCTATTATGCAAAATATGTAATCTGGAAGAGGCAATTACTTTAGAACAGCCAAAGCTAGTCTTAAGAAGATAAGATGGATTTTCCACAGGAAAGGGCAAAACTAGAGAATTGGATGAGATATTTATAAAGTGGTATCACCTGACTATTGACTTTAGATATTGTCAGTTCCACTTTTCCTGCTTCTGTTAGGAGTAGCAACACAAACATCCCAATTCTAAAACATACATTGTAGAGTTAAGGTGATATGCAAAAGATACACTACCATGTCTTTGGAACCTAGAGAGGCAGTGTAAGAACTTCAGTTTGTTCTGGGACAGATAGTCAGGATAGTGCCCAGCCTCCTCTGGTCTTCATTTCTTGAGCTAACACTATTCCACTGGCTTCTTAAGTTGTTAATAGTTCTGACTCCCTTTTGGATGAGTGGATGATCCATCAAATCATCCTTGGACTCGGCATGAACAGACTAGGAAGCCAGGACTGGAAGCAATGACTCTTACTGCTCCTAACTTCAACTGTGAACCTCTGTGGGCTATCACACCTTGGCTCAACATGGATATTCTTTTATGAAAAGTAGGGATTTCAAGTGGAACTTTGAAAACTAAAATGATTACTTAATAGGTTTGTTTGGGTCCTAAAGGAAGCAAGCGCATCTCTTAGGTCTTAATGAAAGGAACACCCTTTCCCACTGTGTACAAAGATCCACATCTAAGTGATGGGCTCCATATGGAAGCACACAGTGAAGACCTCATACACCAAAGAAGCCGTGCTCAAAATCAGCCTCAAAAGTGAATGCCCATGACATCCTGGGTATGGAGGTGGAGACCGCAGTGGCTTCCAGGTCCCACCTTTTTCATTAACCCCCAATTAAAATATTTTGAACTCTTCATTCAGACCTTTTCAAAGTGTTCTCTGAGGCTTGTGCCCATTTTCTATCCTTTTTCCTCTGTCTGTGGATCATAACCAATGTTGAGCATGGGGATTCTTGAAATTTAGCCTGCAGCTTGTCAATCACCTTCTTTCTTTTTCTTGGAAGAAATCACTCTATGATCAGCTTTGTGAGATAACCAAGGAAGCAGACAGGGCCCAGGAGACTCAGGGGAGTATGAACCCTATCACCAACCCTAGGGTGAGGCATGGAGAAAAGACAGAAAAGATAGGGACCCAGTGCCTGAAAGACGGCCTTAGCATGGGGCCTCTCCCACTCTCACAAGTGGAGGGAACTTGCTTTCTTATTCTTTTTTTAATTTTTTTTTCTTTTTCTTCTTTTTTCTGTAGGTAAACAGAACAAAATGCAGCTGGAGAATTAGAGCAAAGGACCCCCTTCCTTCGGCGGACTTGCCTTCCCCCCTCCCCCACCCTCTCCACAGCACACACTATCATCTTCCCAAGTCCCCCAGCGCCAGGCCTTGCAATGCTGAGGGTTGTCATTTAGCTTTAGTTCTTTGTTCCTTTGCTTCATCTTGTGGCCCTGAGGAAGACAAAGAGAAACAAACCATTTGTTAGATTAAAGATTAGGCATCTTCACAAGGCTCAGCAAGGAATACCTTTTTAATGCAGCCCATGAAATGTCTCTCAGTCCTCAAAGGGGCCCAGGAATAGCTCATTTGACTATCAAAGAGCTTTACCTATCTGAACTGTAATTGCTGGCACATGGTATCTTTAAAGATATTATGAATCACTGCTAATAAATGTAGGCCACGTGACACACTGCTTCAGCTGATGGGGACGATTAACTCAAGTGTTCAAAGAATTCTTTGAACAACCTAACTTTGATGTGTCCTTCCTTCCCCAGACTATTCCCACATTCTAGATTCTAGGGTCCGGTATGTAATAAATAATGACTTATATTATGCTGATTTTCAAAAGCCATTGAAGAGACCCTTCTTATTGCATATCTGCTGTGTTCTCCACCCATGAGACAACTTTAATAGTCTTTTTTCCAAAACAGTCTGTGCTCATTTTAGTTAGACTTTTAAAACTGAGGTCTAGTCTACCTCCAGGGAAATGCGCAAATCAGATGTACTCTGTTGATTATAGTTTTAAGATTCATATTTAGTCTGTGACACTATCAGTATCTAAAAAAATCCTCATGACTCTAGAAATATCTCTTCCCCAAGTCCGATCCTGCGGGAACCAACAACTGTAAGGTGGTGTTTCTTGATCTAGAACTTTCTACAAATGAGATCTCTGCAGACAGGATCGCACGGGCAGCTTGTGCCTGGCCCCTTTCACTCAGCATAGTGTTCCTGAGAGTCATGCTGCTGCTTCTCAACTTTATTTTGTCCTTTTGCAATGATGACTGTGGATACTCTGTGTAGAAAAATCATGTTTTTCATCCATTCTACTGTGAGATATTTAGACTGTGCCAAGAACAGCATTCATAGGAATGGGGTTCAGTATGATATTTATATTCATGCATACAGTGTGCATTTTTCTAGCTCAATACACCCCCACCTCTACCCCTGCCTAAGCTAGACTTTTCTTAGTCTCTAGCTACCACTATCCCCACTTCATGTTGACATTTTTGTTTTGTGGCTTATTTCACTTAACATAATGTACTATGTTCCATTCACTTTGCTGCAAAGGGTGGGGTTAAATTCCATTATGACATTTTCTTTGTTCATGGACAGGACACCTAGCACAATCCTCTATCACAGACACGACTAATGTAGCAATAAACATGTGCATGTGGATATGCCATGCTGATCAACTAAAGACTGGGATGGCTCTATCTTTTTCCTCCTACTTTTCTTTTTTTGAAAATAGATATTTTGTCAGACATATACTCTGATTACAGTATCTCCTCCCCCAACTCCTATGAGCTATATCTTACAGCAATTCTATTTTTCCTTTTCTGAGGAAACTTCATATTGTTTTCCACAGGGAATATACTGATTTACATTACCACCAACCTTAGGTAAGTTCTTTTCTGCTACACCAGCCTTTTAAAATCAGTAGTGATGCTGAATGGGGTGAGATGGAATATTACTATAATATGGATTTGCATTTCCCTCATGTCTAATAATATTCATTGGGTATTTTTTATGTTTTTTTTCCCATATAGTAGTTGGCCATTAGTATTTCATTTGAGAGGTGTCTATTTGGGTTGTTTTCTCATTAAGTAAAAAATTTACTTTGAAGTTTTTTGGTTTCTGCTCTGAATATTCTTCCTTTCAGATATGTAGCTGGCAAACGCTCCCTTCCATTCTGTAGATGTCTCTCTGTTATGTTGCTTGTTTTTGCTGCATAGAAGCTTTGCAGTTGGATGTAATCCTACTTACGGAGTTTTCCTTTTGTTCTTGAGCTATTGGAAAAACTATCCAGAAAAACAAACAAACAAACAAACAAAAAAACCACAAAACAAAACAAAACAACAACAACAAAAACAAACAAAAAACGACATTGCCCAGACCAATGACATAAAGTCATAAAGTGTTTTGCTCAAATGGTTTTGGGTGTTACATTTATGTCTTTGGTCCTCTTTTAGTTGATTTTTGTGCAGGGTGAAAAAATGGTGGTCAAATTTTAGTCATCTGCACGTGGATTCTGGCTTTCCAAGCACTGCCATGCCTTCAACCTGGATTTTTTTTTCACTCTGTATTTTATTTTTGTTGTTGTTTTCTGTTCTCATGTAATTGGGTTTCTGTTGCTGTTGTTCCGTTTCTGTGAGGAAACTCTTTGGTTTTATGTTAGTTCTTTTCTCATTGCTGTACTAAATGCTGGACAAGAAGGAATGTAAATGAGGAAGGGATTCTCTAGGCTGCAGTTTAAGAAAGGACACAGTCAATCATGGTGGGCGGGGGGAGGGAAGGCGGCAGGATTGTGAGCAGTTAGTGGACCTGTGTCCACAGTTGAGAAGTACAAGGAAGACTTCCAGTTAGGATCCACAACCTTCTAAGACAGTGCATCAACAAGGGACCAAGTTTACAGACATTAAGCCTAGAGGGGCCATCTCACATTCAGACTATAGCAGGTGGAATGGCAGAAATTGGATTGAGCCGATAGGTCACTTTTTTGGTAATATGAACAGTTTAACAATGCTAGTTCTTCTAAATCCATGAAATGAACTTCTGTTGCATTTGTCTTTGAGTACATGCATCCATGTCTTACAATTTTCACTAGCAAGATCCTTCAGTTAAATTTATTTCTAATAGTATATTTTTGTGGTTATTTTGAAGGATTGAGTTTCTGACTTCCTTTTTGCAGAAAATTGTTATTGGTATACAGAAATGCAACTGATTTTATAAGATAGGATCTGTGTATTGCTACTTTATTGAATTTATCTGTTTTTCCTATATAGGATCATATCATCTTCAAACAGAACACTATTTTTCTTCTCTTTCCATTTTTATGTTTTTATTGTTCTTTTTAAAATTTCTAGTACCCATATCTAGTAAAGAGAATGAGAAACATCTGTCTTCTTATTGGTTTGCTGCAACTTGAATGTGAAAGTCCACCATGGGCTCAGGTCCTTGAACACTTTGTTTCTGAAACTATTTGGGGATGTTGTGGAACCATTTCAAGTCAGTCCTATCTGGATGACACAGGGTGTTTAGAAGCATTGAATGGTCCATTCAATGAATGGTCATTGAAGTTAGTACTCATTTCCAATTCTGGTCCAAGATCCTGCTTCCTGATGCTCCAGGAAATGAGCAGTCATTTTAAATTTTTGGTTTGTTTGTTTCATTTTTTTCAGGACAGGGTTTCTCTATGTAGTTTTGGAGCCTTTCCTAGAACTTATTCTGTAGACCAGACTGGCCTCAAACTCACAGAGGTCTGCCTGCCTCTGCTTTCTGAGTACTGGGTTTGAAGGCGTGCACCAATGCTACCAAGCAAGCAGTCATTTTATAAGTTCCTATTGTCAACAAACTAGGCTGCCATAGCCTAGTGGACTATCCTATCTAAATCCATCTTCTTTTCCTTGACATTGTTCCTAACAGGTTATTTTGCCGCAGCAATTAAAAAGTGCTGATACACTGGGCTTAGAAGATAGACTTTCATTTTTCCCCATTTGGTATAATGCTGGCCATGTCTATTTTATGAAGGTGTAATATTTGTGGTGGATGGGAGGGTTCATGAGTGGTGCTAAAACATATGATAGAATTTAATATATTGAAATAATCATATGATCTCTGTCTTCCAGACTATTTAATGTCATTACATTTATTGAGTTGTATGTATCAAACTATCATTATATTCCTGGGGTAAAATCAGATTGATAATGCTGAATGGTCACTTTTTATGCTAAATTCATTGGGCTTTTTACCTCTTTCATCTAAGTGTAATAGTTTTGAAAGAATTGGCTTCAGTTTTTTAAAGATTTTTGTGAAAACATATAGTCATTTCGGGTATGGCCTTGAAGGTTTTGTTGGAACTCCAGTGGCCTTTTCCTTGTCTTGATGCTCCCGCTATTCCTCAAGCCCAAGAGTCCAAATGAACCTTCCACCTTATACATTGATTTTTGTCAGAGTAATTGAAAAGATAAGGTTATACTATGTTTTACTCCATTTAACCCTGTATAAGAGTTCCAGTTACTCCACATTTTTTGTACCAGATGATTATATTCACTTTGTAAAGGAGATATTTCAGTGTTCATCCACATCAAACTAAGTCTGATGAGGCTCAGTGGGTAACAACTATGTGCAACCCCTAACCCTAACAGTAGTACAAAAATGAAGGTTCCAAATACATTAACAAATGTTTGGTGTAATTAATAATTCATGTCTATAGAGAGTAAATAAACTACTACAGGGATGTGTAAAAACAGAGTCTAATCTATGACTCTGCTAAAAGAAGGAAAATATGGCATTACAAAGTACAGAAGGCTGTAAGGATGTGGGGAATGAACTTGAAACAGAAGTTAGAATTCAGTATCCATGGCAGATTGTCTGTTGATAGTCCTAAGGATATTTAAAGCTATGCATACTCAAGTTTCACATATAAAACAGTGTGGTATTTACATATAAGCTATGTACATCCTTCTGTGTAATTTAAATCACCTCTAGATTACCAAAATACTTCATATAATGTGTTTGTAGTTGTCATACTGCATTGTTTAAGAATAACAAGGAAAGTCTCTACATGTTCACTACATATACCATTTTAAAAAATGTTTTAAATTCATTTCTTGAACCCAGTCAATGTAGGAACAACATATGTAGATAGCCAAAGGAGTTGTCTAGTATGCATCAAATTTATATTGGATAAAGTTCAGAAAACTAGTGAGGTGAAGTCAGATAGACCAGCAAGCTTGTCCAAGTCTCAATTCCTTTTTCACTTTAAAGAAAAGTTAGAGCAGATGATGCCAGGATTTATTAATTAATTCATTTAAATGGTTAGTTTTAGTGGCCTGTGAGTCTTTTTAAAGGAAAATATTTGAGATCTATATGGATACAGAAAACCACCATCATGCTTGCCAGGAGCAATGTGTGAGCTTTTCAAAAGCAGATAAGAGAAGAAATGGTGGCGAATATGTCCACAAACTCTTTTTGCTGCATGCTCATCATCAAAGAATTTTGAGTTGGAAGTACTTAAACCTCCATGCCTATTTGTGGTCAAGGAAAATAAATCTATACTAGCACTTTGCTTTGATGTTGATTACATAGGAAATTAATAGAAAAAATCCAAAAGTTGTACACTGAGGAATAGTGTAAACTGTTTAAATTTTGTCTCAGTTCATTACCTTTCAATGGAAACTTCCCCGCTATTAATTCCTATAACTTCACAGGATATTTGATATACACGGATAAGGTAAAAATGTTTATGAGCTCATGTTTATATAAATGTGTATTTTTAAAAACAATTTCATGCTATACAAATGGTATTAGATTTATGGTCCCATAAAGTTCATGATTATCATGGAAAGGATAGATATGTTCTCTCCTACAGTCTGAGCCTTCATTCCACTGTGATGATGGAGCACAAGTATGGTGCAAGGTGACCTTCTGGCAAATGCAGAGACCAAGAGGACATAGGGAGTGAAGGGGGCAGCCAAGGCACTGTGTTCTACACCCACTCACAAGTCATTGTTCTGTGGTGTTTTTTAGCATTTAGTTAATAATTAGGCTAATTTCTTTATTTCAGCCTCTTCCTTCTTTTCCACTGCCCTCTCTAGTGATGTGAAAAGCTAATAGATTACTTATTACTCTAGATATGATGTAGACTGTGTGGTCTGGGTACCATTTTTAGTTTCCTGGGTGTTGCCTCAGGCTCACTGAATTCCAGATGCGTCTGTACAGATGTGCTTGTCTTTCGGAGTCAGTAGGCTCTCTCAGGCAGCTATTTTTATGTCAACACATATTTATATGTCTTTATACATTCTCTCAGGTAAAAATTTCGTGTTACACTTAAGAACAGATACACCAAACAATACAGTGGGATGCTTGTGGAAAGTGATACTTCTCCAATCAGCTCAAGTTCCTGGAGTAATTTGATCACTCTAGCAGGCAAAGGGTAAGACTGATGGAAAAGCACTATTCTTGCTTTCAAAGTGAGGAAATCTAAGGTGTCCCATGATTTAAATACGCCACAGCTTGTCCTTTCTAGTAAGGATGGCAAGCTTCTAGGGGTAATCTTTCTTCTTCACACTGTGTTATTTGGTTTACAGATCGCCAAAGTTTAGCCCAAACTACACTCCAGGACTTGACAAAGCCAAGAGAAATACAATATGCCCTTCACAAGCCATTCCTTATGACTGGCTCATGAATTGACAAATCCCTCCATGGGGGCAACTTACCTATTGGAAATCTTCTTGCTGACACTCTGTCGGCTCATTTACGCTGTCAACCTGACTGTTCATTTCAACTGTAAACAGAAGATGTTAAACAATTATCAAACCTAACCCCTTAAACACATGAAAATGGCCACTACAGTTTGAAAATGTTCCCATTTCCTGTCTATGCCTTTTCTGTTTCCATTTATTCATGACACGGGATCAGGAGGTTAGGATTCACTCTCCTCTCAGCTGAACTGTCATTTCATGCAAGATTCGTGGTTTGGCAGTTTGCGTGTATTTATTACCATCCTTAAGTAAATAAATTCAAGGCCTTCATAGATATCTAGGAAAACAAAGAGAAAACAAGGAAAAGCAGATCATTGGCATGCAGAGAGGTACTCTGCCCCCTCCATAGTGACAATGCCCCCTCCATAGTGGCAATGTCAATAGACCTGTTTGGTTTGCTGTGTTTTCAATTTCAGAATTCAAAACAGTTGCTGTAAATTTGCCAGTGGGTACAATAGCCAGTAGATGCCATGAGATAGAAAAGCAACACATGTGCCTTTTCCTTGATTGTGTTCATTCTATGTGGGCATTTGCATAAAAATAGAATGTATAATTACTGCCTTTCTCCAGACGTGGCCCAAAGCAGACACTCTGGAAATTTCCAAGGGTCAGCAAGTTTAATGAGATTTTTACTATCCAAGCCCATACTGTAAACTAAGAAAATAAATATAGAAATGGACAGTGGGGGACAGGGAATATAGCTCAATTGGTAGAGTGCTTGCCTCAAATGCTTGAGTCATGAGTAGATTTCCTAGCAACACACATGGGAAACAGACAATGACAGATAATTACAACAGTAAAACTCTGACTTCAAATCCCTGGCAAGCAAACATAACCTCTAGTACAAATGTCCAGGACCAGTGCTGGTAGTCATCAGCTTCCATTGCTGTTTCCAATTTGCAAGAATGCAAGGAAAGACACTTGACTGCTAGTTAGTTTTCTTATGCCAACCACCTCCAAATACAGGATCCTTAATTGTACAAATCCCCCTTGCCTGCCAAACACAGAAAATACTAATACCATCACTATAATAACCTCTATTTATTTTTATTTGGGAAGTTTTCATTTATTTGCACAAACCAACAACCTAAATTCCTTGTTTTTTTTTTTTTTTTTTGTCCAGAACATGAAAGAGTAAAAGAATGGAATAATGGTGGATGCTGGTTCCACACTACAAAGATGCTTGGAAGAGCAATGCCCTTGGATGGCACTCCAGGACCTCTCCCAGGACTGCAGGCTTAAAATGCTGGTCTCTCTTCTCTTACCTGGAAACTGCACCATTTTACTAATTATTTGTGATCTCACTTCAAACTCTACCTGTAAACTGATCAGATGCAACAGTTCTCTCAGCAAGAGAAGCATTCATGCACTGTTCAACCCAGCCCACAGATTCCCTCTCAGAGTGGAGTATGCAGGGTTAAGCACTGAGAAGCATTTCTGATCCTTCTTCTAGTCAAAAGACACTAGGTCTACAACCTATTAATACATGTTCTATAAAAAGCATTTCACGATAAAATAACTCTTTGGAAAAGTAATATTAAATCATATTAAAGAAGTTCTTGCTGAGTCTACAGGTCACCACTGCATCTAGGGCAAAGACGCAGGATTTTCCACATCAGTTTCTTGTTCCTTAAGCAGCAGTGGGTGGGCTGGACATCCTCAGAGCTTACTTTGTGAAGAAGTGGTAAGTAACCATGTCCATAGTTTTAGGAGCACCATTGTCAGGCTGTCAGGGGTCTTTAGTGGTTGGGGCTTGGGCTGGAGCATCCTCTGGGTAAGGAATGCTCCTGACTAGAGTAGAGGGCTTTGAGTTAAGGGAGGCAGTTCAGGTGATGGCAAGCCTTTGGGATGGAGAAATGTCTGCTCCAAGAAGCTGTACTCAGACCTACCGTGTTACTTCCCCTTATGGCTGAATTATTCCCGAGGTGATTATTAACTCAAAGTTATTTACTTTTCTTTTTTACCCCTGAGAAACCCCTCCAAGGTGGAGAAATGTGGAGTTGACCAGCTAATCAACTAGCTTCACAGGAACAGTAGGTCTGCTGAGAGACCATGGTGTCTGTTGTTAGTGTAACAAAATGAGAGTTTGGTTGAAGGCTGTAGCAAGGGAGTGCAGTCTACCCTTGATGGAAAAACTTTTCTTCCTCAACTGGGGAAGGTCATCCTCTTTGACTCAGCAGGCAACTTCAGGAAGGATGCTCATAGAGCTGTGAGGGAAGAAGGGGACCACTGCCTAGCGATCCAGATCAGCCGAATCAACACTGGCAATAAATGGAGTGACAGATGTCACTCTCACATTTCAGTGTAAGAAATGAAAAGACACATTGAAGCAGTCAGCAGGTAAAGACTTGTGGTATCCTTCCCTTCACTCCAAACAGCCCTGCCTGGGGAGGTGTTCCTTGCTTATGAGAGGGATATATAATTAAGTCCGGGCCTTAAACCTGAAACCTAGAATGAAGCTATTCAAGACCTAGGGCTCTATCTGGTGCCTGAGGGCCACAGTGAAATCTGGTGCTGGCGAAAGGCCTGTGGCCCTCAGGCACCAGATAGAGCCCTAGGGCTTGAATCACTAAAACTACATTAGGCTTGGTAGCTAACTACCTCTACAATGTCTTCTCAAATCTATGCTAGCAGAGTGGAGAACAAGACCCTCCCAGATGGGAAGAAAGGTATGAAAACAAGCTAGCATGGGATCTGTCTGGACACCAGTATCACTCCTGCTGCACTTTGATCCAAGACCGGGTAGAAAGTGAAGAGCTTGTTTGTCAGCCACAGCTCAAAGCCTCTAGTCCAGTTCTAACATCAGGCAGAGACCTGTGTGCTCCAGGAATAGACTCCACTTTGGGCCTGCATCGGGTCCAGCTTTGGCAACCTATAGTATAGATGCTCCCATCCTGTGGCTATGAAAATCTCTGTAGCTATGAGCCTTGTATGTGACCCAGCTTAGTGCCAGCCTTGCTAGCCAAGGGATGGTTTCTACCATTTATCTCACATCTCAGGTAATGCAGCTTTAACAAGCCAGCTAACAGAGTTCCATTCTTATCCTTGAACCGGGAATAGACTGTGCCTTGTTTTTTGGTTTACATCAATTCCAAATGAAGTGTTGTTCCTTGTTGTATGTGACCATGCAGGTCCTTGCTAACATGAGACTTAGGCACATCTCGGATTAGCATCAGTGAGGATTGCTTTGGTCAACACTAAAGCAACCTAGTATACTGTAAGACCAAATCTCTGAGGGTAGAACAGGGTAGTAAGTGATAGGTTTTAGCAGCCCAGGGCCAAGTTCCAGGATAAAATCTAATACTGAGGAAGAGCTAATGGCTCTCATTTCTAGGCTTGGCTACTAAGAGCTCGGGAAGGTCTCCAAGGCAAGGTAAAGATGTGAGGTACTGGACTTCCAAAGCATGTAGCATAGCTTGGGCTGGTTGCTGTAATCTGTTGCCACAATTCCACTTCACCAATATGCAATCACATTAGTGTAGGCCTTGGACCTACCCCAGTGTTATGCTACTGTTGGCAGCACTACTGGTTATGAGTGTGACATTGGAGCTGCAGGCCAGTCTAGCAACAGTGAATTTTTCTAAAGTCAGTCCGAGCCTGCCCTGGCACCTCACCACAGACTGATAACTGTGGATAACAGAGACAAGCTTATGGGGACAGACAATTTCTTTATGAACAATAAAATCAAGAGTGTGTTTGGACAAATTTGGGCTGAAACAATATATACTCCCCACAGCCCTGGGAGCCCCCCAGTGCTGAAACATGTGCAGCCTGTTTCAAACTTCTGGAAGATGGGTGCTGACAAAACTCTGCAGCAGCTCACTGTTTGATACTGAAATGGCCTCACATGCCAACAATATCATAGTATTTCGAGGAAACTGTGACCTTACCTCACGCCCAAAATAAGATGCCCAAACTTACTGGCTAGGAACCAGTATAGAATAAAAAAAAATACAGGAGAACTCTTAGGAAACTTAAATACTTGTTTTAGGGAAAGAGCTTGTGATAGAAGAAAACAGAAATGCTACAAAGATAAAGGAATTTTAAAAAAATCACCCCCAAAATCTGAGCTGAAAAATATGCCCATCAAATTAAAACCACAATAGAAGGTATTAGGAGATTAGTTGAAAAGAACCATTAGTGAGCTAGAATTCATGCTACCGTGAGAGGCACAACCAAAATGAGGAAGGCAGATGATGTGTCTTTGGCGCACTGTTGAAAGAACAAATATTTGGGTAATTGGAATTCAAGAATGGCATGACAATACCAAAGGAGTAGAAATTACTGGAAGAAATGATAGAACCCTTTTCTCATGAAAGATAGAAACATTCAGATATATGAAGGTTAAAGGTCACCTGTAGCTCGAATTCTAATTGGTCTTCATAATAAAAATCTGGAATCAAATACAGGGGTAAATGTTGAAAGATCAGAGAAGTAAAGGAGCTAGCCAAAGTCACCTCTTACCTCCACGACTTCTCAGACCAAAAAGGGGCCAAGCGCCTGTCTTCTCCTGCCTTATGTCTCCACCTCCCTAGTGCTGGGATTAAAGGTGTGAGCCTCTACCACCTGGCTCTGTTTCACTTTTAGACTGGATCAATCTCCTGTAGCCCAGGCTGGCCTTGAACTCCTGATCTTCCTGCTTTCTCCTCGAAAATGCTGGGATTAAAGGTGTGTGCCACCACTGCCTGGCTTCTATGGTTAACTAGTGGCTAGCTACACACTCTGATCTCCAGGCAAGCTTTATTTGTTAGAACACAAACAAAATATCACCACAGTCACCAATCAGATTTAATCTTTATTTTATTTCCCAACTTATTTTATGATTAAAGATGAAGAGATTCTCAAAGCTGCAAGAGAAAAGTAACAAATAATGTACAAGTGTCCCAAGACACCTGACAGCAGACTGCCTGGTAAAAACATACTGGCCAGGAGAGAGTGGAACATGATCTCTATAGTACTCATGGGAAGAAACACTAAGGCCATCAAAGGTACACATTAGCACTTGAGCCCTGAGAGGAGCATCACCAAACTAAAGCTAAGAAGGGGTATGAGACCTGTTCTACAAAAATGCAAAGGGACCCTTTAAACTGAAAGAGCTACCAAGTCAGATGAACAACAGGTAGGTATGAAATTTGTGTGCTAATCTACAAGTTAATTCAGAATGCCTACTAGTGCCTACAAGTGAATTCAGAATGCCTACAAGTGTAAGCATGGCACATAGAGCACGAAGAAGACTCAGAACATTAATGATAACCAGACCTATAGGCTGAGAAATAACCATTACACAAAAATAGAAAATTGGATTTTCAAAAGTTCAAAACTACTCTTACTTTATCTCGTTTCTTCTCCCATTGTCAAAAATAGCATATTAGGTAGGCCAGAGTGGACTAAACATATTATGTAGCTGAAGATGACCTTGAACTCCTTACCCTTCTTGCCTCTACTTCCAAAGAGCTGAGATTACAGGTGTGTGTCACCATACTTGACGAATTTCCTTATTGCATATTTTGCCCTTTTGTTTCTGTTCTTTATATTATTATTTCAAAAGATTTTTATAAGTGTTGTGTCAAGTGTGATGAAATGATGATTTTTGGTTTATAAGATGAAGAATGGAAGAAAGGAAGTACAAGAAAACTAGGAAATTATTTACACAATGGCTGAAGTAAGACCTTACTTTGAATGTAACTCAAATTTCTAATGAAAAGTCACAGTTACTGATTGGGATAAAATACAGGGCCAAATTATATATTGCTTTGAAGAAACTTAGCTCACCATTCAAGGCATGTATAGATTGAGAACAAAGAGATGGAGTAAAATACTCTATGCTCAGGAGATCCAAAAGGAAGCAGGAATAGCCATACGTACAGCAGATAAAATGACTTGACTTATTTATAGTGAAAAGAGTTAAGAAGGGTTGTTTTATGACAAATGGGTCAATTCTGTAAGAGAACAAACTTTTAAAAATATACAGCAGATCTTAGTGGCCCTAAGTGGATGGCTAACCTCTTAACATAGCAGCTGAGGATGTTAATATCACATTTGCAGCAATGGTAAGATCATCTAGCCAGAAAATCCCAAGCAAACAAAAAGATTAAATTGTGCCCTAGACTCAAAGCTTCAGCAGTCATCCACGGGATGTTCCATTTGCTAAAGGTGCATTTTTTCTTAGCTATACACAGAGCATTCTTCGGGACAGATAACATGATAGATCATACAACAAAGCCCAATACATTCCATTAAATGTAAATGATACTGCTTAGGATTTAATAAAAAAAATCAATAACAAGGAAACCTTTAAAAATCCACATGAAATGTACATTTGAACAATCACTGGATGTAGGAATAAAATTAATCACTGAAATATATTGAAGTAAGACCCATGTGATGTCCTGTGAGAGCTGCTAGGCCAGTTCTGCTTTCCAGGTCCTTGCTCAGCAGGTTCCACCTGGACCTCTGTCAGTCCTTAGCAGCATACTCACTCGGCTACCTTTCACACCACACCTGCCCTCCCTCACCACCACAGTGCTCTCTGAAGTCCAGAGCTGGGCTCAGTGAGTAGAATGGAGCTCTCAGCTCAAGCTTGGGCCTGCAGAGACTTGACTTCTGTGGGAGGCTGGGGAAGTAGCCTGACTTGGACAGTAGGCCCCATCTTCCTGCTTCCTCTCTGAGTGGTAGAAGATAGACAAAGGGATGCTGCCCAGCAGTGATTGTGAGGAGAACTTCAAGGTATCCCCATCCATGGTTCCTTTGTTTCCCCACTGGCCTGAGCTCAGTCATGTCCACAGGCCAGGGCATCAAGGAGTCAGTTCTACTTGGGGAGGAGGGAGCTGTAAAAGTCAACACATCTGAGTGACTGTCATCCTCTGACCCTCATCCTCCAGAGCCTTCCCTTTTGTCCTTTCCTGCCTCAGCCTTGCTTCCTTGGCTCAGGTTTCCATTCCTTTCAGTACAATTTCATTGTGATGGTTTGAAAGAAAATGGTGCCAGGCAATGGTGGTGCACACCTTTAATCCCAGCACTCGGAAGGTAGAGCCAGGTGATCTCTGTGAGTTCGAGGCCAGCCTGGTCTACAAAGTGAGTTCCAGGAAAGGTGCAAAGATACACAGAGAAACCCTATCTCGGGAAAAAAGAAAGAAAGGAAGGAAGGAAGGAAGAAAGATAGAAAGAAAGAAAGAAAGAAAGAAAGAAAGAAAGAAAGAAAGAAAGAAAGAAAGAAAAAGAAAATGGCCCCCATGGGCTCATAGGGAATGGCACTATTAGGAGGTGTAGCCTTATTGGAGGAAGTATGTTATCACTAGAGGTAGGCTTTGAGGTCTAAGATTCTCAAGCCATGCCCTGTGCCTCACTCTCTTTCTGCTCCCTGCGAATTCAGATGTAGAATTCTCAGCTACCTCTCTAGTACCATGTCTGCCTGCATGCTTCCTGCCATGATGACAATGGACTAAACCTCTGAAGCATAAGCCAACCCCAATTAAATGTTCTCATTTATAAGAAAAGAAAGAGAAATATATTGAAATAAATGAAAAGTGTAGATAATATACTGAAACCTATCTGACACAATGACCATAATATTAAAAGGAAAATTTATAGCAATTAATCCAAACATAAGATAAAATTGGAAATATCTCAACCTATCCCTGAATATCAAGGACCTAGAATACAATATCAAACCAAACTCACCACTAATAAAAAGATAGTGAAACAATGCAAAACACACTAAAAGAGCTACTTCTTTAGAAAGATAAAACAATGAACCCTCAGTTAAATTAAGGAAAGAGGATAATAAAATCAGATTTAAAGGGAGGCAATACAACTGATAAATATGAAAGATCATGAGCATTACATAACTATATGCCAAAAATGTTAATCTAGAAGAAAGCATTTCCTAGATGTCTACATGTTCTCAAAACTGAATCATGAAGAAATAGAAAAGACCAATAACAAGAAAGGAGATTGACTCAGTAATGAAAAACCCAATTCTACCCACCTAGTGTCACTGACATTAGTAGTTCTGGGTTTTGCTCAATGAAGGCAGCATTCAAAGAACTAGTATTGATTCACAGAAGTCATTCCAAAACTAGGAGAGGAAGAAATTCTCCCAAACTCATTTCATAAAGCCAATATTACTTTCATTCAATATCCAGGTAACCAGGCCTCTCCCCTCCCTCACTACAGAGCAAAGGGGAAGACAGGAGAGTAGGAATGCTCAGATCATTAGTCTCAATAAACACAAATGTAAAATCATGTACAAAACTAGGAAACCAAATCCAACTGCACAGTAAAAAGATAATATGCTAGGACAATTGGGCTTCATCCTGGGGAGGTAATGATAGTTCAATATATGCAAATCAGCAACCATAATGAGCCACTGCATGAGCATAAAGGACAGACCCATCAGTCATGTGAATCGATGCCGACAAGGCATCTGATAAAAGTCAAAGCTGTTTCATGATTAAAGTGCTGAACAAAATTGTGTAAACATAATATAACATATAAGTATCAATTATAATAACCCAACTGACAAGCTTCCTAAGATATGAAATGAGTCCTACACTCTCTCCACTTCCATTTGTCAGAGTTCTGTACAGTATAGCCAGGGCACTTGGGCAAAAAGTAGATCTAAAGGGCCCCAAAGTGAAAAGTTGCCCATGTATGCTTTGATTTTACTTATAGGAAATGCCAAGGACCCCTCTCTAGTAGAACTGCTAATGAAATTCAGCGAAGTTGCAATAACATATGTGGACCATCACTATATAGCCATAGTGACTTGTTTTAAATAGAAATAAGTCAATCAATCCCATATCTAGGGGGAAACTTAACTACAAAACATTGATGAAAGAAACTAAAAAAGTAGAAAATGTCTATATTACCCCAGCTTAATCCACATAAAAATTCTAATGATATTACTCACACAGTTGGAAAAAAATAATTTTATATATAGCTATTAAAATCTCCAATAGCCAAAATGATCCTGTGTGAAAAGAACAAAGGAAGGGGTGGTAAGCATACTTCAAAACTGGAATGACCCAAGCACCAAGGTTTGGGCTTAAAACAGTCGTGTGAATTACTAGGTAGCCCAGGAGGCATTATGAACATGTGTTAGACAAAGGACAGTTCTTTTCACTAAGAGATGCACATGGATTGTATATCTATATGCAGAAGAGTAATGCTAGACTCCTCTTTTTCATCAGTTTCAAAATCAACTAAAAGTAGATTAAAGACTCATAGAAGATATGAAACTATGGGAGGAAAACAGGGGAAACACCTCATGACATTGACAAGGGCAAGGATTTTTGGCACAGGCCACAAAAAGCATGGGAAACAAAAGCAAATTGCATCAAATTCAAATGCTCTTTCGCAGCAAAAGAGATAGTTGATGGAGTGAGGAGACATTATATCAAATGGGCGAGAATCTCAGTAAGCTACGCCATGGAAAAAAGGTTGAAAGCCAGAATAAAAGAGATTACAGAAATGTATTAGCAAGGGAAAATGTGACCTACTTTATAAATAAGCAACAAATTGAAGCAGACGTTTCTCAAAAATGACCAACAGGAATATTGAAGTACAAATTAAAAATTGCACAAAGATATCACTTCCTTGCAGTAAAAATTATGGTTATCAAAAACAATGAAAATAATAAAGGTTGACAAGGGTTTGGAGAAGCCTTGCAAACTGTTAGTGTGAATTTAAAATAGTAGAGTCATTATAGAAAATAGTATGGAAGTTTCATAAAAAAGAGATAGAGAACTACCATATGATCTAGCAATCCAACTACTGAGCATATACCTGAAGGAAACAAAATCAGTATGTTGCAAAACTTCTTTGCAACACAATATCCACAAAATAGAAATAAAAGTTTAGGGATTTATAAGTGGATAAAGAAAATGTGGCATATACATGTAGTGGAATACTGGTTATACTAGTTGTCATTACAGGAATGAATCCTGTCATTTGTGACATTTGTGGAACTAGAGATTGTATTAAAAGAAATAGGCTGAATACAGAAAGACAAGAGATTAGTCATGTCTCGGAAACTGAGTGGAAGACAGTGGTGACCAGAGACCACTGGGAGGGGCTCAGTGATGGCTTTTGAGTTACAGTGGAGTCAGAGTGACAAGTTGTGGTGTAGGATTACATAGGGGGGGGGATGTCTGCAGTTGAGAATGATAGAATTTCAAAGAGATGAAAGGGATTTGAGATTCTACCATGAAGAAATGAGTACTATTGGATGAATATTCTTAACCTGACTTAGACATTATATGATGTAATTGTCTATAGACCATAGCATAGTAGACCATCAACAAGTGTAACTTTATAATTTTATGTATCGCCAAAAACTAGTAAACATGTATCACTTTACATAGTTGATAACTTATGGATTCTAGTTTTCATAGCTGTGAGACTGGCTGTTGCTGAGGGGTTAAGGACTCTCCTCTGCAGCTTGTCTTCATTCCCAGGCCCAAGGCAACCAGATTCACTGGCTTCTCTCTTATCTAGTATGTACTCAGTAAGCTGCCAAACTCACTGACCCTGCCTCCCATAGTCTACAGAAGTAACGAACGTCCCTTGTGCTGTGGGTGGCTGCTGGCTCTCCTGTCCTGGCTTCTCTGGCAGCAAGTGTTTGGTGTTATTAAAGGATATTTCATCAAAATTCCACTCAGTGCACCTCTCCAATCAAACTCGAAAAGAATCTTTGTTATAATATTTACAACATGAACCTCAATGACTCAGTAGAATTATGTCTGTGGAAACAGGTATTTTTCTAATGCAAATAATCCTATTCAAGAGTATTCTTAGCATAGGTGTGTAGGAGAGGGGATGTTAATAAGTTCATGGTTCCAGGATCTTTATTTGAATCTGATTAAAAAGCATCTAAAGTTAAGTGAGTTCATTTTTAAGGTGCTCTGAAAGAGTCATTGTGTGTTTGGTCAAAGCAGCAGAGGTGAAGCAGTTGAGGTTATGAGAAGAGTCTTAGCCCAAAGCTCTCTAGAGGGCTCTGGAATGCTGGGGTAGCAGGGATAATAGCAGGCCAGGTTGATTTCAGTTTGACCTTGAATGACTCACTGTGACCTCAATATAGTGAAGAATGTTTAAGCCATGAACCACGTGTGTTATCTTAAAACACAATTTGTTCATATGCGCGCGCGGGCGCGCACACACACACACACACACACACACACAAACCCAATTTGACTTTTGAAATTTATTTTGTTCTAAACAAATACGTTTATTCCTAGATCAAATAGTTCCCATAATCCTAGATGACATGTGCACAAAGTACCACAGATTCGTAGTTGAGCACAGGTAGCTCAGACTCACCATCAGGACCTGTAGTGTTTTCTGTGTCACTGGAACCTTGGCTTTTCGCAAACACAGAAGGTGCATCCTCGCTTTGAGCTGAAGAAAGGAAATCAGAGAGCCCTGGTTACTAGAGAATCAGCACCAGCCCTGCTGCCAATCTGCTCTCACCCTCCATCATCCTCTTAAATTAAAACATACTCTGGGAATTGAACTTCTTTTGTAGAGTGGGTTACAGGAGGAAGTTGAGGGTCAAGATGCTTGAATACTTCAGCATCGTCTCCTAAGTTCTCTTTAATTTGTGAGATAATCACATACATAGTTTCTCAAATTAGAAATCTAGTAGGATAAAAAGAATGAATATGCTTTAATCAACACAGTGTGCAATTTAAATTTAGGGAAAGAGGTGGAGAGAGAGAGAGAGCGAGAGAGCAAGAGAGCGAGAGCGAGCGAGAGAGCGAGAGAGCGAGAGCGAGCGAGAGAGCGAGAGAGCGAGAGCGAGCGAGAGAGCGAGAGAGCGAGAGCGAGCGAGAGAGCGAGAGAGCGAGAGCGAGAGCGAGAGCGAGAGAGGAGAGAGAGAGAGAGAGAGAGAGAGAGAGAGAGAGAGAGAGAGAGTCCTTAAAATGAAGCCATGAAGGAAAAAACCTGATCTTGCCTTAGGCATGCCTGAGAGCTGAAAAGTCCCTTCTCTTCACAGGAAGGGTTTTCTTGTTAAACTACAGAAGAACAACACCTCTGTCTCCCCAGGAGACCTTCTAAGACACTCAGCGCTGGACTGCTGAGTGTCTAGCCTGCTGTTAGCTTGTGTTGTAACCCGTTTTCTATATGACCCTCAGAAAGAAGATCATCCATTTGCTGTGGTTTAAGTTAGAAAACACCCCCCCCCACACACACACATACACCAAAATGTAAAATAAAAATAAAACCCAAGGTTTCTCTGTGTAGCCCTGGCTGTTCCAGAACTCACTCCATAGACAAGGCTGGCCTCCAATACAGAGGTTCTCCTGCTTCTGCCTCCCTAGTGTTTAGATTAAAGGTGTGGGCCACTATACCCAATTTACACATCATTAATGGATACTGGGAGAGGATTGTTCGCATTTCTAGATATCCAGAAAGACAATAACCTCTCAAATCCTAAATACCTAATATGTTTTCTCAACATGAAGAACAAGGGCTTTTACAAATACAGATACTTGAAGATTTTATTTCTGTATTTTTTAAAGAGAAAGTGAAATCATTTGACAGGAGGACATCCTGACAGGAGGAGATATTAAATTCAGTGTGCCAAATGGGGATAAAGCAAGAGGGGGCTTCTCCAATTTATAATCTTTCAGAGGGAAAGACTTTCGAAGATAGAGTCTGTACTCCTGGCAATCATTTACTGAAACTGACAGTCAAGAAATAAGACTTAGTGTATCTGGTTTTACGTTGATGTTTCTGATCCACTTGGACTTGGGTTATGTGCAAACTGATAGATACAGATCTATTTGCATACTTCTACATGATGACATCCAGTGAGACCAGCACCATTTGCTGAAGATGCTTTCTTTTTTCCATTGTATATTCCTGGCTGCTTTATCAAAAATCACGTGTTCATAGATATGTGGATTTACATCTGGGTCTTCAATTCCGTTCCATTGATCAACCTGTCTGTTTTTATGCTGATGCCATGAGGTTTTAATTACTATATCTCTATAGCACAGCTTGAAATCAGGGATACCTCCAGAAGTTCTTTTGTTGTACAGGGTTGTTTTAGCTATCCTGTGTTTTTTGTTTTTCCATGTGAAGTTGAGTATTGTTCTTTCAAGTTCTGTAAATAATTGTGTTGGAATTTTGATGGGGATTGCTTTAAATCTGTAGATTGTTTTTGGTAAGATGATCATTTTTACTGTGTTAATCCTACTGATCCATGAGCATGGGAGATCTTTCCATCTTCTGATATCTTCTCCCACTTCTTTCTTCAAAGACTTGAAGATCTTGCCATACAGGTCTTTCACTTGCTTGGTTAGAGTTATATCAATATATTTTACATTATTTGTGGCTATTGTGAAAGGTATTGTTCCCCTGATTTCTTTTATATATAGGTGGGATACGGATTGATTTTTTTTTGTTTATTTTATAAACAGCTACTTAGCTGAGAGTATTTATCAGCTGTAGGAGTTCCCTGATAGAGTTTGGAGGTTGCCTTATGTATACTATCATATCATCTGCAAATAGGAATACTTTGACTTCTTCCTTTCCAATTTTTATTCCCTTGATCTCCTTTAGTTGTCTTATTGCTCTAGCTAGAACTCTAAGTACTATATTGAATAGATATGGAAGATATGGAGAGAGTGGACAGCCTTGTCTTGTCCTTGATTTAGTAGAATTGCTTTAAGTTTCTTTCCATTTAATTTGATTTTGGCTATTAGCTTGGTGGATATTACCTTTATTATGTTTAGGTTTGTCCCTTGCATCTCTGATCTCTCCAAGACTTTTATCATGAAGGGGTGTTGGATTTTGTCAAAGGCTTTTTCATCATCTAATGAGAAGATCATGTCATTTTTTTCTTTCAGTTTGTTTATATGGTGGATTACATTGACAGTTTTTCATCATCCATCCCTGTATCTCTGGGATGAAGCCTAGATGAGAATGGTGGATGATCTTTTTGATGTGTTTTTGGATTCTGCTTGCGAGTATTTTATTAAGTATTTTTACATCAATGTTCATGAGGGAAATTGGTCTGTAATTCTTTTTCTTTGTTGAGTCTTTGTGTGGTTTGGGCATCAAGGCAACTGTAGCCTCATAGAATGAATTTGGCAATGTTCTTTCTGTTTATAATTTGTGGAATAATTTGAGGAGTATTGGTATTAGCTCTTCTTTGAAAGTCTGATAGAACCCTGTTCTTAAGAAATATGGCCATGGGCTTTTTTTGGTTGGGAGATTTTTAATGACTGCTTCTATTTTCTTAGGGTTATAGGTCTATTTAAATTGTTTATCTGATCTTGATTTAACTTTGGTTATGTGGTTTCTATCAAGGAAGTTTTCCATTTCTTTTGGATTTCCAAATTTGTGTACATGTTTTTGAAGTATGACCTATTGATTCTATGTCTTTCTGAACGTGATAGAAGAGAAAATAGGGAATAGCCTTGAACATATTGGCACAGGAGACATCTTCCTGAACAGACACCACTCACACAGGGACTAAGATAAACAATTAATAAATGGGACCTCATGAAACTGAAAATCTTCTGTAAGGCAAAGGACACTATCAAAGGACAAAACAGTAGCCTACAGAATGGGAAAAGATCCTCACCAAACCCATGTCTGACAGAGGGCTGATTTCCAAAATATATAAATAACTAAAGAAACTAGACATCAACAAACCAAATGATACAATAAAAATATGGAGTTCAGATCTAAACAGAGAATTCTCAACAGAGGAATCTCAAATGGCCAAGAAGCACTTAAAGAAGTGTTCAACATCTGTAGCCATCAGAGGAATGCAAACTAAAACAACTCTGAGATTCCACCTTATACCTGTCAGAATAGCTAAGATCACAAACATAGTGACAGCTCATGCTGGAGAGGATATGGAGCAAGAGGAACACTCCTCCACTGTTGGTGGAGTACAAACTTGTGCAGCCACTTTGGAAATCAATGTGGCAGTTTCTCAGAAAATTGGGAATCGATCTACCTCAAGACCCAGCTATACTACTCCTGGGCATATACTCAAAGGATGTTCAATTTACCACAAGGACACTTGCTCAACTATGTTCATAGCAGCTTTATTCATAATAACCAGAAAGTGGAAACAATCTAGATGTCCTCAACCAAAGAATGGGTAGAGAAAATGTGGTACATTTACACAATGGAGTATTATTCAGCTGTTAAAAACAATGCCATGAAATTTGCCAGCAAATGGATGGAACTAGAAAAGATCACCCTGAGTGAGGTAACTTAGACCCAGAAAGATAAACATGATATGTACTCACTTGTATGTGAATATTAGCTGTTAAGTAATGATAATCAAGCTATAATCCACAGACCCAGAGAGGCTAGGTAACAAGGAGGCCTCAAGGGGGGACATATGAATCTCACTGTGAATGGGAAATAGAATAGATATCACAAGTTAATGGGGGGGTCTTGGTGGAGGGTGGACATGGGAACAGGAGTGGTCAGGTTGGGGGAGGATGAAAGGAGAGAGTACTGAGGAAGACAACTGGAATCAGGGGCATCCTTGGGATGAGATAGAACCTAGTGCAATGGAAACTTTCAGGAATCTATGAGGATGACCCTAGCTAAGACTCCTAGCAATGGGGGGTACAGAGCTTGAACTGGCCATCTCCTGTAACCAGGCAAGGTTTCCAGTGGAGGGATTGGGACCCCAACTTAGCCACACAACCTTTGACCTACAATTTGCCCTGACTACAAGATATGCTGGGGTAAAGGTGGCATAGAAATTATGGGAGTGGCCAGCCAGTGACTGGTCCAACTTGAGACCCATACCATGAGAGGGGGAGCCAGCCTACCCCTGACATTGCCTGGAGGGCTAGGACCCAGAGGCTGGACAGCCCAGAGACCTAGGATAGAACCAAACATGAATGGCAGTAAATAAATCAATAAATGTCAATGACATGATTCCTAATGATATTCTGCTACACTCATAGATTGAGTCCCAATTGTCATCAGAGAGGCTTCACCCAGCAACTTATGGCAACAGATGCAGAGACCCACAGCCAAACATTAGGCAGACCTTGAGTAATCCTACAGAAGTGAGGTAAGAAGGAGTGTGGGAGCCAGAGGGTCCAAGAGGCCCAGAAAACTCGCAGAATCAACTACCCTGAGCTCATAGGGGCTCACAGAGACTGAACCGCCAACCCGAGAACTTGCATGGGACTTACCTAGGTTCTTTCCATATATGTGGCAGTTGTGTAGCTTGGTCTTCTTGTGGGACTCTTAACAGTGGGAGCAGGGGATGTCTCTGACTCTATTACCTGTTTTGGGGACTGTTTCCACCTACTGGGTTGCCTTGTCCAGTCTTAATAGAAGAGGAGATGCCTAGTCTCACTGCAACTTGATATGCCATGGCTGCCTGATGCCCGTGGGAGGTCTACCTCTTTCTGAAGAGAAAGAAGGAAGAGTGGATGGGGTGAGGGGATTGGGAAGAGAAGAGGGAGGGAAGGGAAACTATGATCAAGCTGAAAAAAATAATACTAATTTAAAAAAAGAAATATGACTTAGACATGATTTAGCATGTAGCCTGGGTACGTGGATGTAGGGAGGTCAGAACTTGAAGACATAAATCCAAGTGGAGTAGGGAAAGAGGAAGAAAGCCATTTTAAGATTTGAAGTATGAGTTAAGACTCATTTAATTGAAAATGCCGAACAGGCTTTTGCATTGGGTGTAGGAAGAAGGGTGTGAAGTACACAGGAGGAATTAGGGAGATGTCATTCTTCAGTAAACCTGACGATACACAGGAAAAGGGTAACACAAGAAGAAAACTCTTCAAGAATAACCATCTATGACATTGCTTGAGTTCTTCTAGTAATGTCTGAGGATGAAATCAGGACACAGAAAATAGACCTTGAACTTCCAGCAGGACCTGTCACCATAGTATCACACTTTAACTGAAACTTCCAGAAAGTTTAGCACTTTGCAAATGCTCATTAACACACTACTTACACTTGCATACAAAGGATAGGGGCATGAGCAGTTTGCCACTTAAGACTAAAAGCATAGCAGAAATACAGAAAAATATTTGACTTCATAAACACAACAAGCTTTTGGGTGGAACTTACAAGTATTTTGAAAGAAAAAAAATACTTACATTTTTATCACAGGCAATTAATAATATTAGAAAATATAAAGAACTTCTAAAAATAGAAATGTTGGACAATAATCCAATAGAAAAAATTGCAAGAGATTTGAGAGTTTACAAAGTAAGAAATAATGTCCTACATTCAAGTGAAAGATGATTCAGTTTTATAATTATGAAAGAAATGCGAATTAAGATGATAACGAGACAGGTTTTCTGCCTGAGGTTGGCTATGGCGATGCAGCCTACCCCAAATCTCTAGAAGTACTGGACAGATTGCTGACAAGAATTATTTCAAGGAACCAGTGAGCTAACAACACAGCACAGACCCCATTAGGAATGAAGTAGTGGTCTGGCATTCCAGAACCAGAGATTGAACAGGCACTCCAGGTGTCTTTGAGGGTTGGTGGAAGGCAGAATGTAAGTGGTAAGGGCCCACCAAGGAAGAAATACCCTAAGTACCACAGGTTTTGTGTAGGGCAAAGACAGATCAATTTTTAAGTAAAAAATGAAGTCCAGGGCTGGGGATATAGCTAAGCAGTGGAACATTTGCCTAGAATATGAGGGGAGTAGGTTTAATTCTCAGCACCACACACACACACACACACACACACACACACACACACACACATGAAACCACTTTTAATAAATTAAAACAAACCAACAAGCCCCCCCCCCCCCACACCACCCTTCTTGGATCTTGAGTTACATTTCTCTATTACAGTGGTTCTCAACCTTCCTATTGCTTTTGCCCTTTAATACATATAGTTCATGGTGTGGTGAACCCCAGCCAGAAAATCATTTCATTGCTATTTCCTAACTAATTTTGCTACTGTTGTGAACTGTAATGTAAATATCTGAAATGCAACCCTGAAGGGATCTCGAGCCACAGGTGGAGAACCACTGCTCTATTGTGTTCTCCTACCGATTGGAAGCAAAAATAAATCCCTGAGGGAAGATGAAACCATTCAGAATCTCAAATTATCATCATAAAGCTTTTAAGCACAGTGTCCACCCTGCAACAAAAAATTCCCCGGCAGCCCAAAACCACTGCAACAGATCACCGAAAGCTAAGAGAATGAAAACAGTGATATAGATACAATGTGAATGACCAAGGCATATTAAGAACTTGAGTGCTGAATTAAATAATTTGCACAACAAAAAGTTTCTCAGAGAACTGGGCACTATAAAACCATATGGCAATTCTAGAACTGAAAAAAAATATGGATTCAATAGGTAATTTGATGGCAGGTCCACTCAGCGGAAGAGCAGTTGGTAAACTAAATGCTGGTTCAGAAAGAAAAAACGAAGGGCAGATGAAACACAGGTGAGCAAGCAGGAGTCCCGTCAGACAGTGTAGTCCACACACTGAGTAGTGAGACATAAGAGCAAGTCCAGTCCCGGTGTTGAGAGAGAACTTGGGAGTTCTACAATCCTCCTTATAACAGGCAAAACCAACATTTTAACAAATAACAAATGCTAGTTTGATGGAATTAATGAGTGATACAATGTTCTGATATTCTATCAAGGGTGTGATAACAATAAGCAAAATGAATGCAAAACAAAACTCAGATCAGTCATTGTGAAATTGCTGAAAACCAAGGTTAAAGGAAAAAAATACAAAGAATTACCTAGTTAAGGAAAGGCCCATTGGACTTAAAGTGCCAAGAGTTGAGATTTGTGCACAAGCTGGCAACAAACCATGAAGTGGAGAGACTGCAGTGTCTTCTTAGTAATGAAGGAAAAATGTCTTCAACCTAAGTTACCATACCCAACAAAGTCTTTCCAGTTTGCATTTGTATTTTCAGAAAAAAGAAACAGAATTAGTCAACAGTCAATATCTACTGAAGGGATAGTTTCCAACGTTTTCAAATTAAATTTCAGATAGGTTACAGAACCAGTCAGAAAAGGTAACATGGGCAAGAGCTCCTGACTGTTAGGTAAACAGCTTACCCACGACAAACACTACACTAACAAGGAAGGGACTGGCAATCTGAAAAAAGACTAAGCTAGCAGCACAGATTTATCGAAGCATGTCGTTAAGAGAGTGTGCAGGATTCCTGGACTCAATACCCAAAGAAATACACTAACTACTGTGGTGATATATTGGGTACCCTAATAAAATTTGCCTGAAGATCAGAGAACAGAGAAAGCCACTAGATTAAACATAGATTCCAGGCAGTGGTGGCATACACCTTTAATACTAGCACTCAGGAGGCAGAGATCCTTCTGGATTTCTGTGTGTTCAAAGCCACTCTGGACTACATGAAATTGATTCAGTCTAGGAGAGAAACAGAGCCAGGCAGTGGTGCCATACACCTTTAATTCCAGTACTTGGGAGTCATATGCCTTTAATCTCAGCAGTAGGGAGGAAGTAATATGGTTGGGTGGAGAAAGGTATATAAGGCATGAGTAGACAGGATCTCACCCCCATTTTGGCTGGAGAATTTGGTAGTGGTGAAAAGTTTCTCTAGTGCCTTGTTTCTTTGTCTCTCTGATCTTTCTGGCACATTTTATTATAGTACACAATATATCACCACAAACTACCATCAGAAGGACAAGAAAGTGAACAGAGAGTGAACAAGGCACAGTCCTGTGACAAAGAGGCATGCTGAATAGCCACTGAACTTTTTAAATAGCTTCTTACCACATTTCATAGTTTGGTAAAACCACATTTTTGGTTTTTTTTTTTTTATTTGTTGGTTTGTTTTAGTTTTTGCTAGTAAAACCACCATAAAATGTTTTAACCCTTATCTCACTCTTTGGAATGCAATCAGAATTGAACATAGTATAACATTAATGTTGTATTTGATAAGAAGTTATTACCATGGAAAGAAAATTAGCTGACTAATTCTACTGGCCCACGACTTCCTTGGCATTCTTCTCAGGGATCTCACTTCTGATGGGATCTAGATCGAGTGGCAGAGTGGAAGGACTAAGAAAGACCATTCCTGAGGCGACCAATGGTAATAACCCTAGAGAACTTCATAGTGAACAGGTTGGATACCAGTCTATTAAGCAATGCTCAGAAAAAAAATGAAGTAGGATACACAATGCTGTTAAGAGCTAGCTAGGCCAGGGAAGGCCAAGTTGAGCAAAGCAAAGTTCAAAAAGTCCAACAGAATACAGTAAGCTTTTAAGGTGCTTGTCTGATGCCTGTGCTTTTAACTTCATTTTACATTGTGACTTGTAAGATATCTTAGGGTGTGACATTATGCTAGCACAGACTAACATGGCATGCAATAGGTGGTTTGAGATCCACAGCAACAGAAAACACAGCAGCCATCCAAGTTCTAGGCCTACACAGGCCTACATTTCTGGAACACAGAGAGACATTGTCTGTTTGATTTGTTCTCAGAGCTCGAACAGTGTGTTTGGTGGATGTATTCATTTATTAATATCACTGTGCATGGTGTGTGCCTGCATACACTGTGTGGGATATGGACTTAAATCTATCTGCAAATGTACACTGGCATGCTTTGATGACCTTGCCTGTGCATATGTGTATCTGCTCAAGTGTGTAAGTATGGATATGTATTCAGGAAGGGGGAGAAGAACAGACATTTGTTATTCTGACATGAGTGTGACACTGGTGTTATCTGAATGGCTTCTATCCTGCTGTACAATGCAATGCAACTGAGTGTCCCAGAGAAATGAGTCCATTCCAAATAGACAATAGATCTGATAAAAACAAAACACCTCTCTCTATTCTCTATTTATTCCAGTTTGTCTGACCTTCCCCCATTTTGATTGGTACTGCTTGGAACATAAACAAGAGGTATATTTCAGGGCTCATAGCAGGAGATAAAAGATGCTGAAATAGAGTCTAGGACATTCAGTGCCATTTTCATTTTCAATTACCAACTGCCACTGTTCTCCTCAAAGCTTTGATTATAGCAACCTTTTGTAGGTCAGTGACATTACATAAAAAGTGATAAATGGAGCAGGCCTCATCACAGAAGAAAAGATGCCATGATGCATACTGAATGCCAGGTAACTAGTTTCTTAAGTACATAAATTTGGAGAGATGTTGGAGGGTCCTCCAAGATTGTATTTTGAGATGTTTACTAATAATTAACTCATCCAAACAAAGAACGGCAATCATTTCTCAAGAATACACAGTTGCTTGTGAGCTGCAGAGACCAGGGTCTGTTTGAATCTCACTTTACTGAATTAAAGTGGTGCTGATCTAAATGAAATATTCTTGGTGCTGATCCAAATGAAATATTCTTGAGACACTATACCAACATCTATTGTTCCAATTTCACTATTGATTACTAACAATGTTCATTTCCTACCTGATTCCCTTTGGGGAGTCTATTTTACTGACTGCTGATGCTAACTTTGGTCATGCAAAATTTATTGGGTCAACAGGCATCTGCTGGATCAAGTCACACAGGGACTGGCAATGCATTTGTACGGTTGAGTCTTCGCCTCTTTTCCCATCTTTTCCCTTTGAGGAACATGCTTTGTGGATCAGCTGACACAAATGAGGATGAGACCAGGACTCAGCTCAGAGCCCAATGTGCTTTCTGGACCAGAGAAGCTATAGTTGGTCCTGATATTCATGCTCAAAATATTTGATGACTTTTATTCTAAGCTGTGGCTAATGATAATTAAATGTGCAGCATTATTATGGTTATAGTATATGTACACGTGCATGTGAGCACACACACACACACACACACACACACACACACTTAATATATGTCAGTGGACCCAATCTTAACATTGTTTCTTAGATCTGTCTCATAGAAATTACAACTGTGAGATCACAAATTTGATTTGTATCTTATAAGTTAACATACGATAATAGTTTAATTTCTCTAATAGTTTAATTTCTCTATCTACTAAACAAAAAATGATACATGTAGAAAATAGTGGATTAAAATATCCAGAAAAATCTCCTAATCCCAGCTTTGTTGACTTTTGAATGCTGTTAAGATGGAGGAAAACTGTTCTGAGAGTTTAGGGTATCTATCACAGACATTTTACTCCCAAGCTCAGATGCAAGGAAGAAGGCTTTTATTCCATATGCACGGACACTTGTTACAACTTAAGAGCCTTTAGTTCTTTTTAGGCTACTGCTTGTTAGAGCTTCCTTTGCTCTAGACTGCCAAGTTTACTATCTGGGTCTAAACTCCCAGTCTAGCTAAATGAGAAGAGACCAAAGACCCACGTAAGGAGGAAGGACAGAGTGTGAGTGTAAACACAGTGTTAGGAGAGAATTTGACTCTCCAAGCTGTACCAACACAGTTTTACTGAGCTAAACTCAGCCTATACTCAGGTCACCAATATTACTGGAAATTATGTTACAAGCCATTCTTACACTATATTCACTCTCAGGAAAAAAAAAATCACTGCTATCTTTCAGTATTGTAATCTTCTTTTATTGCTACTTATCTATAATTAGCTTCCTTGGGTTCTAGATGAATAGCACTCAAGTAGTGAGAATAAAATGTCACACAAGTCTTTCTTCTTTTAGAAAAAAAGAATCTTCAGTTTGCTGAAGGTAAATTGGTCTGTCACTAAAACATCAAATTTCAGATATAAATTTTCTTAACATGTATCTATTTTTCTTTTAGTCTCTTAAGGTTTTGTTTGGAAACAAACTGTAAGTGCCTACAATGTATCAGTTTTCTTGTCAAAAGCTCATGTTTAAATTCTTCAATCTCATTCAAAATAAATCAGGGGCTTTCAACTGCCCTGCATTTCAAAGAGGTTCCAATTTGCTACTTCTTGTCATGCCTCTGTCCCTCCTTTTCTCTCCCTCCCCTTTCCTTTCCTTCCACAGCTCCCATCCCTTTCCAGAAGTTAAGGTTTCTTATTATGGAGATCTTCATGTTTTATGAAGATTTAATTAGCTGAAATAGATTACAATTTAATGAGATATGTACTATTGTTTTAGAACCGTGTATTTGTAAACGGGAATAGAAAAAGTTCACAGCACCTAATCTTTAAATAAGCTTAGTGATGATTAAAAATATACAAAAAGAACACTTACACACAACTTTCAAACTGCTCAAACTGCTAATGAAAATGACCCTCTCTCCACGTTATCTTTCCCATAATGATCCCAGAAGACTTAAAACGCATAACCCACTCTCCCTTAGCTCTTCCTCATGCATGTCCCCTCAGTGCTAGTGTCTTACATAAAACACAGATGATGCTGTATATTTTCCACATACAGTATTTTCATACTATACATATATTTAGAGTATATTCATACTCTATTGTTTAGTATTGCAAATTAAATACACATGTTTAATATCTTAACAGACACATTCATTTCAATATTTAAACATTAAACTTTAAAACATTCTAATATTCTCTCATACTATGTTTTAATGTCCCACTGTCTACATGTGGATACAACACTTTGGGCAAAACTCTGAATGTTTTCCTATGGCAATCTCTTAGTGGATTTATGCATCAAGAATATGTGTGCATTTTGTGTTCATGGTTTCATGCTTTCCAGAAGAGGAAGGCCAATCTGGACCCTAGTTAGCAATTACAAAAATGGTTTTCCCACTTGTTCCCAGCATTGAGTGTCTTTATACTTTCCATGGAGAACACCCCTACTACACACTGTTCTGATTTGTATGATGACTATTGTTACCCTTTCTTCTTCCTTTCTACTAAACATTTTTATATTTTATCAGCTTTCCTGTTTTTTTTTTTTCCTTTATTGGCTTTTATGCATTCTTCATGATTTAAGAAAACCCTCTGTGCCGGGCGGTGGTGGCGCACGCCTTTAATCCCAGCACTCGGGAGGCAGAGCCAGGCAGATCTCTGTGAGTTCGAGGCCAGCCTGGGCTACCAAGTGAGTTCCAGGAAAGGCGCAAAGCTACACAGAGAAACCCTGTCTCGAAAAACCAAAAAAAAAAAAAAAAAAAAAGAAAGAAAAAGAAAACCCTCTGTGCAATATGTTGCAAATATTCTTATCTTTTTATGTCGATATAATAAATTCAACTGCACTTTCTTCTAGAAGTTTATTGTTTTAAGTGTCACACTGTGTGCCTGCCTGCCTAACTGCACAATTCATTAACTTATCACAGTGGTGACTTGGGGTGAGATTGTTGTAGAGATGTTTTGGGACATAACTTGCCCATTAGATCAGTTTAGTTTCCCCTTAATTTTAGATAACGTTAAGGTCTTTCATGAGTATCTTTCTGCCACAATAGATTCTTCATCTGTCTTTGTATGCATGCTTGCCTATTTCTGTCTCTGTCTCTCTCTGTGTGTCTCTCTCTGTCTCTCTTGCTCTCTGGAGCTGTGGTACTGAGGCCTCATTGTGTCTGCAGGGTGATGAGCAAGGCATGTGCTCGTTAGCAACTATGATCCCTCTGTATCTGTGGCCTGTGGTCCTCCAGGAGCAATCTGCAGGAAATATTTTCTTTCATCCAGACTGGAAACCTGGTGGCTATCAGGGCTCTGTGAGTTTCAGGTTCTTGTGTCTCCACCCAGGACATAGAACTGAGGATACTCAGTTACAGAAAGGGAAGAGGCAGGTGATATATTTCAAATGGTATTAATGGGTTGAAGCTAAGAAATTGTTTAGCAGCTCAAATGACCCTGATACAATGTACAAAGGATCTGGGCTTCTATGTCACATAGAATGGGCTTTTGGGCTCAGTAGTATAACATGGATCTTTTGGCTAATTTATATATTATGGCCTTTTGTGTGTGTGTATGCTCTATCTGTTATATTAGTACTATGTACAAATTTATGCATTATATGACATGTTAAAAGACTCATTTTTGCTTGTTTTACTTGTATGTATGTATCTGTGTCCCCATGTGAACCTGGTGCCAACAAAGGCCAGAAGAGGGCATTGGATCCGCTCCAACTGGAGACAGTTGCAGGTGCTGGGAACTAAGCCTCTGTCCTTTGGAAGAATAGCAAATGCTCTTAACTGAGGAGCTATCTCTCCATTCCTCTGTTAGCATCCTAAATCTCTTTGGAGCCCAACTGGGCCTGCTCATGAACTCCAAATGGGGCCACAAAATTCTGTGGTGTCTGTCACTTACTGGGATCCAAAAGAAGCAAAGCCACTGCCGTCCTCATGAAATACACAAGTAGCCAAAGCAAGGACATTGTTAACCATCCTCATGGCCAGTGGCAAAGGGTATAATATAAAACTCAGAAGCAAAAAAAAAGAAAAAGAGAGAGAGAGAGAGATTTGGTCATCTTGTCTGAGATAAAATAAGGAAATATTTCAAAGCATAGGCAGCTAATCTCAAAGTTGTAGCTACATTGCTATGTTTTTTTTTTAGCTGTCCTATGTCTATCTCAAACATGTAAATATATAGAGTTATTTCGTATGTGTAAAATACTTGGAGGAATTGTTTTTTAACATGCTTAACCAACCACCTTAGGCCTGGTACTTTGGGCCCCTCCTTGTCCCCTTTTCTATGTTGTGTGGCTTTCCTGATAATTTCAGAGATAGTTTCAGCACCTCTAATAGTGGTCACACCACCCCAGCCTTCTCAGGTGTCATGTTTGGCTCAACAGAGCTGGATTCTGATCACATTCTACACATGGCTGCCCTTTTCATTCCCTTAATCGGACCCTAATTAAGTTTCCAGTTTCTTATTCGGCCTCATTATGCAAGCCCACTCCCGCCCCCACCCGGGGCTTGGCAGGAGGGAGGACTTTAAGGAGGCCTTTCTCAGCCAGGGTCTTCCAGAGCTTGGCTACATCTGGGTCTGTCTAGCAGGAACAATACAAATTGGAGAGCTGTAAAACTCCACGAGACATCGCACACCCTTTGTGACTTTTGTTTCTCTACTGCTACCAGCTAAATCTGTACACTGCAGGGAACTGAGGAACACAGAGCTAGGTGGGATGTTGTGCTTTCTTTCTTTCTCTCTCTCCTTTTTTTAGCCAGTAGAGTCTCTTTATTCTTTTCCTCTAATAGGGCTTTATCCAAGTAAGGAGCCACAGCAGGGGCAGCTTTGATTTTTTTTTTTTCCAATGGTGCTTTATGTGAAATCTTTCATAAGGAAGGAACTTAGGGTTGGAAATAACTAAGGCTGAATTCTCAGAACCTTCCTATATCCTCAAGGCTTCCAAAAGAAAGCACTTTTGCACTTCAAATTGAAATCCTACATGATTGCTTACGCACACAGCTATTCAAAGTGGAGTTCCGTCTTGTGCTTTTTAAGTTATGGGTGTTCTTATTTCTATTACACTTGACCTCTATGCTATATCTTCCTAAACAGCACAGTTTATTCTGAACACTTAATAAAATGTTAGCACATCACCTTTGCCGTGACTAAAATACTAAAAATCTATTGAAACAAAAACAAACAAACAAACAAAACCTCAAGAAACAAAAACACCCTACATCTGAGAAATACCACGCTAGCCCACAGGAGCACTGGAAGAGACTGTTAGGACTGTGACCTGGAAGGAAGGATGCTCCCTCTGCTAAGCTCATCCTATTTCTGCTCTCATCCCAACACCAATTCTTTCAGTTCAAAGAAAGAGGACGGTTTCTTTGCAGCTAGGAGGAATTTTTCATATACACCTGGTATTAAACTAAATTCTCTCTTTAGCTTGTCTTCACGGAGCCACATCCCAGACACTGGAATCTTAATCTATGGGCCTCTCCGGTTTTAACCATGTTTACATCCTCAAGAGTTTAACTGAGACCAAAGCAAGCATATGCATGTCCACATGAAAGGCCAGCTCAGCCATGTTATGAAGCACACAGCTAAAATTACTATTGATCCTAGCCTTCTGCCTTCTTCCAAAGATAATTCTGTTACTGGTAAGAAACTGATGCCATTTGCCCAGGCCCTCCTGTACATGGGAGCTTTGTTCTTTCTTCAATGATAGCATATGCACAAGCGTCCTTCCTGCTTCTTGAATCAAAGAGCTCCTTAACCACCTTCTAATTCACCCCAGACCTTTCCCATGTATGAACACTGACCCCAGTGAAGTGATGTGACTGCCCCCACATGCTCATTGATGTTGTCTGGAATTCTCCCAGTTCCACTCAATCATCCACACCAGCAAGTAGTGACAGCATTCCACAGAGGTTATATAGTGGAGCTAAAATCTGGGGAGTGGACCCACAAATGCTTTTACTGACTGGCCCTGTCTGTCTTATTCCCTTATAAGCAATGGACTGGCATGTTTTCTATATCCCAAGGATGGGCTTAGAGAGTCAGTCGAAGTACATGCATTCACAAAGAAAAGCCTGTAATCTGTGTCAGTGATATCCTGTCGCTGTACCATACTGGCAGTTGTTAAAGCATAAAGGGAATGTGTGGTGGTCTTCCTCTCTTGCAGGATACACAGGGACCTGTAACATAGGTTGCACGCCCACATTAGGTAACTCAGGAGCAAATCTCAACAGTTTAGTTCCCCTTCCTAAGACAGGATCCTTTGTCAGCCTCCTAGAAAGCTGAGTTAATATCACTTCGGAATTATAGTGACTGGGGTCAGTAATGCATCATGACTTGGTTTGGAAGACTGTGCAACAGATTCTAAAGATGAGTCAGTACAAGGCTTCAGGTCTTTCTTGGTCCCCCAAAGACCAAAGGGGATAGTAATACAGTTGGCTCTCAGTTCCACTAACCTTCCAATCCTCCAAGGCCCAGATGTCTTCGTTAATTCATACCGTGGCACCAACCCTTGGTTGAACTGCCCTCCCTGGGTGCTGAGCATCTTTACTGAGCCATTCATGCTTGACTCATTTCTGAAGTGGCTTGTACTTCTTTCTTGAATGTGGATATCTTCTGGTGCCCTGGTTTCTCCCACAGGGCTAGATCCTGTGCTTGTTCCACTGTCTTGACAAGTTAGGGATCTTAGCCCTCTGTTTGGGTTTGCCTCTGCTTCCTCTCTCAGGCTGTCATGGACACTCCTGCAGCTGTCAAGCTGACTTCATTTGCTGTGTGAAAACAGCACCTTTGGTGAGAGAATGGGCCTTGGCAGGTGGGAATAATGGGGCCTGTGCCTGCTTTATCTCTTGACATTTAATCTCTTGTTCTAGGAGACAATTCAGGAACCTCTCCCCATAACAGGAAAAAAAAAATAGCCATCTACAATTTTCCTTTCAGCCCAAGAAATCTTAATCCTTTTATTGTTCGTGTATTTTACCAAACTAGAGACCCCGTCACATAACCTCTTCAGCAAGATAACAATTCACCTTTGGGGATGAGGCAATCCAATTTTGATTTATTGATTGCAGGGCACAATGCTGTTCTGAAAAAAAATAAATACAAACTTGGATACCAATCCATATGTGATTGTCAAATGGAAGCTTAAAGAGCAGGCTTACAAAGAGGGGAGAAAAACCAACGAAATTTAATTTCCTTCTTTTTATAGAATTACGCAGACATTTTTTTTTGTTGTCGAAGAAAAAAAAAAACCCTAGCAACCCAGCTTATGAATTCCAAATGCGCAAGAGACAGGACATATTCTACTCTCGGGCAGATACCAATATCAACAATGTACTAAAAGTCACCCTTCAGTTTCAGCTGTTTGCATCTGCTGTATATAACCAACTCACTAACTGATTTCAACTGGACATTGGCTATTTGTGTGGTTTCAAACCTTGGAGAAATAAGCTGGGCTCTTTCTTATATACCAAGACATAGGCTCCATGATAGGGAGACTGTTAGATATGTGGTGGTTTATGGGTGCATGTACATGTGTAAAGACTTTGTAAGCAATGAATATAGTACTTCTAGAATGTTCTTAATATAGGGAAAGTGGCTAACTGGTGGTGGCTGTTTTTCATTGACTTGAAGACATCCACCTGTCTCCCAACAGTAGGGAGTTGAGGTGAATTGGACAATCAATGTCTCTGCAATTGCTGTTAACCTAGATTGAAACCAAGTTCAGGCAGAGTCTTGCATTTGCTTGTGAAATACTGAACAGGGTTTCCAATTCTAGATCACTTAAGTTACATCCTCTGATTAAGGTTTCTATAGACTACATTGGTAAAATGAACTCGGGGTATAAAGGTCCGTGACTGGCATGCCTTGTCATTCAGGTTCTTAAGGGAGACAGTTTTTTTTTTTCTTTTCTTTTTTTTTTCATCAATGCCAAAGTTAAGACACTCAAATCTCCTAGAATTTTGGAGACACCATTGTGAATTCCTAGGCCGTCCTTTCTGGGTTCGCCACCTGCCCTCCAGCTGCTGAGGACAGTGCCTGTGTATGTTTACAGTTTCTGACTCTTGGTGAACAGCATTTCTCTGCTTGCCAAGGGGCCCAGAGTTTCATCATTATTCTGTCAGTGCAAGGGATGGTCAGAGCATCCTGAGGATATGGAAATCTGAGAACCATTTGTCTACTGACTGCTCTTTATCTCAAGTGCTAAAGCTCTAAGTCTCTCCTTCTGTAACTTCAACCATTAAGGGAGAGTCACTGGCTAACCCTGTGAGTTAAAGTGAAAAAAAAAAATAAAGTCCTTTCCTCCCCAAGTTACTTTTGGTCAGTGTTTTATTACAGCTTCAGAGAAGTAAACAACACTCTTGTCACCCCTCAGGGATTGTCTTCGTATCCTAGTACCTAGGACTACCTGCCTTCCCCAATAAACTATTTACATTAAAGATCAACCTTGAACATGAGTTTGAAGAAAAGATCTGTAATTCTAGCTTCTTAGGTTGTGAGGCAGAAGAATTACAAGCTTGAGGCTAATCTAGGCTACCTAGTGAGTTGCAGGACAACTTGGATCACTTAGTGAAATTCTATCTCAAAAATTTTAAAGGAGCTGAGATACAGCTCAGTGATAGAGTGTGTGCACAGACTGCTCCTGCTCTCTCTCTCTCTCTCTCCCTCTCTCTCTTTCTCTTCTTTCTCTCTCTTCTGTTCTCTCTCTCTCTCTCTCTCTCTCTCTCTCTCTCTCTCTCTCTCTCCCTCTCCTTCCCTCCCTCCCTCCTCTTTCCGTTCTCTCTCTCTCATAGAATTTAAAAATATAGCTCAAACTTGTGAGTTTCAGCCCAACTGAACAGTCCTACATACTATATTCTGAGTTAACATAGCTTTCCTCATTTTTTTGTGATCATAAAATTTAACAAATAATAGGTATTTAATTGCTTACATGAAAATAAGAATCCATGAATAAATAGCTTTCCAGGCTTTGTGTCTAGAGTTATAGGTATTGTGGTCACTTAGAATAAGAAATCAACAACAAAAAAAAAAAACAAAAACTTGAGGCCGGAGAGATGGCTCAGAGGTTAAAAACACTGGATGCTTTTCCAGAGGTCCTGAGTTCAATTCCCAACAATCACATGGTGGCTTACAACCATCTACAATGAGATCTGGTGCCCTTCTGGCTTACAGGCATACATGCAGGCAGAACACTGTGTATATATAATGAATAAATAAATCTTTTTTTAAAAATTACAAAAAAGAAAAGAAAAAAAACAAAACCCTGATTTTGGAGTGACCCTTCTATTGAACTCTCCATTCAGAGACCACCATCTTTCTCAGTGATAGCAGAAACTCATTCTTATGTACCTTAAGTTTGGAAACATCAATATAAAAATAAAAGTCCTCTAGAATGGCACAAAGACACTGAATATAAAAATTAAATATAAACCTTCTCTCTAAAAACTAATACTAAGTTTGGAATAACTGTGGAATTTGTGATCATATTCAATTAAGGTAAGTTGACACATGCATATATTGTGTGGTACGTCTCTGGTATTATATACAATTTTAAAAATCACTACAGGAAATAGACAAATAGTTTTACTCCAGAAGTGAATGTACTCTTTGAAAAATCTACCTAACCTTTAAAGATTTCTCAGGGAAACTTGCCCCAAATAGCTCTACAGTCTCACCTGATCCTTTCCATTGTGGTGTTTGGTCCATCTGCATTGGACTCTGTCTTAGTTTGGATTTTTATTGTTGTGGAGAGACACCATGACCATGGAAACTCTCATAAAGAAAACATTTAATTGGGGTGGCTTGCTTACAGTGTCTGAGGTTCATTCCACTATCATCATGACTGGGAGCATGCCATTCAGGCAGATGTGGTGCCAGAGACTAGCTGAGAGTCCTACATCTTGCAGGCAACCGTAAGTCGACTGACCATCACACTGAGGGAAGCTTGAGCAAGAGACTTCAAAGCCCAACCCCACAGTGACACACTTCCTCCAACAAGGCCACACCTCCTAATAGTGCTACTTCCTTTGGGAGCCATTTTCTTTCAAACCATGACAGACTCACTCTGGATTGCCAGTGCACACATTTATTGGATTAGCTACTTCAATTTTAATGTGTCACATAATAGCTATGAAGTCAGAAAAGCAAAACATTGGAAACAGGATTGGTTCATTGGCATGGCTTTCTAAAATTCTAAGTGACATAATACCACAATTCCAGAAAGAAATTCTGAAAGATCACTACTTCATTCATTCATTCATTCATTCATTCATCCATCCATTCATTCAATGAAGATCTGTCAATAAATAGTAGTATGTATTAAATTTTCAAAGGTTGTGAGATTACAAAGATGAGCCACACTATCCTAAGTCAAAAGATAGTCTAAAGGACTCCCCAGTCAGGAGACAAAGCAGAAGTTTAAGATGTGTGTGTTGATTCTGCTACTTGTTGGTAGATTGGATTTGGTCGCATATTATTTAACAACACAGTGATTCTGGGTGTTCATGTGGAAAACAAACAAAATAAAACCTAATTCATCAAGAGGTAATGTTTAAAACAAGGTACTAAGTAATAATCCCAGAAGTATTCAATCAGTATTAATCCAACGTACATTATCTACCTACCTATCTATATATCTGACTAGAAAAGAGATGGACAATCAAAGCAGTGCTGGTATGTCCTAATACTGGAGCCAGATTTACCTGATTTCAGTCCTGGCTAGCTGAGAAAATGCTCAGCCAGGAACAGCACCAGCTGTGGGATGGTCTGTATGTCAAATGTGTTGCTCTGATTGGTCAATAAATAAAACACTGATTGGCCAGTAGCCAGGCAGGAAGTATAGGCGGGACTAACAGAGAGGAGAATTGAGAGAACAAGAAGGCGGAGGGAGACACTGCCAGCCGCCACGATGACAAGCAGCATGTGAAGATGCCAGTAAGCCACGAGCCATGTGGCAAGGTATAGATTTATAGAAATGGATTAATTTAAGCTGTAAGAACAGTTAGTAAGAAGCCTGCTATGGTCATACAGTTTGTAAGCAATATAAGTCTCTGTGTTTACTTGGTTGGGTCTGAGCAGCTGTGGGACTGGCGGGTGACAGAGATTTGTCCTGACTGTGGGCCAGGCAGGAAAACTCTAGCTACAAGCATCCTCCTCCCTTTGCTTTTTATAGGCTTCATTTCTCAATAACCCTTAGCTTCCCTATAGGTGACTTGTCTGGTTCTGGGAGGCTCTAACTTGCAGAGCTGTTGTGTAGGTATGTGGTTAGGATGGGAGCTGACGTATGGTGGCAGTCTGAGGGAGAATCAGCAGGGAAGGAGAGGTAGCAATAATCCAAAGTATAGGGGAGTGTGAGATCATCACAGACTTAGTAAGGGGTGGGCAAGAATTGCTGCTTACAGTCTATTCAAACTTGGTGAGGTTAATACTTCTTCTTTTTATCCCCATGAAAGATGTTTCCCTAATATTTATATGAACATCCTCTGAGCTTCTCATTTTTGATTAAAAGTTGGTCCACCAGAGTGAGTCATGGAAGAAGCACTGATGGTAATATGGGGCTGAATCATCCAAGGAGATGATTAAGCTATTGAGAGATCTTCGTTAACCCACTGACACCAGCAAGCTTCAGTTTTCTGTTTTCTAAACAATGTAATTTGATTACATTTCAAGTACTGTGCGTCCTTATTTTCCCATTTATTATGTAAATTGCATATGTAAATTAATCCAGGATAAAGATATACAGACTTTTGTCTATAAAAAAGATGGACGTGCTTGCTGTGACGAGTGCAGAATTTTGAGTTGATTTTCTGGTGATGGGATAGGTCTCTTCTCTTTCCTCCAGTCTCATCTGCTCTTGGTAGCAGCAGTGTCGTCTACAGTTCAGTTTCAGTCTTTGCTTCAGGATGAGTGAGCTTGTTAGACTTAATAACACATTCTAGCTAAAATATTACACAGACGATTCCAGGAACATATTTCTAGACAAAGTTATTGACGATTCTGAGTCCTGAAAGATCATATCAGTAAGATCACGGGGAAAGCAGCAGGTGCAGAGGCCCAGAGAGAGGCCACACTGCCCAGTTTGGTTGCAGAGTCCAAGATGGCAGCATTTGGGAGCTCATCAGGTAAAGTAAGTGATTGCAAATCTCAAAGCCAGAAGGGCACAGGGCCAACCCTTAGAGAACTATTAATTGCCACTTGTTAGACTATGACACCAGGTAGGCTTGGGTGAGCAATGGCATAGGGAACCATGGAGTTGGCTTGGCCTAGCTGCCTTGAGATGCATGTGTCATAGGTTTTTCAGGTTAGAGTCCATGGCTCCTGGGGCACAATGTACCTTCCAGTTCCTGAGAGACTGATGCACTCCTTTAGGCAGTGAAGTATTCAGGATGCTTTGTGTTTCTCTGTATGTTCTCTTAGTAGGCAAGGAAGCATGAAGGCTTGACAGGACAATTGGTCTTAGACATTCATCTGTGTACCCTGTATGACTTGCAAACTTGATTGTATCCTGGCAACTATATTGACCCTAGCAATTGCCCTTATATTTTGTTTCTGATAAAGGTATAGAAAGTCTGATTGCTCTCAATAAAATTGATCTCAAGACTCAGAGTCTCAGTCTTGCTGTGGCCCCTCCAACCTAAGTCTGGTTTCATTTCTTGTGGCCATATCAGGTGACCTTAGCCTAGTAAGTAAGCACAGGCACTTATACAATGGCACAATCAGTTTTGTTTGGGAAGGATTAGTCTGACTGCTGAGGGGAAAATCCTCTTGAGGGAGGAAGAGATAAGAGTGGAACAAACAGAGGGGAACATTTTTGTTAGGAACAGATCTGCCATTCTCCAACTACTTGGACAGTTAGGCAAGGACCTGATGATCGAGTATCATCCAAAGGACTGTGAGCAGAAATGATTGACTTCTAGGATTGACACCCAAAAGACTTTGGAATGAACTCTGAATCCCCTGTCTCCTCTGCCGGGTATTGAACAGGGCTTCTTAAAACTCACTCAGTGAGCATTGTTTTCACTGGTACAGCATGAAAATACACCTCCTTTTTGTCCTATCCCAGAGCCTCTGCTTCAACTGGTAGTGGGGCCCAAGAATGCATATCTGTAGACAATCCACCACGTTCTGGATGGGGAGATCTTGAGAAATGTATCAGATGCACAGAAGGAAAAAGTTCTCTGTTCCTGAATATCTTTGCACAATGGTCCCTCGCCCAAACACAGAACCACTTTGAGGTTGAGGAAGAAGTATCCTTTACTCATTTAAAGGTATTAAAATTTTGAGGTTGTTTCTGCAGTTTGCCTATATAATATAGGAGGCACTTCTCTTAGAATTTCTACTGATACAATAAAACACCATGAGCAAAAGCAACTTTGAGGAGGAAAGGGTTTATCCATCACTGAGAGGAGTCAGGGCAGGAAATCAAGGCAGGAGCCTTGAGGCATGAACTGAACTAAAGTAGAGGCAATAGTGAATAGGCTTACTGGCTTGCTCAGACTGTTTTCTCATACCACCCAGGATGACTCTTCCCATAGTGAGCTGGACCCTCTCGCATTAATCATCAATCAAGAAAATGCACCACAGGCTAATCTGGTAAGACAGTTTCTCAGTTGTGGATCCCTATCACAAAATGACTAGTTTATGTCAAGTTGGTAGCATTAGAAAGAGCCACAGTGTTTGTATCACATGACTTTGGAAGAGTTATCTTTGCCATTACAACTGGAGAGCACAGTGCTGTTTTGAAGTTCACCTCCCTATCTGCCCCAGTCCAGGCCCTGCTCTTTCCTCTCACACTACACTTACTCTGATCATTGATTTGGTCTTTTCCCAGCTAAACCATGGACTCGTAGATTCTGTTTAATAGCCTGATAGTACTTGAAGTGTTACATATAATAAAATACTCAAGAAATACTAGATATATACCCACAAGAACGGCATCAATGTTTCCAAGAGACACTGACAACCCATGTATCTAATGACACTATTCCCTATGGCCAAGATATGTAATCAATCTCTGTTTCATCGGTGGAAGAATGATTTTGGAAAATAGGGTGTATAGATATATGAGTGATGAAATACTGTTCAGTCTTACATATAATGAACTGCCTGTAATATGAAGAAACATGGATGAGCCTGGAGGAAAATCATGGTAAGTAAAATAAGCAAGCATAGAAAGATAAATACTGCTTGATATCACCAATATCTAGAATCAAATACAGTTGATCTCATAAAAGAACAGATTAGTGACCCAAAGAAGAGTAAAAGAGAACAGAGAGACTGGTCAATGGTACAAGTTATAGTTAGAAGGATTAAGTTTTAGTGACTGTGAAACAAGATGTCTATAATTAGCAATGACATATTGGTTCAGTTCAGAAAAGTTAAAATAACACTTTTAATGCCATTGCTACTAGAAACTATAAATATTTGAGGCAATGATATGCTAATTGCCTTGATGTAGTCATTATATATCACATAATACATTGAAACTTTACATTGCACTCTTATCAATTTATATAACAATTTGTTAAAAATAAAATGTAGTTTAAAAGAAACAACAGTTATCCTGATGAAGTAGTAATAGAGACTCAAGCACCCAGTGGGGTGAACAGAGGTGATTACCAATGTATTCCCCTGCAGTGCATTTTATTGACTATTTCTACTCTTTATAGCATTCAGCATGACTCCATCCCAAGGCAGGCAACTACTTATGATTCAGGTCTCAATTTTGATGCAGATCTCAGCTTAGGTATCAGTTCTACTATCATGGCTACTCAGATGAAATTCTGCCAGTTTTGTATCTATTATCCCCTGCATTATATTTTAAAATGTGTGTTTCATACTATTTTACAACATATTACTCTACATTAGCCTATTCCATTTAAACTCATTCACATCTTAAGCTATACTTGTCTTGATGTATATTTACCCAATGAGTCCAGGATTCCATTTCTGTAAATCATTTTGATATTTCACAAAGAATGCTCAAACAATATTTGGCCCCTATAATATCTAAGTGAACTCCAAAATCAATGTCCTATTTATGGTAGAAATGAGAATAAGAATAAAATTCTTCAAGGAAGAATTTTTAGATAAAACAAGAGTCAGGTCTTCAGGATGCAAGCAGAGCAGAGGCTTTATGTGAGGGCATGATCCCATGCTAACAGAAAACTAGAAAGCAAAAGGGTAGAGATGATACGTCAATGCATATAAGCCACCTAGTCATGAAGAGGGATAGAGAAGCCTGAGGCAGGGAGACAATAATAATATCCATTGGTTTTTCGAGTAGGAAAGATCTGTGAATATTTCCAGGCTGAAAGGACAAACTAGTATGAATAAGGAATGAGATATTAAATGCAGGAAATTTGGAAATAATTAAGGAAGCAGGGTGTTAAATGGTAGAAAAAATATGAAGGGCCCAGATGCAGTGTTAAGGTTAATTCTTAGTTGCCAAGGCAGAAGAAGATGAAGAGGGTACATGTGTCTGATCAGAGACTATTTTGATGAAGATGAAAAACTGCATATTTCCCCTTAAAGAGCCTTTGTTTTCTCAGCAAGGTGAGAGGTAGGACCATGGGAAAAGAGAAAAGGTTTGGAGACATACTCAAGAAAAAGAAAAAATTTGGAATGTCTGCTGTAAGGAATATGTGTGGGTTGTCACAATGCTGACTCATAGGACTTATTAACATAGAGCCTGTGTGATGCTGTCTTCTATCTGATTGGGAGGACACGTAAATTTCCAGAGCTTGACACATTTTTGAACTGACAATATGAATTGATGATCTCACAGTTGTATTCCTTTTCCCTCTGAGCCTATTTCTAGGCATTTATTTTCTTTACGTCTTAAGTCTACTTTGCACTTGTCTTCATTAGGCCTCCCTGGTCATTTCATGATGTCTACCCTTTAATACTTTATGCACTGTGGTTCACATTCCCCATCTGTCAAGTGAAATGAACTTGATGAAGATGCCCTTGGTCTTTCTATAGCCTCCTTGTAGCTTAGTCAACACCTATGGAAAGTTGCTAGATACCCCAAGCTGTGAGAGATCTTGGGAGGAGGAGTGACTATGAATTAAACATTCTTCCTGGCCATATACTTTCACAGGCTACTGGAGATGGACTTGCCAATACATCATTTCAGCTCTATGGGCTGATGCTGTCCTGCAGGGAAAAGTCTCAAGACCTTGATTGCTAGACTAATGAAATTCATTAGTCCTCCACATATAATGTAGGTACTGGCTGTGTGTCATACATTGTGGGCCTTTGGTAATACAGTGATCAGGATGGGGAAGGTTTTAATCATAGAGACAGGAAAAGAAGGCCATTCAGCCAGAGTAATTGGAGAGGGGCTTGGCTAGGAGCAAAGCCTCAGACTGAGACCTGCCTGAGGGGTCCAGTTACAAGAAGATCTAGGAACACATTTCTCTCAAGGAGTCAGCCCCGGTACAATGGCTCCAGTGGTAAATTAGCCTGCTCCAGGAACAAAAATGTGGGCAGGACAATCAGAGGGCAGCAAAGAAGCTTGAGGAGAGAGGAAGACTGATGTGGCCAATGGGGCCAAGAAGCTGAGTTCCATTCTAATGCAGTAGTTTAGAACCTAAACAAATCACTTTAGCTCTAGGTCTATTGTTTCTATGAGGGCCACATGGCACCACAAAACATCCAAAGAGAAAAACAACTGTTGGTGAGGACAGCTCATCTCAGCCTCAGATAGTTACATATGGTGTGTATGTTGGGAGCTGAGCACAAGTTCCCACTTGGATTCTGGGGACTCAGAAGCCAAGATTCAGAAAAAGTCCCTGATCTAGAGGTGCTTATGTTAGGATTTGTAAGAGTGAGCATTCAGGGAAGGAAGTAGTAAGTGGGAAAACCCTGAGGTAGGAGCATGCCTATATCCAAATTAAAACACAGATATGAGCAAATAAAGGAAACTGATGTCAGGGAAAAAACAAGTATGAGACACAAGGGGACAAGGAGTCACAAGCACAAGTGCCACTGCAGGGATGCTGCAGAATTGTCTTCTACACAAGACTTGGAAATTTTGAGAAGTGAGACATCCATATATCATAAAAGAGTCATCCAACTGTGACAAGATCAGCAACATCCCTACGGATGAAGTTAGGGAATCAAGGTACTGCAGTAATTGATGTAAAAGGTAGTCATGACTGTTGGTGGCAGTGGATGAGGTAGGAGATGAGATCACATTAGAGGATATTTTGAAAATTAACTCATAGATATTGGTGAAAAATTGGATAGGTAGACTTTGGAATAACGAGAAGAGGCCAAGACAACTTCAACATTTTAGATAAAAGCATCCAGCCTGATGGAATTGCCATGCACTCAGATGTAGAGTTGCAGATGGGAGCACATATTAAAAGTTCCGTGATGAAAGGGTAAGCTGGAGATATCTAGAAGCTTTCTTATAAAAATCTAGAATTCTGTGACATTACCACGTACTGAAATAGAACTTGAAGTTAACAGGTCCTTTGTGAGTCATTTGTAGAGGTAGAGAACCAACTTATGAGTCAAATCAAATAACAATAATATTTAAGAAGAAAGAGACAAGTGAAAAGTTGGGAAAAGAGTCTGAATAAAGACCCAGGAGTCTCATTTCTTGTCTTGATTATCCACTAATCTTCCATCTGAAAATGGAAAGGTCATCTCTTCAAGTTCTTCATTTTGAGGACAAATGGATGGGAAAGGATGTTATCTATGTTCCTTCTCACCTTTATTTTTATTTTTTTCGGTTTTTCGAGACAGGGTTTCTCTGTGTAGCTTTGCGCCTTTCCTGGAACTCACTTGGTAGCCCAGGCTGGCCTCGAACTCACAGAGATCCGCCTGGCTCTGCCTCCCGAGTGCTGGGATTAAAGGCGTGCGCCACCACCGCCCGGCTCCTTCTCACCTTTAAATTAAATGTGAGTGACCACAGTTTATATACACTACTATAAACAAAAGATGGACCTTGACTGTACCTGTCAATGGACGGTGCCTGCCTCACATGTACAAAGATCCCTGATATTCCACACATAAAAAGGAAAAAAGATATTTATAAGTGCCAGCCAAAAGTAAAGGTGGCAATGGTAATTAAGCACTCAGGTTCAATATTATTAATAAAATATAAAAAATTATGATAGAAACAATTGCAATGAAATATATTTTTAAAAGCAAACTTAAAATGTATATTAATAAAAAATGCAAAAGATAGGCTACATGGGAAAGGAAGGCTCATTTTAGGGGTGGCCTAAATTTAATCTCAAATAGGTATCATCTATTTTTTTTTTTTTTTGCTTATGTAGTGGGAGTTATTTTTGTCTGTTTTTAGTAGGGCCATATAAAGAAGTTATGGATCCTAAAAAACATTCATCATATCTGGGAGAGTTCTGTACCTGAACTCATTCAGCATACAGCTTTTCAATTAAAGTGTACAACAGTTGTCATATCTGAATCAGAACTGGTGAGAAACTTAATGATGAGCAACTGGATGAGGACTCTGCTCCAATTCTCCAGGCAACTATTATTGTAGGATATCTAGGGTTGGCACATGCAGGAGAAGCCCATGTGGGCGCCATTGATGTTAAACTGCTTAGAACCATGGTTCTGGGAAGAATGGTATATATTTGCCTAACATATGGTGTTCAAGTTGCATAATGATTGAATCAACAGTACCAATGTAGTTGAATAAAAAAGAAAGGACTAGAATTGATACATGAAGACAGGTTTTGGTTTTCAAGACCAAATATAAAATTAAAACAAAACAACAACAACAACAAACACATGCAAAAACAAACACATTCACATACATGTGAATCTTCTTCAAGAGCCTTAGGTGTTATTTGTGTATCAGAAGACAGTAAGCTGAGAGAGAAAGAGATGTGAGCAGCAAATCATTGTTATTAAACACTGCCTTCCATTTTTCTTCCCTTTTACCTTTCTACCGATAGAGAATAAAACTTGGTTTAATGAATTACAAAAGCACTCTACCTCAACCCAGATAGAAAGCACATTAGGATCTCTGATGGGACCACTGGTTACCAAGGAAAGCGAGGGTAGGGTCTTTACTTAGCCGTAGGGACTCCACCCCCAAAGATCATGCATGGGAAGACAGGTGCTTTGAACACTACAGCAGATGCTTTGGCTGGGATAAATGGGAATGAATGGGAAAGTGACATGGCCCACGGATATTGAAGAAGCTGTCCTGTTATTTTTTCCTTGGCTTCTATTGAACCCAGATGGCGATCAGGTTCCTCTCTTCCCACACCATCACATGGACTCTTTAAGAATAGTAAGGCTTGTTACTTTGCAAATGAGAAGGGGGAAATTAGGCCGAGTTACCTGATAATTCACCCATGACTTGTGGTTTAAGACAACTGGTATTCTAATTTAGAGATTATAGTTACAGGCTATTAATGCTTACATCTTCGGTATAACAAAGCTGCCACTCATGTATTGACACCTCTTGGGCAAAGTTCTTACATAATCATAAAACTGAGCTACACTACAAGAAGGTCTATATTTTAATGCTAATGGAGGTGATAAAAGAACTTTAAGAAAGTCTAGAGACAAATATTGACACTACCTATAGTGAAGGAAATGGCTTAATATGTGACATGTACCAGTGTGTCCCCTCCTTCATTTTGAAGTTCTTAGAGAAGTTATGTGACAGCATTGATGGTGAAGATCTAGCTGATTGTAAATGGGTACAGACAGGATGGCACTTCCCCTCTCTAGCATCCAATTCAATGTTCTGTTTACTTAGGGTCTTTTTCAACAGCTATTTCTTAGAACGTCTGAATACAATGCATCTGGCTCATAGACCAAACCATCTGCTCCAACCTTCTGGCACTAATAGAATGCCATTACTTACAGTCATGGTCAGAAGAATCTGCAGGGTGGTAAATTGGAATGCCACTCTGTGAATTCTCTGTAAATGTTCCTTTCCCTATATCTCCCTTGGGAGTGATACAAAACTTTCAAGACTATAAATATAGCAACTCTTGGTAGGTTGTTACTAAAATGGAAGCACTTGGCCATGGAGAAGCAGAGCATTGTCACCTGACCGTTTAACACTGCTGCAAGCAGGTGTTAAAGCGTTCCCCTATGCTATAGTGACGGTGTTTGAAAACAAAAACAAAAAACAAAACAAGAGAAACATTGTTTGGGAGGGTGCACCCAACCCATCCCTTGTCATGCATCACCGTGGGATCCTAACAGTGAATTTTAATATGTACTTTTTATTAGATAGCTTACAGGGCAAAACTTAAGAGGGTCAGCCCTTATTCTTATCTCAGTCTAAACATAAGAGATTTGTAACAGGGGTGGAGACTTTAGTAGGCACCTAGATCTTAGCACAACTGACTATTATGAAAGTGCCATTAGGGCTGTAAAACTCAAAATGTAGACAGCACCACTTGCCAAAAATGAAAAAAAAAAGACCTAATCCATCAAAGTCCATAATCTGTGAAAGTCTCTAAATATACTAACCTTGCTTTTTCACTTCCATAGTTCTGCTTCTGAGAAGTATGTCAATTCAGAACATGGTTTTTATACTAAAAGCTCTTCCTGAGCTGGGCAATGGTGGCCCATGCCTTTAATCCCAATACTCGGCATGATTTACAGAGCAAGCCCCAGGACAGGCACCAAAACTATGCAGGGAAACCCTGCCTCAAAAAACACCAAAAACAAAACAAAACAAAACAAAACAAAACAAAAAACCCCCAAAAACAAAACAAAACAAAACAAAAACACCAAAACCAAACCAAAACAAACAAACAAACAAAAAACTCTTCCTGAGAAAGTCTTGGGCTACAATGGGATACCGAATACCCATTGTACTCACCAACCAGCTAATAAGACTTTCTCTTGACTTAAACCCATGTCTGAGCAGTCTTCTCTAGTGTATACCCCACAACAGAATGAACTACTGGAGGGCACATCTGTAAGAGACTTTTTGCTTGGTTTGAAGTGGGTGGATCCACTTCTAGTCCTGACCTTTGAGGCAGGGAGTCACACTTTTGTTGTGGATCTTGAGGTGGGAAGACACACTTTTAATCTGGGCCATACCTTCTGCAGGAAGTCTATATAAGGACATAGAAGAAGGAAGCTTTTGTGCTTTGCCTGCTCACTCTTGCCTTGCTGGCAAATTCGTCCCCTCACTGGCATGAGAGCTTACTTTGAGATTCCAGCATCTACTGAAGACCACCTGGAGACATCCAGTATTGTAGACCGATCGACTTCTGAATTCTTGGACTTTCTGTTCATAGCCTGCCATTGCTGGATTAGTCAGACCATAGCCTGTTAATGGTTCTAATAAATCCCCTTTCTATACATACAGAAATATTCATTCTATATGTTCTGCCACTCTAGAGAACCCTGACTGATAAACATATTATATCCATTTGTACTTTCAGTTAAACAATCTAGACTGTGTTAGTATTTTATTTACTTGCCTTGGGTAGGAGATGCTGATTTTTCTTATGATCAATGATGCTATGCATTACTTAAGAAACAACTTCTCAGATTTCTATAGGTAACATACTTATCTATCTTTTTGTTGGTTACCTTTAACTAACAATGTATCAAAGGATACTTGTGCTCCACCCTTTCTTTCTGCCATGACACATCTGCCCTGTCATACATCTATTTTTCTCTGATTAAGAATGTAAGCTTAGGGACTTTCAAAACATATGTACTCATCAATCACTGTCTCCACAAAGAAGGACCAAGGAAACAGGTATGCGATTGCCTTTTGAGGTAACTGACTGTGTGAAAATACACTGGAAGCCAGCATGAGAAAAACTAGAACTTTGTTTAATTCAGACACCCAGGACCACAGCATAGAAAGATAAACAAAATATCCTGGCATTTGTGCCCATGCTCCACAACCAGGGACAGGAAAGCTCCCCTTCTGCGTGGGTGCTGGTGAAATAGCATCCCAGCAAAGTCATCAGCGTGGGTGTTGTCAGGTGTTTTTGGCTGTTGGGGAGTTCTGTAATCTTCAGAGATTTGTTGTCCACGTAGAGAAACTGAAATCTGCTCATAGCTTGCATTTGAAATCTGATCACATATCATCTAATGAACAGTGGGCCCTGGATGCTAAATCCAGGAGCCAGCTTGCGAAAGTAGCTATTGCATGAATTTGGATTGCTCTAGAAGATCAGAAACCCTTCACATTTCCATCTCTCTGGGGGCGTGGTGGAAAGCTAACCTGATGAATCTAATATATCCCAGCAGACTGAATCTGACTTAAAATCATTGGATGCCCTGTACTGTAATGCAAGGGTGTTGTGACACAGACAGAGATGATTGTATAAGGCCTTTAGGACCCAGAATGTCAGGGGAGCTTTTCCTCTGAGACCAGTGTTGGGGGAAAAGTCTGTGATTCCACTGAAGCCATGCTAACAGTGGCATGCTGTGGCAGCCCTGAGTGATATCACACTTCAAGCAAACAGGCCTAAGAAGGTCTGGAGAGATTTTCCTCAGCTCTAGGCATGGCTTATTTGACCTTGCTGCTTGGTTAGTACTTCAGATGAACAATAGAATAAGAAAAATCCCTGGGTATGTATAGCTAGAGGAGAGGCTCTGAGAGGAACTGTGGCTGTCCTTAGACTTGTCTAGTCCCTACTTAAAGTCTGATTAGGAGGGACAGATAAAAGTGACTGGCACCAGTCAATGCCATATCCATGGGTGTGAACATCTTGGGGTCACTGAGCTCCTGCTCCTAAATGGGTACCCACAATGGGCACCCATAGCAGGAAATGTTATGACCCACTTCACTGACACTCCTCTGACCACAGACTGTGGTTCCAGCTACCACCTTCTGATAAGCATCTGGGTCTGTACCATTGTTTCATAAGAAGAAAAGCTCTTAGGGCCTCCTGTTACTACTGATTTAACCAGTACCAGAAATACTAACAAGTAACAGAGTCAACATCAACAGTGCTCGTAGACTACCCGCTTTTCCCAATAGGCGACCACTGTAGGAGTAAGGAGGCAGTGAACAACCAAATGCTCCTTTTTCTCCACCCTATCTTCTGGAAGAGCTAGAACATTCCCACTTCTATGCAGCCTGCAGAGAGTGCGAGTCTTTCCATTTCCAACCCAATACACACTATGTCCAAAGGCAATAAAAGAAGCTACAAGCAAACCCTACTCTCGATTCTAAGTGAAAATAAAGCCAACTTTGCATTGTAAACAACACTCTCAAGACACAGCTTCAGAAGAAAGCCATTTACTTAGGAGATCATCTGATAAAAGTTGTAGAGAGATCTGCTTCAACAGACACAGACATCTCAATGTGAGAACACAAGGGATGTGCCAACCAAGGTGTCTTGACAGCTCCAAGAGATCACTACTACTCTCCTGCAACAGATTCCAAAGGAATGAAAATAGACTCAATGCCTGATACACTATTTAGCAAGAACAATAAAGAAGCTCAATAAACTTCAACAAAATACACATACACAGTTAAATGAAGTCAAAAGCAATGTGGGGCATGACTCGGAAATTCAGCGAAGAGACAGACTTTGAAAAGGAACCAAACATAAATCTTGGAAATGAAGAGCTTAGTAAAGTTTGAAATAATGTTGAAAACCTCAACAACAGACTAGATCCAGCATAAGAAATACTATCCGATCTTGAAGATATTTTTTGAGATATTTCATTAAAGATTTTTTTTTAAGGAGAGAAAAAAGAATGAGGGCATTATCTGAAATCTTTGGGACATCATTAAATGAACAAACATCTGCAGGGCTGGAATTTGCCAAAGGTGTGGAGATAAAGATTAAAGGCACAGGAAAGTTATTCAATGAAAACTATCCGGAAACTTCTCTAACACAGGGAAGCACATGCGCATCTATATACAGGAGAGTTATTGGACACTAGACAGACTTAGAAGACACAATGGGTGCAGCCGCCTCACTATGTTGCTGCCCTGTCTTCTCCACCTAGATCAGTGCTTCTCAACCTTCCTAACACTGTGACCCTTTAATACAGTTTCTCATGTTGTGGTGACCCTAACTGTAAAATTATTTTCTTTGTTACTTCATAACTATAACTTTGCTACTGTTATGAATTGTAATGTGGATATTTTATATGCATGGTATCTGATATGCAACCCCTGTGAAGGGGTCTTTCGACCCCCAAAGGGGCTGTGACCTTTTGAGAACTGCTGACCTTGATGGACTAGATCCCTTCTTAAACTTTGAGACACCTTACAGAAGGAAGAATCTTTGTTTTGCCTTATGTTTCTTGCTGCAGAGTCTATAATGGTGAGGAGGCACGGGAGCAGAGAGTCAGAGCAGGAAAGTGAAAGATCACATCTTCAACAACAATTATGAAGTAGAGAGAGTGAACTGGAAGTCAGAGGAGGCCATGAACTCCCAAAGCCTACACCCTGTCACACATTTCCCCTGGCAAGGCTGCACCATCTCACTAAACAGCACCGGCTATGGGTACCCTATGTCCAAATATGTGAGTTTATGGAGGATTATTTCTCATTCAACCAACACACAAGAAATCACCCCAACTGAATGAATAGGTGCAGAAAAATCATTTGATAAAATTCAGTGTTAGTTCACAATAAAAGCCCTGCTCAAATTAGATTTAGGAGGATTATATATCAACATAAGTTTTATAAGTTTGATACACAGAGATATATATGCACAATTTATATGTATGGCAAATCCACAGCTATCATCTTAGTGAATTGGGAAGGTATATTATCATTTTCTCTAAAGTTAGGAACAAAACAAGGGTGCTCACTCTCACAGATCTAAATATAACGGTAGAAATTTTAGCTAGGATAATCACAACGGAGGAAAAAATATATATTATATAATATATGATATATAATATATATATATATATATATATTAATCCCTGTTGGCAAATAAAATTTTATGTGTAAAAAATTTAAAAAAATCACTGCCAAGAGAATATTAGAAGTAACAAACCAATTTAGTAAAGTAGTCGGACTGTGATGTGAAAGTGGACGGGAAAACTCTGGGGCAGAAGTTGGGCAGCAGGGGAATGTGAGAGAAAGGCGGCGGTGTAGAGTCGATCCAAATTCAGTGAAGGATGAATGAGAGTCCCATTAGCTACAGGGTAAGCTAATTGAAACAGTATATGTACCACATTTTGTTTATCCATTCTTCAGTTGAAGGGCATCTAGGTTGTTTCCATGTTCTGGCTATTACAAACAATGCTGATATGAACATAGCTGAACAAGTGCTCTTGTGGTGTGGTTGAGCATTCCTTGGGTATATGCCCAAGAGTGGTATAGCTGGATCTTGGGGGAGATGGATTCCCAATTTTCTAAGAAAGCGCCATATTGATTTCCAAAGTGGTTGTACAAGCTTGCATTCCCACCAGCAGTGGAGGAGAGTTCCCCTAGCTCCACATCCTCTCCAGCATAAGGTGTCTTCAGTGTTTTTGATCTTAGCCATTCTGACAGGTGTAAAACATGGTATGTACTCACTCATAGCAGGATACTAGATGTGGAACAAGGATGACTAGACTGCTACTCACATCACCAGGGAGGCTACCTGGAAAACAGGAGCCCAAGAAAGACACGGGGATCACCCAATGACAGAGAAATGGAATGAGATCTACATGAACAGCCTGGACATGAGTGGGGGTAGTGAAGGGCGAGGGTCGAGGGAAAGAGAGCTTGGGGGAGCGGGAGATCCCAGCTGGATCAACAACAGAGAGGAAGAACAAGAAATAGGAGACCATGGTAAATGAAGACCACACGAGAATAGGAAGAAGCAAAGTGCTAGAGAGGCCCACAGAAATCCACAAAGATACCCCCACAACAGACTGCTGGCAATGGTCGAGAGACAGCCCGAACTGATCTACTCTGGTGATGGGATGGCCAAACACCCTAATTGTCGTGCTAGAAACCTCATCCAACTACTGAGGGATCTGGATGCAGAGATCCATGACTAGGCCCCGGGTGGATCTCTGGGAGTCCAATTAGCGAGAATGAGGAGGGTTTATATGAGCGAGAATTGTTGAGACCAAGGTTGGATAAAGCACAGAGACAAATAGCCAAACGAACGGAAACACATGAAATATGAACCAATGGCTGAGGGGTCACCAACTGGATCAGGCCCTCTGAGTGGGTGAGACAGTTGGTTGGCTTGATCTGTTTGGGAGGCATCCAGGCAGTGGCACTGGGTCCTGTGCTCATTGCATGAGTCGGCTGTTTGAAACCTGGGGCCTATGCAGGGATGCTTGGCTCGGCCTGGGAGGAGGGGACTGGACCTACCTGGACTGAGTCTACCAGGTTGATCTCAGTCTGTGGGGAAGGCTTTGCCCTGGAGGAGATGGGAATGGGGGGCGGGCTGGGGGGAAGTTGAGGGGGGCGGGAGGGGGGAGAACAAGGGAATCCGTGGCTGATATGTAGAACTGAATTGTATTGCAAAATAAAAATAAAAAAAATAAATAAATAAAAAGAAACAGTAGAGAGGATAAAATATAGGTTGTAATAATGAAAAAGAAAATATAATAGTACATTCAGACTTTAAAACAATCATAATATATAACATCAAGCCAGTCAAAATTCCAGTATGGATTAGATAAGAGAGGAGCTCATGAGGCCCCATCCCTAGCTGAGGATCTGTTGGCAAAGACAGTAGCTCAGGGAGGAAAAGTTATTTTTCTTTTGGGTTGTGGCCACTGGTAGATTGGGAATACTCCAGTGGATGGCCCTAAAACCGCGCACATATGGGCAACACTAATTGGGCACAGTGGGACGTAAGGAGAAAAAGAAAAGAAAAAGGAGGGCATGAGAGGGAGATGTGCTGGGATGGTCTGAGAGGATTTAGGAGGGGAAATGAGGGGATGGGTATGATCAAAGTGCATTTTGTGTATATATATGAAATTATCAAAGAATAAATATTATTTTGAAAATCAACATACAAAAATCAGCAATTCTACATACATCAACAATGAACTCATGAAAGCTAATCTTATTATAGTTACTAAGTCAACACAGAAAAAGAATAAAACAATGTAGGAACAAACTTAAAGTGAAAAATCTCAGCAATGAAAATTACAAAACATTGAAAGATATTGAAGAGGTCATTCCTCATGTTCATGGATTAAAATCAATATTATAAAAATGCCCCAAAGCAAACTATGGATTTAATATGATCCCCATACAAATATCAATATTTTTCACAGATCTAAAAAAGAAGTCCTAAAATTCCAAAGCACAAAGAATCTCAAACAACTAAAGAACTTCTGAGCAGTAAGAACAAATCAGAGGCATCACCAAGTCCTATTTCTGGACATACAATGGAATCCAATAATCAAAACAACATGGTATTGGTACTAAAAAGAGACACATAGGCAATGGGACAGGAGAGAGTCCTGTAAGTGAACCTACACACTCTTGTCAACTGATTCTCACAGAAGGTACCAAAACACACCCTGCAGAAAGAACAGCCCCTTCAACAAATGGTGCCTGGGAAGAGGAATACCCATATGCCGAAGACTGAAACTCGGCCCTGTTCTCTCTGGACCAAAATGGATCAAAGACCTAAAATAACTCTGGAAGATCTGAAGCTACCTGAATAAAACATGAGGGAAACACTCCAAGATACTATACCGACACTGATTATCTGTTTGTGACCCTCACAGCCCAGGGAACAAAAGCAGAACTTGAAAAATGAGCCAGGTCAAACACAATGGGCTCTTGAATAGCACAGGAAACAAGCGAGCGGAGACAGCCAACAGAGTGGGAGAGGATATTTGCCAGCCATTTGTTTTACAGACAGTTAATACCCGGAATACACAAAGGACTGAAAAATGTATCAATAAAAGTGTAAGATAACCAATTAAAAATGGACAAAATAATCTAACTAGGTATTTTTTTAAATGAAGCAATAAACACACCCACTAAATATATGAAAAAAAAAGTCCATTATCATTAGCTACCAGACCAAGGCAAATCAAAGCAACAATAACACAACACTCACTGCAGTTAGAATGGCTGTTATAAATAAAATGAAATACAATAAAATCCACAGAAAAGTCACAAATGCTGGAGGATGTGGCGAAAAGTAAATCATATACACCGTGGGTGGCAATGGAAATCAATCCTGCCACTTAATTCTGCCCCTACAGAGGAGTATGGGGAGTCTTTAGTAACCCACCCTAATCATATATCCAAAGGAAATAAAATTAGCATATCAATGAGTACCTGCATGCCGGTGTGTATTGTGGTTATTCACACTAAATGGTTAAGATCTGAGGTCAGCTTAGGTGCTCATCAGCAGACAGGAGGGAGGAAAATAGAGTATACATGTGTAATGGAGTATTACTCAGTCATAAAGAGAAATGGATAGAACTGAAGACCACCAGGTAAATGAAATAAGCCAGCATAGGAAGAAGTACTGCATGTTATTTTTTTTATAGGCACAAGTTTAAAAAATAGCTTGAAAATAGAACAGTGATGGGGGGATTGGGAGTGGGAGAAGACGAGAACAAGGATGGTTAGATAGGATCTGCACACTGTGTACATGGGGAGCAATGTCACATTGAAGCTCATTGATATATACAAACCATATGTTAATAAAAAGAAATATAAACTATATATTTTACTTTATAACCTCAGTGAAGCCAAATAAATTTATTTGAACATTAAAACTAAGAAACAGCATTTGTATAATAAAGACTCTAATCAGATATTAAAATATTCCACTCATGCTTTATTCATCAACATGCATATCACATTTCCTAAGCAGCCAATTACCATTTTAGCCAGTGGGAAGCCAGGAAGGCCAGCGCCACTCCAGGGGGTAGGGGGTGGGTTGGGGAGGGTGTTGTTCAGCTGAGTTTCTCAACCTTAGCTGCATAAGGAAAATACCTAGGGAGTTTTAAAGCATGTTTATGCTTGCTCCATCCTGAGCTTCAGACTTAATTGATCTGCTGCATGGCCTGGTGGTGGGAGTCTTGAAAGCTCACTAGGTGATTCTCATTTACAATCAAACAGGAGACCCATCTGGTGAGAAAGGAACAGTAAACAGAACATTCACTCCTATGCCATCAATGATGGAGAGGACCAGGGAGAGAGGTAGGAGGCATAGAGGGAGAAACAGGGGAAAGAGGCACATAGGAAGAAAGAGGGGAAAGCTAAAGACTGGCATGAGGCTTTTCTCCTTGTTTTTACTTGGGATTTAGCACAAGCATGCTAGGAGAGAGCTTCCCTACACCCAAGTTCACCCCCTACACCCAAGCTCACCCCCTACACCCAAGCTCACTCCCTACATCCAAGCTCACTCCCTACACCCAAGCTCACTCCCTACATCCAAGCTCACTCCCTACACCCAAACTCACCCCCCTATATCCAAGCTCACTTCCTACATCCAAGCTCACTCCCTACACCCAAGCTCATTCCCTACATCCAAGCTCACTCCCTACACCCAAACTAACCCCCTATACCCAAGCTCACCCCCTAAACCCAAGCTCACCTTCTACACCCAAGCTCACTCCCTGCACCCAAGCTCATCTCCTATACCCAAGCTCACCCCTATACCCAAGCTCAGAAAAGTGGCCATCAGCAAACACAAGGTTGAGTTCCCAAGAACCTCTCATACTTGTCAATGGCCATAATGTGTTCATTTGCTATGGTGATTTCATATGATACATCTCCATAGTACATAATCACTGTAAAGTGTGACCCCTGGAGTTGTGAGATGTGAAGCCTTAATCTTAACTAAGAGTACAGAATGAACCACTTCTGGAAACCATCACTCCTCTTGTTCCAGGCTGTTGCCAGTGTGGATATTAAGACAGGGCTGTTCTTGGCTTAGTTTTCTGCAATGGTCTCTAGTGCTTTGCCTTCAAAGCCTTCTTACCTTGCATACCTTCCAGCCTCCCTCCCTCCCTCAGGAGCAGCACTTAACAGGGTGGGTTGATGGCTCCCCTGTCTACTCTAACTCCTGTTTCTTTCTCACTCACACAGGAATGCCTCTTAATAAGTGCACTGTACCCCCCATGTATATCCCATTTCCATATCTTTTTGTGAAGTCTGGATGAAAACTGTCCTAGAACAAACTGCACAGCACAGAGCCCTCAGGACCTCTCAGTACTCAGCTTCTCTTCTAGATTTTGACAACAGAAACACTGCATCTGACTCACAGACATGAGGTAGAAGCCAGCATTGGCTAGAAGGGCATTGTCACCTACCTTATTCCAGGAACATGGTGACTGCTGTGGCTTCCCAGCTCTGACATGGGCACTGGTTCCTATCTCATCCTGTTGTCTCAATCTGATGGCCTTCAGAAAATGCCACCTTGCTAGTATAGTAGTTCCCACAGCCTCATTGACTAACAGGGAGAGGGCTGCACACTCTAGATGAGGACTCACTCATTCAGATCCCCAGTTCATAGCCCCACCAATGGCCCCAGATATCTCTGCTCCATCAACAGTTCCAGCACAAGTTGACACAAACCATTTTGTTTTTCACTTAGGACAAGGTATTCCCTCCTGAGCTTGCTAGGTTTAGTTTATCCGGGAATTCTTGGCTTCATAACCTTACTAATGTTTAAAAAGCACTAGCTAGGCTTGCAAAGGAAACAGTGTCGGTGGAAAAACCTTGGTTTTGAAAAGACCATTTAAGATGTGTTGAGAGAGAATAGTTGCTGGCTCTGGGATTCTGAGTCTATGTCCTCATCAGGCTGCTTTTATTCCAATTCTGAACAGTAATCATAAAGCATCTAGATCCATAAGGGCCTCAAATATGATTGGAGGAAGTGACTGCCAGGGGATTCTAAGTCTGTCTCCCATGAGGGATGGAGTTGATGGTATATCCTCAAAGGATTCTCATACCTTCAAGACCTCAGGGAATATATCTCATGCACATCTTGGGGACCTGGGGATGAGCTGTTTGGGAAGACTTTCAGAGACTTCCTCATAGCTGAATGCAAAACCCACATTAAAGAAGGCAAACCCCAAAGCAGTTTAAAATAGTAAGACTCTGATACCTTCTGTTCTTTTTTCTAACTTTGTTGTCATACCATGGCTGGTACAAAACTCCAACTCTACAGGGAAAACAAGATGGTCTGATAAGACAAAATATCCTTCTTTTATAGTCTTTGGCCACTGTGGCTATGATCACTGGCATATATTGAGATAAGAGAGTAGCATCTATAGAATTTTGTACCCAGAGCAAAAAGTCAGAAGACACTGACCCAATGGGAGATGCCAAGGGCCTTTGAAGGTCAGCTTTATACAGTGAGGCTGTGCAATGCTGGCTGATTGATCCAAATGTACCAGCGCCAACATAACAAGCCCACCCAGCTCTCCCCCTTGCCTTCATCCTTCTGCCTTTTTCTAAGATGTGGTTTTTATGACTAGTAATTCTATAATTAATGATGCTGAAGACACTAATAATTAAGAAGATTATGAAGAGGCAAGATGCTTAAGTCTATCATTTAAAATGAAGAACAGGGGAATAAAACTTACTTCCCTATCCTCTCAGATTGAACCCATCAGGAATGATATAGGAAGATTAGAATTCAGATTGTCTCTCTCAACAGTTTATTCCAGGCAACTGATTTGTCAGGATCTAAATTTCTGCTTACCCTCAATTGGTGCTTCTGAGAACACGAACCTTATGGTGATGATGATGGGTGGTAGAATGATTGACATGGATTATAGTGTGGTTGCATTCCTGCTGAGCTGCACGCCTGACCTGGCTCCAGAGCATAGCACCTAGCCCTAATCCATCCTTTGTTTAACCAATACCTTTTATTTCTCTACTTGACCTATGTGATTCTTGTCTGAGAGTCTCCTAAGGATACAAAGCCTATGCAAAACTTGGTTCAAAAAACCCCGGAAAATCATGGTACCTGAGAAATTGAGGAATTTGCATTGTATCTTTGGGAGCTCCTTACAGGTTGTTTTGAGCATATGGAAATTAACTGGTTAAACTGTAATAGAGAGAAATAAAAATGCCCTAGGTGAAGGGAAAGCACTTCAGTCCTTTAAGGCTGGATGCCCCCTGCAGCCATGAAAGGCTAGATTCATTCTTAATATGCCTCTGAGTCTTCTTTCCACCGATCTGCATGAACACACACATCCGTGTCATGACAAACAGTGACATTATAGTTTGTCTGTGTTCTCTTGCACATCATGATTCCAACAGCAACATTTGAAAGAGTTCTAGTAAATAAAAAAGCACCCACCAAGGATGACAAGTAAGTACAGAATTAAAGATAAAGCTTAAGTCTCTAAGCTGACAAGTAGCCGAGTTTATGCTCACATGTGGTATTTTGCTGGGTTTCTCTAGAAATACTGACTGCCATTGTCATAGTCATATGACACATGCTGTGGCATTTACTTCTTGGAAGCCAACCATGAACAACCGGTGGGAGCACATGGGTCTTCCTCCATACATGGTCCAGTTCCTAGGTTTGCAGGCACTCTTCTAGGCCACATTTTGAAGTTGCTGGTAATTCTTGTTATTTTTATATGGGGACAGAAGCAGCTACAACAAACAGACATAGCACATCTTCCAGAAGACAAAGGGTGGAGGGACTTGTGTTGATAGGCTGCATTTCTTCAATGAGATCTCATGGTCAAAGACATCAGTAGCCAGAGGAAATCTACTAGGCTTCCAGCTTGGGCACATTTAGAAGATGAAAGTAGTTAGACTGTCTCTTCAGCACCCTCATCATCCCACGTGGTACTTGCAAGGATTAAGAGAAGATTGCTGAGTAATTAGGAGCAGTAGGTAACCTTTAATCCAGTGTTCTTGTAGTTCTTAGGTTTCTCACTACTTAAACAAAATGTGAGTTTGTGCCTTGACTTGGGGTATGGGTGATAGGATTCACAATATGCCCCCATGGTTGCGCATGCCCAGTAGACCTAGACACTTCCGCCTAGCCATTTCTGGGTCAAAATAGCCATTTACGGGTCAAAACGTCTCGCATGACCAGGACCCCGTAGCTTTGCGTGGTTGTGTAAAGTGCGCACCGCAACCATGTGATCTACATGCATGCGTGGAATAGCCACATGGGCCTGTGTGCACAGGCCTAGCCCAGCCTTTATAAGCCAGCGCCATACTCCCGGCTCCATCTCTTTATTCATGTGTGTTTTCACAGGCCTGTCATGTCTGTCTCTCTTTCCTATCTTAATAAAACTCTTGTTAGTGGATTCTGTCGTGTTTTGTGATATTTCCTTGCAGGGTAAGAGGGCCACTAAATAACTAACAATGGGCATCTATGTAGAACACTGATAGTCACAATAATTAGCACTGAATGAGTGTTTTCCATGTGTCTGACACTACCGCTAGAATGTTACACATGTTACATCATATAGTCCCTATAGCCAATGTAAGTTTGAGTATATATACAGTTTTGTAGCATGCTTTGAGAGAGAAGTAAGCAAATATGGCTAGGAAAGAAGGAAAGTACACAGTCAAGAAATAAAAGCTTGAAGACATTAGAGTTTTGTGGACTAAGCAGAATAGCATTAAGTGACTGGCAAGATGATGATGTTCACAGGGAGTTTTATCACGTGTCTAGGTTTGTTTTAGTTCCCTCTGTACAGAAGTACTGGGGGTGAATCAGCAGATGATTCAGGAAAGAAGCTGAGTTTCCCTATGAATATTAAAAATCATCTGAGGATGGGAGACCCGCTCTGAAAGGTAATGAGTGCTCCATTGCATACACCCCTTGGCAGATGGGCTTCAGCAGTAAGGAAATCTGAAAAGAAAATCATATGGCTTAGGGCATCAGAGGGTGTAACATGAGACTAGGCAGTTCCAACTCCTTACCATCTCTGAAAGGAGCTAAGTTAAAATGCAGTGTTTTACCTTACCAGGCACTCAGAGTAGCATATAAGAGAAAAGTGGGAAAATGTTGAGCCAAGGGAGACAGAAACGTGGAAAGTTAGACAATGTGCTTCAGGTCCTCACTCCACCAGTGGATGTGTATGACCCTGGGCAAGTCAACTTTACTTTCTAACACACAAAATTTTGGAACTTTACAATAAAGAAAGCATTTTAGAAAATTTTAAAATGGAAGTAACTGGTCTCCAAAGTTCTCTGAGGAAGCACAGCTGTTTAGAAAAATGGAACAAACCAGTTCCCAGCATTGTGGCAATGGTCACACTGTCCTGTGAGCTCCATAGAGATCATTTCTGTATATTTTGGGGACACAGTTGCATCCATTAGCTAATCATCCCTCTGCATCACTGTTATTAAGTGAAGGCTGTGTAAGCCGTGTCTTCTCTGCTCTTGGCCTTATTCATCCTGTAACAATCCTACGTGTTTCAGTGACTCAGAACGACATGTCTCTCTGGCTGAGATAGTCTAGTAACAACAGTGCAGCCTCATAATTCTCTCTTATCCATCATCCTTCAGTGCAAAACAAACATTTATGAAAAGTGGCTATAAAAGATTACATTTTTATTTGTCAGACCCACTGAAAACATCAATCCTGTGTTCATCTGTCTGCAAGTCAATTTTTGCTTCAAACACTGTCATATTTTGTAGATAATAATAAATTAATCTCTAAGTCTGAGGCATCTGCCTGGCAAGCTAACTTCCCATCACACTACATGGACATGTTCCTGTTTTAAAACTGAGATCCCCTCAGCTCTGATTGTGAGGTCCTCTACAGCTGCAGTGTATGTGCCTACACTGCACGGTCTTCAACGCTGATGCATCTCTAGCACTTGGCATCACTAGGCAGAGTGAAACTGATTAGGGCACCCACAACAACAAAAGGCATTCTAATCAAGCATTGCATTCATTCCTCTTGTACGCAAGAGATGCTAGGCAATTTACAAAGGACATTATCTTCCCCCCAGTCTTGATAATGGGAAAGTAGACATGAGAACACTGTCATCTTACCCAACACCTGAGCTCCAGCCTCCTCTGGAATGAATGGGGAAAATACACGTTACCACTCACTCCCAGTGAGGCCAAGCCTCTCCAACATTCTACGAGCAAAGTGAGCTACAGAGACTTAAGCTCTACTCCATTTCATTTTAATGAAAATAGATTTTAATTTCATCTCAAACACTTGCTTTCTCCCATAGATGGGAGCAAAAAGGGCTAGGGCTATGGGATCAACACTGCAATACATATGGTTATTCAAAATTTAAGGGGTCACCACCACTCAAAGGTAGGGTGCAAATCTGTATTGCAGTTAATTAATTTAGCCTTCATTATCAACTGTTCGGAACCACAAAGGAAGCTTACCAGCTACTTTCCAACAACTGAAGGATGAATAAAAGTGAATGAAAAGTCTAAGAGACTTAGCAAACAAACTGTTGGCCATTTGGGAGTATCTTAAGGCTCCCTGAAAAGCACCCCACGATTTAAATCAATTAAAAGGAGCCAAGGGCTGACCTGCTCAAGAGAAAGTGCTTAAATATCCCACCTACCCAATAAAGGTCCAAAAGATCCCAAAGCCCCTGGAGGCCTCATGAATACTCTGAGAATTTTAAAGTGCCTGAAGGAAGGGAGATGTGAGGAAGAGAGAGGTCTTTGCTTCGAAATAATAGTGGCTCTCCTGTGGTTAGGCACAGCCTTCAGGATTTGCTTTTCAAGCTCTTTATTGAAATTGCTCTTTTTTTTTTTTTCCTCAGGTCTTTTAACAGATCTCCTGTGAGGACTCAAAAGCCTTAAGCTAATTACGCTTGGCTGAGATATGCTTGATGAGATGGGAAAAACAGAAAGCTTTTGAAAGGGTGAAAAATCTCTATCCATCTGTTGGTGGTCTTACTAAAAGAATACTAGGGGAGAAGCAGGAGGGCAGCCAGCCAGAGTGGGGAGGCAGAGGACTTCTTTAATTACGGGGTCAATGAGACCATTACTGCTTGGAATGTTGGGAAAGACCAGCCAAGCAAGCTTGGGGGCTGGGTAGCAACAACAACAGTGCTTAGCTGAATAAACAAGGCTGAAGATGGGAAACCAGATAGAGGACAGATTTAGAGGAAGAAGAATTTGGTGGGCTTGGAGGAAAAAAAAATCATTTTAAACTGGAAAACACAGGTGATCTGTAGAAAGGGAGAAGGCTCCTAAGTTGAAGTTCAGGTTTCACAACAAAGCCTTCCCTCTTTGGTTATCTTTGGTCCTCAAAGGCAGTTGCAGATGGAGCCCCGGTGACGTGGTTCTCTCTGATGGCAGCGAGACAGTTGCTTCTGTTATCCTTGGCAGTGCAGGTGAACAGCCTGCGTTGGGCTTTCAAATCAATGCCCCAGGTGTTGACTCAATATGGCAAACAGCTTATGTGTGTCGTTCTAAAAGCTGGCTTCAGCTTCTGAAGTTTTTTTTTTTTTTCTTTTTCTTTTTAAAAATAACTAATCCCCTCAAAAATTCAGCTGAGAAATTGTTCGACTTTTGGAAGACAAACTGATTCAAAGAGAACGGCTTAGACTGAAGCCTATTTTTACTTTGTATAGGATAACTCCTGTCCCAAATCCTAATTTCTTTTCCCAGCATTTGTAAATGAAGCACGATTTTTGTTCTCACGGCTCCTTTTTCCTTCTATGTCTGAACATGGGCGAAACTACTAAGATGAAGGGGATTTTCCCCGTTTTTGTCTCTGCTTGCTTATTCTTTGCTCAGTGAAGCCAGGGAAGAAGCTTGGTGTTAACAGGCTTTCTGAATACACAACTCACATGTTTAGGGAGGGCTGCAAATAAAGAGTGCCCTTCTCCCCGTGATGCACTAGGTATTGTGGTATGGTGCTGTGTTTCCTTGTTTGTTGCCTGCTGATGCAGAAGGATTGCACTTTGTGCTGGGCAACAGAGGAAACACGTGGAAGAGAAGTTTGGGAGCTACTGCCCTCGGATGAACCATGGTCTTCTACTCATTCTTAAGTCCTGATGAGAAAGGAGAAATTTGGAAGAGAAATTCTTTTGTTGCTTCCCTGATTGTGGATCAGACTGTAAACCTTTTCTCACTTACATCAAAGGAATGGACTTAGGAAAAAAATCCTGCCAGGGTCAGAATGGGAATGACTTAAGGTCCTCACACACCCCTGTGCCCCCACCCCCTAAAACAGATTACTGATTTTTTTTTTCCAAAAGTTTTTTTTTTTTTTTTTTTTTTTTAGGATCCAATTTTTTTTTAGCCCAGAACTGTCTTGTAACAGAGTGCTGATAACCAGGAACCCAAATCCTGCCACCCAAAGGAAGGACTGGTTGGCCTATCTCACAGTTGAATTTACACATGTTCTAGCCTTTGTCTCATGGCTTTCTCTAAAATCGTAAGAAGACCCCAGACATTGAGGGAGTCAGGGCTGGAAATTAGACTGTACTTTTCCCCTATGAATTTCTGCCTCTTTTTTCTTTAAGATATGGGGGAATAAAGTGGTAGGTTTATGGACCCAAGTACCTAGCAACACTCAAGTTTGCCCAACCTGCAGGTCCTGGGAGTCCGTAGTGATGCTGACTAAGTACTTCCATCTATGATGCCTGGTGCAAGTCAGCTGGTTTGGATGCTGCACCACAACTTTACCATCTATATGGCTGTGGTCCCTGGGCCAGCAGCATTAGCATTACCCAGGATTTTGTTACAAACACACAACTCTTGACAGTCCACTGTCTTCAGATCTGTTGACTCCGTAACTGGAGGGATAAATCCCAGCACCTCATTCTTAATGCTTCAGGTGAATTGGCTTAACTCCATTGGAATCGCTCTTCCTCAATGAGGGGATACACCCATGGGAAATGGAATTACTGTTGCCATGAAATTATGGACCGTGAGCCTTCTGACTCAGCTTTTCTCATCTTTTGTTTTTACTGCTTTGTTTTGGGGATCTGTAAGTATAAATTTCCTAATATAAATTAGGAAGTGCATACCAGCTTCACATGGTCCAAGACTTAGTGAAGTTTTGAAGGTCTCTGAAACAAAACCACAAGTCATGACCCCAGAAGGAGTTTACTTGGGAGAGAGATTAGGAATTTGCATTTCTAGCAAGTTCCCAGACACTGCTGATGCTGCCTTGCTGGTTACAGAGTCCCATGATGAGAACTGCCTTTGATGGATCTGTTTCTATGTCTTTGATTTTTTTTTTTTTTTGTATGTCTATCCTACTGTTCTTCTGCCAACCTCAATCTGGGTTTCTTGAACAAATGAATGGATCCGTATTTGTATGGGTGTTGGACATTGCTGGAAGTGCAGCTGAAGCGACTGAGAAGGCCACACTAGGATTCACCTCTCAGCCTTTGCTTTGTTCAAAGATTTGTTCACCCACCCACCAAGACAAGAAAGCAGAGAGTACAAAATGGCTGCTTATGTTTCCTTTTGTTGCGGTTCTAGATTTTGATGCACAATACTAGAGTAGCAGTACTAATTTAAACCGTGGGCAAGACCAGCAATTTTCTCATGTGATGGTGGTGTTTGAGTTGCTGCCAAAGCCCACCAAGACCCATGGTATCAGAATCCTAGAGTCAGGGCTTAGGAACCTGCATTGCAACTAACACTCTTAGGCACTTCTACCTTTGAGAGCCACACTGCTAGAACCCACTAGCTATGCCTATTGCTAGTTTAGCATTAATCTGTGAGACAGCTAGGAAGGTCAGCTCCTTCTCCTGCTCTGTAGTATTTGAAGGTCAGTGAGGGGCAAATTACAAAGTTTGTATGTTCTCCACTTCTAAGAGCATTGGACTGATGTTATTACTTATTCTCAACCAAAACCCAAAACAATCCTTTTCCTTCCTGTATTTCTGTATTTTTCCTGCCTTCTGAAATTTCTCTAATGATTTTCCTTTCCTCCTCCTCCTCTCCCCCCTCCCCCTCCTCCTCCATATTCTACCAGCATCTACTATGGCTGCAGTGAATATGTGGACTTGAGCTCTATATTCCAACCAGCAGATACTGACATTGGGAAGCTAGGTCGCAATAATGAAAATGCTTGGTCATTTAGAATGTCATACAGATCCCCAAGTTAAATAAAGATTTGTGGGTTTCTTTTCTGGGAGAATCTGAGACAACTGAGAGACAACACCTGTGTTCCCTTACCCCCGCAAATTACCACAGGTCTTATGGAGCCAGAGTTTGAAATAGGTCTTGCAGAGCTAAAATCAAGGTGTTGTGGGCTCTGGGAAAGATGCTGTTTCCTATCTGTTCTGGTACCTTCTGGTACACAGAAGCCATTTAGATATCTTGTTTTATGACTCCCTTGTTCCTTCTTTAAGGCCACCAGCATCTTTAAATACCAGCCCCCTTTTCCTTGGTTTCTATCCACACAGCTCCTTTCCCTGCTCAGATTCCTCTGCTTCTCTTTTTCTCTTATACGCCTGTGATGACATTGGGTTCACCTTGGCACACCAGCCTGTGCACATCTCATGAGCACTAACATTGTCACATTAGGGAATAGATAGCATGGTCATGGGTTTCAGGTCTTAGGGCTTGGATGTCTTTCAAGTGCCATCATTATTTGGTTTCCTGGAGCAATGGGAATCCTCAGTGTTCCCTTCAACCCTACATTCTCTTCATGACCGAACTTAAATGTTCATTCTTTACCCACTATGATGAAGTAGGAAGATATATTGTGGCTAGCTTTCTGTATTGTCAGGCAGTCTTAAAGTCTAATTACTGGTTACCTCTTCAAGAGGCAAAGGCTTGGCATATAAATTTATTTTTCTGTATACTCTTAGAGATGTACACATTACGTGGCATATTCATACTACCTGATATTTATCTTAATTGCTAGATTTTTTTTTGAAAACTTTGTTTTATAATTATGTAATGACCTCTACAGTATTTTGTTCATTGGAAAATAAGAGAAATGTAGGATAATGTGAAATATTGACTATATTAATTTTGGCAAGTTCTCTCTAAAGTTGGAATTGTAGTTCATATCAAAAAATCTTGTGAACCACATACTCCTGAATATTACTTGAACTATTCTTTTTTTAAGTCAGGGTCTCACTATGTAACCCTGATTGATTTCAAACTGCAGTGTTATGTAGACTAGACTGACAAACTCACAGAGATCCACCTGCTTCTTCCTCTCAAGTTCTGGGATTAAAGTCATGTACCACCACACCCAGCCTTTAGGAACTGTTCTTGTAAGAACATAACCCATGAACAGTTTAATTATTATATTTAAGGGATAAACTAAATGTGAAAATAAAAAATAATATTTTTCAAAATGTGTCTTTAAGAAAAAGATACACAAAGCTAAGTGCAGTAGAGCCTATGTTTCCTCTCATAGTCTGAGGCAGGAAGATCTTGAGTTAGGGCCAGCTTGGGCTGCACAGAGATGCTGTTGAGAGAAAGAGAGAGAGAGAGAGAGAGAGAGAGAGAGAGAGAGAGAGAGAACCACATAGCTTTGCTTCCTTTCTTACTTCTCAGCAGTTGTTTTTCAATATAGTTTCAATTAAAATTGGGGAAAATAAACTATAACAACTCTGAAAATGTATTGGGTTGTTTCTAAAACGAAATGTAAGTTCTAGCAATAGCATATTTATCGTTAGAAACTGGACCCCTCAGTTTCACCTCAGCAGTAAAAGTTCACGTTGAAATGAAGCAACTGCACACGTCAACCCGAACCCCTTCCTAGTCTTAAAGGATGTACCTTCCTTTTCTTTTTTTTAAATCATCAAAGCAGATGTCATAAAGCAAATGTAGTGAAACACTCAGGCGGCAAGATCTCTAATTGTTTCCATCTTGATTATAAAAACAAATTGAAAGGTAAATCCTCACAGTGAAATAAATGAAAAAAATAATTAACATTCAAAGTGCTCTGTATACCACCTGCTTTCTCCACACTGAGCTGAAATGAAGGCACCTGACGTATAAATGGCAATGGAAAGAAAGTTCTTCCTGAAGCGGAGAGAAAAGCAGCATTTACATTTGAATTTCAAATCATGTACACCTTTTGTACACTCACTGGGTTTTGGAGGTTCCTGCATCTGAAGAGTCAAGTGAAATCATTCCGTCTAAAGCCACATGCAGTAAATAATTTGTTCAAGATACATGACACATCACTTCTGTGGCTGTTTCTATACTTAAAAACCAACAGCTTTTATTTAAATAAAAGTTGAGCTTCTAACTCCAAACCAACATCTGAATCTAAGGTTATCTTTTCTCAAACTGTGTACAGGTCCATATTAAATTAGAGGGGACAATATTCTAGTATTTGAAACCAAAAGTATAAATGACCATTTATTTGCATAGCCACAATAAACAGTCTTGCCCACTTTCATTATGGAGTGACCCACACTGGTTCTGTCATTCTCATGGCTGGCCTCTCTGACCTATGGCTGGCTGAGGTCTTTAGTTCACAGCTACAGTGAAAGTCTGACTTTTGTCAGGCTTAGAGAAAGTAAAACCAGTTCACTGGAAGTAGGCAGAATCCCCTTTTATGTATGGTTGCAGAGAAAAAAAATACTGTTCAAAGGAAATTTAAGATGTTATTCTAAGAGAGAACAAGAGAGGAATTTTTTTGACTGACAAAGGCAGGTCAGAGAAAGACAAAGCACTCCAGAGCAGTTTTAAGGGCATCTGATACCACTGTGCCCTGAGATGCATGAGTCCCAAAGCAGGTTGCTGTAGGGAGCTGTGTATGGAGGCTGGCATCAGAGGGAGCCAGTTTCTTCTACTCTATCCTTTTAGGGAGTGATGTGGAAGAAATAAATACTGCATGGTGTTGTGGGGCTAAGCCACTCCCAGGGAGACATCTCAAGTGTATGCACACTTGACTGTCAGTGTTGAGAAATATTTCATAATTTGGGGACACTTGCACCCAGTTGCTTTAATACAAGCTTTTGAATAATCTGGCTATATTCAAATACTGCAAGTGAATCCCCAGCAATTTTGTTTTTCTGTAAAGAGCCAGACAATAAATGTTTTAAGCTTTGCATTTTCCCATAAAACATTATTTATGGAGCTTGAAATTTGAATTTCATATAATTACATATGAATCCTATACAAAAGCCCAGCAGAGTGCAATAAATGTGATATTTTATGGTCTTCACTGACTGCAGTCTATAATTTTAACACAAAAAACACAGGAATCGATGAAGAAAACCATCTGCTTGTTTTCAAGCTGCCAGCAGGTCTCCAGGTCATACATACTTTTTAGGACAGCCAGGTATGACTTCCCTACATGCTCCTACTCAAGCCTTGGGATTTCACCTCTGCTTTGACAACTTCACCCCACCACTGTCTTTCATGTGTTGCCAAAAGAGACAGAGACCAATTCGACTTTAAGTCAAATATGGTCACATGAGACAAAGTCATTAAATGATCATTGATAAGACACAGCAATCGTGTTTATGCACCTATTATCAGAGCATCTACATATACAAAGCAAATACTAACATAACTAAAAAGTAAAAAAAAAAACAGTATTAATAATGCGGGACATTGGTACACCAATCTGATGTTGACTAAGAAGGTGGTTATTTTAAATATATACTTGTAGATGGTATAGCATACAGCAAGAAATGGAATGTTGGTGGGGGCAAACAAATTTGTGTTTGGGCTCCAACCTTTCTGCTCTGGAAATATCTGAAGTGGGCCCATCAGTGACTATATTTGTCTCATCCATTTCCAGTTGCAGCATCCAAATAGTTTCTGGCAAAAATTACACACTCAATCAATACTGAACAGATGAATGAATGAGTGAGTGAATGAGTGAGTGAGTGAGTGAGTGAGTGAGTAAATGAGTGAGTGAGTAAGTGCATGAATGAAACATTTATATGTCCAGTAGGGTCACCATGTACCCAAGTGCTGGTAAGGAACTACTACAATAAGAGTTATTGGCTAGCAGGGAAATAAGAACCTTACTTGGTTACATTGCCTGTAATCAAGTTTGCCTTGTCTACTTTCCATGTAATTCCATTGGGAAATAAATATCGGGCTTCACAATACAAATTCCATGTTTTCACTTGTTAACATCTCTTAAACACTGAATTGTTAATACTTTAATTGGTCAAGGAATGATGATATATATATATATATATATATATCCCCAAACTGCCAAAATCACAGAAAAAATTGCAATGGTTTGATCAAAGCCTCTGATAAAAAGAGTGAGATAGGGACAGGGCTGGTCAAAAGTGGAAGGCTTCCCACCGACACCTAAATAGAAGCAAGAAAAGCAGACTAGCTTTATGGAATAGATCAAGTCTCAGGAGATTAGAAGCCAATGAATTATAAATCCGGTGTGAAACTCTCTTGAATTTTGAAACATTGAAGATCTTATTGTTGCAGGAATATACTATGTGAAACAAATAGATACTGTTGGCTGATTACAAGTAACTCAGAAGACTCTAATCTGATGAAGATTAAGCCTTATATTATTTGACCTAAAATTTTCTTGTTAACACATTCCCAAACAAAATATAGCAAACATCCATGTCTTGTTTGGTCTAGAAGAATATTTTTAGTAAATATACAATAAAAGTCCTAAATAATAAGAAATTATTGTACCTTACAATAATTAGTGATATTTAATTTTTGCATAATAACACATCTTATATCCTAGGCCTCTTAGAAGAATATATACATTTACTGTATATATTGTATATAATGTATGCACAGTGTAGCAGACTATACAGTGGACATATAGAGTACAGTAAATGGAGAAAAGCTGTCCTTGGTTCAAAATAATAGCAAGGAAGCTTTAACCCCTGAAGCCTCTGGAAGCTATTGTCCTTTCCTACTATAACATATAATAACACTACCTCAGCAGTCTATCCTGGTCTGGTTTACATGTCAAATAGTTAACAAGCATGAATTCAGCGAGGTGAATGAAAGGATTAAAATGGCAATTTTAATTTTACATTCAGTGTACTGTAAAGAAAAAAAAATGCCTAAGATTTTACTCTGGTACAGAGAGACGCATTCCTGGTGTCATTTCAGTGGGATGCTCAGCTGTCCCCCAGTATTCTACGTGGGGTAATCTAACGTTAGACTCGTGTGCTAGGATTATCAGACTTTCTATTTAATGAACTATTTTATATATCTACAAAAGAAGTTAATGTATAGAACATATAACAATAAAAATAAATTTTTCATCACAATGGCAATGATATGTCCACGGTGAAAGGAGAAGATGTCTTTTTTTGTCCTTTTTGACATTAACCACTCTGAACATTTCAGTGCTCCTGAGTTCTGTTTGTACGGAGATGTTCAGAATTCATGATCCAAAATGTCCTATGCATATAACCAGAATCCATACTCCTATCCATTTACCTATATTTCATTACACAGGTTATAACTATTATATATATATATATATAAATACACACACACACACACTTCAAGTACTCTCTTGATATGATTTTAGTATGGCACTGCTTCCTTTATTAAAACTGATGATTTAAATAAAATCCTTTGCAGGCATTTAATTTTGTGTGATGGTCATAGTTTTATCTTTCTGAAAATTGCAATTCAGCCTTATAAAACATCTTGGAGAGTAATCTAAACACGGTGTCACCAAATGTTAATAATTTATACTTGCTGTCTTTAGAGAAAGTTATTTTTATGGAATATTTAAGGATAATATATATCATAAGATATTAGATTTAGATGCAAATAAAAGTTAATCTTTTCATTACTTGTAACGAGAATTCAGGTACTTTATATACAAAATTTCAGAACTCTAATATTTCAGAAAGGAACAAGCCTAACATTTAGAGTTAAAACTCTACTTAGGGACAGACAGATCTTTTTGATTTTGAAAATGACTTCAATGAGTCACACAGTTGTAGAATTGCATGCCTCAGGCCAGCGCCAGACTAACCTAGACATGAAATAAGTTCAACTGTAAATGAAATACGGTGACTGGTACAGGGGAGGAAATAAAACAAGACAAAGAAGATGCAGGATGTGTCTGGATGCTGGAGAGTTCTTAGAGGAGTCTTCAGACAGGGATGAGCTAGTAATCAATTGCAAGCCTGATGCTAACGCTCACTTAAGCTTGCATACATCTCTTGAGAGTGTGGTTCTTCAGGGAATGAAGGATATCCAAGTGTGGAGTGTCTGCCTGGGAGACCCAGTGATCACTGGGGATACTGTGACGGAGACAAAGGTAAAGCTCAAGTGAGAAAGTGGGAGTGTCAGATGCTTGGAACCTATGACTAGAAGACAGTCTCGCTCTGAAGAAGACTCAGGGACACAGAATGAGGTCATCAAATTCTTGTAACATATAAAAGTATTTTTATCTTAAAAGACAAGGCAATGCCGGGTGGTGGTGGCACATGCCTTTAATCCCAGCACTCGGGAGGCAGAGCCAGGGGGATCTCTGTGAGTTCGAGGCCAGCCTGGTCTACAGAGCGAGATCCAGGACAGGCACCAAAAAAAAAAAAAAAAAAAAAAAAAGGGCAATCACAGCTGATTAGAAGGTTTGGACAGATTCTATGCTTATACACATATACCCACACACCATATACACACACACACACACACACACACACACACACACACACACACGTATGTATATCAATGTTATTATTGAGCATAAATAGACTTCCTAGTCTGTGCATTTTTATTTGAATGTGAAACATAAAATAGTTTAACATTCTAAAATTAACCTTAAAATAATATTAAATTAGAACTTAGGTTAAAACATTATAATTTTATTTTAATGTATTTAACACATACAAGGAATTCCATAAAACACTTTAGGATTTACATAAAGCCCGAACAGCGACCAGCCCTTTTTCATTTTAAATTCATCTTAAAACAAATTTGAGTGAAACATTTCTGGCTGGAAAGTGAGAGTAGAGAGAGATGAAGTAACAGAAGGAAGTCACTGGAATGTAGCTGCCCCCAGGAAACTAAGAAGCACAGCATTGCTCAGCTGAGTTCATTTGAAAAGAAGAAACACAGGAGCTCTGAAATGGGAAGTTCTAGGAAGTTAGTCTATTATCCAAGATGCAAGATGCAACATAGTGACAGAAACCCAGGCCAGTTCTGAGCAGGATTTATTATTTGATTTTATGTAATGTTTTTCACAAGTCAAAAGATAACCTGACCCCCTTGGTTATCATTAGCACAGCACAGGCTATGGAAGCCCTGGGGTTAGTGATCAGACATGAGGCTCCATTGCTGGTCCAGGTAGTACTTTCCAAGAAAAGACAAAACAGTATGGTCACCCATGTGGGGATGCCATCAATAATGGAAAACATCAAGAGTGGAGAACTGGTGCCCTACAGACGAGATAAACCTCTAATAAGTCAGGCTGGTAAGCAGCAGAAGAGTAAGTGGCTGGCTTACTCCATATTTACTGAAATATGCAACAGTGGCTAGAGGAGCCGGAGGAAGAATGTTCCCAGGTATATTAAAATAAAGATGATGATGAAAAGGTTTTGGCCATTTGTGTAAACTGAAGTTAATCAGAATGGCATACCTCTTCACTTATGTAACTTTTCAGGAAAGTTAGATATCCAGTTCTTAACGGGTCCTAATGTAAAATATGAATATTCTGGCCACTTTTGTGAATGGCCAAGGAGTATCTGCATTTTTTACCAAAAGACTGAAATAAGTAAAACTAGAGAAATCCCACTATTTCAGTGTTAAGTGTATGATTGACAGTCACTTCCAATGTTATCAGACATTTTCCATCAAGAATATGTCCTTCAGAGTTGGCCTTCTCTGAAAATTTTATAAATTGAAACCTTACAATTTTATTATTGAGTCCATGTCTCTGATTACTACCTTAGAAATGGCGATGCTTGGATGTTAAAAGATTTGCCAGCAATCACGCAGGCGGGACACATGGCACAGCTCCTGTACTTGCTTCATGGGCCTATTGGCCATTTGAAAAGTGTGAACATTAAAACAAAAAAATCATGCTCATGACGGGCTCACATGCAGCATTTTACCTGCATTTCTGTCCATATGCATCTTTCTCCAAGAAGTCCTAAGGATATAGTACACTTGAAGTTCCCAAACAATTCTGGTCAACCTTAAATAAACAGCTAAAGTGTAGCTGTTTCACGTTGTACTAATTAGTTGTTCTAAGAAAAATAATTGAGAGCAAATGTCTGCTCTCTGGGTAAACCTTGAACAAAAAGTCCAACATGTATACTAAATACAAATGGAAAATTTTGGCTTTAATAATGATACAATGTTGGTTATCATTGAAATTTTATGTCAAAAACTTCTAAATTTGATGAGGAGTAAAATTCTTATGAAATTTTATGCAAACATGAGATCCATTTTAGCAAGCATCTCTTATATCTCTCTTCTATTTAGTTATTAACCTAAAGGATGCTATTTTTCTAAATTTTAAGTGCATTGCAGATCCTGCTGGGAAATCATAAACCTGGCCTCATTTAGGAGGAGGCGATATGGTTGTATGAGGAGAGCCGCCATATGTGAAACCTCACTTTCTGCCTGTTGAAAGTTCTGTCGTTCAGGTATCCCAGGGAGATGTCCATTGCACTATTGTGTAATTTTATCAGCATGAACGTCTGCTGAATATTTTCTTTCTTTTAAAAATCCATATTTTGGTAGAGCTTACTTCAAAACTTAATGTTGCAACATCTGTGCTCATACACCTGGGAGCCATAGGAAGATGCGTCCTGAAGATTATCTACATTTTCTAATCTTATAAAATACTGCAAAATGAATGAAAGATGTTGCACATTTTTTTCCTGGTGTAGAAATGTGTTTCTTAAAGGAACCACTGTCTGCCTCAGTAGAAAGATTCTCATTTTAAAAGAGAATGTTTTCTGAACTACAAAGATCATTTTCTACAAGTAGAATAGGGCATTAATTTGTTTTGTTCATATTTAATTCTTAATATATATGCATATCTCTCCCTAAGAGATATCTTCATGAATTTACAAAAAAGATGGAGATAGAGTCTTAAAATATTTTCACACCAGACTTCTTAATAACTATTTGAATCGAAAGAAAGCAAAATAAATGTAAGCACCTTGAATTTACTCACTGACCTCCTTAGGGGAACTACCAATAGTTCAATTGCATCTTGCTTTAAAAAACAAAACAAAACAAAAAAACAGCAATCATGGTTTTGTTATTATTTCTGAGACACAAGATTGAGATTCTAACAAAGAAAAGCCAGTTTATAGGTAAGAGAACTCTTGTACCCTATCATCCATTAATAGCTGCATTTCCATAGGATAAAATAAATCATCAGGTAAACAGTCTACAGCCATATTCTACTACCTTTATAGTATGGTTTTGTTAATCAAATGTGAGTGATTATTTGTTGCTGAAGGTAGTAGTACATGTGAAACTTTCATGGATTCCAACAGTATGGAAAGCAATGGATGGCCTTGGAGAACTTCGTTATGGAGTCTCTCGACTTTATCATCAATTTGTCAAATTGGGCTAAACATTAAATACTTTATGTGCCATGTCTTTCTGCAATTGTTTGACACGTGCTATCGGTTGTATGTTCATTGTAGATGGTGGGTCAGCTACTTTGGCCATCACTGTCATAAAGATGAGGACGCTGATACAGATAAGTTAAATAACTCGTCAATGTCACCCAGTTGTCATTGATGTGGAAGTGCCTCAGCAGGGTTTACTAGTTTTACTAGTAAACTAGTTTACTTGATCTTCCTTTCTTTTGGGTGCTACTATTGTTTGGGTGTTTCCTAAGGTGCCATATGTTGAAATTCAATCCCCATCGTTGGGATTTAAATGGATGGAAATGTAATCTGATTGTGTTTTTTAGAAGTGGGTCAAGGTCATTAGGCTGATTCTTCTGTAATTGAATCCTAATGACTTTATAAGAAGAGGGAGAGAGTAGGCATGCATATATGAGCATGTGAACACTCATATACACATAGCCATACATACAAACTCACACATACATGCATACACAAAATGCACATATAATCCCTGTGTCTCCATGTTATGCCTGTATTGTCTCAGGACATTGCCAGCTAGAAGACCATCGCCAGATGCAGGCCTTTGACCTTATATCTTCAGAAATATGAGCACAAATGAGCCTTTTCCTTATAGTTTACCCAGTCTGTATTATTATTAGCAACGTAAGTACAACATAAGTACTTTTCTTATATGTAGCAGAATAGCTTTCCACTTTTCTGCTGATACAAAGAATAAGATAACAGAGGTAACACATTAAAAGTATTTTCAATTTAAACTCTAGAATGTCCAAGGTATGGCATGTAAATATCTGTGATAGACAGGAAGGAAAAAGATGGTTAATTCAAGCCCACAGGTGCTGCTCTTTTATGTGGTGGTATTGTGTTCCCCAAAATATTGTGTATCCTAATAAACTTATCTGGGGTCAGAGAACAGAAAAGCCACAATATTAAACATAGAGGTTAGGCAGTGGTAGCACACACCTTTAATCCTAGCATTCCAGAGACAGAAATCCCTCTGGATCTCTGTGAGTTCAAGGCTGCACTAGAAACAGCCAGGCATGGTGACTCACACCTTTAATCCCAGAGAGCAGCCTTTAATCCCAGGGAGTGGTGGTAGAAAGCAGAAAGGTTTATAAGGCGTGAGGACAAGAAACTAGAGGCATTTGGCTGGTTAAGCATTTGGCTGGTTAAGTGTTCAGGATTTCGAGCAGCAGTTCAACTGAGAGCCATTGGGATGAGGACACAGAAGCTTCCAGTCTGAGGAAACAAGACCAGCTGAGAAGTTGGCCAGGTGAGGTTAGCTGTGGCTTGTTCTGTCTCTCTGATCTACCAGCATTGACCCCAATAACTAGCCTCAGGTTTGATATTATTAATAAGAACTTTTAAGATTCATGCTACACTTTTACTGTAAAGACTCAAAGAAAGTTGCTACAAATGTAGAATATAATTTGCCTTTGGCTTCCCACATATTGTTCCCAACATTGACAGAAGAGGGTTGGCTACCTACAAAGAAGAGAGGAAAGTGAACCCCTAACTTTCCGATCATTACAGAAAAGGCTCATAGTAGGAGACTTTGTGGCGAAGGTTGGATTCCTCTATAGGTCAAATTACAAAGAAGAGAATGTACAAGTTGTTTGAGGTTCTTTAATCCATTTGCATTTTCAGGTACTGTATGAGAACAAATAATTTCCTCAACAGAAACATTAAGCAAATGGGCATGTATTGTGTCTGTTTTGTTTTAGTGGTAGAACCGAAAGGTTGGGAAGTTCATATACCTAGCTTTTTACCATATTATACATCTGAATCTGAGTGAAGGTTGCATTGATTTTTCTCTTATCACTATTAGATAAACCACTCCAGGCATGCCATTCATTTGATATGTCACAAGCACGGTGTCATGAGGCTGAACCCTGATTCCAAATTGAGAAGAACATAGCAAAGACACAGAGGAAGAGTGTGGTGAGATAATAGAGTGGATTTTAAGTGTCAAAATCACTCCTGTAGCCCAGCAATTAAATGACATCAATGCTACTGCCAAGAGGTATTCATAACTTGGAAGCTGTATTTGCAATTGACCTGATTTTACAATTGAGATCATGTCTGTGCTTTAATTTGGAAGGAAAATTGATTATAGTGTTCCACAAACAAGGTCCACCAAGTGATGATGCTGTGACTGCTATTGCAAATACCTACTTATTTAAGAGCACTGTGACTTATGAGATGTTGTAATAAATTATTTCATGAACCTTTTAAAGAGATTTTTAAGAATTGGAGTCTTCCAATTCTTTTGTAAATGCTAAGTTACTCTGATATTTTAATAAAATTTTTCTTTAATACAATCTTCTTTTGACCAATATTTTATTATTTATAAATTATATCTACCATTTATCATGGCAGAAATGATTATGACCTAGTTTACTTCTTAACTAGGATTCAATGATATTCTAAGATTAGCAGACAAGGTTTGCAATTTAGCAGCTTCAGAGGATAAGCACTTTTATGTGTTTCTTTAATCATCACCATGCAAAGGAAGGCAGGATGAAATCAGTGCAAAAGGTTTGATCGATTTGTTCTTTTTATTTTTCCTAGGACTCCATTTCTCTATCTCATGATTTTGATTTCTTACAGACTTTCTCTGTACATTGTCATTCTATTTGGAAGGAGAGAAGTGTTGTCAGTAATACCTTTGGTTACTTCTGGATTTGACTCTAGTTTTAAAAACAGGTTCAAGGTTACAGATGAGTTTATTTCTCCCTTTTCTGGCTGCAGCTGTGAAAGACAGCTTTGGTAGTTGGCTTGCAAGAAGGCGTCCACAAAACCTCTCTATTTGTGATGGGTTAATTTAAGAGGATCCTACCTTCTCCACCTTCCTGCTCCTCTTGGTCATCTGTCAGGGGAATCACCTCTGGTTGCTCCACAATTGTGGCATCTTCTTGGTTTGATGAAAGCTCTAAATGGAAAGAGACAGGAGACTCAAGGATGTTTAAGTTGGAATTATTGAGAAAACACAGTGGCTACAGAGCAGAAAGTCTTTTTATGACCTTCCAAGATTCAAGACTTACACAAAGCTAGATGCTGGCTCTCTATCCACCAGTGTGTGCACACACACACACACAGAGTTCATATACACACACAGAGTTCACACACTCTCACACACACACACACACATACATGTACTCACACACAGATTCACATACACTCCCACACATTTACAGACTCTCACCCATGTATCTCTCTCTCTCTCTCTCTCTCTCTCACACACACACACACACACACACACACACACACACACACATGCTCTTTATAGAGAAGTTATGGTTCACAATTTCATCTCATTCTTGCTGACACTTATATCAATATATTCTGGCTTCAGTACCTTCTGTCTCCATAGATGAGCTTGGGGACTCCGTCTCAATTTTTACTTCACTCTTGGTTGAGTCATTCTCTTGTCCTGTGAGAACAGTGATTGAAAAAGAAAGAAATATGATATGTATGTCCATAGCTTTATCCCAGGTCTGAAAAGCAAATTCTTCAGAGGCCATCCTTTAGTCATATATAAAGAGTGTTTTAAAATGGAAATGGAAGGCACCAATATCAGTTTTCAAGTAATTAAATTTATGTCAGTTATTTCATGTGGGATATCCAGATAATTTGGACAAAAAACAAACAAACCCTATTCTTTTCTTGACACAATTAGCATTCAGCTCATCAATCTATTGGACATTGGTAGATAACATTCTGGAAGATTTGAAATTTTAAAATCATTTTCTGGACTACAAGGATAACATTAGGTATCTTTTAAGATACAGCAATCTCGAATATTTAGGATCACCCCTCCAAATGGAAACAGACCAGTTCTTCACTCCTTCATCAACAGCATATGGGAAGATGATTAAGGAGTGAGATGGCATAATGGCTCAGTAACCCCCTTTAGATAATGGCTGAATGTAGAAAAGATCAGAAGAAAGCTGTTGGCTTTTCTCCCATGTCCCCTGTAGGCTTTTGAACATTTAAATACTCACTAAGGCAGGAAATTAAAATCTGTCCATTTTGCCTCATGTTAATGAAAGATTTTATGCTGAGAATGTTTAACTGTTGAATTAAAATGAAAAAAATAAGTAAATCTAGACCTTGAACTGGTTGTAAGCACAAAAAGGACACATGGGAGCTAGAAATGTTTGCCTTGGTACATCCCTGGGCAGGGGAGGGGCAACATTATTCTTTTATCTTGTCCCTACTTCTCCCTGTAAAATGATTACATTCCTCTGTGACAGTATGGCCTGTAGTGGGACAGTCCTCTGCTCGTATCAGGCTGTTTTTATGTGTTGATTTAGAAATGCTGGAGGACAGACATTGCATGAATCTTTGCAAAAGTTTAAGAGCCACTGCAAGTTTCTTCCAGCTCCCTGCACTGAGCAGAACGTGCTCTTGATCCAAAGCAGAGCCAAGCAGAGGCAGGCCTGAACACAAATCTTACAGAAAGCCTCTGAGGTTTAGGGGCTTATTTGCTACTGTGGCAATGCTGACTTAGATAACCCTTCATCCTATGTCTTCTACTTTGATGTGTTTATTCTGAGACCATCCACCCTACTTCTTCCTCTAAGTTCCTTCTCTGCCAGTATAACCTCAAAACAAAACACAAATCAGAAACAAAACTACAAAAACCAGTTTTGCTTAATGACATCCATTCCTCCTAAGCTCATTTTTGATCAAAAGGCCTGATAAAATAATGAACAATAACATTTATTTACCTATGTGTTGGCTGAAGCTCGAACCCTCAAGCTGTCTTGGATAACTTTGTTCCGTCATTCCCAAAGCTCAGTAATGCCCTCCCTGGGTATTGAAGGCTCTGTAAAATGTTTTTCTTTCCTCATTTTCCATCCCCCTTCCCTTTTTCTGTCTCGAGATACATAAGGTTGGGACTTTCATTCCCCCGCCCCACCGTGTTGTCTAGGTTTTAAATTGCTAGCAAAGAGGACCTTTAAAATGTGGATTTGCCAAACAACCGTCGTCCATATCTAGAGGGTCTAGTCCAGTCCCATGAGGGCTCCACAGCCACTAGTCTACAGTTCATGGGCTTCCACTAGTGTGGCTGGTCAGAAAACCGTTGTTTGGCTCGAACTGTTTGGGGGGCACCCAGACAGGGGGATTGGGATCCGTCCCTGGTGCATGGGCAGGCTTTTGGGAGCCCGGTGCCTGTGGTCTGACGCCTTGTGCAGCCTTGGTGCAATGGGGAGGGGCTTGGACCTGCCTAGGCTCAGTGTGCCAGACTCTGCTGACTCCCCATGGGGGATGTGGAGATATGGGGTGGCTTGGGAGGGAGGGCTGGAGGGTGGGAGGAAGGAAGAGGGGGGATCTGTGGGTGGTATGTAGAGTGAGTAGAAAATTTCTTAATAAAGAAAAATGAAAAAAAAAATCTGTACAAAACGAAACAACAACAACAACAACAACAAATGTGGATTTGATCAAAATCTTTTCCCTGGGATACAATCCATTCATCTCACGCTTCCCCATTCATTCCCAAATTATGGTTCATTGACAAGCAACAATGGAATTATCCAGAAGCTTTTTAAAAGTTTTCAGGCTTCAGCTGGGCAGTGGTGGCACATGCCATTAATCCCAGCACTCAGGAGGCAGATGCAGGCAGATCTCTGTGAGTTCAAGGCCAGCCTGGGCTACAGAGTGAGACCCAGGAAAGGCGCAAAGCTACACAGAGAAACCCTGTCTTGAAAAACAAAACAAAACAAACAAACAAAAAAAGCTTTCAGGCTTCACTCTATTCACACAGAATTCTAACCTACACATTTTTTTCAAGATCCCAATTATAACACATATATACTGACACTTAGGAAGCACTGGCCTCCAAGACTTGCATGCACTGGTCAGTTACTGACTCCGAGTTCGCTGAGGCGTTTCACATCTGTTGTCTCCGCTCACCGAGCCAGTCTCCGAGGAAAGCACTACCACACTCACTCTGCCTTGTGATTACATTACCAGCTCTGACTGACTACAACGCCACTTCTCTTTATGCCTTTCTTGCAAACATCTTTGTTTTGGATTTTAAAATGTACATGCATAGAGTAAAACACGTAAGTCATAATTGTATAGTTGATGACTCTTCATGTAATTCACACCTTCATGTCTAACCTCACTGGGATCAAGGTTACTAGCACTAGCGGTTTCTTCCAGTAGGTTCCTCTTCAACAGGTAACAGTTTTGTTTGCTTCTAGAACTTACATAAGCAAAAATACCTGCTCTTAAAAAAATCTTATTTCTCAAGTATTTGTTATGTGTGAGATTAGTCCAACTTTTGTATGCATCAATTGGCCATTCCTATTTGATATTTATTAATCTGCTGTCTGAAGACATGATGCCATATGAAATTGAGTAATTTCCAGTTGGGAGCCATTCTAAAGAAGACTGCCAAAACATTTCAGTGTGTTCTTTTGTGGAAAAAAGTGTATTCATGTCATTTGACCATCACTCAGAAGTGAAATTGCTAAGTAACTGGGGATTACTTTCTAAGGTTTACTGGATCATATGAAAGAATCTGTTCCCTTCTTACCTCTGGCAGAAATGTATAAGAACTGTATTTGTTCTCTTCATTCTTTAGATGGTGTCCTGTTACTACTGGTCATACAATTATCTGATAGGGTGTAGTAAGCAATAAAAAAGTCTTCAGGCCAGTTTCATCTTTATCACCTTTGAGTATAAAGGAGAGAGCTGGCAGCCACACGAGCAGCTATCCCTTCTGCCATGTTAAATGCCAGTGGCACTGGCTGTGTGAGGTATTGGGACAGGTGTCCACAAACAGATGAGTGTTTGTTCTCAAAGTGTCTACAGTTGTAAGAGCACAGGCATCCCACACAGAAAAAGTTCTTTCCAGGAAGACATTAAACAGAGTTCCAACTGTTTTATTTTTTAAATCACTTTGAGATGGTTTTTGGATGGCAGAAAGCAGAAAGGAAAACAATATATTGACCGATAAAATCAGAAACGTTTGTTAAAGTGAGAGAAAGGGACATTTATTAAGAATAAATGGGAAGTTCTAAAATTGGGCTTATAAAAATCAGCCTCAAGGAATGAAGAAGGGGGACACTAATTTCATTTCTTTTAAAGAAGGGAACCACAGGTTTTGGATTCTAGACTTCCTCTAGATAAATTTGTGGTAGGTTCACCAGAATGGCTGCATAGAAAGAAAGATTGAATCACACAGAAAGTAAAGAGTTTTTCAATTTATCTTCCAGAAAACATGCTATCTGGATAGCTATTCCCAGCCACATAAAGAAGGGATTTAAAAATTAAAACATAGAGGCTGGAGAGATGGCTCAGCAGTTAGGAGTACAGTTAGGAGTATGTAACACTCCTGCAGAAGATCTGAGCTCAGTTTCCAGCATCCTCAGCTCAGCACCACCTGTAACTCCAGCTCCACGGGATCTAATGCCCTCTGCTGGCCTCTCTAGGACCTCACACTCATGCATGTGCACTTACACACACACACACACACACACACACACACACACACACACACAATTGAAAAGTAATAAAAATAAAATCTTGAAAACCCAAAACATGTACAAGGTAATTATACTAAGTGAATATACTTTGGGGAAGTATATGCTCAGAAAAGCAAAAAGTACATAAAGTGTTTTTGTTGTTTCAGGGAAACATAGTATGATTGATTAATGAACAGGAAATTGAGACAATTAGAAAAAATTCTACACCCAAGGACATAATGACAATACTACCATCTAGAATGGGTGCCATAAAGGGAAGGTACAGTAGCAGTAGGTAAACCAACGTTTCAGATATCAAACTGCTGCATTAAAATAAAGCAAGAAAGCTAAGAGGTGAGTAAAGAGGAATTTGAAATGGTAGCTACAGGGAACAGTTATATATTATGGGTTATATAGTCAATGTGTGTGTGTGTTGAAAAAGATTTTAGGAGGGAAAATATGTTTTAATATTTTTATGTACAAACACATGTGGCCTTTTACGTAATTACAAATTATGGATGGCTACCCTTTCAGATGTTAATAATGATTATCACTGAATGGTAGGTGAGACTTTAATTTTTGTATTTCATTTTGCTAACATGCATTTTATATTCTATAACTTTCATGTTCTAAAATTTAATACTTAACTATGAAAGCAAAAATATAAAAATGCTTTCAGTAATATATAAGAAAAACATTCGCCTAAAATGTGTGTGTGTGTGTGTGTGTGTGTGTGTGTGTGTGTGTGTGTGTGTTGCATATGTGTGGGCATGTGTATATATATGTTTGTGGGTGTGTGTGTGCATGTGTGTGTGGAATGGATCTAGCCAAACTAAATTATTTCCTCCCAGTTCTATGTTTCTTGTCCTCTAGATAGCACAAATAATCTAGCCATACACAACTCTTTTTTTTTTCTTCAATGTTCTTTTACATTTTGTCTTTCGGTTAAATCAAAAGCGTTCACCATTGTCTTTATGGGATCATTCACAATTGCCTAAACATTCCTTCTTGCCTTTCAACTCATTCAGTGTGCTCTCCAAACAGCTGAAATGCTCTTTCTTTATAATTTCTTATGTAGTAAATTCTTGTTTTTCAAAGTAAAACCACTGATTTATTTTTGTGGACACGAGACACACACACACACACACACACAAACACACAATATACACACACACATATGCACACACTCACACACATATACACACACATGCACAAGCACACACACACACATACACACACATGCAAGCACACATAGGCACACACACACACACACACACACACACACACACACACACAGTCTCAGTCTCCTTAAGCAGGGTCTATTACTTTTTTATCTTCTATGAAGGAAAAGGTTTGAAAAGAAGCTGCATCCACAAAGGTTGATTGACTGATTAGAACTTCCACTTCAGTGATATGAAGAGGTTGGAATGTTGCAGATCCAGAGACTAATTACAATCTCTTTTGGGATATCTTTAGCCCCTTAACTACCCATTCACTATCCATCTCTGTGTCGGACTTCACACCTGTGACTGACAGATAAAACTCCTTTGGAGTGTGTTAACTTAGTTGACCATTAGCTTTCACCTACCCAAAAGCTGCACATGTCCCCAGACAGCATTGGAGGCCTAGAGATGAGAGCTCTCTGCTGTGCGCTCACCCACCTCTGTGATGTTACAACCATGAGTTTGTTTGGAAAGTGTCTTGATTTACGACTTTCTTTGGTCTCCAAGAAACTGCTTCCATGCTGGATAATGGGATTGAATTTGGGGTAAGATCTATCTGTGTTCCTGGGCTATGGTCACTCTTATTTGGCTCCAAAAATAAACTATCATTTATCTCTTGAAGTGAGAGTTATGTTTTATGTAAACACTTTGTTCACTGGATTAATTTTTGCTCGTCTATAACTCTTCTTTCACACTTCAATGCAGTTGTAGCTGTGTTTTCCTCTCTCAGTAGACTGTGCATGTTGCACATCTTCCTTCGCAGAACCTAGCACGAGGCACCAACAATAATTGCCTATTTAGCTGCCCCTCTGTTATAGTACTTGTCAAAGTCTGTGTAGTCATTAGAGACTACAATTTACAGTCAGTGCCTTATGCTACACAGCACTCCACAGACCATATTGTTTCAAAGAATTTTATTTCTAGACCAAGGATAAATAGATGCTTTAGGCAAACCTCAACTTCTCTGGGCCTCAGTTTCATCATTTATGGGTGATAAATGACTGTGATGCTAGACAGTCTCCTAGATTCCTCTGTGTCCTGATGGTGACCAGTCTATCTGACGGATACCAGACTTCACTGATAATGGAGGGAGCCTGTTCTCTATCTCTGCCCACAGAGACACGACCATCAAATGCACTCTTCACACCAGGTCCTTGTTGGGCCCCTTGAGTCATTTTGTGTGGTCTGGGCTTCTCTGTACAGTGATGTGGAGAGAGTAGGATGTTCCTGGAGCAGAGGCATTCTGTCTTCTGAGGATCCTTGTGCTGCATTGGTTTCAGCCAATACTGGGCTGATCAGGGTTCCATAGAGCTCAGCACTGCTGAGAAAGTCAGGTCTGTTTGAGAGGGGATGAGAGGCTCTGGGTGAACGGCAGGGTTGCCTTGACCCTCACCCCTCACTGACAAGTTGAAAGGTCATTTCAGTGCTTTGGAGGGATATCTCCCCACTTCCTCGACCCCCCCCCCCCCCCCAGCCGCCATGCCCTCTCCATTTGTCTCTACTCTTGGCCAGTTTCACCTGAGTGCATAGTATATTTTGGCAATAATTTCCTGAATAGAAATCTATACTTTCTTTTGTTTTCCCCCTGAAATGTGGTGTGAAAATTGAAGGTGACATAAAGTCTCTAGCTTTGAAATTCAAGAAGGATCCTGTTTGCTCAACTCACAGGCCGCCAGGATCTGACATTCTGAAGACAAGACCTGGGTGAGTTCCTGCACTGCACCCTGCACCTGGCCCCTGTGTTGGGGGGCATCTGCTGTTCTCTCAAGGCCTTTTCTCTCAAGCCCTCAGGCCCAGTATTTCTTCCGGCTTTCTTGGCCCCATGGGGCCAGCTTTGTTTGTCCTTATTATATTCAGCGGAGTAGAATCCCCACAGCCCTCTGACCTAATCCCCCTGGCAGAGGAGACAAAAGAATACAAAGGTTTTCACAGTTTATGTATATATTTTTTTCATACGGCGAACTCAATCACCCATACTAATGGGAGGGGCATTAGAACAGATAATCCACAAATCCATTCACTTTTCCTCAGAAATGGATCACATGGTTGTTTCTTGAAGCCTGGGTAATTAAGTTTGGCTCAAGCTAATGCTTCAGCTCTGATTAATTTGCATAAAAATTGGTCTGGAGACATCAGTCGGGAATGAAGCATTTCTAGGGGCTAAACCTAAACTCACTGTATAAACGGACTGTTTGGGGACAAAGGCAACAGCAGTCCAGCTGCATGCTCTGCAGGTTTTTAGATGCTCGGATTTTTCTAAGAATAACGATTTTGTTTCTTTGACATTTATCTTAAAGAAATAAATTGTGTTTTTTTTTCAATTTGAAATTTGCTGCTAATATTCAGCATTGAGTCTTTGTCATGTCCATATTCTCCAGATTAGAATCAAAAGATAAAACTATAGTAACATGAATTTGATTATCCCCTAAACATCCGTGGCTCTCCTTAGGGCCCATAACACTGACTCTTCTAAGGTAAATCCCTTGTGAAATAATTTTCTTTTAGTAGTTACAACAAATACACTCTGGCTGTGAATACAATACCTATAAGGACTAAGAAGTGTACGTAATTTTACGAAGACAGAGGCGGCTACTTTTACTGTTGTGAATTGCTATTTTCCTCACGTGTGTAAATATGCATATTTAAACAAATATGCACTTCATATGCATACACCAATTTATCTGTGTAGGTGCATATATGTAAATTTGTAAATACATCTTGCAATCAAAATGAAAATGAAAATTTATCCTTTATTTCCTGCATTTTATTTCATATTTTTTCTAAAATCATCCCCTTTTTACAAAAACCGTATTGTGAAAAGATGTATAATATTCCATGTGATGGACTAATTTTGGGGTTTTTGTAATGCTTTTGTGTGTACTATTAAATGCCATATTGTAATGGATATCTCCATATGTCTTAAATAGGTTATACCAAAATATCTCTATATGTCTTAAATAGGTTATACCAAAATTGTTAGTGGCAAATTGATGGCCTTTGTCTCCCACTAATAGTGAGTGAATGTGTTAAAAAACTGTTTCCACTAACTTCATATATTTTCAGTTATTAAGAAAGAGAAGGTAAGATAGTCTCATTTTTATGTTCCTTTTTTAAAAAAAGTAGCGATAAGAGCATCTTTTCATTTATCATTTATGACTATTTTACTTCTTACTTACTACAGATGAGTAACTGAGTCTTTTGCTCATTTTCCTCTTGGGCTAATGTTTTTGTTATTTTTGATAGTTTATTTTTCTTATTGATATGTGAGCTACTTTTTCTCAAATAAGAATATTATGTGTTAGTCATTTAGAGGGGACTATGCTTCCCAGTAGATATTGTTTAGAACCCGAGTTGACCTTTACTCATCACATTAAATTTATATAATCAGACATAGTAACTAATCTTTTTTTCTGACATATACAGACATGAGCATACATCCATACATTCCACGTATATCCATATATGTCATTGTTTCTGAACCTGCGGGTTGCAACCCCTTTGAGGATCAAACAGCCCTTTCACAGGGGTCACCTAAGACTATCAGAAAACACAGATATTTACATTATGATTTATAACAGTAGCAAAATTACAGTTACAAAATAGCAACAGAATAATTTTATGGCTTGGGGTCACCACAACATGAGGAACTGTATTAAAGGACCACAGCATTAGGAAGGTTAAGAACCACGGATAGATGTCTTCATTTTGTAACATATATAAAATTATGTGTGTGGAAAAACCAAAGTTATTTTAAGACTATATTGTACAGATGCTTTAGGTTCAAAGTAAAATGAAAAGGAAGGTACAGAAACATACCATATGCCCCCTCCGCCTGTTGGAAGCTTCCTCGCCTCCCCATGGTTTGCTTTCACAGTCTGAGTGGTGGGTTTGCCACAACTGTTGGGCTCACACTGGTTTCGCCACAGTATTTTCTCACACTGGGGTTCATTTTGGTATTACACATTTCACAAGATTGGCTACATGCATGGTAACAGATGCCATCTTAGTGTCATTCTGAGTATTTTCGGTGTCCTAGGATTCCTCTGTCTCTTCCTAGTCACTCCCCCTACCCCAACCTCCACCCCAGCTCCCAGAAGTCACTGACCTTTACCCATCTTCACGCTTCTGCTCGCATGTCCTATAACTGGACTCACATGGCCCATAATCTTTCCTGATTGGCTTCTTTTACCTAATAATAGGCATTTAAGTTATCTCTCAGTCTTTCTATGTATTGTTAGCTCATTCTTTTTAGTGTTGAATAACCTTTGGTTCTTTTATTCTAATATTTTATATTACTTTTATATTTCATCTTTACCCCGTCTGGAGCTTATGTTGGTGTAAGGATTGAAGTTGGGATTCAGTTTATTTTTTTCCAAACATCCAACTAGCTGTCTTAAGGTCACTTTCTGAGTCATCTGTCTTTGAAATGCCAGCCTGCGTATGTACTTGGTCTTACTTCTAGACGCGTTAGTCTGTTTCATTGATTTGCCCGTCACTTCCTACAGCAGGTCTACACTGTTAATCACATTCTAAAAACATCCCCTGTTATTTTTGGTCTATTTGTTCTATCATTGCTGACCATATTATATCTGCGAATTCCCTGCTGTATTTCCAACAGGTTTTGATTTGTATTATACCTTATCTCACCATCTGACACATGAAGACCCATCACTAAAATATTTAATGAGGGACTCAAATATTCATCACTGAGAAGTGACCAGTTCTTTCTTCTGTGAGCCTTCTGGCTGATAAGTCCAAAGCCACCTTTCCTGTTCTCGTTTGGTGCTTATTTCCACAAATATAGTTTTTCTTTTCCTAACTCCATCCTTTTAAGTCTTTGCAATTTTATCGAACTTAACTAAATTGTTCTGGTTCTTATACTTGATAAAATAACCTAATTTTATGTCTGGACTCACACCTATTTGTTTGTATTTCTATCCCCTCATCTGATGCAGTGTGCATTAATTACAAAGTTACTTACATTTATTATTATATGAATTATTGAATACAGTTTCATGTTCAGAATGAGTTTGGAGAAAATTAGGAAAGTAAGCTATCTTCTTTTAATTCTACTGCGACTTCATTATATTTGTGATTCTTGTACAATTGTGTGGTGTGTGTGTGTGTGTGTGTGTGTGTGTGTGTGTGTGTGTGTGTTGAGACAGAGCCATGCTCTGTTGCCCAGTCTGACACTGAACTTGTAATCTTCAGGTCTCAACCTCCTAGGTAATACGATTATAGGCATGCGCCATCACCATTAATACAGATTTAAAAGATACTCTTAAAGATAATTTATATTCTTAGAAACATAGTCCAGAATTTTTAATTTGAGTGTTATCTCTATGGAAGTTTAGCTTTCCCAATCATTGAAGCTCAATTAACAGCATCAATTCCTTCCTTTAGCATCTTTTATCTGAGCATGGGAAATCACCTTTCCTTCATGCTCTGACTGGTCTCAATCTGCAGGAACACTGTCCTTCCAGGACTCTCATCTGCAATCCTATATACTTTAGCTTCCAGGATTCTGTGTCCACTATGCAGGGAGTCCATCGAGCTCTGCCTGAATCCCTTCCCCCTGGGCCATGGCCTGGAAACCCTCCAAGCAATTATCTGAGACAGAACTCACTGCATTTTCTCACTTTCAGAGGTCATTGAGACATAAAATTCAAACATTCATTAGCACTTTTACTCTCCGTGACATTAGAAAAAGACCTAATAGAGGGAGACACTATTTCTGTCTTCCAAGAGAATAGCAAGACTTATATTTAATTTACCTTCCTCTTAATTTTTTCATACATCTTTGACTTTCTACCTGCAATCAGTATTTTCTACCCCTGTGGAACATCTGGAGATCAACAGGACCTCTTTTTATCCCCTGTAAAATAAACTTAATCGGTTCTTATTCTTGAAACACACTTCCTACAGGGTTTCCAGTTCTTGGTTGACTATCATTTTGTTCCTTTTTCTTTGTATTTCCATTGTATCTATTGGAAAGTCATTTATCAGCAAGGCATTTATTGGATGACTACTTTTTAGATGTTCTTTGTATCTTTATGTTGTGATGGGACTTGTTGTAGATTTATTTCTATGTTTCTGCTTGGAGTGCATGTTTGACCATTTCAGCAATTTCACTGTGATAGGACTAACTGTAGATTTACTTTTATTTGGTCTGCTTGGAGTTCAAAATTTTTGATGCATTCAGGCTCTTTTATCAATATAAGAAAGTTTCTCATGTAATTTCTTCAAATATTGATGCTGATCAATTTGTTCTCTAGTTCAATTCATGATACACTTCACCACTATATAATAAATGACATTTCCCTACTTCAGTGCTTGTCATCTTATTTTCTCTTTACTATTTTTAATTGGGATATCTTCTTCATATCTAACCTATGGTTCTCAAACTATCTTTCATATACCCCTAATATACTGTTAGAACATGAATGTGTTCATTGAGTTAATTTGAGTTGGCAAATGTTTTACTTCCAACTTGGCTTTACTTTCTTACTTTTATTTTCAGTAATTCCCATCCTCAGTTAAAATTTCCAATCTTGCCTTTATTCCTTTATGAGTATTCAGTGTCACTATCTTAAAAAAACATCAAGTTATTTATCTTTATTTTATGTGCATTGGTGTTTTGCCTGCATGTGTGTCTGTGTTCAGGTGTCAGATCCCTTGGAACTGGAGTTATAGACAGTTGTGAGCTGCCATGTGGGTGCTGGAAACTGAACCTGGGTCCTCTGCAGGAGCAGTCAGTGCTCTAACCACTGAGCCATCTCTCCAGCTCCCAGGATCATCATCTTATACCTTGTATTTATCAGCAATATTTTCAGCTCATGTAAGCTGACATCTTTCATTTCTGGGTCTCTAACCACCTTGATTACTTTTACCCGTTTGGTTATTTTTTTGCATGTAGGTACTAGATACTGTATTTCACAAAATATTTGTAAAAATTGTTTGATGTAGATAAGGCTCTTTCTTTACTCTAGCTACTATCTCATGTGTGTTCTTCTCTGGTTCTTAGGAGACCTGGAATTCAAAACTAATCATTTAGACAATTTTCATATGTTTAATTTGTACTTCACCGACCTTCCCATTGTGCCTGCCTCAGTTTGAGTTTTGTTTCCCCTTCTGCACTTAGATTTTCTTTTCTTCTTTTTGTTTTTTGGTTTTTTGAGACAGGGTTTCTCTGTGTAGTTTTGGAGCCTGTCCTGGAACTTGATTTGTAGACCAGGCTTGCCTTGAACTCACAGAGATCTACCCGCCTCTGCCTCTGGAGTGCTGGGATTAAAGGTGTGCGCCAACACCACCTGACCTGCACTTAGGTTTTTTGGTTTTTTTTTTTTTGATTTTTTGAGACAGGGTTTCTCTGTGTAGCTTTGCACCTTTCCTGGAACTCACTTGGTAGCCCAGGCTGGCCTCGAACTCACAGAGATCCGCCTGACTCTGCCTCCCGAGTGCTGGGATTAAAGGCGTGCGCCACCACCGCCCGGCTGCACTTAGGTTTTAAACAAGCCTTCGGTTCATTTCTTCAGAAACCATGCCTGGATGGCATATTTTCTAAATCTTTGTATCCCCAAGAAAATATTACTTGACTTAAAGCATGAACAATACCTTTACTAGGTGCAGAAATGGGATCTTCAACAGTTCAGCTGTTCTGGTTTTCCCTGGCAGTTGGGGCTGGATTCTGGTGATATTGTTTGTACTGCTTTTGTCTTTCTTGTATACTTTACAAGCCTTCCTTAGGCATCAATCTTCAGGAATTACATGAGGCTATGGAGGTGTCTGTTCTTATTTGAGTTTTCATTACCTTTGCATACAAATATAATGTATACTCTTCCATTCTAGGCATAGAAACTGGCTTGCATTAGGAAAATATTTTTCTCTCTATTATTTTCCTACAGATTGCTTTATTTCTGCAAGCTTTTTTTTACTCTTCTTGGTATTCCAAGGATATGGATATGGAGATTTAGTCTCCTGGGCTTATTTTCCATAAGCCTCACATTTATTCTTATTCTTATCATATTCATATTATCATATTCATTTCAATGGTTCCAAAACTATTGCTTATAGAATCCAGGCAGGTAACAATAAACAATATGAATGATACCAATTTGGCTAAAAATAATGAATGACAAAGATTGAGGATGGCAACACTATCTCACCAAGATGCCAGTGTAAGGAAATAGCATCAGAATTCTACTCTTCTAGAAAATCTCACATTTGACTTTTAATACATAATACTCCTTAATAGAAAAAAAAAGGTGAAAAAAGACCTCATTACTTACCATTGGGAAGTTCTTGGTCACACACAGAATGATTGGTCACATCACTGTCTTTTATAGTATTGTCGTCCTTTGCAGAATCTGCCAACAAACAAACAGTCTTTAGTCATCATTTTCAACTGGGACAGGGGGCCTCTTCTGTTACTCACAGGGTGGATTTACACTGAAGACAATACACTTTATTATTTCCAACTGTAACCGTTAGAACACTTAAATATTTTTACCATCAAGGACTGTTTTCTTAAAATACTACCTAAGAAAGCTGCACAAAGCTTCAGAAGCAGAGAAAGTAGTGTTGGTATCTTTGCAACAGACAAGACAGCATAAAGTGGACTTCATGCACCAGGGAAGTCTCAGAATTGTGGGAAAAGAACATGAAAGGAGGGCAAAGTAGAGAGGATTAAAGGGATATCTAATTTTAATGTTCTTAGTGTTCCCAGTATGCTAGTTGTTCACTACGTGAGCCCCAAGTCCCCAAGAAAGTCAGACATTGAATCTTGGAAATCCAGTAGCAAGCTGTGGGAAGACCCTGCTGCTTAAGGTTGCAGCCCACCATGTCCAGATAGCTCTCTGAGCTTGGTGCAAAATGGAAGACTGCCTTCCCCCAGCAGGGGCTTCCTGCTCTCTGCCTGACCTTATTTGGAAGCTGTCCTTGACTTATCTTAAGTGTGACCTTTGACACAGTTTCCTGTAAATGCTCCCCCCACCCCCCCACCCCCCCACCCCCGCACCCATATGATAATTAGGTATTGTGGTCCCATCTGTATGATGGGATCATGCTGCCAAATGCAAATGAAGCATACTATGAGCGCCTCTTAGGTGATGTCCCAGCTGCTGTCCCTGCCCTATGTATTCTCCTCACTCTGGAATAAAGTTGAACTGTCTCACTGAAGATGACTCATGGGAGTTTATTTCCATTGTACTCACAGCCAGCCAAGCCTTGCCTGCCACCTCTGCTCCCTTTGCCCTTGCAGCTTGTTGGCCAACAGACCATGGGGAAAAGGGAGATCCCAGCAAGCAAGGTCACCCCAAGGTCCCAAAGCAGTTGAGAAGAGCAAGGAGGGGATAAAAAAGTTCTGTCCTATACAAAGTAATTCTCACTCTCTAAGAGCCCTGTTAAATATGGAATCAGCACTTGCCCACTTTAAAATTATTGTTTATTAATTTTACTTTGTGTGTGTGTGTGTGTGTGAGTGTGTATGCACACATGTGGAGAGCACTAGGGCATGCATATAGAGATCAATGGACAACTTGTGTTGTTTCCCTCCTTCTACTCTGTGAGTCTCAGGAATTGAACTCAGGTCATCAGGCTTGGTGCCAGGCACCTTTTCCTGATGGATCTTCTTGTTAGTCCCTACATGCTCAGTTTTCCTGTTACAGCTTATGCTACAGAACAAATAACACAGCTCAAAGTATTCTGTAATAAAGAATTCCTGCCAGTCTAGAATGATAGATGTTGAGCCCTCTCTGGAAGATCTTGAAAAAAAAAAAAAAAACATTGAAAAGAGCCAATAGATAGGCCAGCAGCAACACAGAAAGTTGGCCTTTCACTCATTTTGCAAGTATTTGTTGAGAGCTAACTATACGGCAGGTGCTGGTCTAACCTTGGGGACCCAACAGGGAATAGCTGTCTGCCTTCATGAAGCTTGCCATCTAGTATACCTTTCTTACATAGCCCCAAGGGACAGAATTCAAGATACCTAAATATTACTAGCTGATCTTGTCAACATTCAGCTCGGGAGAAAACAGGAGCCACCAAACCTATGCCTTAAATCCTGTGAATTGCTTCTTTTCTGGGTTTGTACCTTTAAGCTGAGTACTAAGGCCCTGAGAGCAAAGTCAGATAGAATCTGAAATAAAATTTTCTTTGTTTGCTTCTCTTCCTTGTCTCCCTCTCTTCCATCCTCGCCCGCTTCTCAAAACTGGAAGATAGCTTCAAACGTCATGTTTTTTGATTATTATGAGGAAGCATGTTTCTCCTAACACAAGCAACGCTTGATGGACAAGTGAGAAACCTAGGTAGTTACGATATGATTCAGCTTTAATAACCAGTGAATCAAGTATACACCGGAGTGCGCAGCTTTAATTAACTGCAAATAATTCCCCAAGGCAAGGGCTTAATCATCTTCAGTGCTTCCCAGTTCTTTCTGAGTTTGACAGTAAGTTTAAAAGTCAAAAATTGGAAGCAAAATTGAGCATAGATGTATTTCCCCAAACTGTTAATCTCACGCATGTCAAAACGGTAAAACCAACTCCCTTTAAAATACAATTTTTAATGTTGGAGCTAACATTGAAGAGATTGAAGAGAAATCCTTCAAGTGTATTTTTCCACATTAACACCAAAAATAAGCAATGGTTAAAGAAGCAATTTGTGTCAATATAAGAAAGTGTTTTAGTTTTCTAGTTTATAGGAAATGTTATTATTTGGTAAGTAATTTCATACAATTCTCATTTTCCCCAACATTAACATACTAAGACTATCTGAGATTCATGTATATTTAAAGTGTGTTAATTTATACAGATAGTAACTACATATTGTACCAAATATTACCCCCAAATGTCTATAAGTTTATTTATTTGTTTCTTAGTATTTTTCAGTTAAGTTTTTATATGGGGACAGGGCTGGAACCTGTGATCCCCCTGCCTCTACCTCCTGAGGACTGAGATTACAGGTTTGCTTCCACACCCAACTAAGGAATGTCCTTAATGATGACTTGTTTTGAGTTCGTAAGCTTGTAATAGAGTGATTTATATAAAGTAGATGAAAAGCATTTGAAAATGTAATCACTAGACTGTACCAGTTTTTGTAACCCTGAAATATCTACAAGTACATTCTGTGTGTGTGTGTGTTTGTGTGTGTGTGTGTGTGTGTGTGTGTGTGTGTGTGTGTGTATGTATGTATATGTGTTTATTTGTGTGTTCTTATTTTATTCACCACATTTAACAGCAAGTGAATCACCATTAAGGAAGTATAAGAGCAAAGACAAAGTCAGGGTTGACAGAGTCTGGCATGGGAAATCCATCAGCACTTTTCCAGACCTACCTTGTGAGACATTCATATCCCTCCATAGCGCTGCACTGCTAAGTGCTCTTGATGTTTTGGTCCTTGTAAAACAAACACACTGGCTAGCTGAATGCCATTTACAGCATATCTGTGTCCTTAGTGCCCATTGCAGTCCTTAGTTTTTCCGTGTACTCATGGGGGCTGCCGCCTACTACAGCAAAGAATTTTTCATCTTATTGCTTCTACCAGGAACCCTCCTTCTGCTTTCTAACATAGGCTAGCTCACAGCTTCCATGGAGGACTTTATAAGCCAGATGTGGTGGTTAAGGCCTGAAAATCTGGCACTCTGGAAGCTGGGGAAAGAGGAAGAAGGTGTGAGAGAGTTCCAGGCCAGTCTTGGCTGTCCCAAAGCCAAACAGAATTTGTAAAAGTGGTGTTGAGAATGCTTTTATTTTCCATTTTATTTTTTGTTTTGTTTTATTTTTCAAGACAGGGTTTCTTTGTGTAGCCCTGGCTGTCCAAGAACTTGCTCTATAGACCAGGTTGGCCTTCAACACATAGAGATCTCCCTGCTTCACCAGGCTGACCTTCAACTCATAGAGAACTCCTTGCTTCTGCTTCCTGAGTGCTGAGATTAAAGGTGTGCACCATCACTACCTGGACTATTTTTGTTTAGAAACAGGTTTTAGCTATGTAGTCCAGGCAGGTCTATGCTGTCAATCCTCCTGCCTCAGCCTCATTGGTGCTAGGATCATAAGCATGTGTTACTACTCAAAGCTATAACTATATTATATCCTCTTATAAGTCAGGGGTTAGAAAACTATAGCGGGAGGGCCAAAACAGATCATTACCTATTTTTGTGTGACTTTGGTACTATGGATGATTTTTGTAGTTGAAAACAAGATAATGATATGTTATGATAGTTTAGAAAGTATGTGAAATGTCAAGTCTCTAAATAAATCTGTGTTGAGACACAGTCATGCTTCCTTGTTTATGCATTGTCAATGCACATTACATTTTATTTCAATTTTGACCTGTTTAAGGCATTGATTTAAAATCACTGAAGCATCTTCTGAACTTACAAACTCTACACAATCTTACATAATCTATAAAGTATATCTCAGTGGCTCCAGGGTACAACCAACTGTTAATTGCTCAATTATTTAATGCTGCCAAACGAAGTAGAGCACATATTAAATAATAACCTCCACAACTACAAGAAATGCTTTTGTTTTGTTTAGAAGTTACTTCATTTATGAAAATAGCCATCTAACCTGGCTAGGAAGCATGCATATAGGAACTAGAGAGTGTATTATCCCTCTCTAGGTTCCACAAATCACCCTAGACTTGTATACACTGAGCTCTTCTGGTACCTTGAAGTTGCATTTTTCCCCCTAATTCTAGAAATTATCATTTGGCAATGTTAAAATGTAAAATAGTTATTACCCAATTCTCAAATTCAGTCAATTTTTTTTTAATAGCAGAAACTAGAATTAAATTTATATAGAGATTCTGACTTTCAAAATCTGTAAGGTCAATGTCATATTTAAAAATTTTTTCAAGTGCAAATATTAAATCAAATATTTAATCCAAAGGTCTATACATAGATATGCTTTAAGATTAATAAGAATTTTAAAAGTACTTTCATGGGTTTTATTTTTTCTAAATCTCATTTAGAAAGTTGAAAAAGATTTAAAAGAATATTTAAAACTGATTAAAGTGAAATGAGAAGTTTCATAAAAGAGAAAAATTAAGAAGTAGTCTTAAATGACTATTTAATACCATTGCATATTTCTATGTTGAATAAACCTGGGTGGGCTTAAGGTGTGACAACAAATGATGAATTTTTATACTTTTTTAGTTTTGAATTTCCCTAAAATTATCTATACATCATTTATAAATTAAGTATAAATCCATGTAAATAATTGCTTTTAACATGACACTTGTAGATGAATTTCTAAATGGTCTTATTAAATAAAAAACATGGAGCCAAATATAGGGGTGAAAGCCTTAGAGAGATCAGGGAAATAGGGAAAGCCACCAGCCAACCTCACCTCACCAACTCTGCAGCTTCCAAATGCGAGTTATTTCCTGTCTTATCCACACCTTTATTGCCTTGCTGTTCTGCCCTCTCATAGGCTATCTCAGCCAGCTACTTCACTTCCTTGTCACTGCCTGTCTGTACAGACCTCCAGGTCTCTATGGTTGGTCCATGTATTAAAGGCGTGTCACCACCTTGGCTCTGTTTCCTAGTATGGCCTTGAACACACAGAGACCCCGCCTGCTAAGTGATCAGATTAAGGGCGTGTGCTACCTGACTTCTTGTTTACTTAAAATGGCTGGCCTTTTCCCCCTGAGCTCCAGGCAAGCTTTATTAAAGCACAAATAAAATATTAACACATTTCAGCACAAATAAAATATCACCACAGACATTCTCTAAGTAAAAATATTCTTAATTTGGAGGTCCCTGGATCTATGCTTACGGACCCATAAACCCTCACAGAATGATACACTGAAGGACATGCACAGTTCATCTTCTTGGAAGGAGAGAGTTTCTATTACATTCCCATAGGGTCCGATGACACAAGAAGGATTAAAAATAGCTACGAATATTCATATTCCAATGTTTATAATGCTGTGGCTTTATAAAAGATTTTTTAGGACTTTGTTGTTGTTGTTGTTTTTTATAGAAATTAAAGAAAAACCTGAAATATATCTAGTAAATGCAGAAGATGACCCAGTTGGGGGTAGGAAAGGGAAGAAAGAAACAAAAACAAAAACAAAACGTTTTGTGCCAAATTAACCTTGCAAGACATCCCACTTAAAGCTATTTTCACATCACTTAAAAAAACAAAAAATCTGGCCACAGAGGTGACCACATCTAAGAACGTAAACAGCTTTGGAAATCTGTTAGAGAATCCATCAGTATGACACAGTGGCAACAGTTAGTAACACTGTATGGTATATCACTGTCCCTTGGTACCTGCACTTTTCCTTCCTAGAACTTCAGTGAAAGACAACAGATGATTAACTGTCTGTGAAGACACTCTCAGGGCAGGAAGTCTACAAACTGCTTCTAGTAATATTAGGAGCCCTGGACTACCATTAAACTGATGGCAGGCCATCATTTGGGTGTAGAAACTTTAATAGGTTTGTACAAAATAAATGATGGACATGAGAAATGTGTAAATATCTTCTCAGAAGAACAAGAGCTTGATGCAAAGGTAACACAAATACTCACCTAGCCTTTTGTTGTTGTTGTTGGTTCTTCTAAATTGAGTCGATTTGACCAAGCCAAACATTTAGTCTGGCCAGCTCCTTGGAATTTCCTTTTATGAGTAAATGGAGCAATTAGGAAGAAGGTGATTTGCTCTCCATTTGAACAGGGTGCTTGTCTATAGTGAACTAGAGTTTATGGAGTGTTTGTGTTTTCATGGATATGGAAACAGTTACTTATTCATGTAAGAAGGATACACATAACCTTATCCATTTCTCCAGCATTTAGCTATGGATGAGCTGGCAATGGCTGGTCCCAGTGAGGCTAGATACACAAGGATGAACTATATTTACCTGAAATGTATCCAGATCCTCAGACAGGACATGGCTCTGGGTATCAGGAGGCCCAAATGAGCTATAGCTGGTCATTTGTCTTCATTATGCTCTCATTAACACTCATTAAAAGGTGGCCAATAATTTCTAGAGATTTGGAATTCAGGCTCTAATAGCCTTTGAGGCATGTTAGAAAACTACTGTCATACACAACTAATTTGATTCCTATTAGGACACACATTCCAAATACAAGGGAACTTATTTAAAACAGTTTGAGCATGCCTTCATTTGAACAGAAATCTTTCTGTATTTGTTATTGAAAAGGTAAGCGAGTTAGAAAATCAATCATTATGATGGATAAATACTAACAGAAGGCTATAAATCTGGACTTAGAACTTTAAGTTTTATAACTCTATGGCAATCCATTCACCTTACAAAATATCAGTTTCTGAATACAGAAATAGAGTGTGTTGACCTACATAATCATTTGAAGTTACTTTACAATGCTACTCTGTGGGTTTAATCAAATTATTGTTCAGACAATACCTCTCTGTGAGCATTCTAGTGCTGTCTCCATCCACCTTCTTCACTAATAAAATAAGGGTCAATAGTGGCAAGTACTGTAACATGGCACCAGGGCAACACTCTCCTTCCTTAACAGAGCATCTGGACTAAGAACTATCACAATGCAGAACAGAACAGCTGGATAGAAAGCTGAGAAGGACCACAATGGAAAAGAAATGCTTAATTACCCTTTCCATCAAGTTAATTTTTCCCCTTTGGCAATGTAAACAAAGGAAAATCTGCTCCTATTTTTGGTGCCTGTGATTTGGTTGTTTTAGCATCCTTGACCTTCTTTTTCTGACCTTAACTTTCTCCACCTTGCAAGGTGTCACACTGCAGGCCTTCTTGACATTCTTGAAAAGCAAATCTGGCCAGGCCTCAGGCATGAGATGTAGCCAAGGCTCTCAATGTGAACAGAGTTGGAATTCTGTGGAGTACCGCATTGACCTTATGAATTTATTGTACGGCAGTTATAGTCAACAACAGTGTATTATTTACTATTGCTCCTTGGTATCTGCAAAAGATGTTTTTCTTCCCAGAGCCCTTCAAATACCAAAATCAAAAGATTGACAATCCATGTATATATCTATAAATATCCTCTCAAATACTTTATCTCTAGGTTACTTATAGCACCTAATAAAATACAAACACTACAGAAATAAGTGTTATAGTGATTAGGAAGAATGACAAGAAAAGTAAGTTTTCACATGTTTAACACATTTTTTCTAATACTTTGACATTGAGTTAGTTAAATAGGCAGATGCAATATTCACAGATAAAGAAGTCAATTATTTTTGAAATCAATAAAAGTGTAGACTGTTTAAGTATTTTCAAAACAAAAGCAAAAATGGTATCTGAGATTATTTAGATGTGATTTCCTTGACTTAGCCATGCTACAAAACAGACATATGCTACAAATGTCCTCCAAAGGCCCGTATGTAAAGGCTTGGTCCCCATCTTGACATTATTGATAAATATTGGAACTTTCTAGGGAGGGAGGTTTCAGGCTTTTGGGAGTGTACTCTTAAGGGGAATTATGAGACCCTGATATTTCCCTTTCTCCCTTTTTAAACTGGTGAAAAGTTTGGTGAGTATCACATACTCCCAAAATGATGGCTTGCCTCACATTGGTTCAAAAACAATGATGCCAACTGCTCAGGGACTGGAGCTGCAGAAACTACCGAAGACAAAACCCTTTTCTCTTACTAAGTTGGTCACACTAGGTATCTGTTCCACTCACCGAAACCTGACCACTGCAACACATTCCAGAATTTCACTATGTAAGGCATAAAATCTGTCTGCCAATTAATAAAGAAGTCGATGTTCAAATGTGAGAGAATAGAAGGGATTTATTTACACTTCCATGTAATTTGATTAGATATTAAAAAAGGCTATTGTGATTGTAGTGCTAGGAGGACCCCACCCCTAGAAGAATGATAATGCTTTTATAGTTAACTTTGAGTAGTCACAGCCTAGCAGTGAGTCAGTAGTTATCTGCTGTTTTATATCAATGAGAAATTAAGTTGGTAGAATCTGTGTCCATATTCACAAATGTGTTAGCTCTGGTTTCCTATAGTTTCAGTTAGACACTTAAAAGGCAAGTGGAGATGCTGTTCATGACCAAAGATTTTCTAGAATTTTCAAAGTCTAATTCATAGCTCACCCTGTTGGATCTCAACTCATTTCTTCCACTAAAATGATGTAAAGTGGTGTTTGGGAACTACAATAAGAATATGGGCCAGGAAGTGGTGGTGTACACCTGCTGGGTGGTGGTGGCTCATGCCTTTAATCCTAGCCCTTGGGAGGCGGAGGCAGGCAGATCTCAGTGAGTTCGAGGCCAGCCTGGTCTACAAATGGAGTTCCAGGACCCTCAGGACTGTTACACAGAGAAACCCTGTCTTGAAAAACAGAGAGAGAGAGAGAGAGAGAGAGAGAGAGAGAGAGAGAGAGAGAGAGAGAGACGAAGGGAGGGAGGGAGGGAGGGAGGGAGGGAGAGAAAGAGAGAGAGAAGGAATATGGGCTCTTTGTGAGAGTTGTTAATTCTATGTGAACTTCAAAGAGTTGGACATCTCCAAAAGGAGAGACACTATTAGGAGGTGTGACTTTGTTGGAGTAGGCGTGGCCTCATTGGAGGAAGAGTGTCACTGTGGGAGTGGGCTTGGAGGTCTCCTTTGATCAGGCTCAGTGCAACACTGAGTTCACTTCTTGTTGCCTATGGATCAAGATGTAAGACTCTCAGCTCCTTCTCCAGAACCATGTCTGCCTGCATGCCGTCATGTCTCACCATGATGATAATGTACTAAACCTCTGAATTTCTAAGCCACCCCATTAAATATTTTCTTTTGTAAGAGTTGCCATGGTCATAGTGTCTCTTCACAGCACTAGAAACCCTAAGACACCAATTTTTGACTATTTTATATAATCCTAGTAGGAGAATGGTAGCAGCAAAGGTCTAAAGCTAGAGTTGTCCTGCTTCACTTCCTCACACTCTTTCCCACTTCTGAGGTCTTTTTAGAGGTAGAGTCCATAGGGAAGAACAAGCTCGTTCTAGGTAGCCTGATGGCAGACTGTGTCTACCAACTCTGATCTTGCTGGACTACACTCAAGATTGCTCCAGATAGTTCTAATAGATGAGCTTTCAGAGACTGATGGGAGTGTCAAGCGTTAAGTGCCTGAATGTTGATTTCAAAAGAACTAGAAGTTAAGACTGTACTTTTCTCACCCCCTCTGAATCTATCCTCCATGTTTCTGAGCCAAATGCTGCCTTTGATCTCTTCAGCAGCACGTTGCTTACTGATACAGTCCACTGTTAATCTTTTCTTCTCTGCTCTATTTCTTCATGCCTCATCTGTGCTTCTGGTACCACCATCAAGTATACACTGCACGTCTTAAGATTAATTTTGCAGAACCCAAACCAAGATGGCCTAGATAATCACCAATATTTCTCCTAAGACCTGGTGTCAAAACTGAATTCTATCTTCTTTTCCTGACTGAATTGTTCTAATATATCATAGTGACTTTAATTAGGTAACATAGAGAATAGTGCCTTCCACCTAATCAGGAAAAATGGGGGAGAGGTTGCCATATGGTGTACTATATTACCCTGACATTTGGGATAGGATAAGTTCTGGAACGATATATGCAGTTGAACACAACATTTAAGGAATCTTAACATGAGAGACTCCCATGACAGGGGAGGAATAATCTTCGATTACTAGGAGTTGACTAGCTCTCTGAATGGATGATTGGTAGATAAAGCTGCGCAGTCTCTTGGGAGAACTGCTTCACAAACTCCTGCCTTCTGGATGATGGGATAATGAAGTAGCATTTTTACTCCCCAATTCTTTGATCAAGACTTAACCCCAGCATGCATCACTCTTATATAACTTGAATATGTGAATCTAGCAAATACATTATCTAATTTTACATTTATTATCTAAGTTTGCATATATAGGTACTTTAAGTTATTCTAAAGTGCTTTTTACAAATATTATTTTAAGACATTTGGCATTCTTTTAGATCTATCTTTTAAAAATTCTACTTTTATATTCATTTCAAAATATAGAGCATTTAGGAAACTTGTATCAGACCAAAAACTGACAAAAAGTTAAACAGTGGAGCAGGCTGGTCATGTATAATAAAACAAATTTACTAAATTTTATTTTCAGATATGAGTCTGATTCTAGAAAACAACCAGGTATACTTAATGTTATAGGAAATGGGTATATAGAAGTATTTATATGATGAGGATAGTATTTTTTCAAATAAACTGAGAAAAGTGCATTAAACACTGGAGTTTAGAAATATATTTCAGGAATAGAATGCCTATCCTCAAAAGTACAGGGCCTTGGGTTCAGTTCCCAGTGCTAGAAAAAAAAGAGTACTATAAAATGTTATTCTACAAGGACCTTGAGAAACATACTAAGGATTAACTTTAAAATGTGCTATTTTCTACTTTCAAAATAACATTACTTGAATTTTCTGATAATTTCTAGAAATTATGGTCCATTTTCCCAATTCGGTGGCTGGCTGTGCCACTCTGCATCATCTTTCACAGACTTACAGGCTTAAAGAACACATATTCACTCCTTATAGTGTTGGACTTTGTGGTAGGGAAGAAGGAAAAACATGGGGAGTGATAGTTAACACTAAAGACCTTGGAAAAGTCAACTAGAAGCCTACTACTCGAGACACTTCCTAAAATTCATACATATATAAGAAGAGTTTTAGTGGAGTTACGCTATAAGGGACAATGCCCCTCCTAGACACCGTAAGCTATCCAATAAAACCCCCATGCCAGAATTGGGTTACCTCTTTTAGGAGTTGTTAGTTGGTTCACATAGAGCCCTCAAACATTAACTCCTACTGCCATTAGTCTTGGTTAGCCTCTAGATTAAACTTAGTGGTAAGACCCAGTTGTAGAAGGGACCAAATACTTAGTCATAGGTCATGGAGAAACCAAAGTGATACTGACTTGGAAGCTTAATTCTTACTGGCTAGCTTTAATGGTGATGGAAGATGCCATGAAAACTATCAGAGGAGACAAGTAACCATCAGTCTTATCAATCAGTGAATCCTATGAGATACAACAATGACTGGCCTGGGAAGACATGTGTATTGGTGCAATAGTCCCATAATGTGGAATCCATGCCTGGCACCACTGTTGGTCATGAACTTGCAGTTAAAGAGGTATTAGGTCCTAGGACCTATTATTCTGCTAAATAGACATAATATTAAACTCTTAATATCTTATAATCATACCCATACATTGGTGTATTTCTCAGCCCACGTCACAGAAGCTTTTTTCTTCAGTAGATGGCAATGAACACAGAGATTGATGTGGAGGGAATAAAAGACTGCCGAGTGCCTAGCTATAACTCTCTTCTCCCAAGCCTCAGGGAGCATTGTAGAAGAGGAGGCAGAAAGATTCTAAGAGCCAGGGGTGGTAGATGACTACAAATAAATAATATTGTCCAGAAACAACAGGGCAGTTGCACACATGACCTTAGAGTGTGGTGAAGCAATCACAAAACATGCACAAAATCGATCTGGACAAAATCCAAGAATGGGGTAGTGGGGAGGTAGTCACAAAGTCCTGTTCTTAGTTAAGGAGCTATTGGCAGTTGATGACTGCTGGGAGAAGAAGAGGCATTTTTTCCTCACGAATGTAGGGCATGAAAGGCTACCTATGTTTCAGTACATGGTTCTAAACCCACAGGTATAAAGACAGCACAAAGTAAACTTATTGGGTTTTTAAAAAACAGAACACCTGAAGTTTGGGGGGTGGGAATGGTGGGATAGGGGATTCGGGTGGATTTGTTTAAAACACATTCCAGGCATGTATGAAATTCTCAAGCAGAAAAAAAAGGTGGAGGGAAAAAATGGACTTTGGTACTGCACTGGGTCAAGGAGCCCTGTGACTATGTCAGGCATATTAACATGGTCGGAAGAGATAACCCTAAGGGTAAAATAGTAGCACTTACATCTTGGTGGTAACCAACAGCTCTCTAATTGGACTTCAGGCCTTCTCAACAGGAGAAAAATCATGCCTGATATTGGACATGTAGCCAATGACTCAGGGCTAGTGAGGTCATGGGTCTTAGAGGAGAATCTATTATAATCACTTCACTAAACAGCATTGTTTCTAAATTCATTCTAAATACCTACTCTTATACGCACAGATAAAGAAATTTCTCTTTGTCACAAAAGGAAACCATTTCAGAAAACCACAACAGGTCAAACTATAGAGAAGTTACTATAGGGTTACTAGCCCTAGTTGATATATTGACAACACAACTCTTATACCTAAAGCTCAGGGAACATTATGGAAAGAGGGGAAGATTGTAAGATCCAGAGGACCAGGAAAGCTGCTTGAGATTGTATCTCCTAAAAATGGCAGGAAAGATTCACCCATGGTACCTCAGCAATATGGTTGATCAATAAGACCTGAAGAACTGCAACACCAATAGATACGCTGACACAGAAGGCAGAAATCTCTCAAGGTTTCGTCCATTTGCAAAGAACGGCAGGCAACCAAGGATTGCTGAGTGTTCCAGGGATGAGTCCCCTAACTGATTACCAAATACAAGTAGTCCCCCAAATCATACACATACAAATAAAACTAAAAAGATTGAACAGGTCATATTTATAAATATAACAATAACAATGAAAGAAAATAGATGTTGTGATTTCAAGAGGGAGCAAGAGAGATATTTGGGAGTGCTTTGAGAGAGCAAAGGGAAGGGATAAATGGTGTAATTATATTTTATGAAAAAAATACATTGGAAAGGGAAAAAAAGGCAGGAAGAGTCACTTGCAAGAAGAGGAGTTAAGTCATTTCTTGTTAAATATGATGTGGGCATTTCAGTATTTTAAAAATAATTGCAGTAGCACACCAGTGTGTCAGCAGAACATTGGTACCATCTTTAGTTTAGAAATATACCAACACATTTCCCCAAAAGGTAACGTCAGCTTATGAACCATCGGTATCTAATGTTTTACTACTGATGGAAAAAAAATGAGGTCTATTATGGTGATATTTTATTTGTGCTGAAATGTAATCTTATTTGTATGTTAATAAATAGTTACCTGGGGGTCAAAGCTAATAGCAAGCCATAGCAGAAGTCTGGCGGTGGTAGCACATGTCCTTAATCCTGATCACATGACAGGCAGATCTCTGTGTATTCAAGGACACCACCAGCATGGAGACACATGCCTTTAATCTCAATACCAACCATAGAAGATCTGGAGGTCTGTATAGACAGGCAGTGACGAGGAAGTCATGTGGTTGGGTTTACAACCAATGAGAAGGCAGAACAGAAAGTCAATAAAATGACAGATACACAGGAAGTAAGTCTCTTTCTCAGGGGAAGGATGGCAGCGGCAGCGAAGGGTAAGAAGGTGGTTTTAAGTCTCAGCTCTTAGCTACTGTTCTGATCTCTTGGGCTTTTAACTCTGCATTTGGCTCTGTGTTTCTTATTTAGTAAGACTGTTACATCTACAGTCTATCCTAAGAGTCTACCACATAAAGACTGAATAATCCTCAAACACATTTGTGATCATGCCTTAATTTATTATTTTTCCTGGGAAAGCATCATTGTAAACAAACCTTTAGGGTTGGATTTTACATGTCATTGTTAAGGGAAAGTCATGGTATTAGGGCTAACTGTATAAGTAGATGAAGTTGATGATCTCTGTATGGGGGATGGGAGGGAGAGATGCTAAGTCTACCTTCTCCAAAGTTTCCACCTTGTTTTCTCTTAGTATCCAGGGCAATTATTTCTTCTTTGAAGAGCTTTAAGGTGAAGATTTCATTGAAAGAGTCTTTTAGATTCAGTTCAGGACAATGAAAGAAATACATTGCTCGGGATTAACCCAAAGGTAAGAACAATACAGCTAAACAGAGAGTAAGAAGAAAGAGCCAACTACAACTGGACAGAGTGTGAGGGATGGGAAACTGTAGCTCAGCCAACAGTCATCTCTTATAAAGTAGAGATTTTACTTTGGCTTGTAGAGCAGCCTCTCCAATGAGTTACAGGAACGGCTTGAAAATGTGTCTACTTACCAGATAGCTTTTCCTGAGCACATTGAACTACTACTTATATACAAATGATAGCTAATGGCAGAAAATTTTTGCTTTGTGTTGACTTGACCCAAATATCCTAGTCTGGTATTCGCCATCCTCCACAGTCACGGCACTTTTCTTAGCAGCTGATGATTGACTGGATGATGGATCTGTCATTTAGGTCAAGAAAGTTTATCCATTATACCGGTTATCCATTGTACCTAAAGTAAGTCTTTGGCATCCTACTTTCTTCTGTTCATAAATGTTCTTCTTGCAGATAGAATAGCTTCTGCATGCATCTTTCAGATTCTAGCTCATGCTCACCTTTTCTACTTATATTACAATTAACCCAAGGCCAGAGGTCATCTTCAAGACCTCTTAGTAAATTTCAGCATGTTCCATCCCCAGGACTTACCATGCTGTGGTTGGTCTTACCTAGTTTATATCCTAGCTATGTGCTCTCAGACTTACTACACTATTGCTCCAGGGTTCACCTTCCTTATTTTAAATTGGGATGATAATTGTAGTTAGATGAGAGATGAGAATGAAGAGTAAAACACAGATATTTTTTAGACTGGAAACTAGTTCACAATATGGGCTACATAATTATTAGCTGATGATAGTGTTGCTATTTGGCATTTCTCACATGCTCCTCTACTTTTCCATCTAGACTGTAAAGTCCTTGAAGGGCAAGAACTGTACTTTTTAATTATATTACATCTTACTAACAGTTAAGGGCAAATAAAAATCTGTTGGTGGCTGTAACATACCAACAAATTTTAATTGGTAGCTTTTTGTAGGCCAGATTGTGTCCACTAAGAATCAATTGAGAGCCTACATAGATACTCTCTCTCTCCTGATCAAACTTAAATTATTATGATGGTGGAGGTTAGAGGTTAAAGATATAGTTATATAGTGACTGCTTAACACACACAGGGTCCTGAGTTTGATCCTCAGCAATGCAAAGTGCTCCTTCCACACCCAAGACGGGTTAGAGATGTGGCTCAGTTGGTAGAGTGCTTACTTAGCTGTAGCAGGAAACTTAAAAGGTCTTATTAATAAAAACAAACCTGAAGCCAGGTATTGGGGTGAACGTTGAAAGATCAGAGAAGCAGAACAAGCCACAGATGCCTCACCTTGCCAATTCCTCAGCTGATCCTGTTTCCTCAGACTGGAAGTGTCTGAGTCCTCATCCAGAATGAATCTCAGCTGAACTGCTGCTAAAAGCCTAAAAGCTTAACCGAACCTAGTTCCTGGCCTGGTTTTCATGCCTTATATAGCTTTCTGCTTCCTGCCATCACTTCTTAGGATTAAAGGTGTGTGTCACCATGCCTGGCTATTTCCAGTGTGACATTGAACTTAGAGAGATCCAGACAGATCTCTGCCTCTGGAATGCTAGGATTAAAGGCGTGTGCTACTACTGCCTAACCTCTATGTTTACTATTTTTTTTTTTAATTTTTATTTTGCAATACAATTAAGTTCTACATACAGGCACAGATTCCCTTGTTCTCCCCCCTCCCGCCCCCCTCACCTTCCCCCCAGCCCGCCCCCCATTCCCATCTCCTCCAGGGCAAAGCCTTCCCCACAGACTGAGATCAACCTGGTGGACTCAGTCCAGGTAGGTCCAGTCCCCTCCTCCCAGGCTGAGCCAAGCATCCCTGCATAGGCCCCAGGTTTCAAACAGCCGACTCATGCAATGAGCACAGGACCCAGTGCCACTGCCTGGATGCCTCCCAAACAGATCAGGCCAATCAACTGTCTCACCCACTCAGAGGGCCTGATCCAGTTGGTGACCCCTCAGCCATTGGTTCATATTTCATGTGTTTCCATTTGTTTGGCTATTTGTCTCTGTGCTTTATCCGACCTTGGTCTCAACAATTCTCTCTCATATAAAACCTCCTCATTCTCGCTAATTGGACTCCCAGAGATCCACCTGGGGCCTAGTCATGGATCTCTGCATCCAGATCCCTCAGTAGTTGGATGAGGTTTCTAGCACGACAATTAGGGTGTTTGGCCATCCCATCACCAGAGTAGGTCAGTCCGGACTGTCTCTCGACCATTGCCAGCAGTCTGTTGTGGGGGTATCTTTGTGGATTTCTTTAGAAAATTGGGAATCCATCTCCCCCAAGATCCAGCTATACCACTCTTGGGCATATACCCAAGGAATGCTCAACCACACCACAAGAGCACTTGTTCAGCTATGTTCATATCAGCATTGTTTGTAATAGCCAGAACATGGAAACAACCTAGATGCCCTTCAACTGAAGAATGGATAAACAAAATGTGGTACATATACACAATGGAATACTACTCAGCAGAGAAAAACAATGACATCATGAGGTTTGCAGACAAATGGATGGACCTAGAAAAAATCATCCTGAGTGAGGTATCCCAGACTCAGAAAGACAAACATGGTATGTACTCACTCATAACAGGATACTAGATGTGGAACAAGGATGACTGGACTGCTACTCACATCACCAGGTAGGCTACCTGGAAAACAGGACCCCAAGAAAGACACAGGGATCGCCCAATGACAGAGAAATGGAATGAGATCTACATGAACAGCCTGGACATGAGTGGGGGTAGTGAAGGGCGAGGGTCGAGGGAAAGAGAGCTTGGGTGAGTGGGAGATCCCAGCTGGATCAACAACAGAGAGGGAGAACAAGGAATAGGTAGGAGAACATGGTAAATGAAGACCACATGAGAATAGGAAGAAACAAAGTGCTAGAGAGGCCCACAGAAATCTATGTTTACTATTATGGCTGTTCTGTTCTCTGACCCCAGATAAGTTTATTAGGGTGCACAATATTTGGGGAACACAATATCACCATACTTACCATCCTTGAAAACCTGGATTCCATACCCAGAGCTACATAAACTAAGCCTGGTTTGTCACATACCTCTAATCTAGAACTAGGGAGGTAACGACAGGAGGATCAGAAATTCAAGATCATCCAGGGTTGCAGAGTGATTTCAAGACCAGCCTGGGCTATATGAGGCTCTATTTCAAAAGCAAGCAAGCAAATAAACAAAAATCAAACTAAAACAAAAACCATGACCTATAAACTCACAGTTACAACTGGGAAAGGTTGCAGAAGAACAAGACATCTGAAAACCATGCAGTGAGGGTTATGAAGTGATACAAGGGCTTAGCTGGTGAGGCTGGCAAGCATTGGCACTCTACTTGGGTTGTGCACATCCCCGTCTTCTAACAATGCACCTGGCATCCTATCTCCTTTGCCTGTACCTATACATCACACACACACACACACACACACACACACACACACACACACACACCTCACTCCTGAACAATACTCCCAGCACGAGCATGCATGGGCCTCCACCTGCTATGAGTGTACTGCTCTTAAACAACAGTATAAGTTTCACTGCCCCAACAACAATCAAATTTAGACAGTTTCGATGCAAATATACTCTTAATGTATCCAGGCTTGAAAAACAGAAGGGCCAGTCTGACGTGAACTGGTTTGGGTTGCACACACAGTAAGGCAAACTGTGTCATTTGAACTTTCAGAGGAAGCCCCATATTCACTATCTTATGACTATGCATAAAGGCATACATATGATTAAAATCAGGTATAGGGATATATACAGCTGGAAATGACAATACCATATAATCTATCAATTAAAATATAAACTATGAAATACTCCATACCTTTTAGAACCCAGCCCCTCTTTCTACTAGACTCCATTAAAAAAAAACCAACCCAGGGAGTAACCTGGGGTCCTTTCTCCCTCATGTGGCCTGCTGTTCTTTGCAGTGCATCTCCTTCTGATCTGTGCTAGCCATTTGATTTACTTTTAAATAAAATCTCCTTGCTCCTTTTGCTATATGCATAAGTCCTCATTTTCAGTTCTTTGGATGATATGCCCCATACCTGGACATACCTTGCCTAGACATTGGCCACCAGTAACAACTGGCAAACACATTTTCTTCTCAGGTACCATGAGGGTTTTAAAGGAATTCAAGGAGTATGTTGTAACCTTCTTACTGACTGGTAGTAGCACCAGGCCGTAGGAACTGTCATATTCTATTTGAAATTACAAAAAAGGCACTATGAGCTTTCACTACATAAAATCAGCTGACTCAAATAGAGTTCAAATCTATATATTTTCCTTAGACTTGCTGAAAATAGTTGTCTGTTCAACATATTAGTGTGTGACATTCATGACAACATACAACAAAATATGTCACATAGTGAGTGGATGCCATGGACCAGGGCTCTGTGCATCCCCAGTTCTACTCAAATCTCATTTTTAGCTACATGAAGAGCTTGTGGCTTTGTCACATGTGGCATAGCTAAGGGAGTGACTCAAATATAATTTTGGAATAAGAAAATAATGCAAATAATAAAAACAATAAAATGGTAGAATGAGTCTGCTATAAAACCTAGCATAGGCAAAGTCTAAACAAATGATCACTTAGCGATGGGGATCACAGACTTTAAATAGAGCAGGTAACTGGTAATATGCCATGCTCTTTGAAAATATTAATGGGAAAACGGGAAGGAGAATATGAGGGCTAGCCATCCTCTTTCCTGATGAATTAGCTAACATTCAGGAAAGCCTTGGGGGTGGGGAGAGACAGAGACAGAGAGGCACAGAGAGACACAGAGAGAAGGAGGGAGGGAGGACAGGAGGGATGGAGAAATGGCGGGGTATGTGTATGTGTTCCTTAATTCAGGGCAGATAGATGTCTAATGGAGAAAGAAATATCCAGTGAAACAGAACTGGCTTTATTTTCCCTCTCATCCTAATTTCTTTCAATCTGTTCTTTAGCCTTCAAGTCAAATGTGGCCCTGGGCCCACCCATCACCCCACCCAAGCATTGGCTGCCTCATTTGTATTAGAACAATGACTGCAGCACCATCCATCTCTAAAACATATCTGACACATGTTCAACAGACTCCTGCTCCTTCTCCTAACCTCATAGGAAGGATATGCTTGGAGACTCCAGAACCCGCTCTGAGCAGTTACACAGTCCCTATATCTCACATGACTGACTCCTGGGGAAAGGTGTAGGTACAAGTCCTACTGACTAGGCTGCCTATGAAAACCTCCTTTCCCATTGCTGAATAGGTGTCTGTCAACACTCAGGATGGGAGACCATGGGTTAAAAACCAGGAGTCTCAATTAATTTGAATCTCTTAATGAATGCCAGGAACATGATTTATCATTATGGATTTTACTTGTATGAGAAAACATTGTTTTCTGAATGTTTGTGTTGCAGCAAATGACATGTTCTACCTTAAAGAGTTACTGAAAGAACATGCTGTTGAAGGGACTTTTGACTGTCCCTATTTTGGATTATCACTACTCCTCAAGTCCACCCAGTAAGGATCTAGTTTTCAAAAACACTTAGGACACAATTGTTTAATTCCTGCAGAAGGACTTCAAAATAAAGGCAGAAGTTAGCAAAATGACATGATGTGACAACAGAGACATTCTGAGGTTAAAAGATAGAAATAACAATTATAATTTTTTAACAGTCTTCATTTATTTTTCTCCTGCAAAACTAGCAAAATGTTTGTATGACAACAGTCATATCTAGTTTCCTGCAGAATGGTACTCTACACTCAAAAGGAAGCTATTTTTTCCCTTTTCAGAAATCATGTTATGTGATCTGATAAGAAGAAGAATCTTTGCAGTTATAACCATACTAAAAATCCTAGGACATATGGTTTCCATATGGACCACAAGCAGATGTCTGGATTTTTGTGCTTGATGAAAAGAAGAGATTGTTGAGTTAGAAGTATTCTACAGAGAGGAGAGAAAGTCCTTAGTGTAAATGGAAGAATTTATTTGTAAATGAAGGTGACACTGTACAGAGAATAAAGTTGAAGCAAGAGTCTGATGTTTTTGGTTAGCTTTACCCTGGAGGATGTCCTGGAGAAGAATCCTGAAGGGGATTCTACCATGTACACAGAAGGTTCAGAAGAAGACAGGGATGAAGAGTTAACTCCAGCCCACCCTCTCTGAGTTTGATCTGCTTGTCTCCTCTGGTAAACATTGGTGTTAGATAGTAACCTTGTATATTCAACTTCTCTAGATGAGTATATACTAGCACTTCTGTTTGGAAGGAAGTTGCAGACAGCAGAAGGCAGAAGGTAGGAAAGTCAGAGAAAGCCCGGGCCTGGAGCTCAGAGTTGTCTTCAGACCTTAAGTAACTAATCTGAAGTCAAGGTGGACAGATGTATTTGTCTCTTTATGCACCTGGAATGCAGACATTCATGGAGAAGAGTAACTGATTCTGCCCCATAGCATGTCAAGGAGGGATGTGGTTGCCAAGGACAACATCCATTGGTGTGTAAGAGGAGCTCCCTGCTTTGAGGTGGGTTTTGTCTCTTTGCTTGATTGCTTGCTTGCTTTGAGAATGATAAGCCCTAGGTGAAGATAGAAGAAATGCCTTTCTCCATACTGTACTGGGTAACAAAACAAGGTCTGTGTATTATTTGCAATGCGTGTGCGCGCGTGCGCGCACGCACGCATGCACGCACGCACACACACACACACACATACACACACACACACACACACACACACACACGCATTATAGGAGTGTCACTGTCCCTTCTGTCCCTTTTCATGAGTGAAACAACCAGTTTGCTTTCCCACTTCAATTTTGGCCTCCTGCAAAATATCAGGACTCGTTACCAAATAGAACAGGAAGATAAATTTACTATTAAAATGCCATCAATGCATATTAAGAAATTTTGTCTTTGTAATTGGTTTTAAAGTATTCCATCAAAAGTTGATCTCAGATAGAGTGGAAGAGCAGTACTCACAGACTCAGAGAACTGCAGAGAGAAAGGAAAGAAAAAGTCGTGAGATACCAAAGACACACAGGAGAAATTATTTCTGAGATTATAGTAAGGTAACATTTGGTTATGGTGATCTATGATATATTCAAAATAATTAGAAAAGCATTAAAGTAGGCAATGAATAAGGATGATTAATGGTAGAGGACTAAGGGGATGGAAGAGCTTACTACAGGATTTGATTATTAGTATTATGTATGTGTATCTAATTCCCACACAGTGCTCCATAAATAAGTGCAAACAAATGTCACAACAAAACCGAGAGACCTGGGCTGGGGAGATGGCACAGTTGTTAAAGTGCCTGCAATGTAAGCACAAGGACTTCAGTTTGGATCCCAAGAATACATTTTAAAAGCCTGTAATGGTGTTCTTATGGTGGAGGTGAGAAAGGTACAGCCCTGAAGTTGATTGCCCAGCCACCCTAGACAACTGATGAGTTTCTGGTTCAGTAAGAAATCCTGCCTCAAAAAAATAAAGGTGGAAATTACTAGAAAAAGACAACTGACATCAACCTCACGTCTCTACAAGTCCACACATTCCAGTGCACACACTGCATCCATGCACGGTACCAAAGAAACACACACACACACACACACACACACACACACACACACACACAAAAGAAAAGAAAAGACAAGACCTTTAGGAGACAGAGCAACATGTTTCTGCTCATGCACATCTATCATTGAAAACCAGAAACAGAAAATCTCTTCCTGAAACTTCTGTGAATTGTTCCCAGTCATCACTGTACCAATACAAATTCAAGACCCCTTCTTCAAAAGGAATTTTACCTTTGCTTATTTTATATCATAAGCTATGTTCTTTGGTTTTTATGAATTGCTTACCAAACTATGTTCTGTGATGATCAAAAATCATGTTTTACTATAAAAGCAATAGACAATGAATAAAATATTTAATGATTTGGACTTCATTAATTAATATGCCAAATGCTACATACTTCATTTTCTCTGAGCTTCTCAATGCATGTTACATGCTGAGGACTCTGAGAAATACAATGTCATTGAAACTGCTTAACTTTGAAGTTTTCAATGATTCTAATTGACTCCTGAACTTTCTTACCAAGGAATATCTACCAACATCTTCAAGGATGTTGCAAACTTTTAGGCATAAGGTTGCTTAAGAAAGAGCACTGCCCTGTGGCCTCTGATTTGACAAATATATAAGCACATAAAGAATATATGTATATATATATATGTGTGTGTGTGTGTGTATGTATGTATATGAATGTATATTGCCTGATGTCTTTGTCTAGTCAAAGAATAATTTTTGTGTCTTGTGTTTCTCATATGTTTCTCTACATGTCAGAATCTCTGGTTTTTAGCAGAGTTCTAGCATATGCAGTGATAAAAATACATATCCTCAAAATTAACGCTAGTGGATCCCCAAACATCTTTTAAGTACAGTCTTGATTTTTTAATTCAAACATTAAAATGGTTAAATTCAATATGTACAATGTTTGAGAATCTCTGAGCTCCTCTGGGGGTATTTCACAGAAAAACAGACTGATACCAGTTAGCAGATGTTCTGTATTTATTCAAGTTAGCTAAGAACACAGCCTTTCCTAGGACTGTTCTACAGAGTTCTTCCAAACTTAATTTTCACACTAATTAACAAGAAAGTGATAAGTCACATAAGATTAGACTAATGATAGCAACAAGTATACTTCAAGGAGTCAAGTAATTTTAATATGAGAGATATGGTTTTAATTTGTAGACAGAAACATTATTCTGCACTTTATTTTGTGGATAGATAAGTCTTAGATTCCTTGGTCTTAGTGTGGTCCTTTGTGCTGGCACTAATACTAATAGCACCACATCATTTCAATGGTGATGACAGTCATTCCTCTGCATCTGCAAGAGGCTGGTTTTGGGTTCCCATGTGGGCATCACAGTTGGACTGCTCAATTCCCTTATATAAAATACTGCAGCATTTGCATACAATGTAAGCACATCTTGCCATACACTTCAAATCATATGTATGTGCTGAGTTGCCATACTGTATTGCTTAGGAAAAAACGGCATGTGGAAAATCTGTACATGCTCAGTACATGTATAATTTTTCCCAAATATTTTGCTGGTTAAATCTGTGACTGTTATATAGATATTTTCATTTATATTTTGCCCGAAAAAAAACTGAGCATCAGGCCAAGATAGTCACCAAGGTAACACAGCTACTATGATCACAACCCCAAATAAACTGTGGTCCATAAAGCCTGCAAGATTTTGTCTAAAGAATTTCCAACCTAGGCCAATAAATTAGAAAATAATCATGAAGTTGCTTATATAAGTTAAGACTTATTTGAACTTAAATTGAGATTTAAACCATTGTGTTAGACAAAGTCACTCCAGATCTATCAAAAATCTTCATCTCCTATTCTAGGGTTGATTTTGTCTCAGATATCATTGCCTATGTCTTTAGAATATTATCCAATAGAGTACATAGCTGAACTGACTACTGTACTACAACAATTATAATTAGTAGAGAAAATAATAAGTGATAATAAATATAATGTTATTGTATTGGTTTCCCATTGCCGCTTAACAATCTTTGACTGCTATTAAACAAACATACTTTTAGTCCAATAGCATATAAATAATTACATATTTTCTCATAGCTAATCCATTTTAAATGTATGTAAATGAAGCTTTTAAAAAACCTTATTAGAAAAGCCTCACTATTAAGTATATCCTAATAACGAGTCTCACCTATAGCAAGTAGTGTGTGTACATTCACCACGGAAAGGAGTTTAGAGCCTTTGTTTCAAAATAAACTATAGAACCTCCTAGAATACGGTTTAAGTACAGTATTGATTTTTAATTTAAACATTAATGTTTGAGTTCAATACAGAATCATGTGAGAGGATCTCTGAATTACTCTAAAGACTATTTCAAGGAAAGGGGACTGACCTGAATGAACAGATGTTCTGTATTTAGCTAGGAATACCACCTCTCCTAGGGACTGTGGTGTGAAGAAGCAGAGATTACCTAGTATACACGTGCTAGGACACAGGTTTGAGTCTCAGCACCACACAAAACCAAGATATCAAAAAGAGAAAAAATGTTTATTTTGTTTGAGGTCAAATAATTATATCTTCTACACATCCATTGAAATGCTGTAACCCATAACTACTTATAATGATTATGTGTCAACTAAGACAGAAATGTTCAAACATGTTTACTTTATTCTCCTTCAGGTTATAAAAACATTTGAGTCTGAAAACAATCAGAGATATGTCTGGCTTGGATTTACCTTTCACATTTCTGTACCATGGCATATTTTTAAGAGAAAATTTACTTCTGGAATCAGACAATCCTGAAAGACAACTTCACCTATTAGACACCTTAATAATGGTAAGAACATTTGAGGAAAGCACCATGGTATGAACTATGTATTGCCCATGCTCTGTGGCAGATTCTATCTGTGCTTTTTCAGTTACTTCTCTTGGGGGAAAAAGAAAATCAGATAATTTTTCACCCATATTTGTAAAGTTATATGTAGTATCTCTTATGATGCATGGTTCTCAATTAAATTCTCCAGGAAACTCTTAGAGTTTCATTAACAGAGTTGCACAATCATTTTCTTCTTCTTGGTTAAATTAAATAAGCACTGAGGACTGACTTTGTGTAGGGTTTTGTAGAGAACATGTAAACAATGGGATCTGCAACCTGCTCTTAAGCTATTTATATCCAGGTAGGTTAGATGAGCTGCACACATAACTACTGCTGACACAGGACTGTGGGTTTTGTAGTTCAATAAGCAAATACAGAGGAAGCAGGGTATCATTCAGTAATGAGGAGGGAAGAAATGGAGAAAGGCAAACATGTGCGTGTGTCCCCTACCGCTGCCAGCATTGCTGGTAATTCTTATTTGTAGATGAATTTCTAAATGGTCTTATTAAATAAAAAACATGGAGCCAAATATAGGGGTGAAAGCCTTAGAGAGATCTGGGAAATAGGGAAAGCCACCAGCCAACCTTACCTCACTAACTCTGCAGCTTCCAAACGTTAGTTACTTCCTGTCTACCAACGCACATATGCCTTGCTGTTCTGCCATCTGATTTGCTCTCTGTCCAGCTACATCACTTCCTCTTCCTACACAATTCTGTCACTTTCTGTCTGTCTGTACAGACCTCCAGACCTCCATGGTTAACTAGTGTTGGAATTAAGGCATGTGCCACCAGATGTGGTTATGTTTCCAGTGTGGCCTTGAACACACAGAGATCCTGCCTGCTAAGTGACAGGATTAAGGGCATGTGCTACCACTACCTGACTTCTTTGTTTACTTATAACGGCTGGCCTTTTTCTTCTGATCTCCAGGCAAGTTTTATTTATTAAAGCACAAATAAAATATCACCACATTTTAGCACAAATACAATATCACCACACTTATCATTGAAATGTTTGCTCAGACAGTTTGCAGTGGAAGTAAAACTGAAGAAGGAAGGGACAGAAAAAGGAAGAGGTGAACGATGACTGACATAGGACTGGTAATGGACTTTGCAATGTAGTCAGGATTTTAACACAGAATGTTGAGCAAGTCAAACGTGGACTTCTGCCAGATGCATTCGGGAAGTAGCAATAAATTGTTGGTACACCTGCAGGCAGAGAAAGCCTGAATATGATGCAAAAGGGCTGGGCTTTCTGCCTAGTGTGGGGTATATCTGAGTGTTGCCTGTCATCATAACCTTGAAATCATGTTAGTGTCAAGGTCACAATGATGAACAAGTTAACTGGCTATCTGCAAACTGCTTTCTCCCTGTTGCCTCATTCCAGTGCCCTGCTCTCTTTGCACTTGGAAATGCATTCCTGGGCTGCCCTTCCTGGCCCCTCCTGCTCCCTCCTGCCTCCTGTCCCATCAGGAAGGAAGGCCCCTGGCTCCCAAAGCTGAGTTTGAGAGACTGAAGAACAGATGGGGTTTGGGTTCTGACCGGCTCAAATTCTGGCTCTACATTTTGTGCCATTGAATTGGTTTTTTGAGTGTCCTAGGTCTCTGTTACCTGCAAAGTTGAGATAATGATACTGATGTTTAAAAATAGCAATGATATGTTGCTTTACACCCATTCAGCTGGAAAGGGTTGGAAAGAACAAAGCAGCAACTGCTGATGGAAATACGGTTTGTTACAGCCTTTGGAGGCAGCCTTTTGGCAATGTCTGTTAAAACACATACTCTGTAACGCACCGCTCACATTATTGGAATCTTTCCCATACAAATAAAAGCGCCAGCATATGAGAATCTATGAGCAAGAGCAACCATTGTAGCACTGTTTGTATGGCAATAAAAAGGAAAGAAAGTGCCTGCTCATCATAGGAGAATCGTTGAATAAATTATGACACATCTGAACTATGAACCATGATGTGAGCATTAGAATGGATGAAATCCATCTACAGAGAGTGACTTAGAGGGACTTCCATTAAGGTTTGCTGCTCATAGAAAAGGGAGATTCAGAAATGTATGGAGAATATGATACAATGTTTATAAATGAGCAAACATTTATTTAATGGTTAGAATGTTTTAGCTTCCAGATAGGTAGCAGGTGTACCCTGAAATGTCTTAAATTATTGACTCAATTTAATGCTCAGTATTATAGTATTATATAACACAGGTGCTATTATCATTTTTATTTAATATATGATGATGTTGAGATATAGAGAGACTAAATAACATGCCCATAATCACATTGTTTAGTCAAGACACAGACAGAATTTAGACCCTGGAAACTGGAAAGCGAGATTAGATAATTAGGTTTTTTTTTTTGTATTTTACATTTTAAACAACTGGTAGGTGAGAAATAAATAGAAAATAAAAAGAAAATTGCATCAAAATTATATTGTATATGTTACATAGTATTTTTGTTGATATAAAATTTCGTGTTCGTGATACTCAGAAGTACACAAAAGGATGGTCCCCAAAGCCAATGTTAATTATCTCAGGGTAAAAACATTGCTTTTTATGTTATTCATTGTCTTTGCATTGTTTGAATTTTCTACAAAGAACATACATTTTAAAAATAACCTTATAAGTTATTGAATAACAAAATACTAGAACATATTTTCATTTATTAGAATTTTCTTACAGAAATGATTATAATATTAACAAAGATTAAAGAATGTTTCTGGCCTGTACAAAATTTAAAACAAAAGCAAGAAACAATTAAAATGGATATTAGTTAAGCATAGGAGGCTCATTTATTAGGAAATAAAATTAAATGAAGTTAAAGGATCAAAAGATATGGGTAGAATTTAAAACCTATCTTTATGTTTAAAGGGTAATTCCAAACAGATATACATTGTAGAATATCCTAAGAAATAAAACTTAATATATGTATGTGGCTGCTGAGAAAAATATCTCAAGATTATCTAGCAGCATTTTACAAATGCTAATTTCTGAGAATTCACATTGTAGGTGATATTTTTCTCGTCTTATTTTGCTTATTTATATAATAATCATGCCTTACTTTTAAACATTAGAAAATACATACAAGCAATAAAGATATTTTAGCTGTTTCTGTAGTAAATCAACAAAGGATTAGAAATTCATGCTGAAGAACTCACCATATACACCACACACACACACACACACACACACACACACACACACACACACCCCATCTAAAATACATGAGCCACATCTTTCTGTTATTTACAATAGAGAAAACTATAAATAACTGAATAATTCAACATTAGGGCTCTGCCAGTGTAAATGGTGAGACACCAGATGATGGAATGTCATACCGCCAATAAAAGTCATGCCTCTGAGGCATATTTAAAGACATGAGAGAATATTCATGGTCTGCTGTTAAATGAAGCAACAGAATAGATTTTTAAAAAATGTTTTGCAATTTAATCCTTAAAGGGGAAATCATTGTATGCTTTTACTTTTTATAATTTTCTATATGAAAATGTTTTTAAATGAATATAGGTTATTTGTATAAACAAAAATAAATGCTGTAAGCTCATTAAGGTACCATTTTGGGGGGCCACATCAACACAGAGTTCCCCCCTTCCCACACCTTCTTCTCTCCTTGTCTGAGCCTCCAGTTACCCTTTCGCAGTGGTTCTCAACCTTCCTAAAGCTGTGACCCTTTAACACAGTTCCCCATGTTGTGGTGACCCCCCAACCACGAAATTATTTTTGTTGCTACTCCATAACTGTAATTTTGCTACTGTTATAAATCATAATGTGAATATCTGTATTTTCTAACGGTCTTAGGCGACCCCTATGAAAGAGTTGTTTGACCCCAAAAGGTGTCTCGACCCACAGGTTGAGAACCAATGCCCTATTGATAAATGAGTGTCACATTGTAGGCAGATGTAAAGCAGTGACTGCTGGAGACATGCTGGTTGCCCAGGTCCTTCCGTTTCACTGAAGGACCAGAGGCAGCCTTCCAGCAATGCTTAGTAAAGACTGGCAATCCAAAAGTGGGTAACTGAGAGGCACTGAAATGAATTCAGACCCTCTATCCATTCAGACATGGAACAGGGCAGAGTTTTGTTCCTGCTAGGATGGGTATCAGGGTTAAGCTCTCAGGAGGGAATGGGGAAAATCAGGACAGGAAAAAGACTAAGAAACTTTAGATTAAGGTAGAGGGTAGTTTCCTGGGTGGCATAATGTTTTGTTTCTCTTCAACGACTTGGGCAAGAAATAGAGAAACACAGCAATTCTGAGCTAGCATGGCTAGCCAGGCTAACTGTGATAATGGCACTACTTATGATCATGCCTTATACACAGCTTCCTCAGATGTGACCTCATCTTTCCTCTTTGGCTCTGTTTACCATGGCTGATCTCGATCCAGATTTCTTTTTTTTCTCCAGTCATTTTGACCTCCATGAGGTCTCCAACGAGATTAAGGGTTCAGAAATCCTTTCTCCTGTGACATTATACCATATAAATGCCAAACAGCATTGGTGTGACTTTCATGGAGTTCCAAAGGGACACAGCTCGGGTGTGCACCTGGGTATTAATTGATTTTGATTTTAATATTAATGAGTCTATGATTTGGTCTAGTTGACCTTCAAATTCAAATTAGGTACTGATTAAATAATAAGGCAGGTGAATCCGGATGTGTTTGTACAGCATTCCCTCCACCCACTCCCCAGTAAGGTGTCTTGGCAGTGGATGAGGATGACATACATATGAAAAACATGGGGACAGCTAGAAGAGAGAATGCTCCCCGACCTAAGGAGACAAACAACTACACATTTAACAGTAACATTGGTTCTTTAGAAGTTTTGACCACAGCACTAGCGATTCATGCATTTGACTCCTCTGTTTTATGGACTTTCATCTGATTATTTACATGTTTGTTAACTCAAATAGAAATTGTTTTTCAGAATTTGAAGTACAAAATCCTTTAAAAAGAGCATCCACAATAGTAATGGGAGAATTCCTCAATAGACAAATTCAGGTCCTGTTTTACAAATAATCTCAGAATGCCTATCAAATGCCACAGATATTTTCCCAGGCTGGCTTCATCTGGAAGTCAGTTTCATCTCAGTCCTGGCTCTCCAATCTACCCCATGTAGATGAGCCATTCATTAGCATTCCTCCTCCTCCTCAAATCTCATCCTCTCAATTCCACTCCCACCCACTTGGCAGCTGTAATGACTCACTGTGAACAGGTGTCCTCAGTGTCTGGACAACAGTCTGCAGTGATCTGGAAGCAGAGAGCTACGCCTCGCCACAGTTGCACAGTCAGCAGTTACGTGGGGTAAGTGGGCAAGCATGCTCAGGCTCGGTTCCCGGTGGGAAGTATGTCCAGAGCATTTGAAGAGGATCACTAGCATAGATGACACTTAGGTTCTAACACTTGGAGAGATTTTTTTTCAACTTTCATATAACTGTTTGCTTAAAAAAATACTTTTTGTTCCAGGGATAAAGACATCCACCTTATTTTACTTGCTTGTTTTCAACTCCTACATTCTAGAGGATGCTAACTTCCAGTGAAGACTGAAATCTTAACAAATGTAAACCCAGTCAACTGACAAGCCAAACTGCAAACCACTAAACATTGTACAAACACCATGGGCATCATACTGGAATGAGAACCTGGTCATTCCAGACCACAGGTGATTCCAAGCCTCAACAACAAGAAGCTCTTTCAGGAGTGAGGTCTCCAAAAAGTCAAGAGAACAAGGGCTCCTTTAGGACCTTTGATCAGTGGAAAATGTTCTGCCACTTACACTGAAGAGTGTCATGAGCATTTCTATAAGTGATCTTACGACTGTGAGGTCCTAAAATAGCCCTGGTGTCACCAAGGACAGATATTTCTGCATGAAAGCTAATAACGGAAAAGATTTGAAATGAATCCTGAACACTTATGACTTCCTTTTAACCTCAACTTGACCTCAATCGTGGATGATTTCAATGGAAAATTCTTTTCCTTAATTCTAAGCTGTGCATCTGTCAATCTTGATGACAGCTTGGCAAGCATTAGAGACTGAGCTCTGAACAGATAACCCATTTCAAAGCAGTGCCCCAATATTATTAGATAAACGCAAAATCCTTACCCTATATGTTTTACTGTTGGTTGGAACCAGATTACATACTAAGGGAGATCACAAAACATATGTTTTCCAAATGAAAAAGTTAATGGAAATTAACAATATATTTCAACAAAATCCCCCAGATCTTCATATGTAGTCTCACAAAGGAACCACATTTGTGATACATGACAATTCTTTGATGGAGTTAGCACCATTAAAAGTCTTATTTTTTAAAAAAAATTCCTAAAAGTATTCTGAAAAATAATTGATCCCTGCATGAGCAATTAACGGTGTGAGATCCTAAAAGCATCAAGAAATATCACAAGCAGTGTGTTTTATGAAGGTGTGATGTCTCCCAGCTAAAGGAGTCAACAGCAAGAAATCTCAGCTTGAAGCATTCAAATTAGATTGCTCCTCTTTCTTACTCCTTAGAGTCTCTCATTCAACCTCATGACACTTTTACATTTTCATGATAAACAAAATGATTGAGATATCCTTTTTTTGTTTAAAATAAGTACCATTTTCTATTTTTTTTCTCTTACACCATCAGTCTATTTCTCTGTAAAATGACTGAGTTTCTCAAGAAACCTCTGAGGAACTCTGACACAAATTACATTTTTAGATATGTCAAATATTTCTGAAATAAGAGATACCTGAACATACACCTACATAGTTTGAAGGGAAGTGTCACTTGAAAAGTGGCAATAAAAAAAAAAAAGGATCACTCAAGATGACAGCAGTGCGGTGGACACTGGGTTGGTTCATTCCGAGCTCCATTGGGAAAAAACAATTATTTTCCCAGGCACGTGAAGATGTCATTCATTTCTGGCTTCCACAATTACTTCAACAGAAAGGAACCCACAGCCACACACATCCCAGGAGAGCCAGCATCAGAATCTATGGCAGGGTCCTCTTGCCCATTGTGGTACATCTTTGGGGCTTCCCATAAGGTCAGCTGGGATTGATCCCTTCTGACAGTGTGCTGGAGTGTCTCCTTCAGTCAGTTCTGTCCCCTTCCCTTTTCTGTTAAGGGAGTTGTTATCTCTCTGATAAACAAGCTGCTTCCTAAGGACCTATCTTAGTCTGGTTTTTGGAAAGTCTGAGCTATTTGGAGGCTAGAGAAACAGCAAAGAAACTCACCTGTGTTGTGGTTTTTGTGAGGCAGACATTAATCTTCTGAATGTCAAGTGCATGTGTGTGTGTGTGTGTGTGTGTGTGCTTGATGGGTTTGTGCACAGGTGTATGTAGGAGACCAAAGGAGGTCATCAAGCATCCTCCTCTACTGCTCTTAGTGCTATTCTCTTGACACAGGGTCTCTCACTTAATCTGGAGCTCATCTGGCAGACAGTGAGCCTCAGTGATCTGCTGTCCTCAAATCTCAGTGCTGGGATTACAGGTGTGCCTGTATATAGGTGATTGGGACTTAGCGGGTTTTGTTTTGTTATGTATTTTCATTACTTTTTTTGGTTTTTGAGACAAAGTTTCATCTAGTTCAGACTGGCCTCAAATTTGGAGTGTAGCTGATGTTGGCTTTAAACTCTTAATCTTCTTGCCTCCAGCTCCTAAGTGCCACCACCACTCAGCTTGCCAGGCTGGCACAGAAACCTAATGTTTTATGCTCCCAGCCCCAAGGTAGACATGATTCTTGTCCTGACTATAGAAGGAAAAACTGAAGTCCAAAGAAGTTCACTGTGTACTTGCTTGCTAAGCACTTGATCTCTACTTGAATTATTTGTCACAGGTTAGCTAAGTAACTGGCAGCAGAGGTAGAATCAAGTCCCAATTATTGGTACTCTTTTTTTTTTTTTTTTTTTTTTTCGAGACAGGGTTTCTCTGTGTAGCTTTGCGCCTTTCCTGGAACTCACTTGGTAGCCCAGGCTGGCCTCGAACTCACAGAGATCCGCCTGGCTCTGCCTCTTATCAACTGCCCTCAACTACATGTGATTAAAACAAAAACTGACCAGGAAATGGACATGGAATTAAATATGCCATCAAGTGAGTATTAAAATTACAGAACTATTTTGATTTCCTCAACAGATTCCAAGTATAGCAAGGCTTAGTGGCAGTGTGTACCTGTTTTTACATCACATCCAATTGAAGACATGGACTCAAAGTCCATGCTTATGTTCCAAGCAGATGATATGGTTTATAAGACATGGATTTGTTCAAGTGTAATAGTCCAGTCTATCAGTCGCACAGGGTTTTGGTAGCTACTAATGGCAGATATCACACATTTTTTCTTCTGGGAAGACTTACCCACAAGTCAGGAGGGAGAGGACAGAAAAAACTATTTTATTTTCCTTTATTGTTATTTTTTAAAGCAGTTTCCATCACTGTATCACAGCACTTATCCCTAAAACAGTAACAATTTCTCCTATTTATTTATTTTTCTTCTTGGTTTACTTGGGTCAGCAACATTTTTTTCTTAGTGATGATCCATAGAATGGTGGCCTTGCCTCAAGTTTATTTTTATAGATGCCTTTCAAATATTTCTTCCTTGGGTTGTAGTGCCTCTGCTAGGTAGTCTTCAATGCCACTCCTTCAAACTTATGCCGATGAGTGGCTATAAACAGCAGAATCGACAAATTCTTGAGTTTCAGATAAACGTTTTTCTCTAACCACACTTTCTGTGCTTCTGCTCTTATTTTATAAACATTATTTTTAGAGGAACACATGTAAATGTATATATAAATTCTGAAGAGGCTCGATATGGAATGGAGCAGAGTGGGTAGGATCCTTGTGTTCGAAATAGAGACGCTTAAGAGAGTCACATTTGTTCACCGGTTCAGTTTCCCACATAAACAAAACCCACACAGTTTACTTTTAAGGGTCTGTGAAGTTTAGATATGGTCTCATACCTTCGTCTTTACGGACTTCCACTGTATCTTCAGAAGCAGGGCTGGGCACAGGGGTGGTGTTGACACCATCTATAAAATAGAGAAAGAAATGTCTCAGGCTTACTACTTCAGGCTGTGGGTTTTCCTTCCTTTCAGCTCCCTCCCCACCCAACCAATGAAGCTCTCAGTGTCCTTCACATGGCAAATGGTCTTACAGGGGCAGAGGGCCATGATGCACTTTTTATTATTGTTAGTGAATCATAAATCTTCACGTAAGACAGAGGTCAATGAATGACAAAATGTGTTTTGGTGAAGACTACTGTTTGTCAACCATACTATGCCAGAAACTCCAGTAGTATTTTGCTTCCTCATAGCACTTAGCAGTCTGAGGAAAGATTAAGAGTTCAAAGGCTGTGTATATTCCCTGTATGGTAACGTATATCCATGCAAGTTTCTACAAAGTGCTCCAATGTGCGTGATTTTTGGTTTGCTTTTTCTTAGCTTAGCACTTCTAAGGATTGGCAATCCACTCCACTGTCTAGCTGGACAAAGTGGTTCTGTAACAGTCAGCACTGTAGTCCAGGAGAAGGAGATCACTCAAAGTAAGGCACCCAAAGACACACAGGGATCTCATATCACCCAGTAACAGCATGGGGACCAAGGACAGGGAGTTCTCTGTTCCCCTCACAGTACCAATTAAGGCCAGTTAGAGATGATCTCTCCTACTGGTCTCCTCAGAACCACAGAGATTTGGTTCATGTTTGGCCTCTACAGTGCTAGATAGTTAGCTACTACCATGAAAACAGTAGGATTAGGACACAAGAACTTATTAAAGTCATCTCATAGCTGGTAAAACAATATACATAGTTTTCTTAAAGTTATTCAGTCACAGACTTAAAGATAAAATACACATTTCAAGGACATGTTCTTATTTTCAGCATATCATTTGTTCGTTATATATGGATGTTACTTTTAGGTTGCATCTCTATTGGAACAGAGAATAATATCTGTAGAAGGTAGATGGTGTGTGTGTGTGTGTGTGTGTGTGTGTGTGTGTGTGTGTGTATCACTTTCTTTTGCTGGGTGTCTATCTTCAACTTAAAAAAAGCACAGGCCCTTAACCTTCCCATACTGTAACAGCCCTTTCCCATTTCCATCTCCCTTCAGAGCAAAACTGCCTGAGAAAAGTTACTATTACTGTCTTGCGAGTCTTTGCTTCTGACGCCCTGCAGAAGTCACGCAATGCTTGTCCAGTAGTCTTCCTAACTCCCTCACCTAAGGTGCTGGTATCTGTCCTTTGACGATCTAAAGACTGCCATCACCACCGTTCCTGTGTTGTTTCCCTTTCCTTTCTTTTTCAGGACAGGTCTTTCTATGGGGTCCGAACAGTTCTTGAACTTGCCATCTTCCTGTCTCAGCCTCCTTCTCAGGTACCACCACTTTCAACTGGATTTCTTCCTGTCTTCCAGGAATGTCTTCCAGTTAAGTGACACTGCTGGCCTTTAAGACTCTGAAGCTGCGCTCCTAGGACCCAAGTGGCTTCCTCTTTTCCCCACGTGCCCACCTAGCTCTTTAGCCTGTGGACCCTGCTGCTTCTTACTTCCAGAATGTGCCATGTTTCAATCTTTTCCCCTCTGTTTCCAGAATCCCCTGTCATTGTTTTCCTGTAGTCATCTTCTAACTCTGTCTCTTTTGACCCATTTTCACTCATGGGCCAATTGAGTTCCTTAATACATAGATCATTGCTTCCAATATTTAAATTTTTCCACCGAGTTTTCTCTGTAGTCAAGTCAAATCACATGCTGTCAGACACGGTTTGGTCCTGGGGTTGCTTATCTGATCTCACTCTGTCCTCTTGAGCCCACCTTGCTCCAGTCACCCCCGCCCCCATTGTGAAGCCAGTTTTTCATCTGTTCCCCCTATCTAGAATGGTCTTTCGCCACCTCAGCATTCAAAGCTCATTTTTAAGCAACACTTCCTCAGTGAGTCCCGCTCAGAGTTGCCTTCTGAGAGTCACCCCAATTTCACCATTTACACCCTGTAAGCCACTTGAACATTCTGATAATTTTATCCTTTTAATTTGTTTATGTTTGTATCCCCCGTCAGACTATAAGCTTCAAAGAACTATAGATGTTGTTTTTAGAACTAATTGAAATGTTTGCAATGCTGGGGAGGCGATAAACCTTCAATATATATTTATTATTGATTTCTTGATAAATACTATACACAGTTGTATTTGACTTGATGGTGACAGCTGTCAGAACTTGAAAATTATGCTATTTTGAGATTGTGATTTTCCATCACGTGGAAGAGCTCCGCAGAGTTATGCAACCAACACTGGCCCTGGAAACTACAAGGAAGGAAAGCAAGATGTTTTTATTTTGAGAACTAACAGCGGGTCAAGGGGCCTTAACAACCAGAACCACATCTTCAATTGTCCTGTCATCTGACTGAGGAGGCTGTGGCACGGCAAAATGAATGCGACAGCACCCAGTGACACTGGCCACAGAATGTGAAATGAGCCCTGCTGCTAGACTCTGTCAGTCTGCCCACTGTCTTGGATGAGCAAGAGGAGCCACCAAGGAAGACAGAGGAGGCCCTGTGGTAAAAGGCTGAGAGGGAGCAATATTGGGTGCTAATGCTTTTTATATCTAAGAGGTAGAGAAGATGGCTTATACTTGGGCACTCTGAACTCACAGAAGGTAGTCACAAAACCAAAATGAAATTACCAGAACCCAACTGATTTAGGGGGGAAGAATGGATGAATAAAACACAGGCACTAGTGTATATGTGTGGGTGTGCATGCATCGTGTGTGAGTGTGTGTGTGTGTGTGTGTGTGTGTGCATGTGTGTGTGTGTGTGTGTGTGTGCGTGTGTGCATGTGCGTGTGTACAGTGATGGGAGAAAAATCAATGTTGGTAAAGACAGCTTGGAACAGAACACTGAGTGAGCAAAACTTATAAAACTTCAACAGTCAGACCATAGCCTCAGCTGCCAGCAGTTGGCTGACTAATACATGTCATCCCTGAACAGTAAAAACAGTGACAGCTTTTCATGTAAGCTGCATCTTCAACATAGCATAATGGTGTGTGAGTAGGGGCTAGTGATGGTTGGATGAGAACAGTTTACAGTACTAGAAATTAATTCTGTTCTAGGGAAAGGACCATGTTTCAACAAAGGGAGCCAGCTGACCCTAGGACAGGCACGCAGGGTCCTTCCTGTCTTGCTTCAATGCTTCTTCTGATTAGCTTTCTTCAAATCCATTTTCCAAGTTAATAATAAGAGCTCGCCTTCCAAGAATACTCCATGAACTTCCAAGTTCCAAGAGCAACGTAGAAGTTTTCAGTGGAACACTCACCACATTACCTGCTTTAATTCTGAGAGTTCAGCATATGGACTAGGATGTGGCCAGCACAGGAGACAGAACCCACTCTTTAAAATACATGCTCCCTTCTGGGACTCAACAGAACAGGGAAATAACTTGGAGACTGAAAGGAAAGGGGATATTTTTATAAACCATATGATTGTGGCTATTGTTCTTTTAAAGGAGAACATTCATAAGGACAGTGTGTGTGTGTGTGTGTGTGTGTGTGTGTGTGTGTGTGTGTGTGTTTGAGGGGCATGTGTGATAAGTCAAAGATAATTTTAATCCCTTTTGAATTTTAAGGGCTATTATTTTGAAATGCTAAATGTATACTCTACAGTGTAAAAATCTATAAACATTCGATGGACATAGCTGTCTTTTCTTAACGGGGGTGATAACAGGAAGGTGCTTGATCTTACTTAGAGCTGTTGGGAGCAAGAGGTTGGTTGGGCTCTATGGCATCATCTACAACATGTAGAGAAATGGCCGGACACATGGCTCTTCAAAATTAAAAGTAGGAGAGTATAAAAGACCCCATTTAGTGTGGAGAGAAAGCCTTTCTTCGTTTTCTTCAAGTAGATCTAGTTTCTTCCCCTTCCTCCTATAACTCAGTCTGCTCATTTTGACCTGATCTAAGTCATCCAAGCTCTGACGCTGTGCTTCCAATCTTGACCCACAATTCTTAGTGCATCACTAAGCAATCTGTTATTACAGGAAGAAAATGGAAAGTGAAGCAATGAATAAGAGTAGATGTTTTTTTATGGGAGCACAGTCAACTTAAAGAGTTAATGAAACTGGAGAGAAGAAAGAACACAGGTTAATCAGGGGACAAGGCATAAGCATTTTCAGGTAATAACATTGAGTAAAGTTGTTGTTCACCTCTGTGGATGAGGCCTAGGAGACTCCTCAAAAGAAACCTGAGCCCACCTGCTTCTTGGCTCTGCCCTTCCATTTCTTCCACGGTTTGCTTTTCCTCTGGACCACTCTCATCTTTCAAGAAAACCACAGGGGGAGAAGAAAAATCAAATCAATTTATGAAATATCTCCTTATGGCTAATATGCAACACTGAAATTAATTGCAACAAATGTAGCATGACTCCCAAAAAGCACAGCAGAGAGCTGAATCAGAGGCATGAAACATAAGAATCCCCTACATAAATAAGTACATTTATACTCGTTCCTTCTCCCTGCATTTGCTAGAGGGAATGTTGAAGTAAACAATATTCACTCAGTGGTGCCGGAAACATCTCTCTTTTTGCTGGCCATTTCCAAAAATGCCAAACACATTTCACTTCCAATCCCCTTTTCTGCTTTGAATTAAGTAGCATGCACAGGGTAAGGAGCTTGGCTGATTTTCTATGCCTTTTATGGTTTTGTTAGATGCATGCTTCCAAAATTTTTATTTTCACTTAGTTTGTATATGATGGTCTAACACATCAATGCTATGACTATTTTGTTCTGAATTCATTATGTTGATCAATTGTATAACTCTGAAAAAAAATGAAATAAATGGCAGTTGCAATGGAGACTGGCTGCTTGCAACTAATTATTTTTATGTCTTAAAATATGTTCTAGCTGTGAATTCACAGGTAGGAAAAATATATTTCCAAGGGCAAGTAAAGGCCTGATTTTGCAATTAATTTTGGGGAGATCTCTAAAACACTTTTGTGGGAAGGGAAATATAAATGATTATCTTATATAAAGGCACAACAACAGAACATAAAATGTAGTTATAGACAGAAAACTGAAAGTCAAATGCTATCAATACGAAGTACAGATGTCCACAAGCCCTTCTGTCTGCCAGCAGCACCTAGCTCCTTTCTGTGCACATGTGGTCTGTAGTGTCACTTGCTTGGACCAAGGAGATAGGTGGGATCTGTCCTAAGACTTCCAAGCTATCCTCAGAATGACAGTTTCTGCTTTTTCCTTTTGGAAAGGTAGCCATAACTGCAATGCAGTCCAGGATAGACTCCCCAGACAGGAATCAGGCAGTGAGGAGACAGAGAAGTGAGGGAGGCAGTGTGGCACCCTCTAGTCCATCCCAACTGCCTGTAGAGTGCAGAATGACCACCTTAGTCAATGTCACAGAGTAGAAAGATCACTGAGGCCTCTGCATCTTGGTCCTTAAGTTGGCCTAAGTCACCAACACTTATTTGCTGTGTGTGTTTTGAGTTCCACCATCTGCTGCCACTCATTCTTTTCTGGTTTGGTTTGATTTGGGCTTTTGAGACAGGGTTTCACTCTGTGCAAGGTGTGGCCTTGAACTTGCAGTTCTCATGCTTCTGACGCCTATGTGTTCGGATGACAGGCGTGTGCTGCCTTGCTCAGCCTTACTTCTGGCTTCTGATACAGGAGTATGAGAATCCTTGCCACACTCGCAGAGAAGCATTTACCAAGATCCTCTGAAAAACAATCCACTGGACAGCTTCCACTCCGGAGAAGAATACAGTCAGTCAATACCTAAACATGTCAGAATCCACTCAGTTTGCCATCAGATATGAGGGACACAATGCAATTTTTGAATATGAGAAGTGTGTGTGTGTGTGGGGGGGGTGCTTCTCTGTGAGCTTTTAAATCCACTGATGTAAGTGACATATTTAAAAGCCCCACACAGCATCTGCAGTGTTCTCTGTTGAGATTCTTCATGAGGGTGACAGCATTCGTTTTTGCTCTTGGGAGGAAATAACCATCATGGTTGTTCTTGTTCCCTTAATAATGCCAAGCTGGTGTGAGAGCATGTGCCAAAAATTTAGTCAATATTTCTCCCCTTCCTCCCTACCAAATGAACTGAGTCAAGCAGGAAAAAAATATCTGCCAGCTATTACCCAACAGACAGACTTCATAACACAGATTTCATAATAGGTCTGAAGTCTGTAGGTGACAGGCTGCCTTTAAAATTAGTCTGGTTGCCATGTCCCTTAGAGAGTGAGGACAGACTGCGTCCTTAACAGGAAAAGACAGGCAAGGAAAGGAACAAGTAACCGGAACGTGCAGAACTGTTTCCGGGGGTGTCAAATGCATAAAAAGGAAATTCACATTCAGACCCCCAAATCCAGCGCTCTCACAAAGGGGGTTCACCTGGCAGGTCGTGCTGGGTTTTCTCTGCCTTCACAAGGCAGGCCCTAACTCCCTAACACAGACATCCCAGCGGCACGCTTTTCTTCCCTATTTTGAGTAGGCTGTAGTTTTCTATTTGAGTATTTCTGCTCTTGGGAAGCTAGCTCACGGATTGCTTGGCATGTTTATCATGGAAGAAATGCATCCTAGAAGTAGGCTGGATTTGCCACTTGAGTAGCAAGTGTGCGTGCGCTCAGCTGAAAAGGTTCAGGCTGTTTTTAATTTCAGAGACAATTCACACTCACATACAGCAGGGGGCGCCAACGCAGAAGGCTTGCTTTCAAAGCCCAACTGCTGTCTTGGGCAATTAGATTAGCATGCATCTCACTGTCTTTTAGAAGGACATTTTGGCTGCCTTCTATCTTTCCATCCATTTCAAATGCTTCCAAAGGGTTAGTTCTTACTGAAAAAGTGGGCCTCTGCCGGTGTGTGTGTGGGTGGGGGTGGGGAGTGTCACATTACTCAGTTACCAGCATTTGGTAAGGAACAGCTTGGTCTGTCTATCTTCACAGGAAACATATAAACAATAAAAAGTTAAGTGGGAAAGGGCATATAAACTTGTGGTTTCTAGAAGGGATTTTAAAAGGGTTACAATAAATGTGAAGCAATACCTACAGGGAAGCACCGGGCTATTTTGTTAGTTTTTTTTTTTTTAAATGTCACACAGAAGCCAGCTTCCAGATAGCTAAATTTTCTCAGTTAATACACATTTAGGATCATATATTCACTTGAGATAATAAATTTCCACAGCTTTTATGTTGTGTGTGATATGACATTTTACTTTCCCATACTGAAAAACGTAATAACCAGGAAGAATTCTGCTGCAGAATCCTTCTTCCTTCTCTAATATTATTTCTGACCCCCAATCTTTTAATCTGTATTTATTAAGCATGTGCTATTTGCAAGAATATATTTCATGAAGTTTACGCGAATAAAATGAGGGAGTCCTGCAGAATGAATTCATATGAGAAGAAGGAGTCTGTCGCTGGCTGGACTGTGACAGGAATTCTGCGGTTTAATTCTGTATTGAAGGAGGATTGCAAGGGCAGAATCCCAACATTACGGCCACGAGGTGTTATCTTGATGATTTTATTTCCTTCTGCCAGCTGTGTACAGAAACAGGAAGAGAACCGGAAGTCAATTGCGTTAAGTCCATGGCTGCTCCTCAGCAGTCTGATGTGTACCTTTCTGCTGGTAGGCTGATGCCTTGTTTTATGTACAGGTCTCCAGACTTTTCCACTCGAGCGAGTTCAAATACAGCAGTTTACGGACTAAATTCTTGGTCCTAAATCTTTAGTCCCCTGTAATGGGATTACTATATGTCAGTGTCCTCCCTCTGTGAGTAGGAAATACTTACACTCCATTCATGTTGGACTCAACTACACGACTTGACTTGGATAATGAAATGCAAGCGCACGAGATACCGGCAATACCTAAATGTGCCGCATAACTGGATTTGCGTGCTAAGCGCCCGCCATTTGCCGTGGGAAGAAGATGCATAACAGCTGCTGGTTGAAGAGGAACAAGGAGTAGGCAGAACAGCCTTCAACCCGAAGTGGAGTCTGAAGCCAAGCTTAAGTCAGTCACACCTTAAAATAGAACGACCTAGCCGATCCCAGCTTCCATCAGAGGACCAACCTACAACCTGTACTGCGTTGTATGTAGCTAGAAGTTGGGGCAGCTTATGGGATTATTATTGTTGTAAGTAATTGATAGTAGTTGAATAACATATGCGATATGTTTTCTGTTACCTATTACTAAATTAGTTAGCATTCTTCTGTGTATGTTGTAGGTATTTGTATGTGTTCCTATTTGATTGCGTGCGCGTGCTTGTGTGTGTGTGTGTGTGTGTGTGTGTGTGTGTGTGTGTGTGTGTGTGTGTGTAGAGGCCAGAAGTCAATAATTCTGGGATTCTTTTCAAATCACTTCCCCTCCACTTTTTTTTGGGGGGGGAGGGGTTGTGTGGATATGTGATTGGTGGTATATCTGTACATATATGTGCAGATAAATGCACCCCAGATGATGGTCAGAAGCCAAAAGAGGATTTCAGGTATTCTGCTATATCACTTTCTGTCTCATTCCCCTGACACAACGTCTCTCACTGAACCTGCAACTAGGCTGCTAGTCAGCAAATTCCAGAGATCCTCTTGTCTCCGACCCTGCGTGGCATGTGTGGCCATGTCTAGCTTTTTACATGGGCGCTGGAGCTTTGAACTCAGAGCCTCATGCTTGTGCAGCAAGAGATCTTAACACTGTGCAGTCTCTCCAGCCCCCACCCACCTCATTGATGGAGACAAGGTCTCTCATTCATCTAGACTGGCTGGCTACCAAGCCCCAGTGGTCTTCCTCAGCTGGTGTTGCAGATCCATAGTGCTGCCTGCAGTAGTCCTACAGTGGATCCAAACTCGAGTCCTGAGGAGGTTAGTATCCCCTTAACCAACCGAGCCCCAAGTTAGCACTCTCTTATGGGCAAGGAATTCAGTCTTGCTTGAATTTTATATTCTTCCCATCTCTATATTTTCATTTCACACATTTCAAAATTGTCTAGAAACACACATTTGGAAATGAAACTAGATTACATAAGAGAAATGAGCCTAAAGAGTATCACTGCCATTGGTATGATAATGTTTACACTTGGTTTAATTATATAGCTACGTGGGCATCAGCTAGTGTGTACTGATTGCTGGCGGCTACCTTCTATTCACTTTGAAAATGCTCTGTGTAGAGTACTGAGTTTAATTCAATAACAACCTCAAAAAGTAGGTGCGATCACAACACTTTGGGTAGGACTTCCACATCTAACAAATAGCCGATGCAAAGGTCCTGAGGTCAATCTGTTACTGCCTTCCTGGAAAGACAGCTAATATTTATTGTCTGAATATGATGGTTAAATTCAGGAGAGACAAAAATGCACAAAATTATACTTTAAGACTTAAGCTGAGGATCCAAGCTGCTCTCTTGTATGAATTTTCTGAGTTCACAGAAAGAACACAAAGAATCCCAACTTTTTTGACACATAAACCAGGTAGGTTCAATATTACAACCCTAAAATTTTGGTTTTTTAATACCAAAGATATTTATGTCTTTATACATTGCCATGGTGTATCTTTTATCTTAATATAGATATTTATATTTTATAAGAAGATTTTTTTTACAATGGAATAATTTTAAGTGGCAAGAATGACAGAAGTAATTTTTTTTGTTTTTGTTTTTAGTCTGAAATACTAGGGAGCGAACTACAGACATAATTACTCCCTTACTATTCCATCAGCTCTGAACACTTTGATGTGTGTGTTCTATACAAAAAGCCCATTCTCCTCCCAACCACAACACATCCATCAAGACCTGGAAATGAACAGAGATGGCATTCCTCTTACCTAAGCCACAGATCACACTCAAGTTATACCAACTTCCCAACACGTCCTTCACAGCCATCTAGGAGTACCTACAGCATATCACTGTCACGTTTCTTCGGTCTCCTCCCCATTCTGCTCAAGTCTGGTGTCCAGCATCCATTCCCTCACCAGATGTCTTAGTTCAAAGAGCCTATCTGCCATGGTTAGCTGTGTTCCATCACTCCAGAATAGAAAGGCAGGAGGCAGAAGAGGATGGGAGAAACAGAAAGGAGGAGAGAGGGATGACTAGTTCCAGACCACTGTGTGGTGGTATTTTACTTGTACTGAAATGTGATTTTAATTGTATGTTAATAAATAAAGTTGCCTGGGGGTCAGAGTTATAGAGCCATAGCAAGTGCGTGGCGGTGGTGGCGCACGCCTTTAAGGACCTGGAGGGCGGTACATACAGGCAATGACAAGGCAGTCACGTGTTTAGTTTACAACCAATGAGAAGGCAGAACATCTAGAGTATTTACAGGAAGTAGGCCTCTTTTTCGGAGAGCTCTCTTGGCTGAAGCAGGATAGCTGAAGCAGGAAGGGTAAGGCTCTTAGTTCTGACCTCTTGGCTTTCTTCTCTGAATCGGCTCTGTGTTTCTTATTTAATAAGACGGTTGGTTACATCTACATTTGGCGCCCAACGTGATAAGAATCCATTAAAACCGCTTAACTTGGCTTGGCGGCAGGTCCGGGTTCCCGCCAGGGCGGCCGGCAGGTCTGGTTTCCCGCCAGGGCGGCCGGCTCCCTAGCCCGGGCCCAGGTCGGCTTGGCCTCAGGCCGGACTAACCTTGAGCTACTTGCCTAAAGCCAGTGCTACAAACAACTCAGGCCTGCCCTGCCGAACAGGGCCCCTGCCTGTAAAACCAACGCACGTGGTTGGAGCTTAAGGTAGCCAGAGCCAAGGCTTGACTAGGCTCAAGCGGGAACAAGTGGCTGGATTCAAGCTCTTAGGCAGAACTTGTGGCTACGCTTGCTTGCTCTCTCTCTCTCTCTCTCTCTCTCTCTCTCTCTCTCTCTCTCTCTCTCTGGACTCACACCTCGGACACTAGGTGGCTGTTTGAAATTCCCTCGGATTGGTACTGTTCTACAAGGACTTGGTAAGTCACTTAACATATCAGATATTTTAAAGAAAACTATTTAAAAGAAAAAAAGTTTTTTCCACATTAAAAAAAAAATGGGTTTTCTGTGTACATTGGAAGAAAATTTGTTTGCAATTTTAGACAGTCTGACAATGGAACAGCTATATGAGAAGATTACTGTTGATCGAATTATGCATTTTATTACTATGTTTATCCTCATTTTACTATTTAAAAAGATAGTCAATTTAAGTGCCAGGATGACAGCTTTAGAAAAACCTATTAAACCTGTAAAAACTCAGACAGAAGAAACTAACAGTGAAGCTGCTTCAAGATTGGATCATAGGGTTACAGAAAGAAAGCCTGTTTTCACACAGTCACCCTTAGTTTGTCCAGTAACCGTACAGCAGTCGCCTGATCAAATGACTACACAAAATATTTGGGCTCCAGTTGAAATGATAGATTTACGAAGGTTTAAGGAGGCAATAGTATCTTATGGTATGCATTCCCCATATGTAAAGCAAATGTTAAACTCTTGGTCAACATATAATAGGATTGTACCACAGGACTGGCGGGAGCTGGCACAAGCTGTTCTTGAACCCAGTCAAAGGCTTCAGTGGCTAACTTGGTTCAAGGACGAAGCTAAAAACATAGAAAAGCAGTGGAGGGATAAAGGAATACAAGTCTGCCAGGATCAGCTTATTGGAGAAGGTCAATATGCTTCAGCACAAACACAATGTTTATATGATGTCCAAACCCTAATTTTATGTCGAACAGCAGCCTTGAATGCATGGGACAGAGTTGAGGAACCAGGAAAAAAAACTGAGTCATTTACAAAGGTTGTACAAGGCCCAAAAGAATCTTTCACAGATTTTTTACAAAGACTGGCTTCAGCAGTAAAGAGAATGGTCCCGGATTCAGAAGCTAGTAAGATAATAATTGAATCTTTGGCCTTTGAGAATGCGAATGCAGCATGCAAAACAATAATCAGGCCGTTAAAGGCAAGATCTGCACCTTTGGAAGATTGGATTAGAGATACGGTTAATGTTGAAGCTCATGAGCATGATGATACGTGGGTAGGAGAAGCAATTTCAAAAGGTTTGAGGAATGTTAGATGTTTTGGATGTGGAAAGCAAGGACATTTGAAAAGGGACTGTAAACAGGTCATTCCTAGAAACAATGTTTCTTCAAGGAACAATGGCAACAGAAAGCCCCTTCCTTCTGGAGTATGCAGAAGGTGTGGTAAGGGAAAACACTGGACCAACGAATGTAGATCAACAAGAGACAGACAGGGTAATCCTTTGCCTCAGTCTTCGGGAAACTCCCAGAGGGGCCTCATGCAGGCCCCAATAGCAAATCCAGTTCAAACCTTTCCTGCAGTCGTAGAGGAAACCCCTACCCAGAGCAATTAAATAACCAAATGCCTATTGGACTAAGTCATGCTGGTCAGGATGATGAAACAGACAGAATAGAAAATTCAGGAGCAAATATAAAGAAAATTTTTTGGCAAACTTTTATTAATGAACAAAGACCAAAATTATCGATAAAAATAAATGGTGTTTTGTTGTCTGGTCTGGTAGACACAGGTGCGGACATTACCATAATTGCACCAGAATTTTGGCATCCAACTTGGCCTCTTCAGGAGGTAAATGTTCAACTGTTAGGAATTGGGACATTATCTCAGGTGAAACAGAGTGCAAGATGGCTCGAGTGTATAGGTCCAGAAGGACAGAGAGGAAAATTGAAACCATATGTAGCTAACATAGCTATGAACTTGTGGGGTCGAGACTTGTTACAACAATGGAATACTCAGATTAACATCCCTCCAATCTCAGAAACAAATCATAAATTAGCACATGTTTCTGAGAGAAATATTAGAAGGCATTATTCTGAGTGGTCGCCAGCCATCCATATTATACAAGAACAGGGCACAACAACTGATGATCTTCCAAAGACACCAACAGCTCTACCTTTAAAATGGTTAACAGACAAGCCTGTATGGGTCCAGCAATGGCCTTTAACAACAGAGAAACTCCAGGCTTTAGAAGAGCTGGTAGAAGAACAGTTAAATGCTCAGCATATTGAGGAATCAACCAGCCCTTGGAATTCTCCTGTATTTGTTATTAAAAAGAAATCTGGTAAATGGAGAATGGTAACAGACCTTAGAGCAATTAACAAAGTAATTCAGCCAATGGGCTCTCTACAATCTGGAATTCCTCTGCCTACTCTGTTACCAAAAGGATGGCCTCTCATAGTTATTGATTTAAAAGACTGTTTCTTTTCAATACCGTTACAAGAAAAAGACAGAGAAAGATTTGCTTTCACAGTGCCTACTTATAATAATTCTCAACCGGTTAAAAGATTTCAATGGAGGGTCCTCCCACAGGGAATGTTGAATAGCCCAACTCTGTGCCAATATTTTGTACAACAGCCACTGGAAGTGATACGTAAAAAATTTCCTAAATCTATAATTTATCATTATATGGATGATATTTTACTAGCTGACTCAAATGCAGATACTTTAGAAAGAATATTTGAAGACGTAAAGAAAATTTTGCCTTGCTGGGGATTACAAATTGCTCCTGAAAAGATACAAAGAGGAGATTCTATTAATTATTTAGGATATAAAATAGAGCTACAAAAAATTAGACCCCAAAAGGTGCAAATTAGGAGAGATAGACTACAGACTCTTAATGACTTTCAAAGATTATTTGGAAATATTTCTCATCTACGAACTATTGTTGGGGTAAAAAATGATGAACTGCATAATTTGTTCAAAACCTTAGAAGGTGACAAGGACCTAAATAGTCCAAGAGAGTTATCACCTGAAGCTGAGAAAGAATTGGCCTTGGTAGAAAAGAAAGTACATGAAGGGCATATCGATCGTATTGATCCAAAGCTGGATTGCATTTTGGTTATTTTACCTTCTAGGCATTCTCCTACAGGAATATTAATGCAGAGGGAAGATATTATATTAGAGTGGATATTTTTACCAAATAAACCAAACAAAAAATTAAAAACTTATGTGGAAAAAATCTCTGACTTGATTTGGAAAGGAAAATTGAGACTTCGTCAATTAGCAGGAATAGACCCAGCAGAAATTGTCGTACCTTTAACTAAGGAGGACATTGAAAAATTATGGACAGAAAGTGAACCTTGGCAAAGAGCTTGCAGTAATTTTTTGGGAGAAATTAACAGCAAATATCCCAAAAGCGATAGAATTGATCTTATAAAGAGAGCTGATTGGATCTTGCCTCGAATTGTATGGGTAAAGCCCATATCTGGAGTTCGTACATTTTATACAGATGCCAACAAACAAGGAAAGGCAGGTTACAAATCAGAAAATTTAAGTAAAGTGGTTCAAAGTCCTTATAATTCAGTTCAAAAATCAGAATTATATGCTATTCTGTTGGTATTAATGGATTTTTCAGAACCTCTCAACATAGTAACTGACTCTTAGTATGCTGAAAGAGTAGTATTACATATTGAGACTGCAGAATTTATCCCTGATGCTTCAGAATTAACTTCATTATTTATTCAATTACAAGATACAATCAGGAAAAGGAGTCATCCTTTATATATAACTCACATTCGATCCCATACTGGTCTGCCAGGCCCTCTAGCACAAGGCAATGATGAGATTGATAAGTTATTAATAGGAAATGTGCTGGAGGCCTCAGAATGTCATAAAAAACATCATGTCAATAGTAAAGGTTTAAAAAAGGATTTTTCCATAACCTGGCAACAAGCCAAAGAAATAGTAAAGAAATGTCCTACTTGTTCCTTCTACAATCAAACGCCATTACCAGCAGGATGTAACCCAAAGGGTACTCAAAGGAATGAAATCTGGCAGATGGACGTGTTTCACTTTGCAGAATTTGGAAAACTGAAATATGTACACCACACTATCGATACTTATTCAGGATTTCAGTGGGCAACTGCTTTGAGTTCTGAAAAAGCTGATTCTGTAATCACTCATTTGCTAGAAGTTATGGCCATCATGGGTATACCTGCACAAATCAAAACTGACAATGCTCCATCATATGTCTCTGTTAAAATGAAACAGTTTTTTGCTTATTACAATATAAAGCATATTACAGGCATACCACATAATCCTACAGGTCAAGCAGTTATAGAAAGATCAAACAGAACTCTAAAGGATATGCTAAATAAACAGAAAGGGGCAACAAAAACCCCCAGAAATAGACTGCATTATGCTCTATTAACTTTGAATTTTCTTAATGCCAATGAGAAAGGAACAACAGCTGCAGAAAGACATTGGATAATAGAAAAAACTACAGAATTAAATCAGCCTATTTATTTTAAGGATGTGCTGACCTCAGAATGGAAACCAGGGTATGTGTTACATTGGGGACGAGGTTTTGCTTTTGTTTCTACAGGAGAAGATAAGTTGTGGGTACCATCAAAATTGATAAAGGTTCGATTTGAACAAGAGAAACCTCTTAATTAGAGGAGGTGATAGCTCATCAACCAACATGAACATCCAATTTAAACTAACTTATACCAGTAACACATGTCTTTTCATTTAATCAGATAATAACTTGCCAAAAAGGAACATCCCCAAAATTAGTCTTGGGGAAAGGTTTTTGTTTTTGTCTTTTAGGAGAATGAAGGTTAAGGAATCTGAAGAACACTGGACAAATAAGACAACTGAAGAAAAGGGACAAATCACCTGTCCCAGGAAGCAGAGTGAAATGGCGTATGGGTATATATTTTCTAAAAAAATGTATGTCTTCCTAAATGTTTGTTTCTGCTTTTCTCTAAAGATTTAACACTATTGGTCTTCTAATAGTCCCAGTCCAATTAAAATTTAAAGCTGACTTTGGAGTTGGAGAATGGCTCTCTCCTTCTTTAAACTCAAGCATGTTGTTAAAAGGAAAATGCAAACTCCCTGTATCATGCCAGAATAAAAGAGCCATCTTCTGCTATGAGACAGGAGAAAAGCCAAATTAATTAAGGGACTATTCTATTACTAATCTCAACTCTTTGATTCTATTCTGATTCTTTAAACTTTTCTTAAAGTATAAATTTTATATCAAAACTTACAAGATTAATATATATATAGATATATAGATATATAGATATACATTTTAAACTTCGCTAAGATATGAATGGTCATATAGAGTACTGATTAATTCTAAAAAAAAAAAGGCTTCAATTAGCTGCATATATATGTCTTTGTGTTCGAGTCTCTTATCAGTTTTCTGCAGGAATTCACGGCCAGGCCTAACATCAACTGAAGTCTCCAGGAAGAAGTTGGGGCCCCACAACAACAACAATTCCACGTGGACAATAATAACATCACTAAGCTGACAAACATCATCTACAGATCAGCTTTGAACTACAAGGTGCTCAGAGCAATTTTGAGATGACTAGCTGAGATGATCCAGTCTCAAAGACTACTTGAATAAGGACTTGAGATAAACCCTGAACTTTGGCATTATACACAGAATGGATAATGAAGGATATAGTTACCTTTCCTAGAATTTGACAATTAACCTAAAATTTTTCTTTCAGGATAAAGATAACTTCGCCCATACCCAGCAGGAAGCAATTTTAAGAATACGACGCCCACATTCCCAAAGAGGTGGTGTGGGGTGGGTGGTTTTTTGGTCTTTTTAATGGGTTTTGGGTCTGGGATAATTTTCATTGTTTAGGGGGGTTGGTTACAAGTTGTTGTCAAGGGTTAGGAAAAAGACTAAGCAGATTAGATTTAAGGTTCTTATTTAAAAAAAAAAGAGAGAAAGAAAGAAGAAGAAAAAGACAATTACTAGTTTTAAATACTTTACATTGGATTGGATTGTTTTATATTGTATACAAATTATATATATTGAAATTGATATTGTTAGAAAATGCTATATGTATATTTCTAATTGTACTTATATTGTTCATTTAACAATGCAATTTTCTGATCCTTGAATATTATTATTACCATTAGGATATAAAGAAATGATAGTAGTTAGACATTACAATAGAACTTGTAGTCATATTAGATATGTTTTAAAAATTGAGCAGATATATTTTAGATAGGTCATCTTCAAACCCTTCAGAGATCTACAGAATATGGCATTTAAAATGTTTTAATAACTTAGAAAATTTTTCTTTTTTGTTATGACTATGAGACATGTCGGTTCCTGGCAGTACCAATCTACTTCAGAGAAAATATGGGCATTGAAGAAACTGCGTATGGAGTTAGCTTTCATTGTGGCAAAAGTTAGCCACTGTACAACAAAGTATCCTCGAATCAACTGATGACAAAATGGACAGACAGGACATGAAACAAAGGACTACTGATTCTTGCCTAAACAAGCGTGGTTATGGCTTTATCAAAAGGCATCTTCTGAGGCCAGGACAATATGGCACCATCCCTGACATGGCCTTTGCAACTCGGAAAAGGTACAGTGCCCTTTTCTTCGAAGGCAGCTGAACAGGCAGTGGGCCGATGGCTTCTGATGTGCTATGGAACAGCAGCTGAAACAGTTATTCTTGAAGAGTAACTAAGCTCACGCCTCTCAATAGTAGACTGGCATTTGATAGAGAGATGTGGAGAAGAACGGGATGCTGAGATGAAGCCATATGTACACAGCCAAGAAGAATGGAGAGCTGAACTAAAAAAACCATCAACATTTTCCAGAATTTAAAATCCTGAATCATGACATGACATTAGTGGAATTCAGGTGTTTCTGGTGCATGGACTGCTCTCACCCAATGTGAGGTTGAACTGTTGACCTTGTGTACATCCTACTTCACAAATGAGTCTGTCAGATATGCTAAGCCTATATAGGCTGAAGATGATGCCCCAGCATTGCGGAGAAACCTCAGGTGACTGTCCAGGCAGTTGGCTGTTTCTGTCAACTCACAAATTTTTTGGAAGTTGCTTGCATGCACTTTCTGTTTTTATTTTTGTTAGCTAATATTATTTCCTTCTTGGGTCTCTGAGGGAGTTGAAGATTAGTTAGTTATAGTTGAAGGTTAGTTAGTTGAAGATTAATTAGGATAGAAAGTGAATTAGATACATTTTGGACTTAACAAAATAGGATAATGAAATTATCATCTCTGAATTTGTCAAATACAAATGAACTAGACATTGTTTAGACATTTATTATTTGTATATATTGTATATAGTTATTGTACTTTTGTATATAGTTTTTCTTTTGTTAGTTATAACCTTTTTCTTTTTTTTCTTTTTATTAAAATAGAAAAGGGGAAATGTGGTGGTATTTTACTTGTACTGAAATGTGATTTTAATTGTATGTTAATAAATAAAGTTGCCTGGGGGTCAGAGTTATAGAGCCATAGCAAGTGCGTGGCGGTGGTGGCGCACGCCTTTAAGGACCTGGAGGGCGGTACATACAGGCAATGACAAGGCAGTCACGTGTTTAGTTTACAACCAATGAGAAGGCAGAACATCTAGAGTATTTAAAGACGTACACACAGGAAGTAGGCCTCTTTTTCGGAGAGCTCTCTTGGCTGAAGCAGGATAGCTGAAGCAGGAAGGGTAAGGCTCTTAGTTCTGACCTCTTGGCTTTCTTCTCTGAATCGGCTCTGTGTTTCTTATTTAATAAGACGGTTGGTTACATCTACACCACTGCAGTCTGGATTCCGGAGGTGTCATCAGCTACTTGATCTATCTTAGTGGGAAGTCTCCACATTGGCTGCCTCGTATTAATGGGAAGCCTCATGCTTGTCTTTCAGGAAAAATAAATAGGTGTCCACATGGTGGTCTCCCTCTGTGGTTTGTGGCAGCTGCTGCTTCTAGTGCCTATGTGCTTGGCTAACACACGCTCCAGTGAACTCCACAATATTCCTACTCTCCTAATTTCCAGTTTCACAGATACAGAAATCGAGGAGGTAGAAATTAGGTAACTGTCCTGATCTGGCAGAGTTTGTTTAGAGCTGTTCCAATGCAGGTCAGATTACTCCAAAGCTCAGCTTCTCTTTTACCATGCAGATTCTTGTAACTTATGCTCATCTGCTGCAATGGTTGGTGTATGGCTTCTGTATCCCCCAAAGGTAATTGATTGCCAATGTAGTGGTGATGAGGTAGTGTACTTTTTGAGAGATGGAGCTGATAGAAGGTGATAGGGATATAGGAGTGGTAAAAAAAGAACCAATGTATTCTTGAGGCTTCCTGTTAGTTTCTGCAAAGAGGTTGTCTCCCCATCTGGTCTCTTCCACATGCATTGGGCCATTGTGAAGATCATTACCAGAGAACAAACAGATGGAAATGCCCAACTTTGGACCATAGGCCTTCAAATTGTGTGCTAAATAAACCTTCTTATGAATTACCCAACCTTAAGTACTTTGTAATAGAGATGTCCCTTGTCTCAGCACCTAGTAATGTAGCTTAAATCATTTAGGAGCTCCATACACACATGCCAAGGGATTAAGAGGGAAATGTTGTATTCTTCCCAGGCAGTAATTAGTACTTTTGCTTGACATAAATTTCATTTATTTAAGTTGAAAAGGTATCCTGTCCACCTGAGAGTCTGTGCTTGAACTGCACAAACCTGTAGGTTAGGTTTTTTTTTAATCCATGTTTCTTTAGTATTAGATAATGGCTCCTAAAAAGCAGATGTAATGTATTTTAAGGAGCAAAGGGAATTAGAATCCATCTATTTTTACCCCCACGCTTGGAACCAGTCTCCATCTTCTTTCTCTCCATGTCTACAGCAATGACATCTCACATGCTTTGTTGATCCAGCTCTTATTTCCAAAGTCTGTCCTTAGCTGGAAAGCCAGTTGGTTTGAAAATGTGAGCTGGGTCACACAAAGTCTTTGCTCAAAATTTCTGATAGCAAAAAGATCTCTGTGGTGGAGCTCCTCAGGATCCCCTGGATTCAGTCTTCTCTATTCTTCTGTTAGCTTCTAAGGGAAGGCTGGCATATTTAGGGATAGACTACTGTTTTAATACACTTTCACAATGTCTTATTTTTTTTTTTAATTTTTAAACTAAAACTTTATGGTGGAAGCTGAGCATGCCCAGAGGTATTATTGTCTGCCATTGTAATCTTTTAAACACATGCTCCATGACCTTGAGATACACATTGCCCTGGATATATCTATAATCTTTCCTTTCTAAGATTATGATATTCAACTGAGCATACTCAAGAAAGCACCTTTGGTGATTTGAATAAGAATGGCCTCCATGGTCTTACATATTTGAATGTTTAGTCACCAGGGAATGACTACTTGGAAGGATTAGAAGGATTTAGAGATGTGGCCTTTTGGGAGGAAGTGTGTTGCTAGGGGTGGGCTTTGAGGTTTCAAAAGCCCATTCCAAGCCTAGAGTTTCTCTTTCTGCCTATGAGTCAGGATGTGGCTCTCAGCAACTGATCCAGCTGCCTACACACTGCCATGCTCCCCACCATGATGATAATGGACTAAACCTCTGAAACTGTAAGCAAGCCCCCAGTTAAATGCTTTCTTTTATAAGGGCTGCCTTGGTAATAGTGTCTCTCCACAGCAACAGAACAGTGACTAAGACAGTACCCCTTAACTGGGTAAGATCAAGAATGGACCAATCCTTGCCAGGCAGTAGTGGCACAGCCCTCATGGAGAGGGTAGTAGCAGGTGGATTTCTGAGTTAGAGGCCAACATGGTCTACTACAGAGCAAGTTTCAGGACAGTCAGGTCTACACAGAGAAACCTTGTCTCAAAGAAACAAACAAACATGCAAACAAACAAACAAACAAACGAACGGAATGGGCCCATCCTATATAAACACGTATATTCTTCTTTTGGTGGATGAGAGCACTGTTTTAGAAATAACTCACACCCTCTCGTACCTGCTCCCTGTAATAAATCTTTCTCCACTCTTGGTTATGAATGTATTGGCTTTATATTCACCAAGACGTGAGCTGATTAGACTACATTCTCTCTCATTTGCTGCCAGCCTTACAGGCTATGGCTGTTTCTCCAAGATATTAGGAACCCTTCTTTCCACACCTGCCTTGTCTGCCTAGCCTCTTTCCTGGCTAAATCCTTCAAGTCTTTGTTCAAATGTATCCTTTCAATTAGGCTGAATCAATCTTCCATCTAAAATCACATTTGTCACTCACCCATACACCTTTCCTCCTTATACAGAACTCTCTCTCTCTCTCTCTCTCTCTCTCTCTCTCTCTCTCTCTCTCTCTCTCTCTCTCTCTCTCTCTGTCATCTATCATGTAGTTTATGCAGGTATCATGTTCACGTTTTTATGTACCTGTCACTGATTGAAGGTCTGTTCTACTCAGGCAAGCAATTTGCCAGATTCATTTCCTGATGTTCACTAAGGATGTAGAGTGAAAATGTGATATGATGTTCACTAAGGATGTAGAGTGAAAATGTGATATGTACTCCACAACTATTTATGACTTCATGAAATATGGAAATTGCCTTACCTGGCCTTGCCTGTCTAGTTTGTGAACGCATCAGAAAAAAAAGGAGAAACAACCCACTTCCAATGTCTTCAAATTACTTATCAAATTGGAGGTCCATAAGTAACATGGGGAAGAATTTTTCAAGACAGTTGACTCAGATATTAGAGAGTAGACCTTTACTTTACACACCTGCTGCCATTTCATCTCCTTACTAGAACAATGGGCCAAAGGCAGGGATGGTTTCCTCGGGCCCCTGGCCACCTGTGTGGACCTTGCTCCAATGTAGCTCTCTAGACTGATGATGTAAAATTTCCTGCGAAGATGGTGAGGCTCCATGGCCAGTAGGGAATGCTTTCCTGCCTGCCAGAAGCAGCTCTACCCTACCCCAAACAAACTCAAAGAGTAGCTAGCTGTATGACTCATGCATTGGTCTTCTGTCATGGGGTGAGGAAACCTGCCTGCGGAACCATGTCTCAAACAGCATAGTCACCAGTAGAAAGAAGAGGAAATCCTGGAAAGTACTATTTTTAAAGTGTGCATATCTGTCAAGGGAGACCTAAATGTGCAAGAAGAGGAAGTACAGGAAACTACAGCATTCATCTGCCCCTTCTACACATTCTGTATGATGGCAGAGAGCCAAGTTTTGTGTAAGAGGTCACCAAGTATCTGCAGAAAAATTGAACTTCATGGCATTTCAACACTAACACTAACACAACCAGTAGGCTGTGATGTATCTTGGTGTAAAAATAGCAGAAATCAATACACTGGAGATCTATTTTCAATATCACGTGAGCCCCTAATAACTAACATATGGTTCAGTATATGGCATGTTGATACAGATACTTTTACCCCGAAAGGGTTAGCTTTTAAGTGAAAGATTTCTAGGTGTTTTACAAACACGATTCATCAGCAAAGCCTTCCCAGGGGAAGTTGTGGATCCCATAGAGACACACAGCATCCTGTACACAATCAAGACCTACTAAGGAATGAAAATAATGAGAAAATAGCAACACGTCATTTTTAAAAGAAGCTAATGAGTGGAAATTAAGCAATGTTCCCAAAGTCTTCCCATGACTTTATAGAACAAGTGAGATCAGAGGTCAAATTATGCTGACATAGGCAGTCATCGTGCTAGGTGATTTATGTTGGAGAAGCAACCATAAATCACACCCATTCCTACATATTCACATAACCTGATTTCTATTCCAGAGCTGGGGAAGTTGTGACCAAAGTTAGTTTACCACAACAGCATTTCAGTGGAATTTTCTTCCCTCCCCCATTCCTTCTCCCCAGTTGTATTTTTCCATTAACTTCAAGCCCTGGGGTTGCATATCCTTCTAAAACCTATAATTCTCTATATTGTCATTTCTGTTCCCCAGTCAAGACAACCAGTGTGCCTACACATTTGTTTCAAGCAGGCACACATTGTACTCTGTGCAGATGTTAAATTCAGAATTGGCAAATGAAAGCAGATTTTTTTCTTTCTTTCTTTTTAATTTGCTGAAGAATGGGAAGTATATAAAGACTGTCTTGAAATAGAAGCATCATCCCATGAATAAATTCAAAAGCTGTTAGATATCTTTATCATCAATTAATGTTTGTTGGGTGCCTCCAAGGTTCAAGATGCTAGGAAAGGAATAAATTAAGTTCTTTGGAAAACAAAATCATGCCCGAGACAGATGGAAGAGTTTCATGAGACATGTCTGTCTCCCTATACAACATGGAAGTGCAGCTAGGGATGAATGTTTGGAAAAACTAAAGCTTGTTTCATCTCCACATATCCGAATAAGTGCTGAGTGATTGAGCTGAATGAGACTGTCCTTAGTTCAAGACCTCAGGGTCTTGTCTCCAAGGTCCCTTGTGATGTCACTGATGGTAGATATACATGTATGAGTGCTAGTTTCCTTGTGAGACAACTCCAGAGGGACCTTCTTTTGAACACTGAATAGCCTAATTTATGCCCTCTTTGGTACAACTGAATACACATATATCTAAGACTGTGGTCATCCCATGTTATTCTGAAAAGTAAAAGCCTTCATTTTCATGCTATTAGAACTTTTCCTTTCAAAATATTTATTCCTTCTGTGTTGAACCCCACAATTTTAGGTGAAAACAAAACCTTTAAGGTAACCCTTGGAATTTTCTGGTTTATAGTGGAAATGATATATAAAGGTTGAATCTGACCTTTGATAACAATGTGCCCTCACAGAGTTGCTAATCCTACAGACTTCACAACCACACCAAGGCTGACTAACAGGTGCAGAAAAGAAAAAGACTTTATTTGCATATTTTTCACTTCTAAAAATCGTTGAAATTCAATAATGGCTTGGTGTAACCAAATTTTTACCTGTATCTCATATTGTATAAGTTTCAACACATCATTCCTTTTACATCACTTGAAAGTTTAGTGGTCATAGTACCCACATGGGATTGGTACCATGACAACTTGAATATCAGAATTCACAGATATCATCCTTATATAAAACGGCACATTTTACATCACCTGTGCAGTCATCCTGTACACATTTACAACATCTCTAGATGACTTTGCCACCTAATACAAACTGAAGACTGTGTGAATCGTTATACTGTTTGGTTTAGGGAATAATGATAAAAAGGAAAAGATGCCAAACATGTTCAGCAGAGATGTAATTCTTCTCTTTAGTGGAGTCTGAAGCTGCAGAACCTGGGGGATATGGAGAGCACCTATAATTTGCAATCAGAGAAACTACATAGCTTTAGGCAGCAAAAGTCAAAGCTGAGTTGGAGTATAATTGGTGCTTAGGACTCTGTCTTCCCTGTAATTCTCATGATGTCCTTCTATGGAAGTCATTTAGAACTTGCTGGATCTAGAGCTGGGGAATCTCAAATGGCCCAGAAGCCCTAGGCAGGCTTCTTATATTGCACATTGCTGAATTCTGCTTTAGCAGAGTTGGGGTGGGGCCTGAATCTTTGAGTGTCTAAAAAAAAAATCCCAGGTGATAATCCAAAGCTGTTATGGGTGGGTTGTCATACCTTGAGAAACATTGGCTCTAGTGTGTTAACTAGTAAGAATAGAAGATATGTTGTGCTGTATTTCTCATTCATCAAATATGGCTATGGGCAGCTCATTCAGGTTCATGACCAGATTGCTCACTCTCCACCTTCTGAAGCTTTGTGGCCATGAGTTGAGCATTCACTTGAGAATGTAATAGCTATTTATTAGAAAAAGTTAGATTGTTTTATAAGATTAGTGTGTAAAATTAAATCACTTTTTTAAACATATGTTTAAAACCTTTGAGTGGCAGGGAATCCTGCTGAAGAGAGGGAGGAAGGATTGTAGGAGGCAGAGGAGTCAAGAACATCACAAGAAAACCCACGCACAACTAACCTGGGCTCACAGAGGCTCACAGACACTGAACTGACAACTAGGGAATCTGCATGGGACTGACCTAGGCCCTCTTCGTGTATGTCAGAGTTGTGTAGCTTGGTTTTTTTGTGGGACTCCTAACAGTGGGAGCAAGGGCTGTCTCTGACTCTCTTGCTGGCTTTTGGGACCCGATTCCTCATACTGGGTGGCCTTGCCCAGCCTTAATACAGGGTGAGGTGCTTAGTCTTACTACAACTTGATATGCCATGTTTTGTTGATATCCATGGGAGTTCTGCCCTTTTCTGAACAGAAACAATGAGGACTGGATTAGGGGGCATGCAGAGGGGAGGTAGGAGGAGGGTCTGGGGGGAGAGGAGGGAGTGGAAACGGCAGTCAGGATATAGAATAAATAAATTAATAAATTAAAACAAGCAAACAAAAACCTTTGAGTGAAAGGTTTTTGGAGTTCTGCTCTTCAGAGACTGAGTTGGGGATTCCAGACACAAATACTGAACAGGGCAGAAAAATGGTTCTTCCAGAAGCCTAATAAGGAGACCCATGAGTGGCCCAGAACCTCTGCTATGGTTGCCAAACAGTATGCTTGAGGAAGCAGGGAGGGCTGTATATGCTCTTAAGGTGAGCATCCAATTCCAGTCACGAGTGGCCAGTGAAGGCTTCTCACAGGAGGTACTGCCTTACCCAAGAAAACCTTTTCTCACTGAGCAAAATTTTCTAAGCATCTAGACTCTATCATACTTTGTTTTTAGGACTATGACAGTCACTGACCATGTACAGCTATTTGGCATTTGAAATGTGCTCATCCAAAATGGGATATCCTGTAAATTTAAAACACATCCCAGATACTGAGGACAATGTGTTGCAATGACATTTTAGACACCCACATTTAGATCAAACATTCTAGTTTTATAAAGTAAAAATGCATTTTCAGTCAGGTGACCTCCTGCCTGAGCCTTCCAAAGGCTGGGATTACAGAGGTCTGTCTATGCTTTCTTTCGTTTTTAAAATGGCTTTTTCAGAACTTGAAAATGACATATGCATTTTGTGAGTCACACTATATTCCTATCCCATCGCACTGCTTGAAATACACTGGCGAGGGGAAGAGTAGTAGAGCCGAGAGTCCAATGGACAGATGGATATTGTCCCTCAAGCTGTCCCTCCCTTGTTTCTCACCTCTGATTTCTGTGGATACCAGTGAATTCTCCCTATGAACATGTTGCAGGAGGTTTTTTTGTCTGGTCTCTAAGGGAAGCCTGTTTGCTGGTCTTGAAGTGGGGCAGGGTACCAATTCAATACCTAGAGGCAAGCTAGTCAATGGGTTGGGAGTAGTGGGGTGAATCATCAGAGCCAAGCATTCACATACCCTCAGTGGGGCAACCCTGGGGTATATGCATGCATCCTTCCAGTGTCTGCCAGAGGACTGAGACCCAGCTGTCCCCACAACGTCTTTGTCCATGAAACTATTTTGTTTTCCTTTCCTCCTCTATCTCATTTCACTATTCCCCTGCTAGAGCTTCCTGGGATTGCTGCTTGTCCTTGAATTGTAGCCTGAGAGTTTGCTTCCTGTAGACCTGATCTAAGAACATTTTAAACCAAACAACTACACAAACAGATTATTCCCAATCATGCTAAGTACTGATGATGGGAAATGCAGATTGCTAACTGGCTCTTATCAAGATCATCTGGGGCTTCCCTGTGGAAGTGGCATTTAAGTTGAGGACCCTAAGGCTCTTACAAAGTAAAACCAATCAGTAGAACTTAAGAAGGTAAAGCTTGGGGGAACAGATCATGCTCCAGGGCAATGAAGAGCACACACGAGAGGCCTCATATGGAAGGACCTTGACATTTTTGGAGATTTGAAAGTAGCCCATGGGATTGGGGTGTAGACAGCAAGTGCCACAGGTAGGCCTAAGTGGGAGAGCTTTGGGCAAAAGGAGGGAATGGAAGAGAAGAAAGGGTGGGTTGCTGAGGGAATGTTCTATTGGGTAGGGAACAAAACCTTGAGATTGTACATGCTTGGGGATGTCCAGTAATTTAGCATAGTTGGAGGACCTGCCACAAAGGAAGTGGAGGCGGAAGTAAGGTCAGGTGATTAAGTGGCCATTTTAGAAGGGGCTTCATATCTTTTGGTGGAAGGGTAGTAGGGAGCCATGGAAGGATTCTCTTTCACATGGTAGTAGCTATGTGGATTATGCAAGGAGCAAGGTGAAGAGAAAAGGCAGCTACATAAAAGCTGCCTTGGAGCTGATTAAAATCTGTCAGAGGAAGGATGACAGAGGCCTGAGAGAAAGAGGTGGCGGATGAGGCAGGAAAGCAGGATGGATTAAGGAGACATTCTGGGGGGCAGAATCAGTAGCTTTGGTGAGTGTGTAAATGGAAATATACAAGAGAGATGACATCACCAACTTCATCACACAGCTGTAACAAGTGTTCTGTTTACTGGCACCAAAGTAATGTTGCATGTTCCACAGGAGCCCAGATTTTTCTGCAGCAAGCAGGGAGTAGACACTATTGAATGCCTGTGCCATGGGCTTGATTGATCACCATATTCTATCACCTTGAATTCCATCCCAGAAGTAGCCTAGGAAACTGAAGGTGGGGAGCTTGGAAGCAAAAGGTAACAGGTTGGTTTAACATAATCATCTGCTATCTAACAGGTATGTTTTAGTAGGAAAAGAGATGGTGTAGATGCAGAGAGGAAAATTAGTAAGGATCAGGAGAGAAGGCTGGGGTTGAGAGCAAGTGCCAAAGCACGTGTGGTATGAGCAGGAGGGTGTGAGTTTGGACAGCAAGCACCTCTGTAAAAGGCTGGGTGTGGTTGTGCATGCCTGTAGTCCCGGGGCTGGCTGCGAGGCAGAGATGGGAAGGTCCTGCAGGCTCAATGGTCAGTCAGTGTAGCCAATCAGTCAGCTCTAGCTTCAGTTAGAAATGCTGTCTCACAAAGTACAGTGGAGAATGGTAGAGGAAGAGGCCCGTATGTGCCTCCATATGTGTATACATGAGTATGTGCATACAGCCCCTCAACATGTACACACATACACACATATGTCACACACACACACACACACACACACACACACACACACACACTTGACATACAATCTTTAACCAAGTGAAGCATGCACATGACAGTCATTTTTGTATGGTTGTGCTACTTGCAGATATTCCTGGTTAGATTTTCTATTTTTTCCTTTTGTGACCTTGTCAGGGTTGTTCATTTTGACTGATGGTTTGAGACAGTTGCTTCCAATATCTGTTCTCTTTCTGTCGCAAATAGGAATATATCCTATTGTTATCCCTCGGGGCCTGCCTCAGCAAAACGGACCGTAGCACACGTTCTGTGATTTCCAGGCCGATTACAACTTTCTCCTCCCTGTCTCTAAGGACACACAATTTCTTCCCCATCGAGCTGTGCTTTAAAAATCAGCTGTCATTTTCAGTTTAGTATACATTACTTTCATTTAGTAATAAATCTGTCACCTCTTTCAAGACTACTGATAATACTAATTATCCAATATATATATATGTGTGTGTGTGTGTGTATATATATTATATATATATATATATAATTATATATATATTATATATATATAATTCTCAAACTACTATACAAAGCAGGAAATTCTAAGTTTACCTCATCTTGAATTTACCAAAAAAAATTCCTATTAGGAATATATTCCAAAAAAAGTTGTATTTTAGGTCATTATGCTTTTCCCCCAATACTCTTTCTTTTCCCCTTGTGAAGGCAACACTTGCTCTAATGAATCGTCTCCAGAATATAAAAAAATTATATATATAAACTATATATATATGTGCTTATATATATGAGGTCTTATGCCTGTAAGGTGAGTGCTCTACCACTGAGTTTTACCCGTGGCTCCACTAACCATTTTCTAAACAGCAATTTGTCAACAGACTCAAGAACTAGTGAAATTGTTGAGCATGGTAAACGATGCTCAATCAACATAAACATCAGAAACGACGTCAAAAGACAAATAACATCCGCCTCTCCTCGTCTGGTGGCACTGTGGGCCACTGCCAGTGTGGGCCGTGCTGTATACATGAAATGACATATGGATCTCCAGTTCAGGAATATTCTGGCATGTTCTTTGTTCTTGCTGCCAAATTGGTCAATTTACAGAAGTCTGCCCTTATCAGATGTCCTCTTTTTGGATAACTGTAACGGAATTCCAGCTGTCTCCTCTCCACAGAAGTATGTTTGGTGAATAAAAAAAGAAAAGGCATCAGACTGGCCCGTGATCAATGAAAAACATCTCCGCAAGTGCTGGCACTCATTGAAATGGCAATCAGTTGCTTTGTGGGTCAGTTCCCTCTCATGGGTCCTGGGGAAGATTGCCGAATGCGTGGGGGCCCCTCGGCCCTAAAGAGCTAGAAGTCCTCGAGAGGCCAGAAACAATGCCAACAAGAAGAACTCACTCAACAGCCCCATAGCCACCCTCTCAGGAAGGGATGGTTTAGGATTTCCTGTGTTCTTTAGAGTTTGCTTATGGAGACTAAATCATCTCTCCCCATTCTCATTGCTACTGTGGGATAATTCTTGCCTTGCTGGGACCAGTACCCCCATTTTATGGACCTCCCAGAAGATCTATACATATGAAAATGATCCCAGTTTTGAACCTTTGTGCTACAAATAAGGGGTTGTTTGTGGAAACTACAAGCAGTAATTGTAATAAAGGCTGTCCTATATCTGCAAATGTCAATCAAACACAAATCAAGATGGAGCAAGGGACTTTCCCATCACATGACAAGTATTCAAACAAACATATATGTTTCCTGAACAGTTCAAATAAATCGTGAGTGTATAACCTTCTCAACACTAGGCTAAGAGAGGGTAGGATCAGGATCACTAACAAGAACAAATAATTAGAGGAAGAAACATTACATATTCAAGGCGAAAGATGGCCCTGTAAAGTCTATCTCATTAAAGCTAATTAAATTATGTTTTTGGTCAGTTTTAATTATAACTAATAATTAGTCCTATTCAGAAAATGTTAAGAGGGTTAACTAAGGACTGAAGAGTACAAACAGATACATTCCTCATTTATTGACCCTTTAAATTATTCATAGTTAGACCCTCCTGCTCTTGTAAGAGTTGGCCAGTCCTGGCATGGTTTACATGAAGCATCTCAAGTTGACAAATCGGGGATGCTTTGGACTTCGAAATCAAATAAGAATGTGTCACTACTTAATAGTCTGTCAAACACTAGTGTCCATGCACTGCTTTGAGTTTCTTTCAACTTCATTTCTTCTTTACCTCTCTCTGCCAGCATGCCATCATCAATTGTGTGTGCATATTAGCATAGCTTCTTTTGTAGATATCTGGCTACATAATACACTTTTGCTAATATCCTAGCAAAGTTAAATTGCAGTTGGTTTTTATTTTAATTGGTTTTAAGAATTTTCGTGTAAGTGGTTTTAAAGATATGATCCCCCCCACCAGTGTGTGTGTGTGTGTGTGTTTATGCACCCCAACACACCTGATGCTCTTGATGGAATGAACTAATGTTAAACAATGAAGACATAAATGCCAAATTGTAAGACTAGATTATGTTCTCCCTTTAGAAGGCAAATTTGACAAAAGTTTTCATTGTCATATGAAACCTTTTTGTGCCAACATTTAGTGAGCAGCAAGAAGTGCTTACTGGCTGGCTGTCCATCGGTTCTTCTCCCTGTGGTTGGAGGTTATTGTTATTCACTTGATGGATAGAAACGCAAAATGCGTTCTCAGAGAGACCATCACCTACAGGTCTGTAATTCTTTTCTGACAGAACCACATTAGTCATCCTGCTGACTTAATTTTTGAACCTGTTTCAGTCTCCCTGAAGGCTTGAGAGAAAGCCTATGTAAAACGTACCCATCCTGAAAGGAGGACTCCAAAGCTCTTTACTTAGAGTAAGATAAATTAGATCTCTTTAGGTCACTTGAGGAGTGTGGAAAGGAGGGGTTCTCAGTGAGCTGGGGTGGTGCAGTGACACTCAGTTAAAATACTTTCAAGGACAGCCTGCACATCTCTCTCAATGCTGGAGAGCAGCGGTCTGTAAACGATAGCCTGGAGCCTTGTCTTAGCATATACAGCCTGCCAGCTGAGAAGGCATTTTACATTTCTAAAGGGTGGTGATAAAAAGAAAGAAAAGCACAGACAGACCATATGTGGCCTGCAAAGTCAAGATTCATTCCTATTTGGTCTAACGTGTCTTGACCACTGCTTCAGAGCGAGCTGAGAAAGCTGTGGGAGTTGACTCAGCTTAGCAAGCTGCACCTGTGAACTCCTTGCTGAGCGGTGACAGTCCCTGTGATACAGGATTGACTTGAACCTCTATTAAGATAACCTTCAGCCACCTCCTGTCTACCAGTGACATCATTTTCTATAAACTAGCATTGTCCCCAAGTTTTCACTGACTCTAAAACCTTAGATGGTATTAGAAAGGACATTTGAGCTTAAGTCAGTAAAAGGATTTAATATTTGAGTAAATCTTGAAGAATCCTGGGCAGAGACACAGCCAGGAGGTAAGATGTCTTGGGACAGAAAACCGGAAAGATGCTTGGGATTATGGTGGTTTTAAAAATATGCCCACAAAGTCTTAGATACCCCTTCAAGAGAGGGGACTCTTCAATTCCTCTATGATGCCATTCTGGATTCGGTTCTAATTAGCAGAGTGCAGCCAAAACCATGGTAAGCAACATTTGCAATGAGATTACAAAGTGACTATCTACTACATGCTTTCACTCCCACTCCTTTGCTCTGGGTAAGCCAGCCACCATTATGAGGTTACACATCAGACATCAGCTTAAAGAGAGGCCCACAGACCAAGGGAGTGAGCTTTCCTAACACCAGCCAGTGAGAAAGTGTCTAGACTCAGCCTCCTACAAGACAGGGGTGGGAGGACGAGACAGTATGGGATGTAGCTGAGTCGACCAAGGCTTTGATGTCATCCCTTCTCATCAGTCCTGAGTGTGAAGAGTCCAGCCTGGACCGAACACATTTTCCTTCCTCCTGCAACATTTGCAGACTGCATCTTGCCATCATCTGTATAGCTTACCACATCCTCTGGGAAATCCTTGTGGAAGCTGATTTTTACATGTGAAGCTCCTAGCAACCCTGATAGGACGTTACAGGTTGGTCATCAGCAGAACAAACCGTGTGATAAGAAAGCTACAACTTTCAGTCTCCCCCCTTGACTTCTGGGGAGGAAAGAGGAGGCTACCAATGACTTAATCAGCCATGCCTATGTCATGGAACCACCATGACAGTCCTAAACACCATGGTCTGCAGAAAGTCCTGGTTGATGAGTGCAGTCATGCCAAGTGGGTGGTATCTCAAATCTGCAGAGAGAGTGGTCCCCAAGCTCATTTAGACTATTAAGGCCCTCTACCGGGCACTGCTTCACATATTCACAGAGAATTTCATATTTCTCCTCTCTAACAAATAAGTGATACTAGACGGCTTGTGCCAAGTTTAAGAGTCACTGTAGCACATTATTAGCCTAAGAGGGGCTGTGGAACATTCTTTGAACCAGCACAGTCCTGCAACTGCTGTGTGAAGTGGAGATTCTTTTGGGGTAGGTAGGATGGGTGGGGTGAAGGGGGGAACACTTAATCTGTGTTTACACTGTTTCTGAATAGGTAGTGCCAGACTTAAGTAGAACTGTTGGTGTCTAGGAAGTTAGAAGATGGTTTAAAAGTATAAAACATACAAACAACAAAAACTATCACACTTGTGATGTCTGAAGCAGTCAAGTACAGAGAGAGGATTTGGCTTGAAGGCTTGGAATGTGATATCTCTGTTAGCCTCACCAAAAAATATTGTCCTTGCCTCATTTAAAATGTTTAATTTTTTTCATTTAATACATTTTCCTTTTTGTCTGTGTCATTTTGAGAAAAGGTAGCTTTGACTTTCAGAAACTCACTGTGTAGGCCACACTGGCCTTGAACTCACAAAGATCCCCTGCCTCCAGAGTGTTAGGATTAAAGGTCTGCTCCACCATACCTATTTAATTAAAAATTTAATAAAAATGAGGATTTAGACTTGGCTCATATTTGAATACCACACTTTCTTTACAGCATTCAAAAACCACAGCGACAAATCCACTGCTGTTTAACATCAGCCTGAAATGACCTTCCTCTCCTAAAGGTCTTTGCTGATACAAAGGACAGAAATCGCTGTGAAGTAGACTGAGCCAATCCCAGATCTCATGTGCTTGCATCATTTCCTGTCTCAGAAAGGAAATACTTCAAAACTTCAATTCCATAGGAAGCACCAGCCCTAATAAAGAAGGGGGCTAAGGTTCCTGGCATCTGTAGCCATCATATTCTGCTGTGGGGGGACTATATATTGTCAACTCATAAAAGAGTCCTTTATTCCAGGAAGAATCCTTTAAACAATGATTTTTCTTAGTTAATTCCTACCTTTAATCCCAGGAGCAAGCAGCACATTTCACTTAAGAAAAATGATGTGCAGTCACAGTCACGGTAAATTTCTTTATCATTTCCTTAGTCATTTCCTCATTCTTTGGCCACCTAAAAATATTTAGTGAGTATCTAGTACCTTTAAAAAGTGCCATCTCTCTAAAATACTCTAAGGCAGCAGTTCTTAACCTGTGGGGCACGACCCCTTTGGCAACCATCTATCCAAAAATATTTACATTATGATTCATAACAGTAGCAAAATTAGTTATGAAGTAGTAACAAAAATAATCTTATTTTTTGGAGGTCACCACAATATGAAGAACTGTATTGAAGGGTCTCAGCATTTAGGAAGGTTGAAGACCACTGCTCTGAGGCCTTTTACTTTCATGGGATATATAGATGAGATGAGATTCTGTGTTTACCTCTGTGCTCAGCCTTCCTTCCTTCCTTCCTTCTTTCCTTCCTTCCTTCCTTCCTTCCTCCCTCCCTCCCTCCCCCTCTCCCCCCCCCTCTCTCCCTCTCTCTCTCTCTTTCTTTCTTCTGTTTTGACCAGAGTTGAATTTTATAGTATGAATCCACGATCTTGGAGATGAAAGATACCTGGCCAACCGTCAGTAATAACTGACAGTTTTTCAACATAAAAAGCAAAGACTGTTCTATAAACCTGAGACGAAAGACACAAACAAATGTATCCCCAACTTCTTGTGTCATGATTTGCAGGAAACTGGTTTTTATTTCCTTCCTCAACTGAAACTTCACTGTTAGCTCATAAGGGCTTATGGGTCTTTTGGCTGGCACCTGTTGAAAAAAATAATGGCAGATTTACTGAAGGGAGAGAAATGTAAATGACTAGAAATGTCTAGACAGGAGAAAAGTAAAAAGCTAAATACTTTTAGAAATAAAACACACATAGCAGAGAAATAATCATTCGAGTATAATTTTTCTGGGAAGCAAGGATCACTTCCTTCCTGCCATGGGCATAATTGTGCTGGGTTGAATCTGTTTTTAAGTCTATACTCAAGAAATTTGAGAAAAAGAAAGAAAGAAAGAAAAAAATCCAAAGCATTTGTTTTATGGAATTTCTGCTATGGAGAAGAGGGGGGAAATGGGTGTCTATTACCCACATGCAGCAGTGGTAATCATAATAATAGAGATGATAGCTGCCATTTTTAGGTGTTCACTATACTTTCCCATGCCAGATTTTATGCTTTCTCGTCTCTCTGTATTTTACTTATAACCCTTGATCAAATTCTTGGAGAGTGAAGATTATGATTCCTATTTCACAAATGAGGAGACTGAAGCTCAGAGGCACTTAAAAAAGTCTGCAAGCTGGTAAGTGGCAGAGCTGAGATTCAAACCGAAATCTGGATGCCCTGACAAACTGGCACTGTGCCACTCCAACGGACTTCAGAGAAAACTTTTCCCAGTTAATTGGATGCATGTACTCATTGTCAAATAATTAAAGTTTATGCAGAATTATATTTCAATTAGAATTTAATTGACTATCTGAGCACAGCATTCTATGTGAAACCATTAGTATCTTCCATTTTAAGGCTTTATTTGTTTCATGTTCCCTGTCCCAATAAACATCATTTTTGGCATCACAATAACCCTTTGAAGGCATTTTTGGTTGCTAAGTGACAAGACATTTTAATCGCATTTCACCAGTTCCTAAATTTTTGGTCAGTAGCACTAGACTCCTTCAAACCTGGCCAGATCACACTTTGTACATAGAAATGCAATAGAATGTTAATGAATACATTTTAAAAAGCAAAATCCTAGGATTCAGCTTCCTAAGATATAGGTCTTAATCTCAAAATGAGGTCTTAAGCCCATAAACTGGCTCTTCATGTTACTTCTAATGTCTGTCTTCTGAGATGTATCCACAGGAAACTGAGCAGCAAAACTACCAGGAAGGGGCCTCGTTACTGAAATGTGTTGTTAGTAACGTTATTAACAGATGACAAGTTCCAGCACTCCGTAATTTAATGGGCACCAGACGAGGAAATCCAGCACCTAAACACCAAGAGGGAAGTAAGTCTGTGTGGCTGCCAATGCATAAACATCTAAAGACAAAGTTACCATACCACTCAAAGAATTTCTGAGTCAACAAGCTCAGATTTCCCCAGTGCCTGGGGTGGCCCTGGGAATGAAGTCCGTCATAAGCTGTACTGTTGGCATTCTTTTAACCCACCATCAAATAGTTTGGAAATACAGGATGAAAGTTAAAAATCGAACAACCAAATTTTAGAAGCATGGTTCCACACTGCCTTCCAAATGTGCTCTCTTGGGCTAACAGTACTGCTCCGTTCTGAGTCTGTCTCATACTTTCGGCATTCAGGTTCCTCCCAGAACCCATTCTTTAAATTCTTCCCTGTGGACTCAACTCAGACATCAGTCCTGACCTGCATCTCTCCAGCTTTGCCTTATTTCCCCAGGTGTTTCCTCACTCCTCCCATCTTTTTCATTGCACAGTCCTTGCTGTTTGCCTTTAGCACTTTGCATTTGCCACTAGCTGGGTAGAACTTTTCTATAGCCTTTCCCCAGCCCTCCAGTTGTCTTATGAGGTTTTTAAGTGGTGCCTTTTGATTTGTCAAGATGATTGAGCAAAAGCGGAATTGGGGTGGGGAAAGACTACAAACTATGTCATTACACATAGCATTAATTTCTCTTTTATAAAAAAGGGACAGTACATAAGATTTTGACCACCAGTTAGTGTTCACTGAGAGTAGATTGCAAACAAACCAGCCATTTTCCCCCAGCTAATGGTTGCTTTGTTCTCCTCTAGGGAACCATGCAGCTTCCACTTTCAATCCACGAGTCTGAATGCAATTGATAATGCTTTCCCCCTTTCCCGATCCCCGACCCAGAACTGCCAGGAGACCCAGGCCTAGGCAGAACATTGACTCCCTCTGGCCACAATGATAAGCTCAAGGAATAGGCACATGACCAAATTTGGCCAATCAGAAATAAGAAAACACAGCTTCTGCACTTTCACTGAAGCTATCCAAAAATAGTAGCTTGTTCTCACTGGCCTGATGAGATGACAGTTTGAATCGGTCTTGCCCCCAGAGAGATAGAATATCTGCACTAGGATTTATCCAGAGGGAGACAGGCAGAGGACAAAGATGGGGGCAGAGGACAGAGACAGGAGAGGCTTGGAATGGTTGAATTTCCAGAACCAATGTCATGCGAACTCTTTAGATGCAGATTCCTCTAAAAGCCTTTGAAATGCTTTTCCTGTCCTTGAATGAGTCTCTTGGCCTACAGTAGGCTGCTAATACTTCTCACACTTGCTTGCTCACCAGTAATACATTGGGCACTTGAAAAAATCACTGATCTACAAATCTAGAGATGTGTGCCATCTCACGTGCTTATATCAGGGCTTCAGCCATCATCAGAAAGGGCCTACTAAGTGTAGCACTTGGATATGATGATACTTTCTAAGAATGTCTGGGAGCTGCCCTGGGATTGCCTCTTAGCTGGCTTCTCATTTAATTTCTAATACCCGTTCATTGGATCTAGTGTTCCTATGCCATCCACACTTAAAACCTGTCACTCAGAGAAAAAGAGCAGTCACACTCACTCACACAAACACACTCTCACTCACACAGACACACACACACACACACACTCACTCACATGCACTCAAACATACACACACCAATCCCTGTGACTTGGCTGCAGCACAATTTCCGATTTCCTAATACTTTGCTGATGGCACACATTCAAAATGCAAATTTTCACACACAAAGGAAGAATAACTCTTGAAATAAGCCTCAATGCCATGGAAGACTCAAAGCTCACACTTGATTTAGTAGAGCTGCACGGAGAGCAGAGTGTGACTGTCCTCTCAGCAAAAGCAATGGATTTTGAGTCAGCGAATTTTGTGGAAGAACGACTTTAAACCGGAAACACAAATGATGAGTCTATGGCTGTATGACTGAATTTCAACCTTTCACAGAACCAGGCTGAAGGGATCATCAAGACCGTAAAATGAAATCCGTCAGTTGACAGGCACCAGGGACTTAGTGAGGTTAGTCATCATCACCCACAGGAAGCCATAGCTTTAGCTGCCCTAGCTCCCTCCACTGTGATGTCCTCATTCTGGACTGTAGACTCCACATTTCACATCTGTGTATCTTTGCTTACTCTCTTTTAGCAGGAACCAGTGTTTTCTTCTGAGCTCACCCCACAATTGTGATTGACTTAATTGTGTATGTATGGTAGACACTGGAGTAGACTGTGTTTCCTAAAAAAGGCAGCAATAGTAGTACCCGTTCTATTCCTTATTTTGTTTGCTGTTTGAAAATGTGGCTTTGCTAGCCTTCATCAAAAGTAGGGTCTCTGTTTCTCTTTCCTAGAACCCTAGAGTCTTTGTTAACCACTTCAATCAACAGAATGAAAATACACTGTGTACTGATGTTCTAATTTGTTTTTTATTGCTGGAAAAAAAATCATGGCCCAAAACAACCTGGAGAGGAAAAAGTTCATTCAAGTTTATAACTCTTAGTCCATCAGGGAGGAAAGGCATGGTGGGAACTGAAGCAGAGGATATAGAGGAACACTTGTGGCCCCTTGTGATGTGTTCATGACTTTCTTATAAAACTGTGATGGCTATGTTTGGTTGTCAACTTGACTACATCTGGACCTAAAACCCCCAAATGGAGTACACACCTGTGAGGGGTGTTTTTGCTGAATTTGAAACAGAAAGATCTACTTCTCATCTGTATCTTTGAGTTAGGAAGACCACCTTTAATCTAGCTGTTTCAAGATGGGAGAAGACATGCCTTTAATCTGGCTTTTGAGGCAGAAAGACATACCTTTCACCTGGGCCACACCTCCTGTTGGAAGGAGGAAGGTTTTGCTCTCTGCCTGATTGCCCTCACCTTGCTAGCACCATCCCTTCACTGGCTTACTTAAAGCTTACTTCTTCAGGATTCCAGCAGATACTGAAGATCAGCTGAGATATCTGAGCAGCTACTGGATTCTTTGACTTTCTGTTGATTGTTAGCCATTGCTGGATTAGCTGGAATGCAGCCTATAAGTCATTCTAATAGATCCCCCATATAAAAATTATATATTCATTCGTTTTGTAAGTTCTTTTACTCTGGAGAATCCTGACTAATACAACAACCCACGAGTATCTGCCCAGGTATGACACCATCCACACTTGTCTGGGACCTTCTACATCGATCATTAATCAAGAAAATGCCCCCCACAGACTTGACAGCAGGCCAGTCTAATGGAGGCATTTTCTCAATTGAGGTTTTCTCTTCCTAGATGATTTTAATGTGTGTCAAGCTGACAAAACTCCAACTCAGATGGATATGAAGATCATTGAGCTACCAACTCAGAGGCACATTTTCAAAGACAAACACAGCTGCTGAGAAAGATTTAAAACAAGAGAAAGACTCCATTAAGGGGAAAGAAGGGAGTTAAGTCAGTGTGTGGTTAAAGTGAGGTTCCAAGCCCAGGTGCCAGGAAGTGGTGATGAGGATTGCAGGAGAGACAGAACTGCCAGGGTCCCAAAGGGAAGGGAGGGAGGGTACATTGGAGAGTGTGAAGAGTTTATTGAAGGGAAAGTTTAAATGATGCAGGCAGAATCAAGGGGGCCAATGAAGCTTTGTGAAGATCCCTGGAGCTAACGATGGAGGGAGCCGTTACCAACATCAGCCCTAGGAGGTGGTTCATCATAACTGAACAAGAGCTGGAGGTGGAGAGGGCCACCTTCAAGTTGCCTAAGGAAAATAGTGCTTGCTGGCTCAGCTAGGAGAACAATGTCATTGTGCTCTTCTCCTGCCCCCACTAGTGTTCTGCCAAAAGTTCCCACTATACGGGCCTATGACTTCTAAATGGGAGCCAGACATTTGTTCATCGGCAGGGTAAAACTCACACACACACACACACACACACACACACACGCACGCACGCACGCACGCACGCACGCACACACGCACATGGAAACAAAAATTACTTTAATTACTCCTTGCCCCACACCCACCAAAAGACTGAAATACAAAAACATGCACCATGCAGTTTTGCTATGAAAATTTCATTAATAAAGAACAAAAAGGTCCAAAAAAAAAAAAAAAAAGTCCTCCTTAGGAAGCATAAAACACAGTCAAGAAACTGGTAAAACAACCCAAAGCCGGAAGGAGAGGGAGTCCAGTAAAGGGGTCATCAGCTTCAAAATACAAAGCAAGTTGGAGAGTGATCTGGAAGCACAAACAGAGAGATTGCCCATGCAGGCCTTACTAGAATACACTTTGATCTCTACACACAGAACTAGATAGTGTCCATCCAGAGACTCATCAACCTGGCAGAAAGCCCAGCAGGAAATCACAGAATCGCTTCCATATCACAATGGATCTTGCTGTGGGCTCAGAAGATAAAAGCATTTACTGCCAAGCCTGATGACCTGAGTTCAATCCCTGGGATCCACACGGTGGAAGAAGAGAATCAACTCTGAAACTGTCCAATAATCTCAACATGAGCACTGTAGTACCTGCACATGCACATGCACATATACATACACACACACACACACACACACACACACACACACACACACACACCACACACGAGGAGGGGAGGAGGCAGACAGACACACAGATACACACAGAGAGACAGAGAAAGAAATGATATAATAAAAACTGTCTTACAGTGTTCAAAAGTGTCAAGAATCCTACAGTCAAATTGTATCAGAAGAGCCATTCCAGGCTGGAGGACAAGGATACATGACAACAGGGTAGAGTCCTTGGCTTTGCAGAGGATCTTTGGTTTATAAAGGACATCACTGGGAAACTGGTGAAACCTTGTTAGGGTCTGAAAGTAGTGCTGTATCAGTGTTCATGCTTGCGTGTGCACGCACAAGTGGTGTGCATGCACTTACACTCATCCTTACAGGCACATGCAGAAGCCAGAAGCTGATGTCAGTTATCTCCCTCAATTGCTTCTGTGACGTTGGTTTTTGAGAGAGGGTCTCTCACTGAATATGAACTTGACATTTTGTCTATGCTGGCTGGCTTGCAAGCCCCCCACGCCCACCCCCACCCAGTGCTGGTGTTGTATGGATGTTGGGGATCTGAACTCAGGTCTTCACACCGGCATAGCAAGTACTTCACCCACTCAGCTGTTTCCCAGCCCCCTGCTTTTGACCTTTTATAAGAGGAATGCTCAGTCCTATAAGATCCTCAGTGAACTATTTGAAGATGAGGGACACCAGAGGCTTTGCAACTGACTCTCAAATTATTTAGGAAAAAAGTTTGTTTTCTGTTTCTTGCTTCTTGTTGGGTAACTATTCTTGCAGATTGTGAGGAGCTCCCAGGAGGAATGGTACTCTGCATCAAGCTCCACGTGCTTCCTGATTTGCTGAGGAGAGGGTCTCGTAGCATCGGCATTGGCCACAGCGGCTGTCTTAGAAAGAATGAGCAAGTCTCCCTAAAAGAGCAGTTTGCAGCTCTTTAGGAAGCACCCCAACAAAACTGCCCTGACTTTACCCCGCATCACCACCACCTCCTCACCTCTCTCCATTTTCTCACACACCATGTGTCTTCCTTCTTCCTGCCAGGGGCAAAGGTTGTTAGTGCTTGAGTGGAGAATTCTCAGGACGGAAAAATGTCAAATATTTCCAGTGGATTTGCTAGCATTTGTGCCCAAGGAGAACAGCGTACCCTAGGGTTTCGAGCATCATTCCTCAGGCAGAGTGATCCCTGGCGGCGAGCTCATTTCCCAGACTGCCTCTGATGGCTCCGGAGTGACAAATATGAGGAAGGATAGCCACGCTTGAGCTAGGCCTTAGGAGACTATGGTGTGTGTCCAGGTAATTCTGATATGGGTGGACAATCTTAAGGTTCTCTCTGGCATAGTAGGAAAGCACAACTTCACTGCAATAGAAAACTGAGATTATGAAATACAAATACAAACCCTAAGGTGAAATTCCAACACTGTTTCTTTTTTAAAACAGTGCTCTTTAAAGACAAAACTGCTATCTGTTGAAAAGCTAGTACCTGATATCACAAGTCCTCAATTGTCCTATTGTCGTTGTGACACCTTCGAGTGTGTGTGTGTGTGTGTGTGTGTGTGTGTGTGTGTGTGTGTGTATGTATGTGTGTGATCACTCTAATGCTTCATCCCTATACCTATGAGTTTTCAATGAAACAAAAGTGAATGGACGTGAACCTCATCCTCTGTGATGAACTTAAGGTTTAAAACAAATATAGTCCAAATAACTCACGGGCATCTACACAACTTAAAAAAAAAAAAAACACCTTTTAAATATATTTAGAAGATGCTCTGTAGGAATCTGTTCAAAAGATTTTTTTCCTTTGTTTTTTTATTAGCTTACTTAGTATCAACTTAGATGAGTTCTTCAAACATGGACTGGGCCTGGTTGACAGTACCATATGGTGGCTTACAACCCTCTGTAACTCTAGTCCCAGAGGATATAACCCACTCTTCTGCCCTTCATAGGCATCATCCATGCAGGTAATTCTATTTCCAGACAAAAACTCATACATGTAAAACAAAATAAGCCTAAAAAGAAATGAAAGAGACTTTTTCTCATCTGTGACCAGAGAAGGTGGCCCTACATGTTCTCAGAAGCCCATGTGGCCATGAAAAGCATGATTCAGAGATTTTGAATTAAGGATATAAATATTTACCGGGAATGCAGGAAAGAGCTCGTAAAGAATCATTTTTTTTTTATGTCTGATGTTGAGGTAGATTTTCAGAGTTTGATATCTAAAAGAAACATCAGACAAGACTAAATGGAGGATTGTACTGCACTCTGAAAGGATAAAAGTTATATTCAGAATTCTGTTTCCTACCTAGGTCAGGTTTGTTTCCTTTTCCCTCCCTCTTGGGAAGCAGATGATGTACTAAGTGAAGGTGTATGGTTGACACGAAAGTGACCACATCAAGGACCCCAGTGCTTCAGTCCCACAGGAATGGAAAGACCTTCCTCTGGTCCAAGTACAAAAGCTGACAGTATGTGCAGAGTCCCAACACAGCTTCCTTTTCCAGGAGGACTGCAGCCTGAGACCTGGGATACCAGCTTTTCTGTGTGTGTGTCTGTCATTTTTTTATTCCCCTGTTGCCCTAGCTAGGCCAATTCCAAAGCCATGAAGGTCACAGCACACCCCTCTTCTTTTCTTCCTTTGGTTCTTTCATCCTCGCTGCCTAAGGTTGGCAGCCATGAATGACAGAAACTTCATGGTCATCACTTAACAGGGAAGGTGATGGCTGATACCCACAGTGTGACGACAGTAAGACACCTTTCATGCAGAAATGGATGCACGAGAACCCATGGTGTCCAAGTCACCTAAAATAATCTCTGTACTCAACTGTATTTCTGGTTAATAATTTATAAGGTGGACACAAAAAGAGGTTAAAAATTCCTACTTACAAAATAGGATTGTAACATATCATAGTAAAAGTTATTTAGAGCTTATGGGGTTACTTGTTTCTGTTTTTTTTTTTTTCCATTTAGTATTTTCAGACCACACCTAAACAAGGGGAACTAAAATCTAAGAAAGCAAAACAACACAGAAGGAGCACCCCTATGGTACTCAAAAAAAAAAAAAGGTGTGCATTGAATGCTTGGAGAAACTCTGTCTGGATGGTGGGGACTTTTGCTGATGTGACATGTTTGGAGGAAGGATGCTGTGGATACCCTGGTACCATCTCTTCCCCCCACTGCAAATGATCCTACCTATTCTGTATTACAAGCACACTGAGACTTTAGGAAGCACATCCTTCTCTGTGTAAGTCACTTGCCTTCACAAGTATCTTGAGAGGGCTTTAGAAGATGCCACTGTAGGGTTCTATCATCCCATACCTTGAGAAACACTCACCTACAAGAACAGCACAGAGGCAGAGAAGAGAGCCTTGTTTCCCTCGGAAGCAGGAGATCTGGAGGGTTGACAATGACTGTCTCAACAGCAAGATATTACTGAATAGCCATAACCAAAGACTGCTTGCCCTTCATTCCCTGACCTAGTCTATGCCCTCTCTGAAGTTTTGGAGGTAGTAAGTGGAAGTAGAAAAAAAATAATATTCTGCGCACTTGTGAAAACGCTTAGATAGAGTGCTTTCTTGGGAAGCATAATTTGAAGAGGAGATCTGAAGGAGAGAAGAGGCTGGGAGAAGGTCTATTTTTAACTAATGCAATGGTGTGGGGGAGGGGAGTACTGAGTGAACGAACTTAAGGGAAATATGAGAGAAAGCCAGTGAGATAGGAGATTGAGTCCATACATTTAAACCTTACTCTAGTTACAACATATTTTGATCACATTAACAGGAACTTCAAGGATTAATAAATAAAATAAGTGACTTTTTGTGGGAGGGAACTTTTCATGTTTTATATGCAATATGCTTCAACCCACTAGCTCCTCTATCCAGCAAATATGCTGGGTAATTTCTATGTAGCATCTTGTTCAAGTCTCCCTGTGGTCACACAAAGCAGGGTTACTCCTTCCACTGTAGTGCATGGGAACACAATCCTTAGGTTAGAAAAACTTCCCTAAAATGGAACCAGAATTTGAAAAGGCAGGAAGTCTGCCCATATTTTACTTAAGTTTGTATGTGTAGCAGGGACCATACATATATCTTATCATCCTACGTAGGATACCTCCAAACATGAGGGAGACCGGTGTTAACAACAATGGCAACAGGCATATAAAACTGGAATGCCTCCTGTTCAAACAAGATATGTGGCTCCCTTCCCCTGGCAAGCTCAGCCTTCTCACCACAGAGAAAGTCACAATGCTGACACTTTCTAAGTTTGCTTTGGAATCTGAGTGCTAATCCTGCATCATGCCCACACCTGCATGGAATGGGTAACCGTGGAGGGCACAACTATAAACCAAATGAATTGTTGGCTGTTTCTACGGACAGAGGAAAGCTCCAAGTGCTCCCAGATCATGGGTAATATAGAGCAAATAGAAAGCAAGATGGCGTTGTAGGCATTTACTGAATTCTAATTTTTGCCACAGAAATTTAGTTTGTTTAAACTCTTCGTATTTTAAAGTCTACAGGGTGACACAAAGCTTTTTTTTTCTCAAGAAAGCTGTCGTCCTCATTTCTGCTTCTTCAAAGCTGGTCAATCACTGAGCTCCTTTGAGTGATGGCAAAGTCAGAATTATGACTGCCTGATTTTACCCTTCACTGCACTTGTCAAAAAAATTAAATTAAAGATCATGCTTATGAATATAATGCATGAACTGCTGCATGGCATTCTGAAAGATAGAATGCCCCTTCCACCCAGCCACTCACCAAACAGCATGTCACACAATACTCTAATATGCAAAGGAAATAGTAGAGCAGAGGGAAAATTCTGCCTCTCAGGAAATATGAGGTACATGTTCAAGGACTCAGAAAAAAATTATTTTAGTAAAAGTTAATAACTCTAATGCTTACAGAATATTCAAACTAATATCATCCTTTCTTATTTCTGAAAATGTTTCCACAAAGAATTTCTTCTGACTAAAGAGATCATTCATATTTTAATGTGTAATATAGTGCTGCTTGATTTAGGGTCACAAGAGTGAGATTTCCTGACGACTGAGCATTCCATGCACACTTGCTGAATATTCCCTGTAGAGGCAACTGCAGAGCAGGAGTCAAAATAATAGGGCATTGTGTAAAAATATGATGGAAAAGTGGCATCAGTCTAGTGATTTTTATAGATGAAAACCTGCTTTTATTTTATAAATGTGTATATAATATATTTATGCTCAAATATAATATGTAGTATTTTATATTTATGTTCTTAAAAATCTTCCCCTCTGCCAAAATAATTTCTTGAGTCAATTATACACACACACATACATATCTATTAATGTGTGTGTTCCAGAAGACGTAGTGTGCATGAACATTTGTAGGTAGAATGCATTTATATTCATAGTTGTATGTCTGTGCTATCTGTATCTAGCATCTATCTATCTTTCTATCAATGTTTTTATGTGACTCCTGACTACATAGCTGAGCTGACATTGTAGTAAGGGATCCCCTTAGACGTCAGAATGGAAAAAATTTGAATTCAGTTATATGCAAGCTCTTGGAGGTACCTTCTAACCAAATGGTCTACACTGGAGAACAGTGCTGCCAGAAGCTCCAGCAATGCATCTGAATGACCTGGAAGGTTGCAAACAACATGATTACTGGCTCCAGCTCGGAGGTCTGAACCTGCTGGCTTAGGAAGAAGTCCTGGTGTGTACATGTCAAACTTGTCCCCTGGTGATGCCAACTATGCAGATTAAAGTCCACTCTGAGGATCACTTGGGTCTCGCTGATGTAAGGCATAGACAGGCCATGCTTGCTTCATGAGTACAGTGGAAATGTTTCCCCTGCCAGTTTTAACATTTTATGGAGTCTATGCAATTGCTCATGCATAAACATTAGCAAATAAAACAGTAAGTCAAATACGTATTTAAGGTCTTCTTAAACTGACATCTTCAGAAATTTCAGGAAGCCAGATATAAATGAAGGAGTTCATAAACCAACTACGAAAAGTCCCTACAAATGAAAGCCCAAGAAAATGAGAAAAAGAAGACAGAAAGGAACTTAACATAAGCATGACCTTACAGAAGCAAAGGCCGCAGCAGCAAGCATATGCAGTGATGCCTGACACAGATTACAGAAAGTTGTAGTTTAAGTGGCTGTTGAACCAAAGATTGACTAAATGCCTTTGCAAATAAAACTTATATATAAAAAAAAAGCACGGAGGGGTGGTTACTGTAATGAGGAATTAAGTGAACTAAACATCACATTGAATAGGATTGTATAGAAAATTAGAAAACTTAGTAACAGACTTGAAAAAAAAATAACCAGAAGGCATTTGAGAAAGAAGAGCCAGAAAAAAAAAGGAATGGGGGGGGGCAGGGTGCACAACATGGTTAAAATCCAAAAGGTACTGAGGAATAGTGGACAGCAGTAATGGGGTAATATTTTAATATTATTTGGTGAGGAAAGGAGTGTGGAGTTTTGAAACTAACAAAAGACGTGGATCCCCATCCCAAGAAATTCAGCAAATATCCAAAAGAAATAAAAAGAAATGTGAACCTAACCATATCATATTGAAACCAGGAGACACAAAAGGCACAGAGTTGCTTGGGAAAGCATCCAGAGGGAAGAGACAAGCGAAAGAAAAGCAACAATTAAATGGGAAATTACTTCTCAACAACCAGAGAATGGGTACGAATTTGAGGGAAATAGCTTTGAAATGTCATAGATAGCATCAGGTTCAACTTTTTATTCAGAAAAAAAAAGTAAAAAAAATCAAATTAACTACATTTTCTGGACAAAGTCAGATTTTTGCCAAGGAGAATTGTACATATATAATTTTGCAAGTACTGAGGAAGAATGTGAAAAGCATTTCCATTAAAGTTCTCTATAACAGAGTCAATTCTTTCAATTATTTTGTAAGAAAAAAATATCAGAAGTTGGAATGAACACAACTGTCATTAACTATGTGTGTGTGTATGGTTTTATATATATGTGTGTGTATGTATGTATGTATATATGTATACAATCATATACATATATGTGTGTGTATATATAAAATAATAGTTTCCATAATATATTAGCTTCTAGGTGTATTACCAGATGCTAGGAATTCAATTAGTGGTCTGAAACTATCAACAATGTTAATACTGGTATGGTATTGCAATGGATTAAATCAGAGTTTACTGTGGTCATGAGCTGTCAGGCAAAATAGTTTGTTTCTTTTTTAATCCATTGCATTACAAAAAAAAGTGTAAAGGTATATTTAGAAACTGATTTTTTATGCTTAATATTTTAGAAAAATATTTAGTAAACTAGTAATGCTTCAATTAAAGCTATAATGGTTAATATTTCCTCTTACACAAAACTAGTGCTGGGGTGCACAAAGATGGCTCAGCATTTAAGAGCACATACATTTTTCCAGGGGAACTAAGTTTGGGTACCAGCTTCCATATCTGGATGCTCGTAACTGCCTGTATCTCCAGATCCAGGCATCCAATGCCTCTGACCTCTGTGGATATATTCACTCATGTGGACTTACCCAAGCAGACACCAGCATATGCAATTTTTAAAATATTAAAAATAATTTCCAGAAGTCAGAGGGGAAGAGGATTGCATATGCTGCGTCATTTTTGAAAGAAAAGAAATGATGACATTAAGAGGCTGAGTGGACTTGGGTATGTTAAAGAGACCTTTGCAGCCTGTGCTTACAAAAAACTTGGTACAAAAAAAATTCTGAATTCTTCTGGATCCAAATACAGATGATTAAACCACACCAGAAAAGCCTGGTGACTTTGCTTCCTTTGACCCTTTCCAAGGTTATGCTCTGATAGCCAGTCATCACCATGGGGGTAGGAAGTCAAGCAGGAAGCTAAGGGAAGAGAATAAAAGTCACAGGATGTTAAGCAGAGGGACGTATAAATAAAAATGCCAGAAGGATTTGCAAGAGAGGTGGGGAGAGAGAACACCAAGCTAGAAATATTGTAAGTTCTATAGCAGGAGGGCATAGCAGAAGTAAGAGGCCATGGTCTACACCACAATGTGCCCCTGACCCAGGAACAGTGTTCAGCTTGCAGACGTGGAAGACAGCTGGCTGCTTTTCTGAATTATCAGAGGAATGAGAAGTGTGCACAGTGCCATGTATAGGTGCAGGTACATACATTATTGTCAAGGTAGATGCACAGATAAATAAATAAAATAAATAAATAAGTCAGATTCACTTCTCCCCCCCCCCCTTCTCTGGGATGTACTAATTTCTATTTGCCTTTGAGACTGTCACAGGGCTAAAGCATAATCCATATGTTTGTGGAGTGACTAGTATTTACATTTCACCATGATGCCACTGTCACAATGTCCCTGGTAACATAGGTATCACATTATCCTCCCAGATGTTATGACTCAGCCAATTCTGAGATCACATTTGGAGGGGGTGAAACTGTACCACTGAGTCATATCAGGATTAGGGGATGATGTTTCCTGAACAAAGCCACTTAATGAGGAGGTAAAAGAAGCTTTAAGGAGTTACAAGGAGTAGCTTGGAAGAATAAGTCACAGCATGTCAACATTTATATTGACAATGGACTCCAGCTCTGAAAAACGACCTTCAATAGAAACAATGCATTGGTTGGCAACCATCTCTCCAGGGAAAAAAATTGTGGTTTTGCCCCTAACTCTTCACAAATTTGATCTTCAGAGATATCCTAGGAAAGGATGCTGCAGTTACACTGAGAAGGGTACATTTGCTAGTCTCTTCCTCAGATACTAGCGAGGTTTGCCATCTGATGCCAGGCAGAGCCACTGACCTTCACCATGTTTCTAAGTGTTCTGCAAATTGTTCTAACCATCTAAACACATTTCAGTGAATGAGTACAGTGTTTAGCCTAGCTTGTTCCTGGCTGAGATGGTCATAAAGGTGATTGTCATCACTAACAAAATGCCAGGCCTCTGCTAACCACTCCTTATTTTATTCATTACCATTTGTAGGAAATACTCATTTTTCAGTCCTTGCATGGAAGGGAGGGAACATCCCTTGCTGTGCCCCTTTCTATCTCTCTGTCTCCTTCAGTGAGTCTGGGAGAAGGAAGAGCCCTGGCTCACCTTGATCTGAACCCCACTTGCCTACAGAAAGGATGTGACTTATTCTGTTCTGTATGTATTGAGGTCACCATTTCAGAAGTGAAACCCAGCCCGAGAAGACCCATCGGGGCAGGTTGATGCTCTGCATTGCCTGTGTTAGGGCTGAAGCCAATACCTGATCTCACATTTCTTATAGCTGCCTTCTCAACTGGGTCTAACCTGTAGAGGGTGAGAGCAATGTCATTATCTATCAGTTGGTACCCAACACTTACCAGGATGCTGGATAGTTATGGGGGTGTGCTCCTTAAGCTCTCTATTCTAGCAAGATCCCGCTGCTAAGTTAGAAGTTAGCTGATGGCACTCAGCAGCCACATTTAGGGATCCACTGCAACATTTAGCTGATACTGGGGTCTATTTGCAATGGTGACTATACAAGGGGGCTCTAGAGCCCAGGCACTTCTGCTCATGGCCATGCTCCTCTGATGTCAGCCCTAGGTCAGAGCCTTCCCAGATTTTCTCAGGCTGTATTGCACATGGAAACTCTTCCTAGCTACACCTTTTACCCCACAAAATAAACCTCTCTTTTAACTACGTGGAGTGGCCTTAATAATTTCACCAATAATCCCCTTTTCTCCGTTCTCTCCTTTCACGTACACATGCTCTATCTCCAGCTCCTCTTCTTTGTGTCCTTCACAGCTTTTCCTTCAATGAATATACACTCTCCTTCCATAGAGGAGAGGGCTAGTTTTTTCATCAAGATCCAATGTAACAGCAACAGTGTTACCAGACTCTTCATTTCACTAAGCATGAAGTAGAACTCCAGGCAAGCAAGCAGAGGATGTACATATTCTACCATTCAGAAACTATACTCTGAAAACACGCCCCATCCACCTTTCAATGAAAATTTGTCAGACTGTGGGCTGCACTAGGGCTATTAAAGACAGCATCATTCCTTCAGAATCCTGCACCCAAGAGGACCTGCCCATTCATTGGAAAATGCACAGATACACTGGCCTCTAGAAAATAGAAGAGAGATGTTTGCAGCATCATTGCTGAGGTTTGATTCTGGAAACCCTGAAAACATGTTCATGCAAAAAACCAAACGATCCCAATAAGACAATAGCCACAGAACTGCTCATCATGTATAGGCCTTGACTCTCAGTTCTACATGGTTTGAGGACATCTTGATTTTAATACAAGTCACACAATTTCACCTTATAGAAATGCAAACTATGCCATGTAGAGAACATTAAAACTTGTATGTTTTCTCTTTCTTTAACAACAATGACAAATCTGATTTCTCATATTTACAAAAGATACTGAACATATAAGGAAAGCATAATCAAATTGTTCTGTGGCATTTTTTAACCCTTAAGAATATCTAAATGTGAAAGTATACACATACTTTACAAATGAAATGAAAGCTTGTTTCCGTGGCATAATTTTTGAAAGGAAGCAGGAGGCGCAGGACTTACCTTCACTGGAGTCTTTTGAACTTTCTGGTTTCTTTGCTTTGCTCTTCTTGTGAGGTGGAGAAAGGCCTTTAGGCTCTAGCCCTTCTGGAAGTACAAAGATTTAATAATTCTTACTTAAATATTTACCAGTAAGGTTCATAATGTGTTGAAATTTAAAGATGTTTTCTCCTTAGTAACCCTCTCCCCACCACACACACACACACACACACACACACACTTACTGAGCCTTAACTACAGATCCATCTATCATTGTGGCTGAACTAAATTTTGGCAAGGAGCTTGGATTCTCCATCTTTCTACATACACTTAAACTTAAGCTCCAATATTTTTCTGTAGACATCATCCATGATTCATACAAATGTCCAATCATACACATGTGCTATTTTAAAAATTGAATAATTCTCTGTAAGAGAAATCCAAGAGGTGCCCCTTTACATTTCATGGCTTAGCAGGTGCCATTACGCCTTTCCTCTTAGTCCTCAAAGGTAGGCGAAATGAAATACAATGCCACCTCACTTTTGAGGTGACAGGGGACTGGGAATGATTCTGCTTCTATTTAACATGCTTCTTTTGTAATCTAGACTCTAAGTAGCACTCTCATATGTCCCCGACTAATCTATTGTGTTTAGCAACTTTCTCAATGTTTTCTTAAATCTCCCCACAGAGGCTAGTAAAGACTGAGAGGAGTCTGTAGAAACAGCTCTCAGTCTACCCCATCTGATTAGAAGGTTTGCTGGCCTTGAGTTACAGTGTCTACCTAATCTTTCTGCTGAGCTCAGTGTTGGTGTTTTCTGCCTTTGTTGCACCATGTTTTTGGTTTGGGGCTGGATGTCTGGACGTCTTCTGTTTGCTTCTGCATTCCATTCTCAACCTGTTAACAACTCTTCCTGCACCCTAAGACTAGATGCCCTGGCTTGTGTCAAAAAACTCAATATTCTATCTTCCTGCTAGCTTCTGTCAATGGGGAAGCCAAAAAATCTACTTTATGGGATCCTGGTACTTTTTGTGGGCTGACTGGCCCCTAAACTAAGGTTAAAGTCACTATCAGCTGGCCTTCTTCACAGGTTACAGGTCCCAAAGCCACCCTCACTATTACTTCATGCAAGGCTGGGACTTAGGTGTCCTATCCTCTCAGTCTGAATTGTTTCCCCTCATTCAACCCACATCAGGAATCTCAAATCTAAAACCAGTCAGAACTACCCATCATGTGTACAAATTTCTCTCTGCAGTACTCCATGTTTGAGAGAATGGCATTGCGTACGTGAAGAACCACTTCAAACTAAAACCTAGGTATCACCATTTAAATTTGTGCTCATCTGCCTTCCTAAACCAACTAATCATGCCATCTTTGCTCTACCATATCCTACACTTGTCTGTTATGAATTGTCCTGGCACCTGACTTAGCAGCACCTCTTGCTGTTTCTCAGGTCCTGCCTCTAGCCTTCTAATCTCTTCTAAGAACCTTGCTTCTGCTGCTCCACACTGTGAGCTTTTAGAACATAAATCAGATCTGGGTGCTCCCTGTTTAAAAATCACTACTCCTCATCCTCGTTTGTGTCTGGAATTATCTCACTGCCTTGTTTATGTCTTTACTGTACATTTATATATACACACACAACCAACTCAAAGTTTCATGAGAAAAAGGCACTTCTTTTTTTCACATCCCTCCTGAATCCTTAGTACTGAGAAGTACAGTGAGAATTTCATTTTAGAGTCATTTTATTTTTGTTTCACCGGTCCTGTGTTTAAGTCCAAGATATAGCAGGTCTATGCCTAGTTCTCATCCCCTTAGCAGCAGAATTCTAAAATTACACTATCGGCTGTGACTAACTCATATCTTCCCTTCTCTCTTTCATCTATTCAGAAAGAAACAGAACAACAATTTAAAAAAAATCCCACATTTGATAGATGTGCTATTAAAATTTTTGACATCATAGACTACAAAGGTGTGGGGCATGAGGCTAGCTAGCTTTTATGTGGTCACGAGTCAGTCATGGCTAAGGTTATTACCAAGGCCAGGGTGAAAAATATTGCCCATGACTGCATTAGCAACTTGCCGGCTTCTGTCACAGGTGTGAGATGCAGGCTGACCCTTTGAATGGTTCAGCAAAACCAGAAATGAGGTCTTTCAAGCGCTCATTGCATACAAATATCAGGTCCACCGAGAGTCACAAAACAGGCAAGGCAGCATTGTGATCTCACCATTAGAAGATCTAGCCCGGTTGGACCCTGAAGAGAGCTGTCCTGGGGCTAGGCAAGAGTCTCCAGAGATGAAAATGCAACTTCAAGCCAGGGTTTCTTACGCCTGAAGATTTTGGTAATTGCATTCCAAGTTTGTGATTTCCCACCTTAATAGAAATTCTTAGGGTCTAGGGGAAGTTTCCAAAGACATCTGTTTGCCTACATTTAAAGATTCTATAATACCCCCCAAGTACTAACACTTTCTATTTTAAACTGCTCCCCGAGTGTTCAGTGGACGTGGAAGCTTGCTGCATAGAAGGGCATGTGTGAAATTCAAGAGTATTTGATCATTTCCTGATGTCCATGGGGTATCCAAATAAAAGTCACAGATAGACATGGCTTCTGTGCAAAGGGCACACTGAGGCTCGGTAGGGGGTTCACTTCCTTTGGTCTGAAGGGAGCTGAAGGAGAAGCTAACAGTGTTTCTCTTTGAAAACAATGTCATGGGCCTTCTTGATGTGTACTATTTTAGGTTGCCTGTTTCTGGCAAAGGCTGGACTCTGGAGCTTGGCCATGAGCATGGCTCCCCCTTTCCTCCCCTCACCTAGGTGAGCAGCATTGCAATGGTTGATATGGGTGGAGCCCTGCTGGGTCAAAGTCAAGAGTGTGTGGCCACAGAGATGGAAGGATACGGGGAAACATTTGTTGTACTTGAATTAAGAATGATTAAAGGACTAAAAGGAAATTCTAAGTGTTTAAGCCAGCTTGTTTCTTTCAGGGGGAGAATGTCACCTTGAAGATCTATCAACTCCATTTGAGATGCTTCTGCCTCCATTTGCTCTAAGGTTCTACAGACCAGAGCAAAAAGTTAAATTACATTAATTCTGGGGTAAGACAAACTTGGATTCAAGTTCTGGCTACACTATTTAAGTAAGAATTAATTGAAGCCTAACACACAATCAAAGTTTTTCTTTGTCAGTTGTTGTGTGAAATAAACTCATACACATCCAGTGATCTGCACAAAAGAATGCCTAGTTGAAGTCTGGTGTGCTCAGAGGTATGCTAAGCCTGACCTGAGCCAGCTCACACCAATCGATTTTGCTATCTCCCCCAGCTCTCATGTTGGGAGCTTTAAAAGTGCATGGCTGATAATATCACACCTGTGAAATCATCAGAAGCTTCCCATCGGAACTCAAATCGCCCATAGAGCCAATTGAGAAGCACAATGTTGCTTTTCGATATTGAAGTTGTTATTCACTGCCAGTCAGTATTATCTGTTATCAGGTTGAGTCACTCAAGTAGCCCTTCACTAGGTCAACTGTATTCTTAATCATCTATGTAGCTTTCCTGCTTCTGTGAAAAGAGGTGATGTATGGCAGAGGGAAGGCAAAAGAGAATGGTCTTAGGAGAGAGCTGAACTCATCTTGCAGACCAACATACTCCACCAGGAGGTTAGAAAGAAACCAGCCTGCACAGCAACGTCTGCCAGAGCCAGCTGGAATGCTATGGACCATCCGGCACATGAGTCTCCCATGGTTTCAAAACTCAAACATTAGGAGATGCAAACTAGCCCCCCATACCTATTCTGTCTTGGCATCACAGATCATCGAGTGTGACTTGTCCAGATGTTGAAGGCAGAACTTCTGATGGGACTGGAATCAGAAATAATGATAATACTCCAGACTGCAGATGCTGATTCTAGCTTGGGGAGTCCTCCTTCCTCTCAACAATTTCTTTAAAATGAATCAATGTTTTGGGTAGTTAGCTAACTCTACTTAAGAAGTCAAGTCCTTTTGCCTAGAAATGTGTACCTGTGGCACTGAGGCACATGATCCATGGGACATAAAGCTGGCTTAAAGGCCAGAACCCCTATAGCTGAAGAATCGTCCAAGGACACTTCATGCAAAGCAATGCATGAGAATAACTAAAAATAACACTGGACTCATACAAGTTAATCTAGGACAGATTTTTAAAAATAAGACATTCTACATGGACATAAGAATTGAAGGCTTTATAGAAATTTTATCTTGGGCTTTATGTTTCACAAAATTCAAGCAGAGTCCTTGTCTTAGGTTACATTCCCCCAGGTATAGATAATGGGACAATGTTTTGAGTATAAGTAGCTAATTTGAGAATTAATCTCAGGGAGTATCAGAAAAGGGTTAATGAAATAAGACAGGAAAAAGAAGAATTCTGCATATATTCATGAAAAAGTCCCACCATGGGCATCATAGGCTAAACTCTATTGGAGACTTCTTGGTAAAGATATAGAATCATGATGTTTAATATTCCAGCTTTATAAACATTTTCAGTAAAAACTTGAAATGTGCTTGCTTAATCTGAACTGAGATGTGCATACAAGATATGCATGGATGTCAAGGGTTTAGAATTAAAACTTAGACATCACATCTAATAGAATTTCTATATCAATTATAGGTTGGAGTAATAATGTTTTTAGATAATTGTGTTATATAAAATTTTACTAAAGTTAACTTCATTTATTTTTTTAACACAAGTACTAGAAAATATAAACTTACATATGAAGCTCATATATTTCTACTGGTTATACAACACAGCCTAGAATTTGTCTCTGATGTGTGTGTGTGTGTGTGTGTGTGTGTGTGTGTGTGTGTGTGTGTGCGCGCGCGCGCGCGCGCGTTTTGCTGAGGTTTGAACCAATGTCTTCGTACAACAACTCTCACTGAGCTATACCACCTCCACAGGAATCCTGGGAAACTCTTATCCATCATTGGTTGGAAGGGTACTTTATCCATTATTGGTTGGAGAGCTACTTTAGAGAACATTGAGTTTTCTTACATGAATAGAAAAAAAAAAACCACTCAGCTGAGGGCCATAAGAGATATCATGAGAAAATTTCCATTCAAAGCCAAGAATGAGTGCTAAGGGAGCATAGACAGGGCATCAACAGAGACTGCTACAGTCCCTCCTCTGCTCCCTCCATCCTTGCTTCTAACTTTCAGATCTTTCATTCACTTCTCATATTAGCTGAGTCTGTTGCCTTTGTAGAGAAGGGAACCTTATAAATCAGACATGTCTAGACTGGAGAAGAGTAGGGAAAAGCTGTGGTTATTGGTCCAATGGACTTTTAAGAAGAAAGGGAGCCGATGCTATTTCTGTATGTAGTAAATGGATCGCTACAAGAGGGACAAAATTCCACTAATGCTGAGAATATTTATTTTAATGAACTCCTAGTTAATGAGACCCTTCACATTAGAATTTGAAGCTCTGTTAAATGGAACTGCTGAGACCAAGATTGTCAGTAACTTATAGGGGGATCTTCTGGCATCAAATTGTAGGATACACAGACTAGAATCTTTGAGATATCTGTTTTAAAATTTTCACGACAAAAGCATTGTGGTTGTTGAAATGGAGAATTGAGCCTCTTAGTCATATAATTAGTTCCACAGATGAGAAAAATACAACAGAAAGTAACAGCTTAGTGAAGCTTTACAGAGAGCCAAACAAAATGTGGCAGCGTTTAAGGCACATTATCTCATTTAATCTTCTAACTGAAACAATGTGGTGCCCCAGAAGTGAACAATGAATATTGTAGAAAGATATTCAGAGTCAACAAATGGTGTGGCTAGAATTGCATTTGGGTCTACTGATCCATGAATCACTATTTATGGGCATAGTGAGTGGCTCCCTTAGGCCAGAGCTCACACTTTTAACCACCAGGTTTCCTTGTGATTCAACCATGGTTGAATGATTGTCTTATATCTTAACAATGAGAATGGTATGTGCTATATGATATTCATCAAATACGGCCCCAGGCACAGTGGATGCCTTACAAGCTGTGATGAATCACCACCATCTAGAATAGAGGAAGTGATGCTATGAGATTTCTCCACCTTAGCCTTAAAAAGGTGAAGCATCTCCCCTGGCTCATTGACTCTTTCAAGACAAAATCAGCTGGCCACCATGTCGGAAGGACTTCTAGATAATTTGGAGTGTTCAAGTTTAGAAATAGCCCCCAGTAAGGCTTCAGCTCATAGCTGAGCCAGTCATCACCCAGGCAGGCAATTACAAAACTTTTGGAATAGCCCAACCCCTAACTGAGGCCCAGGTCTTACAGAATCGGGTGAATAAATTTCCTCTACTCTGGAATTCTCAGACCCAGCTTATCAGCAAAATAAACTGTTGTCTTGAGCACCAAATATGGTGATGGTTTCTTAACAACTCTTCTGGTTATGCTACAACATAATGTCTCTTTCTTTCTTTTTTTTTTTCTTTACTGTCAAGAAGGTCAAAGTTCACTTTAACGCTTAAACATAGTAACTGTATTTGCCTAATAACTATATTTACCTAAGAGCTACTATAGCTGCTTCCCAATTTATGATGTTGAACACACATTTCCATTTTATTGATCTTATTCAGTCTTTCTTTTAAAATTATAGGATTTGACTAAAGAAAATTGGTTCCCTATGTTACCCCGAGTAATAAAATAACAGTCTTAATACCTGCATCTTCTTTCATGTCAGCATCAGCTGCTCCTTCATTGTTATCATCTGTTGGAAAAGGAAAGATAAAGACTCAGATCAATGCAAAAAGCATCAGAGTGTTCCAATTTGACTCATCAAATAACAAAAGGGAAGTGGAAAGCAGAGCACTAAAGCAGCCATTTCTCCATACAGGAGAACCTAACACCAAGGGTTACATTCCTTTTTATAACAATATGTATGCACCATAATTTGTTTTATTTATATGAAGTATGTGTGGTCACATTGGTCATTTCAGTTCCTCAAAACTGTTACACATGAACTTTAAATACCATGTATTTCACACTCTGGGAAAGTGTGTGTGCTTAGCTCCAGTGTCAGGACAGAGGGCATGCTGACATTTGGTTCCGTACTGTGCCAGGAGAAGTGCTGCTCTGATGTAAGGCAGACCTTCCACCACCTGCTCCCATGGACCCTACTGGTAGCCTCGTTTCTGTCCAATTCTTTCATTTCCCATAATAATGTCTTCTAAGTGGACAAGGATGTGTGATTCCTCTGCACTCTGATGACATGTTTGCTGAGTAACTCCCTCTCTGTCTCTGTCCTCTGCCTCCCTCTCTCCCACACCGTGTGTGTGTGTGTGTGTGTGTGTGTGTGTGTGTGTGTGTGTGTGTATGTGTATGTGTGTGTATTGAGAAATGGTCTTCCTATGTAGACCAGCTGTAATAACGCCATGTAAAAATTGTCCCAATCCTTCTCCTTCAGTTGCATACCACCACACGTGGTTGTACGTACTCCTTTGAACTCACAGCCTGTTATGTCTCTCCTTGAATGCTCATCACATCTAATACCTTGGGGTGAATGTTTACCACCCCTTTATATGTTGAGTCCTTTCTCCAAAGTCATGACTTTTGGAATATAATTACATCACCAAGATGGAGCACTGATGAATGAGATCACTTGCCTTAAGGAAGAGGTCAAGGAGAGACCCAGTCTCTGCTCTTCCATTAAGGACATGGAGAGATGATACTCTCTGTAAGGAACTGGGCCCTAGCATGCACCAGAACTGCTGAAATCTGGAAAGTGGACTTCTAGCTTGTGAGAAATAAATTTCTGTTTATAAGCCTTCCATTTACAGTAGTTTTTACAGCAATCCAGACACTAAATACGAGTCAATGCCTCTATGTTTATCCCTTCTGGTCACTTTACTGTCCTTTAATTCTAACCCTCTGCCCTAAGAGTCTTGAAGGTTTCCCAGTCAGTCCTTTCTATTTCTTTCTCTGACATACTTTCTTCTCATTAAGAGTGGCTGCCAGTTCAGTTTTGATACAGTTTTGCTCTGGTCTACAGCCCCTGTGCAAAGCACAAAGCCTGACTCTTCCCTCTAATACGTAAGGCCAACAATATCTGGTTCCTACTGGCTTCCTTACTTCTGTGACATTGGTGTTCTCACCTAGACAGATGGCAACACCCAACTATTTTCTGTTTCCTCACGGTATCATTGTTGTTACTCATTTTATGTTGCTGTAACAAAATACTTGAAGTGGGTACTTTACAGATACAAGAGGTTTATTTAGCCCACAGCTTTGGAGGATCAAAGTATTAAATAGTGTGGTCCCATCTGTTCAGGCCTCCGTTGAGAGCCATTGGCTATGACATCATATGGCAGATGGCATCACAAAATAGGTGTATGCACATATTAAGAGTAAGCAAGATGGCAGGGAGAGGCAGAACTCTCTTTCTCTCTCCTGTAGCTATAGAATCTGAGCATTAACCTAGTCCTATGAGGACCACACTACCTAGGGTAGTGCCCACATGATCTAATTGTCTCTAAATGACCTAGAATCTCAGTACCATTATCCTGGGGACCAATATTCTAGAGTACAGACCTTTGGATGATAAACAACAGTATTTTCCTTTAATTTCCTCTATCTGCCTTATTCCTGCTAGTAAAACTATCTCCCTCTCTTTTCATCTATATCCTTCAAGACTGATTGCATTTTCTGATGCAGGTAAGCAGGGGTTTCACCGAGAAAAGCAAAAGGCAGCTAAATCAGAAAGGATGTCTATGAAGGCTTTCCTGGTCATCTATTTGATGCAAATTTGAATTAACTGTATTCTGTTTTGTGGACCTCATTTTTACTGTCTTTTGAATATATACTATGAAGACATTTGAACTTAGGTCTGCTTACTGGCCCTTCAGTCCATGTGATCTTGGAGAAGTTGCCCATTCTTCCTGAGTTTCAGATTCCTCAGTCAAAATGAGTGATGATAACAATGTCTATTACATAGACCTTGTTCTGAGGACTGACTTAGATGGTGCCATGCAAAGCACTAGAATGGGTATTGAAACATCATCAAGGACTAATTATTTCCATAATATATCACAATCTAGCCTTCCAAATGCTCACCTCATGAATACTATGGAGATGAAGATCACGTCTTGTGTTCCCTTGTTTTTCTTGGTACCCAGTACCATTCATTTTATGTAATAGAATAGATAAAAACATTTCCATTAAATGGCCAAACCACAAACAAGCATGTAATCTTGGGAAAGTGACATCAAACAATACAACCCTCAGTTTTTTAATCTGAAGAGCAGGGGTAGTAAAGTAACCAACTTCCTACAACCGGGGTGGGGGGGATACACACTTGCACACACACACACACACACACACACACACACACACACACACCTTGCACAGAATAAGCTTTTAAAGCTACTAATTATTTGGTGTAATGCACTAGTATTCTGCTCTGCTACTTTGGTAACCATTTAGTAAGCACTACCACATACAAGAAGCATACTAGTTCTTGAAGACTGAAGCTAAGCATCTCCTTCTTCACAGAAATCACAAAGTGAGTCATAATGAGCAGACCTGAGACAGAAGAACAGGAAATTATGGGCTACTGTGGGTGAGCAGAGGTTCTATCATGGACACAAAAGAGGAAGTCCATGGATGCTTTCTAGAGGAGGTGAAGGGTCACCTAAAAGGTGAGCTGAGGATAACTTGAGGTAATGAGAGCCAAGAGTAGGTCACCAGAAAAGGTAGTCTCCTGACTACACACACTTGCTCACTGACACTTTAAATGTATTAGAGCTTGGCATCTGCCATATGGGTCCCTTGCCTAAGAGTTTTCTCTGGTTCTGGTTTCTACAGCCAAGCTGGCTAAAGAAATTCTATACAATGGGTATGTCCCAGGAGCCAGCCCATCACACATGACTGACAGCTCCCTGTTTCTCAAGCTCACCCACAATTACCCCAAGGTTGTTCTACATGATTTCCATAAGTCTCTTTTCCTCATTGAACTCAAAATGCTTGAACTTGAACTTGAACAGAGGTAGGGTGTAAATGGTTTGGAATTTAACCCATTGACTTTCTTCTTTTTCCACTCTCCCTTTCTCTCTCTTCTGCTGGTGTTTCCTCGGATTGCCTTTCAACAAGGTATCTCAAACATTTGAATCCTTGCTTCAGGACAGGCTTTGGTTTCTATTTATTTGTTTATTTTTATTTTTAGCACACTCAAACAGAGGAGAAACTCTTGGAAATACATGTACATGAACAGTCAAAATACTTTCAATGAAATAAAATTAGTTCTGAATGGCTGAAGGGCAGAGTCTGATAATCCAAAGCTTGAGTGGTCTTTTCTGGCTAAAGGTCCTCCCTTATCAGGTATAATGGTTCATTTCACAAGACATGTGACTGGGCCACAAGGTTCCTCAATATCTTGCTGTGTGTGCCTTTGAGGGTGTTTCTGGAGATTACCACTTAAACAGGAAGACTGAGAAAAGTAGATGGCCCTCCCTTAGGTGGGTGAGCATCAGGAAATCATAGGAAAGTCCTCATAGGACAAAAAGGCTGACTTTCACCTGGAAGAGGGGCATACTTCACAGTCCACTATCCACAGTGCTGGCTTGATGGTTCTCATACTTGGACACTGTTTCTTCTCTACCTTTGAATTCAAACTGAAACACTGCTTCTTGTTTTGTCTTAAGCCTACAAGTACTCAGACTAGAACAGTGATTCTCAACCTTCCTAATGATTACTATGACACTTTAATACAGTTCCTCATTTGTGGTGCCCCCCAACCATAAAATTATTTCATTGCTACCATATAACTGTAATTTTGCTAATGTTATGAATCACAATGCAAATATACTATATGCAGGATATCTGACATGCAACCTTCAAAGGGGTTGTGACCCATAGGTTGAGAACTGCTGGACTAAAGTCACCATTGTCTTTCTGGTTCTCAGGCCACTGGCCTCAGAGGGGAACTGTGCTACCTGTTCTTTGGTGTTCTCTTCCTGTCTGAAGAGCTGGAGATTTGTCAGCCTCCATAATTTTACAAGCCACTCCTTATAATAACTACTTTCCGTATGTGTATACGCAGGTGTGTCCATCTGCTTCTCTAGAGAAACCCTAAGAAAAGATTTTTAAAAGAAAGAAAATCCTGAACAATATGCCAGCATTTGAAGTTTATGGTGAAAACTAGAACAGCTAAACAACTTTAGGAAGAAGAATGATGCATCTAGTTTTGAAGGACAACTTTTTTTTCTTTATCAGAGGAACTTACCATGACATCATAAGATGTGTGCTTTGATATTTTGCTATTTGAATTAAAATAAAAAGAAAGTACTTTTGGTCTGGAAAGCACATGATGTAGTTGCATATTAATTAAATTCACCTTGCTTCAATATTCCATAAAATGTGCTTGCTTGAATCATATTTACGAACTATTTCTAAGAGGGCTTCTATTCCTAACAATACTAGGAACCAGAGTGACATTATATAAAAACAGATGATAGCCTCCAGAGATAGGGAGTCGTGGCACTGAAAATTTGGACATAGTTAGCGGACTGATGGAGCGTGGGCACAGAGCTCCTGTCCTTTTATGCAGTTTTCAAGCTTCATACGTCTTTGTTAGAGGACAAAAATGCAATAAAAGGTCTCTAGCCAAAGAGATACAAATACCATTTCAAAATAGAGAGCAATCCATCAGATGGTATTGTTCTGTGTGTGCACAAATGCCAATCCCAGAAAACTCCCCTTCTTTTCCTAGGTATAGCTCACACAAAGGCTAAAACTCCAGCTCCTCTCAAAGGGCTTCTTTGATGTTAATTTCATAAAGGGTGCGAGTTTTATTCAGCCCATAATTCTCTGTCAGATTACCCTGTTGATATACAGTTATGACTAAAGTTCTTATTTTAATAAAAATATATGTGAAAACCAACTAGTTTCTCTTGAAGAACCAGTTTGGGGTAACTGCGAGCTATATTTGCTTCAGAAGCCCCTTTGTAAAAAAGATGCAAACCTGCTTTAGCTGTATGGTGGGTTTTTATTTCACCTTCTCTATGGTGACAGAGTTAATATGAATGCTTTTTGTCCAGTCATTACACCTGCTTTCTGAGAAGCACTTTGTTTCCCAGCAATGAACAGTACACACTTAAAATAATAAAGTATGCCCCAGGGTTTCAAATAACTTAAGATTTAGCTTCATTCTTTCCTTTAGGTCTACATTGTTAATACAATGTTTGGGAGTATAGAAAACATCCCCCCACACACACACAAATAGACAAATCGATACACAGAAAGAACTTTATTCTGAAGCAAATTTTCAAACTGTGGTCTCATCATCACTTGAAAAACTTGTTAAAACTGAAAACTTCCAGTACTTACTCAAGATATATCAAGTAAGAGTTTACGGAGGAGAGATCTAGAAACCAGCGTTTTGGCCATCCTTGCATGAGATGTTTAGACACACTGCAGCTCTAGGTTCACTTGCTCAAAGAAAGAGGGTACCCATGTTTGGGGACATCTATGACAAATTATCTTGTGATGACTCCCTTATGCGAATGTGGTACAGTATGTGCCCAAACCAGAGCTAAGCATAACCATGCTGTGCTTGAAATCACCCAGCTAACCATGCTGTGCTTGAAATCACCCAGCTACTCTGCAGCTGGATGGATCTTGTCATGGGCTATGTCTGCAGTCTTTAGATTGGCTCAGAGGTGTATGCATGGATGAAGACCAACTTCAAAGAGGACCACAGTTGCATGGAAAAAAAGGTACAGTAAAGGTAAAAGTCACTCTAGTGAGCTATTGAGCCGTCCTCTTCAAGCCAAGGAAATAGCCTGAAGCATGTTATCCAAAACCCTTGTCTCCATTTTAAAGCCATACATACATACGGGTGGGTCTTTCAAGGCCACCAGTTCTATAACCCTTGGTGGCTCACACTGCATGTGCTTACAGTCCACAGGCCTCTTGGGCCATCTTTGTATTTCATTATCAGCAGTTTCTGGGAACTATTTGCATTTACAAAGAAAGAAAATATTGTTAGAATAAATAACACTCTCTAGGATTTCCTTGAAGTATGGGAGATCCTGGAATCCTCCTGACTTCTTAATAAGACTTCATAAACAAAATCTCTAGGCCAACATTGACAGATGAGAGACTGTCCTTACAGAGGCCTCACTTCTTTTTTTTTTTTAAAAAAAAGAAGAAAACTAATTTTTATTCATATCTATGCTGTCACTAATATTGTATGCATACTGGCATTCATTTAAATATTACTGATGTAAGAACTGTATCACTCAACATAACTTTGGATATATATTCTACGTAACCACACTGTGGACTTTCCTCCATTATGGGAGCTACTATAGTTTATTGTTGTTGATACTACTACTTTATTTTTTTTCATTTTTCTTTATTAAGAAATTTTCTACTCATTCCACATGCTATCCACAGACCCCCTCCTCCCTCCTCCCACCCCCCAGGCCTCTTTCCCAAGCCACCTCACATCCCCACATCCCCCAAATCAAAGTCTCCCATGGGGAGTCAGCAAAACCCAGACACTGAGCCTAGGCAGGTCCAAGCCCCTTCCCACTGCACCAAGGCTGTGTAAGGTGTCACACCATAGGCACCGGATTCCAGAAGCCTGCCCATAGACCAGGGACAGATCCCGATCTCCCTGAGAGGCCTCACTTCTAACATTAAATTGAATATTAGGAACCATTGAAATTATCTAATGGTTAAATATACTTTCTGTAGAGTTGCTTAGAGGGCTAAATTTTTTAAAGATTTTTTTTAAGGTGGATAAAAGCAAAAAGATTTTATGTTTTGACTTTGTTGTGGGTCAATAATGAGCACTCAGTTGTCATTAACATATCAATTTTGATTTATCAATAAAAAGTGATCCTTTTCATCATTCTATATCTAGCTCAACCAGCTTATCACACAATGATACCAAATTATAGAGTCTGGTGCTGGGGGATGTCTTTTTGTATGCTGTGAATATATGTTGTTCCCATTGGTTAATAAATAAGCTGCTTTGGCCTATAGCAAGGCAGCTTAAAGGCAGGCAAGAAATCCAAGGAGGGAAACAGGAAAGAGAAAGGCAGAGTCTAGAGAGACTCCAGCCACTGCAGAAGGAGAAGCGAGATGCCAGCAGACTGGTAAAGCCATGGAACACACGGCAAAACATAGATTAATAAAAATGGGTTAATTTAAGATATAAGAGCTAGCTAGCCAGAGGCCTGCCATAGGCCATACAGTTTGTAAATAATATTAAGCCACTGAGTGATTATTTTATAAGTGGCTGCAGGACCGCATGGCTGGGCAAGACTGGAAAAAAAATTTTTTTTTCTTTTGCTTTTTGTTTTTTCGAGACAAGGTTTCTCTGTGTAGCTTTGCGTTTTTCCTGGAGCTCACTTGGTAGCCCAGGCTGGCCTGGAACTCACAGAGATCTGCCTGGCTCTGCCTCCCGAGTGCTGGGATTAAAGGCATGCGCCACCACCGCCCGGCAGGAAAAAATTTTAAATACAGTTTGGGATTTGGGAAGAGAGCAATTGAGGAGTAAGTAGATAGAGTTTGAAAGTTGTTCTGAATGTGCTGAGATGAAGATGCCTAAGAGACTCCCAACTAGACATAGACTAGTGTCTATAGCAAAGAGTGCTGTGCCAAGTTCACAGGCAGCAGGAAAGTAGAAGATGGAACATTCACTGGGTAAATGATGCATAGTTAAAGATACCAATGACTTCAAAGTATCATCAGAATTCATGTGATCAAATACACACTGGATATTAGTAGTCATGATGAGCCCATTCAAGAGGTTCTAGATCTAGCTGTGGTGGTATGTTCCCATGATCCTGGCACTTTAGAGTCAGAGGCAGGAGGACTGTTAGAAGTTGGAAAACAACTTAGACTACATAGTGAATTCAGCCAGGGCTACTACATTGGGAGACCTGCTGAGAGGAAGGAGGAGGGGAATGGGGAAGGGAGGAGGAAGAGCAAGAGCAAGAAGTAGAAGTGGGAGAGAAGGAGGAGGGAGAAGAAAGAGGAAGAAGAAGGAGGAGCAACAGGAGGAGGAGAGAATGATTATACAACCTCACCAAAGACAATTACAGAGGAAAGGCTGGGACAGTCATGTGATTGTTGCAGCCCCTAGAGTGAATGACAAATGAAAGAGATGAAGGACAGTGACACATGGCTGAGAGAAGTCAGGTCTGGTCAAAAGACAGAATACAGGTTTGGGAATTTTGCGTTATTTTCTTGTTTTGTTTTTTCTTCTGGAGCCTTGTTGGAATTTTCTCATTCATATACTATTCCTCAAAAGACATTTATTTCCCATACCTTTGCCTTTGTGCTTTCAAATAGAGAACAGAAACTAAACTGTTGAAGCCTCTTGCCAAAGCACCCTGCTGCTGTCTCCTTACAGCTATCGCTTCATTCCCCATTCTAAGTGGTGCTTAGGAAGTATCTGTTTTTCCAGAACTTTCTAATAAGATCACACTCTGCTTAGTCAAGGCTCATGTTCCCAGGTCCTTGTTTGTTCTGGTGTTTATCGGTGTGCGCTCCACTCACTGCACACTCACCCGTCTTGGAGGGACAGTTTGCTTCCTGCCTCTGCCTGGTGCTTGTCCCAGCATTTGGGTTGCTTGGTTACAGCAACACTTCGCTGGATTTTCACTGAAGGAAGGCACAACGTGTTTGCAGCTTTGGAGGCCCATCAAGTGGAAATAGTTAGTACTCATTCCTAAGAAGGCAGCAAACTCGTTTATGTCACATTACCCAGTGCCTGCCTTGTAGAATTCTAAACGTCACTGTGACCTGTGCAGAAAAGTGCATAAATGGGCCACGTCCCTGTAAGTAATCATCATTAAAGAAACTTTCAGATTCATTCACTCTAGGTTTTCTATACATTGGATATGCCATTTAGGGAGGGAAAAAAAAGCAACTCATACTAGGTGAACAGGGTTTTGATTTTGTCTTTGTTTCATTTAATTTTTCAAAGAGTACTGGTGCATAAGCTTTTATTACTGTTGTAATAGATTTCTAATTCAGTCCCTTAAAAATAAGCAGATTTCCTGCATGTGGTGGCTCCCCCTTTTATCCCAGCACTGGAGAGGCAGAGGCAGAGGCAGGTAGGTCTCTGTAAGTTTAATGCCAGTTTAGTCTACAGAGTAAATTCCCCCAGCTAGAACCACGTAGTGAAACTTCTTTTCTTTTTCAAGGTGAATTTATTACTTTACAGTTTATAGGGTAGAAGTTCAACAAGGATCCAATTTTGCTCAAATCAAACTGTAAAGCAGGACTTCATTCCCTTCTGGAAACAGGAAAGGGGGAACTTTTCCTTGGTTTTGTAGCTTATAGAAACCACCTGTATTCCACAGCTCATAGCCCTCTCTCTCCATCTTCAAATTCAGCAATGTTGCATCTTTCTGAACATTCATCTGTAATCATATCTCCCACCGATTCTCTCCTTCTGTCTCCTTCCAATCTTAAAAACCCTTAGAACTAATTCTAAGGGCTCCAACTAAAAATCCCAGAGGAATACCTTTATCCTAAGTCAGCTGATTGCAAATTGAACTGAAGCTTTATCTTCTCTTTTTAGTATAACCTAACATATCCCAGGCTCTGTAATTTAAGGCATAGATACCATTCTTTTTTTCTTTTGAGGTGGACGCCCTTTTCCTACCTAACATATGTGGAAAGTCAGAAGCAGGTGGTGGTGTTAAAGAATATCTCAAGGTATTACTAAGAAGAATTATATTATAATTTAACCAAGGTCTTGGGCCATAAATCCATTAGCTTAACATCACAGTTGTTATTAAAGTTTTGGTTGATAAATAAAATTATATTTTAGGAAAAAGTTTTATTTAAAAAATCTTCAATCTTTCTTCTTGCCTACATTCTTTATGTTTATTTATAAAATATTTTCCCACTATTTTGGTAATAAAAATAATATAACAAAGGCAAATGCTGAAATACAAAAGTATTTGTAGCATATATTTAAAAGAGTTAAGATTCTTAATATACAAAGACATTTTATAGATCAATGAGCAAAAGATGAAATGCCGTTAAAAGTGTACAAAGGATATAATTAGTACTTTCATAGAATATTAGAGATCTAGTCCTGGAGAGATGGCTCAGTGGGTAAAGCACTTGTTATACAAGCCTGTGTTTGATCTCTGCAATCCATATGAAGAAGGAGAGAACTGACAAAGTTGCCCTCTGACCTTCATACATCTTCCATGGCATGCACGTGTACACAGACACAAACACACAGACAGACAGACAGACAGACAGACACACACACACTTTAAAAAATTACAAATAAGAAAATTGGAGATAAGTGGGTAAAAAGAATGAATAAATCACATAGATAATAAGATATGCAGTTTCCCATTAATTACCTTGTTTAATATAGAAAAATGATAACATCAAAACACAAGAATATGCACAATTGAGAAGAGTAGGAGGGAAGAGAGTCCACATGGGCTGCTCACGGGAATGTAAAGTGAGTTGTGTAATGGTAGGCATGGCTGTTTATAGTTTTGTCTGTAGAAATGGAAATCCCAGCAGTTGTGTAATAAAGGGCACTTATCTATAGTGCTGCAAGAACGGAGAGAAATTTGAGAACTCCCAGCAAAAGTGTCTTGGTTTTCAATACATTTGGAAAAGCAATTTCACGTTTTAAAAGTATTGAAAATTAGAGAGAATGTGAATATTTACCAATAAGGATGGTTTTCTTAAGTTGCAAATACAGAACGATTTGCAAAAATAGTCCCAAGTTCAGTGACAAGGCTTTGAGTAAACTTTGGATCCATTAAAATAAAGTAACTGAAGAACACATGATGACAAGAAATGCTCACTGTTTGTGTTGAGTGACAGGAAGGGGGTGATAAGTCAGAATTTCTCATTGTATGCATTTTTCCATCTCTAAAGACCAGAAGGATATAACAAAATGTGATTGATGTCTGGACTATAGGTTAGGAAATACTGTATGTTTTCTTCCTTTTGCTTATGTGCTTTTTTAGTTCAAAATATATGTGATTTTTATGTGAAGAACTTTTATTTTCTTATAACCATGATCACAAAATTTAAACTATGTATTTTACATTTTTATCAAGAATCAAGGTGCAAACAAATATACAAATATATACATTTTAATGTTTGTGATGCTCAGTCTAGAAACCTGTCTGAGTAACTCTTTACATAAGGTCTATTGGCCTTGACCTTATTTGTGCTTGCCTCTAGCAAGTCTGAAAGCCAGAAAAAGTAAGCCACAAGCATGAAGCCATGGCTCTGAGATTGTACCAGCAGTGGGAGCTATTTCCTGAGGTGACAAGCCCAACAGCTCTTTTCCTTATGCCACAGATGCTTTTGATGTTCACTAGACATTACGGTCACTAGACTGATTCTCTTTCTCTGAAACTCACCACCCTGTCATCAATACTGTTTTCACATCTCTATCTTCCAAATGTTAGATTGGCAAAGCAAGAGGAAGAAAACCTTACTGGCTCATGGCAACTGTGTTTCGTTGTTGTTCTTGGAAAACTGATCAGAAAGGAGGAGGACACACAAAGACCCAGTGTAACTGGAGGAATGCTACTCTTCTTGGAACTTTAACATATTATTGCAAGAAAAGATACAGCATCAATTTGGGAGCAGACAAGCAACTTCAGGATTGCTATGGGGAAAAGCATTGTCCAGTAATAAGGCTGGAGATTTGGCTCACCTGCTCGAGTGACTTTGGCCTCTGACCTCATGTTGTACAGCCTCCATCTGTTGCCATTGCTATGAGGACAGGTACTGTACCCATGACATTGGACTGATGTGGGAAGGCCAGTTTTCAAGTCATGGACAGAATTAAACCTTTTGTTGTTGTTATTAAGAGTGGGTCTTGCCGGGCGGTGGTGGCGCACGCCTTTAATCCCAGCACTCGGGAGGCAGAGCCAGGCGGATCTCTGTGAGTTCGAGGCCAGCCTGGGCTACCAAGTGAGTTCCAGGAAAGGCGCAAAGCTACACAGAGAAACCCTGTCTCGAAAAACCAAAAAACCAAAAAAAAAAAAAAAAAAAAAAAAAAAAGAGTGGGTCTTATGTAGTCCAGGCTTGTCACATTGTCAGGACACTCCTACTTCATAGTCCTGAATTCTGGAATAATAGGGTTGTACTCTCATATTCAGCTTAACTCCTTTTGTATATGGGTGTTTCCTTATTTAGGATGGGTTACATTCTGGTAACCCCACTACAAATTGAAAGAATTTGTAGTCAAAATGCATTTAACAAACCTAACCTACTAGACATCCTAGTTTGGCTGCATAGTTCCCTATGGAACGTCAGTCATGTCCCCTCAACTTGGCAGAGCTGATCAGCTGCTGAGGCTGTCTGCCATTGTTCTGCCATCTGAAGATTAGACATGGATAACATCAGAATTAAAATTCTGAAGTAAAGCTTCTTTTAAATGTTTGACTTTATCTCCTTCATAAAGTCAAATTATCTTGAGTTGAACCATTATAGATGAGGACAGTCTACATATAATCTACTATGTTTTTTCTTAACTGAAAAATATCTAGTCCTAGTTGCTTATTTTCTTGAAAAGTGTGAACACATCTTTCAGAGATTCACAAACTGGAAACAAGTATCCTGCTTGGCTTCACCATTTCTTCAACCCCAAGGCCCCTTTCCGTCTCTGTTGCTTAAACAACACTGGTCTTTTCTTCTTTGCTCCAGTTAACTCCTAACGATCACCACAAGAGTCACATTCTTCATGAACTATGCCCCAATAAACCCAGCACTCATAGATGTTTGCTTTGAATTCCTGACTACTGTGAATATGGAGGTATGATACTTGATGCTCTGCTACCACCACATTCCAATTGTTCTTATCATTCTTGCATCTTCAAGCTTTAGAATTGTGTAATAAGTGAAAAAAAATTCAACCCAGCTAGACAGAGGAAACCCTGGAATAAAACCAATGCAAAGGTGAAGATATCCAGTGTCCTGAATGATAAGAAGGGCAATTGCAGCAGCCAGAGCTGCTAAGGCATACTGTTCCAGGGAGCTGCCCAGTACAGCTCCCTGTGACATCCACCCACTGCACAATAGTAGTCTTTCTTTTCCCACATTAAGGAAAGACAAAAATATCTTGAGATATCTCTATAGAACAAAATCATCCATGGCTGGGAATCACTGCAGTTAACAAATGTAGGCTTTCTACAATTCAGAGATGGGGGGTGGGTGTCTAGCTCCAAATATCAGGATTCTTGGACAAAGTTATAAAAATTTCAATTATGTACTGTTACATGAGAAAAATTAGCATTCTTAAGTTCTCTAGTAAGACTACACTTGGCAAAATTTGACTTCCATTTCTCCACCAGAACCTCTCTTCTTTCATCTTATAGTCAACTGAAAGTACATACAATAAATTCTACACACTGTTAAATATGAACCTTTTACATAAAGAACAAAGAGATTCTCGGCTGAATCACAGAAAGATTATTTGCTTTAGGCCACATAACAGTGCACTGTAACTATAAATTATTTGTAACCAAAGTGTATGATAATTCCATAAAACTGCCATATTCTGCTTCCAAATAATACATCTGGAAGGAAGAAGTCAAATGTGCTTCACCCCACAGCAAGAAATAAAATTGCGAGGGAAATCTTTCTTGAGTTCTCTCCTTTGCAGTTTCTTTACATTTTTCTGATATTCACAGTCATGGGCTCAGTTATATCCCCTGTAATATTTGATTAAAATCCTCACACCCTGTACCTCTGAGCGAGGTACTGTCAAATTTTAGTTTGTCTTTGGATTTAGGGTTTTAAAAGTGTGATTACGTAAAGTGATGTCAATAGAGTGGGGTCTTTATCTAATGTGATCAGTGTCCTTATACAAGGAGAAAGACAGATGACAAGCTACTCAGAGGGGAGACCATCTGAAGGCAGGGGTATATGATCATGAACTTGCCCAAGAGAGAGGTCTCAGAACATGCCACCTCTGTAAACATCTTGATCTTCAACGTCTGGACTTCAGAAACGTGATAAAATACACCCTGTTGATTAAACATCCACTCTATGATATTGCATTTCTGCAGCCCTACAAGAGGCAACAGTGGTGATTTCTATCTCCTCCTTTGTTGCTCTGTGAGATCTTTCACTTCCCCATTTCTTCTCACTCGCTATGCTGTCTGGATGATCTAGAGAGAAGTAAACTTTGAGAGCTCTAATGAAGCACCAATTTGAGTCATTGGGAGTGTTTCCATGAGTGCGTTTATATGTATTGGAAGAAAGAGAAGTATGGTGGCTTCGAGAAACTGCGCAACAAACAATTTAAGGATGGGGCATTCTTGGTATTCTGACCTCATCCTGCCAAGAGATCAAAGACTTCTCTAATGATGCTGTAGAGAAGACTAGCCCACTGCTACTTGGGCAATGACAGACGCTGGTCTCAGTTTGAAATATATTGTCACCTCCCAGCTGCAGGTCACAGTTCATTCAAATATGGCTCATTTTCTATATCTGAGGAGTGTCAGATTATAAAATACAGTGATCTACTTGCCATCCATTTTCAGGCTTGCCATGAGCTGTCTGAAACCCCACTGTATCTATCACCTTTGGCTTACTTAAAACCCATACTCCCAATGTGGGTGTTAGTTATTTGCCTCACTGTTCCTTATCCCACTGACCCAAAACCAAACACCCCACACAGCTGCTGGTGCTGTTCAAACCTAATGGTCCACATCGAAGTTTCATAAAGAGCTTCCTTCTTCATGAATGTTTTCTTCAAATGAGAAAACCCACCACCTGCTGTGAGAATGCCTAAGGAACCCCAAGAAAGGTCTAGTCCTACCATCTCTCTTCCTCTCCTGCCCCATCTGTGTTGGCTAGTTTTATGCCAACTTGACATGTTAGAGTCATCTGAGAGGAGGGGACTTTAATTGAGAAAATGCCTCTAGAAGAACACAATGTAAGCAAGCAAAGCCTGTACAGTATTTTCTTAATTAGTGATCAATGGGGGAGGTTCCAGACCATTGCAGGTGGGGCTAACCCTTGGCTAGTGGTCCTGGATTCTGCAAGAAAGCAAGCTGAGCTAGCCATGACAAGGAAGCCAGTAAGTAGCACCCCTCCATGGTCTGCTTCAGCTCTTGCCTTCAGGTACCTGTGCAATTTGTTTTCTTGCCTTGACTTCCCTCAGTGGACAATGATTCAGGGTGTATAAGCCAAATAAGCCCTTTGCTCTCCAAGCTGCTTTTGTTAAGGCATTTCATCACAGCAATAGTAACTCTAAGACACCACACATATGCTTGCTGAGTTCTGTAGTGTCCAGGCAGCTTTCACTGTACCCATAACCCCTCTGGACCTGAGTGTAAGTAATTCCTATGGTTTCTTATGTTTTAGTTTCACTTTCTTGCTGTATTTCACAACACACACACACACACACACACACACACACACACACACACACACACACGGTATCTTGGCTTAGGGCCCCTCTCAAGACAGACTGGGAAGGTGAGATCGCTCAGTGAGTAAAAGCACTTGCTGCCAAGTCTGATGACCTGAGTTCTATCCCTGCTTGAAGCCTCATGGTAGAAAGAGAGAACTGACTCCTGCAAGTTGTTCTCTGACCTCTGTGCACAAGTGTATGTGTGTGTGTGTGTGTGTGTGTGTGTGTGTGTGTGCGTGTGCATGTGTGAATGTGTGTGCATATATACACACAGCAAAAACTATATAAAATTCAAGGAAGATAAATCTCTAGAATACCTTAGAGTGAACCCATAGCAATAGAAATCACAATACAAGATTAATATGGTATTTATGTTTTCAGAAATATCATGAGAATTAACTGATTAACATGACTGGCCAAAAAAAGAGAAAAAAAGTCAATGAAATGATTCCTAATGATATTCTGCTCTACTCATAGGTTGCTGCCTAGCAAAATTATCATCAGAGAGGCTTCCTCTGGCAGCTGATGGGAGCAGACTCAGAGACCCACAGCCAAACATTAGGTGGAGCTGGGGGAACCCCTTGGAAGAGAGGGAGGAAGGATTGTAGGAGCCAGAGGGGTTGAAGTAGATCAGGGGGAGAAAAGGGGTAGGGAGAGGGGAGAGAGGCTATGGTCAGGATGTATTTTATAAGAGAAGAATAAATTTAAAAAAATAAATTATTTCATGTGTTTCCGTTTGTTTGGCTATTTGTCTCTGTGCTTTATCCGACCTTGGTCTCAACAATTCTCTCTCATATAAACCCTCCTCATTCTCGCTAATTGGACTCCCAGAGATCCACCTGGGGCCTAGTCATGGATCTCTGCCTCCAGGTCCATCAGTAGTTGGATGAGGTTTCTAGCACGACAATTAGGGTGTTTGGCCATCCCATCACCAGAGTAGGTCAGTTCGGATTGTCGCTCGATCATTGCCAGCAGTCTGTTGTGGGGGTATCTTTGTGGATTTCTGTGGGCCTCTCTAGCACTTTGTTTCTTCCTATTCTCATGTGGTCTTCATTTACCATGGTCTCCTAATCCTTGTTCTCCCTCTCTGTTTTTGATCCAGCTGGGATCTCCCACTCACCCAAGCTCTCTTTCCCTCGACCCTCGCCCTTCACTACCCCCACTCCTGTCCAGGCTGTTCATGTAGATCTCATTCCATTTCTCTGTCGTTGGGCGATCCCTGTGTCTTTCTTGGGGTCCTGTTTTCCAGGTAGCCTGCCTGGTGATGTGAGTAGCAGTCCAGTCATCCTTGTTCCACATCTAGTATCCTGTTATGAGTGAGTACATACATGAAATATGAACCAATGCCTGAGGGGTCACCAACTGGATCAGGCCCTCTGAGTGGGTGAGACAGTTGATTGGCCTGATCTGTTTGGGAGGCATCCAGGCAGTGACACAGGGCCCTGTGCTCACTGCATGAGTCGGCTGTTTGAAACCTGGGGCCTATGCAAGGTCCCTTGGCTCGGCCTGGGAGGAGGGGACTGGACCTACCTGGACTGAGTCCACCAGGTTGATCTCAGTCTGTGGGGAAGGCTTTGCCCTGGAGGAGATTGGAATGGGGGGCAGGCTGGGGGGAAGGTGAGGGGGGCGGGAGGGGGGAGAACAAGGGAATCTGTGGCTGATATGTAGAACTGAATTGTATTGCAAAATAAAAATTAAAAAAAAAAATAACAGAAAAAAAAATAAATTAAAGAAAAAAAACAGCAATGGTGTCTGGTTGATAAAAACAAACAAACAAACAAACAAAAATTCCTAAGTTATTCCTACAGCGAATACCCTAACTTTGATCCTATGATAAAGCCCTGATCCTAGCTGCAATAAAGATAGTCTAAGCCAGTGGTTCTCAACCTTCCTAATGCTATGCCCTTTAATACAGTTCTTCATGTTGTGGAGACCCCCAACCATAACATTATTTCGTCACAACTTCATAACTGTAATTTTGCCACTGTTATGAATCATACTGTAAATATCTGATATGCAGGAAATCTGTCTGATGCACAACCGCTGTGAAAGGGTTGTTCAACCAAAAAGGGTCTTGACCCAGCAGAGGTGGAGAACCACTTGCATCCTCCCCCATTGACTATCAGACTGTCACATTCATTATTTATTTATTTAACTTTCAAAATGAGTATGCTTACAGACATGCAACTCAAAGTTGACTTCCAAAGAAAAGGTACAAAGAAAGGATGCTCTCTAGAGATCCAAGCAATGGAACAAGGGACAAAGAACCCTGGCAGGCCTAGAACAGGTGGGGTTCTTACATCCTACAAAATTCTTGTTCTGTCATTCGGATTGATTTTCTTACAGAAGTAAAGGATATTTTCCATTAGCGTAGAAGAGAGGGCACAGAAGCAACCTGGTGTGCAGGACCCTTTCCTACAGAAAAGGACAGAGTAGCCTGCTTCACAATTAAACTGACAAGGTTTTGGACTCTAGCTCATGGCTTTCTGTTAAGTATAAGGTAGCCCCAGGCACAAACAGAAGGAAAATTGTACTTTTTACCCCCACCGCAGGCCATATTGGCCAAAGTGAACAAATTCATTTTCTTTGGCAATTTCTGTTTTCTAATTTAATTGGAATGCAGGGAAATGGACAGTAGGGTTGGGACCTAAGCGTCTGGTAACAATGGAGTTGACAGATGTAGCTTGTGTTCGGTGTGGAGTTTTCTACTTTAACTTGCGTTGATTCTTCTGCCTTTTGTCACAGATTTTGGGTTGTGGACTTTATAAGCTGGAGCTCAAAGTATTCCCAAACAAAGTAGTTTGTTTTCATATTAAAAAAAATGATTTTTGTGAACTATTATTATCTTTGTGTTGGAAAAATAAAAAAAGTCTAGTTAGAGATAGTCTGGGGAAATATATTTAGTAAGTCAGGAAAAATTATATTTGAACCAAAGATGATATGGTTATGAATTAAGCATAAATTCAAACTAAGGACAGGTAATATATATCATTTATATTAGCAGCTATATATTCTATTAGACATAGTCTTTATTTCACATTTCAAACTTAGGATTTACAAATGTCTGTTACCTCAACATTGTATAAATATGCTGGCATTGTTGGAGATTTTGACATTCAGTTGGAAATGTACTTACTATTGTAATTATTCAGTAGGAATAATTTCATAAGTATAGTGTGCTTTGAAACATTAATGTGAAACTGAGAATGATTTTATTATTATTTTACTTGTTCAAACACTGAGATGAGTTTTTGGATTTATTTAAAGCAGCAATGTTTCAAACAACAATGCATTTGCTCAGTTACTAATAAACTTCAGACTCATAAAATTTTAGCCTGTCTTATTTTTAAAAATTTGCAATGGGATATCTGTGCCCTATACTTTTGTAAATATCTTCGGACTGATAAGAGATTCAAATGACTATGGTATCATTATTTCTAAACACCTTGAAGAGTCTAAAAGCTCATAAACTGATAAAGGAAGTCCGTCCCAGGCCTAGGTGAACTTTTCATCAGGTCTGTCACTTAATTGTAACATTAGGGTAAGGGCTGAGGAACTCAGTCCCCCTAGAGAGAGCATCAGTAGAGAGTTGACACTGTCTTTTTCCTTTTTTTAAGCACTGCTTGATCTAGCTACCCAAGTCCTCTTGGAACTGTGGGTGGGGCCTGCTCTTTCTTACTCTGCTGTGAAAGATTGCTTGAGAGGAATGTGCACCAACACCCTTTATTTGCTCCTTCCCACCCACCAGATTCACTACTCAGTGCCTGAAAAACCACTTCAAATGGATCTGGAAACCAACAAAGAAAAGAAAGAAAAAAAGAAAAAAAAAAAAAGCAAGCTATCAGGCCAGGTGGTGATGGCACATGCCTTTAATCCCAGCACTCGGGAGGCAGAAACAGGTGGATGCCTGTGAGTTCAAGGCCAGCCTGGTCTACAGGATAGGCTCCAAAGCTACAGAGAAACCCTATCTCAAAAAACAAAACCGAGGGAAAAAAAAAAAAAAAGGCAGCTACTAGCAATGCTCAGAGCAACTTGGCATTTCCTACAAGCAATTCTTAGCATGGCTAAGGAGGAAAGCACTCCGGGCACCAGGACCATAAAAATAACAAGGCATTAAACAAGCCTCAGCCTTAATAGGCTGTAAGAGGGAGGACGGGAAAATATTCAAATTACCCCAGTCCAACTAATGGCACATTCAATCCTAAATCCATTATTCAGGGCTCTTTAGTAACCCCTAGGCCTCTTCTACATTCTAAAAAGAAGTGTGAAGTAAGGTGAGTGACAGCCATTCTCAGACTGCCCTAGAAAAGACCATACAGTCATTGCAGTTCAAGGAGAGAAAATTGGGTAAAATGAGGATGAAATACAGGAAAGTCTGAATTCTGACTACAAATACAAATGGGTTTCCTACAATTTTCAACAAAGGAGTTTGACGTGGTTGTTGAGGGAGGACTGGGTTATGCAATTTGGGACTGGAAGAATGCCCTTTAGGGATCATTTGGTCCAACCCTCAGTTGATGTGAGGACTTGAGCCCCAAGAGATATCCTGACTTGCCTCAGACAATACAATGACCTCATGGGGTGGGGAAGTTTCAGGGCTGGTCCCCTCTTGTAGTTCTTGGAAACTATGGCACAAGCTTGTAGGCAGACCATAAACACAGGAACTGCAGTTAGAAGAGTTTTAAGGAGGGAGAGGAAGCCCCACTTCTTCCACCCTTGATCCCAAAGGGAACAAATGGCTTTACTCACCAACAGGGAAGAACTCGCTCATTTTCTTTTTGTAGATTTTGAAGTCAACTTCTAAGAAGACACAGAAGATGATTCGGTCCACCTGGAGGCAAACGGTAAATAAACACTTGAAGTGGAAGGAAATATGGCATATTTTTCTTCAAAGCACAGTTTTAGAACAAACAAAGACGAGTGTGAAAGCTTTGTACAGATTTTTGGTGCTGGAGTACTAACTGCATCATGGCATCAGATGATATGTAAGGGTGCATGTGTATGCGTTATGCGTGAGTGTGCACCTGAGTGTGCATGCTCTGTTTATTAAGCAGCCACGGGTTCTTCAGTGGAAAGATGCTACATAAATAAGAAGTAATAAATGACAATAAGCCATGTTGCAGCAAGCTGTAAATAATGTCGAGATCCTGACAGAGTACCTCAACTTTATGTTCTCTAAAACAGCCACAGGAGAGGCAGACTGACGGGTGACAATAAAGTATGCCAGTAACCAAAGAGCTCTTTGTCCTGATCTTGTTAGACAAATAGAGTCATCAAACCCATAATCTTTGAATGTGGACTAAAAAGCTTCCATGAGTGTAATTTACACGAAGTCACTTGCTTTTAGCCTAACATACTCAAAAAAGCAGCAGAAATAAAATGCTGGTTGACAGTAATGCAAGGTCAATGAACACTTAATTTGGTAGATATTGTTAGGTAAGTGACACCTCAGAAGTAAAATGTGTGCACAGTCTCTTTTTTCTTTTCTACTTTGAGAGAGTGTCAGCACATACAGGATTTCTTTGAAATATTCAAGAATATTCTCAATGAGAGAGAAGAAATGGACTAAATACAGTAGTAGCTCACCTGTATCTCATATTAACTCAGGAACTCAATTTTGTGTCTGGGACATAAATACTCCTTTATTTCCGTTCTTCAACAATAAGAAATAAAGTTTAAAAACATTCTATCAAGGTACAACTGACAATTGAATAAAACACCAAAGCAATTCTTGTGGGAGTGGGGGATAGATGTGGGATGGGCACGCAGCAGGACAAGAAAGAACCTAAATGGGTATCACTCACCTAACTCTTCTACTCTCTTACCACGTGGAATACAGATCCTGCCACTCTGCATGAGAGCTTTCGTTCAGTAGCAAAGAAGTTCTAGTGTGAGAGATGTAGTGGGTCACATGGAGCAGTGAAATCATGTGAGGTAAGCAAGTCCAAAGGCTTGACTGCCTAGTCTATTCATGAGTCACTACTTCAACAAGGCTGGAAAGCCTCCTGGCCACTCACTGGAATTCCATTCCTTAACTAACAAGCTACACTCCATTTTCCTCATCGACTCCAGGACAAAACAAACAAAAGCACCTGGCCTTAAAAATAGAAAGGTAGGGTTCAAATAAGTAGATTTCTTTTTCCCTGTTTTCTCTGTTGAGTAGGATGTCCAGTCCTAGCTCTATGTCATTAATACTGCCTACATACACAAAAAGTACAGGTTCCCCATCAAATCATTTTTCAGATCAACTATTTTAGTTAAAAGAGAGAGTGATTAAGTCTATGATGTCCATACTCCTTAGGACATGTTTATATCCAGTGGCAAAGCCAAAATCCATGTTGAATGACAAAAACGTGTTGCCAAAGGGCAGATTTCTACATCATTTTAAAAACATAAAGATACAATGATGTAGGGATACATCCATGAGTACTATTGAAATAATCAAGTGCACGGACATTGGGTTAAGTGGCCCCAAGTTCCTTTATAAGCAAAACAGAGATAAGCAATAAAAAAGAAACTTGAATTCAACTTAACCAGAAGCTGCCACCTGCCACCTAGCTTGGTTCTTCAAGTGGAATGATGTGATAAGGCAGCTGCTCTACTATGGAGCAAACATCTTTTTGCCTTGCATCATATCCACCCTACAAAAGCATCCTCATGCTCTCTGAATGGTGGCCAACAGTGCAGGTAGTCTGCCCCCAACCTGTGAAATGCTGCTGCTCAGAATACCTCAATTCCCAGTCCGTTGTTTCTCTTTTATGTGTACTAACCTGTGGTTTTAAGATGGCCTTGATTTCTGTAAAGGGAGGGGATTTGAATCTTTAATATTTTATTTGTTAGAAAGTAAAGAGATTTGAGACAATATGACACATAGCTGGTAGCTATTAACTGTAGGAGTAAGTACATAGATAAATTATTTTCTCTATTTTTTCCATGTTTGGAACACTTCACAATTAAAGACTCTAAAGTTCCTAAGATTCTCTTGTGTCCCCTTAGGCACACTCAGGTTTCTAGCTGTGCTGAGCCACTTGGAGCTTCCAGAGCCCATAATTATTCTTCTGTACCTATGAGTGTTGATTGCTTTTCCTTTACGCTTCACATGGTCATATTGCTTCTAAATCACCTAGCTGTGGTCAGAGTTCAAAATCAAGAAATTTTGAGTTACTGAAAACCTAATGTGACTAAGTTGAACAATCTTGTGTCCTCTTACATTTATACTTAAGAACAAATCTCTTAATTTTTTTTTTTTATTGCTCATGTCTCTTAAGTGTGTGTGCAAAATGTCCATGAGTGTGAATGAGTGTGCATGTTCCCATGTTGGGGGCTTTTTTAGTAGCAATGCTATTTTCTGTTATTAACTTCAAACCTATCCAGTTCATATCAAGATTGTCCAAATATTGCAAGGGATCATAATCTGCTTCTGGCTCAGTGGGCTTGATGACCATGGGAATGGTCCAAAATTCATCAGCCCAGTTAATTTTCCCCAGGAAAAAAAATTGATGCTGAAGTTAGAGCACTTTAATTTTAAAATAATTGAGTGTTCTAGCTAACTGTTCTTACTTGCAGGCCAAACACTGCTAAAAACAGCTTGCCAGCAAATTGAATCCAAGCATTACCTTCATTCACTACATACTGATTACATATTTGTATACCCTTGTGCACATAAATTCTCCAGGGTGCTATTGCATAAGGGTCCACTTAATTGATTACAGTCTATTTTTAAAGTTATTCCAATACTGATAATTCTTTATCCCATGGTTCTCTTTATAGTATAAGATGATGGTACTGCTCTCACTGAGGGGTGGGATCTAAACTTCCATCTCTTAAGTCTGGGAGGCCCGTGATCATGAAGGAATGATGTTAAGTGGCTTATGAGTGAGAGGAGGTAGTGTGGATTCTGTCTAGTACTCTTGGGAGGATACTTCTTATGCACACAACCTTCACGTCTTGTACAAGTAGCAAGAGCATTTGGAAAACCCACATGTAGCTATTTTGGCAACAGCTCCAGCTGGAAGGGAGTGGTCTTTCCATGATTTCAGCTCCAGGCATTTGAGCCACCAGCTGATGCACATGGAGCAGAGAAGAGGCACTCCTGCTAGACACTCATTGCAAATTCAGAAGCAAAGACATAGAAATATGTAACGACAGACTGGACATCTTCCCGGCTTCTCCTGGCACCACTTTTTTTGAGTCTTGCTTTTACAGCTCTTTGGTACTCTACATCTGTCAAAAAGCTCAGATTGAACGGATTACACAAGTAGAAACCACCTTTAGGGGAGAAGAAGGATACAGGAAGTTTAATTGCTACAGTGCGGAGAGACTGGAAATCTGACTTGTACAAAGGAGGAAAGTTCTGCGTATTCTATCCTAATCCTGGATGAATTAGAAGAGAACCTTTAACAACTCAGGATGGTACCACTCATTCTTCTTAAAACCACTGGACAATTTCATAAAATGATGGCTCTTGAGAGACCATTCATTTATTCGTCCATTATGAAGTGAGTTGCCTTCAGTTTGTAGGGCACAGCCCACACACCATTCTATGTCTATGAAAACAAGAGTTCAGAAATTGAGTACTTTTTGTAGTATCAGAAAATTAATTAATGATAAAACCACAGGGCTACTCACTTGAAATCCTGAATTTTTCTCTTGGATATTACCTGGAGAGAGACCTATGCCACTGAATTTCCAGGCCTGCTCCTAGACATGGGACAGTGAATGGGTCAATATCTCTGTGGGCCTCCATTTTCCAGCTGTATAGTACTAAAGGATGCCATCTCCAATGTCCCATCCATAGCTGTTATAGTCTCTCCTTGCAGCTGTTTAGTATTGTGTGAATTCAGTAAACTAGACCTACACTTGTGTGAGTGGTTCTGGATTAGGGCTCGCCACAGGGACAGTGGGACAGTTCCTTGGGATTTGCAGGGCAGAAGCATAGCCACAGATTTCACTACGATGGTGTTTTTAGAGCTCCAGGCAGGCCGTGTGTGTGTTCTCAAGAATCACTTTGGGAAGCAGCAACTGCAGACTTCTACAGCTTCTGCTGATCTCTGCTCCAGGTCCTCTGAATCCTGAGCTTTGCACACATGCATCCTGGGTCCTTTTGCTGGATGCTGCAGTTCCTATACCAAAACAATGAGGCAGGTCCACATGCCACTTTGTCCCAGTACGTTCCAGTTTTCATCATGGCTTCCATAGTGTCCTTATTCTCTCCCATGAACTATTTCTGGACCACACACCCTACTGACGTATCCCAAGTACTCTTCAGAAGTCTAGCCTTTGAGCCTCAGTTAGGACCTCTCCTTTGACCTGGAAGTACTCCACTCTGGACACGTATTTCCCACTTTGCCATCATTGCATAAGATATTGTTAGTTAAAAAAAAGGGAGGGGGGATCTTTACTCCCTATATAACTCACAGTATTATGCTTCTCTGGTTAAACTCCAACTGACACAGTCTTTGTACCAGTTCAGTGAGTATTATGTCACCCAGAGAAACTCAGTGAAGCACAAAAAAAGTAACAATTTTCAGAGATATGTAACCTGTCAAGGAGATTTAATTCCTAATTATTTCCCTCAAATGAATATCTGTGAGTCCTAGCCTAGTAGGTCTTCCCAGTGAACTTCCTAAAGTATGTATCTCCTCTTCTGTAACTAATTTCACATATCTAAAATGACTCACTTTGTATTAACAATTGATCAGTAAATTCTATTTGATTCACAATCTAAAGCACAAAAAGCAACATTAATCTGTTCTGGAATTTACCACTTGACCTACTCTTCATGATACCACAAATGAGTGTCATTTAAAAAACCAGGTGATACTCATAGGTCCTTTGTTCACTAGTTCATGGCACAGGTCCTCACATGTAATTTGTAGCTTTAGACATATTTGCAAAGTTCATGACTCAGCAAACACACTTGACCAAGATGTGGGCATGTGCCAGATACTTTTTCAAACTGTTAAAAAATAAGATGGTAAACAGGTAGACTCCCTGTTACATTTGCCAGAAGGCCTTTAAGTAGACTTTAAGTAGTGGAGGTGGGCACTGTCATCTTCTCTTTTGATGCTGAGTCCTTTGACTCTGCAGTTCAGTGATGACGTTTTCCCACTGGGTGCTCATCGGGTTCACAACAGCAACAGCAATATCCTCTACACTAACAGGGATTAAAACCTAATAGCTCTTTAAAATGAAAATACAACATCAAATACTGGTGAGTATGTAGGTTAACAAGAACTTTCACAAGCAGCTTTCAGGAATAAAAATGAGTGCAACCACTTTAAAAAGTTTTTAACAATACTAAAGTAAATATAGACACACCATAACCTTGTAATTTCCATCCCAGGTGCATGCCCAGCTGATGTGTTCACCAGAAGAAGGACAACAGAATGTTCTTCATTACTACTTTAATCTCTCCAATTTAAAAGCTGCTTAAATAGCCAGCAATGTATAAACACACTGGTAGATAGTCACATGGTAGAATATTACAAATAATGAAAATGGAAAAGTTTACAGGCACATATAAAACACAGGTAAATGGCACAATTGTGCATGAAAACCCATCAGGAGCAGAATGCACCAGATAATTCCATGTCTATGATGTTCAAAAGTGTTTAGAAGTAGATTAAATCAGCTGTGCTGTTAGAAGTTATCATAGCAATTATTTCAGGGTGTGTGCTGCTGGAAGGCATGCTGGAGAATGTCTAGCATCTTTTTTTTTTTAATTTTAATTTGGATGCTGGTTCCCTGGACATACTGTTCAGTTTGTAAAAAATTATCAAGTTGTGCACGCAGGAACTGTGTGTAAGCTATACTTCAAAAAGAATTTTTTTAAAGGTTGAAAGTCTGTGCTGCAGTTATCTTGGTCAAGAATCAAAAATCTATTTCCATTGACTTAGGGGTCAAAAAGTCTTTTAAAGGCTGACCTTTGAAAGGCGATCTCTCCATATATTTCTACCGATGCCAACTGCTGCTCACCCGTCAAGGCATGCAGTAGTAAAGATATATTTCTTTCACCAAGATATCCATTAATCCACAGTGGGGGGTTTCATGGCCCATAAACATGATGACATAAGTCCTATTAATCTTTTTCAGTGTCACATCCACTGTTGTTGAGGAGGTTACATGAGAGGCATGCTGGGAGTATCTGGAGCTGACCTCCATTTTTCACAAGCAGCAGTCAGGACGGCTGACTTGACCAAGATTAGCCTGTGTTCAGCAGGAACGGGAGAATGAAAGGATTCTGATCCATGTATTCAGAGAGTTGGTGTGCATGTGAATGCCGGCATAACTGAGGGTTACCTTGGACAGCTGGGGTGAAATTGCTACCTCCTTGAATCCAAACAGCCAGCCTCATCCACACAGGCTGCTGAGGGGTAGGTCTCAAAATAGTGGTTTCTGCTAACAATTGATTTAAACGTCAGAATTTACCAAATTTGAGCACAGACAGATTTTGAGAGGGTGTGGGATTGGAACAGCTGGTGAAGGGACACCAGCCCACTGGAGCATGTGGCTCTGGCAGGCCTTGCCCTTCTCCCCTGTTCCCTCTGCCTTGCTGAAAACCATTAGATCACATTCCTAAAGCTAGCCAACAAGGTCTATTCCCTTATTTGGCCACTTCCTCCTCCTGAGGCTGACTACCAAAGTCCAGCTATCAAAGTATTGAAGTCCAGTAATCAGAATCCCCATTTGGCTTACCTAATTAACATGCCCAATTAAAATTAGACATCTCATCCTAACACGGGGGTTTCCCCCTTCACCTTTAAAAACCACCATTTTCCTATGTGCCACGTCTCTCCTCTATCCAGAGGCAGTCCTTGGTTCCTCCAGGGAAAAGCACCTCTTCCCCCTTTCCTTTGTCCCCTTCCCCTTCTCCCTAGTCCCCTATCTCCTTTACCACCTCATCCTAGCCCATTCGAACACAGACCTCCCCATTTTCTCCTCTTAAAAATTACACCTGCAAGATCAGTTGCTGCTGTTTTTCTGCCTGAGTCAGAAAGCAGCCACTTTAACTTTTCTTCCCCGCTTAATAAGGAATCTCTCTGTGAAACCAGGTGTTTGGGTGTGGTTTGTGCCTAATCCTGGGTCCATGATAAAGCCCCTGGCCGTGTGTGTGTGTGTGTGTGTGTGTGTGTGTGTGTGTGTGTGGGGTTCTCCTTCAGTTGGAGTTTTCTTAATGCTTTGAATAAGCCAAAGATAAACAGAGAGGGCAAGACCATTGCAGGTTAACGGAGAAAGCAAATCAGGAAGTTGAGATGCTTGGCAGTTGGCCCCTCCTCTCATACTAAGTGAAGGCATGAATAACCTTTTCCCCTTTCTGTGGACTATTTTTCAGTTGTAGTATAACGACTCGCCACTAAAATAAAGGCTCAATCAACAACAGCATTTACTATCTCCCCTGTTCTAAGCACACAGGAAAACCAGGTCCAACCTGCTTGAGTCTTCTGGCCAGTCTCAAAGGCTGGAGGCAAGGTGTTCTATGCACTGCAGTCCTCACCTGAGGCTGGGGATTTGCCTCCAAACCCACCTTTTCTAGCTGTCAGCAGAATTCAGCTCCTCATTCTGAAAGCTGCTGACCACCAGAGATGTCTGTTGGCCATCTCCAGCTCCTCCCATTCCAAAGCCTGCCAAGCAGTAGCTCCTCCCCCAGAACTCCTCAAGAGCAACTCTACAGGGTATTTAACATCCAGCCCATAGACTTGCCATGTGGTTCTCCTCTTCCCTTGGGACTAACCGGTAATACTTTGCTCAGATTAAAACCTGGACTTTAATTCATCTTGACTTGGCTTATTGCATTGGTGGAGTTACCCACTACCAGGGAATATTTTACTTATCAATGGCTTTTAGCTCACAGAGGCTATACATGTAATTCCTACCTGTGAGTATAGACATGGGTACTTTCTTCCTCCTGGCCTAGCAAGAGTGTCTCCAGGATGTCCCTTTTTCCCAACCTCTGGAGTCTTTTTTAAGAACCCATCTAGTTAGGGGGCTTGAGAGATAGCTCTGTGGATAAAGATTATTGTTGCACAAGCCTGACTACCTGAGGTTGATACCTGAACATGTGTAAAGGTAGAAGTGAGCCAGTAATGCAAAGTTGTCCTTCTATCTCCACAGTGAAATGTAATGGTGTACACACACACACACACACACACACACACACACACACACACACCATGTTAAATAAAGCTAACAAAGGATCCATCTAATTAGGTCAGGCCCACTAGGACCATTTCTCTTTTAATTAAGTCATTGATTAAACACCTTAGTCATAGCTGTAACAATCATTTTTCCTAATCAAGGATGTTACTGAATCATTATGTTTGCCATACACATGTAGGGATGATACCCACATCCTAGGGGACCACCGTAGACTTACTTCCACATAAGCTGCCTCCATGTTACCAGCTGCCCATGTATCAGTTTGTTCTTATCACTGCCCTGACTTTTTACCTGGGGGGAAGCCACTTAAACTTCCTAAGCCTCAGTTTGCTCAACTCTAACATGGAAATAGAGATATGGTAGGACTCAGGGTCTTAAAACAGTGCCCATCTCTTAGCTTGGGGTTCTGTGGGCCCAAGATCCAGCACAGTGTGATTGTTCAAGGCATTCTGTCCAAGGCTGATATCACTAGGCAGAAGGCACAGTGTCCCCTGGGCTGGGCAGTTCTCTGGAAGCTCATTTTGGCAGATGGAATAGTCCATTCTTGGCAGTTGTAAGCACAGGTCCCCATTTCCATGATGGTAGGCCACTGGGTCATTCTCACTAGCTCTCTGAGGCTTCTTGCATTTTTTGGTCCCATCTTTGACTCTATCCTCAGGCTAGAAAAAAGTGTATCTGTTATTTATTAAGCGGCACAATGTTATTCATTAAGCAGTACTGTTTACCATGAGAGAAAAGCCACGAGGTACAACAAAGCCCACTCTGAGAGTTTATTAAGGGAAAGGAACAGAAGTGGGTGCTTAGGCCTATTGGAAGATCATGCAGGAAGAGAGGGGAGGGATAGATGGAACCCGCTTTTTTATAAGTTCCCCCTGCACATATGCATATGGGCTTATGTAGCTATGCCACACATGTGCATAGATTCCATGGTCATGCTGAGTGCAAATTCCGCAAATTACGTGATCATGCAGTGTACAGATTATGTAGGACATAAGACCCTGGGATGACTAAGCCTCTTGCTTGGCTACCGGACAGTGCATGTGCAGTGGGGTAGCTGGGGGAGTGGCTAGGAATTCTAACAGTATTGAGTCCTCCTTGGTTTTAATCTCTTGTCTTACTCCATGGTTGACTCCTAAACCCAGATGGAAAGGAACATGTGGTGGGGTGATGACCCCCTGGGTAAGCTCCCAGTTTGAGGGACAAATGATCCGGAGTCTTTGTTACTCACCAGAGATCTTCTCAGAGGTCCTTAGACTGGTTTTCTAAACCAGACTACAACAATGTCCTAGCCAGGTGAGCCTACTAGGGGTGCTTTTCTAGTAAAAGGTACCCCACCCCCAGTTTTTAAGGAATTCATTCTATCTTAAAAGAAACATTTATAAAAATGGCTGATAGAATGTATGGAGAATACCTATTAAATATAAATGAGAGATGTGGGAGCTATACAAACTCATACACAATCACTGCATGGCTATATGCTTTGGGGGCTCTTTCCTTAGCCCATGAGCCCACTTTCCATTCATCAGAGTGCTTTTCATTTTTTTAAAGACTTATTTACTTTTATTTATGTGTATATGTGTGAGTGTATGCCCAAGTGTTTGTGCATGCCCACAGCGGCTAGAAATGGTTTCTATACCTAGAGTTTCCAGTGGCTGTGAGCCATCAGATGTGTGCTAGGAATCAAACTCCAATCTTCTGTAAAAACAAGTGCTCTTAACCACTGAGCCATCTTTCTATCTGCCTGATTTTTCTTACTTAATAAGCTGTATCTATTTCTATTTTTTAATTCTGTATCTCTGGTGGAATCTTTTGCTGTGGAACCCAAAAGCCCTCTGAACTTAGGTCTCTGGCTGAGCCTTCTAAGTATGTCCTTCCTGACAGTTGGGGCTTTCTCACAATTTCTCTTACTTCTGTGGATAATCTAAAAGGCATGACTTTTCTCCATTTCCCTGTTTCTAGCAGCTGCCAGGATTCTCAGCTTGTCTATACTGTTGTTTTTCTCTCAAATTCTAATAAAATTGTCTTTGAGCTTAAAAAAAAAAAAAGGTTGATATAATACATATACAACTTTCTCTCTGTGGCTCTGTCAGCCAGTGATAGAGAAATGGTCAGGGGCCACTTGAATAGCTGTAATGGAAAGATTTCTCAGGCCCCTGCAGAAGTTCTCATTCTGGTGTTCTAATGTCCCCTTAAGTTTCGATAATTATCTTTCTTCTGTGTCTTGCTTAAAGGTACAAAGCACATTCACACTCATGCCTGCCACAGCAGAAATCTGCATCTCAAGCTCCAAATTGCAGATCGAGGAAAATTGTCTCGCCATGTTCTCAGAGAAGTTTGGATGAGCTGGAGAACATTTATAACCCATAAACATTTAAAGGGCACTTTTTGCATTTTGAAATTGCTTCTGCATGCATGAAAAGGATTCTTTATTGGGGTGGGGTGGGGTTTGCAAACCCAGTACATCTGTCATTCCTATGGCAACACAATTTCAGACTCTGTTTTGTTTTGATAAATTGCTCCTTTTGACTTTTCTTCAACTCTAAAAAAAAAAAAAAAAAAAAAAAAGCCATGTCGCTGAAGAGCTTAAAGTTATTTTTGGTTTGAGCTAGAGGGTTATTTGTACAAAAGTTAATTTCCAGGTCTGCCTCATATTGACATATTGATCAAAACGGACACCCTTGCAAATGTTACATCTGTCGTGGTCCTTGAAGCTATTCCAAATGCTCAGTGTAGAATACAAGTCTGTGCACACGTGGGCTTTGGTCTACATTTTTAAATTCTGACAAAGCAAGCTCATCTCCCCTGCCCTTGTAACCAAAGTGATCCTGGGAGACACTGGGCATGGGGTGGGGGGTTGGCATGGGGTGAGGGATGTCAGTTAAGATAAAGAGACGTTTCCACCCCCTCCTCTATGATGTCACCTGAGTCTTGGTCATACAGGTTGTGTTGTAGATGTATTAACTAGGGCTGAACTCCGCACAGCCAGCTGCACTCTGCATTTTTACCAGTTGTACATTTCATAATGGTCTCTATCTGGAAGTTACAGGCAATTAACGGCAGCTGAGAGAATGGGAATCAATCTTCTTTGGGGAATTAGCCAAACTCAAAACTCTGATTGGATAGGTTATCCAATCCGATGTGGGGAGCCCTAGACTCATACACACATGAGCAACACTAAAGGGACTTAGCAGGTTGCATTTATAAATGTATATATTCATATGCAATATATATTATATACACAATATTTATATATCAGTAATAAAAATATAAAAAAAAGCAGCTCACATTTTCACACGCAGAGAGGGACTGTATGCTGGCTACATCTACCTTTCCCTTCAGGACCAAAGCAGATCATTCTGCTTTCCCTTCTGCTACAGGTGTTGCTGGGTGGAATGCCAGAGAACACTTCACCCATGCTGACCCCCTCTTCCTGAAGTCAACCTTCCTCTCATGACAGACCCCAGCAGGTGAAAACCTTCCTCCCAGGACAGATACCCAGAGGGCCCAGCTGTCTCACTGCAACAGGCTGCCAGTCTGAAGGAGCTTGTGGTGAAGGTTGAATGGTGTGTCCCACCTCCAATTCACACCCTAAAGCCAGACTCTCAAAACCTTAGAACACTGATGTGCTTGGAAAGAGGACTTTAAGGAGATGCTAAAATGAAGTCTTTAACCCCAATCCAGGGTGATAACTGTCTTTAGTAAGAAGAGGTAACAGCGATGCACACTGAGGGAAGTTGATGTGAAGACCCAGGGAGAGAAAGGGCATCTGTAAGCCAGAGAGGGATACTAAAGAAGCTAGGACTGCTGATACCAAACTGTTTCTCTTTCAGCCTTGAGCTAGAAGGAAATGCATTTTCTGTAGTTTAAACTACATGGTCTATGGTATTTGTAACACACTTCTGGCACATTAGTGCACTCTAGCAGCTCAGGCACCCTTTGAGGGATCACGTGACTTCTTCACTGCCATTATCACAGTGCAACTTCTCCCAACCTGCCTTCATGCATGTTCCCTCCTGCTGTAGGTATTGATCAATATTGCCTTCCCATGAAGCTCCTGACTGCGAATCTCACACTCAGTGTACTGCTTGGATAAATTTGACCCCTGACAACACTGGATAGATTCCATGCCATCTCTTAGCATCTAGCCCGTCAAAAGTTAATTCATCCCTGGAGTGTCTAACTTCACCAAAGTACCCGACTCCTCAGTGCATTTTGCTGTCACTTGCAGGGCACACTAAGTACCCTCAAACTAAGAAGATGCTGCCAGGAATAGGTCTTTTGACTCAAATTTCTTCTTCCCCATCCAGTGTGTGACATGAAATTACCCTTCCAATGTTAGAACTATTGTTCATGCAGCTCATGTCAACCCCCGACCCAGCTGCAACTCCCTATTGTATATTTCATACTCCTGCCTCTCGGAACACACTTTCCTCTTTCTTTTATTTGATTAAGAACATCTGCAGAGGTGGTTCAGATACAAAAGTTAATAATTACTCTTTCTTTGTCACAGTAATTAAAAATTTCAAGGAACAATTGTCATTCATTGCTGCCTATGAGTTTGCCAATGAGAAGAGAGCTTTATAAAGCCAAGGAATCATGACCTTAAAAAAAAAAACAAAAAAATGCCATTATTGGGAGAAATAAAAGTCTCTTCCCCAAATGAGAAAGAACACTCTGCCAAGTCACAGGGTGGCTCTGCAGTCTGGTTAGAAGGCTCAAAGGGTGGGGAGGGTTACCACACAACTCTGTAAGGCCCCCTGTGTATTATCATGTCTTCCCGTTGCCATTAGCATCTGACATGCTCTGCAGATGCCATTTGCAGTTCAAAGAGAAACTCATTAACATATCTTCGAAAAGAGCATTCTGTGAGGACAAAAGCTGTTTTTTTCTCAGACTGGTGTCCCTCCCACTTTTGCAAGAAAGAATCTCTTTGTTCAAAAGGCAAACTTCAAGAGCACAATCTCTCTCCAGTAATTTTCCATAGGCTCATGTCTCAGACAACACGAAGCAGCAAACTGAAATGGCTCTATCATCAATTCCCCCTGAGGCTGACGGGAGCAGCAGTGGTGTGTGGTGGGAGGAGGCAGGGCTGTTATGATTGGAGTGTGTGCTGTATATGAAAGACAGAAAGGAGGAAACTACTGCCAGCATTTATCCCCTCACTGGTCCTCTGTTCTCTGTCTCCTTCGACATGCAGGATTTGTTCCCAGCTCCATTGTTATTTTGCATTTTTATCTCCTGTGGGTATCGCATGTGGTCTCTGTGGCTTTGAATGCCACATAGAAGAACATGTCCCCCACACAGACTGTAAGTTCACATGGAGAGACACTGTCTTTAATTTAGTCACCCTTTCACCTGGCAATTCGTGGAGTCAACTGAAGAGTGTAGGAGGGGAGGGGAATCAATGTGGCTTCATGGGACCAACAGGCTCTGATGGCCTTAATTATGACTCTTAGACTTTTTTCTATCAAAGAAAGACCATTGGAGAAAAGTGTTGGTCTTGGTTCCCTTTATGTCAGGAGTTGCCTTCCTTCTCCTCTCTTTCCCTTGCATGTAGGTCATCTAGGACATGTAGGACAACTCAAACTTCTAACAGGTCAGAGCCCCACGCTGTCTCCCAGGCTGCCTGCCCTCCTCCTGCTCAACTTCTAATAAATGGCAGGACTCTCCCACCGGTTTTACTATCTTCTCTGTCCCCATAGCCCTGGCTGCTTCTCTTCCTGCCTTTTTCTCTGCTCCTCTTTCTGTCCCCAAATCTGTCACCATGGCAGACTCCCCCAGAGTCTAGCTTCTGATACACTCTGTCATTACACTGAGAGGTCTCAGTAAGGCTGGCTTCTGCTGTGGGATGTATGGCAAATGTGTTGCTGATTAATCAATAAAACACTGATTGGCCGTTGGCTAGGCAGGAAGTATAGGCGGGGCAAGGAGGAGAATAAAGCTGGGAAGTGGAAGGCTGAGTCAGAGAGACACTGCCAGCCGCCACTATGAGAAACAGCATGTGAAGATCCTGGTAAGCCACGAGCCATGTGGCAAGGTATAGATTAATGGAAATGGATTAATTTAAGCTATAAGAACAGTTAGCAAAGAAGCCTGCCACGGCCATACAGTTTGAAAGCAACATAAGTCTCTGTGTTTACTTGGTTGGGTCTGAGGCTGTGGGACTGGCAGGTGAGAGAGATTTATCCTGACTGTGGGCCAGGCAGGAAAACTCAAGCAACAAATGGCGTCCAACGTGGTGGCAAGAGTTTCCACCTAAAAACTGAGAAAAAAGATTCTAAAACGGAGCTAAAAACGGTTCCTAATTGTCTCTCTCAAATGAGCGGCAGCTGCCGGTTTGAGCTACTGGTGGGTTTCTGGTGTGTGTGCTTGACCTGCAGTATGGCAGGAATGAGGCCTCTGCAAGTGGCACATTAAGCTGCATGGTAGATTTAGCCTTTGCAGGTACAAAACAAAAAAAGAGGTTTTTGGGCTACACGCTGCTTGGATAAAAGCATAGACCCACGATAGCTCCCAGAGCTGGTGGAAAACCAAGGCCATGTTGGGAAGCTGAGGTGGGTGGAGCCAGCAGCCACAGCTGCTGCAGTTTAAGGCAAGAGATTCACAATAAGACAGATTCAGATGTAATAGTTTACAATGTGTGTAAAATATACGTAGGCTTGAAAGAGAAAAAAAAGGTGATAGATACAGTTATAGAAACAAATACATAGTTTAAAAAAATAAAGTGTTTAAAGAGACAGTAAAATTAATATAAAAATAAGCCACATAAAAATGGATATTACACAGAGAATCTGGATTGTGTTGTCTTTGGGATTTTTAACTGCAGAAAAACATTTGATTGTAAAAGCTGTTGAGTTATGCCAAAATGTATATTTTAAAGATACCTTGACTTCAAAATTTGAATGTAAGGATATGTTACTTTGGAAAAGAGACTCTGCTTTTGTTCCCACAGAAAGCCAGAGGCTATGGATTTGTTCAAGATTAAGATACATCAGGTTTGACCAGCCAAGACCCCCTGAAAGATCTCCGATGACACCATTGCCCAGATGATCCAACATCCAGAATGGTTTGAAGGCATCTGGCTCAGACGATACAGCCTCATGGACTATTCCATAATTCTAAAATTTTCTTTGTTTCCCCATAAGATATAGCGCCCCCCTCCAGCAGGAAGTAGTAAGAGAAGCTACGCCCAAATTCCCAAATTATATGTAATTTTACTTTGTTAAGGTTAAAACCTTCCTTTTTGAAAAAAAAAAAGGGGGGGGGGAAGTGCTGTGGGATGTATGGCAAATGTGTTGCTGATTAATCAATAAAACACTGATTGGCCGTTGGCTAGGCAGGAAGTATAGGCGGGGCAAGGAGGAGAATAAAGCTGGGAAGTGGAAGGCTGAGTCAGAGAGACACTGCCAGCCACCACTATGAGAAACAGCACGTGAAGATCCTGGTAAGCCACGAGCCATGTGGCAAGGTATAGATTAATGGAAATGAATTAATTTAAGCTATAAGAACAGTTAGCAAGAAGCCTGCCACGGCCATACAGTTTGAAAGCAACGTAAGTCTCTGTGTTTACTTGGTTGGGTCTGAGGCTATGGGACTGGCAGGTGAGAGAGATTTATCCTGACTGTGGGCCAGGCAGGAAAACTCTAGCTACAGGCTTCCACTTTATATTTTGAACTCATAACTTTCAGTGGTTCCGTTAAGGCTTTTCAGTGTTTATCATCAAATATTTTTGACAGCTAAGTATCCCTCAGGGGAAAGGCATGGAGGCAGAGTGCCCCTGCAACACTCTGCTTAACTTGGGTTTTGCCATATTGTCTTTTATTTAAGGTCTGCATGAAATGTCTTTGTAAAGATGAAAACAATGTTTCTCCTCAAATTGTCACTGACCCTTGAGGAAGACCTGCCCTGCTTGTACAATTCGTTCAAGAACTTACTGTTCTCCATGGGGGATGGAAGAAGCCCGTCCAGTCAGAAAATTAGGATGTACTGACAGAAAGCCAGTATGCTTATTATAATGTTGCAAGACAGAGATGAACAGGAGATGAATAATTAGGTCAGCAGGAAGATTCCTTTTCTCTCCCCGTGTCCTTCCTTTCCTCCTCCCTTCCTTCCTCTTCCTTCTTGTTTTTGGATAAACTTTTACTACAGAGCCTAGAGCAGCTTCAAACTCACTGTCCCCCAGTCTCAGCCTCTTGAGTGGCTGGAATACAGACTTGTATCACCATTGTGCCTAGGTTGAGCTAAATATTGGCAGAGCTGCTTAATTCAAATGTTTTAACTTAAAGCAACACTTTCCTTCAAATTCCACAATTCTGAAGTATGATTCAGACTTTCAAACTTTACATTTTAGAGCGATGTATAGTGTAAGTTTAAGCCAAGAGTTCAGTAAAGAAATCATGGAGATGCCTCTCCATGATCACTGGGGAGTTGTTGGTTTTTTGTTTGTTTGTTTGTTTGTTTTTATATCATAGATAAGAGAGAGAAAGAACAGCCAGAGGAATCTGGGGGAGTCTGCCATGGTGACAGATTTGGGGACAAAGAGAGGAGCAGAGAAAAAGGCAGGAAGAGAAGCAGCCAGGGCTATGGGGACAGAGAAGACAGCAAAACTGGTGGGAGAGTCCTGCCATTTATTGGAAGTTGAGCAGGAGGAGGGCAGGTTAGCTGGAACAGCCTGGGAAACAGCGTGGGGCTCTGATCTGTTAGAAGTTTGAGTTGACAGAGAACTTGATGTCCTCTCTGGAGGTTGGGGGCTGCCGGAGCAGATAAGAAAGTAATGGCTTTTCTTGACAAACAGAAACCCATTTTACAAGGTTTCTGAGGAATGCTGAGAGTTGATCAGGTCAGAGTTCAGCCTGAGCTGAGCCTAGACTGCCATCTTGGTGATGGGAGGGGTGGTGTGTGTGGGGGAGTGGTACCTGACAGTAACACCCAAACTCTTCTCAAGGGAAGACAAGTCAAAGGACTTTTGGTGATTGGATATTTTTACGTTGTATGCTTATGTGGTTTCAAATGTGCATGCTCAGAGTCAGCCAGAGGACTGGTGAAGGTAGTGAAATACCTATTACACTCATTTGCCAGTGAGAGAGTCATCTTTTTAACTAAATCAACAACCAAAGAACAAACAAATAAGCGAATGAATGAATGAATAAAGGACATAAAGACAAGAAAGATAAATTTATATTACACAAATGCCCACTGCAGGTCAATCTCATTTGCACTGGAGACACACGAGAGTAATGAAATAGTGACTTCCTGAATATAGGCAACATATGGCCTTTCCTTTACACAGACTTTGTTCTATAATGTCTTCTGCTGTAACCCCTTTAAAACCTATTTACACCTGATCCTACTCCAACATCTGTGATGCTGAAAGCTGTAGGGCTGATTCCTGGCTTCACTTAACATTTCTAATGCTGCCTACAGGTCAAAATCTAAGAACAATCAAAATAAAGACTTGGTTCACAATTTCAGCAGGAAAAATGACATTTCATTTACAAGTGAGCTGTATCAAGGTTGTTCCACCCAACCATGCTCCAGTAGAAGTGCCCAAATCACAAAAACATATAAGTAGAAATGGTCTATTGGCACAATCTATAGCTTACATTTTATAGTAAGCAGTATGAAAAAACCTCCAAGATTACCCTACCAGTTTTGTCCCACTGTGGACTTCTGTTTACTCTCATCAGTGCCTTTCAATTGATTTCTATTAGTTTGCCCCTCCATTATAGTCTGTGAAATGGAAGTATTCATACAGATTTATTTACTGGATACAGCAGCAATTTTCTTTCATCTGAACACCCTGAACTCTCTTTGTATTGCATTTTCCTCTATGGGTGGCAAAGAGAGTGTGGTTTTAGTCCATTTTGAGAGAACAAAGTAATTTCCTAGTTGGGCATCAAAGAGGAAGGATGGTCTCTCCACAAGAGAACAGTACCCAGAGCACACCCTCCCATGTTTCACATAAGTTCATACTGTCTACACTCGTCTAGAAACTATCTCATATCCACTGGCTGCCTAACGGGACTGTCTGAAGGTCAGGGATTACAGGATATCCACACATCTAGAACACTCATGATCCAACATGCTGACAATCAAAAAATAACAGAGCAATTCACTGAACATCAAAGTCTTTTTCAGAGAGGACTTGGACATAGTTGAGATATTAGTCTTCTACCATATCACCATATCATTTCCCAAAGACTTAACTTGGAGTTAAGTACACTTTAAATGGTTTATTTTCCAGAATGTCTGTGTATATTTCAGAACTTGTAAATAAAATAGAATAGAACCCTGGTTAAAGTTCTACATTGAACTTGCCAAATATTTTATACATCTGTTCAGAGAATTAAGGAGTGGCTTCACCATGTCAACCTTTCCAAAAATCTATCATAGAAGATAGGTTTGTTTTTCATTAACAACCAATTAATGATTTCATTCAGTCAAGTCCATGGAAGAAATTCATTCTTATTCTAGAAAGTTTGCCATGGATTTTGGCAATAATTTGGTTATTTTAACAGTGTACCTAACTAATTGATTGGGGCTCCTCAACTTCCCACACTAGAGCTCATGAATGATGTCTTGAGAAATTATGATTATATGCACAGTTTTCTGAGAATATCTTTTAGCTTAGAACTACACTCAAGCTTTAAAAATTCTACTGACGTTCAATTTTTATAGAAATGTTTCTTTCTGTAAATGTATGAAAATGGGGCTTCTGAAGGAGCTATCATCTCTACCCTTGGGATATAGTCTACCCTTATGAGACAATTATTGATTTTAAACAGCAATAGTACTCTTTTCTTGAGTCTGTGGTAGAGTAGTAAAGCATACAATGATAAACTTTGATACTCTAGATTTTGTATTTTCTTCACCACTTACTTGGTTATTTGTAGTGAATTGGCAAGGTTAATGTTTTAATAAATAGAATAAAGCTAATGACAGGTAAATCCATAAGGGCAGAGCTATCTAAATTATTCAAGGAAATGCTGTCTGTGAGGTACATATTACATAGTAGCTACAAAGTAAGGCGGCTAACAGTCTCCGCAAGATTTGAATTGGTCTAAATGCAAAGCTAGTCTTGGTCATCTTCATACTGCTCATTGTGTGCTCAAGTCAGAAGTCAAAACATAGTTCATGAATTCTGATTATATTTATCTAATGTACTCCTGTTGTGGGATACTTTGATCACACTCTGACACTCCCAAGATTGCCAATAAAGTTTGCTTTGAATCAGAGGGCAGAGCTAGCTACTGCCTGACCAAAATTAGCCATAGAGGTTTTGGGGGACCAAGGACATATAGAGAGACAGAGGAAGTAGTAGAGTGGGACTTAGAAAGATTCTCTGCCCTTCTGGATCAAGGAAGGAGAGAGAGGAGGTCACTGGTTGCTTCTCTGCCATTTCTCTGATCATTCGTATTCTTACTCCAATACCTGACTCCAAGTTTTTAATTGATAAAAATTAATTAGATAAATGTTTCATATTCTCCTTCCTAACGGCCTCTCTGCTTTCAACATAAGGAGCTATTGCCAATAGCAAGGTTACCCCTTACTCACTAACTTTCCATGACTTAACTCCTTGACCAAGAAGTAAGCCCACAGAGAGAAGTACCTGGTAGGATCTATCTTTACATCTCCAAAACACATAGGTTTAACAGGCTTTTATTGGACTGCCAGGCCCCAAATCATGACACAGAGACTTATTATTAATTGTGAAAGCTTGGCCTTAGCTTAGGCTTGTTTCTAACTAGCTCTTATAACTTAACCCATGTCTACTAATGTACATGCTGTTGCATGGCTTGTGGTTTTTAACCTCTCCTTCTGCATCCCCACTTTGTCTGGGTCTGGCTGGCAACCTCTCCTTTCTTCCCCTCCAAGTCCTGTCTGTCCCTAGAAGTCCTGCCTAACCTATAAAAATAGGTTTTGGTCATTCATCTTTTTGTTAAACCAATCACAGTGACACATCTTCACACAATGTAAAGGAATATTATGTAACACATAGGTTTCAAACTTGAATTAGCACAAAACCTCCAAGGTGAGTGAAAAATGATAGTTCCTGATTTCTTCATAGATATCATGTTTTGTGGGTTTAAGCTTAGAGCAATGCCCAAGAATGAGTGTTGGGTATTCCCTATCTGAACATTCTATTCAGGTAGTCAGTTGTACAGTCTTGTAAAAATATCTGTCTTTGGAACACCCTAATTGGGTGGGACCTGATCTTAACTTCTTATATCTACAAAGACCTTATGTCATATAAGGCCAGATTCTATCAGTTCAGGTATTCATGGATGTGAAGGATGGACTTACTGTTCTATTGTACACATCCCCAAATTTAGCCTTTGAGAAACAGTTGTTTACTAGCACATCAGAGTTCACAGTAAATGAATGTCATGGTAGTTTTTTGTCAACTTGACACAAGCTAGCATTATCTAGAGTGGAAGATCAATTGAGAAAAACCCTTCAGTTAAATAGCCTGTAGGCAAGTCTGTGGGGCATTTTCTTGATTAATGATTAATGTAGGAGAGTCCAGCCCATAGTGGGTGGTGCACCCCCAGGAAGATGGTCTTGGGCTGTATAAGAAAGTAAAACAATAAGCAGTGTTTCACCATGGCCTCTGCTTCAGATTCTGCCCCAGGTTCCTCCTTCCTTCAGTTCATGCCCTGGTGTTCCTCAGGGATGGATTGTGACATGGAATTGAGAGCCCTTTCCCCCAAGTTGTATTTGTTCATGGTGTTTCATCATAGCAATAGAAACCTAACCAGAATACCCAGTGCTCTTTGTAATTATCAGAATACTATTTAAAGTCATTTTTTAAGAAAATAATCTCCTTGCAACACATTTTTATGCTTTTTATAAAAAGTTCAGTTTCTTCAAGATATTTCTGATGGCCAATCTGCTGCTGGCATGAATCCTTATTCTTCAATGAGATAATTTTATATGTCCTTGTAGGTTTTCTTTTGTTTTGCCTTTTGATTCTTCTTACATGATACTGTATATGAAGCACATATCCAGTAAACAATGAGTGGGATGTGAATATTTCTTGTGCATACAGTGGTAGGAGTTTTGAGGACACAGTAGGTGTATGGCAGAAAGTTTCCTGCTTTCATGGAGTTTGTCTGGACAGTGTAGATAAGCCTTACACAGATACAAGGAAGGTGATCAGAGTATGTTTGGGGTGTCCTACAAATCTTACTGTCACCAACTACTAACTGTAGAATCTTCCAGTTTCCTTACTTCACATGTTCCTAAAACAGGAATTACAATTTCACCCACCTCGCTAGCCCACCTTGAGGAGTAAACAAACATTGAGCATGCATGAGTGCTTAGTAGATGATATCAACTGCAGGACCCAAGGGGTAGAGATATGTCTGATAGGATGACAATGACATTTTAGTGTTTATCATTTCCTAACTGGATTGTAAACTGACTGGCTGAACAGACCTCAAATTCATACTGTCCTAGAATCTCTTTAACTCTTGGCAGAGCTGATTCTTACTAAGGATTCATCTAATACTACCAAAGACAGCCATGATCTATTGACAGCGTTATTCTATCAATTATTTTGTTGGTCACACTTCTCTGTGTTCTATGTTTCTGTTCCAATTTCTAGTTTTCTTTTTAAGCAGTGCATACTTTATGTTACTCAAATATTGTATGGGCAGATGGAGAGGGGCAGTAAAGATTGCTGCCAAGCTGGGGAATTCAAATGAAAATGATCTGAGAGAAACTGTTGAGATTAAGTACATAAGGCAAAAGAGCAAAGATACATGGGGTTCTGAGACGGGACACTGCATATTGCTGACTTCACCCTATGAAAGCACAGCCATTCCTAACGTTCAGTTTGTATAGGTTACGGCATGATTTGCTCCAAACACCCAGCGGCTCCTAGAGCATTGCAAATTGCAGATGCTAATTACATGTGTCTCGTTTTATGGGGGTGACTGGACTTTTTCTCAGTTACAGTTTTCTCTGATCATGCACGTAATACTATGTTATTTTGCTTGGATATAATTATTGTGATATTGATTTTTCAAATGGACCCAAGGTAGAAATTCTCCTCACATGCCAAGGAAAATTCTACCATGACTTTTACATTTGTACTTCTGAAATTACCCTAAATAATCTTCTGGAGACTGAAAGTTAATGGATTTTTAGCTAGTTCATTTGGTCCACAACACCGAAATTACTCCTTCAAAAATTGACTTACGAAGCAGTTATTGTGAACAGGTCTATTTATTTAGATGAAGTCACTTTATTATGCTATTTCACAAGCAAAGGTATTGAAGGGGAAAAAATCATGCAGAATTAATATAAGTGTAGCAACACATGAGCCAATGTAAACTGTCCACACAAAATATGGTGCATGTTTAGAAGAAGCACAAATCACACTTTACCAAAATGATAAAGTAGAGCCAACTTCCAGAAACAAATGCCTCTTTGAACTTGTTCTCTAACCTAGTCAATCGGTAAGAAGCTCAAAATGGTGATGATAAATGCATAATCATAATGCCAGCTGGCATCAGCTTACAACCATTCCATGTTCAATCATGTCAATCACCTCATCTAAATCAGTATTAAATGGCAGTGTCCATCTGGATGGATGATGAAGGGTTCTGTCTAATAAACAAGGTGAGTGTAGTTCAAGAAGGTTCATTGGAGAGCTTGGTGTCCCAGTTGGTGAAGAAAAGGTTGAGTTAAAAACCCTTTTCTGTTGCCTGTTTCTTTTCTCAGTGCTTCCTCTTTCACATGATTCTCCCTTAAACTGCAGTATACCTCTAAACAAAGAATTCTGAGTTATGAATCTTCTTCATATGCAGAAACAAGTCAACTATCAGGTAAGGCCAGATGATGACTTCTTGAGTATGAAGCAAATTCTCAGGACAAAGGAGGTGGGGCATGACATGTGTCACATAGATTTGGGGTGTGTAGTCTCTTCAAGCCATTTGCATATCAGAATTATAACACTCTCTGTCTCTCTCTTTCCATCCATGCATACTATTATGATACTTTTTGTGTGTTTCTGTTTTTATTGCTGTGATAAGGGGAACTGAGAAGGCGTGAACTAACAGAGGCTGATTGAACTAACAGAGGCTGATTTCTTTGGTGTCTTCCAGAAACTCTTCCTCTTAAAGAATGTCTCTGGACTTTTGTTCATTGGTTCTGTATTCTGATTGTTAGATACATATAAAGCCAATCAGGAACCTTTACTAATCCTTGAAATAAATGGTTTGAAATAGAAGGTTTCCCAGGGTCTGCTTCCCTGCACATTAGTGAGGCAGGACACACTGATTCATTCATCATTGTAGATGCTAGGCACCCTAAATGACTAAGAGCTACTGGCCAATTCTGTGCTTTATGCAATCAGGAAGTTATAAAATATATGCTCACACTAATAGCTTTAGGTAGAGTCAAGAAAAATAAGGTGATTTTCTGCTTCTAGCATGCTAACACTACAAATGGGTTGTGCGTCCATGACCCTAGCAGTAGAGACCTACTTCAGATGACTCACCTCATTGACCCTTCTCCTGACAACCCTCTCCAATTTAACCCAGCACACATATCCTATAACCCTGTCTACCTCTGGCCTTGAGTTCTTATTTTCTTCTCCTTGAATCCAGTCCTAGTCTCATGACTGTCTGGGAAGAAATGTATTTAGAACTTAACCCTCATTTAAATTTTGCCATTGAGGGCTGGACACATTGTACTTTATTTCTCTCTTAGCAACAAAGTATCACAGGACAAAGTCAAGCAGCACTGTAAAGGTTTCCTGTAATCACTCTCAGGCTCAGCTCTTATCCTGGACCACTTGAACATCATGATCAGATACCGACACCTGTACAGATCATGAAGTATGCCAATATATCTTTGGCCTTGGTCTTTGATCTTCCTCTACCTTCGTATTCCTCCCGTTTTCAGAGGAGGTACTACTCTTGGATCAGCTCATTCTCTTTCTTATATTTGATTGTGAGCCTCCTCATAATAAAGACCAACATGTAAAATACACATAAAGTCCCAATTCCATTTCTTACCGAATGATGTGAGACTAAAATAGTCTTAGAAACTGAAAGTGAACTATAAATATAAGTTTTTGTGTCATTAAACACTTCTTATGTTTAAATTTCAACAGGCTTCAGAGGGTTTTATTTGAAAAACTATTTTCTTTACAAGAGCAATGGCTTTATTTTTAAGACTTAGGCCTGTAGATGAATTATAAGTTAGCAAAATATGGATAATGCTTGAAATGTTTTAGAGTCTCTTGTAGCTCTTCCTGGAAATATTATTTAATTTTCTATTTTTTTTCAGTAGAATTATTTGAGTTAATGTGTTTGTGTTTTATCTGATACTGATTCAGAAGATTATGTATTGAATCTCTTAAAGATGAGAATCTGCCCAGTCTTGGAGTTATTTCACAGTTCACAGTATTAAGATGAAGCAGCACTTTTGTGCCAGTTTTATTTTTGTCCTTAAATTAAGGTTATAAGCTCTGAACTAATGAGTCACCTGGAGAATATTATCATTGCAGCATTGTGATCATAAAGCAATATTTTACATGATCTTGTAAGACCCCGGTTTGGAACCATCTCTAGCGTCATCCATGGGCCAAAAGCAGTTGTACAGCCAAAGCAAAAGTTAACAGTTGCAACCTATTCATTTCTCAGCATGAGATCATGGCAGGGTGAAGATGTGGAGAGTGGTCAAGACTTGGGTGCAATGATTCAATCCACCCAGGGAGAAACAGACTTGAACTTTGTTCTGGTTCCTTGGATCTTGCTGATAGGAGCAGTGCTACACATGCTCTAAGAGACTCCTCTGTTTCTGCTCTTCAGGGACGGGTATATAATAAGGGGCTTCTCTTGAAATATGAAGGGTAAAATATTAGGTGTCCTCTAATATTTGAGATTAAAACTGAAATAGAAATTCTACACACAGAAGCAGGAAAATATACATCTCATGTCAGGAAATAAGTTAGGCAAGAGTTAGTTCATCTTGTTTGCTGCAAATCTTCACCAGGAATAGATGGGAACCTGATATCCAGCCTGTGGCAATTAGAGAAACTCCACAATGGTATTCATATGCATTGGCATGTCCAAATATATGCAATATATACTATATATATGTATATATGTATACATTGAGAGTATCCAAATATAGGATATGCATTTTTCCATAGGGTATGCATTTTTTCCTTATATTTCTCAAACTAATCATTTACCATTAGAAAACACTCTGACTTTTACAAATGCCTCATCAAACAAAACTGTGCTGCTGTTCATTTTACTGATGTATTTATCCTAAAATTCAGTCTACCTTAAATCAGAACAATTCTGAATGCAAAATGATGTTTATTCCTTTTATTTTCATGTTCTGCTCTTGTGTACATGATATGCAAGACCTTGTTGAAATCTGCCTGGGCTCTGCTGGATTTTAGCTCATAGGTATTGCAATGTGGTTACACTGGGCAATCTCCTCTCATCAAGCCACAATTTCCGTGGAAATAGCTAAGGGGATGAAACACAATTGCTAAAGGATAATGAAATGAAATGAACCCACAAAGCCATCTTTCCAACATAAATCACAAAGTTAAGTTGCAATGATCTGAAAACAGAATTTGAGGATGTGTGCAATCCAGAAAAAGCTAATTGATGCTTAATTTTTGCATCACATCTGGTAAGGATGTAATTAAGGGCTCCACATGATGGAAACATTAAACATTTTTCATAGAAAGATAAGAAACCAGAAGATGAATATTAAGATAAAAGCAACTTTCTTCACTTCCTTAGTAATGTAAAAATCATTTCTTTTATCCTAAAGGCCATCGGTAGCTTTTGTTTTGTGCCCATTTTGTTTCTTAATAGAATTAGATTACTAAATTAAAAGTGAAGGATATAACATATCTTGGATTCTAAAGTAAATAAATAAATAAACAAACAAACAAATAAATAAATAAATAAAAGTACTTCATTTTCTAGGTCACAAATTGCCAATCACTGCATAGATTTAAAAATTGCAATCACACAACTTCCCTGAGGTTGTGTTGAGGTAACAGCTGCTATTTAGTCCTGCAGAAATTGAATGGCCAGCAGCTAACAGGGCGTCTTGGTGGTCTGAGCTAGAATGGGTATACAATGAAAACATTTGGCAAAACAAAACAAACAAACAGCCAGATCCACAGAGCTAATGGCCAAGGTCAAGCAACTATGAAAGCAAGAAACACTGTCCATCTATCAGAGACACTGAGTAGTTCCTGTGTACCAGAGTGGTTTGTGTTAGCAGCAGGAAAGAAGCTGCACTCGTGTAGGTAGTTAGATGAAGGGATACATTTGAGGGGCAAACCAACTCTTACACAGATGAAAAAGCTAACATTCCACAAGATTTTTTTTTCTCTCATGGGTTGCCATCCCCAAATTTCCATTTTAAAAGATAAGGTTATCTAAAAAAGGTCCGCAGGACAAATTATAATAAATATTACAATAACAATACTTAAATGAAAACAAGATGACTATGGTTCAGTCTACCTGAGAAGTGAAAAAAATTCTATAATGAAAACTATAAAACAACAAAAAATAAGAAACTGAAGAATACACTAGAATATGGAAATATTTTCTCATGTTTATAGATTGGCAGAGGAAAATTTGTCAAAATGGCCATATTGTCAAAAGTAATTGACAGGTTTGATGTATACTCTACCAAAATTTCAATGATACTGTTCATAGAAATTGAGAAAAAAATCTTAACAAATTCATATAGAATCACCAAAGATGCCACACAGACAAAGCAATACTGATCAAAATAGTAATAATTATTGAAGTGTCACAGTACTTGATTTCAAATTATAATAAAGCCATAAGTAACAAAAATAGCTTAGCACTGGCACAGGAACATACACGCAGACAAGAAGAGAGGACCCAAGGAAATACTCACGCTGCTACAACCAGCAGATTCTTGGCAAAGGTGCCAATAGTCTATGTTGGAGAAGGTAACCTGTTCAACAAGAAGAACTGAGAAAACTGGACATCTACAAGTAGAGGAATCCACTTAATTCTAACTCTCACTCTATACAAAATCAAAGCAAAACAGATCACAGACCTTAATGATAAGATCTGACATGGAAAGAACTAATTGAAAACACCGTACGATAACAAATGTTAGCAAGGATACAGGGAAAAAGAACCGGTGAGAATGTCAGCCCAGCAACTGTGTAGGATTCTCAGTAAACTCAAGGTAGATCTTCATATGATCTAGCCATATGGGATCCAGGGAAGCACCCAAGGGGAGCTAAGTCAGTTCACTTACATAGGCATCTTCACTGGTGCAGTATTCATTAAAGTGAAGTTATGGGACCAGCCTGGGTGTCTGTCAACAGGTGACTGGTAAAGAAAATGTGGGATATATAAAACTTTAGTTTATTCAGCCACAAAGAAGAACAAAATCATGTAACTCACAGGAAAACGGATGAAACTACAGATCATTATGTTAAGCAGAGTAAGTCAGAGTCAAAAAGACAAACATTGGGCTGGAGAGAGGCTCAGCTGTTTAGAGCATGTGTTGCTCTTACAGCAGATCTGAGTTTGACTTCCAGCACCCACACTGGGTGGCTCACAACTGCCTGCAATTCCAGCTCCAGAGAAAGCAACGCCCTCTTCTAGACTCCTTGGAAAACTGTGCTTATAAGTACATACCACATTCCATAATAACAATAGAACATGGAATAAGTCTTTTGAAAAGACAGGTAAATATTACATGTTTTCTCCCTTACACAATAATTTTTTTTAATGTATAAAAATAGAAGGGAGATAATTTAAGAAGAGGAAAGGGGCCAGGAAAGAGAGAGGGGCAAGAGAGAGCGATGGGCAATGAACATGACTAAAGTATATTCATGCATGTGGGAAGATGTCAGAGAAAAATATTATTTTGAGTAACTTACACATGCTAACAAGAAGTACTCTATAGTAATGAATATATAGTTGGAAAACACTGGACATTTAACTTTGTTTAAGTGTTAAAAGGAGTTTTAAAATTATGTTTTACTTTTATATCTATTGTTCTCTATTTGTTACAACAAATTGTATCTATTATTATTAAACTCCATAGTCTCAATAGTTTATGATTCTAGAATATTTCTATGTCCTCATATGACAGATTTTCTGTTTTATTACAGCCGGTTTTAATAGTTCTGAAATGCAGAGCAGATCACTAAGTCTATTTTAATTTGTCACAAAGGTTTTCTTTAATGCCTACTCTCCCTCTGGTAGATCCTAGTTCATCAAATCTTATTGCCTTCATTAAGTAAAAAGACCCAGTAGACCAAGTACATATGTGGACTGATGCATGCAGCCCAGATTTTTACAAAGGGAAAAAAAAAAGATATACTTATTGAATACAGGCCAATCCTCCTTATTGCTGTGATTCAAGAATAGACATTGAGGGGCCCAGTCCTTGTGGCTTCCATTTAGCAAGGCAATCCTTATAGGCACAATCTCTATAATATATAACTGGACCTTCTACAAAGAAATAGCTGTGGTCTACTTGCTAAGCTTCTGCCCAATTAGAACCATATTGCTTCCTTGAAAGTTCTTGTGGTTTCCTATAATTTGGCATTGCTGATCTTTCTCCTTAGCTCAAGGGGCCAACACCAGATCACATTAAAGTGGTAAGTTTACCAGCCATTCACATGCCAAAGTTCTGATGGACAGTCAACCCCCCTCAATGCATCATTTATTCCCTGAAAGCATTCTGTAAAGTGAATAAAAGGAACACTACAAGTTGTAAAATTGCAGGAACTAATTTAAAACTAAGATATATACTTAGGTATGTGAATCACCACCCCCCAACCCCCCACATTTCAACCATATGAAACTAAGTCAATTTGCATGGATTTATGTGCTGAACATAATTTGTCTCTGAAAATATTATGCCCTGATTGTGAATAAAGGTGAAAAAGTATACTTATAGTTGAAGATTCTGTCTCTATTCCATGCAACTGACTGCCAAGGGGTTGTAATGAGGGTGTTTCTGCAAAAGATGGAGGCTTTTACAGGGAAGCATGTACACCAATCATAAGCAGATTTTTTTTTCATTGCAAATACTTTCCAACTCTTTCCATGGTCAACGAGATTTACATCTGCATCAAATCCATTTGCCTTCTCAACCATAAGGAAGGAAAGAGCTCTGTAATTTCCATTTTCTGATCAAAAGGTAAGATGGCTATTATTAGATTCTTGATCTGGGTTTGAAAATGGCAAAGTGGACTGAGCTAAAATCCCTTTATTTCTTCCACAGGAAATAGAAGAGACACACCAGAGTCATACAATTCCAGGACCTGAATCCTGCATGGAAATGTCCTAAGTCTCTTTTCCCACCTAGGTTAGCTGTCACTGGCAGCTCTGTCCCATGTCTTGGAGTCTTCTCTCTTCTAAGAGAAGAGAAACAGAACAGAGTAGGAAGGGTGGGAAGAAGACAGGACATTTGTTGCTTCTGTATTTTCTAAGTATCCTACAAGAAGATTTACAGATTTCATCTGATTTAAACAATCCCAACAATAGTACAGGGTAAGTATGGCTGCATCTCTTATGCAGATAAGAAAACTGAAACTTTACCCTGCTTAAGACAGATCTTACCTTGACTCATGACTCATAATCATATTAACTGTTTGCCCTTGAACAAATTAACTGCTCTAAAGCCTTGGTTTCCTCATCATTCAAATAAGAATAATAATATACCATTTATAAGCAGAGATACGAAAATTCATATTTATTAGTAGTCAGCAATACATTAGTCTTATAATAAATTAATAATTGTGTCATTACAAATTTCATTATATTAATAGCACACCATTTGGATATGTTAATTAGAATTAATGCTAAAATTATTAATGATATTAGTGTAATAGTATGTTAATAGCACTTATAATAGATGTTGTTGATAAGTTTTGACTCAAAGTATTTTTTCTTATTCTGCATTATTATTTCCCAAGGATGGAGGTGGCAGAATGACTTTCTACTAGTTCTTTATTGCTATGTATTACCACATTTAGTTGCTTAAAACAGTAATAATTGCTCCTTAACTCTGTTTCTATAGGAATTTGAATTGGATAAAATAGGCTGGGTTATGGGTTGTGCTACAGGATTTTCTTTAGTCTTGGAGTCTATAGGTTTGACAAAAATTAGAAAGTGTCAATAATGTGACATTCACATAAGTTACATATAGATACTGGCAGGAAGGAGTTCCAGTTTCTCTCCACATGCAACTTCTTCCACAGTTGAATGAGTATTGTCCTAATATAGTGGGTGTCTTCCTCTACAGACAAGAGCAGTTGAAAGTGCATAGGACCTAGGCTCAGCAGTTACATACACTCACCGCTACCCTATTTTGTTGGTCCAGTAATGGTGAGGGACAATACAAGACCATGGATACTTAGAGGTAAAGATTACTGGGGTGGTCCTTGGGACTGGATGTCACCAAGTTCAATGTTTACCTCAGCTCAGTTATCTATAATACTATTCAATTCATCAGATGTCTAGTAAGTTTCCAACTTCAAGGAAACAAACGAACAAGCAAAAATGGTTAGAGAAAATGATAACCATTGAGGAAATCTTAGTAATGAAGAAAACAAATGGTGTTCTAGTTAAGAGCTCTCCATGCACAAAGGAGTGAGAAGGGAATCCATTTGAGATAGTAAACAAGCCATTCAAAGAACTGGGATTTGGTCTTGACCTTAATAAATAGACAGATACTTGGAAAAGAGTTTAGGATTTGGGGTTTGAACAAAAAATATGAATACTAGGAAACATCCATTGTGTTACATAGTAGACAGACTTTGGTATGACTGGGAGACAGTAAGTCTGGCAAGATCTGATTCAACTTTAAAGAATACAGGTAAATTTCTCTGTTGCAGACTCATTGAAGTATGTGTGCCACAGGGTTGGATGGGCCATCTAATTCCAATACTATCCTTTTACTTGAGAGTCCTAATACCTAAGATTTAGGGCCATCAATTCATCTGAGAGTCCTAATACCTAAGACTTAGGGTCATCATTTCATCTGAGAGTCCTAATACCTAAGACTTAAGGTCATCCAGAAAAGGAAAACACTAGAAACTAACAGCTGTTCATACTTCTTGCTTTCCTCTTAGCTTGTATAAGAGATCAATAAAGGGGATAATGATAATTTCTGGCTCAAGGATGATCATCAATCATCAAGCACTAGCCATATTTCAAATGAAACAAATGTGGGAACATTATGGAAATATGGATATAATGCTTATTTTTTATGTTGAAATGCAAATTAACTATGGGAACTACCCATTGCTGAAGATGAGGCAAATTTGTTGATAAATCAAGTCCTGGGCTCCTCCAAGCTTTATTATCTGGAGACAGCAGTGGCTCTGCATGCAGAACATCTTTTTTCCTGGTATGCTCTTTCTATATTTTTGTTTTTCCTTCTCAGTGTATAAATAAACTCCATGCACTTGAAAACCCAGATCCCAATCCTTTTTATTATAAACATCTAAAGCCCATACAGAGTTTTTCCCAAAGGCACATTGAACTAATTTGCCATGGAATTTCACTGAATGAAATCGCAATATTTGTATCTACTTCCCACAGCCTTACACATCATAGAATATTTCCATACACAACAATTTCTATGTGTGCTAAACAGAGGAGGCAGTTTCAAACCTCAAGAGTTAATGAAGTACAGTTTAGAGCTGAATAGGAGAAAAAAGTCAAAGTGTGAGGCACATCTGGTGAGCATACTAATGGGCTGAACAATGAACAATTACTATGCATGTGATTTTAAACATGACTCTTGTTTAAAAATTCTACTTCTTTGTATGAAGTTCTGGGAATGGACACAAGACTTTGCACATGCTAGCCAAGTGCTCCTACCCTAGTCTGGGGATCCTATTTTCAGCTATTAATTACAGACATGACTAATTATGAATTCTGGAAACACATAGTATAGTATACTGGCTGTGAAGTTAAATTTAAGTAAATGCATGTCTCTTGCTCTTTCTGAATATTTTGAATTATGATAAAATGATACTTTACTGATTTCTAAAGGACTAGGCAAAGTCTATTATTAAATGTCAATTTGTTATATATTCTGTGTATTTTATATATCATATCTCAGAGAAGGAGGAAGGCTAATACAACTCAAAGCTTTCCTGGAGCCAGACTGTTGGTGTGATTGTTGTGCCCTAGGCAGTGTATACTAGGGCCTGAGGGTCCCAGCATCGTCTATGGCATGGAAATGTTATCAGGAGTCACTGTCCATAGCAAACATCCTGACAAATTCCTGAAACTGCAGAGTATATGCTCCACCTCTGGATTCACTCTTAGTTGCTTGTATTTGCTTGGTAATTTGTATGTTTATTTTTCCCTCAGCTATTTTCCTTGTATTGCTCCACATCAGGGGACCTCACATGTTTGTCCCTGCTCACTCTAGTTCTGGAGCTTCCTGTGATACTTGGTTCTGTAGCTTCCTGTGGGTATCTGAGAAGGCTGCCAGTTGAGAATTAGAAAAACTTTGACTCTTTCTTCTGCTCTTCTGAATATGAAACATCTTTGTCAATGACCACACTTCTGACCAAGTTCTACCCATTAGGATAGCTCCTTTCTCCTTGCTTCTGTTTGGTGACTCTGGTTCTGAATACATAGCAGCACACTATTACCTGTGTTCCTAGCCTTCCAGCTTTCTGCTATTGGAAATACTTGGGTTGTCTCAGTGTACCCATTTGGCTGACTTCTTAGCCCTGAAGGGAAGATCTGAGCAGCCTATCACAGCATCTTCAGGGAGGATCAGACCCTGGAATGTGGCTACCTCAAAGAAGGCTTCCTAATATCATCTATTGCTTTGTGCTCTTTCAGAGGCTACACACACACACACACACACACACACACACACACACACACACACACACGTGCACACGTGCACACACATGTACAAGCACATAGACATACATTCACATACACAAATTCACTGAAGATATGAAGGAAACTGAAAACTTTACATATATATTTGTCTTCGTCATCAGTGTTCTTATTTTTGAAACATGTTTCTACGTTGAAATTAAAACCATGTAAATATCAAATCATGTACTTCCAACCAATGATTTATGGAGGTTGAAATAATCAACATTTTCATCCCTAGTCTCAGTTTAATACTTAGATATTAAGTCCAATAAAACCTGATAAAGAAGCATGACATTTAGATAACATTTTCTGTGAGAGTTTGTTAAACAATCCAAACATATCAACACATGAAATGAGCAGTTGAGAGTAGGTCAACTACAGTAGGATTTTATTTTTCATTAGCCAGATTTCTTTCAGGACAAATGCCCAGGTTGGGATTTTTTTTTTTTTTTGTCATGTACTTGGCCTCCAGGGACAGAGACTAAAAAGTGCTGATCACAAAGCCAGAGTACTTCACTAGATTCTGAGGAAGGAAGGGACAAACAACCTGGGTACAGTCTCAGTAATGCCAATACAAAGGAGAAGAACAGACTATGATCAGAAGCTTAGAGAAGAATATGCTAGCCAAGCCCCCAAGATGAGCAAGGGCTGTAGCCTGCAGGAGGGTGGACCATGGAGTGGATGGGTGTAAAGTAACCACAGAAAGAGAAGGGTGATGTGAGTCAGCTTGGGACTAAGACAGACACAGCATATTCCCCACATATGAGAGGTTCAAGCTATAGATGGGCCATATGAACTTTAGGATAGTGTTCTAGTTAGAATTCCTATGCTATGATGAAACAACATGACCAAAAACAAGTTGTGGAGGAAATTGTTTGTTTGGTTTAAACTCCCAAATGGTAGTCTATCATTAAAGGAAGATATGACAGGAACTCAAACAAAGTAGGAACCTGGAGGCAGGAGCTGATGCAGAGGTCATGGAGGAGTGCTGTTTACTGGCTTGCTCCTCATGGCTTACTCAGCCTGCTTTCTTACAGGACTCAGGACCACCTCCCCCATCAATCAGTAATTAAAAAAAAGCCCTACAGCCACATCTTATGGGAGCATTTTCCCAATTGATGTTCCCTCCTTTCAGATGACGCTAGCTTCTCTTAAGTTGACATAAAAGTAGCAAGCACAGATACTCCCTCAGATGCTGTACTGTCATTTTTTTAAGCATTCAGATTTCTTCATGAAGCTCCTTAGGAGAAGCACATCCTTTTAACTTAGCAGGGAACATATCTGCAGCCATTTGGCAGGAGAGCCTTGGATGGATCCATTTTAGATAGAACTTGGGTAATGTACTAGAATGCAACATCTATTTCTGTAAATGGAGTCTATAGGATCTGTGGTGATTAGAACACCCAAGAGAACACCCACACAGAAGTCCTAACACCACTGTCACTGGAGACCAGTTTGCAACTATACATTGTGATGTCACTCACAACCTCAAATCTTGATTGAGTAGCAGATAATATCTTCCCATTTCAAAATTTCCACTGATAAATTCATTTTAGTCATAACTAATAAAAAACTTTTGAGCTCCTAATGAAGGCCCCTCTTGCACAGAAAAAGTACTGCTATTTTGCCAATCTACTGCAAATATCTCGGGGAGTGATTAACTTCTCAAGTGTGTGTGGCATGCATGTGCATGTGTGTATTTATGATATATGCAGATTATTATCTTTGAGTAGAGCTTTATGGTTTGTAAAAGGCTTAATATACATGATCTCATTTGATGAATGTTGCTTCCTTATTTCAGCACGTAAATACTACAGTTCAGAGAACTTAACATCGAGTAACAAACCACACAGGCCTATGGCTTCTGCTCCCAGATTGCCTGCTGTTTCTTATTTCACAGCTCACACACAGTAGAAGGGCCCACCAAGGTCAATTATCAAAAACTCCCATTTTGGAGCACTTCCTCTCCTCTGCTATGATATTAAGTGTGTTCTTACTCCAGTTTTTCTCATGGTGTTTAATGCACTACCACTCCATGGGGATCAATAGTATATGAATGGACAATACTAGGACAAGGACAAAACCCTGCTCACAATATTTTATATACCTATAACAGCCTGGATATTTGCCCGGCTTTCCTGACAGGGCTATGCTTATTGGCAGTGTGCTGTGCATGATTCTATGTGCTGTCTATCTAAGGAGGGCCTCACTGATTTGAGAAGGTTAGTTTTGAATATGGGTACAGAATGGAGAAACACTTGTTTCTGTGCTAATTGGTCCCAAAATTCTCCCATGGCTGACCACTACATATGCCCTCATGGGATTACAAGACCCTTGAATGTCTGGCACTTTTCATCAACCCATTCAAGTCCATGCTACACACCTGCCTGTAGGTTCTGAAACATGCTATGTTTTTATCTTGCTGCTGTGAAGACACTGTTCTCTAAAACTTAAAAGGTGTTTTGTTCATTTTTCTTTAGCATTCATTTCTTTAAAATACCACAGGATTCAACTTATGATGTACTGGACACCTTTCAACGGACCTGCATTCTACATTGTCAAATGCTCCTTGCATAGCTCAGTTATGGCTCTTATTCTCTAATTTCTGGTCACTTATCTCTGTCTCCTGCTTACTACCCTCACCAAATGGAACTTGATAGATGACTATGGGACACACTTTCTCTGCATGTCTGATGCTTGAGAATTTTTTTTTCAATAAGTGAAGTATGAATGAATGTTTCTTGATTGCACAGTCTAATGTAAAGGAGATCAAAAGCATACTCGCCTAATTCTTAATCTACAAAGCATCCTTAAGATGGTCATCGGCATGGGAGAGGAGATTATAGTTCTTGTTTAAATAATTGATTTCCATAGCCTGTGGAGATGATGCTATATCTCATTTTGTTCTTTTTGTGTTTTTCTTTTTCTGCTCATGTTTTCCTTAAATGAACCTATTTAGCTGGTAGCAGGGGACTAAAACATGAGCTAGTAGGACAATGTGAAATGTGCAGTTTTATTGACAAGGAATTAGAATGAATTTCATGGGCTAGAAGAGAATGAGACAGATTTGCATCTAAGGTACCTAGAAATATTTGTGTGTAGGATAAATTCTAGGAATATGTTTCAAGGAAAAAATAAAATCTTTTGTTTTTAAATGTCTTTCCACTCAGTTCCCAGGTTATTCTTTTCCTTTATAATCTGTGAATATCTGATTAATCTATTCTACTTACATGCTGCTATATGCACATGTAACTTTTACTGAATAATAATTAAACATAATTGAGAATTGCTTTAAAGTAACAGGCAAGTAAAACATCAACTTTTAAAAAATAATGCTCCTTGTTTCTTAAGATATGGTAAAGTATTTGTAAACCACATCTTTCTGATCTTAAATCTGTCCTTGTTTGACAGACACATTGATTAATGGAACTGAATTGAAGACTCAGGTATACATCTGCACACCTATGGACAACTGATTTTTGACAAAGAAGCCATAAATACACACTGGAAAACTGGCAGCATCTTCAACAAATGGTGCCAGTCAAACTGGATGGCTGCATGTAGAAGAATCCAAATAAATCTATAATTATTGCCCTGCTCAACTTCAAATGGATCAAAGGCTTCAACATAACACCAAATACACTGAGCCTAAAAGAATAGAAAGTGATGAATAGCCCTGAACTCATGGTCACAGGTAAAGACATTCCGAATGCTGTTAGTACAAGTCCTAAGATCAATAATTAATAAATGGGACCTCATGAAACCAAAAAGCTTCTACATGGCAAAGGACACTGTCATTTGGATGAAGTGGCAACCTACAAAACGGGAAAAGATTTTTACCAACTGCATATCCAATAGTGGGTTAACATCTAAAATATGTAAATAACTAAAAGAAAAATAGATATCAAGAAAACAAAAAGTCCAATTGAAAATGGGGTACAGTTTTAAACACAGAATTCTCAAAAGAAGAAACTCAAATGGTTAACAACACTTAAAGAAATGTTCAGTATCCTTAGTCATCAGGGAAATGCAAATCAAAACTACTTTGAGATTTCATTTTATACCCATCAGAATGGTTAAGATCAATAAAACAAATGACAGCTCATGGGTGGCAAGAATGTAGAACAAGAGGAACACTCTTCCATTGGTGGTAGGAGTGCAAATGTATACGGCAACTGTGTAAATCAGTATGGCAGTTTCTCAGGAACCTGGGACTAGAGAGAGCTACATCAAGATCCAGCTATACCATTTTGGGGCATATTTCCAAAGGACACTTCACCCTACCACAAAACACTTGCTCAACCATGTTCATTGCTGCTCTATTCATAATATCCAGGAACTGGAAACAACCTAGATGTTCCTCATATGAAAAATGGATAAAGAAAATGTGGTACATTTATACAACAGAGTATTACTCAGTCATCAAAAAAATGAAATCATGAAACTCACAGGTAAATGGATGAAACCAAAAAATATCTTCCTGAATGAGGTAACCCAGACCCAGAAAGGCAAATGTGATATGTATATTCGCTTATATGTAGATATTAGTGGTTAAGTCAATGATACCAAGCTACAATCCACAGAGCTACAGAGGTAAGGTCTAGAGTAAGGGACTAAGGGGGACAGATAGATCTCCCTATGAAAGGAAAATAGAATAGATAGTATAGATAGATAGGGGAGGGAGGATAGAATGGGAGGATCAAGTTGGAGGAGCAGGGAAGAGGGGATGAGGGAGGGATACAGGGAGAGACAGCTAAAATGAAGGGCCATTTGAGGGGTAGTATGGGAAGCTAACATAATAGAAGCTTCCTAACATCTATACATATATGAAGGTGATCTAAATGAAATAGCCGAATAATGGGGAAGACAGAGCCCCAACTTGACATCTCTTGTCACCAAAGAAGCTTCCAGTGCTGGGGATAGGCTACATTTGATGATTTGTTGGCCAAAGGGACTCCAAACAACCCAGGATTTTGCCATGACTATAGACTGCTCTCCACAAACTGACAAGGCCCTAGTGCTGAAGACAACCCCTATACAACGAACATGGAGAAGTTGATCTGGTGCCTATATAGAGTCTTTATTTACCCCTATTGTTAGTGTCTTTGGTATAGGAAGGTTCTCTGCACATCACCAATGGAGAAATGTAAATGCCAACCCAGATACAAACCCTCTGATCTATAGTGATGTCCTGCCTATAAGACATACTAGTACAGTGGTGGTACAAAGCTTGTGTGAGTAACCAACCAATATCTGATTTGACTTAAGGTCTACTCAACAGGATGGAACCCATACTCTATGATGTTTGGGTGACCAAGAACCTGAGACAAGATAGCCTGGGACATTACGTAAAATCAAATACTACTATTCTACTAAAAGAATGTAGGAATAAGATGACTCCTAATGATATTCTGCTACACTCAGAGATCAGTGCTTTGCTCAGTCATCATCAGACACGTTTTCTCCTGCAGCAGATGGGAACAAATATAGAGACCCACAGCCAGACAATATGCAGAGAGTGACAGACTTTGGGATACTTGGCCCTAAATGGGATGTCTCCATTAAATTCCTCCCATCAGGGCTCAGGGAGCCCTGAGTAAGAGGAGGCAGAAAGAGTGTAAGGGTTGGAGGGGATGGAGGACACCAAGAAAATAAGGCCTTCCAAATCAACAAGATCCACACTCATATGAACTCAAGAGTTAAGCTTCATGCCTTTTCTTGGGCTGTTTCCCTTCTGTTGGTTTGTTTTGTCCTATTGTAATGCGTTAGTTTTTGTTTTATCTTATTATATCTTATTTTATTATTGTCTCTCAGAAGCCTGTTTGTTTTCTAATGAGAGACAGAGAGGGGGTAGATCCAGATGGAAGAAGAGGAGGGGAGGAATTGAGAGGAGCAGAGGGAAGGGAAACTGTAATCAATAAAAGGAAAAAAAAATCTGTCCTGGTTTGATAGGATTCCATCCAGTCATTTATCCTCACTGTTTATGCAGCGGATACGAGGCGCCTACATATGCTAACCATTGTTTTTAAGTGAAAACATAGTACATTGCTGAACGCAGATAATACACGACTGCAGATGCTCAACAGTTGAAAGTATATTAGAAACCAACAATTTAGATGGCAATTTGGAATGCCCTCAACATAGCCAGTGCACCAATGGACTTGATGCAGCACAGGACATTAAAAACCACTCGGAAAACAGTCTAGCTTTTACGTGGAATTACAAATTCACTTAACTAACAGATCCTAATTCTGACATTTGCTCATGGCTTTAATTTGGCAGAAATCTAATTTCCTTCCCCTAAAGACAAATGTCAACCATTTGTTACCTTGCACCTATGAACAAGAGTGGGATTTGATGATTTTGAGGGCAGAAAGTGGTACTTCAGGCACAAAGGAGGCCTGAGTTAGAAGTTAGCATCTGAGTTTCTTCTACTTCAATGTAGCTTTTAGAAATGTATAGCCAAAAAGAAAACAGAACAACACAAGTGTCAAGCCTCATCTAAGAATTTCCAAGGTTTGTATTTATTGTAATGAACAAAAGAAAATTGTGTGTATTTATAGCTTACAGTATGCTATTTTGATATAGATATAGAATAAGTAACATCACCTCATGGCACTTTTTGGTGATGAAAACATTTAAAATCTACTTCTTGGCCAGTTTTTAAGCATACATATATTGGAATTAACATTGTCACCATTTTCTACTCTAGAGTGTCTCCTCCTATCCAAATGAAGCTTTGTTTGCACTCCTGCATGATCTCAAGTCATTATTATGTGAGAGGGCAGGTGTAGGTGAATCAACCATTGAAAATACCTCTGCAACATCCCACCAACCCTGGAAGCTGATCTATCATTGACTCAGCAATGCCATCAATCAGGCAGATGATATTTCTCCCCTGCAATGAGGATGCACAGTTCAAATCTTTGGATATTGCATGGCTTTTTGCAAAATGCAAGTTAGTACAAACTCCTAGACAGGATGTCAGAATTCAACGCAATTGAAATATTACCAATAGTAGCCAATGTGACTGCAGATCTGCTTTGAGAGTTGACTATGTGATGGCCACTTTCCTAGATGGCTGATTCTATTATTTAATTCCGTAGGCCTCTTCTAACATGTCCCATTGCCCCATGCTTACAAAAGCAGAGGAAGGAAAACAATAAACAATGAGAAAAGTGCCTACTCCTCTTTTTGAAGGTATGCATATGAAGTACATTTTCTCTCCCATTGTAGCTGGTAACACTACTAGGAAGATCTAACCATTTAAGGATAGTTTTGAAGCACCTTCCTGCAACAGTCTTATGGAGGCAGTTCTGTGCAAACCATACTTTCTTTAGTAGATATGTCATAGGCAAAGGAACCTCAGATATTTAATGATCTTATAAATTTTCTCAGTATGATAATCTTAACCTCAGGAGAAATCCTTTTAATTGGATATAAATTGTGAATGTTATTCTTAACATTAGTCTTTGAACAACTGAAGTTCTCTGAAACACTGACATTGTGGTTTTGTTTTTTGCCTTTGAAAATGCCTATGTAATTTCACTGACTGCTGCAATGCAGGTCCTGTCTATGAGGACAGATAGTTTCTAAAGAACATTGCTTTCAAGAACTAAGGTGTCAAAAGAAAAGTTCTACTGTTTTAGTTCACAATTTCCCACAAGTCAGAGACCTGTATTTTCATTGCTAATGACAACACAACTCACTTCACTTATTATTATTCTGTTCACTGCTCATTAGTCGTAGAACATGTTAATGGTCTAAGAGCTAAAGTTCATATGTCAGCCATAGTTTTTGTTATTAAAAATGCTGAGAACTTTAGAAGGACCCTAACAAACAGAGATGGTAGACCCAAACACTGTATGTCAAAGCTAAGTTTCCTATCACATTATTCTGCTACTTATCTTCTTCCAGTGTCCACCATAAAAGCTTCCTCTACACACACACACACACACACACACACACACACACACACACACACACACACACATATAACATGCAAGGCATTATTCTCAGACAAGGGGTTAAATGAGATAATTTGTGCTCAAATATAACTTTTGTACCATGCAATTGCTAGAAAACAAATTCAGTGACTTTGAAATATAATAATTTCATAGGAACAATGGTTGTTGAGATTTCTCCACTCAAAAGCAAGATAATATTTGGAGTATGATATATTTATTTATAAAATATGCAATTCTTAGGGAAATAGACATTTTTAATGTTTTCTATATTTATTTATTACACTCAGAAACATTCCGTGTGTGGAGGTCCAAGACAACTTGTGGTAGTTAGTTCTCTCCTTCTATCTCATCGGTTTTGGAGATGGAACTCAGGAGATAATGAAAATGTCATATTCATATACAGTGATATTTTATTCAATCACAAAAATAAAACTATAAAATTTATAGAAAAAAAGGTTGATAATTTTTTAAATAATGAATTACATTATTTTAAGCAATGTAAGCCAGGTTCAGAAAAACAAATTTCTGTCAAATGTGGATCATAGTATCTAGTTGTTAAACCTGTCTGTCAAGATGGAGGAAATGTGGGTAAAGGACAGAAATTTAGAAAGGGGCCCATGTGGCTGGAAAAAGAGTACTTAAGGAAGGGGACACAGAGGGAACAATATAATAAGGCAGAAAGGGAAAAATACTAGGGTGAAAGGGTACAGTGTAGGGGGTCACAGAGGTGGGAAAGAAGGAGCTTAAGGTAGTGAAAGGTAGAAAATCAACCAATAGAAACTATATATGGTTTTTCGAGACAGGGTTTCTCTGTGTGGCTTTGGTTGTCCTGGAATTCTCTCTGTAGACCAGGTTGGCTTTGAACTCACAAAGATCTACCTGCCTCTGCCTCCTGAGTGCTGGGATTAAAGGTGTGCGCCACCATCATGCAGCAGAACTATGTTTTAAAACCTCATATGGAAACTTATTACCTGTAACCTTATTTTAAAGTCATTTATAAATGTATTAGTTTCTTAAAATAAGTACAAGTGCAGCATTTGCATCTCCTTTTATGTCTTTTCGATATCAACCATTCAGAGTGACATTCATATAAGAAAGTGTTCCTTCACTTACTGAACAAACATTTATTGTCTATTCTAGGAACAGTTGAGTGATGGATATAGTGAATTAAATTAATACATCAATCCTAGCCAAGTACTTGTATGAGTACCTTCTTTAAAAAGGGGGAAATCGATGTGGACAGTTTTTCCTGATAGGTGGGGGAGAGCTGAAATGCTTATTGGCTCCATACTGATTCCTCAAGACATTAGAGTAATCATTTCCTTGCTCATGACTTCATGCTCAGGTGCCATACTCTCCACAGGACACTGGGCAAAGAAGAACACTCTTTGGAACTGCTATGCTCTGAAAGACTACAAATACCTTGAAGTAAGTTCTTCCGATCTGGCAGACAAGGAAAAGGAGAAATGCTTCTCTTTCCCACCTTGTGGACTTGCAATTTTTATCTAGCCTGAATACTAATATTAATACTAAGCCCTAGTATTCTGGAACATAATGAATTGTACTCCAGATCTCCACAAAAGCTTATGGAATTTGGTAAAGAAATTTATACAGGTGGGTAAAATAGCCGTATCTTAAAACAGCATTCAATATCACTGCTATGTCATAAGTATATTTACATTAAAGAAATAAATGAATGCACATTTAAGAAATGTGATTCATCTAAGGGGTCCACAAAACTCAACAAAATTAAGCCAACGCTCCCACTTCTAGATTGGTAATAGCAAATTGAACAATTAATCAAGGAGGTATATAGACAACTCAAGCCTCTTACTGGCAGCTGAGTTTATTGGTGAGTCCACCACAGTTACCAATTGCCCAGCAATTAATTGGATCTCTCTGAGGTCGATGCAATTACATCATTAAGAAATAACCAGACCAACCATTTTACAGTCTGGTTCCTCCAGTTGTCTTAATGACTGAATTGGATTGGGCGGCCCAGTGACCCTATCAATGGCTTCAAAATTGGCCTGCAAATGATCAAGACAGCCAACCATCCATGGCCAGTGTAATCTCACTAATAAGTGGAGCTGTCTCTTCATATGCCATGGAAGTACTAACAGCATTTTCACTCTAAGCCATGGGCCCATCAGACACAAGGACATTTTCTGACAATTGTGTAGCCATATGCCCATTTGATCTGTCACCCCGAGCTTGGATTATATCCACCACCTCTGGATGGAAGCTTCAAAGTTACTGAAGATGGAAATCTGATTAAGTAAATTGCAGTTGCAAGCCAGGCATGTTGATAAATACTTGGAAACTTTCATGAATGTCATGATGACTGCTATTTAATGTAAACCCTTTTATTTCTGTTTTCAAAAGAAATAAATGACCATTTTCTTCCTTGCCTTACATATTTGATTAAAGAATGAGATAAAAACACTGGAGTAGTGCTTTTAAAAGCAATCTAGTCGTTCTTAGACTATAAAATCTAAATCACAACCCCAGATTTTTCTGGCAATTGAATGCAATTCTTTTCTGTTCAGCAAATACCATTTGCTTCACAAAGTGTGTGTGCATGTATGTGTGTGTACACACACTCTCTCTCAGACGCACACACGTGTGCACAGTCACTCCTATCCTAACAGCTCACCTGATGTTCTCATACATTTCCTCTCTCTTTAGCCAGCTCGATTTGAAGAGTACAGATTTTAAAGCATTCATTAAAGACATTTTACAGTTCACTTTTGCTTTGTCATTAGCAATGCCCTTTTAAATATTTATCCATGCTGTTTCTAAATAAAACACCCAAGCAAACATTTATGAGGCATTTGTGAATAGATTTAGGAGGGAAGCTATTGTTGGCAGGCCATAAGGCATTCTCTGCTACAATGGATTTAAGTCAGCACTTTATTTAAAGGTGTCAGAGTGGAGACCAATGTGCTGACTGGTTCGTGGCCTGTGCAAGCATTAACTGAATCCTATTTAACAAGGCTCTCAGAACAGAGAAATGACTGTAATTTAGCATGGAAGTTGCCATTAATGCAGACAGTGTAGCTTCCTTCTCTCTCTATCTTCTGTATTCTTTTTTTCTTTACAATGCTTTCCCAGGCTCTGAAATTTACTTCTTTCCTCCACCCATAAAAGATGACAAGGACTTTCAATGGGATATTGATTAACTAAAGTATATGAGTGAAAAACATATGGCCCATCCATATGATTATATTATAAAATAATTAGTGAGGAACTTATTAGTAAGAAAATAATAGCAACTAAACTATTGAAATGAATACTGCTTTAAAGATTAACTTCCTTATAATAAAAAGGGAAAGTTTAGCTTTTATTTTTTACCATTTTTTTCACCATGGTTATGTAAATGCACTAAAAGGCAGCAAAAATTACAAAGTTCCCTTAATTTTTATGGTTGCAAGTTACAAATTCTTGTCAACAAATATAATTTATGATTTTAAAGAAGATATATTTAATCATAATCTTTCCATAGCGTATCCATGGAAGAAATAAAGGAAAAATCTAATTATTCATACAAAACCCCAGGTAATAACATACATCATTTAGTTTAGAGAACATTATTAGAATTTTCATTGAAATACTGTTATCACAATGTCCATTCTACATTTTAGATCTGTTGCTTAGTCCCTGTTTACTCTGAAGATACAAAACAGTTCTCCAGGATTCAAGTTCGATTGTTTTCCCTCACTGTACCTTGATTTTCTTTGTGTTGTTATCTTGGCCAATTGACTTGACCTACCTGTCCCTAGTTTCCTGATCTTTAAAGTACATTCTGATGTTTCTAATGATTAATGAGGACCCAAATTTCTTCAATGCTTTTGGACTGAAAGAGACAAGGCATTCATATAGTAATGATTTGACAGACTTGCAACATACCTTGTGAGCTTTTGTGATGCCTTAGACCTAGTTCTGTGATTAAAGGTACAGTTTGGGTCTGGACATCATGTGGAAAGATGTAATGCAACAAAACAATGTATGTTCTACATATGGTACAGTTATATAGGCATGTGCAATTCATTTTCGTGAAAAAGTATGGGGGTACAGGTTTTATTTAATGCAAAGGTATCATGGAGACAACAGGGCACTGTAAGGTGTTCTCCTTCTTGGTTACTGAGAAAGAGTCACTTTGCAGCCCAGGCTAACTTGAAACATGTGATCCTTCTGTAACTACTGAGTGCTAGGATTGCAAGTGTGTGCCACTAAGCCTAGCTATTCTTCCACTGGTAGGCAATTTGGTTGTTTCTATAGCTTGCCATTGGGAACAATGCTGTGTGAACAAGGGAGTGCAGATATCTTTGGCAGACAGTGATTTCGTCTGCTTTGGATGTACATTCAGAATAAGTTGTATTATTCTGAAGAGTTGGGTTGTGACTGTCTTTTTCTCCAATTCCTAGTTTTCCGAGCTTAACTCTATTTATTCAGCAAACACTTATAGAGTAAGCACAAAATATCAGCAACTGCGATCTGTAACTAGACCCTGCAGCAGTAGAGTCAGTATTTCATGTGAGTTTATGTGTTTTTCCTCCAGCCTTCCGATATACATAAATTTTTTTTTTATCTTTCTTTTCCCAGCAATGAAACCCTCAAATATGGCCTTTTCACATGCTCTAGCAGATCATAGATTGGGTGGATGTGATGTGGGCCAAATCATAATGCTGCTTCTGGGCCTGGGTGGCTGCTGGGTTGGCCAACCCACCAGCTTTCCCTCATCCTCATCACCAGGGATAATTTTCTAGCATCACCTGTGGTATCTCACCCAGTGTAGCAAGCAGAAAGAGATGAGGCCAATTCACCTACTCTCATGCCCTCAGGGTCAACTCACCTAACCTATACTACCAGTATTAGCTCTACTGTGTTGCCAAGGCAAGATACAGGGCTACTCTCCCGAGTGCTGCAGCTGGTGAGTGGCAGGGTGAGGGTCATTTCTCCCACTCTCATGCACCCAAGAGGCCAGCTCTCCACACTGGTATAGGTGGTGAGGGACAAGGGGGAGGGCATCTTTCCTTCTCCCATGCCACCATTTGGTAGACAAGGGGGAGCCAGGTCAGATCTCCCTTTCTCCCACCCTCAGGTCTGGTCCACCAGTGCTCCTGCCAACAGGGTCAGCTCTATTATGCTATCCAGGTGAGGTGCTGGTCCTGCTCTCCCAAGTGCTGCAGTTGGTGAGGGGCCAAGCCAGCTCTCCTGCTCTCATGAACTCAGGCCCAGCTCTCCCACCCATCACAGGCACCAATGGACCATGGTGGAGCCTCTCTCTCTCACTCATGCTACCATATGGCAGATGATGGGTGGGGCCAGATTTCCAATGTTCATGTTCTGAGAGCCAACTTACCTACACCCCTGTCAACAGATTCAGCTTTACTGTGTTGCCCAGGTGAGGTGCAGGGTCCATTCTCCTGAGTTCTACAGCTGGTGAGAGGCAGGATAAGCTCTCTTACCAGCTTCAGGTGGCAAGAGGAGGGGTGAGAAGGAAATCTTTTCCTCACTCTCACCTCCACATGGGAATTTTGAATTTCCATCTTCTCCCCTGTGTCTTCTGTTACTACTGGGCATCTCTCTGTATTTATTGAACAGCATAAAAAACAAGCAAGTAGATATTCTACAAAAATCTTTAGTAGAGTGTTACAGAGTAATAATTTGGTAGCATTGCTATTCCAAACTAATTCAGAAGCACTCAGAAAAGCAAACTGAATACAAACACACTTTATCAAGCTGTATGGGCAGGTTGCCTTAAAAATTTTAAATGAGTATTTCTTCTATAAGATTGCTTGCAACCTTGTGGCTGCTTTCAGCAAATGATTATGACAACACACACATGCATGACTCTGGGGCAGAAGCTTGATAGAGTACATAACTTGTGACTAAAGCTATGTATTAGCTTAAGTTGTAGAATGTGATTAAATGGGAGATCTAAGGCAAGTAAGGTTGGTTGTTATATTGTTCCCTCAGGGGAGAGTTAAACAGACTGTTTACATAGAAGGGTAGTAGTTTACATAGTAGTTCAGTCTTAAGTGATTTCAATATGGATTATTAATTTGGCTGTTTGGTCTATCAGTTTCATTCTCTTTGAGCACAAGAGATATTTTCACAAACTTTTACCAATACATCCATATAAGGTTTGGTCTTGCACATATTGGAAAGGTTTAAGTAGATTTGAGAATGGAGGTTTCCACATTAACAGAAGAAACACAGGGTGCAGGATAAATACAGAGGTGATAGATGGAATTAGTCAAAGTTTGATATTGAAGAAGGAAAGAAATTTATTATTTAAGAATAAATACAGCCCAGGGGTGGTGACACATGCCTTTAATCTCAGCACTTGGGAGGCAGAGGCAGAGAGGCAGGTGGATCTCTGTGAGTCTGAGGCCAGCCTGGGCTACAGAGGGAGTTCCAGGACAGGCACAAAGCTACACAGAGAAACCCTATCTGGAAAAACAACAACACAACAACAAAAAAACCAAAAAAACCAGAAAGAATAAATATAGAGTACAAATCTGTATAGCTTAAAAAGTCATAAAACAGACTTCTGGGCAAACAGCGAGGATGACAGGAAAAGATTACATAATCAAATGTAATCTCCAAGTGCTCTATTTACATCATAGTCCAATGTCACATATAGGAAATGCAATAGGCTTGCGATGTTAGTACTTGAATGCCTCAAAATTGTGAGATTGGTCCAAATTGCTTTTATTATGGGGGATTCTATATACCAAATATTACTATAGTGATGAATCATAACTAAGTGATTCTACAGAAATATATTTTTCTTTATGTATGTGTATGTGTGGCATGCATGTATGCATATCTGAATGTGTATGACTGTACATGTTTGTATACAGAATCCTGATGCTGACTTTGGAAGCCTTTCTTCACCTTCTTTTTAACCTTATTAATTGAAGCAAGATCCCTCAAATGAATCTAGATCTCACTGATGGGCTTATCTGCTAAGTCAGCTTGCCCAAGTGATCTCTAGTCTCCACCTTCAGAATGCTGAAAGTACAGTCAGTCCACCACGTCCAAATGGCAATTAAGTGGGTTCTGAGCATGTGAGCTACAATCTTCCTGTTTGTTCAGCAAACCATTTTAACCACAGAGCTATTTCTCTAACTAATAATTCAATATATTAATTTCAGCACATGTTGAAATAATAAAGATTATAAATCCATCCAAGGAATTAATTATCATAAGGTAAACCTTTGTACCTCAAATAATTTGAATGTTTGATTTTCAGTGGTCTTCAGTATGTTGTTCAAGGCTGATAAACCGTAGAATTATACAAAAGGCTGGCTGTCTCTAATGGGCATTTTCAAAGTCAAGAGACATGAATATTTTTTGTTTGGACTCATGTCAAGGAAAAAAATGTGGCACTTCACATAACTGTCTATTTTAAAATCTCTACATAAAAAGACAGAAATAACTATCATTATTTTGGGTGCATTCACAAATACCATCAGGTCACCTGCAAATTATGAGGTGACAGATAAAGAAATAAGAGCAACACATATCTTATCAACCTGTATTTTTAATTAGCTTTTGAACCACATAGAAGAGCATGAAGCATAAAAAATATATTAATTTTATATATTAATTATAAATAAAAAACAACTCACAGCTAATTGAGCACTAGAAGAAGAACTTTTTGATCTCCTAAAAACAAAACAATCAATGACAACAACAACAAAAAACAACAACAAGAAAAGCATTAATTTATTTCAGCATCTTAGGTAAGCTAAACCTGAATTTGCCGTGCCTATTTCAACCTATTGGATTTTTATTTTCCTGGGTACTACTCAAAACTAGAAGATTTTTCAGGTTGATTGCAAATTAGTTTGCTGTTTACCAGTGTTTAAAGAGGTTTCCTAAGTGAAGGCTTTGATGTTATAGAAGGAACTCATGCTAGTGTATATAATTCACCTCAGGAGGAACCCTAAACATGCCTGAGACCTTTGTACTTTAGAAGTTTTACTGATAACTAGGGACCTCTGCCTGTTGAAATATTTATTTCCAGCCTCCTTGCACACAAATGTCATAATAACATTTCCCCAGGTCTGATCAATAGGATAGCATCCATAGCATGATGTCTTATGCAAGGGAAAGTGAAAGAAGGTCTCTGTGACCTGATTTATGACAGACGTTGAGAACCGATGTACTCGTGAAGTAAAGGACTATTTTAGTTACTTTTCTATTGGTATTGTAAAGCATGATGGCCAAAAGAACTTATAGAAGGGAGGGTTTATTTGTGCTTATGATTGCAGACCTTTAGGATAAGGGTTCCTAACTGTCATGGTGGAGAAGCATGGCAGCTGGTAGGCATGGGGGCTGAAAGAGCAAATGGGAAACAGAGAAAGCAACCTGAGTGTGGCACCAGGCTTTGAAACTACAAAATCCCTCACCTATTGAGTTACTTTCTCCAGAAATACCATACCTCCTAAACAACCTGAAATAGTGCCACCAAAGTGGGGAGAAAGTGTCCAAATGTCAGCCTATGGATGACATTCTCATTAAAACCATCACAGATAGTGAAGGTATGTTGATGACGTGTTAGCTGACAGCAAGTTGTTTCTTGTAGATTATTAATAAATGCATTGAAAATAGTGACTTCCATAGCAACATTCTGGGATGTACTAATTCGCTCAAGCCATGGCACCCATATAGAATTATAATTGCAATTTGCTTTACGATTTTCTTTGACCCATCACATTTCCATAGAAGCTGAGTAGGCTAGTTGAACAGAGATGTCTGGGGCCCACCTTTCATCTTCCAGCCAAACGAATGGAAACACATGAGCTATGAACCAATGGCTGAGGGGCCCCCAACTGGATCAGGCCCTCTGAATAGGTAAGACAGTTGATTGGCTTGATCTGTTTGGGAGGCATCCAGGCAGTGGGACCAGATCCTGTGCTCAGTGCATGAGTTGGCTGTTTGAAACCTGGGGCTTATGCAGGGACGCTTGGCTCAGCCTGGGAGGAGGGGACTGGACCTGCCTGGACTGAGTCTACCAGGTTGATCTCAATCCTCAGGGGAGTCTTTGCCCTGGAGGAGATGGAAATGGAGGTTGGGCTGTGGGGAAGGGGCAGGAGGCAGGAGCGGGGAGAACAAGGGAATCCGTGGCTGATATGTAGAATTAAATTATATTGTAAAATAAAATAAAATAAAATTTAAAAAAAGAAATTTTCTACTCATTCCCCATGTTATCCACAGAACCCCCCTCCTCCCCCCTCCCACCCCCAACCCTCTTTCCCAAGCCGGCCCGCATCCCCACATACTCCAAACCGAGATCTCCCATGGGAAGTCAGCAGACCCCGGCACACTGAGCCTAGGCAGATCCAAGCCCCTTCCCACTGCACCAAGGCTGTGCAAGGTGTCACACCACAGGCACCAGATTCCAGAAGCCTACCCATAGACCAGGGACAGTTCCTGATCTCCCTGAGAGGCTTCACTTCTAACATTAAATTGAATATTAAGAACCACTGAAATTATCTAATGTTTAAATATACTTTCTGTAGAGTTGCTTAGAGGGCTAAATTTTTTAAAGTTTTTTTTTTAAGGTGGATAAAAGCAAAAAGAGAGGAGAGAGGGGAGAGGGGAGAGGGGAGAGGGGAGAGGGAGAGGGGAGAGGGGAGAGGGAGAGGAGAGAGGGGAGAGGGGAGAGGGGAGAGGGGAGAGAAAATTCTTGAGAAAAAACAGGTATGGTGCTGTCACAGTTAATTATTATATATTGAGAGAACAAATGAGACAGAGAGAGGGAGACGGAGGGACAGGAAGACAGATAAAAACACACAGAGATGTAAGGTAGAGAACGTGAGGTCAGACTAAGCTACACTTTTTTGAAGGTCCATGCTTCATTCTGAGACCAACGAGTTACTCAAAATGCCCCAGTCAGAACTGACACCCTTAATCTCTTCTTGGGCTTTACAGAGTATAAAGGAGGCAGGCAGGAACTGGACAGTAGACTAACCAGAAGGAGACTGTGATTGTGACTATGATCCAAGCCGGCTATGATAGGAGCCGATGTTAAGATGCTGACTGACACTGTGGATGGAGAGGACACAGACTTAAGACACACTAGTGAGAAGAAATCAACAGAATCCAATGGGTATTGTCCATGGTGAAGAATGAAGTAGCAAAAACAAGTCATAGGCTTTTCTCGAAGATCATGTAGTGTGGATTTATAGGCTCACACAAAGCAAAGTAACAGTGGCTTCAAAGAGAGTATGGCTTTCACAGCCAAACCTGCTGTAGTAAGCTGATGTGCATAAGTGGCTTCTTGGTAGACTGATCAATTATGAGAGTCTAATATTTTTATAATGAATCTAACAAGAATATTCTACCAGAGAGTGAGAGCCAAGCAACTATCACTTTTCTTTCTCATTCTTCTAGCTGAGTAATGAGCTTTATAAATTGTTTTGAAGATTTTTTTATTAGAATTCTATCTCTGCTTTGATTAAAAGAGAATTGAATACATGAAGCACTTCTTCTCAAGCAGACTCTGTGGCTTTTGTGTGCAGTAAAAACAACCAGATCAAACATCAGCCAATAAACGGTCTATAACAAGAAATGTTAATTGAGCCCACAGCGTGTGAGAAGAATGTGGAAGGCTTAAGAAGGCTTGCCCTCTGCTTTCAGTGAACTCCCTAAGATAAGGTAATGAGCCTCGTTTTTCTGTGAGTGGATAAGTAGGTATTGAATAGTCCCTGGCAGGAAACATGGCACCTCATTTAAGCCATTAGACCAAGTCCTTGCCATCAGACTTATCAATTCATCACCATCAGAGTTTTAAGTGTTTCTATTTATTTTCACAAAATTCTCTGTATTTCACAGGTTAAAGACCTCTCAGCAGCAAGGCTGTAGGTACACTGAAGGCAGATATGTAGACTCACCATACTAAGTAGCTCCTTGCACAGATTAAGAGCATATCAGGCCTACTCTCTGGGGACAAACAGAGCCAGGGGTAGACATTCACTATATCAGACATATATTTGCCAGACAAAAACAAAGGGAGCTGAAATTACCAGCCATCAAGGTCTTCTTAATAAACTATAAGGTTTATGGTTCTAAGACCTTTTTGATAAACTATAAAATATATTTGCATCAAATACACCCAGCTTGGTGTCCACAATTTGTGTATCTCTACGATATGTTGGTGATGAAAAGCCACTTTTGCAACTATTAGAAATTAAGGGATGATCTAAGGCTTATGCTATTTGTAGACAGGTTTGTGTTTGCCAGAAGAAATTAGCTGTGATCACCTTGTTTACATGAATTAACGGAAATAGTCTGATTTTCATACATCTTGGGAATTCACAGCTTCTGGCCTAAAATATAAAAATCACTTCATGTCACCCTGGATCACAGTCCACTCACAAGAAGCATTATCTGCTAAGTGGCACAAGGGTCTGAGCTTCCTCCCAGATGATTTACTATAGATCAGTTCATAGGTCTTCCTAACCTAAGCATCCCATGCCTCTGGCACTTTAATTAAGCCTATGAACAGAATATTACCAGCCAAATAGGGTCATTACTGTCTTTCTGTCTCTGTCCCACGTGGGTGTGTGCATCTGTGCATGTGCTTGTACCGTGTGTGTGTGTGTGTGTGTGTGTGTGTGTGTGTGTGTTGTGTAACAGTCTCTCAATGTGGCAGTGTGGCAGTTAGGTAAGTTGGAGAACTTAACAAAGGCTCAGTGTAATGAATTTTATAAGTCAATGAGCATTTTTTTTCTCCAAGTGGGCAAGAAAGTATTGAATACCTAGTAGCACCTCTTTTAGAACAGCAGACAATCTTACCACCAGTGTGTATAGGCTATTTGTAGATTCATACTACAATTGTATGTATGTAAGTTTATGGAAAGTGGTAATATGGAAATAGTCAGAGGGAGAGAGAAAGAAAGAAGGGGGGATAAAATGATTGTGAAAAGAAGGGAGAGAGGAAGAAATAGAAAGAGGGAAGAAATAACTTTTCCTGTGATTAAATAGTGTTAGCTTGCAATATTAATAGAGCCTCACAGATTCAGACTCCAATTAACTAATTATCTGAAATATCTTCATATTTAAAAGCTTTGAAATCTAATAATCAACAAAGTGGAGAAAACAAACCCAGTCAACTCCTTGAATCCCATCCTGCTTCTGATGATAGGCTGACTGAAGGAAATCTGCATACCTTGACTGAAAGTGTAAAATACAGACTCATAATCTCTATATGGAACTGAGGTGATAGCTCCTAGGCAATCTTAGCCTCAGCTTTGTGGATAAGTTAGTAAAGTCTTTAGCATCTGGTAAGCTATCACAATAATGATAAAGACACCACTCAAGTGGAAGTGTCCCTCCACTTCATTTTAGAGTACACACACATACACACACACAGCAGGGGGTGGGGGGGGAGAGACAGAGACAGAAAGATACAAAGAGACAAACACAGAAAGAGAGAATCATTGTTTTTACTATTTAAATAACTGTAGAAATACGCCATCAATTTTTAGTCCTGAGGCAAATAACTAAGTAGAAACCTACTGCGTTTTTCCCCTTTAAGTTTTATAACACTTTAGAAGGGTACTTGTTTACCTAACTCATGCACGTTCTTAGCACGCTGTACTGGATACAAAAGTCTTCCCTCCCTCCTGGGCTCATTTCTGAAGAAATGAGTCTCTGTATACTTAGTTCCCACATCCGTCACCTGAAACCAAGCCCTCCTCTTTTGGAGGGGAGTGAGGCATCCAGAGAGACCAGCTTTTTAAGATGGCTTAGAGATGATGAACGTTTGTCTGATGTGCTAAGATAGATGAAGGTGTCCCCATCTCCTATCTAAGCAGGTAGATTTTTAACTAGATGGCTTTAGGAAGAACAGATCTTGCCACTGTTCTAGACATAATTAAAGGCTGGATGAAGACTGCTCTCCTGCCAAGGACTTATATAATTATCACACTTCATCTGATACAACATATAGTAGGTCTAAACTGTGTGGAAGAGCTGGGTTCAGTCACAAATACTCCATTTATGAAGCTAGACTAATCTCAGAAAGTAATTATGAGACACCTATGGTGGGTACTGAGCATAGCAGGGTGACACAATGGCATGAACAGTTGAAAAAAATAGCAAAAGTCTTCAATGTAGATGCTGTTAAAGTTTTAATGAACAGAATCCAGAGATAGACTTCTATGAAAAGTAGTAGCAGTTGTCTTTTGTGGGTTCTACCAGGAGCAGACACTGAGACTACACTGTAAGTCCAGAGGGTTGATTTGGAAGTTATCCTAGGAAATAATGAAGGAGCAAGGGAGGAATGATACAGGGAGAGAAGGTAGTTAAAAAATTGTGTTGTCAGATCAAATATTCTAATGGGCCACCAGAGCTCAATGCTACAGAGAAACTCTGAGAAGTGGTACAGAAAAGATGCCTGCAGAGTCCCCTTTCTCAGGAGGAGAGGAGCAGGGTATTACAACAGTGGAGGATCACTGACAGAACAAGATCTCCATGGGAGCTACTGTTGGTTAAGCGGCGGCGCTGGGAGTGCTGGATGCTGTGGTGGCGGAAGAATCAGGAACCATGGTTACCTTTCTAGAGCTTTATTAGGAGAGACAGGAGGAGGAGGAGCAGGAGGAGGAGGAGGAGGAGGAGGAGGAGGAGGAGGAGAGAGAGAGAGAGAGAGAGAGAGAGAGAGAGAGAGAGAGAGACTGCGCAGAGGACCGAGGGAATACGGCGAGAGAGAGAGAGAGCCATGGAAAAGCACACCTGATTTTTAGGCTGGGACGCTGTCACAGGCTGGTGACGTAACAAGGACATAATTCTTACAGCTACTAGTTTGGTACTTCTGGTCAGCTAGCATGGTCAGAAAGGCTTCACTGGCTGCTGACATCCCACGTTCATGGGCAAAAGGACAGAGTTACAGATAGTGCTAACTGAAAAAAATCACCAGACTTCTGTGCAACATTAAGGGTAAAGGAATATGGACATGGTGCAAACAAGGTCTTCTGCTGTAATGCTGATTTACTCCACTGCATACCCTTTTCTCTGGCCTTCCCTCTAGGTTTGCTTTTGCCATACTGCCATTAATTAACTTCCTTAAAGGAATGAGGACAGGAAGATGTCCTGTCTCTTTTCTAATTGTTAGTTTTCAGTTAGGAAAATTTCTTCACACCCTTTGACACTATTACATTATGTCTAAAATACATTGCCATAAGCAACATGGATATGAAAGGCAAAACCTTGTGATAAAAGCAGTGGAATATTGCTGTGGGATGGTCTGTATGTCAAGTGTGTTGCTGATTGGTCAGTAAATAAATCACTGATTGGCCATTGGCTAGGCAGGAAGTATAGGCGGGACAAGAAAAAGAATTCTGGGAAGTGGAAGGCTGAGAGAGAGACACTGCCAGCCGCCATCAGGACAAGGAAGATGTAAGGTACCAGTAAGCCATGAGCCATGTGGCAAAGTAAAGATTAATAGAAATGGGCTAAATATAAGAGTAAGAGCTAGACAATAACAGGCCTGAGCTAATAACCAAGCAGTTTAAATAATGTAAGAGTCTGTGTGTTTATTTTATAAGTGGGCTCTGAGACTGGCAGGACTTGGTGGCGGGAGCTGGAGAGAAATTCTCCAGCAACAAATGGCGTCCAACGTGGTGGCAAGAGTTTCCACCTAAAAACTTAGAAAAAAGATTCTAAAACGGAACTAAAAACAGCTTCCTAATTGTCTCTCTCAAATGAGCGGCAGCTGCCGGTTTGAGCTACTGGCGGGTTCCTAGCGTGCAGTATGGTGGGAATGAGGCCTCTGCAAATAACACATTAAGCTATGTGGTGGATTTAGCCTTTGCTAGTACAAAACAAAAAAAAAGAAGTTTCTGGGCTACATGCTACTTTGGTAAAAGTGTAGACCCACTATTTCTGAGAGTTACGGCTCCCAGAGCTGGCGGAAAGCGGACCGCCGCCATGTTGGGAAGCTGAGGTGGGCGGAGCCAGCAGCCACAGCTGCTGCAGTTTAAGGCAAGAGATTCACAATAAGACAGATTCAGATGTAATAGTTTACAATGTATGTAAAAGATACGTAGGCTTGAAAGAGACAAAAAAAGTGATATATAGAGTTATAGAAACAAATACATAGTTTTAAAAAATAAAGTCTTTAAAGAGACAGTAAAGGAAGTATAAAAAATAAGCCACGTAAAGATGACTACCACACAGAGAATCTGGATTATGTTCTCTTTGATATTCGTAACTGCAGAAAAACATTTGATTGTAAAAGCTGTTGAGTTATGCCAAAATGTATATTTTAAAGGTACCTTGACTTCAAAATTTGGATATAAGGATATGTTGCTTTGGAAAAGAGTCTCTGCTTTTGTTTCCACAGAAAGCCAGAGACTATGGATTTGTTCCAGATTAAGATACATCAGGTTTGACCAGCCAAGACCCCCTGAAAGGTCTCCAGTGACACCATGGCCCAGATGATTCAACATCCAGAATGGTTTCAAGGCAACTGGCTCAGACGATACAGCCTCATGGACTACTCCATGATCCTAAAATTTTCTTCGTGTCCCCATAAGATACAGCGCCCCCCTCCAGCAGGAAGTAGTAAGAGAAGCTACGCCCAAATTCCCAAATATACCAAGCTGGCTTTAGAGATGGAATTGGCTCACTCCCCCTCTAAACCCAGACATATTGCTCAAAAAAAAAAAAAAAAAATGGTTAAGAGATTCTTGTGTCCCAAATCAGAAGAGCCCTCTGGTGTGGGACAGAGAAAAAACAATATTTTTATTTAAATCAGGTTGATTATAAATACAATCTCTTTCTAAAACAAAAAGGGGGATAGTTTAGATATGATAGGATGAAAGGGTAGATTAATGAACCTACTTTTAAAGAGTAACAACTTGTTTAAAATGTTTTACATTGCTATAGATTTTAGTTTATTGATACAAATTTAAACTTAATTTTGTTATACTGTATATATATTTCTATTCTTGTTTGAGGTATTATGTTTATGTAACTCATTTAAAATTATAATGGATAATTAAAAAATAGATTAATAATTAGTCATCTATGATAATCATATTTGTAGCCATGTTAGTTAAGTCTTCTAGGTATACATAGTTATATTTCAGATAGATAGGTAGTCTTCAAACACTTCAAAGACCTACAGAATATGGCATTTAAAATGTTTTAAAAATTTAGACTTTCTGGACAGTGAGACATGTCTGCTCCTGACAGCACCGATTTACTTCAGAGAGGAGGATGGGCATCGAAGACACTCCATACGGAGTTTATCTTCACCTTGACAAAAATAGCCATTTGGGCAAGAAACTGTTCTTGCCTGGACTGTCTGATCAACTGGACATGCAGGACCCATACAAAGGTGACCACTGAACTTTGCTTGACAAAATGGTCCTTCAGGTTCCTGCTTTGCAGAGAAAACTGCCAGACATTCTACAGGACACAGAGAAAAGTGAATAAGAGACTCTAGGCCTGTGGGCTGAAGACAGATGCCCCAACTTTACAAGAGAACTTTGAATGACTGTCCAGGCTGCCAGCTGTCTCTGTCTACCCTACAAGACTCCTAAAAGTTGCTTATATCCTTCTCCATTTCTCAGGTAGTAGTATATCCTTCTGAGGTCTTTGATGTGGTTAAAGACTAGATACTTACAATTTTCCTTAGTTATAATAAAAGATAAGTTAGATATAAAACCTTAAACTTACAAATATAAGATAGATAGGATCTCTTCTTTAATATTGTATCTGTAATTCTTGCTTGATAATTGTTTTGTTATATGTAATTTTACTATGTTAAAGTTAAAACCTTCCTTTTTAAGAAAAGAAAAGGGGAAGTGCTGTGGGATGGTCTGTATGTCAAGTGTGTTGCTGATTGGTCAGTAAATAAATCACTGATTGGCCATTGGCTAGGCAGGAAGTATAGGCGGGACAAGGAAAAGAATTCTGGGAAGTGGAAGGCTGAGAGAGAGACACTGCCAGCCGCCATCAGGACAAGGAAGATGTAAGGTACCAGTAAGCCATGAGCCATGTGGCAAAGTAAAGATTAATAGAAATGGGCTAAATATAAGAGTAAGAGCTAGACAATAACAGGCCTGAGCTAATGGCCAAGCAGTTTAAATAATGTAAGAGTCTGTGTGTTTATTTTATAAGTGGGCTCTGAGACTGGCAGGACTTGGTGGCGGGAGCTGGAGAGAAATTCTCCAGCAACAGAATATGAATGAGGACGTTTGATATGATTCTGAAATACATGAGCTAGTTTCCACCCTTCATGCATCCATATCACATGGCAATTATTAAAACAATTTGAAGATTGGAATACTTTAATTTTCAAAATTCAATAATATATTTAATCCAATGAAGTTTTCCTGAAACAATGAATAAAATTCTTTCAGTTCTTGCTTCCACTAAGTTAGGGTTCCTTATAAGAAGCCAGTTGACTTGCACACTTGAAATGAGTCCACAGAGATTTTCTTCACTGTAGGGTGCAAGTGAAGTGCTGAGTGATGTGGGCTGGCCATATCAAGGACCAAGGTCTCAGATCCATAGGCAACTGGCAAAGCCTTATTCACATGGGTCAAGATTGGAACTGGCAAAGCCTTCCCCACATGGGTCAAGATTGGGACTGGCAAAGCCTTCCATTGGTCTCAACGCAAATGTTAACAGTGTGTGCAAGTATGAGTGTTTACACAGGATTGACCAGTATGTACAAAAACTAACAATGGCAGTTTCCTGCTCCTAGATGTTTGTAGACTGAGACTGCTTTCCTAGAGAGACCTCCCTCCCTCTGGGTGGTACCTAATAACTGATTTGTTGGTGGTAGTTGGTGCCACTCCATCAGAGTGCACGTAGACCAACTGAGCCCAGCTTTTCTGCACATGTTCCGGTTTGTCTGCTCCTTCCTCATTCCCTTGCCTCTCCAGTCAGGTTTCAAGATCCAAGCCTGTCAGACATGGTTGTCCATACACAAGTTTTCATGATATCACAGAAGTGAGATTAAGAAGCAGCAAGACAGGAAAGCTAATGGTCACACCAAAGTTTTTCAGTGGTCTGATGGTTTTGAGTCAAGTTGGGATGAATTAGGGTTCAATTTGAGTTTCTTAGTTTGCCTGTTAATGATTAATATATTGTATTCTACATGAAAAGAAAGACATTGAAAATCAACAAAACGTAAGAAAAACAGATTTCTACCCTAAGGGGAAATCAGCTACATTAGGAAGGCTTTGAGATATTTCTGGGCAAGAGAAATCTGTTAGTTTACTTTCCAACAGAGCACATCAAATATCATTATTATTACTGAATTGTTTTTCTATTTTATTCACATTTCTATCATAACAATCAAAACCAAAATTCTGAGGCTATTTAGCTCAGACTGTTGCTGACAACATGACTCCGGGAGGTAATCTATAGCCTGGTGTACTGTCAAGGCCCTACTGTCCTTGCAACACTGAGTGGTCAAAAGTAAACACTAGGCTTGTACCATATGATCATCTCTAACTTGATTTCTACTTAGTCATGCAAACAGATGCCTTTGAAAATCTTGCTAAGATCCCATCTAATGAGGACTAATCTCTGAAAAATGAACAACCATATCAAAAGTGATATTTTTCACAAGGATGTCTACTTCAGGTGAACTCCTTGATTTAAAAAACCAAAACAAACCAAAACAAACCAAAACAACCCCCCCAAAAAGCACCAAAAAACAAAACAAACCTATGCCAAGAATTTACTTAGCCCTTTATCCCTGGCTTTCTTTATTGCAGAGATGGTATTTTCTCACAGTGAAAGGCTTTGGAGCATGCAAATTTATTGTGCATGTCCATCCTTCATGTTAATTCAAAGTAACTATTATGGAGGATCAATGGTGTATAAATTATTCTTATACATTCTCTGATGTCTCAGAATAATCTATTCAATCCCAAATAACAGTTCAGATAATGGCCTGTAGAATAATATGGAAGAAGACTCAATTCAGCTCACCAGGCGTTTGCTGGGAGCCTACTTTTCATAAGGCATCTTATTACAAGTAAAGGGACAGTCAAGAGATGAGCACCTGCTGCTGGAGCTTTGTTCAGTTTACAATCTCATGAGGGACCAAAACATGGAGATGGAGTGAGCAAGGGAATATACAAGGCATGCTTCCGTTTGCAGGATGCTCAGACATTTGGGGTTTTAATAACAATTCAAAGGAGACTTCTCACGCAGTCACTTCTCAGGAGGTCATGGAATCCTACACATCCAGTCCCTATCTCTTGTCCTCATCTGTCAGCATCACTCTCACTTCCTGCTGAAGCTCTACTGATCTACAAGTAAGGAAAGCCTTTTACTGGTCACCATTTTGCTGACAGTCTGGTTGACTCCCCTTTTCCATCATGTGTCAGCTAAGGTGGTTAATCTTTCAGAAAACGCCATTACCCTCCCAAATCGTGATTAGATGCTACTGCTACCTCATGCTTTAGCACCTTGAACCCCCTCTGTCTTGATATTTTATTACATTTCATTCATCCTTCTATCCAGTCAGCTGGTATTTAATTATTAAGGGCTTTTTGGGAATCTGCGAAAAAAAACTACAGAGTAAACACAGTGGGCAGGCAAGATGGCTGAGCAAACAAGGACTCTTGCCATCAAAACTGACAACCTGAATTTGATCTCCAGAAGCCACATGAGTGAAGGAGAGAACTAAATCTCACAAATCGATTGTCCTCTGACCTCCATTACACACACGGTGGCATGCTGAGGACACACACACACACACACACACACACACACACACACTACTGAAAAACATTGAAAGAGTTAAGGTTTGTCTTTTTGATATTAGTGAGAAGAGGCAGGGAACAAAAGCTAAAGAAATTTAATAGGAAAATCTGAGTTTGGGTAGTTGGTAGCCCTGTAAATAAAATTAGGTAAAGAGATGGATGAAGTCACTTAGCAGTTTACTTCAAGATAAGGTGACAGTGAATATGACTCAGACGTGTCCACAGGACTGATCCTACCTGTTTACCATTGTTCTGAAGCTTGAAGACTGATTTTCAGGCAAAGGGGCTTGGGGATAGATGGTACCCAGATGGAGAGTGGAGTGTGAAGGGAAGAGTGACATGGAAGAGGCAGGGGGGCCACCGCCACCCCCACTTCCACCATGTAGAATTCTATGGACTAAGGTAAAATTTCCAACCCAACTGCACTGGAAATTCATGGTGATATTTTAAGAGGTTCAAATAAGAATGATTTTAAAATTATTATTAAAATTTCTCTATACTTGTTTCATACAAAATGTCTGTGAAAGTAGGGCCTGAGAAGGACTCAGTGGTTCAAAACACCAGCTGTTCTTCAAGAAGACCTGGGTTCAAGTTCCAGGACCCACATGATGGTTTACAACTATCTGTAACTCTAGTTCCAGGTTATCTGGGACTAGACAGACCCACAGACACCCTATTTTGACATCTCTGGGCACCAGGTATGCACTTGGTACACAGGCATGTATGGAGGTAAAATGTGTATACACATAAAACAAATAACATTAAAAAAATCATGATGTATGAGAAGTGGGGATTAATCTTGAGGAGAGCAATATTTATTGGTTTTAATGGTTTATATTTCTGCTTTTATTACATTTTTTTTCAAGTAAAGGAAGGCAAGTTTATGAATATATCTTTATATCTTCAGAGTTTAGGATAATAGCTTATATATTTTAAGAGTTCCCTGATGGGAAATGGCTACTTCCAGATGGAGTTGACAATGATGTCATCCCAACAAGCCTTGTTCCTTCCTGCCCTCCTTCTAGTGCCAAGTCACTGGGTGTTCAATGAATCTGTTCTCACCAACAAATTCTTCTACCCGTTGAATGCTTTAGGGAAGAAATAATGAAATACGAATCTCTTAGATGATAAAAAGAATATTTATACCATATACTAATGAGATGTTGCAAATGTGCTTTCACAAATTAATATTATTTACTTTGACAGCAGATTCCGTTTTTCTCGGTGTGTATTATTTAAATCAGACATTTGAGAAGCCTATCAAACAACTATTGCTTTTTCCTAAAGCATGCTTTATTCATAGAACAATATTTATTGACAAAATGGGTGCCATTAATAACTTTATAAGTAAAAAATAAAGTGAAGATATGATGAATGTTTATACTTTGTAAGAAAATAAATTAAGATTTCTATATACATAAAATTAAGAACATTTGTAAAACTTTTTATGCAATAAATAGTTGGTCTTATTAATTAGATGGGTTTATTGGCATCATTTTATGTCAGATTCACAGGTGTGGTGTTCTTGGAAGAATTACAGCAATGAACATATGAATTACAAGTAAGAAACTCAAGTTTTTTATTTTCTGAAATAATGAAGGAGAGGAAATCTGTCCAGGTAGTTAACTTTCTTATTCCTAGAGCTGTCTGGTGGAAATATTATGTTAGCAACATATGTGATTTTACTTTTCTACTAGCTACATTCAGAAAGCAAAATGAACGGCCAGTAACATAGTTCAGTGTTTTAATGTGTTTACCACCAAGCCTGACAACCTGAGTTTGATGGCCGGAACTCATATAATAGGAGGAGAGAATGGCAAAGTCTCTGCTGACCTCCCCAGGCATACATTATAAATGATAACTAAATAAACAAATAAATACAAACTTTAAAAAACAAATGTGTGAAAGTAATTTAGTATTTTAAAAATTCAACAGATTAAACTATTATCATTCAACCTGATGTCAATATGAAATTAGTAATACATATCTTTGTATTATTTGTTTGGCATTATGTATTTATAACCAATCATGTGCCTTATACTATTTGAACTTACAATATTCAATTACTGAAGAACAGCTTTGGCTAGCAGGGACTATTTTCAACGGTACCACCTGGCATTTTCATATTTCATATTTTTGTGAGGATGGCAAAGTAGGAAAGGTGTAGCAAATATGAGCTAGAATTTAGAGCTTGTGTTTTCTTCCTAAACCCATGTGACAGGCCACATGACCACCTATTAGTTATTAAAATCATGGCCAATGACAGGCGTTGCCTGGTTATTACAGTTCTCAAACTACTGTCTGTTCTCTCTGTTCTAATAACTCATGTGGTTTATTATTGAAATAAAATTACAATACCTTGTCTCACTTAAAACATGATTGATCTCAGAGATACTTTCTCCATCTTATGTGCCTGGTCTACCTGTGATTCCCAGGATCTAAGTTCTAAAGCACTGTTGGAGCAAACCACAGTGAGTGCTATCCTATCAAGTGGAAGGAGATATATTTAGAAACAACACAAAGGCAAAAACGGTTTTTCTGCCACAAAAGTTCTAGAAACACATGTAGGTCTATACAGAGAGGACACTGAAAATTCTGTCCATAAGGCCAAACACATGACATGGTCTACTCTATTTGAGATCAGTCATTTACCAGGGCCAAGGAATAAATATGACTTTGGCTCAGACCTACCACCATATCAAATTATCATTCATTTGGTCTTTGGCAAATTTTCCTAAATGTCTCTTTCCATCCTTTTCAGAATCATGTATTCCCAATGAAGGAATTAAGGTCACGGAATTTCTCCTTCACTTGGCTCATTCAAATAATGATATATTGTTCTCAGCAGTTCTTAAATGGCACAAAATTACATCATTTTAAGGTTGAATACCCTTTCATCCACACTGTATATTTTATCAATAAGCTGAAAACCTAAATTAAAATAGCTATAGACACTAATAAATGGTATAAATTTTTATCTTGAGTCCAAAGAGTTCTATTTTTTTAAATAAAGTCTTGACTATACAAGTTCTGACTGAGAAATGCTTCCTTAGTTAATGTTTAAACCAGTATATACATTTTATTGGCAATAAACACTAAATAATCAAAGGGTCACAATAAACATTCTGGGCAGCTGTGCCAGTCACAGGAATGTTTGTAAAGAACATCGTTTTAGCTTGCAGACAGCTGAAAGGTGTTAAGTGGCTTGAACAGCTATGCAAAGTGGAAGCTGGTAGCTCACTGCCACATTCCAATACCTTCACTGAACAAGTGCAGATGGGGCTGCCACTATCCTTTGTTAACAAACCCATACTTGCTCTGGCATTAAAACGTAGCTTGGATCACTTATTAGAAGGTAAATCATCAAGAAAAGCCAGCATTTTTATTTACAAAACTCAAAGACATATTTGAGGGTTTCATTGCAGGGAAAAGAAAGATAAAAAAAAAAAATTATGTGTATCGGAAGGCTGGAGAAAAACCCACAAACTCACAGGAAATACTGACTCTACTGCTGAAGGTTCTGAAGGATCTGTTCTTTTGCAGCAACGAATATCATTCTGATGAATTATAGGCTTGCTTTAGGAAATCCACAAGGCCAATACCATCCTGAGAGTAGCAGAGGCTACTAATTAGTCATCAATCAAAACTGTCCAGCGAAGGGCTCCCCTCACTCTTCTCCAAGGGGATTCTTGCTTCTCTTCCTTTCCCTCCTCTAGTCCCAGCTCATTCAACATCAACCCCCCACTAATTCCCCATCACTCATTTTAGTTTTACTCTTTATTGGCATCTTAACCTCCTCCTGAGTAATCAAACCTCCCTTAACTGGTCCTTGGATAACCAAAATGAGAGCAGTGAAACCCAATTCCACCAGCTCCAGGCTGTCTTCAGCCCTTGATACGTGTACATGATATGCAGGAGCTGGGGCTATTTTCCTTCAACATCCCATTCCTTGTTCAGGGATGCAGTCATTGCTTATTTTATGCAATTATTGAGATTCTCAGAGCCTCATGGCTGCATCTAACTCACATTGTCTCTCTCTAGGAATTGATATAAATTCGTCTTAAATAAAGTACTCCCAAGAGTCCCCATCACATTTTTATGAAAGACAGCTACTTTATTTGGAAATGGAATCCAGGAAACACAAGCAGAGAGGTTAGGTGGAAAGGAAGGAAGGGAGGGAGTAAGCAAAGCCTTTGGTTGACCAGTATCTGGTTGGTGAGGTCTGGGAGAGTGAAGGCTATTCCCAGAGCCATCTCTGGCCACTTGGAGAGCTGAGATGCCATTAATCATTGATTAAGAAACATGTGGTTTACCTCTGGAGGCATCACCAGCCCTGACCTCAAACTCTACTATAGAGCTATAGTAATAAAAACAGCTTGGTATTGGCATAAAAACTGGCATGTGGACCAATTGGAACTGAAGACCCTGACATTAACCCACATACCTATGAATACCTGATTTTGATAAAGAAATCAAAACTATACAATGGAAAAAAGAAAGCATCTTCAACAAATAGTGCTGGCATAACTGGATGTCAACATGTAGAAGATGGCAAATAGATCCATATCTGGGGTCATCCTTGTGGATTCCTGGGAACTTCCCTAGCACCTGATTCCTCCAGTAACTGATGGAAGCAGATGCAGAGACCCACAGCCAAACACCAGGCCAAGCTCCAGGAGTCCAGTTGAAGAGAGAGAAGAGGGATTCTATGAGCAAGGGGCATCAAGATCATGGTGAGCAAACTTACAGAGACAACCAAACCAAACTAGTGGGATCATGAAATTTAGAACAACATGTGTGGTGCCTCCATGGGACTGGACTAGGCCCTCTACATAAGCAAGACAGTTGTATAGCTTGATCTGCTTAAGGTGGCCCCCTGGCAGTAGGGTCAGGACCCATCCTTGGTGTATGAGCTGGTTTTTTGGAGCCCACTACCTATGGTGGGACACCGCGAACAGCCTTGAGGCAGGGGGAGGGGCTTGGACCTGCCTCTACTGAATGTACCAGGCTCTGCTGACTCCTTATGGGAGGACTTACCTTCTTGTAGGAGGAAATGGGGTGTGGGCTGGAGGGGAAGGCTGGAGGGCAGGTGGAGGGAAGAGGAGGATCTGTGATTGGTATGTGAAATGAATAAAAATTTTTCTTAATAAAAAATAAATTTTAAAAAAAGTAGACTTAGCAACCAATTGCCCTTCTCTACTGCTTATATGTTTAAGAAAAATATTAGTTTTTTATGGGACAGATATAAGATAAAATTAATTTTCTTTTGTCTTATCATGCAATTTTAGTTTACATAATTCCAAGACTATAAAAGAAAATTATTTGACAGTGACAAAATGGTAGCATTTCTGGTTAGATAAGAAAGATCTTAGAGTCAGTTGTACCAATTGTTTCATGTAATTTCTATCTTTAAGCCTGGAATTTGTAAGAAAGTGAAATGGTTTTGTTGTTGTTGTTGTTTTTCCATAGATGTTCAAATCCTAACTTTTAAATGTTGTACTCCCATTTTTTAAATAAATGATTAGAGTATGCATTGAAAAAAATGTGGTTTATGGTATTAAATCTCTTGCTTTTCCTGTCCATCCCATATAGTGGTAAAGGGCTCATGACACAGACAAAGATTCTCGGGGAAACAGTCAGACAATTTTGTTGTTAGAAGTCAAGGTTTAAGAGGGCCAAACAAAAAATTAGCTGAATTCTGATATCATTTTTTAAACAGACAGAGGCTCAAAACCAGATGTGTGTTTTAGTAGCATCATATCCTTTCAGCTGTACAGTGAGCAACCTGACTTGAGGGACTCGAGTCACCCTTGACTGCATTTTACCACATTCCCCAGTTAATGCAATATATTTCATATTCAGAATAATTTGGGAAATTCTTTTTTCACAAAGGAAATATCCTTACTAATCTTTCATTTCTCACTTTTCTTCCTGGAGTCTCTTGTCTTAGACTCTAAGCAAATTTACTTTCTTTAGTATTTATTCAATCACTTAATGGATACAACTTCAGCCAGGTGCAGAATCCATTTAATTATGTGCCTACCATGTAGTGATGTGATTCTGACACATCATTATATAAGAACTGCAATTTAGGAAGAACTTTAAGGGCAAGAGGGATGGGGGGGGGGTTCTACCACTCACTTTGATAATGTATCCAAACACAAGGAACTTAATCTTTGTAGTCTTACATTATCTGTAAAGTGCAGATAAGATATTCATTATAGGTACTATGGTTTGGATGAGAAATGTCTCCCACATAGGTTCATATGTTTGATCACTTGGGACCTGGTTGGTGGTGTTTGAGAAAGTTGTGAGGCCTTTAGGAGGCAGAGCCTTGCTGGCGGAAGCCAGTCATTCCCAGCAGGTCTTGAGATTTTATGCTCTAGGCCCACATGCCCGCGTGCTTCCTAACTGTGGATGCAATGTTACCTGCTTCCCTGCTTCCAGCACCATCACAGACTTTATCATCTCAAACTCTAAGCCAAAATAAACTCTCTTTCCATTAAGCTGTCTTTTTTCTTTCTTTCTCTCTCTCTCTCTCTCTTTTTTTTGTCATAGGAATGAGAAAAGCAACCAATACAATAGTATTTCTGCAAGTATTAAATAATGTAACACCAATGGCAGTGCATAAGCCAGTATTATTAGTATCATTAATCATTGATAGTAATATTAGGATTAGTAGTGTCACATTGCTGACAGCAAAGTAAGTGTGGCAGGGATAAAAGACAATATTCCGCTTCCTCGCTGAAAGCGTCTGCGTCTGAATTTTCAGACAGTTTAAGCTCAATAAGCACTTAGAAAACTTTGCCTAAAAAAGAAATTGCAACTCTCTACATCAGTAGACATGTAGAAAATTATTCAGGTGATCTGCAAGACAGATTAGCAGGCAAAGGGGCTTGCAGTTCAAGCCTGATGAGCTGAGTTCAGTCTCTGAGAGAACCCCAACTACTGGTTGTTGTGCTCTGAGTTCCAAAAGTACACTGTATCAGTACATATCAACACTCAATACACATCACACACACATACCCACCTTCTCACTCACAATAATAATAATAATAGATATTATTATAAAAATTAATAACACAAAAAGAAAATTGCTTGGGTAATTCCTGATAGTGTGACTTTAGTTCTGATCCAAGCATTGATTCCTGCTCCTTCTGCCCTGAGGATATTTTGGAAAAGAGCCTTGGAATTCTCATTTAACTTGATAGAAAACTTTCTTAGTGCACTTAGACTTTGTTTTGACAACACATATGCTCCAGAATAAATTTGAACCACCATGTAATAAAACAATGTTTTGGAAGTACTTCACACTTCATAGAGAAATGATCAAGCCCCACTCGATGAAAGTTTGTAATCATTTATTGGACCAGCCAATATTTGGAACTAGACAGATCATTGGTTGATAGGATAAAAATGGGATATTTTAGTATAAAGTGGAATACTATTGGGGTACTTTTCAAACAAGGTGAGGCAAGCATGGTGATTTTCCACACATGTATAGAAACGGTTTGTTTTGAGTCAGTGACAATAAGTTACTGTGACCTTTATCTGAGAACTAAACACCACCTAGAGATTTTGCTGTGGTCTAGCTCTTCTCAGTCTCACGGATCAGATGCTAACTTTAAGAAATCTATGATTAGGACATGTATTGATGGATTGGTGTTTTCGAACATGAAACTAGAAACCGCACCATCAAAGCCAGAACGGAGAGTGGAGAGAAGAGCAGATCAACTGCAGTGGGGTAATATGACAAATAAGAAGTAAATATGTACTCTAAAATGATGTTTATTTTGAGGACTATACAATATTAGAAATGAGAATTGCTTTTGGTTTAACTCTAAGAAGTTATAGTTTAATTGGTGTGGGGAGGCAATTAAAAAATGATGAAATTGCTTTGGAGCATATTTATTCTTGGCTGTTTACTTTCATTGCTGTTTGGATTCCTATGGCAAAGTTCAATGTTATGGACCTGCACAAAATATGTATGATTAAATATTCTACACTTGGTTCTGACTGATGTCACTAGAAATACAAGTGGAACTAGAACCTTCCAGGACAGATGGTCCCTCCAGCAGACAGGTGGCAGAGAGGAAGACAGGACAGGAGGACCAATATGGTTCCAGGTGTTACACTGTGGGTATTGTCAAATGGCTAGATATTCTATGGAAGCCTCCTCAACTTGGTGATCATTGCTATCTTTCCATGCTATCTCACATTCTCCACAAGTACATTTTTGCTTCTGATATAATGATCTATTTCACAATGCTTCAAATCCTATAGACTCCCACTCTTGCATTACCTAGTATCAAGTAATTGCAGAATATAATATACTTTATCTTTTCTTTCACCTATCTTTCTTCATTTTTTTTTATTTCAAGGTTCAACTGAATAAATCCTTCTACTTACTGGTGTGACTTTTTCTTTTTATCCAGTGGAGATAGATCATAACCTCATTTCAAAGCCATAAATATATATTTCCTCTGGTACACTTTATGCACTTTTCTATTGACACTCACTAATTTTTAAAAAGTACATTTACTTTAAATTTCCCCAAGTTCTACAGTTCTTTGAAGAGGTCCCTGGACTTTGCAACTCTTGGCATTACATTTATACACAAAAGAAATCCAGGCCCTTCATTCACTGATGATGTTAAATGATGGGTAATACTCATTTGGGATTTCTTTCCTTGTTAATTTGTTTTCATTCCATCCTTCAGAGCTGTCCAGCGTCTTGCAAACAGGAAATCAATAAGACCTCATTGACTTGAGAGGCATTGGGGACACAGAAAAGTGACAGCATTGACCAAGTCAAACTCCCCAGAAATGATCCTATGTGATACTTGGTTATACCCACATTCTGTGTTCTGATGTTAGGATACAGGTAGGCAATTAAGAAGAACTCTAGGAGTTTTAAGGTTTGTTCAAAGGGGTGCAACTAACACTGGTTTCAATATGCTGAGGGAAAAATGTGTCTTACAAGATGACCACAAACACCCACCATCAACAAGCCCTTCTATAACTGTGTTGCAGTCATTCCTTCACCAGAGGGAAGTCTAGTTGTCTCTTTCATTTTGAGTGGGTTTGAGATTCAATAGAATGAGATACTAATGATGCTTATTAATTTCAAGGCTTAGTCAATAAAAAGCAAGTACCCCACCCACCCAGGGTTCTTGGAAATTCCTCTTTCGCAACTAAGCCCACACTGTAAGAATCCTAGCAACAAGCAGAGGCAACATGTGGTGTTCTGGTCCATGTTTCAAGCAGAGCAGATCTGTCAGTCATCCTGGCCAAATGCCAAACATGTGACCAAAGAAATCTCTAAATTATTTTAGCCTCTAACTACTCAAGTCAACTACAGTGATCTGAGTCTTCCAAAATGAAGCTGCAAACACTGTCCATAGGGGAAACTCATTGTCATGTGTTCCTTACGAATCACTGACTCCATGAGTATAAGTCTATGGAAAAGTTTGTTGTGTACCATACTAACTGAAACACTAGCAAACATTTCTTCCTATCACTGGTGATACCGAGGACGATCCTCATCAGTGTTTATAAAAAAATGTTTTATTGAGACATTTCTACACTAATTCATTCATGTATTACCTATGGCTTCTTTTGTACTATAATGAGTGATGATTCTACAAATTGTAAATAAAATATTTGCTATCTGACACTATATAGAAAAGTTCCTGATATTATACAGAGGTTCTCAGAATGTGCTTCCCATCCAGCAACATCAGTATCAAGTGGAGATTTCATAGGAATCCCAAAGCTTGATGCTACACAGAAATTCACACACACATATCCACACACACCCTAGAAATTTTAATCCTCAGGTGATTTTGCTGCTCATTGAAGTTAAAGAGCCACTGCTCTATGCCACAGCACGCTGACGTTTCTGAGGCTATGATACGCTCAGTTGATAAAAAGTAATTAGTTTTCCCAGGACAATCCATTCCCTGCTGTTTCACAGCATCCTTATGTTTGGCTCCATAACAGTTCCAGATAGGGCATGGACGAAGACTTCTGGGAGTTTTTCTTGGACAATTTGGATTTGCTGATGAAATTGATAGACCATCCAGGGATGGCATTTACCTCCTTTTTTTATTTGTGATGCTAGAAGAAGGTCTGTATGCTATAGGTACTTTGTGACCTTGGTGATAAACATTGCAAACATTTTTTAAAAATATTTTTTGGTATGTTATACATACACAAGGTATTTGGTAATATTCATAGACACTTTACTCCCCTTTATCCTCTTTTCCTTTCCCACTCCTGCCCAACCTCTTCCTTGTCCCACCTACTTCCTCTTCTCTATTCATATCTCTTCTTTTCTTTTTTGCTCTTAGAAAGAGATGACAGCTGGTTACACAGAGACCTTTTGAGCACCCAAGTCAAAAATAGCTGTCTCTTACCTTGACCTAAGAAAATGTATTTAATTATTCTGGTCACTATTAGTTGTAGTCAAGCACATTTCTAACTAATATACCTTTTACATTAATTGATTAATTGTGTGTGTGTGTGTGTCCATATGAATGCTTCCACATGTGTATGGAGACTTGAGAATAACTTGCAGGATTCAGTTACTTCTTTTTACTTTGTGGGTTTCAGAGCTCAAACACAGCAGTTAGAAGCAAGTGCCTTTATGTGCCTTTACCTGGAGAGCCAACACATTGGCCTTCTTAATTTATATACTAGGCATAAAAGTCTATAAGTCATTTTTAATGTTTCAAAAAAAGTGTTATCTCAAAAAATAACCTTGACCTTGAAAAGACATTATATACCATGTGAAAGTCCAGACGTGTTTACTTTTTACCAGAATCATATCCATCCTCTTTCTAAACAATAATCATTATGTTACTCATAAGTTATGCTAAACTGAATCTAAGACCAAAGAATCTATAGGAGACAATTTTGTCTAAATATTATTGAACATATGCTAAATGCATACTGTTGATATGATAGTCTATGTTTTTGACCATCAACTCTACATCTCAGTGGAAAAGACACAGAAAGATAAGCCAAGACAGATAATTTTACTGGTTGGTATACCATGCATACTGTGGTGGTTTGAATAAAATGGTCCAAATAAACCCATAGGGAGTGGCTCTACTAGGAGGTATGGCCTTGTTGGGGTAGGTCTGGCCTTGTTGGAGGAAGTGTGTCACTGGGAGCAGGCTTTGAGGTATCAGAAGCTCAAGCTGGTTCTGATCTTGGTGCTTGCCAATCTGGGACTCTCAGCTCCTTCTCCAGCACCATGTCTGCCTGGATGTCACCATTCCCACTATGATGATAATGGACTGAACCTCTGAAACTGTAAGCCAGCCCCAATGAAATATTTTTCCTTTATAAGAGTTGCTGTGGTCATGGTGTCTCTCACAGCAATAGAAATGATAACTAAGACACGTACCAAATAATGGAGTTTGTCTTTGGAGTGCACTCCTCTAACCATTGGTAATAACAATTTTCTTAATTTCATGACCAGAATCCTTTATGATGCCACATATGAAATTTTTGACAAGCACACCACTGGAGAAAGTATGTAGATAAAGGTGAAAAGATATTTGAACTTTTTGGTGTTTTTAGCAAATAAATTCAATTTTTTTTGAAGCTGGACAGTACAGGGAATATTGGTTTACACCTCCTCAAAGTATCTGTCTGTCTTGAACTTTATTGATCATCACAGCTGCAGGGATGAAAGAAGAAAGATACCCTGAGTGATGCTGATATGGACTTCTTATGGTCTGTGCCACTGTAGAAATTTGCTCAAAGGGGTTTACGCATACCATCTCCTTTATCTTCCTCATTATGACCCTCTTCTATATTTATGTTCATTTCTTTTTTCTCAAATTCCTACCCTCTCAGTCTCTGAAGGTGTTAAGGTACAATATGGAGGCTTTTAATAGGGGTCTCCCCATTTTGATGGTGCCCTTTAGTGGGCTCAAAGCAGTTCTTTTTTGTGTTTACAGGTTGAGAAATGGTTCTCTAAAAATCTCCCAGCCTCTTATAACCACAGAGCATGAGAATGGAAATGCTAATGTGGCATTATGAGCAAGAGGTAAAGACTGTCCAGTCTTTTGTGGACAGGAAGTCTTTGGCGCTGATTGAAATGTGTGCATACAGTAAAGGGAATGCCATCAGTGGATGTTCCCACAGTCAGCACTCAGAGATAGCCCAGGCATTGGCAAGCCTTTTATCTATGGGTAGTTTTGAAAGACAACTTGACATTCTTATACTGTCATGCAAATGCATTCCCTTACACAATGCTAGTGATTACTCAGACTCACAAAACAAGCTACACATATCTTAATAAACCACAACTGAAAGATTAAACAATTTAGAGAACAGCCTTCCACTGAGAGTGAAGCCATGGTTTGCATCCTTCAGAATACCAGAGAAAGGCTTTAAGTTATTTTCTTCATTCTTCTAAGACAATTATAGGCAATGGACATTCTTTTTTTTTTTTTTCCAACTGCTACCATAGCCCTTCCCATGACACTCCCATCTGTCAAAGTATGACTCACTCTGAAAACACCAAATCAAATGTCACTCTTTCTTTAAGCCTTTAATTTTATTTGTTCATTTGTATCCTTACTGCAAGACAACCTCATTACACCCTGCCTGGTGCTCCTGGACCCCTTCCTTGGTTCAGGTCTCTACAGTTACAAGAATATAACCTGAGTTATGAATGACAGTGAGATGCAATTGTTTTCCCCATTTGGTGCCCCAGCTCAGCATCTCCTTATGACATATAAAAGGGGACAAATGGTGCCTCATACCTCATCACGATGGGCATTTCCCTCCTGTGGGCTAGCTTAGTGCCATGCTAGTTGGCTATGTTGCTGCCTCTCAATTCTTTGAGGTTGTGATTCTTATCAAAAGCAATATGATGGCAGTTTCGAGAGTTGTGAGCAAGGGGGCTCTTTCTTAGAACCTGCCCTGCATAGAAGAGATGTGCATCAAATGCTTGCTAAATTAAATAAAGCCAGATTGGTTGGGCCTAGAGTAAGAAAGGGGAAGATAATTTCCATAGCACTTAGAGAAACCATTATGGATGTAGTTCAGTTGCTTTAAAGGGTGTTATCTGTCAGGTCATCTGACCATAGCTAATAGGGTTCTGTGCAGGTAGTTTGAGAAAAATACTATTCTCTGTAACAGATGTCAGGAAAGAGTTTCAAAGCGCTAGTTGATGCAGCTGCCTGCTTAACTTGCGGCCATAAAGAGATGGTGACAGACAAGCTCTACCTCCCCTCCTTGCAATCAATTTGCTCCTGACCATGCTTCCAAGTATTAACCTTGTTCTATCAAACCCCTGGAGTGTGGGGCTGGGAAGACAAGAGCATGCACAGCGGAAGCTGAGATCAGCCAGAATAGCTAATGAACCACCAGATTTGATCTTTAGGGGAAAGAGAAAAACAGCCTTGGTATGGGAAACAAAACACGAGAATTCCTTCCCTGGGTAACCCGACCGTGGCTTGCTCTGCTGCCGACATGGTCTAGTGCAATGCCTGTTTGCTCAGGTTTTCTGCCCTTACTGAAGATAGCAGGATTGGCAAGACAGCAATTCAAAGTCTCAGCTATTCCTATTTGTTCCCATATGTTCCTGGATGCTCCTAAGGGAGACTGAAAAATGAACAATGGGGTTAGGAAAATGTCTAAACAAAAGAGAAATAATACGAGAGAAGTGATTGGAAAAGTGGTCTCTGAAAAGAGAGTTGGATAGAACAATCCTTTATTTGTGGTTATTGTACTAAAGATTCTATTTATGTACAGAGGACGCAGTATAACCATAAGACTAATTAATACAAATATGTGTAGATTGCCATTTCTCTGATATCACAAATGATATCTTTCCATATTGACAGTTTGCTTATGCCATAATTTTTTTTTTTTAAACAGGACACAGAAATGGTTCTTTTACTGTTTTTTATCTTATGGACTAATCTGGTCCTAAATTAAGTGTTATAAAAAGATTTAATACTTTTTGCTCTCAGTATTTTAGCTTGTTAGAATATCACCTAAGTCATCCTGAAATGTGAGTTCAGATTGGAACACTAGGATGCTTCTAGAATAAATATGAGATTCAATATTCTAGCTCTTAAATTTTAGTTGACATATAATTGTACATATTTATGATATACAGTATGATAGTTCACTAAATATAGAATAATCAGATCAGGATAATTAGCATACTCATTACCTCAAATCTTTATTAGCTCCTTGTTTTGAGAAATTTAAAACCTTTTCCCCAACCTTATTTGAAATATAAAATTACTTCTTATCAGTTTTAGTTAGTCCAATGTGCTATCAAACATTAGGAATTATTCCTCCTTCCAACTGGCCTCTTCTGTCTGTTAGCTAACCTCTTTGTCTATGTACTAGATGTCTTTCCCAGGCTGTAGCAAGAACTTGTCTCTACTTCTGTAAGAGCAATGATTTTAGCTTATACATGTAAGTTAGAATATGCAGTGCTTATGTTTCGGTGGCTGACTTATTTCACCTCATATAAAGTCTCTCAGAACCGCCCATGCTTCAGCAAATGGCAGGGTTTCATTACTATGGCTGAATCATATTCCTGTGTGTGTGTGTGTGTGTGTGTGTGTGTGTGTGTGTGTGTGCACATACACAGTACTGCATGTATACCCCAATGAAAGATAATCATTATGTTGAAGGGATATTTTCATTCCCAGGTTGACTGAAGTGCAATCCCAACAGACAAGTTATCAAATCCATGTAATTGTCCATCAATGGATAGGTGGATACAGAAACTATGCTATATATTCACTAAGTCTATTTTAAAGAAATGAACAAAATGCTAACAACTAAAAGGCAGTAGATTTTATTTTATTTCATGGAATTTAAAAACCAACATTTGGTTGTTAAAAAAAAATCTTGAAAGGATAAAGATAATTCAAATGCCACAGAATCTGACGACTTACATTGCCACTTTTGATCCTAAAAGGAGAAGGTGTAACAAGAAGCCTAATTTCTCCACATCAGTAGTCCCCAGTATGGATTCCTGACCATCAATCAGCACAGGTCTCACCTGGGTAATTGAAATGATTAGGCTTCACACCAGAGTAACTGAATGGGAATGTCTGCAGTCAGGACTAATGATCTGGGGCTGAGCAAAACCCCATGATGATTTCAATGCACAACGAATTTGACAACCACTGTCTTACAAAGGACAATCAGTTAAATTGCCTTTGAATTTTTAAAAGATACATTTTAATCATAAAGCATGCACACAATGCCGTATATTCTTGCTACCAAAGGGCCTACAGTATATGTGTGTGTGTGTGTGTGTGTGTGTGTGTGTGTGTATGTGTGTGTGTGTGTGATTATTGCTTTAATTTTTAAAACCATTATCATTTATTCTATAGGTTTCTCTGTATTTACACTTGAAGATATACTCTGTGGCTTAAAGGACTACACAGCCTTCCATTACACAGGTAATTTGCCACAGATACTCAACAAGTAACTATGTAGCCATTTTGAATATTTAAAGTTGGTTTATTTTATGTTGAGCATTCTTGATACACATCTTGGAAATATGCATTTCATTGGAAAACTTCCCAGCAGAAGGCATTCAAAGTCAAATGGATGAATATGTCATGCTGTGTGTTTTGGTGCACATAGCCTTCATATTTGATGGCAGTTACTCCTGTGTAGACTCAAGCAACAATATAACAACAGTGGCTATTTATCTGGATTCTTCTTGGCAATGGATATTCTAAAACTCACTTCAATTGTCATTAATATGATTGACTAAAACAAGGCATTTTAATGTTTGTTTGGACTTCTTTAATTATGAGGTCAGAGCAAATTATTTAAAATATTTTCATTGGCAGTTTATCTTTTCCAGCAATTTGTCCATTAGGTCTTTGGAGTAAGTATATTTTGTACTTCCTGGTTTGCGTGAATTTCTGTATGTTAAGAACATTGCTCCTAACCTGCCAAATGTTTGTGCTGTGTATTGTATTCTTTTTGGTAACCACATACATGCCATATATAGTACACAGTTGGATCATAACTTAATAAGTTGGTTGATGTTTTTCTTTATGTATAGATAGATTCTACAGATTGTTTTCTAAATGGGAAGAGTTTCCACCGATTCAAAAAATTTAAATATTTTTATGTATATTTTTCCTCAAGCTGTATGGTTTAATTTTCTCTAGTCATAATTTATATTGGTAAATGAATGAAATGGAACCCAGGTTTTATTTGCTCAGAGTTACTCTCTGTCAGCACTGCTCAGTGAATACACTTCCTTTTCTCAGTTAGTGGAAGACCACCATTACACCCGCAGATCCAGAATCAGGAAGTGCTGCTCACTGAGTTTTACTGTTTGTGTTGGAACACCTTCCCTAGCCCTTCTCATTTGACGCCATCCACATCCACCCCCTTTCTTCTTCCATTTGAAAAATTCCAAGGCAATTTGCACATTTGTTTTTCATGATAAACTTTGTATTACTTTTTCAAATAGCAGAGAAGTTTGGAGGAAGGTTAAGTCATTGTGTCCATAATTTAGTAAGCTGAATTTTTGTTGATATATAGTATTGAGGTGTCATATGAGATAATGTCTGCCAATTCTACTTTTACTCAAATCTTCCTTTAGGTCGAAGTAGATTTACCAGTTTCTTCATATAACTCCTCACATTTCTGATTACTGTTGATAGTAAGTATTTAGTATTTTGCCTGCTATCACAAATTATTATTTTCTCCTATTACATTTTATAACTGCTTTTGTCTGTATACAAAACTATAAATTTTGATATTCTGCAAGTTTATCTGCTTTCCTATACCTGCAATTATATCTGTAAAAAGGAGAACACTTCCATACCTAGATGAATGTTAACTACTAAAAATAAACATTAGTCAACTTTGCTAACAACTTGCTTTGACATAGTTAGTAGAAGTAGTAAGTCCTATATTTTCTCAGTGAGGATCTATAATTCACAATAACCTACTATATATTTACAAATAACTAAGAGAGATAAGTTCAAATAAATGCAATAAGGATATGGAAGTGTTCATCACTTTGATTTAATCAGGATATATTATATTACACTTAGTCACCTTAAATATACATGAATACTATGTGATTCAAAATGATGTAAGCGTTTAAGGATGTAGAAATAGTAAATACTCTCATTTGATCACTATGTATTATATTCATGCATTGAATAAACACATCTTTCCCTAGAAATGTGCATAATTTTAATGAACAATTAAAACAAGTTGTTTAGAAAATATTTTCTCAGAAATCAATATTTTCTTCATAGTGATATATATGTATTTTCAATGCTATGTCAAACCCATTTTAGGCAAGTGCTCTACCACTGAGCTATCTAAAGAACTGTGGTACATGATTCTGACAGAGACTAACATAGCCAGCATGGATTTTTCCATGGTCTTCCTGAATTTTGTGTACACAAATATAACCACTCCCTTATACTACCCAATAAAAATAAAGATCATCATGTAGAATATTCCAATATTTTAAGAATATTAATTCTAGTTAACTCTCCAAATACAATATTTCTGAAAAGGCCTCGCTAGTAGAGACTACTGAATTGTCAAGGGAAGAATTTGGAAAAACAGTTCCAATTCAAAAGGAAAGTGATAAGAAAGAAACTTTTTTCATGTTGTTTGTAGTTTGTTTTTTGTTTGATTTTTGAAACAGAACTTCATTCTGTAGTCCTGGCTAACCTAGAGTTGACTGTGTATCCCATTCTGGCCACCAACTTGCAATGGTCCTTCTGCTTCAACCTCCCAATTGCAGTGGTCACAGGCATGGGTCACTTGGATAATTATTATTTTTTTTTAACTAGAAATAAAGTTAACAACACAATTATTGGTAAATCTAAGACTTAAAAATGTTAGGTATAATAAAAACAAAAATGAGAGAATACAGATAGAAAAACATTAACATGAAAACAAGCATACAGGAAAGCAAAGAAATGATGAATGAATGATTTGCAAAAACATATTCTTCTCTGTAGAACTCCATTGACTAAATGGAAGACACAAAATGCCAAAGCCAATGATTTTATTTCTAAGTACTTTTACATATTAACTAACTGTTTCACAAACTTTTCTGTAGATTCTGCTGGATTTCTTAGGTATTTATACATAGCATCTAACAATAATTTGTCTTCTCCTAACTATTATTTAGTCCTTTCATTTTCAATGTAAATTACATGTCATTTCTGTAAGAATGCTTATGGTGGGATATTAGGCATTGCTACATAATATCTCACATGAAGACATAACTTCTTATGTATTGCTACTAAAGACTGGATATTTGTTTGAGAATATAAATATATTCACAAGTAATGATGAAAGAGTTTCAATACAGCATTCCTCTGTTTGCAAATATTTAAGCTTTTTTTCTCAATCTTGAAGAGATTTACAGCTGTGGTAAATAAGACTATGATAGGAATTTGTATCTTCTCCATTTCAGCCAATTTCTACTTAAATATTATCTTTCTAAAAATAATTTGAAAATTTATATTCTTTATGTTTTTCTTTCTGTTAAGTAAATTATAAATTAGCTTTTCTTAACATTCCCCTTTAGAAACTAAGCCTAGAGACTTCTTTTTGCTACAACTTGTTAAATAATTTTCCAATTAATTTTCCACAGTTATTCATTAACTGGAGCTTCATATCTCTTCTGAGATTACTTTTGTTCACTGGTTCCTGAATATTTGTCTAATGTTAACTGCATTTCGGTAAAGATTTATCAAATACTCCTTTATTGTTTTTTTTTTTATTTCTAGAACAACCATTCCCACTGTGCCATGTTAAATTTTGTCCGTTTGTGGTTTTTTTCTTTATTATGTTATACATCTAGAGCAATTAATTAGTGTTATTAATCAACTCAAAAAACATTTTTCATTTTCGAATTCATTATTCTACTTTAATTTTTGTCATCTATTTTTCATTCTTCAGTTTTTCTATTTTCAACATTTTTGCTTAGATGCTCATAACTGGACCCAAACACCATGGCTGGCTGGGTCATAAGCCTTAAGGAGGAACTTAATACTATTATTCTGTTAAATTGATTTTTTCCCCCTCTGATTCAGGATATTTTTGCAAATTCATTTTAGGAACTCCCGAGACTCTGTGGTTTACTTTTGTGTTATATAAAAGTTGACAAAGCCTTCTTCTCTATATAAGAAAAGTGCCTGCATATTATTTCAAACAAAGCTTGCCTGATGTGGCGCTTGACTAGTGTGGCCATACATTCTGCGTCAAACATCATGTGCTGCTGGGATTAAAGAAGCCATTGTTCCTTGTAAGACTCTCATACACTGAGTCAGAAGGCAATCCAAAAGAGAATTCAAGATGTGTTTTTCACCATAAGCTATTCTTCAGACTGGAACACTTTTGGATGTGTAAGCACTTCTTTTGTCATTTTAAGGGCTCATTACCATGTAGTGAGGTGGTGCGCATTCACTGCAGTAGAAACCAGAAAGGCAGATAAACCAGGAAAGAAGAGTAGGAGCTCAGCCAGGAAGCCTTGAGTTGATCTTTCATTCAGCCTGAAATACAGCCATTGACTTCAAAAGGAGAAGCAGTAGCATTTATTTAAAGCTATTAGACAAGCATGCAAAACAAAAATGTTCTCCTAGGTGAAGAATGAAGCGCAAGCTACTATAAACACTTCAAAATAAAGCGTGCTTTTGATAAAGGGTAATGAAGAGAGAGACTACAGAAAAGATATCGGTAAACATGAAGTTTTTAATGTATCCTTGTGCCAATGCTAGGGTTCTAAACACCCTCGTAATATTCATACATATTATACTTCTGTCATTTTAATTTGAATAGTTAATGCCATTTATGAAGAAAGCAGTCACACTTCCTGGGTAATTACTGCATATCTATGAAAATGAATTATGCCTTCCTTTAAAATGTGCATTTATTCCATTCTCATCTGTTAATGCATATCTTTTCCTTCATTATATCTGCAAAATGTCAAGCCTGCTATGTTGAAGAAATCAATAATTAAATAGCTTTACAGTAATTACCTCCCAGTAACACATTTTTCCACCTTAACAACACAAACCTAATCCACTAACATCAAAATTACACAAACATATTGTTGAGAAGGTCATCATGTGAAAACATAATGTGGTTTACAAATATTCCAATCATAGTTTAAGCAGCAGTCCTTCACAGGAGGATGTATGGTGTAAGCCTCCTGAGCAGATGTCTGGACTGCACCTCTACCCCCAGGAAGCATTTATACTATGTTGACTCTGGGAAATTGAATTTAGACATAAATTTACAAAACAACAAAAGTCCCCAACCATTTTAACCATGAAAACAAAATGTGTCACTTTTAAATAAATTTTCTAGATGCCAGTTTGTGACTAAGATAATAAAAACTAAAAGAAATTGCCCATTCCAAAGATTTGGCCATCTTAACAGCTCACACATGGATGTCCAGCTAAAGTAAGTGGCCGAGCACAAATGAGCTACCTACAGAGAAGAGTTCAGGAAATTAGATTCAAAGTCATTTAGAGTCCTTTGGTAGCAGTACAATACGTAAAAAGTATTACTACAGTTTCTGAAAAAAAATGAAAAATGCTTTTAATAATCAATTTAGAAAAGTAAAATAAAGGAACTGTCTGTAATTCAGAAACAAACCAGACGTAACCATTGCCACCTCTTGGTGATGGTGTTTTGCACAGCTCTGGGCTTATTCACAGGAGAGAAGCCCGTAAAACCTCAAGAGGCACTGAAATTACTTTAAAGGATCCAGTAGATTGTATGAGGGCTTTCCAAGGCATAAGGTCTTATTTCTGTATATATCTTCCAAAATTAAAAAGATAAAAGGAAGAAGACTATTAAAAATCTTTTTAAAAATTTAGCCAGGGGCTGGAGAGATGACTCAGTGGCTGAATGCACTGGCTGCTCTTCCAGAGGACCTGGATTTGTTTCCCAGCACCCACATGGTAGCTAATAACCATCCGTAATTCTAATGGCTGGGGATCCAATGCCTTCTTTTGGTTTCTACAAGCACTGCACACATGTGGTGCATAGACATAAATATAGGCAAAACACTCATATACATAAAAATCAAAATAAACCTCTTAAGCTATTTTCCAAAAGGAATCAATATGTACTGATAAAAGCTACTTATTCCAACAATAGAAAATATTTCTTTATTCTCACTATGTGGGATACAGAAAGTGGTACAGATCTTTTGTAAAAGATTATCGTATTTAATTATGTGTCTGTGCATGTATTTGTATGTGGGGGGAGTATATGCCAGTGAGTGCTTGTACTCATGCTGGAAGTTATGAACCACTTGACTCAGGTCCTCTGCTGGAATGGAAAGTACTTTTAACCAGAGAACCAGGTCATTAGGCCTGGTATACTCTTCTTTACAGTAATTTCTGTTGGTTATTAAAATTTTATTGAATATTTTATTCAAAGTAGATTTTTTTCTCATAGAATATATCTGATTAGAGTTCCCCCCTTCTCCTCCAAGTTCCTTCTACCTCCCCTCCTCTCAGGATCTACTCCCTTTCTGTCTCTCCTTAGAAAAGAACAGGCTTATAAGGGATAACAACCACACATGACAAACTAAAATAAGATGAAGGAAACTCTATCATATCAAAATTTGACAGCCCATCATGAGGAAAAGAGTCCTAAGAGCAGGCACAAGAGTCAGAGACACATTAGTTCTCACAGTCAGAAATCCATAAAAATACTAAGCCACTAGCTATAATATATATGCAGAGGACCTGGTGCAGACCCATGCAGATCCCGTGTTTGCAGCCTTAGTCTTATGTGTGCTTGCTTAGTTAATTCAGAGGGCTTTGCTCTCCTGGTATCCTCTAACCCCTTTGGATCTTAAAATCTTTCTGCCTCCTCTCCCATGGGATTCCCTGGGCTCAGAGGGGAGGGATTTGATGGAGATCTCTCATTGTGTATATATATATATATATATATATATATATATATATATATATATATATATATATGTTTCTTCAAGACAGAGTTTCTCTGTGTAGTTTTGATGACTGTCCTGGATCCCACTTTGTAGATCAGGCTGACCTTGAACTCACAGAGATCCACCTGGCTCTGCTGGGATTAAAGGTGTGCGCCACCACCGCCTGGCAATTTCGTTTTTTTATTGCTAAGTTTAAAATGTTTATATTCAACTTGGTAAATATCTATTTTCCATATTTAAACAACTTTTTGAGTGTCACATTTTCCCCAGCAGCTCCTTATGATGGATGTCAAACTCAGGGCCTTGTGTTTTCTAGGCAAGTATTCTACCACAGGATAATAACCACAGTCTTGGGTTTTGGAGACAATGTCACCATACTGTTTAAACTGGCCTCAAGCAAAAATCCATCCTCCAGTCTTTCCTCTTGAGTGCTGAGACTGCAGGCGTGTGCCACTAGTCCTGGCTCCCTTCACTTTTCATATCCCTTCAATTATCTAGGTTTTGTTGTTGTTGTTGTTTTGGTTGGCTGAATTTCAGTTTTCTAAATTTATTTTATGCATATGAGTGTTTTGCTTGCATGTATGTAAGTGCAACACATGCATGGCCAGTGCCCAGAAGGCCAGAAGATGGCGTGGATCCCCAAGAACAGTAGTTACAGACTGTGTGATCAGCCATGTGGATGCTGGGAGCAAATCTAGGTACCCCTGAAAGGGCAACAAGTGCTCTTAACTGCTGAACCAACTTTCTAGCCTCAGTTTTCATATCATTATGTGCCCTGATTTCTCAATAAAGTTGTCATTGAAAAACTATTCCATCAGTTCTTGTTTTCCTGAGATGAGCTTTCTTCGGCTTTATATCCATAAGACAAGAGGTGGTAGGGGGGACTATTACCTTCTTCCATCACTGTATGTTTCCTGTTAGCATTGGGTTCCTTGCCTGACTTCCATCTATCTGGCCTCAGCCACTGCACCAAAAAAAATCGTATCAACTATAATTGCTCAAGTCCCAAATACTGGAGATAGATAGCTGAAGTTTAAGATCATGTAACCATAAACTAAGTTTTTCTCTCAGTTATTTTGGTTATAGCTATGGAAAGCTAACTAATACAAATACTAAGAAGTATTTTATAAACTAGCCCTGTGTCTCTTGGGGCATTATTCCTGTATGGTTAAAAAAGTATTTCTTATTCTCATTTTGACTATGCCACTTTCTATTGTGCATTTTTAAGTAGTGAAGATAGACACTTTGTACAGAATAATATAGGAATAGAGACAGCATGGCAGGGGGTGACGAGGGACAGACTATAGCTGCTACTTTGCTGTTTTAAATGAAGTTCGTAGCTAGGGCCTGTGTCAGTGAAGTGTATATAGAGGTCTTTAAGTGATCCATTTTCTCCCCTTTTTTAGCCAGTCATCTTAAAGATAGAAAATATTGCATAATTTATCTCTAAACTCACAATATTTCTCTTTTCACTCTACATCAATGATTATTTTTCATTCCTTACAGGTCATGTTAGCAACAAACAAAAGCATAGAACCCTTAGACATGTCTTTTAGGACCATGACATTTGTGCAGGGAGAGGCAATGTATTCTCCAAGGTAACCAGGATGATGAGGTCAGTTACTAGCTCCCTGTGTCCACCTGCACTCAATGGCATGTGATGGGCGAGTTCCTGAGTCAGTTGCTATGTTTCTATGCTTGACTCTTTTGTCCTAATCAATTTTAGTCATCCTTATGGGGTCAGAGGGAGGGTAACATAAAAATATTTCTTTTATTCCTTAACTTTTAATTAAAACATTAAGCAATCATATTTCCATTTTTTACTATGTAAATTTTCAAACATTCTGAAAAGTTGTAAGAATTTTACAATGGGTCAATTCCCATACACTCACTGTTTAAATTCTACCACTAAGATTTTGTTATTCTTGTTTAGCCATTTATCTGTTCCCTTACCTATCCCTCTATACTTTATCAATGGATCAATCATTTTGATTGTTATTTTACTTAGCCAAAGAAAATTGAATTGCAATTTTCCAGCAGAAGATGATTAGGAAGCTTTAAAGCTTCGTTGTAATAGCAGTAGGTTTTAAAACAAGCACAATGAAGTGCTTGTGCAGCCCTTTGATAAAAATGAGTGATGTTTCAAAGTAAAGACATTTATATGCAGCTATTATAGGGACCAAATGTGCATTAATGACCAGATTCATAAATTTCTTTGCTATGTGACTTGGCCCATTGGACCATCTGGCTTCAAGTAGAAAACAGAGTTACTCAGATGCCATTCACACTATAAAAACCAGAATAGAAAATCTCTTTAAAGTAAGTTTCATTAGTCCCAGCATAAGCTACCAGGGAACTGTTACGGCATCCCTTACCACAACAAAAAGGACAGTGGCTCTTGGTATGTACCTGTCTGGAAAGGGAGATACTGCATGTTAAACAGATAGTGTATTTTTCTAGTTGTTTTACTATCTCGGAATAATTTTTTCTGTGTTGATATATCTGCCACTGTTGATATCTGAGACCATTGCTCAGAGGTCTAATAATTAGCATTCCTTCTACTGAAAAGAGTAATGAATGTTGGGAAATGGGGGTGTGTAAGCTTTGAAGGGCTCAGAATTGAAACCCAGGAAGTCAGCTCAATGTTTTTCATCCTCATGGATCTACACTAGCAAGAAGCATCAAGGAAAAGCATGAGTAAACGAACCATTCCAGAGTGGTTTCTCCCAAGAGACTAGCATGGGCTTACTCCTCAGAAAGTGAGTCCTCTACTCTACAGGTGTTGGTTGCAGATGGTGGTGTGGCCATGGGAAAACTAGGGAACTGAAGGCACACTAGCTGCCATTGTTCTAAGCAAAACATCACTTGAGTGACCCTGTATCCTATTTTCAGAGAATGTCCCAGTCCACTGTCTTATTTATGCTGACATATTATTTTGATAAAAAATTTCTTTTTGTGATATAATGTGTCCTAGTTTGGAAAGTAGATTGTATTTTCCACCTAAGGCAGATATCACTGAAGAAAAAAAAATGAAATTTTATTGTGTCATGACTTTAAGCAACACAAAAGACCAAATTAGAAGGAAGTTTTGAATTGAATTAACAGGACAAGTGCCCCTCTGGTGAAATCTATGCAGAGAACATGTGTCTATGACACAATTGTGTATTCCTCTCCAGCTTGCTAACTGTAAAGCCCCACCTTACCATATTCAAACTTTTTAAAACATAACTTTGTATTGTTATGATTATTGTGTGTTTATGTGTGCACATGTGTGAGTGAGTGCGTGCATGTGTGTGTGTGTGTGTGTGTGTGTGTGTGTGTGTGTGTGTGTGTACACAGGCATTTGAATGCCAGGGGACAAATTTTGAGAGTCAAGTTCTTTCCTTCTACTGTGGGTTCCTGCAGTTGAACTCAGGTCACTGGGCATGGATGGATGACAAGAACTTTTACCCACTGAGACATCTTGCTAGGCTGATCTTCAACTTTAAAGGGAACCAAGTAGAAAGGGAAACTCATCCTACTCAAGTTTCAAAGAGACTCTAAGCAAATTTCTTTTGTGTAAGCAGACAGACCATACATACCTGCCATTCTCACAGGTCAGTCAAGAAAAGTAAGCAGACACAGATAAGTACGCAGGCACATAACTGTTTGCTTGAAAAATATTCAGCAGTTAAAGGGGAAGCTTGGAGAGAATGCAGAAAACAAATGGAGTGCATAATCTTGAATATTGTTTGCCAAAGGAAAATGAATCTCACTTCTAGTAACTATAGTTTTATATTCCTTCTGAAATTAGGGAAGAAACCAATCTCTAAATCACTCAGAACTCAGTGACAGATATATTTAAGACATCATGTAAGCAACACATGCTTACAGAGTCAGATGAAAAAGGCAACAGAAGTACAAAACCAAAAATGCCATATCAAGAATGGCATCAGACCAGCTTAATTACTGTAGTACAGACATAGTCACTGGGTATGGTGTGATGGCTATTCTTGGTGTCAATTTGACTACATCCGGGATTAACTAAAACCCAAGAAGTTGTATACACCTAAGAGGGATTTTCTCTTAATTATATCATTTGAAGTGAGAAGATCCACTTATATTCCAGATTTTATGAGGTAGGAAGATTCACATTTAATCTGAGCTGGCAGCTTATATAAAGGTCATGGAGGAAGCTGTTGCTTTTTGCATACTTCTTCTTGCTCTCACTGACAAGCCCATTCTTTCACAAGAATTAAAGACTACTTCTTCAGGATTCCAGCATATAATGAAGATCATTTAAAAATATTCAGCCTCGTGGACTGAACAACTTCTGGTTTCTTAGGCTTACCATTGGTAGACAGTCAATGTTGGACTAGCTGGACCACAACCTTTAAACCACTGTAATAAATAACATATATATATATATATATATGTATATTCTATCAATTCTATTCCTCTAGAGAACCTTGGATAAAACTTATGTGCATTAGCAATTCTACTCATCTCTGTGCTAAAATTTGACTCCTCATACAAGAAACAGATTCAAATCCCTTTCCGTCTGAATTCAGGCTTGTCTTGAAACTGACTTTGACCTACTGTAAGGGAAAGGAGACATGGTTATAGTCTTCTACATCTAGGGTTAAGGGAAATTGCAGCTCACACCTTGTTCCTTCAGCACCTGAATGGACATATTTTCAAGCTAGTCACTGAATACCTAGGGGTGTTGTAAAGAGAGGCCTTGGAGAATGAGAATCTATTAACAGTATTGTTCCATCCAGATGCAATTGAATTTACTTAACTGAGGGACTGAGTTACTAATTCGATCAGTTAAATAAGAATTACCTATCATTTAAAAACAGAGAAAGTACTCTTCAGAGCACACTGAGCTCCCAGAATTGATAGGAGCCTTTGCCACTTTAGTGCACAGGTTTCCCAATGGATCATTGAGCAGCAGCAAACACTGAAACAATAATTCTCATTTCTTATGTAGGTATACATGCCAAATTGTGCTGAGAACATCTTATGTCCTTTTTCATTTAATCTTTAGATCATCTTATTTTATTCTTTCTAATGCCATTGCTCCACATCTAGCCCAGTTTTCACTGATAAATGGAAATATAAAAGCTTTAAAATTGAATTTCTAGAGATCTGACTTGACCTTTCCCCCAATTTATCTCATCTCATGCCAAGAGAGACTACTACTTGAAATAAAAATTAAAGCATACGCCTAAATATACATTTCCCATTTTCATCTCTATAGTCTATCTCCCTCCACAATTCTCATCAATTACTCCTCTATGCTACCTGTCCCTTCTCTTATGCCCAGCACAGTATCTCTAACATATAGGTATCTTTTTCTGAAAATGTACTCAGTGCCCAGTTGATTCTACCTACATAAATTTTCCTACCTTACAAATTTCATTTCATGTGTCATCTCTTCCAGGAAGCCTTCTTGATTAGCTTTGGTGACTTGATTTGAATGAAACTTCTCCCAAATTCATTGAAACTTAACATCCAATATAATAATGTTAGAAGATGTATCTGAATAAGAATGGCCCCCATAAGGTCATATATTTTCGTGCTTAGTCCCCAGCTTTTGAATTGTTTAGGAATGAATAGGAGGTGTGGCCTTGTTGGAGGAGGTGGGCTTAGAGATTGCAAAAGCCTACCCCAGGCCAGTCTATCTCTCTAAGTAGTTCAAGATCATGTCAAATTGACAACACTATCCATAACAAGGGCTAAGACCCCTTTTAAAGAAGTTTCATGCATCATCGTGCTCATTTGCCCTCTACTCTCATCAAATGTGGATATAGCATCTCTTTCCTCTGGAGATTTCAGCAGAAAGGTACCATCTTAGAAGCAGAAAATACCCTCACTAGACAACAAATTCTTTTGTACCTTGATCTTGGACTGCCTTGGACTCCAGAACTATGAAAGGTAATTCTGGTATTCATAAATAATAAACTACCATTTGTGTGGTATTTTGTTATAGTAGCACAAACAGGTTAAGACAACTATCAAGTTACCCTTTACTTGAGTCATATAGAAGATCAGACTGGTGGTATAACTCAGTGTTTATCTAGTATTCACAAAGCCCTTGGTTCATCCCTACAACTGCCAACAACAACAATAAAAAAAGAAGAGAAAAGAAAACCATACAGGAGACAGTTGATAATATATTTAATATAAAGTTGGCTCTTTCTTTTCTTATGAGTTTGAATGTTGAATGTAGATTTTTCAAGACTCATTATAACTTCAATTACTGCTCACTGTATGTATGACATCACTATGTAGCCAGGAGCTCAGGTCATCAAACCAAAAGCTCCTTATCAGAAGATGGGAGGCCATTTGTGAAATACCCTTGCTGTAGAACACTGTCCACAGACCCTAACAGCTCTTGGCATCTTAACCAGAGCATCCATCATACCATAAGAGATCCTTAGGGTTAAGTCTGTAGATTAACTTTCCCTCACTTAAACAGGAGGGAGAGATGGGCCATAGGCTTTTACCTGAGAGTCCAGACACTCAATATCTGTTATGAGCCCTCCCTGATTTTTGCCTTAGCTGCAGAATTGGTCTTGGGAGGCACTAGGGACTAAAGAGAATAGGTTATCTGAAGGTAGAACTCCAACTATACAGCTTTGGGGAAGCCATTACCCATCCTAGGGTGCAACTTTCCTTTGGGGTAGCTGTTTAGGCCACCAATGCACTCTCTCTCTCTCTCTCTCTCTCTCTCTCTCTCTCTCTCTCTCTTTCGAAACAGGTTTTGCTGTGTAGCTTTGCGCCTTTCCTGGAACTCACTCTGTAGCTCAGGCTGGTCTCGAACTCACAGAGATCCGTCTGCCTCTGCCTCCCAAGTGCTGGGATTAAAGGCATGCACCACCACCTCCCGGTTTACCAATGCTCTTCTAAGGAAGCCCAATAAACTCACTTGTTCACCCAGCTCAATGGGTGGAATCATTTCTTCCATCTGTTGTCAGTGCTCTATCTGGGACAAGGACGTATTTGTTCATATCTCCCAGGAAATGTTAACATAACAATTGCATAACCTTATACCCCTCTCATTCAATAAATTAACATATATTTCTCAACTTCCTAAAAAAGTTACATTGAGCAAGTTCATTTTTCATCTCAGTGAATACTACCCTAATCTAAGCCAGAACTGTCTTCTTGGCAAACAATCACAATAGCCTCCCAATGGGCCTACCCTTCTCCCTTGTCCTATAGCAATCTGTTCATCCAAATTAGAATTATCACTCAGAATGTTAATTGAGCATTTTAATTTCTTGGATACAAACCTTCATTAAAAGGACAGTACTCTTAAAGTCCTATATGACTGAAGCTTGATGACCCACAGGATGCCAGCCCCTCCTCTCTTCTTTTCAATTACTTTTGGGGCACAGCATGCTTCTCCCATTCCCCTGCTGAGGTTTTCCCAAGCAGAAGATCTCTGCATAGGGTAGTCTATTTTCCTATTCTCCCAGGGTTTTACTTTCTCATTTTTCTAGATTTAGCTAGGCCATCTGCTCAAAGAGAAGTTCTCAGAACGATAAATATAATGTAAGCCACTAATTATCTGCTCTTATGGAAGGACTGTTCCTTGTCCACCTAGAATAATTACCAGAATCCTAAGTAAATATTTATTTGTCTGCACTCTTCTTTAATGTGTATCTTCTCCTTCGACTATATATTCAAAGACAGCAATGAGTTGGACTACTGAATGCCAATTAATTACAGGAATACTTAGTGGAATTTAAATATTACTTCTTTAAAACTTAGCACTCAGAAAGCAATTCCTGGGAAGAAGTAGGCATGCTATAAAACATGTGCTTTGAAAAGAGGTAATTTGGTAGTGGCACAACTCCTCAGAGCTAGATGTGGGATCACTTCTCAGCATTGAAGTGAGTTATGGCTCATCTTCACTTCTTTGTCTTACAAGGATGGTATAGCAATACATAACAGGACCAGGTATCAATTAAGGCTCCAACACAGACTGACTGGCATTCCTTTCCTTCTTGCTCAGCAAGGTGTGCTGTAATGTCCCTTAGCTAATATCCTAGAACAGGTTCCTGATGAACTACCTATAAAATAAAGTCATACAGATTTGATGGACACATAGATTCTGATGGGAAGCCACACTATTAGAGGTGACTTTTTTCCCTCCATGTTTTACTTTTCTGAATCATATCTGCCAGCTGTGTAGGAAAAGAGAGCTCCATGTTGTGTGGTCTAGCTTTCAACTTTTACTACCAGCCATTTTCCCCAGAGGTATCGTCTACCTCTGACTGTGGTCGCCTACAGTAGACACTACTTTTCTGCTATTTCTGGGTTCTTGGATACATCATCATGCTTTGAAACTATTAATGATTAGGATTAGAAACTACCACACTGCCTTTAATCCCAGCACTTGGGAGGCCGAGGCAAGCGGATCTGTGTGAGTTTGAGGCCAACATGGCCTACAAAGTGAGTTCCAGCATAGCCAGAGCTGTTACAGAAAGAAACCCTATCTTGGGGGAAAAAAGAAAAAAAAGAAAAGAAAAAAAAAAAAAGATCACCACACCCAATTAAGCCACGTTAATACCTGTACATACTCAAATTGTGTTTCCACCCAAATACGAGAAACTCATGAGTGAACTACTAGAGCTACTCAGGACTGCAGCACCAAGCATAAAATGGCTGTTTGATTGAGTCCAAATCCAGGAACGGCTCTAATTTAGCTACTCAGCGATACACACAAGGAAGTATTAGTCCCTTAGCGCATCAACATCAAGGTGTGTGCAAACAACTCCAGGGAGAATTTCAACAATGAAGATGGTGCTAATTCCAAATGTTCTCTGAATAATAATGTCAAGTCTCTCAGTAATTCTTTGGATCCCTCTGGGATCTGACTATTAAAAGAACAACTAAAACGGAATCATCACTGTGAGCTCTCATGCTATTTCTATCTGCTAGTTTTCCCCACTTCTCTGTAATCACTTCTTCTCCCTTTCCCCCTTTCTTTAACTCACATCCTTAATATCTGTTTGATTTAATGGCAGAGAATTCTCAGTGTCTAGAACTTTTATACTATTTCAGAACTCACAGTTATTTTACAACATAAATGATAGGGGTTGAGAGATGGCTCAGCTTTGAAGAGCATTGGCTATTCTTCCAGAAGACCTGGGTTCAGTTCCTAGTACCCACATGGCAGCTCATGCCCATTTGTAACTCCCATTCCAGGGGACCATATGACCTCTCCTGGCTTCTGCTGGGACCAGACATGAATATGGTGCACATACATAAATTCAGAGGAAACACTCATACAAATTTAAGAAAACATACATGCATGTATGTATACATATATGTGTATATATACACAGACACATGAACATTAAATATGGTACACATACATACATTCAGGGAAAATACCCACACAATATTAATAAAATACATACATGCATATATATATATGTATATACATACATACATACATAGGAGTGTGTGTGCATGTGATATAAGTGCTTTTCCTTTCTATTACGGCTTGGTGTTTGGTTCCTTCAAGTGTGATAATTGGTACTTACTGAAAATATCCAACCATGTTCTCATGAATTAGAATAGATATCTTAGGACTTTATTTTACTTAATCCTGAGTTCTGGAATCAATAATGCTTAAAGCACAGGCAGAGGTTTAAGACCCGGTAGCTTGACTTCTTTTGTTTGGATACTTGGTTCATTCTCTGCCTCCTTGGCTCAGTACTCATAGATCTAACAGGCAACAGCAGGACACATCATGAAAAAACAATGTGTATCTCTTTCTTGACCTCTTTAGGGATTCAAAACCTATGAATTATTATTTAGTGGTCACCCAAGGAAAGAAATTTGAAAACAAGCATATCTAAATTTCTGAATACACCAAAACATGACAATGAGAGAATTCACACAGAGTTCTGGCCTTCTCCATCTTCTCGATTCATGATGATACTAATGATTTCAGTGGTGCTTACCTCAGAGGATGCTGAGATGTGCTAAGGTTGTTCCATATAGTCTAGGTATAAGAATTCAGTGGGCCATCATAACAGTGAGATATTGAAAGTATGGCTGTCTCATTTTTAGGTGAGAAAAATAGAGCCAACTATGTCACATAGCTTTCTGTATGTTCCATCATGTAAATGCCTATGTGATTACATAGGGAAAGATATATTGAGTGGCAGATACCCAGCCACATAATATATAAATACCTTTGGTCATTAGATTTTCACTGTCTATAGATTTTTTAAATCACCCCTAGAGTTTGGAAATTCTTTCCATTGCATGTAAAATGAAAACAAGACAAGGTTGTGTATGTTGAAATGATAACCACTGCCCATTCATATATTTATTAAATAGCATGTATGTAAGTATTTGTGAAGGGAATCACCCTAGCTCTTAGAAATAAACAAGTGGATGGAAAATAGTCCTAAGAATTTTTAACATAGTAAACAAATGACTATAAGACAATATGAATTAAACTGAATTACAATAGAATATCATATATGCAACAATTGCAGGCCCTTATACACAGAGATAAGAATGGGGACAGCTGAATAACTTCACCATCAGTAGAAATCAGGAATGTGGTTCAATTGAAGAATGTCAATACTCCATGTGTCCACTGCCATGTTTGTTGGAGTCAAGTCAAATGTCCATGAATGATGAGGAGGTGAAGAAGCAGAGAATGGAATCATGCATTGAGAAAACTAACAAATACAATGCATCGGCAATAAACATGGAGAGAGAAGAGCCTAGAGGTGTCAGAACTCATATTTCCTTTTAAACCATGTGAAGAAGTTTAGACTTTACCCTGTACATTATGCAGAGAGTTGTGGGACAGACATAGTCAGATTTGTAGATTAGAAAGATTCCTCAGTCAGCACTGTGCAAGATCACTTGCAGAAGGAAGACCAGAAATTTGGAGTCAAGATAGGTGAAAAGTTATTTCAGTCCCAGTAAGACAATGAAAAGAGAAATGTGCCAAGTTGGCCTCTTCACATTTCTCTCGAAGATAATATAAGAATGTCAAATAATGAATGAATATAAAGGTGAAAGCAATTTGAGCAGCTTTGAAATATCTGGTGGCTTTGACAAGTGTGGCTTACTGCTTAAATGCTCTTGATGAGAGAAGGCAGAAGTATAAGGCCTTAGATATCAGGCTGTAGCAACGAGGAGCAGGCGGTGCTGCACACTCACAGGGAGTGTTGGAGAAGTATATATTTTGGGAGTGGTAGTTGAGTTAAGTTTCAGAAATGTTGCCTTCAACACGCTTTGGGGAATTAAAATAGGATCATCAAGTAAGAGGTTGGAGATCTTCATTTCCCTGGAACCTTCTTAAATGGTGACAGAAACCTGGAAGTTATAAATATATATGTGAAGGGCAAAAATGTAAAGGATGGCTGCAAGGATGAAGTAAAATGACAGAAGAGTACAATGGGAAGAAGACCAAGGAGGGAAGGAAGCCTGAGAACCAAGAAACTAGGAAAACAGAGAAAGGGGTGTACAGGAAGAAGCAGGTGATGGGCTGTGAGGAGATTTGCAAAATCTAGACAATAATGCTGCACACCCACCTCTCTGTGTACTGTCAGGGAGTGCAGTAGGGATAGACAAAATCCCTTTCCACATTGAAACAGCATGCTAACTATTAGTCTAGTTCTGTTTTTCTGTATGTGCCTCACATAAACTACTCACGGATAAGTTTTTTTTTTCTTTAAAATTTCATCCTATATTGACAAGTAAAACTCAATCAGGCATTAAAATGATTGTGCCAAATCTTGTCTTTAGTCTTTAAAAATTTTAAAGCAAGAATTACTCTTATGTTGGTTTGAATACAATTATTCACACACACACAAAGGTGTGTGTGTGTGTGTGTGTGTGTGTGTGTATGTGTATGTGTGTGTGTGTGTGTATGTGTGTGTGTGTGTGTGTGTGTGTGTGTGTGTGTGTGTGTGTGTCGGGGGAGGAACAGCAGACACACACATACACACTCATCTTTAAAGTGGAGTTCAGAGTAATTTTGAACATTTAATAAATATTCACTATAAGATATGGTTTGGGCATACATAAAACAAGTTTGATTTTTATGATCCATTTCACTATCCTGGAAAACAAAGGGCCATAAGGTTTAAACCTTTCTAATGCTGCAATTCTTTAATACAGTTCTTCATGTTGTGGTGACCACCAACCATAAAATTATTTTGTCACTATGTCATGACTGTAATTTTGCTAGTTTTATGAATTGTAATGTAAATATCTGATATATGACCCCAAGGGGGTCATGACACACAGGTTGAGAACTACTGGGTTATGATCCCAATTAACAACATTGGAATCTGCCTCAACTTGGTTTGAATTCTGATGCTGCACTTCTTAGCCTTATGACTGGTCAATTGCTTATCTTCTGTAAGTATTTTTCTCCTCATTTCTAGCATAAGGGATACTGATTTCATAAAACTCATTTGAAGGTCTGTGGTGAAAACGCCTGTTTGCTACAGTGTCTGCAAGTAAAATTCCAATAACTATTAACAGGTTGTTTCAAATTTTACATTCCAGCTGGTTTATGCCACTAACCAATAGGATGAATGAGAAAAGAGTCACCACGCAGAAAATTCCACACAAAGCTGAAATGAGGAGCACTTTTCTGATTTTTGCTTTCACATGTGAGCACTTTCTCTTTAAGAGCAGTGCAAATATACAGAACCTCATAATACCACACTAAATAATTAGAAGTAACTCCTCTGGTTATGGTAAGACTCCACAAATGTCTACATGCATGCACATCTGCACATACACGTGTACCACAACATTTTTGATGTAGTAGGAAAAAAAATCCATTCTTAATTTTCTATAGCCCCAACAGCAACCATATAAGGAACATAGGTCTGGATCTCCCAGCTAGTTCCCTTTACAAGCATTTCTTTAAAGCAGAATCTGTCATTGAATTACAGTGAGTAAAATTTCAACATTCATTCAGTTATTGGGCAATGCACAGCAAATCTTTACTAAGGGGGTTTCCACCCCTCTAAACAGTTACTTTCTTTCCATGTAAGCATGCAGTACATACTGTTTACAGTGATTGCAATCTTCCAAGAAAACCTCCTATGACACTCACACATAATCAATACCTACATCAGAGCATTTGTGTTATCAACACCTTTTCTTGAGTAATCAAAGCATAAAGTTTAGCTTATATTTGTTTTTTCTTTTCTCTCAATCATATTGAAATAAAGAAACTTGCTTTTGGAGTGACTCTACAGTTGTTCTGAAGATCAAAATTATTAACTTGCAAAACAAAACCTCTACAGATACTCTGATTAAGAGAGAATGTTCTTATAGGGGTGTGCAGTAGAATACCAACAGATACCACCACATCATAGTAATCAATTGTTTTCTTATGTGATTTGATTTAAACGATTGCCAAGTTAATATGTAAGTAGTCAGGGACAAGACCATGATGACAGCTTGGGAAGTCCAACTGGAAGCACGTTTGGGGAGGCAGAGAGAAGATGTGGGGAGAAATCAGGGTGACCTAGCAGAGGCACTGTGGAAGGGGCAGTAGGACATAGACTGAAACAAGTTTCCGAGTCCATCAATTCACAGAAAATCTTTGGTCAGAGGAAGCTTGTCTGGTGAACATAACTACCAAGCTAGCCAAGCAGGCTACAGGAGCAGGTGAAGAGTGCCAAGCGTTATCATGTGGAGGTGACTACAGAGATCTAGGGAATATGAGCTGCTTCCAAAACATGAAGCTGCTGTGGAGATTGTGGGCATACATGTCTGGGTCTCCTAAGAGAAGCTAGATGACAGGTTTTTAAAAATTATGATTTTTTTTGAGAATTTCATTTATGAGTACTATATTGACATCATTTCCACCAACTCTTCTCCCAACCCCTTCAGTGTCCCCCATTCACTCTGAAATCCATGACTTCTTCTTCTGTAATTATTGGTGGTGCACGCCTTTAATCCCAGCACTCAGGAGGCAGAGGCAGGTGGATCTCTGTGAGTTTGAGGCCTGCCTGGTCTACAGAGCAAGATCCAGGACAGGCACCACAACTACATGAAGAAACCCTATCTTGAAAACAAAAACAAATCTGGATTTTCATGTGAAGTTTTCAACTGTCAAAGACCATGAATACCTCCAGGTGTGCTTTAAAATGTGAAAATGGAAACAATCTTATTACCTGGAAAATGAAAGGCATCTTCTCTAGAACTTCAAGTTTGTGACATGAGGCTTAGAAATCTATACTCACAGGTGTTTGTCTGCAAATTTGGCCCTGACTGAATGTGAAAACCTATGAATAATTATCATCATTGGATTGCTTTAGTATGTGTGAAAGGTCAACTATCTCCTTGTCTTGGGATTCTAAAGCAAACTTTCTAAAGCTCAAGAAAGGTAACTTGTGCTCTGAAATAAGAATTTTGTTCGGGGGTGATCTGTTCTCTTCATGGGCTCCATCTCTTGACTTATCTGACCCTTCCCATAATTCCTCATGATGTTACTTTCCAATGTTTCGTAGCCCAGCAGTTTCACATAACCCCTTGGCCTTTCCATAGCATACCCCTCAGGGTAGAAGTCAATGGAAATGTGAAACTTAAATTTATCACATTTAGAGTCATTATTCTTAGAATACGAATATATATATATATATATGTTTGTTAGCCTCAATATAAAAGGGAATAGAGAGAAATATAGAACATTCTCATGTGAGATGCTTTTCTTCCATTTATTTATTTATTTATTTATTTATTTATTTATTTATTTATTTATTTATTTATTTATTTTAGCTCTCGATTCTCTTAAGTCTTCTTAGGGAGATGGTGATGGGACCCTACATGGCAGAGCAGGCAGGTTGTTACCTCTGCCTCACAGGCTCCTGCTCCTCCCCAGGTCTTCAGTCTGACTCAGATCCTCTCTGAAGAGAGAGTTTTCTCTTCTGTCACTTCCTGGGATGCAGGAAGGACAACATTGAGATTCTGGCACTTTAGTCTTCACTAATGTTCAGAAGTAGACATGGGTCCTTCAGGGAGTAGCCTCTGAGATTTCAAAGAATAACAGAGTAACTGGGAATCTAAGTGACACAGTCCAATGAGGAAAAGGAACAAAAGTGGGGATGACTGAAAGAAAAGCGAAACCTTGGGCTGCAATTCCAGGGGAGCATTTTAAAACAGCAATTAGCATCCAGCTCCCAAGTGGCTGAGGCCTTTATAGCCTCGTTCCTATAACTTCCTTCTTTTACATATAGATAACTTGCCTCCTTTAGGCAACCAAGTTGATAACTAGCCATTAAAACTCTTCTAAACAAAAAGCAAGTTTTGAAACAAGCAGTTCCAGCTGTCTTGGGGCGCAGAAAAGAGAAACTGTAGAATCCTTTGACCTCCACAGGAAGATATTTTATTGCATTAAGGGAACACAGGAAGAGAGAAAGAGAGAAAATATTTTCCTTTTCAGCAGCCATGAAATCATACAGATTTTTACTATGTGCCAAACGTCTATCGCTGTTGCTCTCCTATGGTAGAAGGCATTTGACTCATTGCTCCAAGGGGGATATTAAAAACAGCACAGCAGGAGACACTGGGAAAGGAAATTAAATGGAAACTTTGTCTTTTCTCCATCTTTTTCCTTCTTCGTTTTCACACTTTGCTTGGGGAGTCGTCATGATTGTTCGTAAAGAGCAAAGCTGCTCATGGCATCTATTCACTATTATGCATTATTTATCATTTGGGGGATGGAGTCAATACCTCTTAAAAGGATGTTTCTTAACAGCAATCTTCAAAAAAGCCCAAAACAATAAACGTAAACACTTTGAAGTTTATAATGCTTAGCTTATTAAACTTGTGATGGAAATACCATATAGTTCCATTAAATTCTACATAAATCACTGTAATATACTTGGTCAATGGTGCTTAGACTATTAGAATGAGTTAATGGGGAATGGATTTGGCAAATTAGTAAATTGAAGCAGGATCAACTCTGTTTCTTCCAGGGAGTTCCCAGTACTGTTAACATCTTCATTGTACCTTTCTTAGACAATTTAGAGCAAAACAAAATGTCATAGCCCAAAACACATCGTTGATTTGAAGTAGAACCAAGCTTAGAATTTTTATCTCCTCATTTTTAGGAATATGTTGTAAATACTGAATTATCACACTTCTCTGATTAAAATAGTAATATTCTCTGCTTTGCAGCTTAAAATCTGTGGCATGCTACAACTGCTTCATCACTTGGGGTCAAGAGGATCCACAAACAAAACCAATTATTTCTAGACAAGACAATCAGTATTTATTTAATCATCTCATGGGAATGAGATTCAAAGCCATAAGAGCAGCTCAAGATGAAAATATGAAACAGGGTAATAGCCACACTGTGATCACCTTGCAGGACTCTACTACTTCTCCATTAAAGTGGGGAGGGAGTTAAATGCCCCCAAAGGAAGCTGCTAAACATCACCACTCTATCACATATTTAATATTTGAGTCACATTGTAGCTGTGGCCGTGACAGCTTTTGGTGTTTTAGAAGTCTATAACCAGTTGAGCTCTTTACGGTTTGGCAGCACTTATATCACCTAGCCTCTACTGCTCTAACCTGAGTCCCATGGCCTTGGGGAAATGACATCATCTTTCTGAGCCTGTTTACTTTTTGTAAAATGATAATAACATCATTGTCTGTGAAGATTAAGTCAATGTCAGGTAGAGTAGTATCTCCATATTTAAGGGCTCTATATTTATGTATTTGACCAGCAGCAGACACAATAAAAATATTTGGAAACAATAGGAGCTGGATTTGGTGACTCATGCCTATAATTCCATGACTCAAGTGTCTGAGGCAGGAAGATAATGTAGGTCAACCTGGGCTACATAGTTAGTACGTCTGTGTTACACAGTAAGATGACTACAACAAAAAATTCTGTCTGTTCCAAACATATACAGACTTTTTTTATTGTTGCCTTTCACTAAATAACAGTATTTGTATGGCATTATGTTGAATTACTTACAATAAAACTGTAGATAATTTAAAGAGGAAGTATCTAGATTACATGTGAAATTCTCATTTTATTTAAGGGACTTGAGTTTCCCTAGGGTTTGGCATGAGGATACATATGGGAAGTAGTTCCTAGAGGATATCAAAGGACAAACTACTTGTAAGAACTGGGTAACATTGTGATTCTCAAGTAATGCAGCCTTTGAATTTGGTCCCTGCACAGAGGCTCTACACAGGGATATGGAAAAGGAACTGGCAAGCTCTGCTTGAGCTAGAATGAAATTAAGACCTTACGAAGCATAAAAGGAAGGGTTAAAACTTTCCTAGGTGTATGATTATAGGTCATGTATTGGAAGCCTTTGATCAGAGGTTACATATGGAAGTCTACAAAATGTTACCTCTCTTTGCAGATGTTTTCTTTTTCCCCCGACACATAATTTTTAAAAGGTAAGCTGCTTCCCACCCTAAAACAATAAAACATTTTGACATACGATTATACATTCCTCTCTTCCCTTTTGAAACACTAAATGTTAGTATCTGAAGCCAAGCCTCTGTTTGCTTCTTTGAGTGGAACATTCCCTGTATTGGCTCATTTGCCACCTTTACCCCTTGCCATACACACAAAGTTTTTCCACTCAAATAACTCCTTTTTTTTTTTTAAGGCTCATGAATTTGTGCTTTGATCACAAGAACTTCTTTGCCCAGTGTAATGTCAGCAGATGTGATATCAATCGTGTGCTTGGGTGCTTGGCTGAACTCAGTGTTTGTGCTATTTGACAGGAGAAGGGCAGATCTCCGGAGGTGCCTGCTGCTTGATCTCAAGTGAGCTGGGGATTAACACAAATCCAGTCGGCTGAATCTTTGCTCAAATGACCCATCCTCTCAGGCAGAGTTACTTCAGCAAATCTTAACAAAAATAAAGCAGCGTTGTTACAAGCTGCCGAAGTTGGGATAGCAGTGTGTTACACAGCATCTTGGTATCAGTAGCTAACGGGTATGTTGCATTGTTGCTTTTCTCTATTTCGGCCTGTGTGTTGGCCTCTTGTTTCTATTCCTGGTGAGAGTTAGGAGTAAAATGGAAATAGAGAATCAGTGATAGAATCCAGGATGACTAGGAGTGAGACAGTTCCTGGCATGACTTAATTCAGTTTTTTCATCTTTCCAAGTGAACTCAGTTTCTGAGCTCAACCCCAATTCCTTCATACCTAAACAGGTGTAGAAAAGTTAGAATTACCCACTTGGAATCTGGTACAGAAAAGGTCTTTTCAACCTTTCCAAGAAATTCATGGGCAATCCTCTCTTCCAAGCAATCCCACCATTTGGAGTCTGCCCACATATAGACAGACATGCATGTATGTCCACCTGAGGTCTTTCACAGATTGCAGCTAGAAATTCGTGAAAACTAAATGCTTTCCAAATTCACAAACAATACCCTCCAAGGGTGAGGTTAACAGGCTTAAACCTTCCTGACTTTTATTATTTCTCACACATTCATTCTCAAATAGAAATGTTGGGATCCTTTTAGTCTGTGAAGCAGAGAACAGAGATGCCATGACACTTTCTGCAACGCCATTATGACACACACTTTCCATTTCTCATTTTGTATCACAATTTTTTTGTAGTAGTTCTATTATTGCTCATCTAGATGTATTCACTTCTTATGTATTACCTTGCTTTCTTTTTGGACCACATTCAACTCCCACATATAGCATTGATTTATGAAGAGTAGCTATTTGTAGATTTTTTTTCAAAAAGAAGTGTTGCATGTTGATTTCAGAGGATGAAAAAATCTTGCTGAACATAGAAATAAACTAATAACACAGAAGTAAATTAATCTAAAGGATTATAAATGCTTTGAGCAGTTAATGGTCAGAGGGATCAGATTCCCTACCCCCTTTGGATAACAGGGAGCAAACAACATATAAAATCACATTTAATTGGTGAAGAACTTCAAATGAAATGAGGACCAGAGAGAAAGAATCTGAGAGTTGGAAAAAAATCAAACATCCTGGAACTTTAAAACTCTAAAATTTCCCAGCTATGAAGATGAATACAAATACAATCTCTGATAGTTAACTAGGAATGACTCCATCGTCTAGAAAAGAAGGGAAAGATAAAAATAAGGAGAGAAAAGGAAACACGGAGAAGACAAGTACTCAAGGGTAAAAGAAACAAGGCACCCCAGAGAATCCATGCAGGCTGGGAAAACTTTACCAAATGCTTCACAAGTCCTTCTTTGTTTAAGAAAGAACAGCTCACATAGCACAAGTTTCAAGCCTGAACCTCGCTTTTGTAAAAGTAGGGGGAAAATGATCTTTCACTCAGACACTTCATTATCATCTTGCCAAGAAGTGATTTCAATAAATCTGTAAAACCATGAAGAAGAATGTGTTGTAGGTGGCATCGTCTGGGGCATGCATGCACAGACTGCAGAGGTATTGCACTGCTGAATTCTTAGCTCGTGGAGCATCGCAGGTGTTCTGCCATTCTTCCCAAAAGATGATTAACACAAGTTTGATAAAATGTGGGAGACAAAACATAAAATGTGTAGATTCCCTGTGTGGAGAAACTACAAATTTCTGTTACTTCGGAAACATTATAATAAGAAACAGAAAAAGTGAACTTTTCTTATTGTCCATTTTTCTATATTACCAAAATGTATGCAAATCCTTTGCAGCTTCTCCCATAGACGCCCAAAAGTTCTTTCTTTCCTTTTTTTTTTTTTTTTTTTTTTTTTTTTTTTTTTTTTTAGTTTTTTGAGACAGGGTTTCTCTGTGTAGTTTTGGTGCCTGTCCTGGATCTTTCTCTGTAGACAGGCTGGCCTCGAACTCACAGAGATCCATCTGGCTCTGCCTCCTGAATTCTGGGAATAAAGGCGTGCACCACCACTTTCTTTTTTGGGGGGTTTGGTCATGTGACTGCCTTTGTTCAGTTAGTCAGTAGCAAATATAACTCAGTGTTACCCAAACAGCTTTTGCACACTGAGGTTTGCCCTCTTGTCATGTAGCTCCCTTTTGCTACCATGTAGGTGAACCTGTGCTAGCTAAATGGAAAGCAACATATCATCTGGAGAGACCTCCCAAGTTGAAGAGCAATGATGCATTTAATATTTGTTTTCAAGCCATTGCAGCACAGTCCTGTGGTTCGTTATGAAGCAGGATGCAGCTATCACGATGTCCTAAATGAAGATTATTGTAATTGATATTTGTACCACCAAGTATCTAGGGTGAAAGATAACAGGTAAATCTTTCTTGGGAGGGTTCATAAAGCTTGACTTTAAAGATACTTCTTTTCATGACCTTTCATCAGTAGATGGAGCCTGCAGGTAGACCTCAATTATCTAATCTTTTTAAAAAGAACTTCCCAATGAGACAGCTAAGAAGCTGAGGTTTATACATACCATTAACATGAATAGAAAGTGGCAGACTTGTTAATAAACACTTGATTTCTTTTTGACAAGTGTCAGTGTTATTGCACTGTTTCTGAAATAACCAATCAATGAACTAAGGTATATAAAGAAGAATAGAAACTGTTCAGTTTCTTAAAAGGACTATTAAGTCCTCTAGCCAAAGGATGAAAGTCTTTCCCTTACTTTGTTAAAGCCAGGATGTTCCTTATTCTAAAGAATGTTGAATCCAATGGTGAACAGGAAGCCATTGCCATTGATAGAAATGGTGCTTATGGAAATAGTTTGTGATGGGTAGGCATAACTTGCTCCTCAGAAATAAATTTCTAGCTCAGATGTTTACTAAAAATTGCCAAAGGGAACATACACAGACCCATATTGAAACCCATGCTTATCTGCAAGGGAACAAACAAAACAAAAACTGACAAAATAGAATAATATGACAATTGCTTCCATAAATATCTATATTTGTGCTTCGTCTACTTTTATTGAAAATATAAAATGTGCCAATAATTGCATTCTTCTGATTTTGGCCATAATATTGAGAAGTCATGCTAGTATGCACACTATCATCTACCCACATAAACACATGTTTATGTTTGATATGTCTACCATGTTATGTAGTTGTTGCAAACATTCAGTTTATTTCATTCTAGGGGTCTTACAACCTTTGGTTTTTTTCTCCTTTAGCATAAGAAACAAATAACTAGATGCAGACAGTATGTGAGAACATGAAATACAGAATGCAAAAATTAAAAAATAAAAACCTTTCTCCTATCAAAATCAATTTGCAGTTTGTATGTGAAAGTCTCTATGAATTTACAAAGTATGCAAGACACTGGGCTATAATGAACATTTCTGTAATACACATGAGATCACATGCCATTGGTACATGGAGTCTTCAGTATGATCCACAGATCACAGTGTAAGTTTTTTAATAGGCGAAGTGAGTAGAAAAAGAATTGCAAGTCTGAGCAGGTAGAAATACAGCCCTAGGTTCAGTGTTTGAATTAGCAGTAGGAGTCTGCTTGTCTATGCTGAAAGATAATAACTACTAAAGGTTAGCAATTGCACACAGAATTCACTTTCCAGGCTTTGTACCTAGCTGCCCTACTTTGGTCTCTCTTGCTGTGATCAACACAACAGGCATAAGCAACCTGGGGAGAGGGGGAGGAGGGGAGGAAAAGGTTGATTTTTAGCTTCCAGGTTATAGTCTATCTTGGGGGAACCAGCCACAGATGCTCCAGGGGGGAAACTAGATCTAGGAAGCCAGACCGAGTCCACAGGAGAATGTAGGAACAGTGCTCACTGGCTTGATTGCTTCCCCCTGTCTTTCTCAGTTACCTTTCTTATACAGCCTAGCTCTACCTGCCCAGGTATGGCACCCACTACAGTGGATTGGGACCTTCCTTATGAATTGGCAATCAAGAAAAGTCCCACAGATGTGTCTGATGGGGACAATATCTCAGCTGAGGGTCTCCCTTCCCAGATGTGCCAAGTTGACAAAACTAACCAGTACATCAGCTGAAAGGTGAACTGAAGTTTGTACTGAAGGCCAAAGGCAGGAGTCCCCAGAGAGCACGGGGCTGTGTTAAAACTCAGACGGCAGAGATATCACAAGGGTGTTTAGATTTTTCTAAGGTCTACTTAGCAAGGCACCAGAGAAACTCTATCTCATTTATCCTTGGTCAGGCCACACTCTTTGATGACCATGATTGGCATCAAGGGACGGGCTAAGTCAGCAGTGCCCATGAGAGCCTGGACTGAGAGCTACCAGCAAGCTGTCACCTCTGTTTCCTCAGAGTAGGAACAGAAATACAATCCTCTGCTTAACAGGAAGAACTCCAAAATCACAGAAGGCTCAAAATGCCACAACTCACCTAAGACTCCATCAGAAAAACAAAAACAAAACAAAACAAAAACCCAGTAGCACACAATCAGAGAAAACATGAATTTGAGGGTTAGTGCTGACCCTTTATTTCTATAAGAGTGCAATAGAAATAACATTTGGCTTGGAAGAATGTTGGCTATCGAGAAGTATACCTTACAAACATTAATTATTCTGCACTCCTCTTCTATGAAATGATGTCAGTTACCATCATTCCCATTACTATAATTATCATTATTTTTGTTACCATTGTTTAGGCCTTGAAACAGCTCAAGCTTCTATTCTCCCAGTCAAAGTCAGCATATGCAATTTCTCCTCCAAGTTTCGCTTTTAGATAAGAAGTAGGCCAGTTGTGCCTATAAACAGGGGCTAAGCCAAACAAAATACAAATTATAGAACACATGTCCTTCTGTGTTGCTCTTGGCCCAGCCCCACAGCTCTTGAAAAGGGGAAGGCGAAATGAAAGGTAGTTATGGGAGGAGGGGAATTTGTAGAAAATTTTGGAACAGGAAATGTGAGGACGAAGTTCCTGCAGCCATGGGTAGGGGAAATGAGTTGCTTCTCTTCCAAGTCCTGTTTCATTTGAAAACATTTGGAAAATAGATTGTTTGAAAAGAATGGTCGTAGATTGGTTGCTGGGGACTGGGACACGCTCTCTGTGGTAGCGCTCCAGCTTGCTGAGTTGGATCTGCTTTGAAACAGGCATCACCACTCTGTCACTTTAATAAGACTGCCTCCGTATTTCTTTTGTTTCCCCTTTAGTGTCATGTTTGAGACTCTCTTTGCTTTAAAGTAAAGAAGCTGTGGATCCATTTTTATGATGCATATTCCTGGGTCAGCTAACATAGGCCCCCATAGCATCTCCTCCTCAACTGATCATCTAATTGGACCTATTTTGTTAATTTTTTTATGCAAATAAAATAATTACCTTAATTACCTACTGAGACAAACTCTCCCCCTTTTTCATTGGAGATGTTCTTGAGTATCAATTTAGCTTATTTCAGAAAGAACATGTCATACAAGTTCAATTTTTATCTAATAATTATACATAGTAAATTTAATTGTCGTAGATGCTTGATTATTTCAGATAATTTCTTTCTAGGATCCATTCAGACTCAATTTTCTAAATTTAGCAGAGTTATTCCTCTTCATCTTTACCAATGATCTTGATATGTCTTGAATGTGTATGTATGGTACATGTGTGTAGGCACACATGTGTATGCACTTGCATATGCCTGTATGGAGAGCCAAATGTCTTCCTTAATTATCCTCTACTTTATGTGGTGAAGTATGATCTCTCACTGAATCCTGAGTTTCTCAATTCTCTCTAATAATGATCCTGCTCATGCTAGGATCCCCTTTCCTTCCCTCCTGGGTCCCAAGATTACAGGCTCTTTCATGCCTATTCGGCTTTTTCTGTGGATTGTAGGGATCTGAACCCTGGTCTTCACATGGTAAACGATTTGTCCACTAAGCCACCTCACGTCCTGGTATCTTCCGTGTATGACTTAACTGGCTTTTGCAACACTAGGGATTGAACAAAGAGGCTTTCACTTTCTGGGCAAGTACTCAGCCTGCCATGGTGTATGTTTCCATCCACATGCCACAGAAAATGCTAGCTGAAAATGAGCAAAGAGCTTCTGATCATTTTTCAGGAGGGTGGTATGTGCATGCTGGAAGTGAAAATATGAATTGCTGAATTGCTACTTTTATCTACCCTTCCATCCCAGCGGCCTTCTTGGCTCCTCTCCTTGAACTCTGCTGGAAGGTGTACTGTCCCGCCGGAAAAGTGAGAAGAGGATGCTTGGAGTCTCCAAGCAAAGCCTGGTTTCGCCATAACCGTGGTTTACATGAAGCTGGAGGGGCTTTCTGCAATCCAGGAAAAGCTTCTAGCAGCAAGCTCTGGGCTGGAAAGATGGGTAATTACTGAGCTCTGCTTGCCTCAGCTGTCCCGGAAGCTGCTCTCCTAAACATAGCAACACCCCCAACCCCTCCAAATCCTGTCCCAGCTGGCAAAGCCCACCTGGATCTCCTTTGGCAACCTCTTCGTCTTAGTGACTGAGTGGCAGCTGAGAAAGCCCAACCGGAACAAGTACCTGCTGCCAAGTCCTTCATTTCTCTAGCTTCAGTGAGCAGCTCTGGGTCATTTTCCTAAAATCCTGACACTCCTCAAGATAACTCAATCCAAAGGATCAGATATGACCCCGCAGTCCTTTCTGAGCCCGTGAGTGTTTGAGCATGCGTCCCAGGAAGACGTTTTGTGATCAGCTTATAGGGATCTTTGTGGATCACACAGCTCTCTCAGAGGGAACGGGGTCTGTCCTCTGCTTGTTTAGTGAGCACAATATTGGCATTATTATTTGCACATTTCTGAGGCTTTACCATGGCAAAAACTCAATCTCCCTCTTGGGGAAGGTAGCCTTCCTTTACCCCAGGAGTTGCAGCGCTTTCCTAATACAAACACGCATACAGGGTTTGCAATATAAAACTCCAGCAGGCATTCCTTGATGTCTCCCTTCTGGCTTAAACTGCTGGGTGTGACTAGTTTAAAAGCTGTCAAAATGACATAAAACAGTTATTAAAACCATTGGCTGCCTCACTGCCAGAGGGCAATATTGTTCCATAAATAGTCTGCACTGCAATAGTGCTCAGAGCAAGACTAAGCCATCAACCTAAGGGCAGGAGGCAGTCGTAGCGCAAGGTAAAATGCAGTCACATGTGGAGTCCGACACATGAATAAGCGGACCCAATTTTTTTTCAGCAATTTGGGCAAATAGGTACAAGTGAAACACAGGCACTCCGTATCTATTTGAGCACTTAAGTGAACATGTAATTGCACAATGAGCCTTTCACAGCAACTCAATTAAACATGTAAATTATTGTGTAATGTCCCCAGCAGCCAAAGAGTATTTTCCTCATCCAATGTCATTATCTTCCATCATTTATTTGTGCATCAAAGTACACATTTCTATAATGAAATGGCAATTAGTTTTACTCCCATCCCATTAGTAATATTTAAAATCACAAGTATTCTTCTCTTTGGTGCTTGGATTCATTACATTCTTAGCGGAAACACCCGTAAAGGAATTAGTGGAGGTTGATAGAGGCAATCTTGTAGCATCTATGTCTTTGGGATGGTAAACTGATAATGGGGTCCTTTAAAAAAAGTTATATAAGTGGGTTATTCGGCTATCTTTTTGAGGACTGGAGATTAATGCTAATAACTTTCACAAAATATCAATTATCTTGAAAATTAACACTCAACAATTATTTGTTCCCTTAAAAAAATAACTGCCTATCTCAAGAAACTGGAGGTGATTGCTTCTTTGGTATACTTTATGAAATTGATTGTGAAAAGTGAATGATAATATTTGGAGTTCCTCTGTGGGTTGGGAAGGACAACAGATGAGAAGTGAGGGCCTCACTGACTTTGGATGAGGGTGTTCTTGGCAGTTTATGTGAGGGTATGCTGATCCTGAATGTGATAGTGTTGGGAGACAGAGCTCGTAAAAGGTAATTAGGCTTAGAAAACTCTTGATATTGGGGCTATGATGATGAGTTTTACATCCTCACAAAAAGAGCCCAAGAAATGGCAGCTCGCTTCCCCTCTTGCTCTTCCATGTGGGGACACAATGAGATGAAAGTGAGAAATTGGGAGTCTGCTAGGAAGAGAATTTGCTGGCATCTTGACCATGGACTTCCAGCATCTAAACTGCATGAGTAAAAAAATGTGTGTTGATTAGGTAGCCTGGTCTCTGGTGTTTGTTCCAGCAGCAGGAGTTGACTAGACATGCATAGAGGTATTTTCTAGAGTAGATGATAGAATTCACTATTATTCAGATCAATTTTGGATTATTCCATGAAAATTTAGGTAATCAGCCCAACTAGGATAGGAAAAATAATCTTCTGTACTATGGGATGGTAAGATCCTGTGAGTTTCTTCTAAGTAGTGAAAAAAATCCAATAGAGTTGGAAAAGATTTAGCCAATGGTGTATGAGTGAGTGTCCTAGCCAGAAGGGATGGAGCTGCAACTCCAAATAAATTGCTCTGATTCTCCTGAAAGGTAAGTATCATAGGTTCCACATCAGGACTTTTATCACTCAGTTGCGTGCTAGAGAAGCTCCAAAAATTCAAGACACACAGGTTCACACAGGATGCTCCCTTCATTATATTATATTTCAATTTTGTTATTAAATGATTAGGTTTTGGGGGCATGTTTCAGTTATGTTCTGGAGTTCTAAATGACTTTAAAACTAAAACCAATCTAATCGATATCTCAGTAATTGGCTTAGAAGAAACTGAGACAAGAGCAATGCAAACCAAGTGCTTTTAAATAAATCATAATTATCCGTGCAAATATCTCCAATAATGTGAGGCTTTAATCTGATGACTGCCAATTTGGAGACTGCTTGCATTTGGGGATGTGACAGGCAGCAGGATTAGGGAGGGGGAGGCTGGCAGCAACTGTGGCACATGTGATAGGGAGAAGCCAGGATCTCATCCAAAATTTCCCAGACTTGGAAAAGGTAGGCACCAGGAGGCTGCTTCTGCACTTCCCTTAATAGCAGAGGGCTGCCTATACGTTTAATCTTTCTATCTCATTCCTTAACTGCAGAATTCATCTGGAATGCTTGTGGATCTTTCTTTTCCCCTTCAGATGGTAAAAACATTTTTTAAAAAATTTTTTTTTGTGCAACAAGGAGCAGGTGTTGTTGCTTATTCAAATTCAGAGTCTGTTACCAGCTTCCCCCTAAAGTCCTCCTTCCAAGTCAACATCCTTCTGCTTTCTCTTGCTACCTAATCTTCTATATTCTCATTACAGCAAACATTTTAAAGAGGGGCACTTGTGTCCTTCCACATGATGCAATCTTTAACAATGATATTTTACTCTTGGTTAGGGGTTAAAAAAAATCAATGTGATATGTGACCTCCTTGTGATTTTTTTTTTTCTGAAACCAAGAAGGAAAGTACTCCACTCAGTGCAGTTTTAATTAAACTGAATACATTATAAAACACTCTCCTAATTTGCTTTGCCTAGAAAATGTTTTTTAAAGTGTTACAAATCAATCAACTAATTGAGCTATGTAGTAGGATATGCAGATGGCATCTCCTTACTGTTTTCACTCTGCTGCTTAAGGGCCTCTTCACAGGGTTTGGGTGGCCTGGCAATGTGCATTCTATGGTACATATAAGAAGTTCTGAGTTAGTAACAAAGGTTTGCAAGGACTGACAAAACACTGACCCAAAACAAGGATAATATATGGAGAAGGTCCAAGGCAATAGTAGAAACTTAAGGGTGGCTACTTGCAGTTGCAGTCACCATGCAGTCTATACTGGACCAAGAGAGGATGATACTACCTGTTTATTTAGAGTCGTGCCAGAGAGGGCAAGGTGATAGCTTGTTATGTGATTTTGTGTGTGTGTGTGTGTGTGTGTGTGTGTGTGTGTGTGTGTGTGTGTGTGTTCTGACAAATAGAGCTATAGAGCTTGCTTGGAGTCAGACAGCCAGGAGCAGCTGTCAGTAGTTTCCTACCTCTGACCAAAAGAGATCCTGTCTCCATCTCCACCTTACCACTTCCTGTCTCCTCTCTGTACAGACCTCCAGACTTCTATAGTTAAATAGTGGCTAGCCCCACCCTCCGACTCCAAGCAAGCTTTATTTGTGGGAACACAAACAAAATAGCACACAATAATATCTGTCACAGGAATGTCCCCCTCCTATCCCACACTGAGAGCCACCATCTTGTCACCTGCTGTGCCTGTCTGGTTTCCTTTTCTAAATATTAATTTGGTACAGGACCCTCTTCCTAGTCCTGGGAAGCCTTGCAGATGGATGAATGGTGTGAGATCTTTGCACTTACAAGGTTTTCATTTAACAAGTAATAATTGAATGCATATATTTTCAGGTACACGGTGGTATACATGATAATCAGACATGAAAATTAAGGTGCCTCAGCCCTCAAGGGTACTCTAGTCATGTAGGAAAACTGACGTTGTGCATGAACGAGACAAACATGAGAAAAGAAGTACATTTGCTAGGAGACAGTATGAAGCCTTTGTAGAACCATCAGAGGATGCAGTGCCTTGTAGAACACAAGGATGCTGTGTACTTCATGTGAGGGAGCAAGGCTAATGTAATCTGTAAATTCTTCCCAATTTGGCAGCTGCCTAGTCATTCTCTGTTTCTTCTTGGATTGCTCTTTCCAATATTATATCATTTATTTAAAATTCTTACATGTGGGATTGTTGGTCTACTTTAAAGTATTGCTCTGTGTTATACACTCATTTACTACATATTCTTTATAAACCATTGTCATCCTTGAGGAAGTTCTATACATGATTAATTTTATGTGCTTTCTATGATAGTATTAATTGGTTTTTATTACACAAACTGTCCACATACATATTCATGCTCTTTATCACCCGTCTTTCTCACTTTAACCCAGACTCATTTTCTCTTTTTGCAAATCTTACTCTACTGTCTTATCTGTTCACATCTGAAGTTGGTGTAGGACATTGCAAGGATACACTGTGCCCACTGTAATTAAATAAAAACAATTATGCCAGAAACTGAGCTTTGAGATACTACAGATTAGGGGAGATTTCTTAGATAGAATTAAATAAAATTACACACACACACACACACACACACACACACACATACACACACACACACACACACCCCTCCAAGAGAGTCAGGCAAAGTGGAAAGTCCCTCTACTAAAGGGCAGCTGAAAGGCTTAATGTCAAACATGATAATAGGATGTATTATAGCTAAAAAAAGAGCTTTTTATTGAAAGGGAAACCAAGGAACCACACAATGAAAAAGAGTGTCTTGTAGAAGTGGGAGGACCAAATACCTCTGAAGTCATTTCTTTGATTTAGAAGATGGTAATAACATTGGAAAGGACCTGCAATTGTGTTGCTCAGACTAGAGTAGTGGCTCTCTCTGTGTGTCTTTCTTCTCTCTCTCTCTCTCTCTCTCTCTCTCTCTCTCTCTCTCTCTCTCTCTCTCTCTCTCTGTGTGTGTGTATGTGTATGTTCATGGTTCATGTGTGTATGGTTGATCCTTTGCCTTTCATGGCTTTGAGAGAAATCATAGGTAAAGAATTCTTTCTTGACAGCAGTAGGGTTTTGTTTTCTCCAATTGATTATGGGAACATTATATACTTTTCTCTTTAACTATTTCCAAAAGATATCTGGAAAAAATGTTTAAAGTGCTGCATTTAAGTAATTTAAGGGTTCTTTAAAGGAAAATGGTATCTTTTCCTTGGTGTTAAAAATACTAAAGTATCTAAATCTTAGGAGATTTGAATTCATTCTTCAGAAAGTAGTTTTCTATAAAAGAAAGCACTTAATAGAGATAAGGTATACTCAACTCTTTATAGAGTGGAATAAATCTTGACTATGAAAAAACATCGGTATCTAGTCTATACCTGCTTGGAAAGCAGGGCAAACAGCTAAGTGCTTTCAGGGCTGGCAAGGAAAACCTACCCTTTTAATAGATACAAAGAAAGAAACTTTTCAGAAGATCAGATATCTTACAAAGATTGTTCCAAAATATAAGGTGCCAGAACAATATGAAACACATTTTATTTATATTCATTGGTGTTTATAAGCAACTAGGCAACCAGTCCTGAACTTCACAGTAATACCAAAACTTAAAGGTGACATCTTAAGACCTTGGAGTGGAGGAGCTCTGGAATCATAATGCAGCAAAAGCGTCTGGGTTGTAGTGTTAAGAGCACTGGAAATGGAAGGATTTTAAAGATGATAAGCACCAGCAGAGAGGCAAGTTCATGAGAAACTCCCATTTCTTGATTTGTATAAGAAGCCATTCACTTCCTCAATTTAGTGAATATTCTCTGTTTTAAATTTACTTTCTATTGCTGGAATTAAACACCATGAACAAAAGCAAACTGGAGAGAAAAGGGTTTGTTTCGGCTTACAGTTTATAATCCATCATGGAGGGAAGTCAGAGCAGGAACTCAAGGCAGTACTCAAGAGGCAGAACTAATGCAGAAGGCATACAGTAGCACAGCTTACTGGCTTGCTTTTCAGGGATGTTCAGCCTCTTTTCTTATATTATCTAAGTGCTCCTGCCTACAGTTGGAGTACCCACCATGGACTTGGCCCTCCAACATCTATAACTTATCAAGAAAGTGCCCTGCAGCCTTAACTACAGCCCAATTGGAATGAGGCATTTCTCAATTGAGAGTCTCCTTCCCAGATAACTCTAGCTTATGTCAAGCTGATGGAAACTAACCAGGATATTCTATAATAATGTATCTTGTCACAGGTACTCTTCTAAAATTGAGGCAGGAAAGCATTCTGTATGGTGTAAACCAATAAGGACACATGCAATGGAAAGATGTCATTTAAAACAGTGACAAATGCTATAAGGTAAATAAAAATAGCTACTGTGAGTGAGCAAGGACTTTTCCACATGATCACTCAATTTGAACAACTGTCTTGTGCCTTCAATAAAGTTAAGAAATTTAACCTTCTTTTCTATGTTAGGCATTACAGAGAGTTACAATAAAGTAACTTATGACACATCATTGCCTTGAGAAAGTAAGTGTTAAAATAGATGTTAACTCAAAATTTAATGAACAGTTAAATCTGTAGTACATAAAGATGCCATAGAAACAAGAGACTAACAATACTAAGAACTCTCTATTATCTAGGAATGCACTTTGTAGATGCCACCATAGTTTCCTATATTCTGCAATTCACAGTTCAAGAAATTCAGTTTTTGAATATGTAAACTGACTTGTCCAAAATCACACAGGAAGCAACTGGTGGAATAAAGAACTCAAGTATGTTCTTACCATGACAGGTGTCAATCTTCTCTCACAATATACAGGCATTTGCCAAATTATCAGCTGAAAAAATTCTTCCTGGGTCCATGTTAAAGCAATAGTAGGCAAATTTATTCAGGCCAAATCTCCCAACAAAATATGAACAATGCTGTTACATGTCCAAATGGAAACTTACAAGCAGTCAATGCATTGCACATCAAAGGGAAAAGCTGCCTCTCTCCTGGAATCTTCAGTAGGTTGACACATAGATTCACATAACCCCAATTTAGACCTTTGCAAGTTTTTCTGTGAATCAGAGAATGGATTCTAAAATGTTCTTGGAAATAGAGTAAGCATAGTCAATATGCCTTTAAAAAATAGATTAAAAGGTTTTGGTAGACTGACTCTATCAAGTACTAAGATGAATTTTCACCTATGATAGTGAATATTCCATAAAAATAATACAGGAATTAGCAAATATAGTGGTAGATATAGATAGATGAATACAAATGTATCTGACATGGACAGATGATGGTAAGGAAAAGTCTTCAAGGTACACTAAAAAAAAGTTTCAGTATCTATGTTAAAAGCAATATGGCAGAAGTTGAAGTAATGATTCAATGTTTAAGAGAACTATTGCTTTTTCAAAAGATTCAAGTTCACTTCCCAGCGCTCATATCTGTAACTCCAGCTCTAAGGGATCTGTTGTCCTCTCTTCTGACCTCTATGGGTTTAGCCTTAAGTTTCTCCAGTCCCGCCCACCCTGCAGTCCCATGTTTCTCCAGTCCATCCTGGCCCCAAGGTCCCACAGCAGCTTATAAAATAATTACACAGAGGCTTATATTAATTACCAGTTCTATGACCTATTGGCTCAGGCTTCTCACTAGCTAGCTCTTACAACTTAACTCAGCCCATTTCTATTAACCTGTATGTTGCCATATGGCTGTGGTGTTACTGGTCTGCTGACATCTTGTTGTTCCTTGGGTGGCAGGCCGGCATCTCCCCTCACTTTCCTTTCTTGTCCGTCTTTCAGTTCAAATGTCCTGCCTAAACTTATTCTGCCTCACCATTGGCTAAACAGTTTTATTTATCAGCCAATCAGAGCAACACATATTCACAGCCTACAGAAAGACATCTCACAGCATGTGGGCACTTGTGTGCATGTACACTGGAGCACAAAACAACATCTACACTATAGGCATGTGGCTATGGTATGGATTCTGGGTGGATTAAACCACTCATAACATTTCAGAACAGAATACAGGAGAATATTGCCATGTCCTTGAGTAGGAAAACACTTCTAAGGGTTAAATACATGCGCACACACACACATACATACACATACACACACACACACACACACACACACACACACATTAAAAAAAATTCTGTCTGGGGCACCTGGCTGGCAAGGTAGGCCCACTGGTACAATAGTGACAAGAATGTTATGGTAGTAACCACCACTCTCTGATTGAATTGAAAACTCATTCCATAAGAAATAACTCATGTATGGTACCATTAACTAGGCCCCAAATCCATTTTTTCAGGTCTTCAGCCCAGGGCAAAGCCTAATACTAGTGTTTGGCTAAATGGATATAGTAATAAGCTTTCCCCTAAGTTCTTTAGACCATAGATTAGTACATCTCTCAACCATCATTAGAGAAGCTTATTTTGCAATAGATGGCAATTAATAGAGAAAGCTACAATAGGTAAATATGCAGATAACAAGAAATTGTGGAATGCTCAACTCAGTGTAAAACATCCATATCACACTTCTTCCTGCAAGGCTCAATGACTGTAAGACTGTAACAGGCAGAAGTAGTGGATCTCTCTGGTGAAACAGTATTTTATAGACATGACATCACCAATGTGCACATGAACTGATAGGGGCTGTGTGTGCAAGCATAAGATCTGTACAAAATCAAGCCAACCCATATCCCTGCATGACTGGGAGGGAGGCCCACAGAGTTATATCCCTAGATGAGTGGCTATTGTCAACTCACAGCAACTGGGAGAAGAGTCAGATTATTCAGGGATATAGCCCTTGTTGGGCTACCTATACTCCAGTAGTTGGTTCCATGCTTGTGTACTTATAGGCAGCACTAAAAAGAATCATTCAGTTTAAAAAAATAAAAGAGCACATGAACCTGCGGAGCAGCGAGTAGGGTGGAGTGGCATTAGGAGAAGAAATAGATGGCAAGAAGGGAGTTAGATTTGACTAAAATATGTTACATGCATCAATGAAATTTTAAAAATAAACAAGGGACAAAAAGAAAATAAAAACAAACTTGGTAAATTTAAAACTAGGAACTTTCCTTCAAAAACATCCTAAATAAACTTCAAATGTTATGTAGCATTAAGAGTAAATGTGTTATAATCAAAAGAGGGTTAAATATTGTAAATGATATTGAAGAGGAATAAGACTGATTATGTTTTAGTGTGTTTCATGTTGCCCACACCTACAGGGGAGTCATAAAGGTCAGGCGTTAGCTCTGTTGGAAAGGAAGCTTCCTGGATGCTTCCAGAACTCTTCTTCCCCAGGAATGGTCATGGGGCTTCATTTGGAACTATGCACCATGGTATGAACTTTAGCTTATTTCCATGTCTCTACACTGCTTCTTAATATTTCAAAGAAACAAAGATATAGAAAAAAAGGAGGAGAGGGAAGGACAGTGGAGCTAGGCTGCATTAATTCAGAGATGGAAGCAATTATATTGTGCTAAAAGGGAGAACTTCACTTAGGAAGGTTCGGAGCCTGACTATCAAACAGGAGTGAGGTTTGCTTACATCAAACATGCAGACAGTTGTGTTTCTGACAATGGAGAGAATATGTGCTGGAAGCAGGAAAGCCCAAAGATCTAAGTTAAGGGATCACAAATTAGATTAGTCAGTTTGGGATGGAATTTATAATGGACAAAGAGAGCGGTGAGGAGAAGGCTGGTTAAGGATGAAGTCAAGTGGAATCCTAAAGGCAAAAATGAGAAACCAAAGTCTTGACTTCTAGAGGGAATACATTTGCATTTTAGCAACATTTTACCCTAGGCTGCTCCAATCCAGATGTCACTTCTGTGTGCCTTTGTGTCAATTCCTGGGAATGTTAGAATCTTTTTGCTTGATTTTAACGTCTTTTCCCACTGAAACTCAGGTCAACTGCTAAAGAAAGGATAGTATTTGAGACAACTGAATAGGTGAGGTGCATTTATGTGAAGCTGGTGTCTGCTGAGGCCTTAGTGTAGGTGGTCATTTTCCTCACAGAGGAAGTAACAGACATCTGTGTTATGGATCTTTAGCCCCATCAGGAAGGTGCAGATTTGCCTAGCCACAGAATGACTGGCTACTAGACAGACATAACATTTTTATGTCTTTGCTTAGACCCTCTTTTGAATGCCATTGTGTGACATTGGGAGTGATTGGTGAGGAGCAGGGAGTGTAGATTAAATGTCACATTAAGCTAGTAAGCAGTATTACTAGGAACCATGTTTGGAGAAAGAGGGTGAAGATACCATACAAAAGTCATTGACCATGAAAGCCACTTAGTAAGTGCCAGGAGAGCAGTGGACACCCTACAAATCCCACATTATCAGAGTTAAATTGATATGCTCTAGGGAACTGGCTTTCATGTAAATCAGAAATAGCCCACGCTCCTGCCAATTCTACCTACATTCATTCAGAATGAATGTGTGATGATTAATACCTTTTTGAAAGATGGATCTAAAGTCATAGCCCAAACAGGAGCTAAAAGAAATTCAAACTGAAGGGTTGTTTTAGTTAAGATCTAAAGGCAGGCAGGTGTCAAAGCATACCTTCAGTAAATCGGCTGTTAATTTTTGAAATATCCTTAGAAAGACTTTCCTCTCTTTTATCTCCTTTAGCAACAAAGTTCGGTAAAAATAGAAGACACGGCCTTCCACACCCTGACGGTGAACTCCTCATCTGACTCCATGTAATATGGGCTGTACCTCTCTGTACTAAATTACTGTCTATCTGTGTAAAATGAAATGGAAATTGAAGAGGGGATTACTCAGATAATTTAGGTCAAAAATAAGTTTTCCAGAAACATCCAGATTGAGGCAAACATGTTTTCTCTGGTTCATATCATCCTGATAATTGCCTTAATTCTCCATTTCGTTTTGCTTCTGTAGACAGCTTAATGGCAGTTAAGTTTTTTGGATCTTGCTGTATAAGAATAAATACTCAATTAAGCCTTTTCCAGATGAGTCAGAGAGAGAAAATGACTGTAGCTGTAAGTGATGTATGTACCCCACACCCAGCCATTTGCTGGCCTGTAAGTTTTCAGACACAGTTTGGAACAGAGGATATTTATATGGCCAAAGCAAAGAGAATACATCAGTAATTCATGAGAAAAGCAAGTTCTCTTTTACCAAAGCACCACACTAGGATTAAGTCGCTCTCTCTTTTGTGGCTAGGATCATTATTATCAAATTATTTGCAAAGCACACTATAAAACTGTTTCTTATCAGGCAATGTGGGTAGTGTACAGGCTCAAGGTAAAATCTTACTTACTGGTATTCCATTACTCACTGGTATATTAATTTATGAACTCTTTACTTAATCAACATTGGCTAAATATCTACTATGTGCCAAATGCAGATTTCTGAACTCATGCAGTTTAATATTCTGGCAAAAAGTAAAGTGGTAGATTACACAATAGAAATACTTCTTAGGTAAGTCAGACTTTATATAAGGTTGAACAATTTTCTAGGAAATGAAGAAGAGCACAAGCTAACAGGACGAGACATCCATTGGAGGAAGAAATATTTCTTAAATATGATGCACAGGGGGAACTTCAACCAATCTGCTTAAAATAAGACATCTTAGAAAGTACATGCAGACAAGGATTTGCCATGTAGGTAACTGGCATTTGAGAGTTTTGTTTCATGGAATTATCTAGAATATAGGTTCCAGAACAAGAATGTAAATTCTGTACTTGTGATGGTTGGCAAGGAAGCCAGAGGCTGAGACCCAGTGTCAATCAGAGTTAGTGGGATATGAGAGTAGAATTGCATAGCAGAGTGATTTCTTGACCTTAGCTGTCATGTGAAAAGATGGTTCTAGCTTTTGGGTTCAAAAAATGGTGGGGAAGATGGAGAGCAAAGGCCAGTGATGGTGCAAGGCTGGCCTGCCTGATGGGAGTAGAGAGGGACAGAGAACTTAGATTATGGATAGAGTTCAAAGGTACAGCCAGTAAGTTTTCTAATTTGTTGCTGGTTATGCAGTAAGAGACATGTGATCTATGCTTCTGAAAAAAGACATTGCCACCAATTGGATTTTTTTTTCATTTTTTTTTATTAAGAAAAAAATGTCTTTTTCATTTTACACACCAATCAGAGATCTCCCCCTTCCCTCCTTCCTCCCTCACCAACCTTCTTTCCCAACCGACCCCATATTCCACCCCCACAAGAAAGCAAGGCCTCCCAGGGGGGAGGCACATCCAGTAGAGGCAAGTCCAAGCCCTTCTCCCTGCTTCAAGGCTGCACGAGGTGTCCCATCATAGGTAGTGGGCTCCAAAAAGCCCCCTCATGCACCAGGGATGGATTCTGATAATACCACCAGGGAGCCCCCCAAGCAAATCAAGCTATACAATTGTCTCACCATGCAGAGGGCCTAGTCCAGTCCCATGTAGGCTCCACAGCCATTGATCCAACTTTCATGAGTTCCCATTAGTTTGGTTTGGTCACCTCTGCAGGTTTCCCCATCATGATCCTGATGCACTTGCTCATAGAATCCCTTCTCTCTCTCTCAGACTGGACTCCTGGAGTTCTGCCTGGTGTTTTACTGTAGATCTCTGCATCTGCCTCCATCAGTCATTGGAGGAAAGCTCTGTGCTGACAGGGTATCCACTGATCTGATCACTGGGGCAAGCCAGTTCAGTTCAGGCACCCTCTCCACCAACTGGAATTTAAGAAAGGCTCTGGGTGATGTCACTTTTGGTGGGGTGGAGATTTGTTCAGATTTGGATATGTTACATTTGAGATGCCTGTAGGCATTCTGAGAAAAAGTTTGCAAACTTTATAGTAGTAGTTGGCTCTATAAGAAACATTGAGAATTCTCACATTCTGGAATCTCTCCCTAATGCTTATGCAAGTTCTCGGGATGATAGAGGTCCAAGGACTTGCCTAGGGTCTGTTCATGATGCTAATTTTCCCACTTAGTTTCTATTCACAAATATTTGTATTATCTCTACTTTTTCAGCAAATAAATTTGATTGAGATTCTGTTGTTGATAGTATTTTTCAGTAATTGTTATACCGAGTCCCTTTCTTTTCCTTCAGGGTCACAGTTAGGCTGCATCTCCCAGTCCTACTTCCTTTTAGAAGGAATCATGGGACTGACTTCTGGCCAATGAAGCAGCCAAAGATGTACACATAGTGTTTCTGAGTATTAAAGGAACTCTCTCATATGTTCTTCCACTCTCTTTCTTTATCTTTCCTGAGCTGGTCAGAGGGAATCCACTAGTCTGTTCAAAAGACTGTGGAGGATGGCTGGACATTAGTGCAAAAGATTGTGGGGGGATGGCTGGATATTTGCTGTAAAGAGCTCTGGAGAACCTGAAGGATTCCTAGAGCCAAACTCCCACATTCATCCTTGTTTGACTGTGACTTGGAGGTGAACTGGGGCTTGTCATGATAAGCTGCTGAAATTATGAAGCTGTTTACAGCAGTTTGCATATCTTGACTAACAGAGGCAATGACAGTTAACTATGTGTCAAGTACACATAGGGTATTTGAAGCCCTTGAAATATAATGTCACTATCATCACAACTCAACTTTGGTCCTTGGAGCAGAGGGACCAATACAGGTATTTCAAACCTGTATTCAACTTCCTTCGGCTATGACCTTCTGTTTGCCATTCTTTGCTCCTATGCCATCTCCATCATATGTTTTCTTTTGTCCTGTTTCCTATGTCTTTTGTTATGCAGACTTGTGATTTTATTTAATGAGAGTCTATGGAAGAATTTTAATATTCACTTTCCCCTTTCTCTTTATCTCTTTTAAAAGCCTACCTTCCTTTCCCAATACTGCACTAAAACTGTCCCATTAATATTAACCTTAGTGAGTAATCCGTGGGCTAAAAATTTTTACCTCAGGACTTTTGCTCTAAAGCTTTCTAATGTTTGACCTTGGGAGGCCATTATTTTTGCTGTGTGTGTGTGTGCTTTCATATGTATATACCCAGTCTATGTCTCCTTGAGTGTTGTCTGATTACCAGCTCTCTTCTCACTGGACAAAACTTGGGCTAGAAGTTGAATATATAAAATGATGATTGTAAAATCTAGATTTGAACTCAGGTCTCTCATATGAGCTTTTGTTAATATGCACTATTGTGAAAGATGGTCTCTAAAATAGTGTTTGTTTTGAGAAACCTCAATATCATCAACACTTAACTCCAATCTTGCCTCCAAACCACACTGACAAACCTCCCTCTGCTCCCATGGGACTGCTTGTTGTGCTGATGGATATCTTCTTTTCCCAAATCTCAAATTCATCTCTTTCGCTTTCCTATAAGTCCTCATCAATCCGAAGAATCATTACTATTTCCCTCCATCCACACAGCTCCTATCCTCATTCAAAATCCTATCATTCTGGTCACTTTTGCATTACCCTTCTAACCAATGTCTCCTATGTACAACCTACCTTCACCAGGACACTAGTGTGACCATAAAAAGTACTATTTACTACAAACAACGTTGACTGCTTTCTTAAACCTTCTGAATGAAAGTCTCTGCCACATGATACTTGTATTAAAGGGTCTCCTCCAGACGAGAGCATGTACTTCAAACTTCACTTCAGACATGACCTCCTTGTTTTGACCCCCACATTTCCTTTCTATGATACCTATGCATTTCCACCTGCCCGTACCCACCTTTCCAAACATATTATTTCTTTTTGTTAACAAACATACTTGCGCCGGGCGGTGGTGGCGCACGCCTTTAATCCCAGCACTCGGGAGGCAGAGGCAGGTGGATCTCTGTGAGTTCGAGGCCAACCTGGGCTACCAAGTGAGTTCCAGGAAAGGCACAAAGTTACACAGAGAAACCCTGTCTCGAAAAACAAAACAAAACAAAACAAAACAAAACAAAAACAAACATACTTGTTTACAAACAAGCCTCCAAAAGTTTTGATTGATTCAATGCCTTCTTTTGTCTTTCAATGTAGTAGTCCCATCTATGTGCTTCACTACATAGCTCTACTCTTCTCTTCTGCTGAACTTGTCTCTGAAAACTTTATCAATGAGCTTTCAATCTCTCAATCTTTATAACTACCTCAATAAATTTTATGGACTATAACCTCTTGCTTATACTTTTATTTGTTAGCTACAATGGAATTATTCTCATTGCCTCTATTTTTACTTCTCTAAACTTCTTAATCTTTACTTCTCCATTTTAAGTCTATCTATCTATCTATCTATCTATCTATCTATCTATCTATCTATCTATCTATCTTCTATAATCTATCATCTATAATCTATAGCTATTGTCTGTCTACTTATCCATCAGTCACCAGCTATACATCCACACATTTAGCCACTGGTTTAATCTATTGGGTACTTTTCTCATCTATTACATATGTCTATTCATCACATTCCAGCTTTGAGATCCTATACTTGTTTTCTAAATTTTTGTGATAAATAAATGGTTTTTCATAGGAAATGTATTTACAAAATGTCACCAATGTGTGTAAAGGATGTATTTTATCAACACATTATTGTAAGTTTATAATTATTTTAATATATAATCTACTGTTCTTCACGTCTGTGTACCAATATTTTCTTAAGAGGCATGGTTTTAGAGCTAGCAATTAGAGGTGAACGTTTCCATAGATATCATCTACCATGCACCAGCTCTTCCATGGCAATGAAGAGCGATTAGCGTTTGCCACCATGTTCTGATACACACCAGGGTACTTTGCATGCCCCACATGCACCAATGCCTCAATAAGAAATTATTGTTGACTAGGTGTTTAGCAACACAAGAGATAGTTGAGAAACATCGCCTTAGAAAAATCATCTGTTTTCAAATGTTTAATAACTCTATGAGGATGCATGACTCACAGCTTGATTTCCTGACATCTTTCTTCCATTTTTCTCCCCACATGCCAACTATCAAGTAGAGATTTTGACTCAGATCTTCTGCAATCACTTTAAATTGAACATATCTAAAAGCAAACACATTATCTTCCAAGATTATTTTAATCTTCTCTCATTTTACCAATTAGTAAGTCTTGAATATTTGAATCTAAGTTTCTTCTGTTTCATTTGCTTCTACATATAACCAGTAATGAAAGCCACTCAGTGCTTCCTTCATGGAAATTTTAAGTGCCTTTTTCCTATTGTGCCTGCCTCTAGACTATTTCTGTAATACCTAGTGTACTGAAACTTGGGTCATTCTGCTGTTACTAATTCACTTTAATTTCTGAGATACTATTCACATCTTTACACAACTAAGTCCATCCTCCCTTCCCTCTGTACATATTTGGACCATAGCAGCTGAAGCCCAACTCAACTTCTGCCAGGTGTTTGAAGTGCCACTTGATGACTTAAATTACAAGAAATAGAAATGACTCTCCACTGATGATGTCACATCTTCCATTCCCAGCCACCAGTTGCTGTACCATGCTAGGGTACTTACTCTAGCATCCTGTGAGTTCTTGTCTGAGCATAGCTATGGATTACTACAGTGTGACTATAAACTCATGGTTTAAAATAAATGAAAATAAATGAAAAACCTAGCAGGTATCCTGTGCCAATACTCTTCTGGTTATTTGTTTAGTCTTCACAAAAGCTATGCATGTGGATGTGATACTTCCCACTTAATAGGAGGAAACAGACTCAGATAAGTTATAGCTAGTCAATAACTAGTAGGTCTAGGTGCTCTAGTCATCATGTTCCCTTTTGTGTCTCACAATTCCTTATTTCCACACATCCGTACACACACACACACACACACACACACACACACACACACACACACACTTACATTCAAAAGTTTTCTGTAGTATACACCACATAGAAAAAGAGTTTAAGAAAGACAGGGTAAATAAATATGAGGTGGTGTAATTTGGATCTGGAAGTTTTCTCAAAAGTCCACATATTAATGAGTTGGTACCCAGGCTATTGGAAAATGTGAGAAATTTTAAAATGTGAGCTACACCCTGGAAGGGAATTGCTGAGGCTTGGTTCTGTTTCTTTTTTCTATGGTCTAAATAGCTTTTCTGGAACACACATACACAAACAACATACACACACATACACACACACACACACACACACACACACACACACACACACACACAAACACTTGCCATGATGTCCTGCTACAGCCCCAAAGCAATAAGGCCAGTTTTTCATGGATAGAAACCTCTAAAGCTATGAATCAAGTTAATTCTTTTTTCTATATCAGTTTTTATTACTGCAAGAATTTGCTACAGTAACAACACCAACACATGGGCATTTTGGAACACTCCATTCAGGATCCTGCCAATTTATACATTTCACATAGACTTAGACTCTGACTATGGTACTGAGAGTGACAACAATTTCTTCATTTCGTGTAAAACAGCAGGAAAAGGACCCAAATAGCCATTTGTGCCCTAAATGCTATGACTCAGTCGGGTGATAAAACAAATATTGTCAAAAATAGAAAACAGAAACCCACATTGAAATTCTTTATCACCACTAGTAAATTCAAGAAAAAGTCAAAAACCTAGTCAGTGGCCTATCACAATGTGGCATGGCACTTTATCGACTAAAATCATCCTATTTCATTTGTTGAGATGCCTTCCAAAAATTAGAACCTATCCAAATGAAACAGTGCATGGCAAGTACTGAAATCCAGCATGGAACAATCTCAAAGAACAATACTTGCTAGTCTTCAGAAAGCACCTTCCCACATGGAAGCTTCTCTTTAACTACACCAAAGAGATTTTAGTCCTTATTAAAAGCAATTCATCTTTATCAAAACAATCCTCCCAGTCTCGTTATGAGTCAGGCAAACAAATTAATCCTTCGTGGTGATGTTGTGTGCACAAACATTTCAATTAAAATAAAACCTCAAATTGTGTACTAAAATTTTTTTCATTTTTATTGTTGCCATCGTATAAAATAGTTATAGGTCTTTTTTTCCCTCAAAATTGAGTATTTTGCTCTCACAGTTGAGAGTCTTATGAAATATGAGTAGACTTAAATTTATTTATTTAAATCACAGGCATGTAGGTGTATCTTAAAGAAAACATTTGCAAATAAATGCATGCCAATGTAATTAGTTAACAAAGAGAAATTTTTGCATATAAACAAATTTTAGTAATTATGGAAAAGGAAAAAGAAATGTATGTATGGCATCCTCTTTAGGATTATGTTTGTCTCTAGAAGCATCTTGTTCACTCCAGTTCCAGAGGAGAAAACCCTCACACAAAGGGAATTTCTTCACAAATTCTTACTCGTTTCCCAAGAGACCTCTTTTAAACACACAAAACTTGTATGGTAGTGATCTGACTGAGCTTCATGGCAATGACAAAAATCCAGGTGACTTAAGACTCAATAACTAGATGCTGCACATCAAAGTCCAATCTTACCAATTCCTCTGCATGCCTTTCTGCCACTTGCTCTGCTACCTCTCACTAGTTCCAGTGGCGCCTTTGGATAGTGGAGGACTGTCATTCCTTTGAATGACTCAACATCTGCAGAACTCCCATTTTTAGGCTTCACACAGATCCTGGATCCTTTATTCCCATTTATCTCAGATCATTATTCATTTAATTGCATGCCAATACCTCCTAGGTTTTGGTATTTTGCATAAAGAACTGGCACTTTAGTTTCTACTTTTCCACATATCAAACTCCTACTAAATCTTCAAAATATCCCCAGAAATGTGTCTAATGTCCCAATCCTATCACTTCAACCAATATCAATAGTAAGTACCACTTCTCCGGTGTTTTTCAAGCAGCTCTACTTTAAGGCAAATATCCTAGCATGTACTTCTCTTCCTCACCATATGGTACTCCCCAAAGCTATGTCTCATTAACCATCCAACGACCTCAATAATTGATATATTTGAAGTGTGCTTTACTCTGTGGCAGCCTCCGGTGTCTCAAGGTGATAGAATTTTAATTAAAATGCATAGTTAAGACAAAAATCCAAATACAAAAATGAAACACATATTTTCCCTAGTTCAAATCTAATTCTTCTAATTGCTACTGTCTTTGTGCGTGTACCACAAAGAGGATTATGAGAGCTCTAGATTTAGTTTAGTTCAACCCACCACAGAGTCAGTGGAGAACTTGTGTACAGCACCACTGTCACCTCTAGGTGGTAAACCTTAACAACTGGTGATAAGTCACTAAATCAATGTTGTCTACTGTTTCCCAATCATGGAAAATATGGAAAGAATGCAAATTCAGACTCTTTGGATTATTGTGAGGACTGAATGAGATGTTTCATGTGAAGAATGTAAAATCAGCCTAGCAAATAGTTCCCACTTTAGACTTGCTAGCAGTAGTAGTTATTATGATCATTAGTTTTGTTTTTTCAGAGTTTTCCTTTTGCCAGTGCCTCTGATTATGTTCTCCAGGCTTTCATGTAAGTGTAGTGATCAGCTCTAGGATAATCTTCCACAAAAGTAAAGGTCAGTGCCTGAGGAACCACAGGACATAAATTACCCCCAAAGAAATCTGCCAGTGAAATAAAAACAGAATATATATTCTTCTCAAAATTAAAAGATTCTCCAATGTAGATCTCATTTTGGATCATAAAGTATAACATAAGAAATGCAAAAAAACAAAATCCAGAGAGTACCTGCTTTCAGATCACATAAAATTATATTGAAGTGTACAATAAAGTGATGATAGGGAAATTTCTACACTAAGATTAAAAAGCATACTTTAAATAATATATGAATCAAAGAAACAATTTCAAGAGTAAAAATTACTTTGAACTAAATGAAAAAGGGAACATAACTTGAAATGCAGCAAAAGCAGTGCTCTGAGGGAAATTCATAGCATTAAATACAAGAAAAGAAGAAAGAACTCAGTCATCTAATTTCAAACGTAGCACACTAGAAAAAGAAAAGCAATTAAATTCAAAGTAAGCACAAAACAGAACAAAACAAAACAAATGGTGAAAACTGCAGCTCAAAACATGTGAAGTTAGGGATAAGAAATCAATAGAGAAAATCAATGAAGCAAAAGGCTTGCTCTCTGAAAATATAAATGAAAGCTACAAACCTTTAAGAAAGCCAGGAAAGAGAGATAGCACAGATGTGTTATCTGTGTAAAGAAGCACACCATGGGTTGGGGATTTAGCTCAGTGGTAGAGCACCTGCCTAGCAAGTGCAAGGCCCTGGGTTCAATCCTCAGCTCAAAAAAATAGAAAACAACAAACAAACAAACAAAAAAACAAAACAAAAAACCCAAAAACAAAACCAAAACCAAAAAAGAAGCACATCACTATAGAAACCATCACCTTTAAAAGTTCAGTAAAGAATTACTGAAAGGCTCCACACCCACAGAGCTCACAATCAATGTGAAATGGGACAATTTCTTAAAGTTTTCAATCTACAAATATTTACAAAAGAGGGAATAAGTAACCTGAATGTCTATATATGCATATGTGTATATGGATATATATTAACTTATTACACACAACATATACTAGATTGAATTGACCATTAAAACTTTCTGAAACAGTCTCAGAGATATTTACTGGGAGAGATAATTTATTTTCAGAAGACTAAATCAGAAATAATATTCTTAACTGAGTTATATAAGGTAAGTGTTACCATAATAACCCAAATCAGATTGTGAGATTACAAGAATACAAAAATTATAGATAATATCTCTCAGAAGTATAAACAAAAATACTTAATTTTTTTAGCACACTGAATTCAATTACATATAAAAGTAATGATAGCTCATAATCTAATAGAACTCTATGCAAGGATCACTCCATATTAAAAATACAAATTAATAAAATTCAACATAACAGTAGGAAAAATTATTGATCATATTAAAAGATATAAAAAAAGAATTTGGTATCTTCCATTTTATTGCAGTAAAATTTCCCAGTGAATTAGGAATACAGAACAGGAATACAGAGGAATTTGGCAATTTGATGAAGAACATATTCTATATCTAATGTCACAATTAATGGCGAGAAACTACAAGTTTTCCCATTAACATAAAAATGCCCTTAACACTTTCCCCAACATTGTACCCTAAGTCACAGCTAATGCAATAAAGGGGAGAGAGGGAGGAAGAGAGAGAGAGAGAGAGAGAGAGAGAGAGAGAGAGAGAGAGAGAGAGAGAAGCTGGAGAGATGGTTTAGCAGTTAAAACCACTGGGCTGCTCTTCCAGAGGAATAGGGTTTGATTCCTAACTCCCCTAAGATAGCTCACAACAATCAGTAACCCAAATCTCAAAGGGATCTTATACTACTTTTTAGCCTCCACAGGTACTAGGTGTGCATACAGATTCAACAGATGTACATTCAGAGAAAACATCTATAGACATAAAATAAAATCATAAAAGTAAAATTTAAAAAGGAAATAAAATGGATATGAACTGAGAAGGAAAGAATAATGTATTTTTTAGACAACATGATCATCTCTGAAGTACATACACAAGGAAAATTCCCAAATCCTTCTAGGAGCTAATGCATGACTTAGCAAACCTGAAGGGCAAGAATCAATATGCAGTGTGGTGGTATTGTGTTCCCCAAAATATTGTGCACTCTAATAAATTTATCTGGGGTCAGAGAACAGAACAGCTACAATATTAAACATAGAGGTTAGGCAGTGATAGCACATGCCTTTAATCCTATGATTCCAGAGGCAGAAATCTGCCTGGATCTCTGTGAGTTCAAGGCCATACTGGAAACAGCCAAGCATAGTGACTCACACCTTTAATCCCAGGAAGTAATGGCAGGAGGCAGGTATTTAAGGCATGAGGACGAGGAACTAGAGGCTGGTTAAGCTTTTAGGCTTTTGAGCAGCAGTTCAGCTGAGAGCCATTCGGATGAGGATACAGAGGCTTCCAGTCTGAGGAAATAGGATCAGCTGAGGAATTGGTGAGGTGAGGTGGCTGTGGCTTGTTCTGCTTCTCTGATCTTCCAGCATTCACCCCAATACCTGGCTCCAGGTTTGTTTTTATTAATAAGACCTGTTAAGATTCACGCTACAATGCAGAAGTATACTGTTTTCCTATGAATTGGCAATAAACAGGGAACATTTAATTTAAAAACAAAGATCTTTACATTGTGATATCCCCTTCCCACAAATGAAATACTTAGGTAAATTTTAACAAACATCTGTAACATTAACATGAGGAAAATACACCTCAAATGAAAGAAATAACAGAAGTCAATAAATGGAGAGATATGCCATATTCATGAGGGAGAAGAATCAGTACTGTTGAGATATAGTTCTTCCACACATGATCCACAATTTCCATGTAAACCTACTTTAAACTCAGAAAGTTACTCTATGGAGATCTAAGAAATGAATTGAAAATTCTTTTGGAGAATTAAAAGAACCAGAAATGTCTATGGCCATATGCCCTAGACCACGCTCAATCTTATGTAAAAGACCCAGATTACTGGAAAGAATATTAACAGAGAAGAAGAAAGTCTAATATTGTCTGACTTTAAGACCGATTTTAAACCAATGATAAGCAAGACCACGGGATACAGGTAGCTGTATCTATAGAATGTAATAGAAAGCCCACATATACATTCAGACAAACAAGGTCAATTGATCTTTGACACAGAACCAAAGGCAATACACTGAAGGGAACAGTCTCAGCAGTAGATGTTGCTGAAAGAAACTGGACAGCCATACAAAAAAATAAGCATCTAAACACAGATGCTATAACCTTTTATAAATGAACTCAGAATGGATCATCATCATAAATATTCAATGCAAAACCTCTAAAACTCCTTGAAGATAAGACAGGAGAAAAATGTAGAAATAATTTCTTTTAATATAAGACAAAAGGTGTGATCTATGAAAGAAATAATTGAAAAGTAGAACTTTTTCATTAAAATTAAATATTTCTTTCTGAAATCTCAAGAGAAGAGAATGAAAAGTGAAGCCACAGCCTTGAAAATGCATTTACAAAGATATATTTGATAAAGTGCTATTATCTCAGATCCCTTAAAATTGAAGTTAAGCAAACACATAGCCTGATGAAAAATTGACCTTAGTAGATAGTGTTACCAAAGGTGGTAAGAAGATGTGAAGTAAGCATGTAAAAAGCATAGTGGACAATTTTATCAAGGAAATGTAAATTAAAAAGAGACATCATTCCATATTAAAATGGTCCAAGTCTATAACACCATGGCAAACAAATGGCTGTGAGGATGTAGAACCACAGAAATTCTCATTTATTGCCGGTGGTCTATGATATACTGGAAGACGGTATGACAGTTTCTTACTAAAATACTATCTTATCCAGCCACCCTGTTTTCTCAAAGGATCTGAAAATCTACATCTACATGAAAAGCAGCACAGTGATGCTAATACTGGCTTTGTTCAGATTTTTTCAAACTTTGAAGTAACAAACAGGTTCTTCACCAGCAGAACAGAAAAATACAATGTGGTAAACTCAGACAATGGAATGTTATTTAGTGCTGAAAGGCATAAAGTATCAAGCTCTGAGAAACTAGGAGGAAAATTTCTTGCATGCTAAATAAAAGAAGTCAATGTGAAGAGGCTACCCACTGTATTATTCTAACTATATGTCTTACTAGAAGAGAAAGAACCATGCACGAAGGGAAAAGATCAGTGATTGCTAGGTGGTGAGGGGGAGAAAGAGGAACATGAGAATACAGAAATTTTAGAGAAATGAAAATATTCTGCATAACATTGTAATGAGGGCTTTATGTCACTGGACATCTCCAAACCCTTAGAGTATATAAACTGGAGTGAACTACAATGTGAACAGACTCTGGCTGAAAGTTATAGGTCAGTGTAGGCTGACACATAGTAGCAAATGCACCACTCTGAGGAGCTAATGGTAGAGGATATGCACAAATATATGGTTAATATAAAGGAGGAAAAGAAAGTATGTCAGCTAGGTGATGCATGGAATCTTAAAAATAAATTTGGCAAGATGCAAAGGCAAGTGAATCTTCAACTGATGAAGGAATAACCATTTCATCAATATCCTAGGAAAACAAAATTGAATTTTGGTGATACTGGAATTTAATAGGTTCATTTAATTGGAATTTGGTTGCAGTTGGCCATTTTTGATATTCAAATTAGCTTTGGGGGTTCTCTGCAGCTGAGATTATTGAAAATGTTTTTCTTCAGTTAGAGAGAGACACTGTAGCTAATCAAATGATTCCAATGACTTTTTAGACAGGAAGAAGAAAAATCCTGGAGTTTGTTTCCCCATAACCATCAGGTTATGTTTAGAACAAGAAAAATTTTAATATTTCATTGCATCATCTTCATGACGTCTATAAGTTCTGTGGGAGTTTCCTCCTTCCAGCTTCTTCAGAAGAGTTTGCAATAGAACTGCCAGGCACTTCAGAACCCATTGTGCTATATTCAAAAGATCATTATCCATAAAGTTTTGATATTTACAGCCTGAACATGAAATAAATATAGATATTTTGTTCAGTAGCATTCATAAATAAGCACTGATATTTTTCTTTGTGTGTGTGAAGAATTAAATGCTCTAGGAAAAATTCATTATTGCAAGAGGATAATTTGAAAGATTGCATTGAAAAAAAACCCAGCCCACTTAGGATAATAAAACCATTTAGTAATGGGCTCCGATGCTGGCTTGAAGAAGGATAATTAGAAGCATTACTGTGCAGAACATCTTTTCAAAGCATCTCTGGTACTTAATACCAGCATCTTCACATCTAAAGAAAGCCCACTGAGCTGACAGATGATAACCAAGAACCTTATCCAAGGTCATGTGGAAAATGGAAGGAGAAATTTCATTTCTTCTCATTAGATTTACTATTACCTTGTCATAGAGTTGTGGCTTATGAATTCCTTGTAAATGTCATGGATCTAAGATGGAGATTCCTCGGTTTGAAAGATGCATGGACTCCTTAAGTGACAGCTGAAGGTTAACCCCTACCCACTCAAACGACCTGGGAGTGAGAGACAGCTCTGAGGATAGAGCTCTTACCAGTCCACTACTAGCTATATGATTCCTGGATAAAAGCTGTAATGATACCCCACTTACCATAAACCTAGCCTGGGAAGCAGGGGTTGGCTCCAGCTCTTGGCACAAATGCATACAACATTTTCCTCAAATCCAAAGTTTCTCCATAGCCCAAGCATTACCTCTAAATACCAAGGCTGTAAAATGTAAGAAACGTATTTTTCTCCTAGAGATAATTTTAGCCATAGGTGAGCCAACTCTTTGGAAAGAAAGTAAGACATATTTTACTATAAAAATGATATCCAGTAATTTGCTTGTGTGCTTAAAAAAAACAACGTAAAGAAAAAAATTAAGCATGATACTACACTTCAAGACACAATGCCAAGTTTTTCCTGGATCTCCATCATTCTCACTGCATCTGGCTGACCTTACTTCCCCTGCCAGCTACTGCGTTAGTTCACTGCAGTCCTTCACAGAAGACCTTCTGGTAAGAGTTGCCTGTGCCTGTGTCTGCTTTTGCACTTCTCAGTCTGCTCTGGGACCACTCTAAGCAGGCTTTTCTCCCTATACTTCTGCCTAAATAGCTGATCCCAAGGCCCACCATTAACTCCATCTAAGAGACAGATCTCCAGGTCTCTCTGACAAGCCATCCTTGTTTCTTCTCTAAGCTTCCATTCTGATGCTTCTACATTTGCCCTCATCTCTCAGGTCTCTAGACTGTGCCTGCATGCTCAGACTGATTTTGCTTTAATGCACAGAGTAGTGACAATACATATTTGAAAGGGTTAGCCACCAGGGTGTGTCTGTCACAGTCCATTTAATGCTTTATATTTTCTCAATCACTTATCTCGATGAATCTTGGTTAGACAAATAATTCTATTGAGCTCTTTCACGTACATTGCACAAACAGAGATTTATGGTTTCATTTCTTTTAACTAGCAGAGCTTCAACTGCACCAGGCAGCAGATGCCTGACATTTAATTAGTGACCCAATTATGGCTTTTTGCTGGCCTTAGCTTATTTTATTTTTCCGTGTAGGAGTAAAAGGAATCAAATTGATTGGGCTTATGATGAAAAGGAAATTATAACTCCAGTTAATAGTCTTAGCCTCCTTAGGAATAAAATGTGAGAGCCCCCCTCCTTTGTCTCCTTAAATCTAAAGAATAAATTAGAAATTACTTTCTAAATTACTTTCGGGTGATATATTTGGTACTGAAGACAAGAAAGAGTTAACAGGGCTACACGCTCCTTGAGGTGTGCTGGTTCATCGCTGATCATATTAATGCCCTTTGTACCAACAGAATGGGATTTGAGGAGGCAAGAAATGAATGTCCACAAGAAGTCATTGTGAGCAAGCCATAGAAAATAACCTTGAGGCCAATAGAGAATTATGTTCCTTTTTTTTGTCACTGTTTTCCTTTCCCATTTCCCCTTTCAGTGGCTTCAGTTCCTATTCTTTTTTCCTCATGTAAAGTTTCTTTCTCATCCTCTTTTCTACAGAGGGCTTGTGATAAAGGATAATGCCTCCAAAAGTGGTGCTCAGCCAAGGAAACCTGTTGATGGCTTTCACTGTCTTTTATTATTCTTTTATGTGTCTTTTGTTGTTTCTTGTTCAAAGTAGTATAGTCTTGTGATGAGAGGAAAAAAATTAGGCGACTCAACAATAACGACAACAACAACAAAAAACCAAGCTAAAAAAAAAAATACCATAAACAGGATTGGTGGTGAAGCAGAAAGCCCACATGTCTTTAATACTCTATCTTGAGTACAAAAGGCAAGGTTCCCAGTTAACCTCCTCAGAATTAACCCTTTAGGATGGCCACCCAGAGCTTTGGCTGATTTCCTAGGACCTTTCCAAATGAGTGAGACATATAGGACTAGGTCAAGAATGTCTGTGTATGATTGAAATGAGAAAATATATAGACTTATTTAGGCTTTAAACAGCTTAAACATAACTTAAAAATTCAAGTATCTGAAGGAGATGGCCGCTATAGGATAAACTCATAGGAAAAAGCTACTCTTTATATAAATCAACTGATCAGAAAGCATGTATTTGGAGCAAGTTTTTATAGAGATGGGATTTAAAAATAATAGTCACTTATATATGCAACTTGATAGGGAACTAGCACATGACCTCTTATACATTATTTGCAATAAAATAATATAGTTTAATCATTTTATTTACAGTTCGTGGTATTAAAAGGCAAGAGCTTGTACAATTGGGAGGAAAATATATCAACACATTGTGAGGAATAGTACTTTTAGGAAAATTTTATATTGTATTGAATGGTTTACAACTTTGTGCAGATGAATAAGCAATGAAAGTTGAATAAGACAGAGGAAGTCTTTCATCTGGAAAAAAATTTTTGATATGATTTGTATGGGTAACGAGTGTCTTTAAGCCTATGTACAATTTGTGTGGAGTGCCTACAGAAGCCAGGAGAGGGCACTAGATTCCCTAGTACTGTAGTTACAAATGGTTGTGAGCCACCCTGTGTGCTGGAAACCATACCCTGGTTCTCTATAACAGCCATGCCCTTAACCACTCAGCCATCTATCCAAAGTCCTGCATCCTATTCTAAAATGAGATCATAAAAATTTACACCCTAACACAGTGAGAACTCAATAACTAGAGACAAGCACAAAAACATCAAGCACTTAGCTTAGGGCCTGCCATTAAATCAAATAATAAATGGCACCTGTTTCAATGATCAAAATTAATTAAGATATATATTCATAACAGCAGATATGAAGTGCTGATAAAGTGGTGTTAACATAAAAAATTGGGGCATGCTGTGAAAGAGAAATAGATGAGATCTTCATGAGCAAACTGGGGGTGGGGGGGCAATGGAAGGTAGGAGATGAGGAATGAGAACATAAGGGAATGGGATATTCAAGCTGGAACAAAGACAGGGTGGGAGAGCAAGGAAAGAGATACTATGATAAATGGAGACATCATGGGAATAGGGAGAAACAGGGTACTAGGGAAGTTCCCAGGAACCCACAAGGGTGACCCCATCTTAGACTACTAGCAATAGTGGAGAGGGTACCTGAACTGACCTACTCCAATAATCAGATTGGTGAACACCCTAACTGTCATCATAGAGCCTTCATCCAGTAACTGACGGAAACAGATGCAGAGATTCACAGCTGGCACCAGGCTGAGGTCCAGGGGTCCAGTCAATGAGAGAGAAGGATTCTATGAGCAAGAGGCATCGAGATCATGATGGGGAAACCTACAGAGATGACCAGGCCAAACTAGTGGGAACTCATGAATTGTGGACCAATAGCTGAGGAGCCCCCATGGGACTGGACTAAGCCCTCTGCATAGGTGAGACAGTTGTTTAGCTTGAATTGTTTAGAGGGGCCCCTGGCAGTGGGATCAGGATCCATCCCTGGTACATGAATGGGCTTTTTGGAGCCCAGTGCCTATGGTGGGATACCTTGTGCAGCCTTGGTGCAGTGGGAGGGATTTGGACCTGCCTCAACTGAACGTACCAGGTTCTGCTGACTCAGTATGGGAGGCCTTGCCTTGGAGGAGGTAGGAATGGGGGACGAGTTGCGGGAGAGGCTGGGGGGCCCGAGGAGGGAAAAAAATTGGGGCATGTTTGTGGTCATATTGTACGAGTTACTAACAAACCTTATCTCATAGACAGGAGTGACACAAAACACTGCTCAGATCCATTCTAAATAGCTAATAATTTAGTAGTGGTGGTATCCTGGTTAAGTGTTCCTCATTATGCAATACACTTCTCAAACATTTATTCATAATTACATTCATGTATAGGAAGGTAAATAATTTGACTTGTATTTTAATATTGTAAGGTTTGTTGATATTTCTTTTGTATCAATGTGTTTGTATTTTTAATTTTAGCAAGAATTAATGACAAAAAAATCTTTTGAAGGATCAGTATTGCAAGAGAAATAGCTATTCTTCTGACGGAGCTGATGCTTGGTGTCTACATTTACTCTAACTTCAAGATAGGTTTGCATCCCATTCTGAAATAATGCATAGGAGTCACTGCTGAATTGCAGTTTTCAAAATTGCACTCAAAATAAAAATAATCCAAAATGGACTTGTTTTTCTCATCACAGTAAAATTCTTGGTAGTAATGGCATTTTATACATAAAATTGAATTCCAACAGTGAATACAAAGTTACATATTGATTTTTAATATAAACCTTCAATCCCTCAGTATAGATCCATAAACAACAACTTCCCTGGTAATTCTTAGTACAGTGGAATAGTGTGTATGGAGTGCCAACATACCATTTAACAAGATATAATTCTAATTATCAAAAGACCTTTTGATCTCCTTAAAATACATTAATATTTAGTAGGAAAATTGAGAACTTTAAGCAAACAACTCACAGATTTATATATGTATAAACATATATCACAAATACTACTTATATATTATGGGTACCTCATATATGTGAAAACATATACATGCATATCTATAACCAAATCACATATTAGTAAAAATGAAAATGCTGGCTCATGTTTGTTCTGAGTCATAGCCACACACTATTGTTTGATTCCATTATGGGAAGGGGGTACTGATAATGTAATCAAGATTTAAGGTTCCATCTCATTTAGAACCCAATCAGCCTGTGTTGACATTCTTAAGTGTCTTTGGCTCTAGTCTACTTATTTCTTTTTCTTAACTCCTCCTCTACTTCAAATACATTTTACAAATTAGCTGCTAGGACAAGCTGGCAAAAAAGTCCCTTAGTAGAGGGTTTAAGAAAGTTGTGAAGCAATGGATTGGGTGCCAAACCCCACTATGGATGGAACAAAGAACTCCATCTCTAAAGGACTTCTCAAGATAACAGGGGACTGGTGAAGAGAATCATCTTAAGCCATGTCTTTGGGATTTAGTTTCCTGTTAAGCAGAAAAGTAGAAAGGTAAACTGACCTAGGTTGCCTGTATCTCTTCCCTTTTCCCTGCCTCTCCTCCTTTAGTTTTTAAGTGTGTGGTTGAATGCACCAGTTTTGGCCAGAGATGAACTCCCAGTATAATATTCACAGAGTACCACCATCTCTCTTTCTCCATTTCCAGTGTGATGCACATGTGTTCACTTACTAGCACATCACTCTGGATTCTATTGTCCAGTTTCATCACCTGCTTTGACTTTCTTATCAGCCTTCAGTCTTCACTCATGGCCTTTTGGGTTTCATGGACTGTGAGTGTTTAGGGTTGCCATTTATCGCTGTGTTTGTCTGTTCACACTGATTAGGTAAGATAATTTTGGTGCTAAGTTTATTACAACTTGGACCTGGAAGATTGGATCAGAACCAGAGGGCCAGTCCTAGGGCTCCCAAGGGATGAAGATTCAACTCTTTAAGAGACAGTCTACTAGTAACCTGAACTCATCAGACATTCATGGACACTATTGGTTCTTGGGAACTGTAAGAGACAGACTTTGTCTTGAAGTTTTTTGAGTAAAGTCTTTTGCCCATTACTATTGGGACTGGTAATCAGACCCAAAGATGTTAAAAATATCTTGAATCTGAGAAGTCATATATTATCTATCTACACAACAGTTTGTGGCATCTTAGACATGAAGAAAGAATGACTGAAGCCAGACACTCAGGGACCCAGACCCGAGAGACAGTGCAAAGAGTGCAAAAGAGTCAAAGCATGTGGAAGAGAAGCCTAGGTGTACAGCATGTGTAATGTGGAGTTTCAGAGAAGCTATACAACATTTTCAGATTTTTTGTCATAAAAATAAATAAATAAATAATAATTTCCTCAAATAATTGGACCAGGATCACTTAGGAAAGATGTATGGCAAGCTTATTACATCATTGTTACCTAGTATTGTATATAAATAAATGGTATTCTTGTGACCAGAGCTGATGGAGCTACTACAGTGACATTAGGAGATGGCAGTCTCTCAGTCTGCCATGACTGAAACAGGAGCTGGCAATGGAGATCAGGATTGGAAGCCAGTCAGATAGCTGCCCTTCCAAATTGGAAGACAAAATAGAACCTTAATATAGATAACGTGTGCTTTGGAGTCCTCTCCATATTTTGGGTTGATAAGTAACTTCCATGACTCTTACATTGTCTGTTGGTGAGAAGTCTAGAACAAATAAAGACAAACAAAATGTATAATGAGACCAACAACAATCACTGGTGGAGGGTAGAGGTTGCTCTTTGGAATCCTTGGCAATATTGCCTTTACCAACTAACAACAGATGGGAATAAGCTATGCCAAAAGTTCTGAGAATCAGCTTCCATACCTAGGGTTGATAAACTACAGCCTCTGGGCTACTTCCAGCCCACCATCTGTTTTTATGAATAAAGTTTTATTGGAAGACTGCCGTGTTTATTTCCACATCACCCAAGGCTGCCTCTGCAGTATGGAAGAGTCAAGCAGATGTATCAGAGACAATACAACCTCCAAACTTAAAATATTTACTCTTAAGTCTCAACCAAATGTTTGAAGATACCTGCTCTATATCCTTAAGCAAGGATTAAGCATTGCAGCAGTATTTGCGTGGTCAGATTGTTTTAATTAGAAGGCAGCATCACTGAAGAACTGGGATGGGACATTCTTTGGAATGTTATTTTTCTTCATTTAGTATAGAGAATAATTAAGTATCAAGGAAGAAAGAAAGTTTCTTAGCCATCAATTTTATGAAAAGCAGTTGGCAAAATCCAAATCTAATGCCTAAAACCCAGAGTTTCCAAAGGGGAAAACAAAATCTCTCGCCATATTCAGGAACCACTGTCAGATGCCCATACTGTCACACTTACTCTCTCTTGATAGTAACATGCAAGTGTCAGCATAATGGGTTCTTTCATGGTTTCCATGTAAGAAACCTCAAATAAAGATGATAGGACTGTAGAGCAGAGACTAACTCAAGCCAGTAGTTGAAAATATATCTCAGCAGATACACATCTAAAAATAAATATCCTGAAATCTACAGCCCCTGCCTTCTTTTTAAAAGTCAAAGCACGGTGGTGGCACACGCCTTTAATCCCAGCACTCGGGATGCAGAGCCAGGAGGATCTCTGTGAGTTCGCGGCCAGCCTGGGCTACCAAGTAAGTCCCAGGAAAGGCGCAAAGCTACACAGAGAAACCCTGTCTCGAAAAACCAAAAAAAAAAAAAAAAAGTCAAAGCACAAAATCAACATGGAATGGTAAGGAAATATGCACTCAAATTCCCTGATTCAAGGTGCCTGCTTTAGTCTCTTCAACATGCATAGGCAATCACTCCATCCAGTGGGGGGAAAGAAGCAAACAGGGCTCTTCTCCCCAGAAAGGCCAGCAGCTGATCAATGCCAAGCAGAAAGAAATAAAAAACGCCAACTGTCAGTCAAAGCTGGGTGGGTCTCAATAGGCTGAGAAGTACATTATCGGCAGATGCTCAGCCTCCCATTTGCACAAATCACATTTCTTAAATTCTCTTTCATTTTAGTTATGGATGTATCAAGAGACAAACTCTCCCCATTCTCCTCCCTTACTGTAATTGATATGTACTATAATTTATATGAAGCATATGAGGCAATGTTACCTGCTTTGGAAAGCAGGGTCAGTTACTGATGAGGGAAAGAAGATTAAAACCTTCATTGTCCTCAGACCACATATACCATATATCTACGTTCCCTTGAAAGTCTTTGTATATGTCATCCTTTTCAACATCCTTAACATATGTAGAAAGCATAAATGTAGGTACAAAGGATTGGATGACTCAAGTTACTGTTGGCACTAACATGAGATATTAAAACCATAAAATAGGAATGGAATATTTTTCTACATTATCCCCAACACAATTGAATTCTATTTCTAGAAAGGACTGCATAAAGAAATGGTGAGGTGAATAAAATAGCTTTGGGAAAAGAAAACTATGCCTATGTTTAACAAAAAGCTGGAGTTTCAAAAGTGGTCCCTCGGGACCAATGCATCATTGTCCTTAGGGCTCCAGGAAGGTCAAGATTGGAAAGCATTCACAAACCAGTAACTCATGCAGCACTTTGGAACACTTCTGCTCCTAATAGCAGGGGCAGAGGAACATGTGTTGAGAAAATTCAATGTTACTTCTTTCATGTTTATGTGGCCGCTGTGATTTTAGAAGAAATATTCTTTGCATAAAACAACATAATAAAAAAAAACCCTGCTACTTGACAGGGTTTCCTCTAATGGGAAGACTTCTTCACACCCATAAACATTTGATGCCCACATCTGTTGAGAATAAAAGGCATGTATAACTTTCCGTTAGATATTCAGAGTTCTCAGAAACCATATAACACAGCTAATGGAGACAGCAAAAATGCTGTAGATAAAGTTTCCCTGATTAAATTAGTGCTTCTGAAATTTAACGTTTTATAGACTGCTTCGGGTGCTTTTATTTTTATATGGCTTTGGGTGCGTATTTATATTTTGATTCTAGGGAATAGCTTGTTACTGTTTTAGAAAGAAAGCTAAAAGGCTCATAGATTGCCAAATAATAAAGTAATTTCCCCCCAGAGGACAGCATGTTTCCTTTGTAAATAACATGTACCTGATAAAGGTAACCTGCTCTTTCAGTCAACCATCACCAATAGGACCACTGTGGGACACCAGGCCATGACTTTCCATTGATCAGGAAGTCTGGCCTTCCTTAAGAATTTTAATCACCGAGAAAGAAGATTTTGGTTTCTTTGGCTATGTCAACTTCACAACAAGTGCAAAGAATCCAACAACGTTCACCCATGTCTGTCAGAGGAAAATCTAAATTTCCAATGTTAATGAGCAAAATCTGGCATCCATCACCTCTCATTGTTTTCCAGTTACAATCTCTTCCATGCTGTTGCAGCCACCCCTGTTTCCTTGATGTCTCTGAACCATATTTTATTCTTGTGTCTCCCACTTCCCAGAATACTCTTTCGTGTACATTTTCACAGCTGATTCCCCCCTGGTCTTCCATGTCTCACGTTTCATCTTCTTCTTTCTTCCCTATCCTTCCTTCCCCACAACCATGGTTCTCTTAACACTCCTGTTTCTTTCTAATATTTATTGTCTAGCACACTGTATAATTTGTTTCCCAGGATGTGAATGTATGTACCTCCAAAGAGGATGCAGTTTTATTTATTTATTTTAACTCTAGAAGACTATGCCTAGAATAGAGTAGACCTAAATATGAAAATTAATGAATAGATGATAAATAATTTACAAATGAGTGGAAATAAGATCATAGAAGCTGACTACTATTACAATGCCTCTTCTGGAAAAAAGCTCCTCACTATCACTTCAGGGCCACTGCATTTTGCTGATCCCTTTAATTAAAACACATTTCATCCCAGAAATGATGTAGTATTGCTTGCCATTCAGCTTTCAAACCTCAGTTAAAAGATTGGTGTCTTTAGGCTGACAGCTTCACGACTACCCATGTCCTGCAGCCTCTAGCCTGGCCCTTGCATTCTGCCATACCTTCCTTCCTCCTTGTTAGTCATTCCAATTGTGATCTCACATAACATGTTTCTTTTTTTTTTTCTCTTAGTTTGGTAAATGTGTTTTGGCTTTTTTCTTCCACTACAATATAAGTATCAGGGAGTGGATATGGAAAATCATCACAAAATTCTCAGTGTCTGACAAGCACATCACACACACACACACACACACACACACACACTCATTCATGCTCACACTCATACATAGACAGACTCACATTCATATACTCATTCTCACACATTCATACACACACTCACATACACACACTCACGCTCATACTCACACATACACACTCTCACACACTCATGTTCACACTCACACACAGACTCACCCTCATACACTCATTCTTGCACACCCACACACACTCACATACACATCAGATATAATCATCATTTAAAAATTTTTGGTGAATAGTTTAATGATTAGTACAGTGTCCTGCTACAAGTTATCTGTACTTTGCATGCATATATCACCTGAACACAGCTTCCCTGTCCATGAAAAACTGGTGTTAAATCAAATGATTATTGGGCTAGTCCTTAAGAATGACTATTTCAGGCCCTTACTCTCGAATCCTTCATTCAAGTGTCAGTGATGTTTCTGTTCCGTTAATTATGCATGGTTAAATGTATATTTGAATACATGATACTGATATATAATCTGCTATATATGCCTCCAAGGTCAATAGGAAGAACAGTAACTTCTCACCTGGAAGGGCAATAACCTTGTGAATCCAGCTGTAAAAAATACCTACCCATAAGGCCACCACAGCTCAGCACAGAGCCAGCAGACCTTGGTTTGCCAATGGTAGATAAACTATTTAACATTAGACGCCAAGTATTATATACTGGGACATTTGTGAAAACCTTTCTGATATGCTAGCTGTGAAAATTCTAAATGACCATGGGTATAAAACTCTTGCACCTATCCCCTCTTTAATATAGAATAAAATGTTGAATTATAACCATGATAGATACAAAGGATTAGATTATGAAACAAGACAAACTCACATCCTGTATCTATGTGGAAATGTATGTGTCACTAAATGCAAGTATGTGAAGTTTAGGGTTTCACTTTCTTCATCTATACAAAAGGACAGAAATTAATGACAAAAAAAATTCCTTTCTATACTACCTTCAAATTTTTCATTACACATACACACATATTAGACATGACATATGTTGTAAGGACATTTTCCTTTCTGATCCCTGCCTCCTCCTGTTAGTCCCTCACTTTTCCCTTGAACAGATTGACCTCTATATTGTGACATATATAGTATTATATATACCCCTGTAAAATGCAGGAGCCAGATATGAGAGAAAACATACACTGTTTGTCTTTCTGAGACTGGCTTAATCCAGTTAATACAATTATCTCTGGTTGCATCCATTTTTCTACATATAGTTTTCTATTGCATGCTGTTTTTCTGCAATTTATGAACAATCTATTATCCTGTTTGTCTCCATTTGACAATTCTTCTGTAGACTCAGGGAATCACTGAGAACTCTCTTAGCATCATTTTGAATCACTTCACATAGGGTCCTGCTTAGATGCACTCAAAGTACCTTTGCTACCTTTCCAGCTGTAAGAATTTGAAGCCTCTTTCCTTCTGTCCCTTCATTTTGAAAATGAAGTATCTTACACAATAAGAAGTGATATTTGCCAGGTAAGTTGTAAGAGGAACTGATCAAGGAGATGCCGGGTAACCCTGGCTAGGCTCAGGGTTCTAGCAACTAGATTAGGTTGCTTTGCTTCTGCCTTTTCCCATTGCTTAGGCTGAGTAATTAAGATGTGTGACACTACTTCTTCTGGGCTAAAACACTTATTGGATGCAACAACTATGTATTTTGTGATATGAACATCTATGAGGCAGGCATTTGACAACCTTCTATTTGAAATTGAAGCTGACTAAGAGATTAAGAAAATGTTTGCAAATGTCATGGTTTTGAACGGCTAGAATAATTTGGCAAAATGTGATCCCATGTTTACTAAAAACAGTACAACCTACAGGTTCTGTCTGATTAATAAACTGTACTCACTTAAGGAAAAATTTGATTACTCTAGAATTACAAAAATCACTAACTTACCTATACTTCTTCATACATCAATGCAATTATAACATGCAAGAAAAATAAAAGGGAAACAGTGTCCTCAAACCTGGTTTAATTTGATATTTGCAAAATATATTTCTAAATATGATTTGTAGCCCAGTTAGAAAAGTATAACTGTTCAATTTTAAAATCTGGTAGGATGTGAATTAGAATAGCTGTTCTTAACATTATTTCCTATTGAAATTCATCCAAGGGGCCTCAAAACATATCTTAGGCCCATAAGCAAAATCCTGATTTTATTACTATCATGTCTGATGTGAGTATCAAAAATGTTGCTCTTGATTTGACCATGCCAATTTATCTTGCATTAAAAATACTAGTTAAAGATTTAGGATTGAGGATTTGTATTGTGCATAATAAAGAAATAGAAATAAAACGAATTATTTTCTACTTATAGGAGAAAGTCACTTTTAGATGTATACAAGAAAGCCAAGAATATTTGGGAGAAGAGAGATCTTGGGAATTCAAGGACTAGCTCAGAACTCGTGGCAATCAAGTGCTGCATGCTTCTTGAACAATACCTCTAGAAAAAGACCTATGGTATGCACCAATTCCATGTACAATGTGATTAAGACACAGAAGCATCTATGCCAAGTCTAGGCAATGCAAGAACCTCCCCTAACAATGGCTGGAAGGTTAAAGAAATAAAGCAATAGTCAGGTGATTTGATAATTATAAATACTTATTGCCTTATTTGTAGGGTCAGAGCATAACCATATCTTTTTCTTTACTTCAGTTTTTGAATTTATTTTACATTCGCATCATATTTCATGTCCACTTTCTGGTTCCTCAACATTGAGATGTGTTTTCTAGACAAGAACCATGAGCATATCAAGTGAATCTGTTTGAAAGGTGAAAGTAAGACTTTATTCTCATCCCAATGAATCTCAATCTTCCTTTAATTAGATAATTTCATGACTCATTCAAATATTTGAGTTTGCATAGAACTGATCTGGCAGACACTGGTTTCTTAAATCTATCAATTACATCACATTAATGTTACTCCTGAAAGTTTATGCTCTGTAATACAGTTCAATCTCTAATTAAGAGCTTTTATTCCAATGCCACATGCAGGCTTTTAGAGTAGTATTAAAGGATTTCTTTGCTTAGGTAGAGCTACGATCTTTGGTCTGTTTAATTTGGGAATAAGAATCCTTTCCCATGTATGAGTGGCTGCTAAAATATGTGGTGTTTATAATGAAGGCATGGGAGAACAAAGAAAGATGCAATTTCTTTTCAGGCTTAAGGATTCAGAGAACATATCACAAGGAATGGAAGACAAACATAAAGAAAGTAAGTGGCTGGATTTAGGACATGATAAAGTAAGACAGAATCCAGATAGGCAGAATCCAGCAAGAGCCTTGCTTGACTAGAATAAATGAGGCAGAGCCTTGGTGGTTTTTAGCTTTTAGAAGGGTGCATAGAGATCCTTACAATATTTATGCTCTTGGGCTTTTCTCTTACACTTGGATTAGGACTGACCAGTGTAAGAAGTAGGGCACTGCAAAGTAATAGTGGGATTTCAAAGCTATGTCTTGAAGGCACTGTGGTTCATGCCTTCTGTTCTGTTGAAGTGCTCTGAGAAAAGCTAGTCTTTGGGGGCATGAGGAGGAACAGTCTCCAGCCACCAATCAAGAAGTTCTGCAGTTAAGTATATGCAGAAAGGGCATCATATTTTAGACTGAGCTGAGTCTTTAGATTAGCATAATCCATGTGAGTACCTTAATTGCAACTTCACGAAAGACCTTAATTAAGAACTAACTAAATAAGCTGTCTATAATATTAAGATTAAAAGACAAACAAAACAAAACAAAAACAAAAACAAAAAACAAAAATGCTGCTGTTGAGTCATAGTTTTGAGATAATTTTTTTTTTTTTTTTTGTTTTTGGTTTTTTGTTTTGTTTTGTTTTTTTGGTTTTTCGAGACAGGGTTTCTCTGTGTAGCTTTGCGCCTTTCCTGGAATTCACTTGGTAGTCCAGGCTGGCCTCGAACTCACAGAGATGCGCCTGGCTCTGCCTCCCGAGTGCTGGGACTAAAGGCGTGCGCCACCACCGCCCGGCTTGAGATAATTTGTAATCGTCAATAATGTAATTTAAATGGATGATTAAGAAAAAGAAAATGAATGATGTCCTAGAGGAGAATGTATGAGTGAGGTTTGCAAACTTAAGATAGATTCAATAGAATTCCACAAGCGAAGTGGTTCTTGCCTGGGATAGGGAGATGAAGAGAGAATGTCAGAAGCTGCAGTGGTGAGCAGTTACCTGCTTGTAAAACCCACAGCTGACTCTGATTCTGGTGAGGTCAGTTCATTGGCTGATGCTGTGGAAAATTGCTAATAAAGCAGTGGAAGTGATCTGGGGATTACAGGGTGGAATATTAGAACAATTAAATTATTTTATGACAACAGTAATTACTGAAAGAGCTCCACTTAGGAATGCCATTTGTCAGTTTTTTAATTTGCTTCAATGAAATAATTTGAAAGCAGGAAAGACTTATTTTGGCTCACAGTTTCAGAGGTCTCAGCCTGATCAGCTTTCTCCATTACATGGAGCCTGAGATGAGATGGCTGGGAAGCAGAGATGAGGCATGGTGAGGACAGGGAATTGTCTACCAGGGGACACACCCACAGTGATCTACTACTTTTATAGGTCAAACTTTCCAGTACCTCCCCAAATGATGCCGCTGTCTAAGGACCAAGGTTGCAACATACAAGGCTGTGGGGTCGTTTCATGCAGTCCATATGGAGTATATTTGTTTTGGAAATGCTAACTGCAATAAAAGTAATGGAAGAAGATACTGAGGGGAAAAGACCATTTTGGAGGATATTTTATTTTATGGGGCATTTTAATTTTGTAGACTTAAAGGTATTACAGTCCTGATGTAGATTATAAGTATATGAGTAGGGGATTGTTTGTCTAGTAAAATAAAGAAAGAACAACTAGGTTATAAATAACTAAAGATCAAAAGCCTCAGTTAAGATGTTCTAGGCTTTGTCTTTGAGTATCTCTAAATATTCATTGTCATGTTACAATGTAAGTTCAAAGAAGAAAGAATTATTTTATACTACTGGGCAAGCGTAATCCTGACAACCTAGATATGAACACATATTGACCAATGAATTAACTTTATATTCATATTTCACAATGTTTATTTCATTACAACCACAAAAGAGAGTATTAGAATGCATTTATCTGTCTGGTTTTTTAAACTCCATTTTTGATATTAATATTTCATGGTCTCCAATAACACATGTCATAGTTTTCAGGTACTCTGACACCTAATGGACAATGAAAACCACTAATCTTTTAATGAAAAGCTCCCTTTTAATCAGAAATTGTGATAACCTATGGTTAAGTCATTTGGCCAAAGCAACATGTTTATTCTGAGACAGTTAAGAAAAACATAAATTCTTATGGATTCATTATGTATCCTAAATAATCCTGTGTATATGTGCTAGCTAAAAAATCAACTATACAAGGAATGAAGAAGAGAGCAATATGGCCTGATAGAAAGCACAACAATGGTGATATTTTATGTTTAACAATTAAGTCTCAATTGCACATACTCAGTTTTTCTGCAGTTACTAATGACTGGGTGGAGTTTAGATTTTCAGATCCTGCTTGGATTCATCAAGTGAGTAGCAGGCATTAAGTACAGGAAGGAAGGGAAGTGGAGAAGGAAAAGAATGGAAGCTTCCATCACCTATCAGCCAACCACTCCTGAGTTCAGGAATGTTTACATCAACTGAGACACAGGAGGGAAGCATTAGCAGGTAGCAAATAGCATGGTACTTTGACACAACTACCAAGATACTAGATGATATCTATCTCATATGGTGCTCAGAGAGATGAGTGGAGTACTCGGCTAGGGTTTACAGAGAAGCCAATAGATTCATGCGTGATGTTTGTTCAGACAAAAGCCAGAAATTCTTGTGAAATAATTTTGAAAAAAAAAGGGGGAATTTGGATCAAAGAGAAAAGAGGTTTCCAGCTGATCTATGCAATGGCCTGCAGGGTGAGAAAATTAAGTAAAATGATAAGCTCTGAAGAGTGAAATGGAGTTTGTACAGAATAATAAGAGAGTCATGCTATCATCGTTACTGGCTCTTGTCTTGAGGCCTCAAATGTATGTGCTCATCATTAAGAGGAAATGGTGGGCTACCATACCCAACTCCCACATTTACCTTCTTACTGCTACCCTTAGGAAGAAGGGAAGCATTGCTCCTGTGACTGCATGGGGGACCCTGATATGGTCTTTGCCTGGCATCTAAGTTCATCTGGATTAGAAGGACAGATTTAGCCTCCTTATCCTTCCTTTAGAACATCAAGATTTTTTTTTTTATTCAATTCAATTTTAAAACAGGATTTCAAAACTAGTCTCAATGCAGAGAAATCATCCTGTGTGTTTGGACACAATGACAGTGGGTAAATGTCTGGGTAAAACAGGCAGGCTAGCTTCTAGGTATTCTAACAGGGTACCATTCATCCCTTACCAGTGAATTTAGCACTGGAAAGCCACCTTTGACTTAGATCCAGAGGAAGTCTCAACTTATCAATCAGAAAACATTCACTGAGTGCCTACTATGTGCAGGCTCTGTATATTACCTAATTCAAAGGGCAAATGTGCTCACTCAGAGTAGCAGTTGCTATCTTATAATGAGTAAGAATTGTCACAGGTATTGGGATAATCAAAGTCTATCTGATGAGCATATTCACTCCATGTGGCCAACCTGCATGGGAAACCAAATTATAATTAGACTGTCTCTTTGTGAATGTATAATGAGAACTAGTTAAGAAGTGATGCTTGATACTTGAGGTCTATATGATCAGAATCCTCTCTCCAGGTGGGCAGGTTTACATGAGGAGTTAAATAATGATTAGAAGGTGTTTGGTGAGAACAGATTGAGAGAACAGCAGAGGGGCTCATCACACATTCAATGACACAAGACAAAGCAGTGAGTAATTATGTCATAACTTAATGAACAAGATAAAGGAGCTCCAAAAGCTGAGGCTTGCTTCAGGCTGGGCAATGAATAAGTGGTCCTAGACATCTCTCATGTCTACCTTCTACTCCCCCCATTTATTAAGATTCCATGGCATGGTAGTAGATGTAAGCATCCTATTGAGACCATTTTGTGCATTTGATGCTCATGATCCTTCAACACTGCCATATTTTCTCCATAGCTCATTTATTTTATTTTTATTATTTTTTTGAGATAGGGTTTCATATAGCCCAGGCTAGCCTCCAACTTGCTATGTAGCAAAGGGCAACCCTGTCCTTCTGGTGTTTCTACCTTTACCTCACAAATGGCAGGATTAAGGGCATGTGCCTCCCCATATTTTTTATATAGTGCTAGGGATCAATCCCAAGGCCTTGTTCATGATAGGCAAATACTCTACCAACTTCCCCTTATTTTTAGCCCTTCTCCAGCTCTTTTAATTGTCTAATGTCCTAGATTAATTTAGTAACTGTTCTTCACTCTTTGTCCTTATGGGTGTGGGTTCCAATAAGACCATAGCTTTATTTGTTTCTATATATATATATATATATATATATATATATATATATATATATGGTATGACATTTATTCAGTTTTCTACAGGCTCAAAACAGTGCCTCAAACATACTAGAAGGTAATTATATGCTTGATGAATAAATTTACAAATTGATGAGTAGAGCCTTGGGTAAGTGCATGTCTATACTATGCTACAAATAGCCTTGTAGATAAGTATTAACTCCCTACACTGAAGTTTAAGAAGTCAAGACTATGATCGTTATGTCACATCCACTGTCACCCAGTTAGCAAGTGCAGAGCGAAGACCCAATTTTTTTAAATTTTTTTTTTAAATTTTTTTGGTGTTTTGAGACAGGGTTTCTCTGTGTAGCCTTGTGCCTTTCCTGTAGCCTAGGCTGGCCTCAAACTCACAGAGATCTACCTGCTTCTTCCTCCAGAGTGCTGGGATTAAAGACATGCATTACCACCGCCCGGATCCCAATTCTTATAGATTCTCCAGGCCCTGCTCTGAATGGCTGCTCTATTTCTTAAAGAAATAGATAAACATATGGAAGTTACACCTAAACCCAGACCCCTAGGGTGCTTGGATTTATGTGTATCTTCTCTCTGCTAATCCCATTATCACTACTTTTGTGACTTTGGCCAGAAAAATTGGTTAACCTGCAAAAGACTATGTTGTCATATTTGAAGGTCAAAATGGAAAGTTCTACATGGAACTGTTCAATCCATCACACAAGACATTATGCCTAGGATTTACAACTATTTCTATAAAAAGCACGATAGCAAAATAAATCAATGAATCAGAGATCCCAACAGACTATACTGCTAGTATGAGTGGTTATTACAAAGTTTCAGAGAAGGCAAGGGAGATGGGATTTCGGCTGATCCTATCATCATGGTCTATTTTAGATTTTGACTTTCTAGATGGCAAAGATCACAGGTCATTAATTTGATATTATTCTGTAGTATAATTGGGCAGTAGAAATAATTCTGCCCAAATAGGAGGGATTTAACTGATAGTTACATTTGTGATATTTAAATTTCCAAGCTCAAGGGTGATTATTAAGAAGAAAGGACTCCCTATGTTTTCTGACCCTCTTCAAATAAACTTTTCCAATATCATCTTTTCTCTTGTCATGAATGCAGACTCTTACACTAGAACCTCATCCTTTTGTTTATTAGGATGTGCCCTTGCTAAACTAAGAGATCACTGTCTGTAGGTGCATATAGTAGAACATCTCAGGAAGCAGTTAGGTCAGAAATTAGAGAAAGAGACAGGGATTAAGCTCCATGACAAACTGCCGTAGGTACCTACTTCCTCTAGTTAGACCACCTCCTAAAGCCTCTCCACACAGTAATATCAAGTGTTAAAGCACATGAACCAGTGGGGGCCATTCAGTCTCAACCTGGAAGAAGGATTTTGCACAAAATTCTCAAACTGTTTCTGTAAGAGTGCTATCTTTCCACCATGGATCTCATCAATTATTATCTATTTTATTTTCATTTGCCCATATTTATTGTGGGACTGTGTGTTCCAGAAGCCAAGGTCAAGACATACACCTTATCTCTTTAGTTGAGCAATGTTCCCTGGTGCCCAGCATAACGATGTGGATTTGGTGTGTGATCAACACTTGTTATCTTTTATACCATCACTGGATAAAAGCCAGAGGATGGCATGATGAGCATGGCAAAAAGGCACCATCAATGATCATCAGGATTTAGCCTTCCATTTGCCATGTATGAATGACCTCTTTATTTTATTAACCACTTGAATGGTTGATTGATTTCACTGAATTCCTTGACCTTCATTCTTCACATTCTCCAGTAAGAAAGAAAAGGCAATTCTTTCAGTGGTCATGGGTCAAATTCATTTTCAGAAAAATTTTTATATGATATACCTCAAAAAGGACTGGAAGGCATTTTCATTCCCTCACATTGGTCTGGAAAATATCCAACTTACTTACATTTTCAAGAATTTAGGACCATAAGTCTATGACATCTAATATTCTTCACATACTGAAGCAAATCTAGAGCAAATCTGGAGCTCCAGGAAGCTGTTCTAGAATATTCCAGATTCTTCATTTTCCCCTGAACATTTCAAAGGGCATCTTAGTAATGCTTATATACTCCTCACCAGACTCATCTGCTTGTCAAGATCACATTGTTCCTGTGGGGCCTACCTCAAACACTGACGTTATTGCAAAGCCTTATGTCCTAGTTTTTGTCTTTTACTACTTCTAGGACCTCTTATGGAAGCTACCATTCACATTGCCAGGCAGAAAGGAAATGCCTTTGTATTGATGCTCCTGTACAATAATTCATTTTTTTTTCCTTGTTAAAACTAAGCTTGTTTGTAGATCATGACCTCAGGGACCAGGAATGGTAGTTATAGTAGAACAGTAAGGAAGTAGTAGAAAATTCTTACTCAGACTTCTAAATTAGCATTTGAAATTCTACAAAGAGAGACAACCAGAAAAAAAAAATATATATATATATATATATATATATATATATATATATATATATATATATATATATATATATATATATATAGAGAGAGAGAGAGAGAGAGAGAGAGAGAGAGAGAGATATCTCATGTAATTCTCATAGCAATTTCTGAGAAAGATGGTATTCTTAAGTCCATCTCATTGATGGGATCTGGGGAACAAAGATAATTAAAAAGTTGGTCAAGACATTTTATTATCAAGTAGTAGAACACATTCTCTAGTGTGGAGTCCTAAGTATAGAGTAATTAGAAAATTGAGTAGAATGTTTTAAAATAATATACATTTTGATGGAGGGCAACATGAAGGAATAAGTCTAGAGGAGATACCAGGTGTGTCACTGGTTGTAGGCAGTCCAGGCAAGGATAGATTCAAGGAAGACTACCATTGAGGAGTCTTAACCATGTAGACGAAAAGAGGTAGTGTATACTCCTACTCTAGAGCACACCCAGAACAACTGCTGTCAGTTGTTAGCCATGTAAAGAAAGCTTCATGCCCCGACTTCTCTCACTGCTGCTCCCTGGGCCCTCTTCTCCCTCCCACCCAGAGTCTGCAGGCTGCTGACACTGTCTACATTATTACCAAGAGAAGAAATGTTGAAGAGTTTGCATTTAAACTGCAGTGACTAAAAGCATTCTGGATTTAATTATATTTTGTATGTTTGTTTTGTCATCACAGAGTGGAATAATGAAATAAAAACTAGTTTATAAGTATAAAAATAAAAGGGTTCATTTTTTTCTATTATGTTTTTCTCATTGTCGAGCACAAAATCTATCACAGACTTGGTAAATGTGTTACGTTGAAATGAATTATTAAACATAAAAGCCCAATGGTAGTATCTGATTACTGTCTACAAGGCTCTTGTTCAAACAATAGCAGAACTGGGGAGGGAGGGAGAGGAAAAAGGAGAGGGAGAGGGAGATGGAGACTGAGACCGAGATGGAGATTGAGATGGGGAGGGAGAAAGAATGTGAATGAGAATGTTCTCATATCAAAAAGTCTAGAACTTCAAGCTTTCACAGTGCTGGAGGGTGCTATGCATGCTTCTAAGGAAGTCATCAGTGGGCTTATCTGCTCTGGATCCTGTGAGCTGCATGGTACAATACCAAGCTGCCACTAACGGCATGACTGTAGTGAGGGTAACCAATTGCTTTCTGATTGGATTTCTGGCCCACTCCAAAGCAGGAATTCATACCTTATACTACTACATACTTAGTCTAACGCCCACGATTAGGGAGGGCATGGGCCCTAGAAGGGAACCTACAACTGTTATTCTGCTAAATGAGCTTGTTGTTAAGTCACCTTCTAAATATTTATGTTTATCTCCACAGGGTAGTGCTGTTCTCAGTCTTAATCAGAGAAGCTTCTGTTTACAATGGGTGACAATTAATTCAGAGATTCCTAACTGGTAAAAGTGCAGAGAATGAGTGGCTGGTGAATGCTTAGCCCTAAACTGGACATTTAATAACCATCCCGCTTGAAGGCTCAGGGAATGTCAGAGGAGAAGGCAGAAAGAAGACAAAAGTCGGAGGATGGGAAAGAGTGTCAAACCCTGTCTTCCGGACATGGCACGTCTACTGTAGTCATGAACTCAGAGCAGCAATGGCTATCTTCACAAGACCTTCATAAGACCTTGTTGATGTTGGTCCATCAACATTCCATCGTGGATTGGGGAAGAGCTTCTAAGCCTCCATCCTTCCCAGAAGAGCTACAGAAACTTACATGGTTACTGGAGGAGGAGGTTAAGGGTGAATAATGGGGGCTTATAATCAAAGTACATTTAATATAAGTGTATACAGTTATGAAAGAAGAAAAAAATCCAGTTTCAAACAAAATCACTGAGTAGAGTGTATTTAAATATTAACCTAAAGATATTTTGAAGTAGCACAAATGTGATACTAAACATATCATCCTTTTCCATTTAGTTTTCTATCGTAAAGAAATTCCTGAGCTATTCAACTTCTGATGAGAAAAGGCTTCAATTGTCTCACAGTTTAAGAGGACATGGCCTATGGATGGCCCTGTTGCTTTGGGCCTATGGTGAGGCAGCATATCATGATAGACTTGTGTGCCAAAGTAAAATTGCTTCCTTCATATATGAGAAGCAAAAAACCCCCAAAAAACAACAAACAAACAAACAAACAAAACAAAAAACAAACAAACAAAAAACCAGAAGAGACAAGTTCCAGTGACCCAACTTCCTCACCCTTGGCCCTACTTCACTACCACCTCAAAAAACCATACTCTTTAACACATGAGCCTTAGGAGATTCAAATTATAGTACTTCATATTAGGTATCTAAGAAACCACCTTAAATTTGGTTAGGAAACATATGACATATTGTATATTTTTGAAATAAAACAGGACCATCATTTGTATAAGATCCTCATCAATCACTGAGATGTACAACACATTTTGAGCATTTTAATTACTTATAGCTCCATTTGAGGCTTTTTCCTACTGTCATGTTTTCAGTTGTCTCATTTATTTTTCATGCATAGGTACTTGTATTAAGACTGTTTAAATGAGCTTTACCTGTCACAGTGTCATTTTAGTGATGACTCTATCCCTCAAATGGAATTCATTTTCTACAGTGATTTTCTATGCTTTATACAACTCTATATATTGCTTCATGTTGAAGTATTACAAATCCCTTTGAACCCTGAAACCCTTAACTTCCTTTATTCACAGGCACCTTAATAATTACCAATGATAAGCTTATTGATTTGTCCTGTTTCTTCTGTTTGAATAGAGAAAAGGTTCCCAATTCAATAAAGGGATTCATAGCACATCATGCATTTCAAAGACAATAACATCAGAGAGATGTTTTGTCTTATTTTTATTCTTGTTGTCTTTGGGACATGCTACCATTGCTCCATCTATGACTTTTCTATGAGTTTATCATGTGCTGGAAGCTGGGCAAAGGGTCATGGAAAAAGTAGTAATGAAGAAACATAATTTGGACTGTGAAGGAGCCATAGTAGTGTCAGAATCAATCATGATCTAAATTATTGATTGACGAACACTTTGATCAGAAGATTACATGCCAATTTCTTAGCAGCATGAAACAGACCAGCAAGTGGAAACTGTCAGAGGGCTGAGGAAGACCACAGGAGCCTGAAAAGCCTCCCCTTGACAGAGAAGTGTGATTGCAAAAGATTAACCAGGTGAAAATGGAAAGAGGTTCTCAATACTTGCCACCTCAAAGCTCTATCCAATCTCCTAATAATGCCTTATTCAGACATGTATGTTTATGTCCTGGCACTGAAAGTCACTTATAGCTTCTTAGGTACTTTAGAACTGTGAGTGGCTCAGACAAAATGAGAAAACAGGTCAGTGGTGATCCTCCATACCCCATCCTCTCCTTAAATGTCAGAAAATATAAATGATCTCAGTGCAAATTTAACTAGTCTCTTAAATTCTATGGCACAACGTGCCTACTAATAATGAGAAATCCATTCATAAATCCAGATGTGTCACTCTATGCAGAACATTTATAATATATTTATAGTTTTATATTAGAACTCACATATCACAGAGTCTCTATTTTATTAATGACCCTTACGCTACCAGTGAGAGTAATAATAATAATATTACTCATTATGATTTACTTTAAAAAGCAGCTATTTTTCTTGAGGGAATTGCACAAACTCTGGTGTTCCTTTTGTTAAAATTTAATAGAGCTTATGAATCATTGTCTCAGGGGATGTGAGTGGTTTCCTTTCTTTACAAAGAAATGGATCATTTTCATCCTTTTGCACCCAAATAATAATGGTATGTATGACCTAAAACACATAAACATGTGTGTTCCCGCTTTCCTTCTAAGCCAAGGAATAAAATTATGTCCAGACCTTAATTTTAAAAATATTCTTTCTTCTCAACCGCATTCATATTGTCCCCATGCAGAGCATATTTTCCCAAATGCACCATGTAGCAGAAAATTTGCAATTCATGACTTCTAATCCAACTCACAGGGAAATTTCTTCTTGACAACTCTTCATTTTGAAAAATCTTTAATTGAACTATTAAAACCTCATGGATTAGCCTTTTACTAAACTTGATATGGATCAACACTCAAACTGAAGATCCATTTAAAATGAACTTGCCAGTGTGGTCCTGAAAGGGGTTATGCTGGCAATGCACAGTGTCATAGATGACTGTGGGAGTCATCAGTGCACGCTTTCTTCAAGTCACAGTGCTATTTCACTCTAATCAGAAGATATTTGTCCTTATCATGTGAAAGGGTCTCTAAGGAATAGTCTTCAGAAATGTCATTTTGTGCTATCTAGTTTAGCCTGTGCCTTGCCTATCCATTGACTGTAGCAGGAATCTTAGAGAGTCTTATTAATAAAATCAAACCCAGGGCCAGTTATTGGGATGAAATGCTGGATGGTCAGAGAGACAGAACAAGCCACAGCTAACCTCACCTGGCCAACTTCTCGGCTGGTCTTGTTTCCTCAGACTGGAAGCCTCTGTGTCCTCATATCTGAATGGTTCTCAGCTGAACTGTGCTGCTAGAAGCCTGAAAGCTTAACCAGCCAAATGCTTAACCAGCCAAATACTTAACCAGCCGAATGCTTCTAGTTTCTGGTCCTCACGCCTTATATACCTTTCTGCTTTCTACCATCACTCCCTGGGATTAAAGGCTCACTTTCTGGGATTAAAGGTGTGTGTCACCATGCCTGGCCGTTTCCAACGTGGCCTTGAACTCACAGAAATCCAGAGGGATTTCTACCTCTGGAGTGCTAGGATTAAAAGTGTTAGTGCCACCATTTTCTTGCCTTTGTATCTAGTGGCTGTTCTGTCTCTGACCCCAGAGTTTATTAGGGTGCACAATATTTTGGGGAACACAGTACCACCACAGTTGACTGTCATAGGATGCAAACTTTTCCTCAGACAAGCTGATTCCTGAATTCAATCTTTCTTACAGAGTGAGCAGGGCCATATGACTGCAAGGAGCATGAGAGACCACTCTCTCCTACAGGAGACCTGGGATGGACCATTATTTTCTAGAGGTTAAAATACTGATGTCATTACACTAGGAAGGAATGGAAATAAGAATAATGAAAAGAATATAAATAGGGAGATGAACAGTTTAAAATGAAAGTTACCTGTAGGTCATCAAATTACTATTTTCAATTTTATGGTTAAAATAATAATGATAGAGACAAATTAAAGGAAAGTCAATGACTTGCTAGGGTCACTCAGATGGGTAGTGATATGAAGACAAGAGTTATCTGTCTATTTATACAGAGTTATTTTAATTTCTGAAAAAATTTTAAATTACTTTGAAAACATTTTCTATTTCCCAATGAACTATAAAAATAATATTAAGTGGGAATTACCATTTTGGATATTTCTGAAATAATTTCTAGCATGTTATTGAAAAAGAGATTGAACAATTCATTCTTGCAATGCTTTGTGGAGGAAAGGCGCTTAACTGCTGTATTTTAATACAAAGGATTGCCCAAAGAGGCGTTGCATTATACAGTAAGTGCCATGAAAAGATTAACTACTATGCAGGCGGCACCTCGAGCAGGGAAACTCAATGATTTCTATATAAAGCTCATAAATGAAAGTGTTCATTTATTCATGATATTCTAACACATCCAGAGCTGTTTTTCAGCAAGCAATGGCAAGCAACGCATGGCCTTTTAGTTGTATGCTATTACTTAAGATAGTTGAGAAAACTATTCATCAGTCTCTGATTCTATTATTATATTCAAGAGCAGGTTAATTACTACCTCCTGGGGTCATTTTTAGTAGGAAATTTTAACGGATATGATATCATGACAGGAAAGATATGACTTACAATTTCTAAAAGATGATTAATGTGGATTATTTCCAGACCACAAGATGACAAGAGAAAGCAAGCAAGCAAGCAAACAGAAGAAAGAATGAAAGAAAAGAAAACAAAAGGCAGATTATCAAGTTCAACTAATTTTTTACTAAAGATGCTGTTATTTTCAGACAATGGTCTCTTAAAATCCATCATGATAGGAGAAACAGAAAGCCATTCGTTGTTGAGTGCCAGAATACAAGCAGAGAGCCATAAGAAAGAGTCATGTTATTGACAGTCAAATATGATGAGAAATACAATGTTATAGTTGGTTTTGTTCAAACTCCTCTGTATGAGCTGCCATAGCTCGGGTAGAGTTAGAAAAGTCTGCTTATTAGTTTTAAGGACTCAACAAGCAAAACACAAGAAAGCCCCCATGTTTTATATGGTCAAGATGTAGAAAAATCTTCGCAATATGACCATGGCTATTATTATCGGCCTACTCACCTTTACTATAACACCATTTATTGCCCCATAACAAATCCAGTTGTTCTCACAACCTCTCTGGGATTCCTATAGATCTCTTCTGATCAATTAGCATTTCTTTATGAGTTGGGTGGCTCCCAAAATAAGGCTAAGAAGTATAGTGCAGTCACATTATCATTTTACTCCATTCAACTGAAGTCTAAACATTTGTAAAATACTTAAATTTTAAAAAAATGCCTGAAATATGGGCTCCCTCTCTTTGTGCTTTGCTATATTATGCCTCAGAACTTAGCTTTTTTAAAAAAAAAATTACTTGTCTCATGCACTAAGGACCGGTTCCGGTCTCATTGCTTGCCCCCCCTCCCCAAACAGTTCAAGCTCATCAACTGTCTCACTTATCCAGAGGGCCTAGTCTATTTCCATGGGGGCTCCTCAGTGATTCACAGTTCATGTGTTTCCACTAGTTTGGCTAGTTGTCTCTGTACTGTTTCCAATCATGGTCTCAATATCTCTTGCTCATATGATCGATCCCTCCTTTCTTTCGTCAATTGGACTCCTGGACCTCCACCTGGGGCTTGGCCATGGATCTCTGCCTCTGCTTCCATCAGTCACTGGATGAGGGTTCTGTCATGGCAGTTAGGGTATTCAGTCATCCAATCACCAGAGTAGGTCAGCTCAGGCACCCTCTTGACCACTGCCAGTAGTCTATACTGGAGTAATCTTTGTGGGTTCCTGGGGACCTCTCTAGCACTCTGCTTCTTCCTATTCCCATGGTGTCTTCATTTATCATGTTATCTCTTTCCTTGTTCTCGCACTCTGTTCCTGATCCAGCTAGGGACCTCCTGCTCCCCTAAGCTCTCTTTCCCCCAACCCTTGCCCTCCATTACCTGCTTCACCCCCAGTTTGCTCATGTAGATGTCATCAATTTCTCTGTTGTTGGGCAATCCCTATGTCTTTCCTAGGGTCCTCTTTACTAGGTAGCTTCCCTGGAGCTGTGGGTTGCAGTCTGGTTATCTTTTGCTTTACATCTAGTATCCACTTATGAGTGAGTACATACCATGTTTGTCTTTCTGAATCTGGGTTACCTCACTCAGGATATTTTCTAGTTCCATCCATTTGCCTGCAAGCCTCATGATGTCATTGTTTTTCTCTGCTGAGTAGTACTCCTGTCCTTAGTGTATGAGCCGGCTTTTTGGAACCTAGTGCCTATGCTGAGATACTTTGCTCAGCTTTGGTGCAGGGAGGAGGGGATTGGACCTGCCTCAACTGAATGTACTCTGCTGACTCCCCAGGGGAGACCTTGCCTTGGAGGAAGTGTGAATGGGTGTGGGTTGGGGGGGAATGCTGGAGGATGGGAGGAGGGAGGAAGGGGAATCTGTGGTCGATATGTAAAACAAATAGAAAATTTCTTAATAAAAAGAAAAAAAATTACTTGTCTATTTTTACTACTGGACCATCCATCCTGCTCTGAGGGAAACAGGTCAACTCTTCCTTTCATTGGGTAGAAATACTTTCGGAAACACCTCACCAGACTGACATGGTATATGCTATCATTACAGCTAAATGTCATGACAATCCAGTTCCACAAAGACAACATGCTGACACTTGTAGAAGTGCTGTTCAAATGAAATGCCACCACATCTTGTCACCTAGTGAAAGATCTAAGCAAATGGCTGAAGTAATATGAAATAACACTGGAATTTCTTAAACCTCAAAGCTGCTCTCTAATGATGAGAAGGAGCATGCCAGTAACTGAGGAAGAGGCCTTACAACTCTATTTTTATTTTATTATACATTCCATGCCATGTAGAATCCAGCTTTACATAGAGCATTCCTGATGCCACTTTGATTATTTGAAATGAGAACAAGAAAGATAATAGCTGTGAATATGTGTGGCTCCCATTGGATAATAAATGAATCTGTTTGGCCTATGACAAGAAAGCTTACAGCCAGGTGGGAAATCCAAGCAGAGATATTGAGAGAAGAAGGGTGGAGTCGGGGGAGATGCCAGCCACCTCCAAAGGAGCAACAAGATGTCAGCAGACTGGTAACACCATGGCCACGTGGTAACACATAGATTAATAACAATGGGTTCATTTAAGATGAAAGAGCTAGCTAGCAAGAAGCTGAAGCCATAAGCCAAACAGTTTATAATTAATATAAGCCTCTGAGTGATTATTTTATAAGTGGCTGTGGGACTGTGGGGCTGGGCAGGACTGAGAAACTTCCGGCTACAGCTACAAGACAATGTTCTTATCCCTGCTGGCCATATCTTAATTTTAGCAATCTATTAGCCATCCTGTCTCCTTGGCTCTTCTCTTGCTCTTATAAGGGACACTTGTGTCTTATGTGAAAATGAGCACTGACTCACACACCTGAAAAACAAAATAAATCAAGCTGTGCCTCATTCAGAAGACACAACTGACATAAATAGATTGACCATCTCCATCTATTTCAATATTCTGTTATATTTTACCTTTTTGGAAACTAAATCACATTATCCAAGTTGCCTGTTCAAAGAGTCCACCAGTGCCATCATCGCATTGTCTGTATAGTACTGTTTTGTACTTGTCACTAGGTCGTCTTGCTTTTGGCTAGTATGTCACAGTTCATCAGTCTCTCTGGCGTGTTTTTGAGGATTAAAACAATGGTACCAGGTATGTGTAAAGTGAGAGAAAAGTCATGGAGAAATTATAAGTACAAAAGCCCAGGCAGGAAAAAACATAAGGACTTGTCTAGTAAGCAAACTTTAAACATAGGGTATGAGATCTAGCTGAGCACAAGGCTTGTCTGTGCCTCAGTAAGCAACTACTGTGTTTCACTTGGTTCCAGCATTTATTCTAGACTCCAGAGTATCTTTAGTACCATATTGAAACTTTACTGGGCTGAAGTAGGTACCTTAGTTTACGATGTGTCTTTCTTCTAAAAATGGACAGCAGAATACATATACTCCTGTATGTAACACAAATCTTAAATCGTCTTATTAATAAAAAACAAACCTGGAGCCAGTTATTGGGGTGAAAGCTGAAAGATCAGAGAGACAGACACCACAGTAACCCCATCTCGCCAACTCCTCAGCCAATCTTGTTTCCTCAAACTGGAAGCCTCTGTGTCCTCATCCAAATGGATCTCAGCTGAACTGCTTCTAAAAGCCTAAAAGCTTAACAGCCTCTAGCTCCTGGTCCTCACACCTTATGTACCCCTCTGCTTCCTGCCATCACTTCCTGGGATTAAAGGTGTGTGTCACCATGTCTGCTGTTTCCAGTGTGGCTTTGAACTCACAGAGATCCAGATGGATCTCTGCCTTTGGAATGCTAGGATTAAAGGTGTGTGTGCCACCATTTTCTGGCCTCTATAGCTAGTGGCTGTTCTATTCTCTGACCCCAGATAAGTTTATCAGGGTGCACAATATGTTGGGGAACACAATATCACCACACCTGTATGACAACCTGGGGGAATTTTGTTGAGATGGAAGCAGTTTCCTTCTAAATTGTGTCTTGTATTTAATAAAATTAATATATTTGCTTCATTTCCAGCTGCTTAAACAGCTCAAAATTGATCACTATGTTCTGCTATTATGATGTCATCAGCTATCTCTACCATCATTTGAATCACAGGTCTGTTTGGCTATGGATCAATCCCATAACCAAAATGCTAACATCTTGATATTAAGAATATCTCCAATGGCATCTTTAACCCAAAGTGTTTTTCTAGAACCAGAGGCACACGGAAGGCTTTCTACTTCTGAATGTTCGCTTCCTTACAAATCCACAATGGCAACATCAGGGTCTCAGTATATGGGTAGTAGCCAGTAAGGTTATATACCACTTACTCTATCATCCAGCAGTTCTCAACCTGTGGTTGCAATCCTTCTGGGGGTCATATATCAGATATTTACATTACAATTCATAATAGTAGCAATATTACAGTTATGAAGTAGCAACAAAATATTATTATGGTTGGTGGGGAGGTCACCACAACATAAGGATATATATTTAAGAGTGTAGCAATAGGAAGGTTGAGAAACACTGATAGACAGTGACTCATTTTATTTCTCTCTTAAATTTGTGATTCTATCAAATCATGAGACAGGCCAAGTGTCCTGGCAGGCTGATCCCTATTCTTTCCTCATTTATATGATTTCTAAGCTTCAGTAACTTGATGAAAGAGGAAGCAAGCCTCAACAAAATCCTCATGAAACTTAACACAGGAGAATTGTGCTGTAAGCTTTGTGCTGATGGATGTGAAACACATCTTCTTCTATTTGAACAGTAATGCTGAGTACACTTTCCCTTTCAGTCAATTTGGAACCATTGCCACCACAGAGATAGATGGCCCTATGGCAGAGGGAAACCCAGTAACCATGCATCTCTTTGAGACAACGAGGAAGGAACAGAAAACAGTAAACAGAGTGCCAATGAATTGTGAGGCAAGGTTTTATCCTACTTGATGGTTTTCTATGGCACATTTTTTTACTTTAGGGACAGGACTGCCCTATTGCTTCTGCTTATAAAAAATTAAAGTTGAAGTAAAAATAAGATTATTATACTGGATGAAAATGAATGGCTCCCATTGTTACTGTTGCTTAATAAATTGCTCTAATGTTTAGAGGCTTGAAAAAATAAGATTTTATTTTCTCACACATGTGAGTTAGCAATTTAACCATCACATGCAAAGACACGTCAAGTGTCACATCTACACTGGCTCTCTTGGCCACAGGTCTGGTGTTCAGTAATCCTTCCTCTGTTGGGCTCCCCTGTTTTAGTCCTTGTCCTGTTACAGCCTTACTTTTTGACATGCCCTCTCTATGTGGCTTCATATTTAGTGTGTTGGAGCAGTTCAAGGCAACAAAGTACAAATTAGAAGTATCCAGACATTCTTAGGGATAAGCTCTGCAGTTCACAGCACACAGCACAGATTCCCCGTAATCTGTGGTTTTAAGCAAGTCACAGGCCTAACACAAGATAAAGAGAATAAGCAAGTCATGAATCCTGAGAGCTGCAGTTCAAGGGGTAACCATTAGGAGGCAGTGCAGATGGAGTCTGACACAGGTTTCTCAGCAACACATTCCTTTGTTCACTACTCATTTCCCCACTCCATCATATTTGTATATCTTGCTCAATGCTGTGTGAAGGCCAGTTTGTAAGGGTTGAGTCTATATCTCTCTTCGACTCTATTCAGTGACCTTAGCTTGGAGTTTGAAATCAGTCACATTGGGAGTATGTCCACCACAGAAGTGGTAAAAAACAATCAGTAAAAGCTGGCTTTGCTGTTATTTTCTTTGCTGTTTAGATTGCCAGCTTCACATCATAGTGCTTCGCTCATTCTACTCCCAGTCTACCTCCTTTCTTAAAAGATGTGCAAAAGATGTTCTAATAATGTGATAGGACTTCCCTTACCCAAGGTAAAATAGTAAAGGAATGAGCAATAATAAAACTATGAGCATGAAGTAAATTGACATTTATAACTAAAATGCAGCACAAAATCCTTAAGGCTCAATAGTGTTAGTTCAGATCTTTTCTCCAAGAACATTTTCGTCTTTGATTGGTGGGGTTTAAAGCAATGTGGAAGACAATGAGGCAGAGGTTTAGGCTGGGATCTTGGCCAAATATATCACGTTAAGATCACTTCTCTCCCCACAGCTATTTTCCAGAGTGACAGCAGTAGCTGAAGGCAGTGACTTGGAGAAACAGGCATAGTGCCCAGCCTTCGCTGCAGCGCTGGCTGGACCTGCCTTCATGGGGACACTTGATAAGTGATAGTAGCACTTGCCAAGGTCTCCCCTAACACAATACCCTGTGCCTGCAGTACTGTCATTAATGATTCATTTATTCACATTGCCCAGTCCCATTGGGGTTGTCCTTTAAGTGTTTCCTAGACGTTTTCCTTCTAGCATTTGTAAGAGTGCACACAAGGATTTGCTTATGTAAGGTAAAAGTTAAATGCTTATAAAAACTATTAATATACTCATCCAAAAATTAAAAAAAAATTGTGTAGTCACATATCACAGAGAAATGCTTGTATGAAACTCACTTTACATATTAGTATGATGAGCAATTATCTTTAAAATTCCTAATTCTTAAGTACTAGCAAGGTCCAAATGTTACAAAGCAATCCATTATAATTTTATATTGTCCAAATAGTTAGTGGCCACTAAAAAGTTTCACCTAAACTGTACCCCCATCATATAGAGAAATGCAACACATCTTTCTTAGCTTCTTCACTGTCCTTAGTCATTGTCAAACCTGGAACCGACACTCCATAAATGTTTCAGTGTTTTAAGCTCACCATCCAGTGGAAGGGCAGATCAAAACACCTAATCATGACAAATAAGTAAGGTTTGCAGCATCTCAAATTATAAACTTATGGCTCTGATACACAGATTGTAAAGTGCTGAACATAAGCCAAAGAATGTCAGTTGAAATGACTTGTTTTTGAGGAAGCTGCTTGCATTTAACAAGATACATGGAGTCCTCATGGAGAATGCAATGCAAAAAGTTAAGCTATAATAAAATAAAGTGAACTATGCCGTTCTGACTGCTCTCCCCATGTAAAAGAACTGTGGTTTTGATTATTTTGACTAGAGGATGGTGGGAGGGCTATATGCTGAGTCTCTAAATTAAATTTCAGTCCCATGGGCATTTGAAAAAATATATGACCAATCTGAAAAAAGGATTTGGTTTTTGGTTCAAGTCTTTATAAACGTAAGAAAGAAAAACAGATTTCTGGATTTTAGCCCATGATAGCAATCTAACTTTCTAGAAACACTGTGGCTTCATAATCAATATTTGCATGGGCATTGCCTGTCTAAATTGATTTTTAAGTGGAATGTCCAAATGCGTGACTCAAATCACTCTTAATCATTGTTAAAACGAAAGCTAGGGAATTGTTAGGAGGTTCTGGTGTCATGTTTATATAGCTTTTATGGAAGCACAGAGGATTCAGCTTCCTTTAAGAGAAGAGGGATTTAAAAAAAATGGTGCAAACAGGTAAGAAGAGTTTAAAGTGAAAGAAATCTTAACTTGAAAGTTTTCATATAATTGAATACCAACCAGGTCCAAAAAAAGCACAGGAAATAAAATCAAGCCAGCAAATTGCTTCCTTAGATGAATAACATATAAACAAGGTTACTACTAGTTTATACACAATAAGGGAAAGATAGACACATGTATGAGTGCTTTGCTAACCTAATTAAAGGGCTGTGGATACACACATTTACGGAGGCACAAGTTTCCAAGCTCCATCCTGATAATGAACACAAAATCAGGTCTGACCACTTAAAATGTCATCGCTGCCACAAGAGGTTACAACTTTGTCCTTGGTGAACTCTCGTAGGTTATGTAACAAAGATAGCTTCTGTTCTAATGACTGTCCACACACTCTTAAAACAATGGGCCTTTCCAGGCTGTAACAATTTCTGGTCCTTTAGTGAGCATCAATGAGTTTTGTCTTAATAAAGTGTCTTAATCACATACTGCATTGGGAAGCAAAAGCATGAGTCATCGTGAGGGGCGTGGGCTCTTGTTGACTGATACAGTAATTCTTGCCATATTCAAGATTTTTAAAAATTCTTTTCAAGTGAGTTACTAGTGGTATACCCTTAAAGATATAGCTTGGAAAAGCACAACTGAACTTAACTCATTTGACAACTCCTAGGATTCAAAGTAGCTGGCTTTCTAGATTCAAAGACAAAAGCATATTAATAGTTTAATTAAATATGTTAGAAACCCTGGGTATTGTAGCTATTACACCTTTGACCTCATGGGAGACTGTCAGAAACATAAGGGAGATGGAAACTGAGGTTACATATTTATGCTGGCACCTGACCTGAGAAGCATACCACGCTAGACAGTACTGTAATTAACCAAAAGATCCAGTAAATTATGAGATCAATAAAATTTCCCAGGTGCCGTAGTCTGCAGAACTAGTTAGTACATTCCTAATTTATAGGCAAAAGCTTTCTGGGCCTGCAAGGATGATAAATAAAAATGCCTGGATGAAAAAAATAGGCATGTATGCTTGACAATCCTGAAATACGCTGTTTACAGGGTATGCTAACAGGGAGGCAACTGTGCATTGTGCTGCATGCTTTAATATCTAGAGCAGGGCAGAAAACTAAAACCAATGTAACTGATAACCTTGGTGCAAACAGCATAAGCCTCCATTTCCTATCAGTCCCCAGAAAAGGAATTAATTAGTGCTTGTCAAAACCAGAGCAATCCCCTGCTATAAAACTGAATGTAATGGAGAGGCCCTGACTGGCTTTGACCCTACTCCAAAAGTATTTCTTCTCTTTTTGGGAGAAAAATACTATATGCATTTAAATATTCAGTGGATATAACTCTTTCATGCTAGAAATTACAGGAAATGCACACATGTGTATGCACACACAGACATTCACAATCAAGTATACATACATACCCACATACAGGCAATTGCGCATTACCTTTTTGGCTACAGCTCAATAAGTATTGTTGAGTTACCTATTATTTGAGGACCTCAAGGACAAAAAGTGTGAAGTTCAAAATTTTATGGAGGAAAAAAAAGTGAGAGAGGCAATGTTTCAATTCAAGATGTTAACAATTATGATGGGGGAAAATATCACAACTGATGTGGAGTCAAAAAAAAGTGGCTCCCACATGAGCTTGGTAGAGAGGCCAAGAGGAGGATGAAATGGGTCTGCTAACAGTAATGATACTACTTTATTAATTAGTTACTAAACCACTTTAAAACTCCAAGAAGAGTTTACAGCTCCCCATATGTACAAATGCCTCCTTCCCAGAACTCTTCTTCTCCCCCGAATCCTGCTTGATTCAGCAGGATCATACAGATCTCAGCTGCAGGGGACCCTCTCTGTAGAGGCCTTTGTCTAAGTTACTGTTCTACTGATGTGAAAAGACACCATGACCAAGGTAACTCTTATAAGAGAAAGTATTTAATTAGGGGCTTTCTTACAGTTTCAGAGGCTTAGTCCATTGTATCATCATGGTGGAGAGCTTAGTGACATGCAGGCAGGAATGGTGCTCGTGCAGTAGCTGAGAGCTTAACATCGTGACCCACAGGCAGCAAGGAGAGAGCCACTGATACTGCATAGGCTTTTGAAACCCTGAACCCTACCTAGAGTTGAAACACCTCCTCCAATAAGGCCACAACTCCTAATCCTTCCAAGCAGTTCATCAATTGGGAACCAAGCAACCAAATATATGAGCCTATGGGGTGAGAGGGTAAGGGGATGGGAGTGGGGAGGGGGAAGGCATTCTCATTCAAACCACCACACCTTTTATGTCTCCCCATTTAAATTTAGTTCCAAATCCTCCTCCTTCCTCTTCCCATCATATCCTGGTTCTCCTTAAAATTCTGACCACAGTTTGTATTTATCATTCCTTTTCAATGACTACTTCATTACTCAGAGCGGTGCACGAACTGGCCAGTTAAGCATCACCTGTGAGTTGGTTAGAAATGGAGAACATCTACCCTCATGACACACCTTACTGAACAGGGTCTACAGAGTTAATAAGATTCACAGGTAATTCACATGTAAATGAAAGACAAAGAAGACATTTCCTAGCTCTATTACATTTCAACAAAGTATAATTCATAGACAGCTACTCAGTTATCATTAATTACTATTACAAATCAGTTACTCATCTACTACATTTCATGTGTTCGGTAGCACCTGAAAACAAGTGGCCACCTTGTAGTGCCTGACAGCTGGTACATTGAAGGAACGGAGCATTCTTTTAGAAGCAGACATTCCACTAGATACACAACACTGTACAGGCCTCAACGCCAAGGCTGTGATGCTTTTATTTCAGCAATCTTCAATGCCTGGAACACTGAGGAAAGGTATGCAAAGTCTTTCTTCAATATAACAAATGAATATTTGCCAAAGAATTTGGCTCATGAAAGGTACCAAGTAAATGCAATTTATCTTCCCTGTTAAATGTGGTCTCCAAAATATATTCGGGATATGGGTCATGACAAGCTGGAAAGATGGCTAGGCCAGACACTAGCAAACCTGTCCCTCCTTATGCTTTTTCCTCAACAGAGTTTTTTGGGTTTCCTGTCTCAGGGATGAGGGTTTAGCATGGCTAGTGTTCATATTTCTGAGTTAACTACCCTCTTTCATGCTGACAGAAGAGTTGACATATCATCTTTTCCTTGGTAGTTTGATTTTTCTCCCTAAACACTTGCTAAGAAAAATAATTAAGAATTACTTTTAAATGAAAACTTAGAAGTTTTATGGGAAAATTCCCCAAACCTCAATTCAAGAAGCTACTTCAATAAACATGTTCTGTTTTCGGGGTGGGAGGTGGGGTACAAATCTGGGTATTTAATCCAAGGCTTTGTACTTGCTGGGGAAGCCACTCTACCTCTGACTGTACTGTCAACTTCTGTTTAATAAAATAAAGGATGACATATCGATTCCTATATTTGCAAAAGCCAAAAGGAGAGCTGGAATCAGAGATCATTGGGGCCTGCTTTTCCTATCTTTCAGTGATGATCTCCTGTATCAGTTATATATGATAGAAAGGTGGAGGCCAAGATCCTCATCCCTTCCCACCCCGTTCCCTTCTTCCAAGTCACATCCAGCTAAAGAGATCAGGTGGCTTCTACTTCAGCAGTCTCAGTCAATGTCACAAGTCATGTCCTTGGTTTTGACTGGGAATCTCAAGAGTCAGGAGGATATGTGACTTCTATTGTATGCACTTGAGTGATGTGCCCATTCTTGAGACCATTTCATCTGAAGAACAGACTGAGACTGAGAAAGGTTTGTAGATACCCACCACAAATATTTATTGTCATGGGGAAAAAAATTAATGAATTCCAGGATTAAAGAACAGCTACATGCCTCTTACCTTTCTCCAAGAGAGACAAGTAAAAATAATACCATGTGTTCTTGTGGTTGTGTGTGAAACATATTTGATTTTGAAACTAAACTAGAATGTATAACTAGCCTTACTATTTATGGATAATCACTATTTAGGGATATGTAAGTCCTGGACAAGAAAAATGAAGAATTTCTCATTTAAAGCTAAGGCCAACTACAATGATAAATACTAATAGTCATTAAACTGTCCATTCTGTCATCCATGCAGGAACAATTTATAAACACACAGTTTCAAACCTCCTCTAGGCCCAAAGGAAACTTGGCTTCAGGGAGCCAGGGTAAGCTTTGCCTTTTCCTTGTGATTTAAACAGCTTAGTGAGCCCTGGATCTTTCTCAGCCTCCGTGTCTGTTTGATATACTCGGTTGGAGACTCAGGTTACCAACAGGTTTTCCTATCCCTGCAGGAATGATTTCTTTACAAAATATTGTTGTGTTAACTCTCTGGGACAATATTTCCAGTTGACAAGGCACACTGGGACCAAATGAAATAATTCAATCCAATAATTCAATGTAAAGTATAAGCCAAGGCGCTAGTGATGGCTGCAAATGTTCAGAATCTCATTTTGAGACAAGGAGTGCACAAGCTCAATCTCACTTACTATTACTGCTCACAGATTTCATGCCTGGCCATTCATTCCACCACAAAGCTGGGGATGGATCCATTGTGAGGCTTTGTGAAAATAAATGCCCCCTAATTCCCCTTCATCGTATCAATGAAAGTTTCAGAGATGCGATGAGGTAGGAAAATATCTTTTTTTCACAGTCTTAGGGTGTTAGAGTTGAGAGGGGATTTAGATGTCTGATAGTCGGTGCTTTCAACCTTTTACTTCCTGGGAGTCTATGGGCTCAACTCAGGTGATGGACTGCTCCTCAGTCCGTACTTATGTCCATCAACCTCATATTAGCTTCAACATTCAGAGGTTGACATATTTACTTCTAGAGTCTCAACTGAGATTGTTTTACAATAAAAGCTTTACCATTCTGTGGTGGCGCACGCCTTTAATCCCAGCACTCGGGAGGCAGAGCCAGGTGGATCTCTGTGAGTTCGAGGCCAGCCTGGACTACCAAGTGAGTTCCAGGAAAAGCGCAAAGCTACACAGAGAAACCCTGTCTCCAAAAACAAAAACAAAAACAAAAACAAAAAACCAAAAAAAAAAAAACAAAAAAAAAATAAAATAAATAAATAAATAAATAAAAAGTATAGAAAGAAGATCAGCCATTTTATGGAATCCATTGAAGAATAAGATGGATGAAGATGAGCTAAATTTAAGTAACTTTTAAAGTTACTTGCCAAATTGAACAAAAGGCTGAGGTATTGAAAGTATTTGGTTTAAGCATCATTTGTGGTAGAAAGAAACAAAAGACTGCACATGATAATTCAAGAAATATCTCCAGAATGTGTCAGTTATCTCTGGTCTACTCCTGGAGGTCCATCAGTGTGGACTGGGTACTTATTTTCATTTAAACTCTTTCATATCATTTGATTTACATATACTCCTATTATAATTATTTCTCTTTTAAAAGTCTGTGCCCCATAAATGGCTTTAGACTGTTGTTTGATGTTACAGGTAGTATGATAAACCTTTCTGAGGCTAGTCTAATAAAAGCCTCTTATATATGGGGACAGCAAACCGGCCATCAGGCTGGTCCACTGGGTTTGCCAAAAGGCAGTGTTCCTGGTATAATTTGCCATTGGATAAGTGGGGAGGTAAAATGATTGCTTTCTCTTCCACCTTTATTATGACACCAGGAGGAAGAGAAGGTGGATCCTGGAAAAGCTGTGTCTACTCCTAAATGCCCTTTAGTCCAGCTGTTCTCATGCCCTTTAGTATGGTCAAAGGTCATTTTACTTTCTGTGGAGATCATGCATATGGTCAAAATTGCTCTATTCTATGCATTCATAGTCTTGCAAATTGATATCACATATCTTTCCATTAACAAGTAGCTCCATAGCTCAGGAACAAACAGGATGAAACTAAAGTTTTGGAGGATACTCTCTTCACTGGGCTTTGTTTTATTGATTTTGAAACTTGAGTACAATGTGAATTCATCTCAGCTAGTGTTTTGAAGAAGCCAAATGAAAGGCCAAGGGCAAGAGAAATGAAGTGTTTTGGCCAATATAGTGATGCAGAGCTTATTTTCAGCCATTCAGCAGCCAGCTGAGCAGCTGACTGACAACCATTACAGAGCTGAGCCTGGCAGATTCAGTTGATCCAGTCTAGGCCAGGTCACAAGCTCAAGAAAATGGTTCCTGTTGGAAGCCATACACTGCTTTTGCTAATACAGTAAGACATAGGTCATTTTATTCTCTCATAAAACAGCCAGGATCATTAGATTTCGGATAAAAGATGTTAAAATAAACACCTACAAATGGTCCCACAGCATCTTCAAAGCCAAACTATTGTATATCCATACCTAAAAGTTTGGTCTCCCGACTGATTTTCTTTCAAATTCTCCATCATGCCTTGTAACACAGAAGAAGATGTTCAGCATATTGTCTGAGAAGAAACAGAGGGCTGACTCTGGGGTCTCCAGTCTAGGATTTATTTTTGTCCCCCAAGACATACTTTGTCTTGTGTACTTAATTCCAGACTGGAGTATTTTGTGCTCATTCCTGGAAGCTTCTAGAAGCTGTAAGAAATGTTTCCAGTTTATGTGGGACATTGATGAAAAGTGAATTGGCAATAGAAGGTGAGAAAGCTTTTGCCTGGTAAAAGGCCTGTTGTCAACTTTTCAGCCAATTTGTGCAGCTCTTGTCTGCTGGACCTGGGATCTGAGGACTTGAAAGAATGGGGTAGATTACAGTCCACTGCTGTAGAAAACCTTACTTCAGTTTCAATATATGTTTATACTCGAATAAAACAAAGAAAGCAATGGTCCAAGGAAGGTTGTTTGAGTTCACAAAAACATGCAAATAAATATCAGTAAGCACATACTAAATATTAACAGAGCAGCCCTTTCCTAGAACTTTCTAAGGACAGATGAATTTAAACGCAATAGCCTGGCACATATGATAGATTATATCCAAGAAAGCATGAAAGCAAGGCAGGAGGCCATATCAGATTCAGGGTGCACTGACCAGATTGGGTTCTATAGCTGTGTTCTGACATCCAGCAAGAATAAACTTGTCTTAGAAATTGAATGTAAATGTTTGTCACAGGAGGCATGGAATCCCATCCAAGAATAACCAGTGAACAAAATGCACCTGAGGTAAAAGGCCCTCTACCTTTTATCCTTGAGCCTCTCTCCCAGTTCCCCAAGGCACTGTTCACCATGTGCATCATTCTTTTGACTGTGTTCAGACAGCCTATAATATGTAAGAAACAAGAATTTAAAGCAAAACCAAATCTAATTCCTTTGGAGACTGTGAGATCTCTGGAGACCTGGCATTGTTTGTAGAATCTGACATGCAGCAGGCTGGACGTTCACAGGCACACATGGAGGGCAGAGACGGCCTGTGTTTCTGCCCCCATGTGACTGCACCACTATAGCATTAGCCATGTTGCTGGTTCAGTGGTGACACAGCCATGGCAGTCTCACTAATTAAAGGGGGAATGTCAAGACACCTAGAACTGTGCCCATAGACACTTAAAATTTCCAAAATTCTGAAATGATAGCATAGTTATTTACCTTATTGACCTATTATTTTCAGAATCCCCTAATCTATACTATTCAATTTTTTTTGTTTTTTTTTTTTTTTGGCGGGGAGGGGTTGAGACAAGGTTTCTCTGTGTGGCTTTGGTAATTGTCCTGGATCTCCCTCTGTAGACCAGGCTGGCCTTGAACTCACAGAGATCTGCCTAGGTCTGCCTCCCGAGTGCAGGGATTAAAGGCATGCGCCACCCCTGCCCAGCTCCTATTTAATTCTTTATTTAGTTATTTTTATTGTTTTTTTATTTTTACAAAATGAAATTTATTTCAAAAGCACAGGGGAAAATTCAAATAAGGGGAAAAACTGGTGGCTTGCAGAAGAAAAAGCAGATTCATAGCATGAAGATTTTCATTCAGATTTCTGAAGCAAAAAGAACCCCAAGTTATACACTATTCTCTATACTATATGTTTCACAAAAGAAGGGGAGCAATTGGGTGAGGGGAGAAATTCAGTGAACTTCACATTCAGCATGAGGTCCAATCACTTCTGCTCAACTTTGAGTTTACAAATACACACAGAGAAAAGAAAAATTACACTTATTGTACTTGGTGCTCAGACATATGTGCAGACAAAACACCAGTACTTGTAAAGTAAAAATAAATAAATCTTTAAGGAAAAAAAAATTAGGGTAGCTTTGAAAAGAGGCAGTGGTAACTAACTGAGTAATTGCAATCAGGTCAGTTTCATACCTTTAAGATGTGGTAGCAACGATACTGGCTTCAGATTAGCCTGACGGTCCAGTTGGAAACAACATTCAAAGCACAGAGCATTGTGCCTGGTGCAGAAAAAGAACTCAATGCGCACTGTAAAAAGTGAGCGAAAAATCAGGCCAGTTCTTTGCAGCACAGTTTCCAGTTCTCATCAAGCTCACATTCTGGCAGGTCCTCCCAGTGCCTGATTCTAAACATCACTCCTTTATTTTTTATTTTCTCAGGTCTTTCTGAATAGTGGAAATTTCAATTGTGATATTATTCTCTCAGCATTGCTAATCAACATGGGGATTTCCCTTAAAGTTTGGGCCTTTTTTTTGTTGTTTGGCAAGTTCCCCAGTGATCTTTCATCTTTTCATCCCTTGATGACCATCCAAGGAGCCATTCCAAGAAGGGGAATCATATATGACTCACCTGAATGTTCACTCTTCACTTACCTCCTTACCTACCACTTAGTTCACTCATTTACTTATTTACACCATGTGAGCGAAAGCAGTGAAGAAACCATCAAGATGGCCATGCCATGAAAGAAAAGTCTTTAATGTGGGCTAGAGAAAGAAATTATCCAGAGGCATTTGGAATAGCCCAGAGCAGAGAGACCAAAAGCAGATTGGATGTGGCTGGGATTATCTGCAAGAGAAGGGAGAATAGTGGAGGTAGCAAGAGATCATGGGCTTAGGGGAGAATCTTTGTGGCTAGCATAGTGAGAGAGGATTGAGGAAGGTGAGAAGGGTCAGGAGAACAGCATGGGGACTTTGAAATATCTAATAGGGTACTTGTGAATAGAGACTGTAGAAACTTAGGGGCCAGCATGGGCTTTGATATGTACCTATAGATAAATGTCAACAAAGACATATATGTCCCTTCTGTCAGAGGCAAGAGAGATGACCCTTTTCTAGCAAGAGGACCCATTTCACAAGTCCCCAAGGAATGGTGGCTTCTGTCTAACTACCAGAAATCCTTCTATAGCCCAGCTTGAAGTGGGCCAAGATTGTCACTTCAGGATATATGCACTGCGTTTTAGAGTTTGGAAAGCTAGAGGTTTTTGGACCTGAGATTTACCTCATTCTCAGTATTTGTCACTTTGGTTGTGAGCCTAGCCTTTAACGGCTGAGCCATCTTTCCAGCCTCGTGTTCATCATTTTGTTATCATGCTATATATTGAATATGTATAGTCTCAAACTATGGGACATAAAGCTAATCATTTCAGGCATTCACATTTTCATTTGGATCAGTAAACTGCCTCCTTCTGGCAAGTCAGGGAGAAGGATGATGTGTTATTTTGTTCCCAGCTAGGAGTTGCTGATATCACTTACCACATTCAGACTAGAAAAGATCCTGAATACATAAATTAGTTCAGCTGAAGCCTGGTACAAACATTGTAGAATTGTAAATGAAGCTGTGTTGTATCCATCACATACGTATGATATAACTCACTTTTTATTCGCACTTTACATTCGGTTTGCATGTAGATGTTCTCAAGAGGTTCATATGTTTGAATATTTGGTCCCCAGCTAGTAGTCCTGTTTTGAGTGGTTGTAGATTCTTTTGGATATGAAGTATAACTAGCCAAAATGGGTTATTAGAGGCAAGCCTTGAATGATAAATCTGATTCTGGTTCTTGTCTGAGCAATGTTTCCTGGTCCACTAGGATATGAACAAGTAGTTCTGCTCCATGCCACTGCCATGGGCAGAGCAGAGCAGTCCTGACACCATACTTTCCCTACCACAATGGGCTGTACCTTTTGAACTGTGAGCCAAAATATGCCCGTTCTCTCTTAAATTCCTCATGTCGGGTATTTGCTAATATTTGACAGGAAAAAAAAAAAGATCCAACATAGGCAATAATATTTTCCAAAGCTAGAACAAACAGCCTCCTTCCATCTTACAAAAGTATAATCAGCAAAACTATTGCTAACAAAGGAATGGTAATTACTTATGGGTATTTTGACCTCATTTCTACACAGATGAAATGTGGTTTTTTTTATTCAAAGATTCCGATTATACAAGCCTAGTTCTTTATGAGAGCAAAGTGAACAACATAGTTAGACATTACTTTCCTTATGTGCAGAGAGAATTTTGAAGTGAATCCTGGATTGGGTTCCTGATAGCTCTAAATTGCCTTGTTTTCTCTAAATTTCTTTCCCATCTTTAAGCTTTTCTTGTTTACACACAGCTAGATATCTGCTATTTCTAAATCACATTCTACTGAAATGTACTTTCTTTCTCATAGCAGACTAAAGTTGTTCCACAATGCTGGTGGATCCTGCAGAGAGAGTGGCAGCATCAGCCAACCACCACTTCGATGCCTCTGCTTGAAGGATACAGATGAAGCTCATGGGTGGATGGTTCAAGCTTTGAGTTTGAGTAAGCGAGCTATGCAGTGACGTCAATGAGTCCAGCTCCAGATGACTTGCTAGTTTGAAAACGAGAGAAAGAACATCTTTACAATGGAGACAACCTGGCATCACTCACATTAGTTGAGAGAGCAAACAGGACACTGTGGATAATATTAGCAACCTCCTGGTGTGCAGGAAATGTACAGCGTCACCTGGGATGTCTTTTAGCCAGAATGTTTAATCTGAATTTAATCAAGCCTCAAGACACAGCATCTAGTTTGCAAGAAATAGAGTGTGAAAAAGAGCTCCTTATGGAAAAATCTATATTATGGGGTTTTTAAAAAGCAGAAGTGTATTTCTCTATTTAAAAAAGCTCCAAAAGAATATAAAAAATCAAATCCAATGTTTAAACCATAACTGTTCCAACATCACCAAGAGCCATTAAAAGGTGACAGGTTCAAATGAGGATATTCAAATATGGTTGGATATTATATAAGATTGTGATTATAGAGCAAACCATTTTATCCTTTTGAAGATGAAGGCTGAGGTATTTGGGATGAAGTGTCATATTTACTCATACTTAGTTCCATATAATATATGGGAACAAAGGGTGGGCAGATGAATGGAGGCAGGGATTGATGGACAGTAATTGAAAATATTTCAGTTGTTAAACTTAAAAAAGCTATAGATGTTTGTTGCCCTGTTCTTTCAACATAATATTTGAAGATTTTTGTATGAAATTGTGGAAAATATACCTCCCCCTACAAGAAATTCCAGAATTATAGGTGAGTAGGGATCCTCACCCATGCAAAGAGCGTTTCCCTACCCCTGCCCTTGTCTCTCTCTGTCACAGGGGTGCTTGTGCACCACTAGTTTGTGCCCTTTTTCAGGGTATGGGTTAGAGTCCCAACTGCAGTGTTCAACCCCAGCACTTTGCATGTCTATTAACACCCAGCAAATGTTTGATGATTTAATTGAAATGTATGCCCTACCATGTAACCACACAGGCTGACACTTAAACAATAGGACAGTGGTTTTTGTTGTCCATTTGTTTTGTTTTTGTTTTTGATGTATAAGGATGGAAGTTAACATTAAAAATATAGTGTTGGGAAGATACTGAGGTCAATAAAGAATAAAAATAAATAAGTCTTTTAAAAAAAATATCAAGGACTTTTTTTTTAACCAACTAGCATTAGAATTCTACCAGAGGGAGGAAATGAGTCTTGGTTGACAGAAGTATCCTGATAAATAGTTACGTATAGAAAGGAAAAACACCAAACAGCCTAGAAAACAATGCCCTATTTTCCAAGGATCTCTTCCAAGTTCCCTAGAGCCCATAGTCAAATTTATCTGGAAATTTCCTTAGGTTATTACAAAGGAATAGATAGTAATTCTTCACAGGATGAAAATAGTTTAGAAATAAAGCAGTTATGTCCTCTAACTTTCAAATTATTTGCTCAAGACAGGAATGTACCCACATCAACCCAGTCGCCATACTATATGCTTCCCAAATAATGACTCTCAGTTTGGACCTGAAATTTGCTTTGCTCAGTGGGAGTATATCAGAAGTAACACAAATAAAGGTAGATAGAATGTTGTGTTGTGTTGTGTTCCTGCTATCACATAAGAAAGAGCTCATCTTAGCTGGTAGTTGGTCCTCATTCTGAAGTTCCAGGGAAAGAATATGAGGATCAGATCTGCATGAGCTCACCCTGAAAGGTTAAACCCTGCTGGGCATAATTTAAGGCAGAGTCAAGGATGTAAGTCAAGCCCAGAATAGTGAACCCAGCGACAAGTGTAAGAATGCAGAGTTGCGGTCTTAAGCCTATGCTGCTTAGAAGGATTGCATGCAATGTTAGCTGATTGATCAGCTCTGACTGTATTTGCAGTGCTGACTCCAGTGGTGGGCTCTAATCACCTACTAGAAGGCACATGCTTTTATGTTATTTAAGCCGCATCTCATAAGGGATACTACTCACCCTGAATGCCCAGGAGGACTGCATATGTTATTACTGTCTTTGATTGTTTTACCCAGTCTTCACTGCTGTCTAGTTTTGCCTCAGATATTTAATTCATCTTTTGCTCTGACTTCCTCCTCCCTCCTAGCCCAAATCCACAGAGAGACATGTCTAAATCTTCCTAGAACTCTTGGCCATATTTATTGGAAAGTTGCACAACTTAATCTAGGTATAGACCCAAGCTGAGGGAGATTCCGTTTATTTGGCCCAGAGTTTATTGATGATCTAAATTACCAAAGCATCACACTCATGATTTATGATTCAAAGAGACTGGCCATCTGATTTATACCCTGTTTATCACCTCACACTGTGAGTTATATCTTACAGGGACAGAGCCAAGATTTCCAAGGACAAGGACACCTGTGAAGCCATCATCACCCACATCACTGTGAATAAACTTTAGCTCACATGAAAACAACATGCACCACTTTAGCCATATTGCTTTGAGTCTTATTGCTGTCATCCCAGTTAGCAGGGTGATCAATGGTAGTCTTATTGGGAAGAAGGAGATCCAGTGACATCTGCATTCTGGAGGGGGCATAGTACTCTTTTATGTTCTCATATATAAGTGTGTTATGGACAAAATATACCTTTCCTTAGCAGAGTTTGAAAGAAAGGAACCATTATATTGAAAAAAGACCATGATTACTTTTTCTGTTGCCTGTTGTTATACAATGGTATAACAACATTTCATTAGCATGTGATTTTGAAAGTATTTAATTGTTTTTAGATTTGAATTAGTGACCAACATTTTCATATAACTGTATCAATTCTGACTTTTGTTGAAGAATTGGAACAATATAACAATTGCTAAGTCTCTCATCCATCTCTCCCAACCACTGGCTGATGAGAGGAGCAATGACTCCTCTAAAAGAAAGCATGAGCCCACCAGCCGGCTTCCCCTTTAGAAGTCAAGTCTGTCTTACACATAGCGAACTTGGCTTCCTTTGCTGTTGACACCTTCAGGTGTTGGTATTTCTCATGGACATAGCAAAAGGTGACAGGGATAAACTATTTATGAACATATAAACATGTGAGGGTTAACAATCATGGGATGCATGAGTAGGTAAACCAGAGGGAAAGGGAGTAGATGGGAGGGCAGAATGAAAGTTTCTGCTTATTACTCATCTGTTCTTTAAATATCCCATGGTCAACTGGTTGTTTCCTATGTGTCAGACAAGATGCTGTGCATCGAGGAATCCCAGGGAAGCAAAACCCAATCCTAGTCCTCCTGACCTTAGAGTCTATGTTGATGACCCCTACATGTGACTGTGGCTATACACATATCCAACATCTCAACACCCTTGTTTTTAGATCTTCCCAGTGATGCTGGTACTGAGGAAATTCAGGCACATATAGGATATTCTAGTAAAAGGAATTTTAGCATAGAATGCTGGGAGCATACTCTGGAAAAGAGCAAGGGGGTGATGGACCTGGGTTCTGCGTTGGAATAAATCTGTACATCAGATGTGTCATTGTGTAAATGAGAATAGGGTAGTGCCTGGAGGTAGAGACAAGACCTAAATTCAGTGTGGGTAAGGAGTACAGAAATAGGCAAATGAATAGTGGGTATCCAGTGCAAAATAGCAAGGGAGACCCAAGATATAAAGGAAATTCAGAAAAAATGAATATAGAGATGCAAGCAGGGTCAAATTATTAAGATTTCCATAATGCAACTGTTCTTAGCAGTTACTAAAACACTCATCAACTATTAATTCCAGCAAGAACATGGCATGTGCGTATACATGTGAGATTTACCACTGGGTTCTGAAGTAGTTGTAGCACAGTCACAGGGCAGAAGCCTGAAGTTTAAGGCCTAAGCCTAAGTCCCTCCATCGTGGCAGTCTGTGACATAGCAGCTTTCCTGTTCTATGCTGAATACCTAGGAGTGTCCCTGGCCTCTGTCAACAAAATAAGATTAGTACTATGCTGACTAATGGGGACAAACAAAAATGTCTCCAGACATTATCAAACATTCCTGGAAAGCAACATCATTCCTGATTAAGAAGCACTTATTTAGGCTTTTGCAAACAGCAAAGTCTCTTAAGAAGCAAATGGCCCCATGAAACATGATGTCATTCTATTATGCACACAGGCCAAACTCTAAACACCTGCCAAGAAAAGTAACATAGAAGATAGATAAACATAATCAGATCAATTTTTTTTTTAAAAAAGAAGAGATCCTGATATTGTAAGTCTCAGTACAAAAATAGAGGAAAAAAGCTAAAGGCATTTAGTAAACAGAAGAACAGAACTCGATTAAACATGCTGTATTTCAGGCTTTTCATTTCCTTCAGATGCCATGAGTCTGAACGTACAGTGCAAGCTGCTAATGGAGGTGTGCACATACATACACACTGCTGTCCACGCCTTTGGTTCCTGCAATTTTACCCTACAATGCCTTAAAGTAAATGTGACATTACACACATTTTAGCATCCATTTTCCCAGCGGGAAGTGTAAAATAAAGAGACTCAATCAGTATGTTAAAATAAGATCTGATGCAAGGGAGGGAGCAAAGCTTTCAGATCATAAGAAATATCATCTCAAGGAAATTAAAAGCCTGAAATATGGCATATGATTACTGGCACTGAAATTTCTACTGCTGTGCTTTGGAGGGACTTTTAAAGATACTTCCCATTTGCTAAATAAATCTGCAAGATTGCATTGCTTTCCCAAGTGTCTATGTGCTACAGTGAGAAGAAAATCTGTGTACATGGGTATTGCCGGCAAACTTTAAGTAGAGACCGAGTGGAGAAGAATGAATTGCTCAAATCAATACATGTCAAGTAAGACAGTTGTGTGATCACCTTTTCCATGCTTCCATTTCCGTCTATTTTCCTATGAGATAGAAAAACAGACTTATACCATATGGACGTGAGCTAGCTGGAAGTTACCCAATCAATAAGTACATTATAGCTATGTTTCTTCATCTTTCTTCCTGCCTGCATTCCTTTCCTCACCTACCTCATCTGCTTTCCTTCCTTTTTTCTCTCATTCTCCCCTTCCTCCTATTTATCCCATCTTTCCTCACACATGCTCTCATTCACATAATAAATATTTACCAAACACTTATTAGACAGCACTTTATGGGATCTGTAGGTTGCAACAATGACCCCAGATAGATGTCCATCCTGCTTCCATGAAACTTTCAATCTATCTAAAGTGGCAGACAGACAGGAATCAAAGTATTTGGAAGAATTTCTAACTAGAGCTATGGCAGACATGGTAACTGCTTCAGTGACAGCCTGCAATGAAGCATAGATATTTGCAAAACCAAAGAAAGGTTGGTCTGAGTGGAGACGTCAGGAGAAAGAGTGGGGAGGTGGGGGGAGAAAAGCTCTGGGCAGCCTCTGCTCCAGAACACAAGCAGAGTTTCTATCTAGTCCTCAGTGAAACCATCAACAAAAAACTTTGTTATATTGTAAAAGTTTTGGAAAATTCAAATGTGAATTTGATCCTTAAAAGTTTAAAAGTGAAAGAAAGTCTTTTACTATATATTTAAAACAATTTGAGCATGCTAGAGTCTTAGATCACCTTCATAACCTCTCTGGTCCAGGGTATTCAATGTGGACTTAGTAGGTATGTTGTGGATCTTTTGGTTACATGCTACTTTAAGAGATTCTGAAGAAGCCCTCCTATCACTGGGGGTCCTTTAACAAAAGCCACTCTGTTAAACCCTTAAATTGTTGGTTTGGAACATGAGGAGGTAAAAGACACTTAACCAGTCAAAATAATCCAACATTTCTCTTAAGGTCTCCTGGATAGGAAACCCTAACTCCAATTTCCAAACAGCTGAGAATTACATTTTTATGTTATGTAAGCAATAGTAAGAAAGTATATTAGCTTTAGTTAAACAGAGCTCCCACAGAGATGAACCTTGAAGTAAGCAAACCATCTGGAAAATCAAGTTTCTTTGGAAAGCACATAATTTAAACAAGCCTGGGTAGCCATGGTCAGTAGGTGAAAGAGGAAGCTGATGCTGGGAGATGCTGCTACAATGACTGCTGGTCTGTCTAGGGCTCATCAATTAAACCCTCACTGTTTGAGTCTCTCACCTACCCTCACTGGATCACTGAAAAAAAAAAGCCTCTGGATGGGATCACATGGAGGGAACCCCAACACTAAGGCCCACCAGGCAGAAGTTTTCTTTCTCACCTAGGTTATCAATCCAGCCCACAGTCAGCCATTTAAAGCTTCAATAATAAAGATGGACAAAAACTGAGAGCCTACCAGAAAAGCTGTAGTATGTTTAAGGACTTACAAAAAAATGTTAAACTGGTTTTTCCCAGTATTTTGTGAGTCTAATCCCATTGTTCTGGATACTTCATTGACAATCTTAGATAGTGAGGCCCTGGGAAGGTTTTACAGGATTTATTGAGTTTCATATAATTTAAAAAAAGACATATTGAAGTAAAGCATACTTTTATTTTGTCCACATTTAATTTTAAAGAGCAATTCTAAACATGATTATAAATTTGTTTCTAGTTATTAGTGAATTGTGATTTCTTTATTAATCTCCGTGCAACAGGGTCTAGTATTAGCTCCTTTTGACAAATGAAGAAATAATGTCTAAGTAAAAGACTATAGTGATTGCTTGGATCTATATAAGTTCACAGAATTAATCATTAGGATTCTGCTAACTAGAGACTGAGTTTCAGCCTAATATGCCATCAACTACAAAAATGGATTCTTTTTTAAACTATTTAATCATGATATATATTGATGCATGCATATGTATCAGTGTTAGAGTTCAAGCTCATTTTTAAGAAAGAATTAAAATGACCTTTTTCTCCCCATAAATAGTCCACAAATCAATCACTTAAAGAAATGCAATTGTATGGTTTGTTTTATCTATTTCCCTACAACAGGTAGTCAAAGAGATTTCTCTTTATATCATCTTTGTAGTAGTTAGCCATCTCCTTCAACATTTGTTAAAAGATTTCATATTCACCTCCTCCCTCCATGGTGGGATTTTTGTCTGGCTTGAGCTTGTGAAGGTTTTATGCATGTTATCACAATCACTATGGGTTCATACGTGCAATTACCCTGTGGTGTCTGGGAAACATTGCTTTGTTGTAGTTATACATAGCCTCTGGCTCCTACAGTCATTCTGTCTCCTCTTCTACAGTGATTCATAAGCCTTGTGACAAGGGGTGTGAAACAGTTATTCCATTTAGGTGAGCACTCTACAGTCGTTTATACTCTGTATGTTGACCAGTTTTAGGTCTCTCTGTGTTAATTGCCATCTGCTATAAGAAGCTTCTCTGAAGGTGGTTGAAAGGTGCATCACTCTGTGGGTATAGCAATAAGTTATTAGCAGTCAATTTAATACTATATTCATTTACCAAAATAATAGTCGTAGGTTTTTCCCTAGGGCCTATGACCTATGTAATCACAGGTCATGACCCTGATAATGGTGACAAGTATGGATTCCATCTTTGTGGAGAGGATCTTGCATCTAATCAAAGTATTTGGTTACTCCCATAACATTCATGCAACTATTATACCAGTGATCTGCATGCCATGCCAGGACAGTCATTGTTTTATCCCTTGGAGGTTCTCCATTAAGTGAGATAGATATTTTTGACATTATTGATATTATTATTGATAATTTTCTTCTTTATCAGTATGTATAACATATTCCAACATCATCAAAGCTAGTTAGTGGAGATGAAGCTTCCATAGGGGTAACAGCTTGGTTTGTTCTATGACTCAAGTTGGTGCTATCTTTAGCAATAGGGTCTTACCATCAAGTTCAGGAGAATAACTACTCCTAACTGAGGAGTTACTAGTAAGTGATACCTGCCTGGAGAGAAAGTCAGTTTACTTCAAGGATGTGATTATAGGTGTGCCAACCATCTTCTGTGCTGGGCTCCATTCCCAGGACTATCTGAGCAGCACAAACAGGATTGGATGGATTTTTTTAAAAGGAGGGCATGAAGTTTGGTGAATAGGGAAATGAGATGGAAATGGGAGGAGCCAGGGTCATGGATAAGACCAGATTATACTGTATGAAATTCTCAAAGACTTAAAGATTTTTAAAAAGTGAACAAACAAAATTATCCTCTCACTTCTCTTAGCATTACAGTGTACACTTGGTTTGAGGATCTTCATTTACAATGAACTTTTCTCTTGTTGGACTTATATAAAAGGAGCTCACAGTGTCAATTCTGGGGTTTGGCATGAATGACTTTCTGTTTCTTTATTCTATATTTGGAGGTAGAACTCAGTCATTAGGCCTTGGAAAAGCAATAGACAAATTCTAGCTTAATGGGTAAGATTATTAATAAGATACAGCTCTCCTCTATGCAATACTTCAGAGATGCAAAAAAATGACAGGCCTTTTTACTCTTGCTTCCACACTTTATAGCCTCTACATGTTTGTATTTCCAGTTTAAAGACTGTACAACATAGCTAAAGGAATTCAAGACTTTGGAACTTATATAGTTTACTTCTGTTACATGGTACATAGAAACTAGTTAGTCCTGTTATGAAAAGAAATGCCCTGCTTCTAACAGCCTACTTGGTTCAGACTAGAAAGTGGAACTCAGTGCTGTGCTAAGTATATACTAATACTATAATAGACTAAAACATTCTACACCACTTCTAAAGATGTGATTATATCTTACATCGGAAAGATTCCTGTGTATAAAATAATGATTAGGAGGCTTAAATCAACTTCAGAATTGCTAGGCAATTATATTTAAAGGAAAGAGGATATAACATAGCAGAAACACAAGACAACATGAGCGATTACACTTTCTTCTTTCAAGATGCTTCACTTTAGTGGGCACAAATTCTACACCATGTTTGGAGGTAAGCCTTCCAGAGCCAGAGATCTGGCAAAGCATATAGAAATGGGATGGTGGAGTTTTTCAGAAATTTTCATGATGTGTTTTCACTGACAAATAAAAAACAATAGAAAGTTGTTACATTAAAAAAAATTGTTTCAAGAAATGTTGATGTGACTTCATTGTTCTGAAGACTGGATTTGTTCTCCAAACACCTAAAGCCCCAAACACTTGTTAAAATCCAGCTTTTCATCCAAAGCACAATCTATTACTTCCAGCTGTTTTTATTTTGTCAAATGCTCCCAAAGCATATACATATTCTGTCAGTAAATAAAAAGTAAAAGGGAGGGTAGCATAAAAGGAACAGAACTCTTAGAGCTGAATATGAAATCCTAAATAGAGCTTTAAATACACATGTGTACATGGCAACTTTATTTTTTGCCCTCTTTCACAGGGAAAAATTAACTATCAGCTTTTTCTTAGGAAACTTTTTTTTTATACACAGACAACTCAGTATATATGCACAGCACATGCACGCCACTCATATACACAAATATGTAGGCACATGCAAGCTCACTGTGTTTGGAAACACATGTGCTTCAAGTGACTGAAACGATTTTTTCCATCTGATCTCCTTGAATTTCTACTTGTTCATAAAAGTTAATGTAGCATATGTAAGGAAGCAATGACTACATCTCCTGGGCAGCCTTTACGTTTAGTTTCCTGCCAGGGCACCACCATCTCCTGATATCAACAGGAGAGTTTTCAAAATTCTATGCTCTACAGACAGAAAGGAACAGGTACCATCTAAGAATGAAGGGAGAACTGTATGGCATTTTATTTCCCTAATGGATTGTTTAGGCTACAAGGGCACTAATTTGTGATGAGTTTTCCGAAGGTGAAAAGATACATAGCTACTTCTTCCAGTGCCTCATCAAATAGAAGCATGGAACGTTTCTGCTTTAGATGTCAAATTAAACCACCTCTCCACTACTTTGAAGAGATATTTTGGATTTTCTTAAAAGCAGTGGGGTGAAATATCATTTAAAGTGGAGAGTTGCTAGGGAAAAAGGAATAAAAAGATTACTTTGTCATGCAATTTTTGCCAAAAAAAAAGCAGACTCTTGGATCCTCTGAGGTGTACACTCATAAAATGAGCATTTTCTCAAAGACTGAAGAGTAATCAACCAATAGTGGTAACTTTTTAGATCTTTGAGGCACCTAGGGTGTCCACTAATCTATTTCATTCCTAAGGAGAAGTTGTACCAAGAGCAGAGCTTGTTTTAGAAGTAAAAAGGATTATCACTGTGGGACATATTTGATACCTCCCTGCACTTGATTTTTCCAGTTATTTTTTACTGTTATTTCCAAGTTTCCTTTGCAGAATGCAAACTTTTAAAGTTTAAACTTGCCATTACTCCACTTATCATCTCTGTAACTGGCAGCATAAATAATAGCCAGAGAAGCCCGCTAATTGGGAGGGTTCCTATCATGCCAGTCTTGAAAATTGAGACATAACTAATGAAGAACTCTTAAAACAGGATGGTTACCAACAATACTCCTTTGGTCTGAAAGACACAGAATTTTTTCCTCTTTTATGTGCCTTCTGCCTTGCTTTATACTCTTGTATTAGAGTGGAAAAAATATCAAGAGATCCCAGGAAAGAGCAGGCTCTGAATGCCTGTAGTCTCCAATATTCGAATACCAAAGAAATGCTGAGCATCTCAAAAGTTGACCATTACTCCAGAGTGAACACATTATGGAGACTCAATAGCAAGTGCCTAAAAGAAGAAGACATTTTCTCTCCAGGTCCAGTGTATTTGTGGGCATTTAGGTGTCCCTGATCTGTAATCACTTGCACTCATTATAAAGACCTGAATAACAGTAGTCATGGACCACTGAAGTTGTACTTCTGGTGTCCTATCATTGCTAAAGTGCCACACAGCAGCTGGATTTGGGTTTTGCTGATTTATGGAGTTAATATAGAATCTTATGACAGCCAACTAGATGATGAAATTTTGGAATCCAGTGGTTGTGATTATCCCAACCGTATCTAATTGTTTCATATTCAGCCTGATCCTGCATATAATCAAAATATTCGCTTATTGCATTATAATGGATTCTGCCCACCTATGTAGATACATTTGACTAAGTCATATATATAAATATATATATGTGTGTGTGTGTGTCATACATATACAGTCATATATATATACATATATATCTGTGATAATATGAATTATGGGTTATTTATCTCTATATTTCCCATGTCAAAAATAAAATGAGCCACCAAAATATTTAGTAGAAACTCATGTACAGAAATAAAAAGTGTGCTCATTTTACAGGCTATATTTAGAGTCTGATGTTGATTACATTTTATAAAGTGTAAGGGCTGGAGTTCTAATCATTCTGGATTTTAACAGAGTCTAAGGTAAGGACAGAAAGTGCATGTTTAGAACTTTGAATTTTGTCTCTTCTAATGTATGCATTTCTTTTCTTTTCAGAATGATTTTCTGCTTTTCCATTGTGGCAGTTAATAATAATATCATCAGCCTCTTCAACAAATGGTACTGGGAACACTGCATGTACATGCAGAGAAAAGAAACTTGGTTCTTATTTCTTGCCTTTCATAGAAAATAAATACCAAATGAATTAGGGTCTCCACATTACATATGAAATTCTGAAATTTCTAGAGGTTAAACTATGGAGTATGTTACAACATAAGGTGAGAACTTTCTGGACAGGACTCCAGTTGTTCAGTAAATAGAGCAAACAACCAGTAAGCAGAATCTCACCAATTGAAAAGCTGCATAAAGCAGAGAAACCTGTTAATGCAATGAAGAAGCAGTCTACAAAACAGGAGAGGAATGTTGCCAGCTATAGATCTGGTGGATGATTACTTTTTAGAATACACAAAGAGAAAAAAACAACAACAACAACAACCCTAAATACCAAGACTAAACAATCAAACAAAAATCATCTAAGGAACTGAAGAGACAGCTTTCAAAGGAAGAAATAAAATTGCTCATAAATACTCTAAGAAGTGTTCAATATTCATCGTTGCTCTATTTATGATAGTGAGGCAATGGCAAGAGCCTAGATGTCCATCAGTGGATGAATGTAATGCAAATGTATAACATAGCAGAACTGTATTCATCTGTAACGAAAAATGAAATCATGAAATTTTCAGGAAAATGAATGGAACTTGGAAATAAAATGAATGAGGTAACCAGGCCCAGAAAGACAAACACCATGTGTTCTCCCTCAGAATGAGAAACTAGCTATGAGTTTTTAGAGTAGTATGCTTAACTTTGAGAGCCAGTAAAGACAAAGAAGATAGAGAGTGCTTGAAGAGTAGAAGATGGGGGAAGGCCTTAGTATAAGGGAAATTGTAGCAGATATTAGACATGAAAGTGAAGGAAAAGGTCTAAACAAGGAGAGGATGGGAAGGGAGAAGGGATGGGTGGGAGGGGTAACCCAAACTAAGGATGCATCAAGAGCCAGATAGAAACAAAGTATAAACTTAGTAAAAATACAACCTAAAATAAAGAGCACTGGAATGGAGGTGGTCTCCAAGGGTGGGTAATGCTCCTTTCAGGAACCATGAATAATTAAATGAACACCCCAGTGCTAGTTGTGAGATATTTCACCACGAGTTTTTAGTTAGGGAGACTCAAGATCAATACAGGCCATTGTCATTGGACTTTGTTGCTCATGAAAGCGTTATGGTAAGACCTGCTTGTTGAAAACACTACACACTTCTGCAGACATAGAGAAATCAACTTGGAACAGTACTGGAAGTGTCAATTGTACTGGCTGGTTTTCTCAGTGTGAGAAAGCACTGTGTGGGGGTGGGAAAAGCCACCCACATTCCCACCCAGCTGTGACTCCTACAAACTACAGTGACTTGCCAGGCAAGCTGTGCCCACTGAAATAATAGTGGCATAGAAGTTATGGGTATAACCAATTACTCCTAATTGGATTTTAGGCCTGTGCCCCAGGACAGAACTCAAGTCCTGTATTATAAACCTGTGTAAGAATCTGTGACTGGAGAGGTGATATGTTCTAATAGGGAACCTATTAATATTGCTAAATGATCATGTTGTCAAACTGCCCTTTAAACATTTATATTTATATCCATAGATTTGTACTGTCCTCAGCCTTCATCAGAAAGTAACTTACTGCAGTGGTGGAGGTTAATACAGACATTCAAAACTGACCAGTTGGGTGGGAAAAGTGCGGATCGAGTGTTTACTTGGTCCAAAGTGGGCCATTTATATCACACCCTCCAAAGTTCAGGGAATATTATGGAAAACCAGGTAGAAAGGATGTAAGAGCCAGAGAGTGGGGAGATGTGCAATAAAAAGATGTCTTTTAGAAAAGACATAGAGTTTCCCTCATGAAGTCATGGTGGGAGGCATTGTTTATCTGTATAACACTTGCATGAGGTGAGGCCTTACCCGAATTTTATCACAGATTGGGGAGGGGCTCTTTCTGAGAGACTACTGGCAACTAATGGTTACTGGTGAGGGGTGCTGTTTTATTTAGTACTGTAACTATTGACTACTTTCCAAGTCTCCAGTAAATAACCTTACATTCTATCCCTTTAAAGAATAAGTCACCAAACCATTGTATTATGATATTTTAGTAATATCATGTTAAAAATACAAACGAATAAGAATAAAAATATGTAAAAAATGTTGAAAAAGCTTTATCTAATAAGCATATATATTATACTTTATTTTATGTTGTCTCTCCAAGTTGATATCACATTGGAATGTATCAAAATTCACAAATCTTATGCTATATAATCAGAGAAATGGCTAAATGGGTACAGTAGTTGCTATATAAGGGTATAAGGACTTGAGTTTGTATCTCTGGAACCCATGTAAAGCTGAGTCCAGAAGTGAGTGAATGTAATCCAAGAGAGATGGAAGGAAGAGACATGTGAATCTTTGGAAGTTCGTATACAGGCTAGATTGATATAACAGTGGGGGATAACTAGGGATCCTGTTTTAAACTAGGTGGAAGGTGAGGACTAACATGTGAGTGTTTCCTCTGACCTTTGTCTGTACACCATTGCACATATGTTTCCACATTCACACAAATATGGATGTGTGAATAAACACATACTGATGAGTAAAGGAAAAAGGCATTATGTGAAGATTATGGAGCATGTGAGCAACATCAGTGGGGGTTTCTGGTTGTTCTATCCATAAACCAAATCATAGATTGTTTACCAATGCAGTGAACAAGGTTGTAGGTGAGGCCTGACTTCTTGAGGCTAGGCAATTAATTGGCCTGGCTCCTACCGTTTTTACCCTGGTAGAGCTGCCATTTCAACCATTAGAGACACTGACTTGAATTATTCCAATATGTCTGGAATCCTCCCACTACAATCCAGTGTAATTATAGAACTATAATAAAGAAAAGAAGCACTATGTGCTTAATTCACATAACTATTTATTAGAGGAAACAGTAAAGATCAAGAATAGCAGGATGAGACAAATCACTGTAGAACATGGGCATGTAGGGTGGCAGGATGGGCATGGGTCCAGAATGAGCATGCATTTATAATGAAGCCTTATTACTGTTGGGGTTGAAAGAGGAAAAAAGTATAACAGAAGAGATGACTGGGCAGGAAGAAGAACCACAGATGTTAGACCAATTCCAAGGTACCACCTCCTTGCATTCTATTGTCCCATTCAACTTCTTGTATGACACAGCTAAGGCTGACAGATAACTGAGAGCCTGCATTAAAAGCATAAAGCCACAAAGCTGAGTTTAATGAAGAAAGTTTTTGCCAAAGATCCTAGTGTTTGGCATAAACCTGATAGTTCTTCTAAGTGCAGGTTCTGGGTCACAAAGCACATGTTGGCTAGCATTAAAACCCCCTTTGCTCTCATTCCCATTTAATTATAGATGTTGGGTTTATAAGATCCTTTGTTAGAAATAATTAAATAATAAATGTCCATAAAGCAGTTTGCATGCTGAGCCTAATAAGAACGAACTTCACAGAAATCCAATTTAAACACTTATTGCTTTTCTGAGCCAGAATTCAATTGGATTTGTGTTTCTGGACCCTGGCACAAAGATCTACCATTCTATGGGTAGGTTTGGCAAGATGATGGTGCTGGGGGCCAGCTGCACAGAAATATTGTTTGCGTTGGAAGTTGGTCTTCCCTAAACGTGGCCTAGGAAACAAATCGTGGGGCCAATCATTTTCAGATTTTCAAAGGGTATCATGAAATTCTCAAAGCACATTCTAAGCAAAAGCAACTTTCATTTACTTCAGTTTTTTATTTTATTTTATTTTACAATACAATTCAGTTCTACATATCAGCCACGGATTCCCTTGTTCTCCCCCCTCCCGCCCCCCTCACCTTCCCCCCAACCCACCCTCTATTCCCACCTCCTCCAGGGCAAAGCCTCCCCCGCAGACTGAGATCAACCTGGTAGACTCAGTCCAGGCAGGTCCAGTCCCCTCCTCCCAGGCTGAGCCAAGCATTCCTGCATAAGCCCCAGGTTTCAAACAGCCAACTCATGCAATGAGCACAGGACCTGGTCCCACTGCCTGGATGCCTCCCAAACAGATCAAGCCAATCACCCATTCAGAGGGCCTGATCCAGTTGGGGGCCCCTCAGCCATTAGTTCATAGTTCAGAGAGGGAGAACAAGGAATAGGAGACCATGGTAAATGAAGACCACATGAGAATAGGAAGAAGCAAAGTGCTAGTGAGGCCCACAGAAATCCACAAAGATAACCCCACAATAGACTGCTGGCAATGGTCGAGAGACAGCCCGAACTGACCTACTCTGGTGATAGGATGGCCAAACACCCTAATTGTAGTGCTAGAAACCTCATCCAATGACTGAGGGATCTGGATGCAGAGATCCATGGCTAGGCCCCGAGTGGATCTCTGGGAGTCCAATTGGCGAGAAAGAGGAGGGTTTATATGAGCGAGAATTGTTGAGACCAAGGTTGGATAAAGCACAGGGACATTTTACTTCAGTTTTGAAGAATAATAAGCAGTCTGGTTAAGGCGAGACAGAGAGTGTGTCAAAGATCCACAAGAGAATCAGAAATTCAACAACCACTGTTAGGCGTAGTGATGACAGCAGCATTGTTCATACAGTACAACTTTCAGAAGATACAAATGTGGAATGCAGAGCACAAAGTAGCCTCAAATTTCACGTTTTACTTTGTTTCACCTGATTTAACAACTGTCCCATGCTAAGTTACATTCTAATTAATTGCATAATAATTCTCAGGAACAACCCTTTGTGCTAGCAAATGTCAGTGTGGCCTGCTGACCAGCTGTGTCTTGGACTTAATGCTAACAGTCCTTAGAAAACAAACACGGAATTTAATTTTGTCTTTATTTTCTAAAATATGAGTGAAAGAAAACATTAAAGTGTGCATATATTAGTTCTACAGTTGGGACATAGATGGTCATTTTCAGATGAGCCTAAAGCAAAAAATTTGCTCGAATAATGAACATGTTGGACTGACTGAATGTGTGTGAGTTTGCAGAGCAAAAAACTGTAATTATAGAAGATATCAAATTTGTGGGAGAAATGGCAAAGAAAGAGGTGGTAATTATGGAGCAAAATGAACAGACCAGATATTGAAAAATATAATTTATTTTTCAGTCTCAGAGTAGAGGTAGCCTGCTCTGGACAGAACTGTTGCTATGAGGCATTATAAACTGTGTTGCACCAATAGGAAAGCAAGGCTCATTCTCCACTTTCTCATGTCTGTTTCTCCAGGAGAATAGAAGTCAGTTTGAATTGGCTCTCTGAGCTCAGCCAGAAGCACTCACATAATTTTCTTAGTTCTTTTGCATAAGTGAATCTTTTTCCAGATCTAAATCATAATCATTTATCTAATAATGACCACACAAAGTATGGAGAGCTAGACTAGGAAGTTTGTTATACAAAAACTTTCATTATCTAAATTTAATACTGAATTATTATTCTTTGGGTGTGTGTTATATGTGTGTACTAGTTCATGTGTGTGCTAGCATTCATGTTAGGGTGTGGTTTCACAAGTGTGTGCATGCATGCGAAGGTCAGTGGTTGACCTTATTTATCATGTGAAATTGCTGTCCAGGTCTCTAAATGAACCTCGAGCTCTCCAGTTTGGCAAGAATAGAAGGCCAGAAAGTCCCAGGGACTTTGCCATCCCTGCCTCCTCGGACTATGGGCTCAAGCTGTTGCACCTGGTGTTTCAGGTGGGCGATGGCAGGTCTGAACTGACGTCTTCATGTTGAATGGGAAACAGTTTACCAATGTAACCACCTCCATAATCCCTGAATTGCTATTCTTGAAGTGTTCCATAGTATTCAGTGGAGGAAGAAGTCTAAATATAGCTGCACAAAATGATAAGTATAAAAATTAGGATAATTTTAGAACCAAATCTTCCCATCAGAGAGCATTTTTCTAATTAAAGTTGTTCTTTGACAATTTCATATGTGGATATAATTCATGGAGATGGCTTTCATTTTCTCCCTTTTTAGCTCTGTCTTTCCTCCTCCTCTCTATCCAGTCTCTTCCTCACTAGTCTCTTTCCCACATTTTTTTCCTTTGTGTTCCTGTGGGTTTTACCTGGGCCGTCTGTGTGGAGTAAGATTGGAACTACTCACTGGAGTCTCATGCGTATACCACCGGCTGCTCAACTGAAGACACTGGTCCAGAGTTTATCAGTAGTATAGGATTCAGCTGTTCGGGCTAGGGTCCCATGAGTTCCTCCTCCATTTATTTAGCCAGGCTTGTCCTGTGCCAGTGCCCTTTAAGTAATTTCACTTGCTCTCATTTCATAATTAAACTGACTGTGTCATCTGACTGATGGGATTCTGATACCCTTTAGAGAAAATTATTGACAAATAAGAAGACATTCTTAAATGGCTTTGTAGTAAGATACATGTGAATTTATTTCCATGTCTGTAGACAAAATTATGGATTTCTTCCTTACATTTCACTATGTATTACATACTTAACTCTCTTTCTTTATGGTGAACCCATAAAATAATTTCATCCTCGGTAGAAAAGGTGGATGGACTGTCTAAGCCAATCAGAATGTTTTATCTTTCTTGGTAACAACTGGTTCAAGAATCCCAGGTCTAAACTGACAGGTCACTGCCTTAGATCAGAGTCAGAAAAAAAAGGTAAATGAAGAACTGAGTGAGTTCTGTCATGATCCATTTATTCCAGAAACTATTACTACTCTTATTATTGTTTGGTCATTCTGATATTTTATACTTGCTAACTTACTGATCATCTGTATCTTTGTAAACAAGTATTATACATTTACATTTACGTATACACCAGCATATGCAACAAGTATATGAGGGTAAATCTGTTACCCTCTTTAAGAAACTGTTCACAAAATTAAAAAAATAGAGAAAGATACAGATCCATCCTTGAACACATTCTTGAGCCTCTAAATTGAACAATTCCAAGACTGCTGACCTTCTAGACTGCCCAATTACCTGAGTCAATACATTCACTTCATTACATAAGCCACTTTGATTGTTTCCTCTTTATAGACTGTATAAAGAGTTCTAACAGGATAAATTTGGAAAAGTCCCCAATCCCTTTAAGACACAGTTACATCATTGCACATTGGGAAAAATTACTCTCTAATGATCTCATCAAGGGATGATATTTACAAAGAGACATTTTTATCTATCATTTACCTATCCACACATTCATCTACCATTCACCTCTTAATTCAATAAACATTTACAGAGCATACTCTGTATTAAGCACTGCCTCATGAAAAAGAACAATGGGCAAAAATGCCCAAGACCATAATATCTTGCTACTATACATAATAGAAAGAAGCAATTATGCAGCATATTAGATGCTGACACTACCAAGGTGATTAAGATTGAAAGAACTAAGAGCTATATTGATGGTGTGGTGGTTTGTATGAGAAGTGTCTTTCGTGGGCTCCTGTATTGGAACATTTTGTGGCCAGAGGCTGGTGCTATTTAGGGAGGTTATAGAACTCTTAAGAGGTGTAGACGTGCTGGAGGAAGTACTTGACTGTGGAGGGTATTTGATGGTTTCTAGCCTCACTCCACTTCTTGCTCTCTCTACCTATGCTTCTTGTGTGAGAATGAAAATGTGATTATTCAGCTTCCCGCTCCTACTACCATGCTGATCCACACCTTCCTCATCATTAATGAACTCTATTCTTCTGGAATTCTAAGCTAAAAAAAGCCTTTCTTCCTTAAGTTACTTTTGGCTATGGTATTTTATCACCAAATCAGAAACGTAGTGGTCAGGGCAGGTCTTAAAAGATATTGGCACCAAGATGAGAAATAAATAAGTGCATACCTAGAAAAGAAAATGGCAGAATTCCAGGAACAGGGGAAGAGTCTGAAGTTCCAGTGTGATCTCTGATACACATGTTAAACAAACAGTATGCAGGTTTGTGGCTGAAGTTGACAGAGTATGAAGAGGTTTGGTAAATAGTATGACCAACTATAATTAAACCACATAGATTCAACTACTGAGATTATTTTAATCCATTTCCCCCTCCTATTTTGACATCCTTGGCTTATCAATCTTAAAGTTTCTTGTGGCAATATCCTAATGCATTGAGCCCCTCTCAACTCACACCTCTGGCACCATCCGTCATAAACCTTCAACAACCACTATAGACAGCCATATGTCAATAAAGTGCTACTGTCTCTAAAGGCGTCTAGTACCTCTCTATTACATATGGCAGTAACTTCTAAACTTATCAATATAAGTTGACCTTACCAGGAAAAGCATTTTAACATGCAACTCTTATATGAAAATTGAATTTCTGTATTATTGTATTAGTATGATAATTTTATTTTAAAGTTGTGTAAAAAAGCTGTATCAAAATAAAAGTTAGAGAGATGAATCAGCAGTTAAGAGCCTTGCTGCTCTTCCAGAGGACCAGGGTTTGATTTCCAGTACCCACATGACTGCTCACATAATCTGTAACTCCAGATCTATGGCATCTTTCATCCCCTTGCATGCACATGATGCAAATACATACACGCAGGCAAAACACTCAGACACATATAAATACTTTAAATATAATATCAAAATAAAAATAGATATAGATACTATGTTAGTATTTTTTTCTTATTCCTCATTAGATCACTTTGTAGATCCTACTATGGAGACTGCTGATACTTTAACCTGCCATATATTCTAGCCTTTGCTCAACATGTCACCTCACCTTTTGTCCCATGTTTACCCCATAAGAAAACCAAATGATTTGTAGGTACCCATACATGGTATCTTTGTTTCCTGCCTTGTGTCTTTGGTCCCGCTAATCCTTACGTTTGTCATCTCTGCCTCATTGCCTCTTGGGAAATTACATATCATTTTAGGATCTTCTTAGCTGATATCTGTTCCATGACAGTTCTATCCCAGGTTGAATAAAGAGAACTTCAAGTTTCAGAGGACTTCTCTTGCTCTCCTTCTCTACTGTATTCTTACAAATGGTTCTAAGTCTCCCTCCCACTGGTTTATGACTTCTTTGAGGGTCGGGATAGTATTCATCTATGTATAGTCAGTAACCAGGAAAACATTTGGCCAAAGTTAAAAATGGAAGAACGAATAAATGATGTCACCAAAGGAATTACAGTAAGGACTATGTAACCAGGCCATTTGGGCTACGGCTCTGTCACTACCATGTTACCATGCAATCTTGTCCAGATGACCCAATTTCTCCAAGCATCTGTTGTCTTGTCTCATGGCTAGGATACAATAATGCACTGTCCATAGGATTACTTTCAGGACTCAAGTTCCAAAATGGCAAGACTTTTCAGAACAAAGAGCCACCTTAAAAATCTTTATCTTTTTTTTTTTTTTAAATCAGTACATGTGAAATCTCTCCCCTTGCTATTTATGATAAAGATAAAAGGCTGGAGCTCATCAGGATTTACATGTTATTTTGACAAGGTGATATCATTGCTAGATGAGTCTGGATCATTGCAAATGTAGATGACAATCTTCTTCCTGTATATTTATTGGTAGTTAACATACAATAATCAAGAATTCTCCCTTGACATTCCTTCACTGAACTGAGACAATAAGTGGATAAGAAAAGGGTCCTAAGAGCTGTGAAGAGTGAGGCAGCCTGGTGTAAAGCACACATGATTGCCTTGGGAGGACTGGACATTGTTGAGATTATGCAGAAGCAGTGAGTGTCATGGAAAAGTTTACTAGATAGAGTGTTAGGCACTCTTTGAAAATGTATATAATATGGGTTTTTGAATGACAAATAATACTTCCAAAAGCTATGCCTGCCATTATGTAGCACGTGTATGTGATTTTAAAATTAGCTTGCCTGCTGTTACCTCTTAATCCAATGGAGTGTAACAAAGCTGAAGGAAGGAGTACAATGCATTAAATACATGTTTCTTCAAAATAAAGGACTAACCACGCATTTAGCCTGTCCCCAGCAACACACATTATATATTTACATGGTTTGCTGTATTAGTTCTAGCTTACTGATTATACCTAAGAGAATCTCCTCAACTTTTGAGATATTTTCCTTAGGGAAATGACTCCTTCCCATTTACTTTATTTACATTAAAAGATTTCTATACAGAGTTTCTATAATATTTATCTTTCCTCTGTGATTTCCTTTTCCTTTTTCTGTTTAAAAAAAATAAATAAAACTCATAGAGTGTAGTGTTCACATGGAAGCTGAGGCAGTGAGTTCTGCTGTACTTCAGAGAAAATGATCAGTTTTGTAGCTCAAAACTCCCCAAATGATTTCTTTGAAGCATCTTCCATATATATCTCATTACTCCCAGAATTCCTGAAAATGTTCATATAATTGGAGAAAAGTGACATGGCAGAATACATTACCGTGATAGTTTATGAAGACTGTGGAACACAGAAGCAATAGGAAAAATTTGCATTCACCCTGAGAGGCACAGATCTCTTTAATAATTCAAGGATTCTCTTGCCTGTGGGTCATCAGTTGTAATATCACCCTCTAGGAGATGACTATCCAACATTCAATTGTTGCAATTGCTCTGTGGTTCATGGCTCAAAACATACATTCTTGTTCAACATTTCCCAATCCTAGGACTCTACATACCCACCAAGGGCAGGAAGAATAACAAGGAAGAAATTCACCATCTTTGCTAACTTTACAAATTGAATTTCCTCTTATCTCCCTAACTCAAGAAAGGCTACTATACCAGGAGATAATGAGGCTGTGTTTAAACAATCAGGCTCTTCCACTTACGGCCAAAGCTGTCAAGCCTCAATCACCTAAAACAGGACCACAAGAGCAGAACTTGCTTAAAACAGCAACAACAAAAGCCCAGACTTCTCTCCAATTCAGATAATCATTTGTTTTGAACGAGCAAAATGCAGTTTCAATGTGATTATGATGAGAGAGACAAGAGCATCAAAGGCAATGTGGTTCTTAAAATGGAGTAGGGCTGTTACAAGAATTGAGGTAAATTGGAGTCAAATTCTGGGTTTACTTCAAAAAATTGTTTAACCTCTGTAAATCTGACAGATTACCTAGTTCACAAATGGGTTCAATAACAGGCTAATCTTATTTGCTTTGTTCTGAGACCCAACCAAACTAATTTTTATACAAAAAAGTAAAGTACATGGCAAATAAAAGAAAATACTCAAAAACTATTATTGGTGTCATTAGTATCATTAGGATAAAGGAACAAAAGGAAGAGGTCTATTCAGAGGAGATGAGGAGGAGGTCAAAGGGTGGTGACTACACAGTTTACTTGACAGTTCATTGGAAACTGCTCCGAGATTCCGGTAATGCAATGAACATAGAAGATTTTACACTGGCATGCTTGTCTGCCAACAGTACCTCTACAGAGGTACTTGGACAGCTGTTCTATCAGTGTATTGGGGGAGGTTTAGATGCTCTTGGGGAAGTAGGGTGATGTAAGTCTTGGCTTCTATCTTAGGTCTATAATCTGTAATCTGTGTGACTTTGGGAGTGTCACTTTCTCTATTCCTTCCTTCTCTGAAACAAATTCTCTGTCTCTCTGTCCTTCTGTCTGTCTGTCTGCCGGTCTGTCTGTTTTCCCTCCCTCCATCTTCTCTTCCCTCCCTCCTTCTATTCTTCTGTTTTTGTTTGGAGATAAGCACATTGCTATTTTAGGTTATATTTGCTTGATTTTCTTATAAATTCTGAGAATGAATTGTATTGTTGGGACTATAAGGAAGAAGGCATTTCATTCACTCCTTGGCTCATTTATTCTTTAATTTGCTCGCATAGAAGGAGAAATGATTCTGAAACATGAGAATGGAAGAATGAAATGATGATATCTAGACTCCTTGCTCCTCTGATACTCATTTCTGAATTTTCTTAACATGAGAAGAACATATTATTCTGCTTTGTTTAAAGCACAGCTATGGAGATTTTATAAAACAGTAGATGAACGCATGTAGCAAGTAAGATAACGCAATAATAGTACCTATCCAGTTGAGTATTTGACAGTGACTTAACACAGCAACTAGGAGCTTAACACATAATCCACCTTTGTATATTCATAAATTCATTCATTAAATATTTATCATATCTATTCTGTTTCAAACCTTCTTCTTGGCATTGGGAACGCAGCAGCAGATAATATTGTAAGGCAAAGACCACTAGAAGATCAGATTTCAGAAGAGGCTGGGCATAGATATGCAATGAAATAAGTCACCCTGATTACACTGATCCCCCACAAAGAAGTTAAGTGGGGCTATGGTGTAGAGAGTAGTGAAATGAAAAGGTATGTTTACTGTGGTTAAAGAAGGTCTCTTTGGGGAAAATGATCTTTAAACTGACATCTAAATAATAAAGAAGTCAGTTGGATAGAGGTTTAGAAGAAATACAGAAAAGATGAAGAAGAGCATTAAATAAAGGACATTGAAGCAAGAAGATGATTTATGGTATAAATATAGGTCTTTCTGGTTGCAGCCTTAGGAAGAAGGCACATGGTAAAAGAGATTAAGGTGGATATAGGTCAGTTATACAGAGTCTTTAACAACTGCAAGAAGAGGTCCAATTAATACAAACCATGGAAGTATAAAGTATAAAGTCCAGCTCATGCCCTGATGAGTTCATTCCTAGTTTATTATCATGCATAGCATTAAACACTCTAGAATTATTTCACTTTTTCCTATAATGCTGAGAATTTTCTCCTACAGTTACATCAAAGTGGATATATGTCCTAATATAATGTCCACTGTGTGGCCAAGTACAATGAGTTTAAATAGGCCCATGAAAGATTAGTCAACTGTGAGAGTCCCTTATCCTGAAATCACAGAAGGATAGTAGATGTTAGAGACATCACCATCACCTGAGTTGTGATTGAGTATGAGAAGAATCTTGTCACACAATTATAAAGAAAATATCATCTTGTTCTCTCTCTCTCTCTCTCTCTCTCTCTCTCTCTCTCTCTCTCTCTCTCTCTCTGTGTGTGTGTGTGTGTGTGTGTGTGTGTGTGTGTGTGTGTGTGTGTGTGTACTGGCAAATAAAACATGGTATTTATTTTTAAATTAAAATATTTAGTTATAGGCCCGGCTTGGTGAATTACACCTTTAATCCCAGCATTTTGGAGACAGAGGAAGGCAGATCCATGTGAGTTTGAGGTCAGCCTGGTCTACATAAGTGAATTCTAAGAAAGCCAGAGCAATTTAGTGAGACCTGCCTCAGAAATACCAGACCAAAATAAAACAACAAAAGACTGAGTCATGTTCTTTGTGTATAGGTGATCCACATACACAAGGTACCTGGTCTTGACATCACCCCTCTCCTTCTTTTGTTTAGTCTAACCACAAATCACAGAGAAAAACAATTTAATGATGTGATATTTTGCTTTACTGAGAAGGAAATGGGCGTAGACACTTCTTACCTGGGTAAATTGATACCATACCATTAAGAACACTCACAGAAGGTTAAATCCACAAACCACCTAATAGGCAAAGTTAAAGAAGAGGGAGAATGGGAAATGGTTGCTGGGATCGATTCCAGACCTGCTTGCTTTATGATGCTTGTAATTGTTTGTTCAAGGGTTCCTGTATAGATTGTTTTTCTGTGACACTATCTATCCTTTCTGAAATGAATGAGGACAAGGTGCTGAACTATTGCCTTTGTCCCCTCGGTTATCCAGAAAAGAGCTACGCCAGTTCCAAAATGTCTATTATCTTGTGGCTTGCATGATTGCCAGATGTGGAATCATTTATAAGCTTGGGGGTACTTGCTTTTCTTTATGTCCTTCTTTCTTGTCTTCTACAAATACTGAGCAGACAGGAAGGAAAACAGGCTTTCTTAAGTTGTCTCTGGAGACTTAGGGCTTTCTTATGTCCCAAAGATACTATCTGCAACAAAGTCACCTTCTGATGACTTAGAAGAAAACTTTGAAAAAACTGTATGTATTTATATGTATACATATTTCATATATATATTCATTTATTTATTCAATAATCAGTGTAAGTTCTATTGTTTTCTAGAAAATGAGTAAAAGTACACACTCCATACCAAGTTTTAAAAATAATAATTTTCACAAAGGATTTTTGTAAAGGAAGGGTCTTTGGAAGAAGTTTTGATTTGGCAATAGCCAGTACTACTTTTGTTTAAGTGACAAAAGAAATACCCTTAGCCATGGTGGTGGTTTGAATGAGAATGGCCCCCATAGGCTCATAGATTTGGTCACCAAGGAGTGGCACAATTTGGAAGGATTAGGAAGTGTGGCCTTGTTGGAGGAAGAGTGTCACTAGGGTGAGCTTTAAAGGTTTCAAATGTCCATGCCCAGCACAGAATCTCTCTCTCTGCCTATGGGTCAGGATGTAGCACTCAGTTACTGCTCCAGTGCCTACCTGCATGCTGCCATGCTCCCCACCATGATTATAATGGACTAAAGCTCCGAAACTGTAAGCAATCCCCAATTAAATCCTTGTATAATAGTTGTGTTTGTCATGGTATCTCTTCATAGTAACAGAACAGTGACTAAGGCAGACATATAAAGAAACTTCAAATATATTTATTTAAATATATTTATTTATATTTAAGAAAGCTTGTCTTCATCCTGACTGGTAATTAATTAATTGGGATTGAGAAATTGAAACTAAAACATAAATTTCTCCTGAGAAAATGCCCAAAAGGTATTAAGAAGTTTGTTTCTAATGAGGAAAAAGAAATATCTAACCCAAACCATATGACTGTGGCATTGTGTTTTGTTTTTCTATCTGTTCATCTCTACTAATGTGGAACCCTGCTGCATTATATGTCAGGCTCCATGGAGGGCAAAACATCTCATTCCTCGGGATGCTGGGAAAAAATTCTGTACTCATTATTCTTCTCACTGCTGCAACAGAATATTTGACAGAAAGGAGTTAAAGAAGAGATTTAATTTAGCTCATTGTTTAGAGGGAAGCATCTATTCTGGCAGAGAAGGAATGGGAATTGGTGGTTCTGTGTGGCTTTACTTGCTTCATGAGCCAGCCGGATTGACTGGGCTAGAAGTGTAGCCAGGATATGGCTCTCAAGACCTCCCTCTTCCAGTGATCTGTTACTATTACCTCCAGCTAGGCTTCACATCTAAAAGGTTCTATAATCTCCCAGACCAGTTCCAGTAGCTGGAGACCAAGTGCTCAAACACACGTGCTTGTGGGGTATGATTTATACCTCGTGGAGATGGCTGAATATCCAGAAACTCAACAAGGCAGGCTTTCCACAGAGGTATAGAACTGTGGCCACCATTCAAAGTATTTGTACCAATTGTTGTAAATACACATTCTGCTGAAGTGAGTCTCAAAACAGTGTTGGAGTCTAGGCTACTTAGATGTAAGAGCAGGAGTCTGGGAGAAGCTATTGGATGAAAAAGAAAGAAAGCATAAAGGCAGAATTTGGCAAGCATCAGCAGGGCAGCAAGTCACCTTGATTTTAGCTGGGGCAAGAGAACTTTCAGTAATGTTTTGTGAAATGAGAATGTGCCTTCTGGAAGCTCTACAATAGGCAACTTTAGGATATCCCTCAATTTCCATGGTACTATTTTTGAGTAGGTTGATATCTTCTAAAATAATGAGGATGTGTAAGGGGGAGACAAGAATGACAAATAGGCTACTGTGTTTACCAGCCTAAGAAAATCAGATATTTCTTGAACATTAGACCTTGGGAAACTTCAGGGAAGCCTGTGAGGTGTTGCTCTCTGCAGCTGGGGTCTTTGTATGACCATACCTACACAGGTGTCAATCCAGCAGACTCAGGGTCTGCCTATGGGTAGGCTCAGCAGCCTCCTGAGAAAACAACATCACAGAAGAGAATAAAGGCTCCAGACCACATGAAAAGAAAGTTGGCCAGAGTTCGATGGGAAGAGAAATTCTGGGCACAGTATAAGGTTGGTCCCTCAAGGAAAAATTGAGGGTCTCTTAAAAATGAGATGAGCATGGGGCAAGGCTGAAAGAAAGAGTAAGGAGACAGTAAGCTCAGAAGGACCATTAGGCTCCTTTACCTACATAGATAATGTTCTCTTGGAGCTTGCATAAAGCAAGTGGATGACAGCAGTGGCTAGCCCCTGGGTATCCCATGGGAGTGAGACAAGTGACTGTACTGGAGACATGGCCAGCTACGCTTTCAGTGGCAAAGGCTCATGAAGGCACCAGTCTTGACCCTGCTCCAGCCTCTCCATAGCTCCACCACATTGCATCTGTACATCTACCTCGGAGTCTGGCTGTCTCCTCTTAATGTCCTATCTCCAACGTAGGAGTGCTAGTGCAGAGAGTCTTGGTCCCCAGGGATGCAGCTGAAAACATGAAGGCATCACTTTCCAAGGTCATGTTGGACAGGAGAGAATAAGGTGCAGAGATACCTGGGCTCAGCTGGTATCTCATGTTGTGAAGAAGAAGTATATGTGGAGTGTGGAGCTGTTCCTGGTTCTGCATGGGCAGGCATAGACAGTTTCCCTAGCATTGGTACATGGCTCCATGATAGTCAGAGTCTTCCTCCACTTGCATAGACAGAGTACATAGGAACAACCATGAAGTCTGAAGTTTCAGGAAAAAAATATCCTACTATCATACTTTCCACTAACCACCATCTCATAGAGGCTGAGTCTTTTCAGGTATTAAATGACAGAAGTTGTGAGCTACTCTAGCTATGAATTCTTCAGCTTGTACCAAACCCTTCCTACCACCTCATTTTCTCCAGAAATACTTTCCTTGCATATAATTCAAATCCCTGTCAGATTTGGTCTTTATTGTATTTTTCATTATTCATTCAGCTCGGTGTCAGCCTCTCTGCTGTGGGCTATTTCCTTTGAAGCTCCGGCTTCTCAGAAATGGCTCCTTTGTATCAATGTTGCTCCCACTGTACCCAGCATTCATCTGTGTCACTGCCTGTGATTAGTCGCAAACCTGCCTGCTGACATTTCTCCTAAATTTCAAATGGCTCTCACTAGTACATTCCTGAAAGCATTTATCTGACGTCTTGTGAAGAAACAGAAATGACACACCCAAATTACAGTGGCCATTACCTAGCTGTCTACATATACCCTGCTGTCATGTTTAAGCCTAGTCTTTGACAGAGCTATGAATTTCAAAATAACCACAAATCTATCTTTTTCCATAACACATAATTTATAAGTCTTCACTATCCTTTGAAACATTAAAAGTTAGCCACCTGGCCCATTTGCTCCAGTCGGCATACTGTTTTTTTGTTCTATGTAATTACTAGCTCTCATATAGAATTCTCATTGTAGAATGCTCTGTTCTCATAGGAATTCAATAGTACCAGGCTATGGTGGTCATTGTTTGTATTCTGGATTTGTCAAAAGAAGAATCTGGGAACTTAATTAAGTTCCTGGAGGCCACTCAGCAATTCAGTTCCCAAGACAAAGAGAAGCCAGTGCCTATGGCCCAGAGCCACACTGCCTCCCTCTGTGATGATGGCTGGCCCTGTCTAATGACCTGGAATCCTTTTCTGATGTACTCTGAGTGTGGCCCATGACTTTCTTCTCATATTAATATTTTTAGCTTTTAAAAGTAGTCATTTCTTATCTATTCCAAAACATCTTACACTTACGTTTGCTATGCTTCAGGGAGAACACTCTATTAGGAAAGTAGAAAAGAAAAAAAAAAGAAGAAGCAAATGCTGCTTTCCATTTCAACAGAGATATTTTTACTTCTTCCTTTCCTGGAAAGAATAGAGACTCTCAGGGCAGGACAATAAAATGCCTGAAGTTGCCATGTTTTCATGAGGAATGTCATTCTCTTTCTCTAATGCAGAGGTTCTATTTCTATCAGAGCCAAATCCTTCGTGTTTGTTTCCTAGCCAGGTGGCATAGCAGAATGCATGGCATGGCGTGCTCCAAGGGAACTCAGTCATAGCACATGCTGTAACTCAATCGACATTAAACCTAATAAAAAAATATCTGGGCTTTCCTATCATTTTCACTCACTCAAGGAGTTTAAAGCCCACAGCATGGATTTTAATTAAATTTGGACATCGTATACCCAATAGGGAAATTCCCAAAGAAAGTTAAGTCTTTATGTAAACTTCGAAATCTTACTAGGCAAAGACAGAGAGACAAGCAATGTTCATTTTCTGGTTTAGGGTTTAACATGTAATGAATGAGACTTCTGACTGATGTTTGGGATTCAAACTGTACTCAGATGCATCTGGAAGCCTCTAGAGAAGTGCTGACCCAGAATGAAGGCCAGATGACAGCCTTTTCTCTCCCAGGAAGATGCGAGTCCTCACTCATCTGGAGCCCATGGCACCCCTTCTTTTCAGCAACCATCTCGGTGTTGTAAATAGGTGCTATAGATTCCTGGAACACAGCAGCTGTTCACACACTTTGAGATGGGTGACTTGATAAATTTTCAGATTCACTACCAAGGACTAAGCAAGACAGTCTGATACAATCCTCCAGCTAAACCACAGGGTTCCAGAAGTTTAGGGACATTAGTATTGGGAGGAAGAATCCCTTTGTAACTTTATCCCACTGAACCACCACTGCTGTTTGAGACATCTGATGCCAGTCCCCCACATAGCCAGTAAGAATAGTACCAATCCTCTACACATGAAGTTTCAGAGATCTCTCCAAAATGGAAGCACTACTACTCTTTCCTTCATTTTGTAAGTAGAGAAACTAAATGTGTTAATCGTCTTTCTGTTTTCTGATACTGTAACAAATACCTGAGGGAAACAATCTAGATGGAGGAACACTTTACTTTCAACCATGGTTTAGGGATTTCAGGCACTTGTGCCCATTGCTTTGGAGCTTAGTGTCAGGTGCATATCATGACAGGGAGCATGTTGCTCACTTCATAATTGCAGAAAGGCTACAATATGCCCTTCAGAGGCACTCCCTCAACTATGTAAAACCTTCTTTCAGCCCCATTTCTTAGGCTTTACCACCTGACAGGAGTGTCATGCTGGAGACAAATTCATTAACCTGTAGACCTACAAGGGCTATGGAAGAGTCAAACTATTACACAGAAATACAAAATTGTAGCAAGTAAATGGCAAGATAGGGATTCAAATTTACACTGATCTCTCCAGAGTCTTGTGCTTACCAATGATGTCCGCGAGCTCATGCCAGTAAGTCAAAAAGCAAATGTGAAGTCCCTTCATGGGAGCATAATACACACTGAAGGGTGATGAGCTCACATTATTATATGGAGCAAATCCCATCTTCAGCAGAACTTCTTTTAACAGCTGGTACAAAAGACTTGTCTATAAAGCTGCTTCTTGGAGGAGCCTAATTTTAGGTAGGTTCTTTAGAAGAAGCCCTTGCTGTTCAGTTGGAACCTCCAGCTCTCCCCAGCAATGTGGAAAGCCCCATTGAGCTCCTCCTCTCTCCTTGCCTCTCTCTCCAAACCCTGCCCATTCAGAGAGTCTCTGAACAAACTAAAGGCATCAAAAAACCCAGTTCTGCATTCTTGATGGCTATTGCAGAATTCCTCCCCTGAAGTTGAAAGTTGCCCAAGTCCCTGCCTAAGCATTCAGTTTTTGACCACGCTTAGGCACAAATCCAGCTTGTTGCGGACATGTCATCACCCCTGCCTAAAACCTATAAAATCCTCCTTGCTTTCGTTTGGGGCATGACTTCTCTGGCCTTGATCTGTGGAACCAGAGAACCCACCAGGGAGTTGCTCTGCTTAAATAAACCTGTTGTTATACTTTTTCAGTTCGGCTATATCTGGCTTACTGCATCTGTGGAGAAACTTATTATTGGGGGATAGAAAACCTATTACTTGCTCCATGTAACTCCAGCTCATTAGCTTTAGCTAGTTTAGATTTGACTTCAGTGTCATATTTTCTTAGGTAAAACAACTTTTCTATGCATCCGTCACTTGATACCCACATCAACATCCCTGATGCTGATTACAGTTTCATTATTTTAAGAGGTGGTGCTCCTGGTCCAGGCAGCTCTCTTTCAGAGTTACAGCCAACAATGTAAAAACTGAGCATCTCATGCCTCGGCACTCCCCCATTCTCTGGCCTTTTGTTTTAAAATAGATCACTAACACTGAGAGAAAGACTCAGGCAAATTACACACATTTTCTTTTCAGAATGTTTCAATTTCTCAAAGGTTTAGAAATATAAAGACTTCCAAATAAGATAAAAGAGATCTGAACTGTAAAGTCCTACCCAGTAAGGCAATAATTAATTTCTTGGTGTTATAACAATAGATAGGATGGTTTAAGGAATCACACTCATTTTCTGTGACTTGAATCTACACCCATAGGTAGTACCACAGCAATGGAAGAAAACATGGGCTTGCTTCTATAAAATGTAGTTATTCGAAGGTCAATGCTGTACATCTTGACATACATATCATCTATTCGTTTAAGTCAATGGCATTATATATCATGTGTTTAGGTTTTATAAATGGTTCTAATCTTTGGGAGTTTTTGATGTTCTGAATAAGAACAGCCATTTAAAAGTTTTATTTTTCCATTTGTGGATTAGGTTTGTAGACAGATGCATCTAAACTCAAACACAGCTGGCTCTGCCCTTCACTAATTTTGTGACCTAGTAAAAGAAATTCAGTCTCCTTGAGACTCAATTTGTCTGTCATTTAATAGATACTGGATAAACTGTAATTCTTCATCTCCATGATTAATTCTACTTCCATATCTGACAAGGTTGGTCATAGGTAATAGGAACTCAAAAATAATGCAACTTAGGGTGAAATATTTCCTGAAGAATTCCTAAGGGGATGGTAGTTAGGGAGATAAGGGACTTTCTCTGAAAAAAGTCAGTATAGGGACATGAAAGCATGGCAGCTGGTATAACATGGGATGAAATATTTCTGTTCCTTCTGTGACTATTTCCTACAAGGTCTAGTATACTAGTCACAAGCACCATCCTGCAGCCATTCTCACCAGTGAGAATAGCAGTAAGAAAAGCTTCTGCCTCTGTTGCCTCCAAGTCTGTTTCAAGTATATCCAGAAGTCAAGTTTCATGACAGACTGGAAAGTTGTTTGGAACATCAAACTCCTGTTGCATCATGGCCAAGAACATAGTAAAGGTAGAAATTGTTGCTGAGTATTAAATGACTACAGCCACCACCTTTCTCCTGGCAACCATCTCCACCATCTTTGGTTCCACTTCTACAATTGTTGGGATGCTTTGGTACTAAATTTGTAGCAATTTTGAACTCCCATACAGTAAAGTGACTTCAATTACTGATCCTGAAACCTATCATCATTTACAGACATTTTCTTTGTTTGACACTAATTGGGCCATCTGGGATTAGACGCATGACCTTTTCTGGTTAACATCCTAATTCCTACAACAGAGTTTGTCAGCCTTGAGTACAGAGTCACTTTCAGAGTCAAAGCAAACACATGTGATCAGGATGGAGAAGTTTCATGAATAATAAAGGCATTTCTGATTAAGTAAATTGTTCAGTGCTCAAATCACAATTCAAGCAGGAAATCGACTCTTACATCTGTTCTTTATGATAAGCATATGGGAACATATTCTGTGAACTTCCTATTATCCACTCCAACAATATGTTATATGTCAAATGGGAGGATCACAGATCAAGCAAAACCACAAGTAATTAAAATTGCTATTCCACCATTTTCTCCAGCTAGTCAAGGAACTAAGAAACCTACAGTGTCTATGTTACCTGCCTGTTCAGCATTGTTCTCTCTGCTATCTGACTGCAGTGAAAAACTGTCTTTCAGTGATAAATAGACAACTAGAGAAGGAGAAAACCCAACTAACTTGAAGAAAGACACATAAGCAGAATAAATGAGCCTCTTGAATTAAAAGGAAATGAATGGGCAGAAATTGGCAACTCATCACAGATGCTACAAGGTTGATCTGTGTCACATAATACATTCACACAGAGTGACTTCCAAACCCCTAAAATATTTGTCTGTAGGTGATGATAACTCTAAGAAGTAAACATTCATTTAAAATAAAATTGACATGAACAAGAGAGATAGCTCAATCCATAAAGTACTTGTCTTTCAAGCATGAGGACCCAAGTTTGGTCCACAGAACTTGAGTAAAAAACCCTAATTGTTGTGCTAGAAACCCCGTCCAATGACTGAGGGAACTGGATGCAGAGATCCATGGCCAGGCCCCTGGTGGATCTCTGGGAGTCCAATTGGCGAGAAAGAGGAGGGTTTATATGAGCGAGAATTGTTGAGACCAAGGTTGGATAAAGCACAGGGACAAATAGCCAAACGAATGGAAACACATGAACTATGAACCAATGGCTGAGGGGTCACCAACTGGATCAGGCCCTCTGAATGGGTGAGACAGTAGATTGGCTTAATCTGTTTGGGAGGCATCCAGGCAGTGGGACCAGGTCCTGTGCTCAGTGCATGAGTTGGTTGTTTGAAACCTGGGGCTTATGCAGGGACACTTGGCTTGGCCTGGGAGGAGGGGACTGGACCTGCCTGGACTGAGTCTACCAGGTTGATCTCAGTCCGCGGGGGAGGCTTTGCCCTGGAGGAGATGGGAATGGGGGTGGGCTGGGGAAAAGGGGAAGGGGCGGGAGGGGGGAGAACAAGGGAATCCGTGGCTGATATGTAGAATTAAATTATATTGTAAAATAAAATAATAATAACAAAAAAACTAAAATGTTGAGCATGACAGTGTACACTTATCATACCACAGCTGGGGAGACATAGACAGGCAGATATCTGGGGCTAGCTGGACAGTCAGCTGAGCCCACTTGGCAAGCTCCAGGTCAGTGCCGGCCCCCATTCCAAAAGACAAAACAGAACAAAACAAAGAGTGGCGCCAATGAGAAGGCATGGCAGACGAGGGTGGCTACTGTCTCGCCTGATGACCTTGGTCAGTCTTTGACCTACATAGTGGAAGGAGAAAATCAACTTCAGCAAGTTGTACACACACACACACACACACACCCACTGTTGTTCTCTGGCCTCCATGTGCATGCTTACACATATGCACAAACACCCGCACATACATATACACCCCACATAAGTGTACACATAGATAGTGAGTATTACTGACTTCATTATGATAGTAGATTCAGTACAAATCTAGAAAGTTATGGGTTGGTGATATTAGCTTACCCACTTAAAAATAATGTGTTGACTATTAGAAGCAATGTAGTACTAACAACAACCCATAAGAACACTGGTAAATCAGGTGAAATGGACCATAACTATTCAGAGCTGTTTGTACAATGGCAAACATAACTTGTGGCTAAAACACTCTCGCTGAATTATCAAAATACCATCCGTTGATATTAAATCTGTAAAGATTTAAGCCAAATTAAAGATAAAGACTATATTTTGAAAACCCAAGTGGCATTTTCTAGTTCTGAGAATGAACTTGCCACAGTAATGAAGTCCCACAGGAAGAGTCAGGGGCAACACTTATGTGGCATCATTATTTCCATTTCTACTGGGAAGCAGCTGTTTATCTACTTATGGAACTTGTCCAGATCTTAGTTTGGAGAATATAACACATTGAGGTAAATAGTGACTCTTATTATGTCCTTCCCTGTCTCTCTCCCTCCTTCCCAGTGTGTGTGTGTGTCCTCCCTGTGAAATTTTAAAATTAAAGAAACAAGTTACCTTTACTTTGATTGAAGCACATTTCTCCAAGCAAGAGGACAATAGATCACAAAATGCAACTTATACAAGAACAATTATTAATGTGTGAGTAAGAACCACAAAGCAAATTGGAAGTAAGGTCAGTGGCAAAATTACTTTAAGATATACAGCCAATGACTCACCTGAACAATGAAAAGCAAATGTGTTGGGCCTATCTGAAGAAATCAGGCAAGCAGTATAGTGTGAAGCAATGGAGAAAGGTTGTGAAACAATTGTGTCTATTTATGCTGGACCACTCACTGCTAACACAATCACCATCTACAGATGCCTATTATGCTCAAGAAACCAAAAGTTATAGCGATGCATACATTCTTAATGATGGGGTCATCTCTTTATTCTCTGCCTTGCATTCTATGCATTCTATTCAATATATTTTAAATTCTTTGGTACAATATTGCCTGATTTCCTTTTCATTTTCTGTACTATTTTTTTTTTGAGGTAGGGTGCTCTTATATTGTAGTCCAGCCTGGCTAAACTCACTGTGTAATCCAAACTAGTCTTGAACTTGCAGCAATCCTCCTGTCTCAGCTTCTTGAGTGGTGATAGACATTAAAAAAAGTCAACGTACAACAAAATAGAACAAAAAGGATCTTAGCATTTTTCCCAGTACCTTTTGGTACTGTGTGTTAAAAAAAAAAAAGTAGAAAAGTTGCCTTGCATAAGTATTGTCACTCCAAATGAATAAGACAGTATAATGGTGAAGATAGGGAACTTAAGAGTCTCCCTGCTACCACCTACTCATACAATTTTGCACCAATAGCTGGCCTTGATCCATGTTCTCCTCTATCATCTCATGATGGCTCTGTTTTCTTTTGTGTGTGTGTTTGTATGAGAGGGATGTACCTGTATAGGTGTGTACACAGAGACCAGAGTCCAACTTTTGATGCTGTTCCTCAGGCACTATATACCTTTTGTTTTTGAGACAGGGTCTTGTTCTGTCCTGAAACTCACGAGTTAGGGTAAGTTGGCTTGCCAGTGAGCCACAGGGCTGATTTATTCCTGCTTTTCCATGATTTTGATTATAATTGTGCACCATTGTGTGTGTGTGTGTGTGTGTGTGTGTGTGTGTGTGTGTGTGTGTGTATTGTATATGTGTGCTGGTTACTCAACATAGGTTATCATGCTTGCAAGACAAGCATGTTACTGATAGACTCATCATCTCAGCCCTCATTAGAGTTCTTAAATTCTCTTTCTTGAACATTGAACAAAACTTAAAAAATGTGTTTATATTGTTTAAAAAAAATCATTCTCCTTGGATGAAAGGAACACATACTAATGTTTTCTGCATTTTTTCATTAAAAGGCTGATTAATTAAGTATAGCATTACAGCTGTTGTCGCTTTGCTTGTTTGTTCTTATATAGAGCCTTACTCTATAGTCAAGGCTGGCCTCCAACTTATGGGACCCTGTCACAAACTCCAGAATATTAGGGGTATAGATGTTTCTCACCATTCCTGGTACCTACAGCTTAATTCGGTCCTGTAATCCATATCTAACATAAAGATTGTGTTCAATGCAGAAAACACACACGTGGGCATGCTCTATTTCAGTGCTTCATAAGATACTGAAAAGGGCACTATCATCCCACTATAAGCATGTGAAAAGAACCCTTTTTCCTCCTATATGGATGGAAATGTCTGGGTACACTAATTCCTCCCTTCTCTTAGTTTAAAATTCTTCAAATAGTCATCTTAAGTACAGTTTTACTCATTAAGTAAACATGTATTCATGTACTCAGACAGGCATATTGTCCTGTCAGTATTCTTTTATGAAGAATTTTCCATCTTATCTACAATTATGTGTGAGCAGATGCCTCAGTGTTCAACGGGTGAAGTTGACTCACAACAAACTTGATCTGTTGGAATTGACTCTCTTGTGCCCCTCTTTAAACTCCCTGCCCCAGTTTGGATCTTCCAACTCAGTTGGTGGTTTCACACAAAGGCTGAAGAAGAATCTATAAGAGAACAAACAAATATCATCCTGTCCCCGAGGTGAGAACTTAGTTGAGGGTAATTCACAAAGAGTTAGAAAAAGATCACACACTCTCTCTCCCTCTCTTGTATTTTGTGCATGACCAAAGGGCACTGCCACTACATTGGCTGTTGATGCTTTGGGTGAACATTAAACTCACTTGCAGAATTTATTCTCCACTCTCTATTAGGAAAGTTATGCAACCTGAATCCTTAATGGGCTTAATCAGCAGGATAATGTGACATTTTCCCTACCCTGAGTTAAGTGCAAGGCAGAATACAAAGATGTACAGGAGACATCTCAGACCTTGTGGGTTATACAATATAGTTGTAGAGAATAGGGGAGGTCACAAAAATATACTGTAACCCATGACTTATCCACTGAAGGGACTGATCCAGTCAGGGCTCATTTGTTTGCATGGAAAAGAAATACATTTGAAGTTTCCTAAGTTCAATTTGAGAACACTTGCAGAAAGTCCAAGGGAAGTTAAGCCTCTGCTTTCCTGAAAAAGTATAAGAAGAGAACAGCAAAGCAGAGAAACCTGCCTTATCTTTTGTTACAGCAGCCAGCTCTGCTGCTTCCTTTATTCTCTCCACCTTCCACTAAATGGCTGCTCTGAGGAGGATCACTCTGGATCTATCAATGCAGAAGCAACTTTCATAATCTAACTCAGTTAATTTCATATTTGAAAATATCACAATGGAAAAGATACCGCTATCTCCTTTAGCATCACCAGTGGCCACAACATCAGCAGCAGCACAATGAGATGCTTATTGTATGTATCAAGAGGTTTCCTTGCATCTGTTAGGATTATTGCACTCAGGAAGGAACAGGGATGGAAAAGAAGGAAAATAAAAGGGTGGGGATAAAAGCATCATGAAAGAACTGAGTTCAACTGTGCCTGTATTGGAAAACTATTTTAAAGCATCCATTATAATAGGATCTCCCAAATACATGGCTCTTAAGTATATGGGATTTCAGGAGTTATTTTCTAGTGTATACTGCCCACAGACACAGATTATTTGCCCCTTGTTTTCCTGACAACTGAGCCCAAAATTATTTACAGGTTCTTTCCTTAGAAAGGAAACATACTGAATAAGGCTGTGATAAACTTGTAGATCATCAAATTGCCCAAACTTTACCAACTGAAAGTATTTTTACCATGTAATTCCAAGGTGATAGATGTCGAAATTATTTGTCTTACATAGGAACAGATACGGCAAAGGGAGTGTCATTTAAGCCAAATGTCATTTGGCTTAAATGTATTAAAAGATCATCAAGAAAAAAATGTCAGAAGTCTTTTGAGTATAAGCTTCATTGAATCAACTTTTTCTCAATGCTTTAGTAGAGTTTGGAGAGATGTGCTGTATACCAACGAAATGAAGAAAGGTTTTAATGGAATAATCACATAAGTTCCCTCCTTAATCTGTCAATAAAGTATAAGAAAGGTAACTAGGAATAATTCTTGGTAAGTTTTTGGAAATACATGTCAAAATGACCCCTTTCAAAAAGCTCAAATGACTAAAATTAATAGGACCCGATAATACTAGTGAATGTAGAGCAACTGCAATCCACACACACTTCAACTGAGAGTGTAAGCTCTTACAAATGTCATGGAAAACTGTTAGCCGACAAGTATACTCCATGATGGAGCAGTTCTGGTGCTAGGACAATACTTGGGAGAAACATGAACATAGTTCACTTAAAGACATGCCAAGAATAATCATATTGGCACCATTTATTGTAGCTCAAATTGGAAATCAGTTGAATATCCATTAATGGAAAGGGCAATGACATCGTGATATGCTCAACAAGTATGGGTGGGCTACAATTGCAGCAATGATGTGGATGGCTTACACATATTTTCTAAGAAACCAGGCATAAGAAGATGCCTGTTGCACAATTCTATGTTTAGAGGTCTCTGCACATAAATAATTTACTAACTGAAAACTCTTTGATAGAGATACCGTATATAGAACTATGGAGCCCAGATTTTTCATTCATCTCTATGAAGATGTCACACATGGGGGTTGAGATATCTTGCTCCTTTCAGATAAGTCATTGAATATTAGATGTCTTATATAATAGAAGAACTATTCAGCCAAGACTGTCTGAGTTCCTAAAGAAAGACTTCTGAAATATAATAAAAGGATCTCTACACACCATCATGTCCTGAGAAGTTAATCAAGCATCCTCAGAAGGCTGAAACTTCTCCCATTTGATAAGGTTTGAAATATTGTTTGTCTTGCATGCTTACCATTTACCTCCACTCTTGAATTATACAAGAGGTTCTTGTACTTCAAAACACAAAGCTAGAGTCAGATATTCTAGGTTTAAAGTAATATCTTAGATTAAAGTAGCCTCCTGCACATATATTCATGCATAAATTGCATGACACTCAATAGATGCCCACTACAGAGAGTATCAAGTCTGAAATGACACAGCGCTAAAACATTTCAGTAAGAGATACTATATCTAAGAAATCTACTCAATGAGTCATAGGTAGATAATATATACAGAGTAGATACTCTGGACAAGGGGATGACTCATTTTCTAAGCAGGGAAGAGAAAAAGGCATGCATATTTTTCATATTACTTAAGACAGTATGTAATTCTAATTGATACATTGATTATTTATGGTACTTTATATTTAATATTTTTGAGCTAGAGTTGATCACATTTGACTGAAATCCAATAAAGCAAAACTTCAGATAAGGGGAGACTACTATACTAGCAATATGGCCTCAGGCTATTCAACTGATCCAGGGCTCAGTGTATGTCATTTAAACTATTAATTTGGTTGATTTGAGATTCTAAAGTCTATCTAAATAAATGTCTAGGAGAAAATTGATAAAGAATACTTTTTATTAAGTACACAGTATACTGAAATTACACATAAAATCCATTAACTATCTAGCCTGTAGAATACACCCTTGCCTTCTCCCTCTAACATGCATTTTTCTTTACATTTCTGTATTCTTCCAAAATAAGTTACCCAGAATTTGTCATTTTAGCCTTTCTAATGGCTTTCTAATTCTTTCTTCTTTTCCTCTGTCATTGGAATTGCATTTCTTAGTGTTACCACGCTACTCTTCACAAGAAAATTAATTTCAATCTCAGCTTTTAAGGCCATCCACAGGAAGATCCCAGCTTCCTCTGCAATCCCTTTCCTGCTTATACAACAGCTTTCCACTTAAAAAGATGACTTCCTGATTCCTAGAACGGGATCCATATCACTATTTAGGGTCATTTTGTCTGCCCCAAATAACAGACATCTCTATTTCATCCATTTCCATTAGTAAAATTCTTCCTAACTTAAAGACTGTTTCAAACTTCAGACTATCAAATAACCATTTGTTAATTATTTTCGCCATCCTTTCCTAGTTATTAGTTCTCCCTCTCTTCTCCCTCCCTACTCAACCCCCTTCTTAGTAATGAATCTGAGTCTCCTTTCCAGCTGTCCATAGAGAATCAGTCACGTGCAGTTTTTAAATCTCCATGCATAACAAGACCCCTCAGCTCTATCCTAATGCTTTGCACCTAGTGGACATTTAACAAAAACTCACTCGATTATACTAGAATGGTTTAACTAGTGAGAAGAGTAGGATCTTGACATGGAGTTTGAAGTTAAACACAATTTTGTGTGTCTAACCCATTTTGAAAACTATTTGCATCTGAATTGATGAGAAATAATTTCTATTTTTATAAGAATCTAAGAAAAGAAATTTCTTTTTTTCTTGCTTCCTTCAGTTTCACATCCTTGGGTATGACTGTCAGAGTAATCTCATTTCTCTTAACCTAAGTCCACTGTGGTCCAGAGTGAGCCATTCCTTTTGGATTTGAAAACAAAAAAATAATGTGGTGGTCACATCAAAGCTTTTCTCTCTTTTCTCTATGCTGTGTTCCTTCCCTATATTATGGTCAGCACACATGTACACTAAACAATTGGCTCTATGTGAATTCACAGAAACAAGTTCCTGGCCTAAACATAGTGGTTAATCCAATTGCACTAATAAACATCTACCACAGTATTTTTCCTAGACTCATTAAGAACAACTTGAGACCTGCTATTTGCAACTTAGATCACATGAAGCCATGCTCTCACCTCCATGTTTAATCAGTAAACCACCAAGTTACTTTTTCTTTTTGTTAATATAATAAATCTACGTTTAAAATTTAGACTAGGCCATATTTTTTTGTTTTCTAAAAGTTAATTCATTCCTTTTGACTTTTACAGAAATACTTTTCCTCTCATTGTTTCTGAGAATTAAATAGCCACCATCATTTTTCCCTGAATTCCCTACCATGAATAATAGTCAGCACACAGAATGTGCCTATCAGCAGGCACACTGCATATTTGTGGTCTTCCAAAGACTCTGCTTACTACAACCACCTCAATGCACCTCAGCTATGGGGGGACTCTTGCCATCCCCATGGCATAGTCATGGCTGGACTCTTGCATTTGCACACTTCATTTCTAAAATGTCTGTTACTTTTTCTTCACCCCATCTCCCTGGATTTGGACAAAATAGTATAAGTGAATATGTGTGTGTGTGTGTGTGTGTGTGTGTATGTGTGTGTGTTTGTGTATGTATGTATGTATGTATGTATTACTTCCTTCTATGTTAACACAGGGCTTGTCCTGATATAAATGAAATGAAAAGTAAAACCTGCTAATTATAGAAAGAACTACATGAAAGAAGCTTCTAGAAAGAACATAGTATTAGCTCATGTTTGGCAATGATACATAATAAAGAACCATAGCATAATCTGAATCCACATAATCATCTAACTGTTGTGTTTAGAGAGAAAGAGTGAAAATGTTTCTTATAATACATTCTGTCCCAGGGATTGGAAAGCTTTTAATTATTTTCCCCATCCTTTCCTAGTTATTAGTTCTCCCTCTTCTCCCTCCCTACTCAAACATCAGACAGAAAACACTGAAAGGTAAAACATCAGACAGAAAACACTGAAAGGATGCAGGCAGTTTAAATCTACCATCATTAGGACCAACCTGCTAAAGACAATACATAAAATAATAAAGCAGCTGAGCTTCGTGAACTTTACTCATAAGCACAGGTAGTGGGCAAGACTCTGGTCACAGCTTTTCAATTCTATAGTCAGCAGAGCTTTACCTACTACATAGAATAATGCCCAAGGAATGGTGATCATGTATTTCCTGACATGCAGGACCTTATCTCCTTTGACATCATTTTCACACATTCTGAACACTACATCTCATGTTTCTATCTATGTATTTATCCAGACATAGATGGGTGATAGGTACCCAGGTAGGGAGATAGATAGGCAAGCAGGCAGACAAAATATATACAGATGTGGATAACTTGCTAAATAGTTAAGCATGATGTCTGAGCTGTGGCTTCAGTAGTTGAGGAGTCCTCATCTTCTTCACACAGGTGAATTTAGCTCCTACAGTAGGGATGTAGCTCATACATGTACATCTATATCTGTGAACGTAATTTACTCATAGCTTTTGGTTCCTCACCACTTCCACAGTTAACAACCCTCTTCTTGTTGATTGCCTCCTTTCTCAGTGAGAATGTGCTGGCCCTGAAAAAAGATGTCCCCAAAGAATAGTCTCAGTCACACATGCATTTGTCCATTGAAATGTCTGATGAGTATACAGAGCACAAGGGCTAATGGAACAGTCAAATATATAAAACATCGTTGTTAGACATATTTTATAAAAATTTTTATGCCTTATGCTTCAGGGAATTTAGTGACATCTGTCTGGATTTTTCTGTGGTTTCTGCTAGACTGCACTTCATTCAAAAATGATGAAAATGTCTTTTCCTTCCAGTCAGGTGCAACTCATATTAAAAGACAAACATCCATCCTCCATGTTCTCTGGTTGCTGACATGTGATCTCTTGTATTCACTGACCCTTTAATTACTCATAGCCCTAAAACATATTCTCTCCTGGGATTAGATGCTAAAATGAAAATATACTATTTCTACATAGTTAATTAGGTTCCCAATTATGCAATCATAAGAAAAACCAAAGAAATATCATATTAAGAAAAAGGTTGCTTATGCCAGTGACTGCATGTTCATACAAGTTTGGGGGGAGCAATCAATTTTCAATTTCTTTCATCACAAACTCTCAGCCAAATAAGTAGCTCTAAAGCATCCAAAAGTTAATAGATATGAGATTTCAGAATGAGGCAACTATTGCATTCAATGTAGATGGTAGTGATGTTTTATCTTTGTCCATTCAACATCTCTTCAGAGTAAACCCTCTTGAATTCCCACTGCCAAAAAGGCCTCTGTGTTGTACAAATGGCATACATGGGAACAAAGGTCCCCAGGAACCTTAGTTCTCAACCATACTAGCAGAAGGGTGTGAATAGTTTCCTCTCCCTTGGGTGGGATGACCTGGAGCTTTGAGTCTTACAGTGAAACCCAGGGTTCCTTTGAGGAGTGAAGCCTTAGTTTCACATGATTACGGAGGACTTGATAGGGTGACTTCTATTGCCTGCCTCTTCTGTCCCAGTAATACTACTTCAGTCTCTTTTTTTTATTTCATAAGTGAATTTTGTGCTGAGCCTCTTTTTGAGGAAACACAAAGACAGAATCTTAAGCTCAGCCCATCTTGCAGAAATTCAAGCATAATTATTGCATATCTATTTTTACCTCCCCAAACTAAACCTTTTTAAAAATCTGGCTTTGAAGAAACCTATCTAAACATATCACAAAAGTCTCAGGGAAGTATGTACAAAAAACTAATCAAAACCTGCTGTATCCATGCAGACTTGAAGAGGCGAAATTACTGCATTCTTGAAAGGACAATAGGAGCATCCTCATTTGAGGCTAACATCTCTAGTACTTTGCATTTTCTCCCTTCCATTTTATTAATTATAGCAGAGTACAGAAGCAATATGTTGAAGCTGGATGTACATTTGCATGAGTAAAAAGTAATAATGTGCACACAGTTTGAACATTCAACCATCCCTTGACTTCTAGAGTAGCTAGGTATGTCAAAAAACATCAATATTAGAGGCAAGTTCCAACAGTATTAGAAGCATGAGACAATCAGAAGTTGTATATGAAGTTCCTTCCTTCACAGTCAAATTATTCTCCTAAAGTCTTAAGAAAGCCATCAGTGAAGCTGTGGAGATGACCAGCAGTTAAGAGCACAAGGTGCTCTTCCAGGGGACCTGAGTTCAATTTCCAGTACCCACATGGTGGCTCAAAAGCAGTGCTCACTCTAGTTTCAGGGGATCCTATCTGGCCTCCATAGGTGCCGTCACAAAGTAGTACAGAGTCACTGATGCAGGCCAAACACTCATACACATTAAAGAAAGGAATATTTTTAAAAATTAAATAAGTCACTAGTGGAAGTGCTGTGTCTGGAGGGAAAGTAACTGTGCTTTCACTCCATAGATTTTTCTATAATTACATATTCTCAAACTGCTTACAGGGTCTTTTAAATTTTTAAACAGTTTTCATATTATTTTGAGGGAAAATAATAATTTTTATAGTATTCATGGCCCAAGTAAAGTCTTCTGAGCAAAAGCAGTGGATTCTAAGGTGTCCCTTGAGGCCATTCTGGCTAAAAGAGTCATCAGTATTCAATAATAGCATATGAGTTAAGAACTCATGAAACCTGATTCATTTGAGGCTAACACGTCATGTTGAGATTGTTCAAAACAGGTGTGGAAATGATTTTAAACAGAAAAGGAGACTTTGAATGAGCAGAATATGGTTCAAGGAGTAAAAAGTAATAATGTGCACACAGTTTGAACATTCAACCAATCCTTGACTCTAGAATAGCAAGGCACACTGACACCCCACCTAAAATATCTCCATTGGGTTAGCTGACTTCCATACCCAGTAAGTTCTCACTGAGAAGGACTCACAATGCACACTTTAGTTTTTCTGATATCTTTCCTAATGTGAGACCACTCAAGGCCTCAGAGACTCAGTCTCAGAATCTTCATACTTTCTTTATTGTTTCTATAATTATAAAAATTATAAAAGTTAAATTATTATTTCTACCCTGTATATCCTATTTTAGGTATTTTATTGTTTACTTGTCATGACTGTTTTTATTTTTTAAATACGGCTTTGTTTTTAATTGAGAGAAATTATGTATTTGTAGTGTACAGTGTACATTTAAATACATGAAAAAAAATGTTGGTTGGAGTAAGGACAATTCTAAAGTTGTTTTTTTTTTTTTTTTAATGTAATGACACCATTCTCCTCTTTTCTCTCTTACCCCTCCCAGATCCACCCTCTCCCTCTCAAATTCATGGGCTCTTTTTCTTTAACAACCGTTGTTACATATACACATAAAGGAACAAGTACATAAACACAACCTGTTGAGTTCTTTCCATGTTACCACTTGCTATTAGACAACCAATGAGGAGGGCTTGCCCTCGGAGAAGATGAATTTCCCCTCTCTCATTAGTTGTTAATTGCTTGTAGCTCTTCATCTAGAGGTAGGGCCTGTGAGATTCTCATCATCTTCTTTGGGATGTCAATTGGTGTTGGAATCATTCAGGTCTTGTTTAGACGGACATGTTGGGATTTCATGGGTCCAGCTTCCTTCTCATCACTAGAAGGCACAGCATTACAGCAGACTTTCTGTTGCTCTGCTTCTTGCAATCTTTCTGTTCCTATCCAACTGACAGTGATGTCATCCAGAGTAGGGGTGACTTTTGACCTTTTTTATATGTACTTATGGTAGGTGATGTCATGGGCATCTTATAAATCAGGAATCCTCTCTAGTGTTCCAGGGACTGTCTCTGGTTCCTATCATATTAATTCCGAAGTAAGAATAATCTACATTTTCCCCCTATTCTCAGTAGATTAATTTTGATTTTAACAGTAACCAGGACCCATCTCCTGCACAGATATTACCTTCACATCTGCTATCATGTTTACCATTTGTATCCATTACTCTCTGAGGCAGGAAACATTATAACGCCATTTCAGGTGACAGAGTTAAGTACAGAGAACAGTTTCAAAATACTATCATTGGTGCCTTTCTCTTCTCACTTCAGTGATCAAATCATCCAACTGGGGAAATCTTTCTTGTCCTCCAGATACAAAGTGACCATCGCTTCTTTGATGTCCAAGTCTTTAATTCTCAATATAAAGTCCTAACATGAACACACTGGGGAAATTCATTCTATCTCAACTTCATATAATCCTTAACTCAGTGAATGGTATGTAACTACCAAGTTTCTCAAGCTCAGAGATTAGGCCTTGTCCAAAACCCTCTGCTCATCTGTAGACCTCGTTTCCTATAACCACTCTATTTTCATCCACCTGTTTTCAAACAATACTGCTTTAGCCCAATCTCAGTAAAAATCTTTCCACAGGTCACAGCCATCCCCTACTTGTCCACAGCCATCTGCTACTTGCCTACCTGTCCTAGAATCAGACCTTTTAGAATGAAAATGTGCTCCTGAGAGAAATAACATGAATCTCTTAACACAGTCCCGACATCTTTAACTGGTTTGCCCACCTGCCTGCCTGTTCTTCTCACTCACGGAAACCCACATCCAGATGTGTAAGGGATGCTTTCTACTCTTCCTGTGTGTATTGCTGTTTTCCAGACACCCCATTTCCATCCCTCAGTATTTAGTTCAAGTGTTACTATTTCCAGAATGCTTTCATTAAACTTCATCTCTATCCTATACTTCATCAAAATAGCCAGCACAAATGATAATTACAGCATAAAATATCTTAAAGTGAGACATTCTCTAATAAAAGACCAAAGAACATTTTGCCCATTTCTAAAATCCCAGGCCGTGCGATAGTATCTGAAACATAGTTGCTTTTGAATTGCAGAGTCACTTTTAGGGTATACACAATAAACCTCCTAAGCCTCAGTGTATAGCAGTAGAGAAGCAATAAATGAAATAAACTGGTAGAAACCACACACACACATACACACACACACACACACATACACACACACACACACACGCATGCACGCACGAGCAAGGTCTAGTAACTTGGGTTGAAAAGCAACCCAGCAGGAATAATTCTGCCACCAGGAAAATGATCTTGAGAAATGTTCAATGGAACATTAGTCTCTAACCTAGAAATATCCTCAGAGAAGACCCTCTTCCTCCACAGTACAGGAGATGGATATTAACAACTTCTGTTGGAGATCTGAAGTGCCTAGCCTGAACAGAAGGAAAAACATTAGCAGTCATGGAGAAGTGGCTTAGGAAATTGGCGCCTGTAAATGTAGACCACTCCAGTAACCATGTGTATCCCAAAAAAAGTCCATAAAGCTGCACTACTGATAAAGACTGGAGAAAAAGAATTTTAGGATCATTGGTAACAAAGGTCTGAAATCATGTGGGCTTATAAGTGGTTGCCAGAGCTGGGACAGGATTTTTTTTTTTTTTTTTGGTTTTTCGAGACAGGGTTTCTATTTTTTTTTTTTTTTTTTACAATGAGGGGCAGTAGAGGAAGGTTGTATAGGGGTAACAGGAGAACTCAACCAGGGATGGGAATCAAAGTCTGAAGTGGGCAATTATTGGGGCAAAAAAAAAAAATGACTCAGCATCTGGTCTAGAACAGCATGACATTTCTGTTGTAAAGATTTTTAAAGAATGTATTTTAACAATTATTTTTAGTTATGTGAATGTACGCATGTGCCTGTGTATGGGTGTGGTTATGTGCACATCAGTGCAGGTGCTTACTGAGACCAGAGGCTTTAGATTCCCTACCCTAATCTAGAATTACAGACAATTGTGAGCCCTGAGACATGAAGGCCGGGGACTGAAACTGGGTCCTGTAGAGGAACAACACGTTTTTCCTAACCACTGAGTCACCTCTCTATCCCCTGTAGTAAGGAATTTGTCAGAGCAATAGACCACAAAAGGGTGAGCAAGAGTGCTAAGGCAATTCTACTGTACCACTAGCTGCAGTCCAAGAGTAGGTTTCAGCCCAAGTGTAGAGACTCTTCTTTGATTACAGTGTAGTAATAAGAATGGGGTATTGATCCCATGGGAAACAAACTCCACATGGTGTAGGTGTTACTAATAGGACACACTTTATCTTACAACTCTGCTCTTTTTTTTCTGCCTGAACCTAATATATTTATTACTTATTCTATATAGTGAGTAAATTCATTTTTAATCATTGCTGGTTTAAAACCACCTGTGTTATACTTTTATATTGCATTTCAATACTTTCATGTCAGGGCTCACTCATGTTTCTTATACATATCCACTTACCTTCTTGGGTCCCCTTTCTGGGAAGTTCCTAACTTCCCAGGGTGTTTTTGTGCATGCCCATTGAAAATGACAGGAAGGACAAAGTGCTTGTGTGTGTGAAGTCTTCAATGTGGAAAAGGGAGAGAGTAATGGTTTACTTCCTTAAGTTAATGTAGGGCTGCTCAGCTGTGGGTGTGATGGCTGTGTGGTCCCCTCTTCTCATACTTTAAATTGTTTTACTTTCCTGTTGATAGCATCGATTGCTTTGATGTCATCTGAAATTCTGTTTGGTATCTGCTGGCAGGATCCATCCCTCAGTATCTGTAATCTCACTCTGAGGCACCAGGAGCAAGTAGCTGAATCATATTCAGTTCTCAAGACCGCTGGAGAGTTTCTTGGAAAACTAGGAATGTCTATCTCCCCTCTAAGCCCTAAGGAAACCTGAACATGGTTTTCTATCTTGCTTTCCTCCAACATCACTTTAAATTCTTCTTTCATGTGTAAGTCAACATGTGGTAGAATTCCTACCCCACTTTCAAAGGAGAGGCTTAAAATTTACTCACATTCGGGGAAGAGTTAGACCCCTGTAGCAGTGATTCCATCCTTCTCTCCATTGATACATTGTGATAATGAGGGGATTGCTATCTGATACTGACCTGGATGCATGGTAGGTAGTAGTGCTGTTTCCATGAAACTCTGAGACCTCCATCTTTGATGTCTCTCAGGATGAGGAAGGTCAACAACAATGCAGGGGTCAGGAAAGGTGCATCACAGAAAGGACAAGAACATCTCACAAAACAAAGAGACAAACTTTCCTAAGAGAATGGGGTAGGTATAAAAACTAGAAAGATTGATGACTTAATTTTAAAGCTTGTCATAGGAATAATCTGGTATAAATGTGAATGCATTTTTTCATTGCTACATTGATGCACGTTTTGTGAAAATCCTTAAAACCACAGATTTAACGCTGGAGTCCATCTAAGATACATTACCTTTCTCAAGTTTTGAGGTTTTTACAATATGGACATTTCTACTGTCACTAATTTAATTGATCATATATGTGTGTGTATGCATATATATATATGCCTAGTTTTGTTTTAATGTTGTACAAGATTTTTAGCAATAGTTAGCATTCCAATTTAAATTAAAATTCAGACATATGTGATGTTGCCAATGCAAATAGCTCACCTGTGTTAACAAGCAGTGAACATTACCTTGAACACATGGCTTAATGTTCACTTTCACAGATGATACCATTCTGGGCAGTTGGCATCATTCCTTTCCTCCAATTAAAAAAGGAATCAATTTCAGATTTTTTTTCACATGTAAGAAAATTCAGGTTTTAGAAGGTAGGAAACACAAGTGAGCAGCAAAGGAACTGAGTATGAGAGAAAATAATCAGAGAAGGAGGGCTGCTTATTTTTACTGGCAAGCCTTTAAAAGATAGATAAATAATGGAACATAAGAAAAAAAATTGATCCAATCTATTTTCCTGAATATTTACCTTGGCATTTTATATTAATTTCATTTTATTTTGAACAACTGAATCTGAGAATCATGAAGATAACTTCCAGAGTCAACTGCATTCGACCCTGGCTTTCTGTAGACAACTTAAAAGCATAGACTTGTAGAACATCTCTTGTTACTGCTGCAATCCTAGGGAATTTGGGAAGGAAAGATGCCTCTTCCTTCCTCTCCCTCGTTTGTACCACTCCACTCCTACCTGCTGACCTAAGGTGCCATAAAGATAGTAATTTTACAAGACCAAAACAGCACAAGTCAGACTTCCATACACAGAGCAATGGCATCTGGTTTGGCAGTCTATCTCTGTGTATATAAGTCAATCCTATGTATGGACTACTATCTCTGCAGTTGAGCTGGGGACATAGTAAGTGGTAGTGTTTCCTGAAACTCTGAGAACTGTATCTTAATCACCCCTCAAGATGAGGAATGAAAGCAGCAAGGCAGGGAATCAGGAAAAGTACATCAGAGAAAGGATGAAATCACCTCTGAGAGATAAGAGAAAATGTCCAGACTTTCCACATTTCTCCTTCTCTTCAACAGAGTCATTGAGAAGCTGTTTCCAGTACTTGGAACCAGTCTTAGCATAGGTATTAACAGTTTCAGAGTCAAAAAGAACTATGTAACTTTGCGCCAGGTTGACTTCTCAAGCGTTAGTCTTCTGAGCAAATGTATGGATCACTGCAAGTTGTTTTCATAGTAACTGTGAAGATTAAAGCTCTTACATCATAGCTGACATAAATAAAGGGCTGTCTATATATGTGTGAGGTACTCCTCTAGTTTAAATTCAAATGACTTTCAGAGTATATAGTAAAGAGAAAGAGAAGGATTGATGTCTATGTATTATATTGCCATCTATCTTTTTAAAGACAGGAGGGACAGGCACAAAATTAAGTTTGAAGACAGGCAATTTCTTTAGTATTACATAGACAAGCCAAAATATAATGCTTCAGTGCTGGCATGCCAATCAAAGACCCAAGTCAGTAGAGAAAGAAGTGTCATAACAAGTAGATAAAGATGTAGGGAATTTCGGCAAATCTAGAAAGATCTTAGCAGATACAGAACTATCACTCCACTATTTTCTTGCTGCCTATAGACACAAAGAGTTTAACAGGGTCAGCATGCCTGTCATCTTAACAAAGCCAACTGCACACGGTGCTGTCACGCTGATAAGGGATGTGATGAAGATTCACTTTAAAATGTACATTTCCATTAGAGAGTTTACCCCCTACTCTCCAGTTGTTTGCAAGTATAAAATGATTTCTTTATCCATCTCCTAAATGATCATTTCTTGGCTGCTCTGTCCATTCTGAATAAAGGCATTACATGCTTTTATGTGCCAGGTAGAACATAGCACAATCACATCTTAGTTTCCACGTTAGGCTGATTCCTGGATGGTCTGTGAGTCCAGTCTATCTGACCTATTTTATTAGACAGTGATGAGACAAGCTCTGTGGGTCTTTCCAAGAAGCTATCTATCAAACCTAGAAGAACAGGTAAAGAGGTGTAAAGTGTCTAAGTTTGAACTACATCGGTTGGTAATACAAGTTAGGATAGAAAGTAAATTAAGTACAACATTTTGGACTCACCAAAATAGGATAAATAATGGAGTATTTTCTCTGAATCTGTCAAATATTAATGGACTGGACATTGTTAATGTAATTCTTGACTGTATATATTGTATATACTTATTGTATATAATTTTTCTTATATTAGTTATAATCTTTTATTATTTTAGACAAAAAAGGGGAAATGCAGTGATATATTGTATACCCTAGTAAACTTTGCATGAAGATCAGAGGACAGAACAAGCCACTAGATTAAACATAGAGGTCAGGCAGTGGTGGCACACACCTTTAATCCTAGCACTCAGGAGGCAGAGATCCGTCTGGATCTCTGTGAGTTCAAAGCCACCCTGGACTACATAAGATTGACACAGTCTAGGAGAGAAAACAGAGCCAGGCAGTGGTGGCACACACCTTTAACCCCAGTACTGGGAAGCACACACGCCTTTCATCCCAGAAAGTGATGGCTGTGCAGGGAAAGGTATATAAGGCGTGAGGAGACAGGAACTAAAGGCTTTTTGGCAGAAGCATCCCTTTCAGCTAGAGGCCTTTCGACTAAAATGCCTTTTTAAGCCGAGGAGTTGGTAAGGTAAGAGGTGGTGGCTGTGGCTTGTTCCTTTGTCTCTCTGATCATTCAGAATTTACCCCAATATCTGGCTGTGGGTATTTTATCAAAAGACCATTTAGGAATTAGTGTTGCACACAGGATATTAAGGAGAAATTTCTAAAATTTCCCCTGTCTTTCACTTACTCATATAGTCATCCTATGAACTATGTTTAAAATGACAACAAGAAAACAGAGGCAAATATTTCAGTGGACTTTCCTAAGCAATAGTTGAACTGTTTGGGACAATGCTGCAGTTCCTGAAGTATAACTTAGGTAAGCACAGCAGAGCACTTCACTGACATGGCAATCTGTAGTCGTATTTATTTTGAATCATGCCTTGTGAATATGTTTTTTAAAATGTTTTTCCTGAAAGAGTTTCATTGCAAAAGAGATTTCTAGAAAGTAGTGAACTTAATGAATTGTCCATGATGTTGCCGGCCTTTAATGGGAGAAGACAGAGCTAATGTAATGTGTATTACACAAAGTTAGCCAGAAGAGACTCTGTGGAGTAGCATCAGGAACCATTATCTCCCCAAAGAGTAGACAAAACAGAGGCAGACAATTAGATCAGAGCTTTTTATGAACCAGGGCAGAACTTAAATCTTGAGGACAAGATAATGTTCAGATTTGGGCAACATCCAAGACGCAAGACTCCTAAGCCAGTATAGCACAATTTTTCCATAGCTGTGCTGCTACACTCTGGGATTTGGAATAAGAGAGCCTTGTCTTAGAATTAAAGCAATGAGTTTTCTAAGTGCTAAAGCAGCAAATGGGCCCATACTGTGTCATGGTCTGGATCCCACAGACATCTGCTTGTTTTTCAGAAACTATATGGAAATCTGCTCAGCCAGCCAGTCAATCACCACAAAGTTAGATTCTTGCAGCAAGTGTCATGGCATATGTGGATGGAGACAGAAGAGGCAGACCAAAGAGTGGACAGACAAATGAGTAAATGCAAGAGAAAAAGCATGATCTGTGTATAAGGGTGTCTCATTTCATAGAAATGCACTTGAATACATGCTGATATAGAAGATGTAATTCTCACAGCATATCCAACTCCTGGGAAATAGCTCAGGGCATTATAGGCATCATCTTGAAACAGCTCAAACTGCCAGATTTAGGAGCCTCCTTAAAATAATGCATATCGGTTAGAGGCAATTATAGAGTCATATTTCAATAACAACAAAAGAATACAATGCAACCTTAGCCTTCAGTACCAGGAAGATTACAGTGAAGGAATAATCAGTCAGATGGAATTAATTCCTGGAAAAGCTCTGAGTGATGGTGGCTAAGAGATGCTGGCTGGCATGTGAATTCCCATGGAGCTGTAATAAACACCCCAGCCACCAAAAAATAACTATATGGTCCTTTGTGCATATCATCTCTGAGTCACAGAATGTCATGAAAACCAGGTAGGTGCTTGAGAAGCATTCGGGATCCCTGGTAACAGTTTTGCTGAAGAAACCAAAAGTATGAAAAATGACAAAAACATCTACTCTAATTTAGCAAATGATTAAACATTGCACATAAAATGACAGTCAACACATGTCCAATGTGTTTTCAGGTGTCCAGATTGATATGAGTCTCTTAGAACTGCATTATAGGGATCACTAGTCAGTATTCATGATATCAGGAGTTTGTGAGATCTCTGGTCCATGCTCACTGTGGCTGGAAAAGAACCTTTCTGCTAAAAGAAAAGGAAAGAAAAAGGAGAGAAGGGAAAAGGAGGGGAGACTAGTAGAAACAAGAGCTGAGATGAGGTGAGGCTAGGCAAGGAAGGTCAGGGGAGAGGAGAAGGGAAGGGTAGGGGAGGGCAGAGAAGGGAAGGGAAGGGGAATTAGGTAAGTCACAAGTATGCACGTTTTTCAAAATTAAAGAGATTATCTCCTCTTGCAGCATCCTGTGTGAGAACAAGACCTCCAGAAAAGCAATGTGATGGTTTGCATCAGATTGGCCCCCATAGGCTCATATGTTTGAATACTTGGTCCCCTGTGTGGGACTGCTTGGGAAAGATTAGGAAGTATGGCCTTGCAGGCAGACTTTGAGATCTCCAATCACTGCCAGTCGCATTCCCAATATGTGTTTTGACTCCATCTTATGGCTTGAGATGTGAGCTCTCCTGCTACCTTGCCTTTGCTCCATCATCATGGACTGTAGCGCTCTGGAACTGCAAGCCCAACTAGAAACATTTTTGTAAGTTGCCTTGGTCATGGTGCTTTACCACAGTCATAGAAAAGTAAATAAGGCAAGCAGTAGACCTGTAGGTGGTCTATGGTGTTCTATTGCAACACCAGTTCATAATGAGGTATGGGCAGCAGAAGAATGCTATTTCTACTAGTTACCTCAAATTCAAAGCCTGTGGTAAGCACAGTGAATCACTGATAGCTAAAGGTAAGGTTTCTGTTCATGGAGTATCTGTAGTAGGTAGAATGGCAGTCCCCAAAAGATAAGTTTACTTAGAACCTGTAGATATGACTATATTTTTAAAAAAATAGATTCAAAGATGAGATCATTCTAGATTAAATATAATAGTAAATGTCTTTATAAAGTGACTTGAAAATAGAATAACAGAGGTCATGTGGACTCAAAGGTCGAGATGGGAGTTACATAGCCACAGGCCTAGGAATAGCAGCAGTTACTCATAAGCACCAGAAGCTAAAAGCAAGCCTTATAGACAATGCTCTCTCAGGGGCTCCAGATAGAATCCACTCTAGCAAACAGCTTCTTGTATTAAAGGGCTCTTTAACAGTTAATTTATATATTCTATTGCTTTAAGTCCCAGTTTCTTTGATCTTTGGTGATCTAAAAAAATCAAGGCAGTAACCAATAAGAAAAAGAGGACAGGAGAATGATTGTGGGAGAAGCCAATGGGCACATATTCAGGTTGTCAAGGAAATGCTCAATATACCCATGTAATGCGTATGTTTGAATTGAAGAAGGGTATATTTAAAATTCATATTATAATATAGCAGCTTGATATATTCTTCAGCTATTCCCATGAGTGTTGAAAAGAGGAGATAGACAAGGAATTATTTTCCAATGTTTAAAGGAATGAATTACATGGTGGAGGGACTTGATGGAGATTTCACAGATGATGATGTTATGGCAGGGGGTACGAACCTTCTGAGGTCTTATGACTGTAGACTGAATACTAGCTGACCTTTCTGAATCTCTGGAGATTTTGTTAGGGAACTGAGGAAATGCTGTATCCTTTGTAGCAACTGCATATAATTTCTACTGAGAAGCCTAGCAGCTGCTTGTCCTATATTAGAAATCATGAATTTTTATAGAGCAATTGTTACTAAGCCAATGAAAAGTATAGCGGTTAGTAGTTAAAAGTCTATATGTTCCCTCATTGTTCCTTTCTTCTTCATCAGATCACTGAAAGCTTTAAAATTATCACATGGACCCTTCCATTCACTTAGGCAGAATTCATGGGGACAGTTTAGATACTGAATTCTCTGTACTCCAAATTAACTCAGAAAAGCATATGGATGTCTGTCTTGAGCTGCCTTTTGGCATCTTTGATTGGTGATGTGTTCCAGGTTAGTCAAATCTATCTCCAATATTGCTATGAGCTAATGGAGAGGAATCACAGACATTTTCAAAATTTGGCAGACAAATAGACACTTAGCTTTCAGTTCTGTACTTTGTGCTTTATTTTTTTCAACTTGCATTTCAGAAAACAAAGGTAGGAATGACAAGGTCTGCTGGCTCTTCCTTCCCTCACCTGCCTCCCTCCTCTTCCATTTATTATTCTCTTCTTACTGTTCAAAGAAAGACAGGGCAGCTTAGACTCATAAGTTAACTCTATAACTGAGTAGCTGTGATTGGATGGACCACTGGCTCTAGAAAGAGGAGTTAAGTTTTCTAGAGGAAGACTACAGACTCATTATGCTAGCTTTTCCATTTGTAGAAGAACCCAGTGAGTAAAAGATAAGCAGGATACAGCTGGGCTACCATTCCAAAGAGGCTAAATATTGCAAACTGGGGAAGTAACAAAAAGAAGCATTTGGAATGGGCAGGAGCAGACATATAAGGAGATAGAAGTATGAGGGTGTGAAGAAATTTGCAGAGAAGCTAAAGGGAAAGGAAAATGAATACAAGTATGAAAATGATATTCTAGAAGCATCAAATTGGAAAAAGAAAAAAAAATGAAGAAGTCAACTGAAAATAATACAAGCCAAGGTAATTACAATCAAATAAGTTTTCAAACAGCCCAAGATAATAGCAAAATGAAGGGAGACAAGGACCAGCAAGACAGCCATGTGTGTAGTAGTGTCATACAAACAGGCACAAGGTTTCCAACTGTGTATCTTATGAGTCAGGTGTTGAATGAACCATCTGTTTCTACAAAGCAAATTATCCAGAGTCAGTGTCTCAAAAGAAATGATCGTTTACTCTTGTCTTTATGAAGCAGCTGGTAGCTGAGGAATGAAGGCTGTGGAAACCACTGAAACTGAATGTCTAGACCCAGCTCCTTGTACCAAGTTGGTCTCATGTTTTTTTCACGTTTCCCTTTTAGAACCAAGATGAGGAGGTCAAAAAAACGTCTTTCAGGGCAATGCTGAGGCTCAAGAGACCAAGCTATTTTCAGTCTGTGTTTGAGTAACTTCTTATGACATTCCATTGGTAAAACAATGTCCCAGTGCTAGGAGCAAAATTAATGGCACAAGAAAACAGACTTTTCCTATGGAGAGAGTAGGGAAGGAATACACATCTTCAGAACATTCCAATCAATTACAGAGGTCAAAGAGAGGAGATTGTAGGGCATTTTCACAAATTTGTGATAATCATGTACATAAAACAAAGACATAACTTCAAAAACCTCAGAATTTCACCCTCTGTGACAAGCTGGTGAAGTGGGAGGTTCTCGATGTTTTCCCCCTCAGTAACTTGTGTTATAAAAGCAAATACATGTAACTACATTGAGATGGAACAAGTCATGGCTAAGTCATACCAAAATACACAAGCTGTACTTTTTTTCCTGACATATTTCTTTGACTCAATGTTTGAGTATTGATTTTAATCAGCAAACACTCCAATAGTACCATGAAAATTAATGTATCATGCCGGATTATAATAAATAGTTGGGCTTATACAAATATTTTATTAGACAGAATGTATGAGATTTTTGGAGACTGCAAACAAGCCATTGTGGAGGATAATCAAGAGCAGAATGGATGCAGGAGGAAATGACCAGTGGCTGGAAAATGTCAACTTCAGAGTCACCATGAGAAGGAAAGAAAAGAGAGCATCTCTGCAATTTTCCCAAATAAACTTAATTAGGGAAAATTAATATAATCAAATTATAGCAGTGCTTCTCATGAATATGCCAAATTATATAACTCAAAATAAAATGTGTCAGAAAGCAGTGGGCTCTATATCCAGCCAAGCTTCAAAATTAACATTTAGTATCTGTCATGTTACTTTCATTCCTTATGCCTTAGTTTCCCAATTTTTGAGGTAAAGTGATTCTGGAGAATCACTTGCCTTCTTCCCTTTTGCCATTGTCTTGGGTTTTTTGAAATCCTGTTTTTTACAGTTATCTTGGCTTGTGTTATTTTCTTTTTCTTCTTTTTCTGATTTGATGTTTCTGGGATATCATTTTTATACTTCCTTCTGGTTTAATGTCTTGAGGAGTATTTACTAAGCATGCATTTGTGGCCAACTTCAGAAATACTATGATGGAACTTCTGAGGCTCTGCTTCAAGGGAGAAAAGACTAGTGGATTAGGACACATAGATCCTATGAGTTTAAGGTGGCAAGAATTAGATAGGAAAATCTTTGCTTGCCTTCCAGTGGTCAGAGAAGGAAGGAGCCAGGTCTACTAGAAGGCTAAAACCCATCCTCAATTGAGGATAATAATGATACTGTTCAGTGGGGGGAGAAGCTAGCCAGGAACAGAGGCAGGAAAAGGCTTGAAGTACATAAGAAATCAAAGCCTGGAGTCTGAATGAGAGGTGACTAGATCAGCCTAAAGAAGGCAGGGTAGTGACCCCTCGAAATCCTTCTGTACTCTGCTAAAGAAGAAACAGCTAAACACTGAAGAATTTCATGCAAAATAGTGCCATAGTGGCTTTGCCTTCTTAGCTGGCCCGTATCACTTGATGAAGTAGAGAAATGAAGTCAGAAGAAATGACTGGGTTATAACAACCTCAACAAGGTAATTAGAAGTAGGGGTTAAAGTATAGCTGTGCTGACAAATAGGTGTCTGTAAAGTTAATTTCAATGATGTAATCAGGTAACTTAGGTACTTGCTCAATTGGCATGTTGGTAGTGGATCTAGGATATCGGCAAGCATTGTGACTGGACTACAATTAAGAAATAAGTATACAGGCATGGAATGATGACTTGCTGGTGAAGAGCTCTCATTGCCCTTATAGAGTAATTGGATTTGGTTCCAAATACTCACAACAGGTGGGTCACATTTATTTATAACTCGAATTTTCAGAGTATCTGATGCCTATTTTTGCTTCTGTGGTTATATGCAGGCATGTGGTGCATATACATATATTCAGGTACACACACATTAAATAAAAGAAAAATATGAACACAAGATTCCTTGAGTGACACCAAGACGTTATGACTGGATTAAGATGGAAGAAAAGTTCTTAGTGGTAAGTTTGAAGATGAGTTGCAGAAAGTGCTAGATAACCTATCCTATGTTATGAGATACGGACTAAAACACAATTATTTCATACACACACATCATTAGAATCATTGCTTTTAAGTTAGAAACAAATTACTATCAGACATGTTTTTAATTTGGTATTTTCAGATGCATATATTACATGTGAGATTAAGCTACCCAGAGTTCCTGTTATCAGCTAGTAAATAATCAGAAATTTGTTTCATTCCATCTTATTCATTGAGAAACACAAATACATTTGCTTTTCTAACTAAAGTTCTCTGAAATTGTCCTTCCCCATGGGAGTGTGGGAAGAGAATCAATACTCCCTTTTTATTTTGCATCTTTCTGTGGCAACTGAAGGAAAACGTGAAAAAAAAAAACAACCTATATTACAAAGAGCAATGCCCCAAGACGGCAGAGTCAAGAATGTTCAGAGAGAGAAGGACTCATGGCTTGCTATTCAAACACATTTCTTCTAGCACAAAGGAGATGAAAAAAGAGTGAGTCATAGACGACATGTAAGCTGCCTTGCAGGAAAATGAGAAAGGAAGGATGTGGAAAGAATTAAGAGACTGATAAGAGGCTGAAAAGACATGTTGGAGGAAAATCACTTAATATGGCTGGTTAGTTTATAAGGAAGAAAAATTTCACTTAAAGGAACAGATGGGAATAAAAGTCAAAGGGGCCTAAAAGTAACATTTTCCTTCCTGATAAATTAACCAGCCGTGTTGAGTGATTTTCTTCCAGAAAAACTCTATCTATAGAACTGTATCTGGGTAGGGATATTCTTACAAAAGGAATACTCGGTTTAGATCAGGTAAAGAGTCAAAACACACAGATTAGCATGAATAATTAAAAGTGTAAGAAGGTTAGATACTTATAAAATGTGCTATAGAATATTTCTTTTTAAGTTTTGAGATTTATAACAGAAATAATTGGATCAAAGTAATCCAATTACTGATGTCCCTGTAGTAAAGACTTTATCATGGCATAGAGAAGGGAAGGCTTCTGCTATGGAGGTGGAACCCCTAGAAAAGCCAAAATCAGAAACACTGCCTCATCAAGAACTTTGTCCCATGTTGGGGCATGTATCTCTGCCACCATCAGAATGCCATAGCATTCTTACAAAATTGACAATGACTCTAAGAAGTGATGCCTACATTTTGTGGTCCAACTTAGTGGAGATTGCCAGCAATCATTGATATAGCTGATGAATAGGATGGCTCGTTTGGTCTTTTGAATCATATGCAGTTTATTCTTGGATGAAGGGCTCAATGCCTGTCAAATCTGGGCATGCTACAGAATAAGTGTGGTAGCTCTTTACAAATATCCTGTCCAGGCTGTATTCCCAGAAATGGTGTCAGTGCTTGAGTACATGACTTTAAAAAATAAAAACCACACACACACACACACACACACACACACACACACACACACACACGGGAGCACTGTTAGTTCTTTTTTGCATGACTAAATGGGAAAAAAAGGAAGGAAGAAGAATGAGAAGAAACCAATATCATTGTTGGATGGTATAGTGGTTTCAATGAGAATGGCCTCCATAGGCTCATATATATGAATGTTTGGGTCCTAGTTGGTGGACTGTTTAGACAGATTAGGAGGTATGGCTTTTGAAATTTCAAAAGCCCACACCAGCTCCAATTTCTCTCTGCCTCCTGTCTATGGATAAGTAAGTGAGCTCTCAACTACTGCTCCAGTGCCATGCCTGCCTGCCTGCCAACATACTCTCAACCACGATGACTAACCTTCTAAAGCTGTAAATAAGCCTCCAATTAAGTGCTTTCTTCTATAATCTGCCTTGGTCACTCTTCACAGCAATAGAACAGTAACCAAGACAGACAGAAACAATTAAGAAACAAAATAACTATTCTTTAAGTGGGCATTGCCTAAAACTCTGTGATACATTTGGGCAGTGCTTTCATGGTTCTATGTATGTAGAGGCCAGAGATAAATTCTGGTGTCCTTCTTTAGTAACTATCCTCTTTAGGGTTACTATCACTGTGATGAAACATCATGACTAAAGAAACTTGGGGAGGAAAAGGTTTATTTGGCTTACACTTCCAGGTTACTGTTCATCAAAGGAAGTCAGGACTGGAATTCAAACAGGGCAGTAAGCTGGAGACAGAGCTAATACAGAGAACATGAAGTGTGCTGCTTACGTGACTTGCTCCCCATGGCTTGCTCAGTCTGCTTTCTTCTAGAACTGAGGATCACCAACCCAGAGATAGAAATATCCACAAAGGACTGGGCCCTTCACCAACAATTACTAATTAATTACTAATTACTAAATGCCCTACAACTGGATCTTATGGAGGCATTTCCTTAATTGAGGTTCCCTTCTTTCAGATGACTCTAGATTGTGTCAAGTTGACATAAAACTAGCCAGTACAGGAACCATCCATTTCATTTTTTTTTCCTTTTTGAAATTGAATCTCTCAGTTGCCCAGAAATCATGGAATAGGCTGACCAGCAAGTCCCAAGGATCTCCCTGTCTCTACCTGACTGGCACTGGGTTTACTGGCATGTGCCAACACTCCAGACATTTTATCAAGAGTTCTAGGTGTCAAACCCAGCTCTTCAGGCTTTCATGATGGTCCATAGCTATCTCCTTAGTCCTATGATACATTAAAAGAAATGTATGTGGACTCCCAAACAGTGGAAACCAATAGAGACTCCCTTTTATTACAAAAAGTAAAATGGCAAAATTTCTAGTAATTATTAGGCCATTGAAATATCTTATGTACATATCAACTTTCCAGTTATCTCACATCTGTTTTCATCACTTACACATTTTTATACTAGAGCACCCTTCTCCACCAAACTCATTTTTCATCAAGTGGCCTTTTCCTTCTACATAAATGTTACAAAGTAATTTGGAGGGGATTATTATCATTTGGAACACTTTCCATAGTTTCTGACCTAATAAAGAGCCTCATTAAGTTTGCATGTACTAGCCCTGTTGAAACAAAGTAGCTGTCTATGTTGGGATTTCCTGGGAAGCCGGGTCTGAAATGCAGATTTGCATGCCAAAAGACATTGAAGTAGTTTAAGGTGAATACTCACAGAAGGGAAGAGGGCACATGACATCTGATAGAAAACTAAAGTAGTTCAAGTTGCCATCGTAACCTTTAAGAGTCATGCTAAGTTAGAAGGCAGTGACCGACCAGACCTTTGTTTCTCCAGAGTGAGCTGTCTTCAGATGAGGACCATAAGAATGGGGAAATTGCATTGGTTCTCTTTAGGTGGTGCAACCGCTGTTGATCCTGAGAATGGAGTTGAATGGAGACCCTGCTATAGTACCCTCACCACTGTGAAGAGACTGGGTTTTATATTCCTCAAGGAAGATGTGAGGAGCTCATCATGGTATCTACCACACTATCTCTAGGGTTTCCATAGAGCCTAAGTTTATCTGTGAAAAAGTCATGTGCCCATCATGTTCTACTGTAATTGAAGAGATCAATGTGCCCTGTTTAAGATTCTTGTAACTTGAATATTGCTACCTCGAAAGTCAGCATCAATCAAATAGGAAATATTACCATAACCATGTTCATCAAACAGTAAGGACTGAAGAATTCTCTTCCAGGAAGAAGAGAGTATCAGAATCCAACAAACAAATCGTATCTTTACATCTCCAGAAGAAGAGAGTGGGATCATGTGTATTTTCACATAAGTGTCAAGGTATTACATTTATATTTCTATATAAATGATATTTTATATATTATATTTATATATGTTATATTTATATTATATTACATTTGCATTTTGTTTATTTCAGCTGAAAATTGCTGGCAACATATGCTATTTAGAATGGAAAGTGGGTAAACTAATTTGACGGAGATGTTTGTAACTGATCAGCAGGAAAACTTTAGAAGGAACATCCACAGAGAAGTCTCCGAGAGCCATGTCAGGGTGAGTTCTATATGACTTGGGTAACCCAAAGGGCAGGTTTTATTGTCAGTGATGGGTGTCACTGATAAATCCAGGAAGACTAAAAGTGATGTTAATGAACACGTTCAACACATGCAGTCAATCTGGGTCCTGAATTGAGATCTCTTCCAATATTTAATTCTTAATTCAAGATTTCATATATTTCTCTTTTCTCTCTCTCCCTCCCTCCCCCATCCCTCACCCTCTCCTTCTGTCTCTCTTTTTCTCTGTGTCTCTTTGTTTCTCTGTCTCTGTCTGTCTCTCTGTGGTGTGTGTGTGTGTGTGTGTGTGTGTGTGTGTGTGTGTGTGTGTGTGTGTTTCCTGTTAGCTTTGTCATCCTGTGGTAAAATATTCCTATAAATGAGCATTGCCTGGCTGATTGGCTGTGAGATAAGAGTTTTGCTAGGAGAATTCTGAGATACCACTTTGGATGAATTTATTACAGGAAGGCTAATCAATTGCGAAGGCAGATTCCTTCATTTCCCGTCTACCTGCAACCATAAGAGATGGTCAAAATGTCAAGGCTTTTCTAGCAATAATATTTCTGAACTCCCATGTTTATCTGTAAGCTCTCCTCTGCCACTGCATTTTTTTTCTGCCGATATCAGCATATTCTCCACAAACCTGCTGATTGCTCGCATTAGCCTGTGGTATTCATCTCAAGTGCTCATCAAGCCCCATTTGTCTCCTCTGAGCTTCTGATTTTTAAAAATGTCTTTACCTTCCTCTCCAGGCTCTTAACCAAAGGTTTTTCTGTAAGACAATTTCTCAGCACATTAGACATCACACAACCATGCTGTGGTTCAGTAAGGTTTCCTGATGCTGTCTCAGAAGTCACTGTTTTCTTTGTAAAAGCTAGGGGAAGAAGTGTGTCTGTATAAGGGAAGATAGTTAAGGTTTTTCTTGCTGGGTTTCGCAAGTAACTTTTTGATGAGGATCATAAGAGAAAAAAATAAATAATGACTGAGAGAGCAATGCAAAATTAAAAATGGGCTTTGTTTATGACTGCTGGCTGGAATAACACAAACAACAGACAACATTAGTGGATTTAAAAGGAATATAGACAGAATACCAGAAACCTGGAGAAGCAAGTGTGGAATGAGTGTTAAAGCTAGTGAACAGGAACCTCCAGAGTCAATCCCTGGGGGTCTTTGTACACTAAACCTGTGTTTCCCTGTATTCAGAAGTCCAGGCTGCCATGGTCTGAAGAGGCTGGGAAAGTACCAGCTCTTTAGAAATAATGGTTTTGCTGTTGTGTCATGTATCATTGAAGACACTGAGGTGTGATTTTAACTATTTCTCATCTGCTCTGTCTTTGTGTTCCTCCTGAGACAGGGTCTCATGTAAGCCAGACTGGCCTCGAACTCACTATGAAACTGAGGATGAGCTTGAACTTCAACTTCTTCTTCTTCTTCTTCTTCTTCTTCTTCTTCTTCTTCTTCTTCTTCTTCTTCTTCTTCTTCTTCTTCTTCTTCTTCTTCTTTGTTTGTTTTTTGAGACAGGATTTCTCTGTGTAGCTTTGCGCCTTTCCTGAAAGTCACTTGGTAGCCCTGGCTGGCCTCGAACTCACAGAGATCTGCCTGACTCTGTCTCCCAAGTGCTGAGATTAAAGGCTTGTGCCACCACTGCCTGGCTGAGCTTGAACTTCTTATCAGATACCAAGATCAAGGTGTGTGCCACAAAAGCCGTGTTGCTGGAGACCAAACCCTAAGGCTTTGTGATTGCTAGGCAAACACTGAAGAAGACACATCCTCAATGCTTAGTCTTCTGTTTCTTCTTTCAAGTTCATCTTTTAGCTCTCTCTCCATCACCCCAGAGACAGTCAAAAAAAAGAAGGAAGCACTGAAAATGTCTTAACACTTGGTGAGGAATCTAGAGATGCTTCAGAGGGAAGGCATCTGTTGGCCACCTGGAGTTCTGGTCCTAATGTAGTTCCTCTATCCATCTAAGGTTGGGTTCACCAGAAAGCAATTTCCATGCTTTTTTTTTTGTTGTTGTTGTTGGTGTTCTGTGAAATTGAATACCAACAGAAAAAAAACAAATTAAATATATCTATTCCTCTACTCTCTCCAGAAATAGTGGCATTTGTAAGTATTTGTGGTCAGTTTTCCTTCTTTAGTTTATTTGGTTCTCATTACCTGTCTGATATTTTCAATTGATAGTTGATGAGACAGAGAACTCAGAGAGAGTGTTTTTTCCAAGATCTTACTGATGAAGTTTCCCAAAAAAGTTATCCAAAACCATGTTTTTTAGTTTTAAACTCTGCCTCAGATAGAAAGCAAGAGCCAAGCCCTCAGAAGACTGAATTGCTTTGTGTGGTTTCAATTGAAATAGCCTTTTAAATCTTGATATTAAAGTGTCAGACAATGAGTGCCAAGCTTTAATTTGTAGACAGGGAATATTGTAGCTATTGATGGCTTCATCTTCGGACATTTTAAAAGGTGTAATGGCCTCAATGCAATACAATAATTAGGAGAGGGTGAGGGGTCCTGGAAGGTTTCTAGTTAAAGTGCATTCCTGACAGCCAGTAACATAGACAAGCAATTAAAATTTTTGTGAGAATCTCCCACTCATAATATTCATGATATATTATACTTTATGTTTTTGGGGTGTGTGTGTGTGTGTGTGTGTGTGTGTGTGTGTGTGTGTGTGTGTGTGCGTGTGTGTGTGTGTTATGACCTGGAAACCCTAGGAGAAAAATATATTAACTTCAAACCTACTTCCCGGTCATCATGGGGAAATACTTTCTGTTTGATCATACAAGAGAGGAAGGATACCCAGATTGAATTGATTGCCTAGTTGGAGTTCTGATTACTCCACTTTCCAGAATATAGCATCTGTTTGAAGTCTCGGAACCTGCCTCCCACCCTGAAATCTTAGTGATATGCTCTTAGAGCATGCCCTAGCCCTGGGAAGTAGAATCAGCAATATCAGCTGGAGTATTGATAGGATGATATCAGCCAGACTTCTAAAATAGTTACAGCTACACTGAGCAGACATAGGATAAGGGATTAAACATGAAGCAACTTAGGCTTTGTTTCCCATCATCCTCTAGAAAATACTAGAAAATGACACTTTTCCCCCCTGATACTTAAAGAAATTAAGAGACATCTATGGCTTCAATTGACATGCTTAGGGAATAAACTATATGAAAGAAACTTAAAGTCTTTGGGTACAGTATTGTTTTATTGCATTTAGAATGTTGTTTACTATACAACTTTCTAGACAATGAATGTGCTTTGAAGTCACAAGTTTTCTACTTCACACTGGGTAGAAGCTGGGGGAGTGTACTGGTTTGAAAGAAAATAAGCCCCCAAAGGAGTAGCAATATTAGGAGGTGTGGGTTTGTTGAAGTAGGTATGGCCTTGTTGGAGGAAGTGTGTCACTGTGGGGGTGGGCTTTGAGGTCTCTGTTGCTCAAGCTTTGCTCAGTGTGACACTCAGTCTACTTTCTGTTACCTGCATATCAACATGTAGCAGCTCCTTCTCCAGCACCATGTCTGACTGCTCCCTGTCATGATGACAATGGACTAAACCCCAGAAACTATAAGCTGCCACCTCAATTCAATGTTTTCCCTTATAAGAGTTGTTGTGGTCATGGTGTCTTTTCATAGCAACAGAAACCCTAACTAGGACAGGAAATGAGTGTACACATCTTTCTTTCTTATCCCTGACCTCTTGTCTTGTTGACGTTTGATTGAGGCCTTATGGGCTGAACAGAATGGAGGAGCCAGAGACAAAAAGTTTCTATCCCAGGACTACTAATCTTTAACACTTTTTATTTTTATGAAGCATTTTTGTGGATTCTTTAATATTCCCAAACTTATACTACCACCACCCAGTACCCTATGGGAGGGAGCCTTTTATAGATGTTTGATCTTCTCTGTGACATCACCTTTGCCCTCATCTGACCTAGGAATCAGGCTCTATTATTAGATTCTCTCTGCTACAGTCTGTTTCCACCTCTGGTGACTGCACTGGATTAAATCTAAAATAATCCCACACCAGATCCTCTCCAGGATTCTAGTCTTAACATACCACACATATATCCTTTGACCCCAATAAACCCAATCCTAATGACAATAACCTACCCTCTGCTCTAGAGTATAAGATGAAAAACTGTTTCTAAGCTTCACATTATTCAAATATGAGAAATCTATTGCTTAATTGTAAAAAAAAAATGTTTATGGAGTTCTTAGACTTATCCTGTAGAACCTTCATTCCTTAGACTCAAGGTGAGAGTCAAAACCTCCTTTCTACATTAAAACAGGATGAGATTTGTCATATGTCAGCAGTTATCTTCAAAAGTTTATCCTTAAGGTAAAACAAAAGAACTCCCAAACAAACAAACAAACAAACAAAACCAGACAAACACTTTCACGACTATTTCAGAGGTAACAGGATATGGATTTTAAGAGTTCTTTAAGGTGTCATTCTTTTACTAGTTGAAAGCTTTTTATAGTGACCCCCAATGAGTTGTGCATGTATTGTTTTTGCACATACATACAGCGAACCATATCTAGCATCCTATCACTCTGGTAAATCTGCACTGCTGCTAAGAAAATACATATTAAGTCTGTAATGAGCCTGTGGATTTCAAGCTGATATTGGGATTCTCAAGGAACTTTGGAGTATTTGGCCATGCAAATACACACTAAGTGTATTTGTTGTATTTTTAATAAGCAGGAATGCTTTAGCCTCATAATTTTTCCTATGCAATACATGGGTTCCTCTGGATGTAGAATGTACATATAATTAACCAAGTCACTCAATAGTCCTTTTCTAAAAGTGTATTGCAAATCACTGCACAACGTAAAAGGCATTGAGAGTCATTTCCTGTCATGGCTTTCAAGAGCACTTATAATTTAAATTATCACTTAGAGGATTCTAGACTTCTCAAATAATATGTGTTATAAATGACTTGCTGTGGAAAATATTGACCAAGTCTAGCATATTTAATGAATGAGTCAACATGGGCCTAAGGAATGATTATGGATCTCTGAGTTAAATTCCCAGGGAGGCTGCCAAGTGCATGACTTTAACTAGCTAAGGTCTAGAATAGTCTACTCATCATGTAGCTGTTACCTAGCTGTTTCCTGACCACCTTAGAGGCTACAGAATAGGTCACTACAGGCTCCATAGGGAGAAGACACTCTCTAAGGAGGTTTTTGCTCACTCTCTGAGAAGGTGGGGCATCAACAGCTTACTCTCTGCAAAGTGGAGCTGACTCCAAGTCAAAATGATGATGCACATATCTAGATAATTAAGACTAGTAATTCCCATTTTTTTCATTTATATTTCTTTGGAATTGGTAAAAGAAAAAAAATATTGGGATTTAACTTAAGGGGCTCTGAATATGTGTAATATTTGTGTCATGGATTTTCAGCTTCTACAAATGACCCAAGTTTCATTTTTTTCCCCATCATGGAACTAGAATACTAAAAATACTCTGGTTTGTTGAGAGGGCTAAACAATATAGTGCATGTGGATAGCTCAGGAAAAAGATCTCTAATCTAAACAGTATGTTTTATTGTTAAGGTAAAACATTAGGCCAGTGTAGTTTGAATCTTCCCGTTTGAGTTACTTATGGCACCTGCCTCTACAAGAGTGCCAAGTCACAGTTTATAGAGCGCTTGCACACACATCACAGAAAATCTCACTGTCCACAGATTATCACTTCACATTTTAGTATATTTCTTTCTTTGTTACTCTCTATTTACAAGTTTAGGGATCAAAATCATATATATTGTATCCATAATTGAAGGTTTTGGATTTGGAGTACAAGGCAAACACTGAGACAGAGTGACTTTTTGGGTAAGTGATGTACTGGAAGAGTTATTAATTCCACAGATAGACAGCAGCGTGTGGGTAGCTATGAGGAGAGTTTAGGGGCTCTGATGTGAGTTCAGACCCAAACACTAGTCAGAGTGATAGTATTGTAGGCACTTTGATGAGCGTTCTGGCCCACTAGACAGGGAAGTGGTGTGGGAGTCCATTTTCGTAGTTCTCAGAGGGAGGATGCTTCATGTCCAGTGATTGATGAATACTCCATAGAATGGGCATGCAGCCAGGCTATCCCTGAGCTCTAGATGGCAAGGAAGCAGGTTCTGTACTTCCAGGAAGGAGAGTGAATTCTGAGGATGAGGGATAAGTGGGGAGGATGGTTACAAATGGTTAAGGTGTAGCCTCTGATGTATTGGAACATGGCAGTCTGAGCCTGTAAACTTTCAAATGAAAATGGTACCTGTCATTCTCCAGGAACTTAGAAACCTGTGAAGACGGCTACTTGGGTAGAGATTCATTGAGAGGCTCTTGGTAGGGGCCTTGGTCCTGATTCATTTTTTAAATTGCTAGAAGTTAATTCCAGCACTATAAATTGTTTTTGGAAAAGGTTTCTTAAATTTATTTCCCCAACTAATGGTAAGATCCATTATTTTTAAGTATGACAAATACCCAATCATAATTAAATTTAGTATCTTCACCATTGTTAGTATATGGTTTGGTGTTAAATCTGTTTTTGTTACAAAATGGATTTCCCAAACATTTCATCTTTCAAATGAAAGACTTCCATATTCACTTTAAAATAGCTTTAATATCTTCCTTCTTCTACTATCCCTTCCAAAGTTTAAGTTCCTATGAGTTTGATTCCTTTAGACACTTCATTTGAGTGGTATCACATAGTAGATGTCTTTTTGTGACTGGGCACATTTCATTCAGGAATAATCAAGTGTAATAATTTTGAATTTTTAAAAGCTCTATCTGATCATCTCTCCAAGAATAGATTGTATATAATATGGTTTTCCCAAAGAGCAGAAGTCTGTGCACTGTATGAGAAGTGTGTTTACTGTTTACTCTGATCATTTGAAATTGTTATGATGTGTCCATGGTTTGCAAGGGCAACTACTAAACACAAGTGGAAAAGGAGAGTATGATGAGCAAAAATGGAAAAGAAACCAAGTGTTTTAAAATCCTGATATGTTCTGGGCATGGTGGTGCCCACCTTTGCTTCCAGCATTCTGGAGGTAGATGTAGGTGGATCATTGAGTTTGAGGCTAGCCTGCTCTACACTGCAAAGTCTGGGATAGCCAGGGCTATACGGAGAAACCCTGTCTCAAACAAAAACGATCAAATAAAAAAAAAATAAAATAAAACAAACTAACCAACAAACAAAAAACAAAACAAAAAAGGGAGTAAAAAGTTCCTGATGTGGTGACAAATGGAAGCGGATGTTTGCGTACTTTCTCCAAAATCATTTTAGAAAGAAGGAGGAGACCTTGCCTTGGAGGAGGTGAGAATGGGAGGTGGGTTGGGGGGAAGCCTGGGGGGTGGGGGAGGGAGGACAGGGGAATCCATGGCTGATATATAAAATTAAATTAATTATAAAATAAAAATATTTATTTCAAAAAGAAACAAATAAGTAAATGAAGACAGAAATGTGAGCAAAGTTTTGAGTGGAATTCATTAGATTCAGCCTTCGTGTTTGAAGACCTATAGGCCAGCACTGAACATGTATAAAAAAGTAACCCGTCCTCCCCAAAACCAGACACACATGAGAGAAGAGATGTTGTTTCATTTCTATGACTAATTAGAGTTTTATAGGAATAAATATGACTAGCAATTTACAGACCATTTAAATACCCTTTGCTTTCCCTGATATAGCTATACCAATATAGTATCTACCAAGAGGTATTTAGATACCAAGATTCATCTCCTTTGTTCCCACAAAGAACAACTCACTGTGATTTTCTATGATAGTTATACCTTCTGTTAAAAACACAATTCCACATTGTAAAATAAATAGCTGGCATATAAAAAAAGAAATCATACATTAATGACACTAATATTTAAAAGCCACATACTCCAGGGGAGACTAAAGGCTACTGGGGTGTGCTATATGTATATGTTGGTTCGTGCATGATTGGAGGGGGTACTGAATTCTAGAGAAGAAGACAGAAGTGTAGTACAGCGTAGCAGTGTAGTTCCCACAACTGACTTCATGTTCAACCTGTTTGTTTCTGGAAAACTGTCTTTGCTTTCCCACTAGGCCTTTAGAGATCAAAATTACTAGGCAACAGAAGTATATATCTCTCCCCTCACCAAAAGTAAATAGACAAACAAATAAATGGACAGCAAAAAACATTTGAAATATGGAAGCAAATTCCTGGATACTGACAAAATATTTAAATTAAATACAGAAAAAAGTATAGATATTGTTAAGGGTCATTGCACATTCTTAAATTAAAAAGATGAGGCTCAGAACTGTAAATCCAGCTACTTAAGAAGGAATGTAGATAAAGTAGTCAAGGAACTGATAAATGTAGATCATAAAATAAACCAAGTCAATGCATTAGATAATATAATAAATCAATGTGAGCACACAGATGATGAAGTAAGTAGATGAATATTACAGAAAAAATAATTCGTAATCTGGCCAATCAGATTAGATTAAGGAAGGACAATGAGAAAATACAAAAGAAAAAATAAGAGATGTGGAAGACAGAAAATTGGAAATCAGGCACAAGACTAATAAGTTAACACTGAATAAACCTGAGTGTTGTTAATTTCAAAACATTAATAAATCAACAGAGGGATCCATAACAAAATGGAAATAAGGATATTTTAGTAGCATTATTGTTTTTACAGAGAGAATTGAAGTCAACTAGTGGCTAATGTCATGTTCTGAGGTAGCCTCTAGTTGAACTGAAGCCCTAATGTGAAAGAAGAAAATATATTAAGCTGTCTTTGTAAATTAGAGATAAGAATGGTATCTTATGATCTCAAAAGTGAAAATTAAGATGTTTAAAAGTAACTAATTTGATAAATCAATACTAGAAGTTTATACTCATAAATGATACTTTCAAAAATTTCAACAGAGTGCTAAGTGATGTTCATATTCCTAGGTCTTATAAAGAGAAAAGCAATGAGATATGGGATATTTTATTTGTTTATATTCTTTTGAGAAAGGATCTTTCTGGATACCTCTGGCTGGCCAGGAACTTGTAGTATTCCAACACTTCTGCCTCCTAAGTGCTGGGATGAGAGGTATGCCCTGCTATACCTTACTAAGAGTAGGTATAGTAACTATCTACTATACTTAAGAGTATAGTAGTATAACTATATAAGAGTATAGTAACTAACGAGAATTGCTTTCATTTTGGTAGGTGGGGAATTACTTGGGATTGACCTGAGGCTCTTTCATCTACCAAGCAAACATACTGTCTCCATCCAGTCTGAGATACTCTTTGATGCTTAGAACATTAAGTGATACATGGTGTTGTTGAGAATGTGTGGATGCAGGGCATAGAAAACACCCTATGTTTCCAATGGGAACACGGACTAGTGCAGCACTCAGGCTGTGAGTCTGGTAATCCCACTCCTGGCTGTACACTGGAGAGATGCTTAGATAGAGGAAGATATACAAGAATGTTGCTTGTGGGGGTGGTGTTGAGGACTGGAACTGCTCTGACAGCCATCCTTGGATAAGTAGCAAAGTCAGATTCCATGCCATGAAATTCCATGACTCAGTCAGCAGTAATAGGCTGAAGATATCCAGACCCATGGATAGAAATTAACAGCAATATGTCCAGCAAAAAACATTACAAAGAAATGAAGACAGCACAAAACATCTACTTAGCACATTGTACACACACATAATAAGGCAAAATTTATAGAGCACATATAAATAAATGATTGCACCAAACACAGAGGAATGTATCCTTATGTAGTGTGGGTAGAGTATGAACTAGGTACTGAATAGCACAGTAAGCTAGTCATTCCTTCCACAGAGATATCAAAGGACTCAGTAAGCCAATAACTTTCACATCAACAGACAGACACACGGACAAGCAGGCAAATGAGTGAGAAGGAATACTGAAATGGCCTACCCTTTACAAGGCTATCCATACTAAAGGCTTTCATTCCTGTGATCAGTTGCAGGGGAAATTACAATTCTCCTTATTTCCCAACAACAAAAGAAGAATATGGAGAGGAAGCCAGGTGGCTGGTTCTGTTTCACCTCAAGTAGGGATCTGAGCTGCCCATGTACAAACACACAAGCCCTTGACACTAAGATTTTCCTCACTTGGATGGAAGCGCAGACCACAGAGGAGCCCATGGATAAATGTGTGCATTGTATCATCACAATGCCACAACTGTGGCATGGCTTTCCCATTGCTGCTTCTATGGGCTACATCATCCTGTACCTCATATGAGGTGACAAAGAAGGGCCAGCCATATATTGCATCAGGAAGCAACTTCCTCTGGCCTTTTTGAAAGGTGCCAGATGCTTCCCATTGTGTGCCTTGGAAATAAATTGGTATGAAATATTTAAAACATGGGCTTGCTGATCTATGTTCTAGCCAAAAGTCTGATATCACACACACACACACACACACACACACACACACACACACACACACACATTCACATTGGAAATAAAAGACCTGAAAAACAGGTCCTTCTGCTTTTTTTTTTTTTTTTTTGCTTTTATTTAGACGAAAGCAAAATATTGACACAGCCAATTTCAAGTTAAAAAAAATCGACTAAAATTTGGGGGAAATTTTTTCATGCTTGCAGGCATTACTCCAGTGAAGTAAGTGTGGATATGAAGCATGTGGTCTTAATAAATCTTATTCCATATTCCTTGGGTACTATTAAAATGAAACTATGAGAAGTGCTTCATGAACACAGGGACTATTGTCAGTAATTATAAGGAAAAACAATAATGGCTGCCTCCACTATGAGGGGAGTTTACAATTAGCTGTAAATGACACTGTACCAATATTTGCAGTAAGGGACTTGGCACTAGAGAATTCAATAAACAAATCAAATTTTGCAATCGGAAAAAGAAAATGGCAGCATCTCATGTTATCAGTACTTCTCCCTGGTAACACAGGGGTAAACATGAAAGTCTCATCCTAAGAAAGGACAGATTAAACCAGAGCTCCTTATCAATCTGCATGAGAAACTCAAGGTGTCAAAATTAAGTCCTGCAGGGTCACAGCATGAGATGAGAGTGACGTGCAGACAGCTCCAGCATCAATATTCCAAAAAAGCAACTAGATAATTGCTTCATATCACATCTAGCACACAGTGATAAAGAATGTCAGAGTAATTACTCCTAGGATACCGGGGACTGCCACACTGCAATTATCATCACGGCCTGGCTTAGTTTACGTGTGATTGTCTCTCCCTTGCTGCTACCAGACTACTTCTTTACAGATCTGTCACTCAGATGGGTAGATTTAGTTCTGGGGGGCATGAGGGCTCCTTCTGAACCACAGAGATCGAAGTGCCCCGATTTAATACTCACTTCTTACTGGTAAAAACACAAGCCCATTTGACAAAAGGTGACACTAAGGGAAAGCTTTGAGAAATGAACTGAAGACTGGATTCTATTTTGCACATTTCCATCATTTTTTAGTTTCTCAGCATATTTTCTCCTTAAAACGTCCAGTAATGAAGACAATGGAGACAAAAGCTGTAAATAATGTTTCCAGTCTTACAAATGGAAACAGAAATGAAACTTTGGGGGACTAGAGGGCTTTCATTTACTTCATTCTCTTGCTTTTATAAATTACTACGTGGGGCAACATCCCAGAGAGACACATGAACAGAGTTACAGCAAGATGGCCAAGCAGAGCCAAGAGGGACATAGCATCTTCTATGAGCGTATGGTTGGAATCCACAGCTCCTGAGCAGTCTGGGGAATTGGGGATGAGCATGGCCATAACCTAGAGCATAGGACAGCCTGCATGGGACAGCTCTCCCTGCCTTGGGCTACCTCTACAGGTTTCAGTGGCTGCGAAACCATACACCAGCTTATGCTGTTTATCTTCAGTCCAGAGAGAGAGCAGATACCTGACAGGACAAGTATCATTAAATATCTGCAAGTATTGACTTTCATAACAATCATAGTGATCATTTATTGAGCAGCTAATATGTACCTGATATGGAAACACTTCACATACTTACTTAAGTTGTCATTTTCACTTTAGGCCACTCTGTAAGGTATCATTATTATTCCCATTTTACAGGTAAGCACACTTTAAAACATCTGGAGGTGGAAAAATGGGGCAAAGCTTTCTAGCTAAGTAGTAATGGCCGAATTTAACCTGAGAAGTTAGACTTGAAAATCTCATACTTGCCCATGATGGGGAAAAAACACTATGATGAATTGAATCCCTTGACAATTAACAATCAACTGACAGAGATCTAAAACCTGTCAGTGATCACTTAATGTTTCATAACTCCCAGCTTAAAGGTGCTCCATCAAGTCCATGTTGGTTTAGACTTGCAACTCATGTTGTCATTTTGAGAAAGAAAAGAAAAACAAATAGGAAAGAAAGCAGGGAGGGTGAGGTGAGGTTACCAGTGCCCAAGACAAAGAGAAGCTTAGTTTAATTTCCTGTCATACAGATAATTAGGCACCAAATAGATCCCAAAGGTAATTAAAAAACATAATAAACCTAATGAAACAAGGGCTGCATCCTGGCTAAAGAGGAAAAATAAAAGATATAAATCACTAGCAAGTCATGAATTTTTTTCAGTAGGTGTACTGTAGTTTTGATTCTAAGGACAGGCATTCCTAAGTCAGGAGTTATGCTCTATGTGGGTTGTAAATGAGCCAGCATCACTGTGAGGAACACTAAGTCTGCACTGACATCCTTATGGAGAGAGAGCAAAGGCCACGAAGGCTGAGGGACTGAAGCACCATGTATAGTTTCTGTTTCTTTGGTGATCAATGAACAAGAAAAGTGGCCTGGAGGTATTCAAAGCACCTGGCAATCCAGTCCATTCAGGAGCTATGAGCACAGCTGTATTTCCTTGAAGTAAGCTAAGGACTCCAACAGGAGGAGAAACAGGGCTTGTATTGCCATTTTCCTTGGACTTTCTCAGAATCAGCCATATTATCTCCTTGCCCATGGCTAACATGACTGGGAGGCCAGGTTCAAATTCCGCCAGCCATCACCTCAGTAATTTTTAGACAATTAACTCTTCACAATTATGTCAGTTACAAAACATTTTATTAAAATCAAGTTTGTGCTCTAAGCTGCTAATATAAACTTCTGGGGACTATTCCAGAAATGAAGGGCACTCATGAAATAAAGGTCATAAATAGAATATACACACGATCAAACCACTGCTTAAGGAAATTGGAAGCTTGGCTTAGAAAAATTATTCCAGGTATGGCAGAGGCCAGAGTTTGCATTCTAGCTGAGCCATCACTGTGCAACAGAAGAAAGATATCCAATCTCTTTGGGTCTGTTTTTGATAGCTTTAAATTAGAGGCATAAATTGTGCCTCTCTTGTAGACTTTTGGGAAGATTAAATAAATAACCCAACATTAATGCAAATGTCTACCTTGCTGCCTGGCATTTAGTGACTTCTCCATAAATACCTGTGTAGATGAATCTAAAGCTGTACCCAAAGTAACACTATAAACACATTATAACCACAGGCTTCTAATTCCATCTCATTATCAAGAATTTATGTGTCAAGTTTTTAATACCTGATGTTTATATGTTCTAGAGAGTACTACTCTTTCTATTGTACTCATGATCTCATTTCATCATACTTCAATTATTATGGTTTCCCAAGATATTTCAATATCAATGCTTTACTATTTAATAATTAATAGCTTTAGAGTACATTGGTGTTAGCTTTCCCTCATTAAGCTCATGGGATTCACTCACTGGAAATTGTATCTTTATACCGAACATTCATGTTGGCTCCAAGAGAAATGAGCCATTAAACCATCACAAGACAGGATAGAAATGTGCACATCTATTGGTAAATGAGAGAAGTCAATCTGAATAGACAACATGCAGTATGGCTTCAGTGATCACATCCTGGAAAAGGCAAAATCATAGAGCAAGTCAAAAAGACCAGTGGCTCTTCAGAGAAAGGAATGAAAAGACACAGCATTTTTAGGGAAGTGACATTACTCTGGAAGGCAGCAAAAGGTGAATATGTCACAAAACATTTGTTCAAACCCACAGACTATACAACACCAAGACTGAATCCTCATGCTAAGTATAGAGTGTAGGAGGTCACAGCAAACCAGCGGGCTTTGAGGAATATCCTTTGGGTATGGATGTTGTTAACAGAGGAGTCCTGCTTGTATAGGGCCATGGGTGCAGGGCATTTACCCACCAACCCCACAGTTCCCCAGAGTTTTCTTGAGTGCAAGCAGCAGGAAATATTAGATAGAATGATTTAGATTGTGAAGATAAACAGATAGAAAATAAAGGATAGCCTCGAGAGGGCCTGGAACCTATTCCAATGAGCCCTGACTGTCTCTGCCCCAGGGTATTTATAGAGATGCCAAGGGGTGGAGCAAAAGACCTCCCTGAGCACAGCCAAGTGCAGACTATCTCAGACAACTGCACTCAGGCCCGTGGTCCTAATCATCCTCTCTATGTGGAGCTGCTGGGTAAAGCCACGAGGAACTTGAAAATGGGCTCCCACACATGGGTATGCAGAAAACCTCTGTCTCTGATTTTGTGTGAGCATAAAGTGAAGAATTAGCATACCTTCATCTGAGGCTTAAACACCGTCTTATTGTAAAGACAAACTAGGTTCGTGCCTGTTTATGATTAAACCTCCCCCTGTAACCTTAACTACAAATGGTTCTGTACTGCTCATTTCAGAAATAGCAATCATGTCTTTGTTTCAAAAAGTTGTTTATAACTATCTTGCTACCCTACCTTTGTTTCCAAAGATTATATGACAACCTATGACTACATTGTTATGACTACCTGTTGTTATATTCATCCTGCAGCCATGTAGATGTTTCAGGAGGTCGTTAGGATAAACTTGTATTGCTTCTATGATCCAAGTTTTCCCCACCAAATCTCCCATTTGGAAAACCCCCATTCAAACCTTGTCTTCCTCACATCAAATGCTGACCTCTCAAATGCCACCTTGAGGGGAGGCGGCCCTTATATATGAATAAAAAAAAAGACTGCTTCAATTGCTTGCTTTAATTAATTTGGCCATGATGATTTGGGTCAGTGGTCTTTCTCTCCCCTTCTTTAGAATTAACACAAGTTCCTCTAAAAACAAACTAGAAATACTTTTATAACTTCATGTTGCTATTTTATTATTTACTTAAATTTATTTATGTAAAGAAAAAGAACATTTATAAAATTGAGTCTACTTTTTCAAAGGAAGTGTACATGTCATAGGTTTTGGTGAACTTTGTAAAAATTATAAATTACATTTTTTGCATGTATGTATGTATATTTGTGAGGATATGTGAAGATAACAACTTGCAGAAGAACGTTTGTTCTCTCCTGCTACCTTATGGGTTCCAATGATCACACTGAGGTCATCGTCCACTGAGCCATCTTGTCAGCCCTCATTGTCATATTCTCTTTGATACCCACATGTTTAATTATAAACTTTGAAAATTTGAAAAAAACAATTTAGTCCTTGGTTTGTTCTATATTTTGTAACATTTTAATTTTTTTCAATTATTTATTTATCTTTATTATTTATACATGAAATTTACATAATTTTTAATATGTATATATAACCATGCTGATTATATGGATGGGGTTTGTTTTCCAGTGTATTCTCTGGGGCTTTCTCTATGTACAATAATAGACAGAATCTTTGTAGAACACTAGTGAGTTGACATTGTTACAGTTCTTGTTTTCCTTTCATGGAAATGGTGCCAGTGTTTCCTATTTGGCATGATGCTGCCCTTGAGGTTAAGGTCAGTGCTTTCATCATGTTAAGAAGGAATTCATCCATTTCTTTATATATTTTGATTTTGTACCATTTAAATATATTAACTAATGAAAATCAATAGATTCATCTTTTAAAGACCCATCAATTAATTCTGCATCAGGCTTAAATGCCAGGTTCTATTCCTCAAGAGGGTACAGGAAAAGCCTAGTCACAGGAGTAGCCATAGTGTGGTCCTTGGATCAGCAAATATGGGCATCACCCAGGAGTTTGGAATAAATGCAAATCCCAAGTCTCCTCTAAACCTACTGACTGTACCAAAATATCCCAAGCTGACATTGGACAAGGCCTGGGTTTAGATTCATGGCAAAATATGGTAATCTAGACTAGCTGGATTACCAAAACCAACAAATTAAGGGCACTCTGGGTTATTAGTAGCTGAAGGCCTAACTGCCATTCAATCTATAACTATGAGTTCACAGTCGAACATGGTGACTATGAGTATAATAAAATCTCTTAGCTGCCAAACATCTTGCCATCCTTCATTCAGGAAGATATTCATTCCTTTTCTTTGAACTAGGAGCTAACCATCAAATCTGCATTTTCCTCAAACAACAGAGGACAAGCATTGCATCATAATGGGGTAGCTGTGGCTAGCAGCATGTTTCAGATCTACGTTTTCCTACAACAGATCCTGAGAGAAGGAGGCTGTTAATTGGGGAGGTGTTGCCAAAGAACATCGATAAAGGAATGGGAAGTAAGATAGGAAAAGAAGGGACTCGACATAAGATCTGTTGCTGAGAAAGTAGCTGGAGCTTAACTCTTCTAGAAAGTTCTCAGAACATGGACAAGCTGAAGTTGGCTATCACCAGAAGAAGGAGAAGGCCAGGTGTTTACACATCATCTCCAGAAAGTCACTAGAACAAGGATGTTCTGAGCAATGTGACCTCTTGAGCATAGTGGACTATATCATGTTTCCTTCCCTGGGGAAAATGTATTCAGGTAATGGTAATTCAGATAGTGTTAGCTTGAGATCAGGGGAATAGGGGGACACTGGGTGTCTCCTGCCATCATTATGCCCCTGAGATTAGATGTTGCTTGCTGTTCTGGCATATCAGCACATTAGATGTATTTGATTGACAAGTGCCAGCTTGGGAAGTGTGGCACCAGCCAGAACATTGGGAATAAAAAACATGGATGGTTCTTTCATTCATTTGTGCTAGAGGAGGATAGATATTATATTCACATTAGCAGAAACAGGGAAAAAATGGCATTGCACAGAAAAAAAAACAACATTGTGCTACAGGAGTATCAGGGAGGGGGAGAAGGAAGACTGAAGGTAATCACATGACAGCTTAAGTAAGAGCAATCCTCATCAATATCAAGCCAGCAAGCTGCACAGCCAACCACACTAGCATACTACCAGTGAATCTGATGTCACCTCACAGAAAGACATGCACAGCAAAATGTCAATTGTATTCCCCTAGTAAAAACATCCTCTGTGAGGTGTCTCAGGAGTGAACATGGTGAAGAACCATAAACAGGGATTTGAAAACAACCACAGGTCTTCACCTATCCCAACACCTTATTTTTTTTAAGGAATTTTCTCCAAATATTCACTTAGATTTTCTCCAGTCTCATCCTGGACTGGAAAATCAGTGAAATCATTGTTTGGGGGCTACCTTTTGTCTAAAGCACACAAACATAAATCCACTATTCTTTTAAAAAGTTATTCCATGCCATCTTAAATACTTTAAGTGGTGGGTAGGTAATACTTTGGCAAGCTAAGTTCTACAGTTTTGTTTACTTCTATGATGCTGAAAATCTCCGCAATAAATCAGGGGTTCTCAACTGTCAACGTGAGAAGGAATAGACCATGGAACATTATGAAACTGCCCACAGACATGGTCCTCAACCCGAGAAACTCTGGTTTTTTTTGGGGGGGGGTCTCCATTGAGGTTCAGGAAACAAATTTTTTAACAAACATCCTCGGGTAAACCAATGAAATAACTGTAGGATAGTTACAGGAATATGTGTACTGAGTTAAAAATCTAGGGAGTAGTTCAGGAAAATTGCTCCTGGTCTTAAAAGTTTATTACAACAGTCTACTCTTATCCATAGTTTCCTTTACTATGGTTTTCAGATATAGTCAGTTGTGGTTTGAAACATTAAACGAAACGAACTTTCTAGAAATAATTTATGAGTTTTAGACTGTGTACCATTCAGAGTAGTGTGATAACATCTCACATTGTCACTCTTCTTTCCCAGTCAGAGTGTAAAATACCTCTGTTCCTGTATGAATTACCTGTCTAGGATTCATGTAGAAGTCATCTTGGCTAATAGAGGAGATTTTTGCAGTATAACACTTAAACCTGAGCAAGTAACCTTACTTGACAGCATTACAACATCTGTTCAATCCTCCTCCTTTTATTCATCACATAGCATAAAATCCAATCATAACATAACAGGAGAACAGAGACCATCATGCTACACACACACACACACACACACACACACACACACACACACACACACACGAGAGAGAGAGAGAGAGAGAGAGAGAGAGAGAGAGATTCTTATGTGGTTTTATTATAGTACATTCCTATAATTGTTTCTGTCTTGCTATGTTATTATTGTTAAATGGTTGCTGTGTCCAGTTAATGTATTAAGCTTTCTTATAAGTATGCATTAAAGAAAATCTGTAGTATATAAAATACAGGATTCAATATTATCTGAGTTTTCCAGCATCCTCTGGCAGACGTGGAATGTGTTCATGTAGGTAAGTCCAGCACTACAAGTTATTTAAAAACCACACTGGTGAGAAAAAATGTGTGTGCACGCCCACTCCTGCAGGTGTGTATGGGAAACAGGTGTTCATAAACGTCCATGGCTTAAAGAATGCAAGCAACCTCCTGGAGCCGGTGGTAGTCCAAGGAAGTGGCACACAAGAAGGGTAGAAATTCTCTGCGGAAATACAGAGTGAGTCTCTGGGAATTTGGTCTGCTCTTAGAATGTGCACAGGGTTGTAGACCCAAAGCAAAGTCACTCTGCAGATCTCTGAGAGTTCTGCTATGCTTTTTCTTCTCCACTGCTGCTTGTGCTGATGCTGAAGGCAAGTAAAAATGGAGGCTTGTGATATTAGTCCTGGTATGAAGTTTGCCCTTTAAATGTGCCTCCAAGACTTTCCCTGTTAGTTTCATTTCTTCATGTAGATTTTTGTTAAGAAGGCTTCGGAGGTAAGGGGCTGCAGGGACAAGCAGGAAGAAGAAACCATGCCACTGTGGTTTTATATGGGTGAAAATGGAAGGTACTGCTGAAGGCAGAGAAGGGGGTAATGACTTAAGTCCTGGGTCAACAGTCTGAGCGACCAAGGCACAGCACTCTCCTGTGTTTGGAAGGGATGTGTAGCTTAGCAAGGTTTGCAGCAGGGTTTCTTTGAACTGGTAGACCAGACAGTGTACTCCACCTCTTCCTCCTCCCTTCTCTTTTCAAGCAGAAATGCTCTTGTCATAACAACTCGTCCATTTAGCCACTGTGCCTTCCAGGGTGAATTTTCTATGATTACAAGGGAAGTCAGGTAAAAGGTGAGGTCATTTCAGCTGCTAGGACTTCAGGATAGAGTTCTTATGGGTCACAAACACCTTTCAACCTTGACAGAGCTCGATTACAAAGGTTTAGTCCTAACCACCACATCAGAAACGAATCATCCTCCTGACAGTGGGAGGAGGTGAAGAACCTGAACTGCAGTTTACAAACCTTGGATTTTTCTTAGGCTTTGCAGAACATGCCTTTTCTCCAAACTCCCTCTCACACAGCAGGAGACAGAATGGTAGCTGTCTGAATAAACAGGAGGCTGGTACATACCATGACAATTTGCTTGATGGGATACATGAGAAGATTCCATCATCTAGACTACATGAGTACCACAAAGAATCTGTGGAACAAATTGCACATCCCTAGCCAAAGTCATAAAAGCTTATGTGTGCTTATATAACTTTAGGAGAAAGGACTTCTTTCCATATACAGATCAAAACTGATTGTTTTTAAATCTGTGAGGTCAAGCACAATGTCAATGTTCTGGAAGGCAAAGTGTATGCATGCTGGGCATTGTTAACTGCTTCTTGGGGTCCAGCTAAATGTGTTCAGAAATCTTTTGCTGAGTTAGTAAACTGGTCACATGATCAGCTGGCTGACTGACTACATGACAGTAACAAATGCAAGATGGAGTGATGGACATGGTAGGATGTCACCCCAAATGACGCATTTGAGTTTGCATAGGAAAAGAAAAACGATGAATGAAGAAACTGAAACTCTAGATTCTAGTTAATTCACCCAATATGTACGTATTGAACAATTACTACCTGGTTGTAATTGGTGAGAATTCAACACCTTCCCTCTTTTTATATTGGAGGAGTTGAACATAGCATAAAAGTGAACAAACACAAATTTTCTAGTAACAACAAATACTCTGCAATAAACTGACTGGGTAAAAATCAAGACAGGTGAGAAAAGGGGTCAGTTTACCCGACATGGTCGAAGGATTTTACTGCGAGCTACTGAAAATGTACATAAGGAGAGATGTCAGCTAAGCATAGAGCAAAAGGCAGGGGATAAAAGAGGAAATTAAAGTTACTTCGGCAGATACGATTTGGTCTGAGGCAGTAAAAACTAAGCATGAAGTAGTCTCATTATGGGTGGGTGGGTGTGGCTGAAAATACTCTGACACATGGCCAAATTGGGTTTATTGTATGTTTGCATAAATAAAGCTTATTAGAACAGCCGTGCTATTTAGTGATGGATGTACTTACTCCCTTCAGCAGATTTCATGCCAATGCTTCACAGCAGAGTATTTGTAATAGAGATCAGCTGGTCTGCAAATCCTAAACTACCTACCGTTTAACTTGTTGAGTAAAGTGTGCCTATCCCCAGCAGAGTGCTTGGCAGACCATGAGGCAAATCATGGATTTAATGTTTGCCTTGGCCCTTTCCAAACCCTCACACACTCAGTGCCACAGACTTCCATAAAGGGTTGCCCCTCATCTTTCCTGGCACAATCATCTCAGAGGACTTGTTCCTAGCCACAAAGGCCCCTCTCAACTTCCAAACAGGTATCTAATCCAAGTCACTCCTTAGAGCTCAGAGGTTTGGTTCAAGGCACCTTTAAAAGTCTCCTTAGTCTCCTTCTGACATCTCCTTCAGTGTGCTGGCTGTTTGCTACAGATGCTGCCCCTGGGACCCCTGAGAGATCTCAGTTCGCAACTTCTAGTTACCTGATTAGCATATTCTTTATATGAGAATATGTACTTCTGTGTTTTAAAGATTTATTTTAAGTTGTGTATGTATGTGCCCATGAGACACAGAAGAGGGTGTTAGGTCCCCTGGATCTGAAGTTTATAAGTGGTTCTTAGCTGCTTGAGTACTGGGAACTGAATCTGGTTCTTTGAAAGAGCAACAAGAGCTCTTAACCTATGGAGCCATCCCTCCAGCCCTGAGAATAAATAATTTTACACATTTGCTTCAATTACATGTTAATTCTTTTAGATAAACGCTTATTAAGAAAATGGAAGTGTGTGTTGTCACAGAAGATTAAGGGAAAAAGTATTGCAACAAAGAGGTCAATGAGGAAAGCCCAAATAACCAATCAACCATTAGTTTAGCAGAAGGAAGCTTTAGTGATAATAACAAAATGTCTGGGTAGTGAATAGGTAGATGATTGATGATAGATGACAGGTAGATAGATAGATGATAGACAGGTAGATAGAGAGATAAAGAGATAGAGAGATAGATGATAGATATAGAGATAGATAGATAGATAGATAGATAGATAGATAGATAGATAATAAATAGACAGACAGACAGGTAGATTATAGGTAATTTAGTGACTGGAGAAATGGCTCAGTGGTTCTGAGAACACTACTCTTACAGAGGACCCTGGTTTTGTTTTCTGTACCCACACAGGCAACTCACAATTATAACCCCAGCTCCAAGAGATCTGACATTCTCTTCTGGCTACCACAAATTTAAAAACAAATAAAAGAGAATAGTTTTAAAAGAATGCATGTTTAGGATTTAGTTGCTTTGGGTCAAAGGGTGAAAGTGACATTTGTAGAAAAAACTAATGGGTTAGGAAGCCCAATGGGTTGGCTGAGGAAGATAGGGTGAAGGAGAAAGTAGAGACAACCAACAAATCTGAGGTTCTGTGCAGCAAATGAAGCTGCTAAGTATTCATCTTTTCAAGATCTGAGCTACGAAAACATGTGCAGACTAATGAAGGTAGATTCTCAGAAGCCCAAGGCCAATGAGGGAGGTCTTAAATACTAACAGGATCCAAAGAGTAAGGGACGGTGGGCAGTTGGCTTTTCAAGGAACCAGGTACACTGTTTTAAATTGTCACAGGAGGGAGATAAGATGTGCAACTTCATGTGTAGGTATTTTATGGATTCACTGATAGCAAAATAAGGTGATTCTATCATTATAATCATTGTTGTCATGATCAACAACATCATCATTATTATTTCTTAGAACTTTAAAAACTTGTTTTCAAAGATCCTCCTCAACAGTTTGAATTAATAAATGACTATTTTCACCTATAGTATTATTGAAAAAGCATTCTCAATTCCAAGAAATCAATACTTGGTGTGCAAAACTGATAAAGGATCATCCTTTCAACTGTGAATAAAGATGTGGAATTCAAACATTCCGGAAGTGATGTGCATACCCATAATTGCCCTATAAGTTTGCTGAGTACTAAAAATAATTCCATATTTTCTTGTACGATTTGCAAGCTAATAATGAGCAATTTCCAGCTGTGTGCTGTGACAGCAAAAGTAAAATAATAAATAAATAAAAAATAAAAAGAGGGGGTTTAACATCCTTGTAATCACATTTTCTATATACATGCTCACATTAGAAAATACTGATTAGGATTTATGTGCTTAACAGTTTTTCATTGTTAAAAATCTCAACACTATGTAACTTCTTCGATTAAGCCTGTCTATGCTGCACATATGCTGGATTCAGAAGGAAGACTATCAAACAGCTCATCTTTTAGGATGTCTAACTGTATACACTAAGTGGTAAAACAAAAGGACTAACATGATTGACAACTGGATGTTTTTTCTTACACACACATGCACACACATACACACACACACACACACACACACACACACAATCTGACTAGGGTTCTCATAATTTGGTGGATAAAACTGCATCAAACATCAGGCTCAGCCATGAAATATTGGACCTTACTCACTTCATTCTGTTCAAGAAAATGAGCTTGATGGTTTGAGAAGAGATAAATCAAATACTTATTTTTTGGGTCTGTTTTCTCTAACACCAACTGTTCTGAACACTTGAAATGTCACCACCTGAAGAAAAGAGATAACTCTTTCAGTCATGAATTCACTGTTGCCTCTTGGAAGGATTGAGGAAAAAAGATTACTCATCAGGACAAGCTGATAAGTTTAGTTTGCTATTAGGTGAGGCCACACCCCCTCAGGATGGCTTAGGCTTCCTATAACTTATGTCAGAGTGCCAGGCATCTCAGCTCTGCTCTAGCCAGATAAGACAAGACTAAGAAGGTTGTAGGTGTCACCCTTGTATTTCTTTCTAGAGAAATTCAGAGAAACCAAGGTAGAATTCACCTGCTATTTTGATAAACAAAATTGTCCTTCAAATATGAAGACAAGTTTAATAAAGAAAATTCAAAATATAGGTATTGTTTGACTTGAATCAACATTATTTTTAACTCAAAATAATCCTAAAATTCAACAGAACAGCAACAATTCTAACACATGGTGATGCCTATTCATACCTCTGTCCCTGTATCTATCTTCTAATCTCTTTTCCTCTCTCTATCACACATTATCTATTCATCTATCTGTCTGTCTGCCTGCCTGTCTATTGTTATCTGTTTATCTACCTATCTATCATATACCTATCATCAATCTATATCTGTTTACCATATATCATCTATGTCTGTCTATCTATTAATCTATCATCTATCTACTATCTGTCTATCATCTATCTACCTATCTATCTATCTATCTATCTATCTATCTATCTATCTATCTATCTACAATCTATCTATCATCTCTCTCTCATCTATTCACTCACCATCCACTTATCCTCTGTTACCATACACCAGGTGTCTTTTTAACAGATACTGTGTTTGCATTTGAATTTTTCCTACACAGGCTTATGTGTTAAAGTCTTCCTCTCCAGATGGTGGTGCTATTGTCAGAGATGGCAGAAAGTTTAGGAGATTAGGTGTAGTTAGAGGAAGTCTGTCTCCGGAGATATGCTTTGGGTATGCCTATCTTGTCCTGACTCTTCCTGACTCTCTGTGTTTCCTGGTCACCATGGGATGGATATGTTTCTTCCGCACATCCACACTGTCATGATATTTGGCATCTCCTTGGGACCAAAGTAAATTAACCAACTAGCCACAGACTGAAATCTCCGAAACCAACACTCCAAACAGATCTTTTCTATTATTAAATAGGTTCATAGATATCTTTAGGGTGATGAGAAACTAACACAGCAGAAATGAGGTTGATGTTTTGTCTGTCTTTATGTACTCTCTGTTTCAATGTCATGATCTAGGGACTTTTATTATTACTTATTTTTGACAGTTTCATTCATGTAAAAAATGTGTCTTTTAAAATTTCCGTACTTGTGTAAAATATATATTGATCAGATTCAGCCCCATTACTCCTCTTTAATGAGTTTCTTCTTTCCAATGAGACCCCTCCAACTTCCATAACTTCTTTTTTATCTCTGTCTGAGATCCCTTGAGTTTAATTAGGATTTGTTTCATTAGCATGGCTTGGGGTGTTATTAACTATAGAGTTTGTGCTGTACCATTGAACAATATGACTTGCTCTCCCTAGGCAACCAGTTAATTGCCAATAGCTCCTCATGGATGGGTGGGTCCCTATGACTTCTCCTCCATCTATGACAGCAGGTTGGAAGGGCCCAGTCTTGTACAAGTCTCATGCAGGTAACCACAGCTGCTCTAAGTTCATGAGAGTGACCATCACCTTATATCCAGAATACAGTATTTCCTAGCACACCTCCATACTCACTGGCACCTACATTCTTTCTTCTCCCTGTTCTACCATGTTCTCTGGGTCTTGGAAGGAGTGGTTTAGAAGTCACCTTTAGGATAAAGCACACAACAGCCACTTATCCTTATCACTTTGACCGGCTATGAATCTCTGTATTAACTACTGCAAGAGGAAGCCTCTCTGATCAAGGCTAAGAGTGCATTAGCCTGTATGTATAAACATAAATATTTATAAGGTATTTTAATAAGGTATTAAATAATGGACATGTCACATTTAGCCCACAAACATAATAGATTCCTCCCTAGGGACTGTGTGACCTTAGCAATGAGATTTAACTATGTTTACAATATAGGGCATGAATTCCTAAGGAGCAGGCCTCATCTCTACGGAGAAAGCACTTGTTTCTCCCCACCCCACCACAACAATGATACTACTCTTGCACCACTGGGCAGTATGGAGCACATATTAAGAAGGACACAGTCAAGTATACAATTTATTCATTTTTTTTTCCAAAAGTGAATACCTCTATGTAACTAGCATATAGCATGAAAAAGGGTTACACTGGCCCCAATGTGTGCCCCTGCCCTGGACATAATTGCTTTACTAATTTCTAGTGGTACAGATTCCCTTTCTGTTGTTTTACTGCATCTAAGTGCAGTCTTCCAATGTGTGGTCTCTGGAATCTGGCTTTGAGTTTGGTCTTTTAGCTGTAGCTGGAAGTATTAGCATTTACTAATGTTTTGTTAGGTAATATGCAAACACTTACTACATCATTACCACCTCCAGTCCCCACAACCACCTCCTGAACAGGCACTTTTGTCATCTTTAAGCAGACTAAACTACTTTAGGTTAGGATGGTTAATGTGTATTAACCAGAAATCAACACTGAAGCCAGAATGCACACTTTATGTGGTTGAAAGCTACAAGTTTCCCCATACAGACTAAGAATAATAATAAATGAGCCCAAGTGTTCTGAGGTCACCAAAACCATCAGAGACTGAGCTTAAAAAACACTGTCATTCAAATATGGTGTCTAATGACTTAGCTGTGATTGTGTACTCATTTGTTAGACCGACTCTGCCCTATGAGATTGATATAAACAGTGGCTACTTTCCTAGCAGTGAAACTTTGTATCTGATAAACTGTAAAATGACATATTGTTATATGATATATAGTTCAAGAATCTTTATATTAAACAAGTAAAAGTAAGGCACCCAAAAGTGGTAGAGTGTTTGACAACCACCATTGAAGGAAAAGTAATTAAGTGAAGCAGCATAACCCGTCCCTCAAAACTTAAATTATCACAAAAAAAGAAAGAATGAAGAAAATTCTCATAATGAATGGTACTGGTTTGGGAAAAGTATTGCAGAGAATAAGCTAAAATTTAGATACCACTGTATCTAGGGAGACAGGAAGCCTTGGTGGCAGCTAGGGTGGGCTTGGGAGAATGTACAGACACATGCAAGGAAAGCTGGAAAGGATGTGTACCAAGATGCTACAAAGGGCTGTTTTCCTAACTATTCGCAGTGACAAAAAGAAGTTAATTGGGGATGCTGTATTGGTAGAGCACAGTGATCTAAAGGAATTATGGAGGTTTTTCAGCTGTGATCATGGTATTAGAGTTATGCTTTTAACATCCACTACCTTTCAGAAGTGTGTACCCACTGAAGCTATAGATGAAAGTGTGTGAGATCTCTGAGTCCCTTGATAGCCATCAGTGCGGGGTGGTGTTGAGGGCAGAGACAGGGATACGATAGTCATTATAGCTGGTGATGGGTGCCTTAGCTTCCCTACACCACTGCATCTATTTTACTGTGTTTCCCAGGACAAACATGTAGGATAAAAGAGAGAAGAGGGGCTGTGTCTCTAGAAACAGTGATTTCAGTGTTGTTTTACTTGATTCGGTTGTTGTGTTTTCCTTGGTAGAATATATTTTGCACTTAGGATGTACTAAATAAAAGATTAAGACAATTGTCAGTAAAGCATGCTTCACAATTCAGCCTCCCTTTTCTTTGTAGGTGAGCACATTAGAAAGTGATTCCTTTCATAGGTAGAAGCTGCAACGTCCCTGAAATCACAGGAGCCACTACCAACCTAGAAGAGGCTGAAGGATGTTTAAAACAATTGAAACTGATTGATTTTATTCCCACAACCCACCTACAGTGTTGCTATAATGTGATAAAGAATTTTTCACACAAAAGGTAACAGGAAAATTATTAGAGGTGATTAATTAGGGGTAAATAATCACTTTTCACAGAGAAGTCAAATTCTGAAAACACTCTGGATATTTTTACATTACAAGACCTATCTGACAGCTGTTCAACTTCAGCTACGGGTGTTTCTTTCTCATTCCATGTTAAGATATGGCACGTTTATAGTGGAAATTTCACAGTGGTTCTCACTCAAAGGTCACCATTTCTTTGCTCAGCAGCATGAGTGAGTGACCCAAGCTCTTGGAAGAAAAATCCGAAAATGAGGTTAGTAGCTCTGCTGCAACACTGAGATGTTTGATCATCAAAAAAACTATCTTCCCTAATATGGACAGAAATATTCTGAATCTTTGCAATCAGAATGAAATAGCTTTAGTAAAACATTGCTGCGAAAGTAGAAAGGAGGGGAATGGAAAGATTTTAGCTAAGAAATATTAGAAATGGTTTCTCACCCCTGTTTCAAAACCCCAAATAGAAAGCTTCGTTAGAAGTTTCTAGATCTTAGTGAAGAGAAGGAATGCAAACATGAAGGTAGAACATAGGAATGCTTTTCTGGTAGGGAGCACAGTGGGCATTTTGGACTGTTTGGGGTCCAGCATGAGGCCACAGCTTCAACATTCACAGTGTCCTGTACCAAAGGACTATGAAGAAAGGCAAACAGAAAAGGGGTACTGTGCACTGCACAAGTTAAAAATGAACAATAACAATTTTCATTTTTAAGCTGTGAAGCAAACTAAACTTCATGGTTCTTAGTTGTATGGCAAGTTTTCAAGAATTTTTCAAACAGATCAATAAGTGAATGAATGGAGACACGAGTCTCTAAAACTAACATTTCTAAAGTGGAAATAAATTGCTGAAAGATGTATTTTTAAAATATACTAAGACAAAATAGCTAAAATCAATTTATGTTCTCAGCGGTCTAGTCAAAGGAGACTGGTGTCTACTGGGCTAGGACACTGGTTGGCTCTGGATGAGAATTACAGATATACTTGCATTATGAAAATTCACCTAGCATGTATGTCTTTTTCCTTAATGCATTCTATGTTTCCTTAAGATTTTATGCAATCACTAAAATAACATCAAAATCTATTTTATCTTTAACAATACATAAAAATAAACTTGGTCATGTTTGGTCCTAGGTCTCTGGGCTATCTCATCTCTGGGTCCTAGCCTTCCAGGCAGTGTCAGGGGTGAGCTCCCTCTCATGGTATGGGTCTCAAGCTAGACCAGTCATTGATTGGTCACTCCCACAATTTCTAAAGCCATCTTTACCCCAGCACATCTTGTAGGCAGGATAAATTGTAGGTCGAAGGATTTATGGCTAAGTTGGTGTCTCAATCCCTCCACTGGACAACTTACCTGGTTACAGGAGATGATTGGTTCAGGCTGTATATCACCCATTGCTAGGAGTCTTAGCTAGAGTCACCCTCATAGATTCCTGAGAGTTGCCATTGCATTAAACAAAGCTCTTTCTAGAGATGCCTCTGATTCCAGTTGTCACTCACAGTACTCTCTCCCTCCAGCCCAGCCCCACAAAGTCAAGGAAATGATTTCTCATGATATTCTGCTATACTACTAGATTGGTGCCTAGCCCAGTGGTCATCAGAGAGGCTTCACCCAGCAACTAATGGAAACAGAGACAGGGATCCACAGTTAAACATTAAGCAGAGCTCAGGGTATCCTGTAGAAGGGGGTAGGGAGGATTGTAGGAGCCAGAGGCATCAAGGACACCACAAGAAAACCCACAAAATCAAGTAGCCTGAGCTCATAGGGGCTCATAGAGACTGAACTAACAACCAGGGAGCCTGTATGGGACTGGCCTAGGCCCTCTGCATATATATTACAGTTGTGTAGCTTGGTCTTCTTGTGGGGCTCCTAACAGTGGGAGCAAGGGCTGTCTCTGACTCTGTTGCCTGCTTTGGGGACCCCTTCCTCATACTGGGTTGCTTTGACCAGCATTAATAGGAGAGGAGGTGCCTAGTCTCATTGCAACTTGGTGTATCATGGCTGGCTGATATACATGAGAGGTCTGCTTTTTTCTAAAGAGAAATGGAGGAGAAGAAGGATTGGGAAGGGGAAGAGGGGAAGTAGGAGGAGGGACTGAGAGGAGAGGAGTGAGGAGAAATTGCAGTTGAAATGTAAAAACAAAAAAAAAGTACAAAAAATAAACAGACTTTGCTATTTCACTATTCAGTGGCATACACTGAGCAATTGTCTAGCCTGATGACCCAAAATGTTCCCTCTGCATCTCTCCCTCTGCCAGCTAATGAGGATTATATAACCCACCATTTCCTTGTACTCAAGGAACTAACTTTTTTGTGCTGGCATATTTTTTCTTCCCTCTTCTATGGCTTTTGACTCTTTTAAGGATTTTATAATTTCTGAATCTTGCCTTTTAAGCAACCTTCAGATGTCTTTTGGAAATAGAGACAGTACAAACCAAAAGCTCAAAACAAGAAAGTAGGTCCAGTGCTCAGTTGAGAGATTTATAAATAAAACCTGAAATCAAAACAAGGCACAGACAACACTTCTGTTAAAATGAGGCGCTTCTCATCACTATTCCTCAATGCAATGCTTTTGGTTGTCCATTGGTGGGAGTGTTCTGCCATTCCTGGGTGAATGTAAGAGACAGCTCAATTAGCTGATCTCATACATAAGGAGGATGAAAAGCATGCTTTAGGTGCCTAAGTATAAAGAGAGTGGAAGTTAAAAGGAAACCCCCAGATACAAGAGGAACAATTCATACCTCAGACTGGAGTTCTGTGAGATAATAAGTAACGGTCGAGTCTAATTTCACACACCAGCCTTATTAAATCAAAATACAATAGAGCGAGGAGAAAAAGAATCTAAAACAAATGTGGCCATTTGTTGTTGCTCAATAACTGAATTTTCTGGTTTTGAACTTTATTTCACTTTAAGATTTTGAACATACCAAGAGCACTCCCTTGTTGTTTGAGTTTACACGTCAATACAATGAGTCCAGTGCAGGTTTGTTTTTGAGAAGAAAAACGTTATGTTTTAGGGTTGACGTGATGAAGCCCATTCCTGTACGGTTTCTGGGGCTGCTTTGAAGTGCATCTTAAAGGCAGAATATTCTATAGGAATTGCCACAGCTAGAGATCTTCTAAGACATCCTCATCCTTTCATGGTGTCCTGCTTTTCTTCTGCTCAGGCTGAGGAAGTCACCTCCAGAGCTTGGATATGTTCTTCACAGAAGTATTAAGAGACTTCATGTTCAAATTCAGGTGGAAGTGTACTTTCATAAAAAAAAACAACTAAATATAACTATGCCTTACAAGATGAGAGAACAATAGTGTTTCTAGCATATACTTCAAACTTTCAATAATTCTAGATTATTCCAGAGACTTTGTAATCTTTCTTTTCTATAGAAAAGAATTAAGTTTTGATGTTTTTGTCCTTTAGTTGTCTCTGGAATTCACCATGGTGTGCTCAGGTGTAGAACTCATCATGAAATGTGAGAAACTCAGTACTGAGTTAAAATTGGTGCATAACATTTTACATTATATGAAAGGACTGAATTTTTATTAATTCTGCCCAAAGGTTGCTATTGCCAGTTGAAATAAGCTCAATTATTTATTAGACCCTGGGCTTGGCCTGTCTAAGATTGGTGATCATTAGAAATACTTCTCACACCAAATTACAGTCATCTGTCTATTCCTGACTGGGTGAGATTCAAGTGAAACAAAACTTGACTGTTTTGAACTGATATTAAAACAATGTCCTGAGAATCAAGTGGAAGGTTGGAACTGTATTAAGACAATGTGATCAACGCACAACTCCAGTCCAAAGTGGGGATGCAATTCCACATCCAAAGTTCTCTGAATAGGAGGGGGCTGCACGGAGAACATCATGGGTCACTACTTTATGAGAACTCAGGACTAATTTAGGATGACATGCTGGTTTATTTAGCAGATCCATCTTCTTTAGTGGCATTATGTGTTTTCCTAGCTGTTTACAAACTTTCTACTATTCCTCGGACCAACCACTTGTAAAGGGGACTTGCTCATCCTAGACTCTGCTCTCTTCATGCCTGAGTTAGAGAGCTGACAAATAAACCTGGAAGGCATTGTGACTGAACATTTCAGCTGTTAGGAGGTGGGATGCTGGGCTATTTCTTTCATGCTTTGCAGGGTGCTGGTCTTCTAAATGTTCTACAATTCGTTTTCTTAATACTTCAATAACATTACCCTGAAGAGTCACTTTGTGACTCTGATTGTGATCCTTTTCAATATACTGGTGACAAACATTATTAGTTGCATGTTTCTATTAGAATCACATTAGCTATATTTTACATTTCTTATTTATATATACTTGTGGATAAAATTTGAGTTTTAACTAGCCTTGCATTCACATGGTCTTCAGATTAGTTTCCCTCCTGGGTTACATCTTTCTGAGTCTTTGTATGTGGCTTTGATGGGTTGCTGACGAAAGATGTGAAATCTGTCAGTCTCAGCAAGATAGGAATGGTGTCTTTAGTAGAATCACTTTTCAGATTCAGACACAGGTGCAGATTCTCAAGTATTTGTGAGACAGGCAATTATTTTTAATCTAAAGGCAGATAAAACAATACATATAATATAGTTTATATTTAAAGTCATTGTGCTACTCATATAAACCCAAATAAAGTTATAAAGCAGTAGTTTCAGTTTCACATCCATTTCTTTTGAGAAATTAACTAACTTAACCAGTAGTTTCTACCAAAATGACTAAGACCTAGATAGAATACAACTGTCATCCATGTGTTGTTCTTTTCATATTCTGCTTTATAAGGAGTTAACTGAAACTAGACACAATAAGAGGTGAATTTTTAAGTTTTATTTTACTTTGCATTGAAGTAAGTTACTAACTGAATTATTTTGAGTGGATTTTACTGCTTGAGTATATTACCAAGGGAAGCAGAGGAAGCCCAGAGTGAATAAAGACCTAAATGAATGTGTGTTATTGAGACAGGCACAGCCATGTCAGGGACCCCATAGCCTTAGGCTTAGAGGATAATCAAAGCTTTCCTGGGGGGGGGGGGTTAGTGAGTAGGCAGTGTGAGTGGTAACAGTTTATAAAGAAAATATCCACCATTGATTTCCCCCTCCCCCTCACCGGATGTTGATGGTCTGACTACAGAGATCACTCCTACTGTGATGAGTTATACCTGTCTCCATCGTACAGCTGTATGTCTTAAACTCTGTTTCCTTGTTGATCTATATGCAATAATCCTGTCTTTTTGTTCAATCTATATAATAAACAATGAGCTTCCAGGATGCTGCATGCAGTTTGTCCAGCAAAGAGCCCAGTCCACCCAACCCACAGTTTTTCTCTGTTTCTGTGAATTTTTCCTTTATTCCCTCACTTCTGCAGACACCTAAGTCCAAGTCCCTGGAGCCATACAAGGAAAAGGCATAACACAAAAATAATTCTCTCTGGGTGGTTAATACATATCATAAGAGGTATGTGACTGTGATCAGTGATTCATGCAAAGGCTTGGCAGGTGCCAACGCCAACACTGCTGTTTCTAGGACAGGGTTATTTTACCTGGGAACTTTGGGTAAGTATATAATCTCAATAGCTGTACAGTGTTAAGCTCCCCTCTTTAACCTAGCAAGAGCTTAAGTGTCTTAGAAAGGATGTTTGCCAGGATACTCGACGGCTACTTTAAAAATTTCTGTGAAAGAGATAACATATGTCTTCAAGTTTGTCTAATAACACAATAAAGTTTTAACAACTGTTATGCAAAACAAGCAAGGCAGTCAATGTAATTTGTGAAATGTCAAGTGAGAGGAAATATGTGTGGACTTTTTGTTACTGGTGGAGGTGGATGTGTTTCCTGTTGGATTTTTCAGATAACTCAACATGACTGTCTATTTTTAATTCACATGAGAAAAACATAAGATAAAACATATTTCCCAGCCTGTTTGATGATGAAGTAATTCATGTGCTGTGGGATAATGCTTTTGTACATTGGTTAAATAAAATGCTGATTGGCCAGTAGCCATGTAGGAGGTATAGGCAGGATAAGCAGACAAGGAGAATTCTGGGGAGAAAAAAGCTGTGTCAGGAGACACCAGCCTGCCATCCAGGGAGCAGCATGTAGTGGCACACAGGTAAAGCCATAGAACACGTGGCAACATATAGATTAACAGAAATGCACTGGGTTTAAATATAAGAGCTAGTCAGTCATACTCCTGAGCTAATGGCCGAGCAGTTTTAATTAATATAAGCCTCTGTATGTTTACTTGTGTCTGAGCAGCTGAGAACTGGGCGGGACACAGGAAAACTTCAGCTACACTCATGAATGGACCTAATGCTCTACAAATAGACTCTGCAAAACACTAAATCAGTACATGTTTGCAAGTTCAAATAAGCTAAGTTCCATCTTGCATCTGCATCCAAGGTCACTATTGCTCAGTATATTTCCTATTATCATCTTTTTGATTTTATCATATTGCTGGGATCTTCTAGCAAAGGCCTTCCAAAACCTGCTAAGGCTAAAACGTGTCTAATAAGCAAAGTTTAGTTGTTTTCCCTATATGAAGTTTTAGAGAGTCTTAAAAGTACCATCATGCTTCAGCTTTAAATGCTTAATCCATATAGTTATACTAAAGTAAAGCTGAATGCTTATAATAAAAGTAGTAGGACATATTTTAATAATGAATAAAAATGTGAAATTCCAATAAACTCTAAAAGTCACATATTCAGAAGGACTGTCCTGGCATACAGGAATGTACACATAAAATGAATTGAAGAAAAGGAAGTATGTTGTGGGGGATATCTGGAGAAGAACCATTTTATTTCAATCTTCTTAAACAAATCCAAGTAGAAGTCTACAGTTACAACTGGGGGAAATTTCTTTTTATTATTGTTATGAGGGCAAATCAATTGTATCCGAGTACATATAAGTTGCCAGAATTACAAACAGTACTGTGTTATGCATAACAATGTCTTCAGTAAAAAAGATACTCCTGTATTCACTACTCAGGCTCATATCCACTCAACATATGTCTTCCTGGGTTAGATTCCTTTAGGAAAATTTCAATGATAATATGTCAAGCGAACAAGCACAAGTCTAAAAATCAGTAGAAATAAAAATATGTGAAATGGTTAAATGACTGAAATATATAGGCAGGAATAGCAATTCTCCTACCTTACCTGAGTAGGTATGCATTGATTCCTGCTTGTCCACTGTTAATTTTCTAGCAACAGCCTCCTACAACTAATTGTCATATTGTCTGCCATTGAAGCAAGTTCACGGAAAGGCATGCAACCTAACTTAGTCCAGAAAGAGTCTCAGAGCTTTTAAAGAAAGGATCACCTCCCTTCCCACCTTGAAAAGTTTCTGTAGCTGGAGCTGCTATGTTCAGTCAGCTGAAATGCTAGGGACAAATCTTTAGTTGTTCAAAATCAAGTCAGCACAGAGAATAGCAGCACGGTGAGCATGTGAGTACTCAGCCCTGCTTTGACTGAAACTATTCCTTCCCCTGGCAGTCCAATTGCCAGAATAAGTCAATTACTTTATGTATCCAAAGTGGTTGAAGGTAGGCTTTTGGTCATCTATAACTATAAATAAGGAGTGTGTCATGATGTTTCTAAAAATGATTGACCCCCCAAATCTATAAACTCTTGCAGAAGTGTGCATGTTAGAGAACACTCTGCCCAGACAAGTTAAAAATCCATCTCATAGTACAAATCATTTTACTCAACTATCACCAAAGTAGGGTTGATAAATAGACCCACCAGAAGAGGTATTTCCTAGAGGGTGTTGCCCATATGAGTCAATTTTTCACCTGAATTTAGTTCTTCATGATTATTGGGAGAAGTCAATATCAGAAAGCCAGAGCCTTCAAGAGTTTTTCTTTTTATCTCCTTTCTTCCAGGCTGTGATCACACTCTGGGAGCAGAGGAGCAATAATAGCCTGGATAAGGAAACCCTTTAAATATTTGAATTCTGAAGTATTAGTATTCCTAAGCTCTATCCTTAATTCATAAAACTTAATTTAGAAGACTCTTTTAATTGCTTTTGTACTACACATGCAGATATCAATCTTGGCATGTATGAAGGATTGATGTGTTTGTGTGTGTGTGTGTGTGTGTGTGTGTGTGTGTGTGTGTGTGTGTGTTTAAATCAGACTGTAGTTACTTCCTGACTGGAGCTCTAGACCTGAGTTTGACAGGCAGACCTTCCGTCAGAAGAGTTTATTCTCTATTTCACCCATTTCCCTTGTGTTTCTCTGCCTGTCATGAAATTCATTGGGGACAATGTGACCAGTTCTTATCACAGGGCCATGGAATGAGGTAATAGGTGTCATTTCTGGACAAAACTGATGTGCCCTCACTATTGTTCTTTTCCTAATCTGTGGACTCCCCAGAAGCCATATTTTGAGATTGTCATATCATAGAGAAGTAGGTCATTTGTCAGCCTGGTTTACCAAGGAACCAATTTGGTTGACACACAATGTCAGACATACTATTAGAGAAACAAATAAGATTTTGCTGTGTTCAGCCATTGAACTTTCAGTATTAATTTGTTATGATGCATAACTAACCTATATCAGTTAATCTACATAACATCTTAGAGAGCCTACCATACTGGAAAATAAACATAAAGCATAAGAGACACTAGCATTTTCCCAAATTCTAAGTAGGACTAATACAAGCTCCTAACCTGGTTGAGAAGTGATTGAGAAGTGGCTTAGATTATAAATCTATGTAGGAAATGTGGGGCTTTGCTACACAGTATGTCAGAACCAGAGTACTGGGGCTTGCATTATATATCCAACTAAATTTAATAGTGAATTTGCCTTCCCAAATATGTTAGCATCATTTTTAATTTCTCAGAATTGATGAACTGGTAAGCTACAGACACATGTAGCTTAGCCAATCATCTTTTAAAATTGAATTAAGTTTGTTAACATTGAAAGCTCAGAAGACTTCAGTCACCACAAAAATCACAAAACAAAGTGGGTGGGGGGTCTGTCCCATTTACTCCTGTGTTAGTACCTGGATCCTTTGGTATTTTATTTCTTTGCTGTAAAACAGTGTTCCTGAGATATAATTCTTCAACACTCAAAAATTACCAGGCAATTTTGAAAGCCATATTGGGGCTGTAAGTTGTCCCCAGAGCAGCCACTCATATATCCCAGAAATAAACAATGAAAAGTGTACTGGTGTCTTGAAAGGGTTAAGCATGTGGACAATATTTCCAGCTGACTTTCAGTGACTTATGCACTGTGATAATCTGGCTCAAGCTGAATGGGAGTTTCATGCACTCTGTATTATTGCCAGGTGTGGAGAGTTTATCCCCCTTCCATATGCTCGGCAACAGGGAGGCTATCTCTGTGGCTTTATCCCAGATTCCTGGAGTAAATTTGCCTGACAGGAACAATCAGATATCAACATTATCTCTGAATGGATTATCCTCACTTTTTAAGTATATGACCAAGGTCTCCTGTTCCTGAGCGAAGAAGAGTATATTTTTAAGCAAATCACAATATTATAAAGTACTATTTCTGAAAAGTTAAAAACATTTACTTTCACTGGGAACTGTGGCCAAGTATTTTTTAATAGAGCCAATATATATGAATATTTTCTGAAGAGAATATACCAGTTATTCAAAACAGAAAAAAGATAGACTATTGGAGATGTTTAGCTTTCTTTCATTCACTAATTTGCTTAGTAAAACACCAAAAGTGTTTTATAAGAAACCTATGTCTCACTCCAGCAATGGCGTACTTATTTTTTTGCACGGTCAGAGTAACTTGAGATGTAGAGTGTAGTTCAGGTTCCTGAGAAGGTAAGTGTAAGCAGACATGCTTTTTATATAATTCCAATGGCTGCCAAAGGAAAGGGTACAACTGTGGAAAATTACTTGACCATGGAAGAAAACTACTTTGAGTGTTAGAGACAACACACAAACAAGTGGATGTTGTAAGATAAGTCTCAGATGGAAGCTCATTCACAAAAAAAAAAAAAAAAAAAAAAAAAAAAAAAAAAGATTAATTCCAGAGTGTCTTATTGGGCTCAGCAATAAGATCAAAATGATGACAGCGTAAACTACTGGGAACGCCAAGAGGTGTTCTTCTCTCTCTAAAACAGCCATAAATGCAAAGGCGAGGGCAAGACAGGAAGAAAGTATGAGATAAATGTGTTGGAGATGAGTCCCAGGCATGCAGTGAAATCAATTTCAAACCTGGGCTGTATTTCTTGGGGTGTTTCACTGGTGAGTACGTGCATACCAGCTGAATATATATGATCCTTACGTGCCAAGCTAGGGCTGTAGGCACAACTTACTAAACTAATGATTTCTTCCCCTTAGCTTTCAACCTGCTCTTAAGCAGATTTCCATCATTATGAAAGCACTTCAGGCCAGAGAGAAGCCCAGAGACCCCCTGGCTGAGTCCATTTGTTTTGCAAATGAAGTAAATAAGTCCACTGGGTTAATAAATGGGAAGACAATGATTAGTACATTCATTTTTAACTCCGAACTTGGTGTGGCTTGTTAAAATAGATCACCTGCTTGTCCCTTTAAGATACTATTTAAAAAATTACAGGAATATTTACTACTGACTTATGGATCATCTAACTATTCTACTTTATCTCCAGCAGGGACACACAAAAGCACAGTTGTGTTTGAAAGTGTCTCCTGCTCTCTGGCATGCCATTTCATATGTTGTGTTAATTAACACAGGTGAGTAAAAATCCACTCAGCTCAGACGCCCCAAATGGATACTACATAAGAAAGCTCAGGGAATGCATCATACATCTGTAAAGTTTGCAGGTTCTCATTTATGATCATTGTCATGTTTGTAATTAAATCTCATACTCAGGGGAAAGCAATTGTGTTCATGTTCAACTCTTTGGACTCCCAGAGATCTCTAGGGATTCTCCATCAGAACATTTGTGTTGGAAATGCTCTTGATTGAAGATGTGTGAGATTGAGGTAGCCACTACAAAACAACAAAACAAAACAAAACAAAAAACTCCAGTTTTTTGTTTTGAGGGTGGTGGATAGGGACCAGGCCCCTATGACTATCTTGCTGGATGACTCTTCCGCCATATCTTTAATTTTTTTGCCCCCCCATCTGTGTGTGTGTGTGTGTGTGTGTGTGTGTGTGTGTGTGTGTGTGTGTGTGTGCTACTGCACCCACATACCAGAGCATTCATACAGATGTCAGAGGACAACATGTAGGAGTCAGTTGTCTCCTTCAACTATGTGGGACCCGAGGTTGAACTAAGGTCATCAAGTCACGGCCTTCACTTTCTGAGCCATCTCCTTGGCCAACATGTTACATTTTTAAAAAGAAGTATTTAAATAGCTCACAGTAAAGATAACTGAGCTTAAGACATGGCTACTAAACATGATGGCAAGTACATACTGGACCTTTCTTGTTACTAGGAGAGCTGAAAAATTTTGAAGATGAATTATGGATTAGATAAAGAGATTTTGTGAGCATGGGTGGGTGAAGGCATATATATGTGCAGGTATTTCTTTGAAACAGGTTTTCTAACTTGGACCTAATGCTTGCTGATTATACTTGGCAGGCTGGCCAGAGAGCTTCAGGGATGTATCTATCTCTACCTCCCTCCCCAGTGCTGGAGTAACAAGTGTGCTCCTCCATGTCTGACTTTTTACATGTGTGTTTAGGATTCAACTCACATCCTTATGCTTGTGTGACTAGCATTTTACCAACTGAGCTGCTCCTAGCCTCTGGACAATAATATTTTATCAACTGATAATATTTGGAGCTATTCCACATGTTGGAAATACTAAATTATTTAAAACTAGGGGGTAAGGTGTATAGAGTGTATTGATTGTGATCATAGTATATATAAAATAATGGAAGTATATGGGGAAGTGTTTAAAATGTTAGCAGTTGGCGAGTCTGACAGGTGCATAATGAAATTCTTAGCCATTCCTGTTACTTTTTGCAACACTGAAATTAAAATGAATAAAAAAAAAAGGAAATCAACTTCATGAAACCATGGCATTTGCAGTTCAGATCAAGGTATTGCAGGCACCCCTTATTCTTTAGTCTTGTTCTGTTTTCCACATTTGTTGACTTGGTACCTACAATTGCTGGCTAACATGCTTTTAAACCCAGCTGTAAAGTATGCTCATAGTAATGTCAGAGGTACAATAAACAAGATTGAAAGTGGGTAGGCGCATGAAAATACATTTTTCAACTCGTAAATGAAAGCAAGAGAGTGGAGCATGCAGAGTTTTTAAGCAGACCTGAGAATACAGCTGTTTTCATCATGTAAAAAATAATCCTTATATTTTCCCCAACATATAACCAAAAAGTGAACAGCAGGCATTTGGCTGTCAGAAAGGTATTGGTGTTACATTGTGTGCAGTAGTGCAGACAGATAGCAAGGAAAAAAATGTGAAGCTTCTCAAATGTCCTATCTGAATGTGAGTCTGGTTTGGAGCTGTATTTTAATGTACTCACCTAGTTATCTTCACTTTCTCAGTAACAGTGATGGCAACTGACAGTGTAATTATCTTTCAAGGACTGACCTGGTCTAAGAAATATTCTTCTAGCGTGTCACACACTGTTGATATTAAACTGGCGACATGAGAAGCCATCTGGAAGAAATCTGGGCATAAGGAAGTTTAGGGGATCTAATCCAAGCTGGGTTTTGGCTGATTTACTTCAGTTCACTCAAATCTCATTTAATAACGTGAAATAACACACATGGAAAGAGGAAAGAAAAATGCTGTCCTTTGTTCCAGTGTTGATTAAACGAAATCATATGCATGGAAAATGGCTTAAGGATCCCCCTGTGCTCAGCCTGTTCGCATTGATCATTTTGTTTTTGTTGCTAGCAAGACAGACAGCATGCTCTATTTCTGCTTTCACACTGCTTTAAAAAGGTTGTAAGAGGCATGCATTTCCAAAAGAAATAGCACTAGGAAAAATATGCAATAAAATCAAATATATATTTTTGAACAGTTAATACCATACTCTGTTAAATTGTTTATCCTTATGTAAAATTATGATTTTCTTTTCAACTCAAAAATATATTTCCTTAGCTCTCTATGAATTGAGATACACCCTTTAACAGTATTAACATCTAAAGTTTATAATCCCTTTTTAAGAATGTGTGCTAAATATTCTTTCATATTTTGCTGAATGTTTGCAAAACTCAAATGAAACTTGAAAAAAAGACAGATATTTAGAGAAAAGCTTTCTAAGGCCATCAAGTCAGGCCAGGAGGAGATAGGCAAATCTAGAAGGTAACTGGCTGTGGATAGGCTGGGAAAGATATATAAAGCCCTGAAAAAGAGGTATTGTCTTTCTTCCATAGGTGGAAAGTCTTTGATAAGAAAGAGAACAGAAAAGTAAGAAGGAGGTTGCTCAGTAAATTAATACCTTTCATCTTTCTCCCTTGGTTTGACAAGGTATCAAGGCAGGAGCAGGACATCAAAGTTTTTTGAGCTACCTAGCCCATTTTTTCCTAAAGCATTACCACATCCTTAGCCACACATAAGCAGGTGCACAGACTCAGGCACAGACAGATGCAGCAGCTCCAACGTTCCATACAGTCACATATTGCAATAAGGATAAGCTATTGGGAGCCAGGAGATGGTTCAGTGGACCAAAGCACTGTACCCAAGCATGAGGACCAGAAATAAGATCTCCCGAAACCCCATAAAAGCTAGGCAGGCATGGCAGCCATCTGGAATTTCAGTGCTCTAAATGCAGAGATAAGGAATCCCAGTGGTAAACTCCATAGCTAGACTAGCCCATTAGTTTGCACTGAGTTCAGCAAGAGACTCTGCCTGAGTAAACAAGGTAAAGAATAATCAAGGAAGATAGGAGATATCAACTTTGGGCCTCCACATGCACATTCACACACATGTCCACCACCCTACACATATATGTGTACCCCCACACAGGGGAACACATATCTACATATGCATACACAACACACACATACAAACACACAAATACACACATACACATACATATACACACACATACACATACATATATGCACACACACATAAACACACACACACGCACACACACACACACACACACACACACACACACACACACACATGAAACAACAAGAAAGATGAGGTGTTGATTCTTTTTATTTGGTTCTCATACCTTGTTATATGAGAAGCTTATCTCCTAGGCTGGTCAAGTTATTTATGTTGTCACCAAACTTGACAGGAAGAACGTGATGTTCTTTGTGTTCTCTGTCACTCATTCAATAGCTCCAGCCAAACTCATGTAGGACCTTAAAAAAAAATAAAAGCCTTTCCCAAACTCAGCAGATTTCTATTATCTTATTCAATGGTTCACAGTTCCAAGATCTGATTTTGATCTATGCAAAGGAGGAAATTTTCTTTAAAAACACAGATATAACACTGATTTGACATCTGTCTTACCAAGAAGCTATTCTTTAAAGCATGGCTATAGTGAGGCTTGTCTTAGTCATCCCTACAAATAAGGGCACCAGAGGAGTTGCTGCTGCCTGAAACTTTTAGAAATGTATGCTTAGAAACTATGGTAATGAACTCTAACAATCCTGTAACACACACGATATCTTCCAATAGGAATTTCCTTTTGACATGCATCTACAACGTGATATTTTAGAATCTCTGTGCTCAGATCTAGTTAAAGAACATTAGGAGACCTGGAAAGCTTATGTGCTCCTAATCATAGCTGCTGGCTAGAAATTTGGTAGGAAATGGTCCTTTTTTCATAGTCATTAACTCTGAATTCACACATGGATTTCATTTTCCACATCACACACTTCTATGACAGCTCCTGACACACAAAGGGGTCAGAATCCCAGCTGACACAAAGACAGCTGTCAAAGTCACTTGCAGTTGCATCAAGACAGACTGAACCAGAGACACCAAAAACTGGGATTCTGAGGGTTGGGGGTGGGCCATTGGGCATTACTCAGACAGAAACGTAAAAATGTAATTGTAGATTCTTTGTAGGTTTACTGTCAATACTCCAAATACCATTTCTATTTAGAACTTCATTAGGCCCATCTTGCCTCCAATGGTAAGAGAGAAATAGATTCCAGAAATAAATCAGACTTGATTTTATGCTGAGTCAACACACAGCAGCAGAGAACTCCGTGACAGGAAAAGTACACTTGCCACTGTTGGGACCTGCTAAACAGTTGCCTCTTGTTCAACATGGGGTGTCAAACAGCGGTGCTGCAGCAGCTTGGAGAAAACAACAGTGTGCTCTGTTCTGATTTTAATTCCCCAGGCATCCCTCGGGCTCTCATGGCTATAGAAAAAAATCAGTGGCTTCCATTGCACTGCATCTTATCACGAAGCTTACTGAAGAATAACTCAGCATAACATAACCAAAGCCACATCACTGTCTCAAAGATCCAGCCAAGCCTTGCCATTCTTTCACTTTTGCTCAGTCTTTCATCTAAAAAATCTTTTATTTTCACAAACAACAAAAATGGTACCCTACTAAGGACAAATAAAGTACCAAAATGATGTTGAGCAACATGGAATGGTCAGCATCTAATTTAGTCTTCAGGCACCAAGTAAAACAGAGCATCTCGGAACAGAGTCGAATCAAAGACTCAAATTGTGAGGCTAAGCTCTGAAGTGGGAGACAGCGATAACCTCAGTACAGACTGTCAGCAAAATTCCGAAGCTGAGCAAATCCGCTGATCCTGGAGGGAAGCCCATTCACTTTATCTTTCTGGTTCACTTTGCACATGCTGTTGGGAAGTGGCAAAGCTGACTGCATAATTCATGCTCATTCCAGTCAAAAGCATAATGAGAGTACGTCCAATTTGCAAAGACTTTGAAGAAGAAGGGTGTTCAAACAATAGCAGCCAGGGTGCTATAAATGGACCCTGATGAGGGCAGGAAGTCAGCCTTCTCTTAAGTCACTTGCTGGCTCCACATTGGGAAGTCTGACCTCTGCTGTTCTCTGACTGCTGAAAGCATTAGCATCTTCAACATTGCATCCTCTCAAGATTCCTAAAATATCTCCCGCTCCTTGGCAAGTAATTGAAGCAAGAAATACCCTTTAGATCAGGCCATCTGGGAGTAAGTTGGCTTTGATCACCTGGTTTAGTTCTTGCCCTCTGCCCAACCCATTCCCTTCTCTTTAAGACATAAACCAGACTCATTTGAGAGCAAAATTATGCATCCAAGATTGAAAAAAAAAAAGATATGTCTAGAAAGAACATGACCGGATTTGACTCATTTTTAGGTCATGCTTTAATGATCAGGAAAACAGATTCAGGCATGAATGTCACATCTGTTCCTTGAAGATGAATGATCAATTCAGTTTTATTCAGTGTACAAGAATCATATGACTCTTATGAAGAAATGTTTAGTTTCTTTCCTTAGTTTTTCAGATGAAAGATGGACCTGGAGGTGAGGCTGGTTCCATAACTAACACAAGTTTCCTCTGCAGGCAACATGTGGAACTAGAGTCAAAGCTGGGTTTCCTATGACTCCAACTGGCCATCCTTCAGGCTTTCAACCATCCACAATTAAGGAAAACAGGGACAAAATGGACTAAAAAAAAGAAAGCCATTTTCTTAAATTTTATTTTTATTTCTGTGTGCAAGTGTGAATGTGTATGTGTATGTGAGCAAGTGCACATGAATGTGTGTGTGTGTGTGTGTGTGTATGTGTGTGTGTGTGTGTGTGTGTGTGTGTGTGTAGGTCAGAAGAGGATGCCAGATTTCCTGTAGCTGGAGTTATAGACATTTGTGAACAATGTAACATAGATACTAGGAACCTCTGGAAGAGCAGTAAATGTGCTTAACTGCTGATCCACCTTTGTTGATGACCCCCTGAAAACTCCCTGAATGGTCTCTTTTTTACATCAAAGAGACCTACATACTAATTTTTTTTTTTTGCCCCTAATATCTTGGTATGTGAGGCAGAAAGTAACTTGCATTATACCCGTGATGTCTTGATTGTCATTAGTTAAATGAAACCTTAAAGTGTGAGGAGGAAAAATTACAGGAAACCTATAATTAGGAAGCTAGGAATCAACTGAAGTGTACCAAGTGTTAGGGATTAACACATCAGTTTACTGGGAAGATGACAGACAAAAGGAAATTTGATACAAGATTCAAAGGCTTTCTGGCCATTGTTTCCATATTTATACCTTTGGATGCACAAGTGCTTATTATTGGTTGTTTTTTACTTTTTGGGGGGTCCACCACCCAGCTCCCAAATAATTCACACACGGAGGCTTATTTTTAATTATGAATGCCAGGCCTTGTAGCTGGAGTTTTTCTGGTCCTGCCTGGCCCACGGTAAGGATAAATCTCTCTCACCCGCCAGTCCCATAGCCTCTCAAACCCAATCAAACACAGAGAGGCTTATATTACTTAAACTGTTTGGCCTAATCGATCAGGCTTCTTGCTATCTAGTTCTTAACATCTTAAATTAACCCATTTCTATAAATCTATACCTTGCCACATGGCTCGTGGCTTACCAGTATCTTACTGGTTGGTACTCATGGCGGTGGCTGACAGCGTCTTCTGACTCAGCCTTCCTGTTCCCAGAATTCTCCTCTCTGCTTGTCCTGACTATACTTCCTGCCTGGCTACTGGCCAATCAGTATTTTATTTATACAAAGTGATATCCACAGCATGGCCTTAGCTTGGCTTAGTTTCTAACTAGCTTTTGTTAACTTATTCTGTCAACCTTTTGCCTCTGGACTTTTCCCTTTTCTTACTTCTGTAATCTTACTTTCACTCTTACTCTGTGGCTTGCTGTGTAGCTGGGTGGGTGGCCCCTGGAGTCCCTTTCCTTCTCTGGCTCCTTTCTTCTTCCTTCTTCTCTCACTCCTTCCTCTTTCCAGATTTCTCCTTCTATATATTCCCTCTCCTGCCAGCCCTGCCTATCCTTTCTCTTGCCTTGCTATTGGCCGTTCAGTTCGTTATTAGACCATTAGGTGTTCTAGACAGGCAAAATAACACAGCTTCACAGAGTTAAATGCAACAAAAAATGCAACACACTTGAAAATAATATTCCTTAACATTTCCCCTTTTTTGTCTAAATAAAAACAAAGGTTTTGACTTTAACATAGTAAAACTATACACAACAAAAACAGTTATTAAGTAAGAATTAATTTACAATATTCAATCCATTTACATTTAGTAAATTCAGAGAAAGCACTCCACCATCCATCCATCCATCTTAGTGACTCAAAGTTTTATACATAATTTACCTTCTATCATAAATAAGGAAAATTGCAACTATAACTATCTAGTCTTCAATTCCATCGAAGACCCAGAAGGATGTAATATTATTTAACAATAAAGACACTTGGCTGCCTGGACAGTCACCCAAAGTTCCTCTGCAATGTTTGAGCAACCATCTTCAGCCTACAGGCCTAGAGTACCTGAGGTGCTGAGAAGTGGGTTTGTAAGATGACCACTTAAATAGAGAATTTCATCAAAATTCTGGTCAGCCTCAGATTTAATGACCCTGTGAGTCAAAAAGGAGTGAGTACACATGAGCAGTGATTCCCACCATAGTGCTTACCAACAATAGGGAGCAGTCCTGTAACCCTGTGCCATGCAACAAGTCACTTCTCTGCCAAAGATTAAAGGGGGAATTTGAGCTCTTTAACTTTAATTCCTGCAAGAATTAGTAGACACTCTCATTTTATAGAGTGGTGAAAATTTGGGGAATAAGGAAGAATATGGAACAAGTAAAAATCTTCTTTGATCTCAAATAACGTTAGGCACTCAACATTTAAACTAAAAAGAAATATTGTATCTATTTTATTCAATTAACTTTGGTTTTATGAACTAAAGGATCTCAGGTTTAGATGTCTTGATGTCTTACTCTTTGATCTTTTTATCTTAGTTATTCTAATCATATAGAATTGAAAGGCAATTGAATGGCAGGTTTAAACAGAGCTCCTAATGGTACTCAGTATATAGTAGGCATATATTAAGTGACTGCTGTTTAAACCCATCCTAGTTAAGTGTTCTCTAGCAGATCACTCACCGGAAAGGAAAGAAGATGGCTGCTGCATAGTAGAGCTTTGGGTTAAGAAATGAGCAACACGAAGTGGAATGTGGTAATCTACCCAATATGACAAGTCTAAAACAAGAGGCCCAGGATTACTCTAACATCTTCATCTTATCTCATAGGTGGTTTTAACTAGGACTGATGTTCACTTAATAGTTATACCCACTGCTATTACTGAATAGATGTAAGATCTTGCTCATATACATATGTAATAGAGTCAGCCTGAGAACTTTTAGTGTGTTATATTGAAAGAAAAGTATGCTCCTAGCAGAATAGCCCACTGAAAAGTTTAGGAATTCAGAGCTTTGAAATGATCAAAAGAAACTCTTATTTTTGATAGTCAATTAAGCTAGCTTTCTACATTAAAAAAATCTGCCCACATTTTTATCTCTAATAAATGATGATGTAAAATCTTTGGCAAGCCGGGTGGTGGTGGCACACGCCTTTAATCCCAGCACTCGGGAGGTAGAACCAGGCGGATCTCTGTGAGTTCGAGGCCAGCCTGGGCTACCAAGTGAGTTCCAGGAAAGGTGCAAAGCTACACAGAGAAACCCTGTCTCAAAAAAAAAAAAAAAAAAAAAAATCTTTGGCAACATTTTTATTGTAGGAAAGAATTCCAAACCCTTATACCTGCTAAACTGATGGAAGTTGACTTCTTAACCAAAACTTCTTGAATTTTGCCCTGTGGTGGTTTGAAAGAAAATGACCTCCAAAGTGAGTAGCATTATTAGGAGGTGTGGCTTTGTTGGAGGAAGTGTGTCACTGTGCGGGCAGGCTTTGAGGTCTCTTCTGCTCAAGCTTCTCTCAGTGTGACAGTCAGTTGACTTCCTGTTGCCTGCAAGATGTAGCATTCTCATCTCCAGCACCACATCTGCCTACATGCTGCCATGCTCACCATCTGAAACTATAAGCAGGCCATCTCAATTAAATGAATACCCTAACTGTTACCATAGAGCCTTCAACCAGTAAATAATGGAAACAGATGCAGAGATCCACAGCCAGGCCTCAGGCCAAGCTCCTAGAGTCCAGTCGAAGAGGGATTCTATGAGCAAAGGGCATTGAGATCATGATGGGGAAAACTACAGAGACAACCAAACCAAATTAGTGGGAACTCGTGAACTTTGGATTGACAGCTGTGGAGTCTCCATGGGACTAGACTAGGCCCTCTGCATAACTGAGACAGTTGTGTAGCTTGATCTGCTTGAGGGGCCCCCTGGCAGTTAGATTAGGATCCATCCTGAGCTGGCTTTTTGGAGCCCACTACCTATGATGGGACACCTTGCACAGCCTTGATGCAGGGGGAGGGGCTTGGACCTGCCTCTACTGAATGGACCAGGCTCTGCTGACCCCCCGATGGGAGGCCTTACCTTGTTGGAGGAGGTGGGTTGGGGGGTTAGGCTAGAGGGTTGGAGGAGGGAAGAGAGGGGTATCTGTGGTTGGTGTCTAAAATGAACAAAAAAATTCCTTAATAAAAAAAATGTTTCTGCCAGGTGGTGGTGGCGCACACCTTTAATCCCAGCACTCGGGAGGCAGAGCCAGGTGGATCTCTGTGAGTTCAAGGCCAGCCTGGTCTCCAAAGCGAGTTCCAGGAAAGGTGCAAAGCTACACAGAGAAACCCTGTCTCGAAAAACCAAAACCAAAAACAAAACAAAACAAAAAATGTTTCTTTTATAAGGGTTGCTGGGGTCATGGTGTCTCTTCCCAGCAATAGAAACCCTAACTAAAACAAGTCCATTGGATAAGTGATAGCACCAGAGGCATATAACTGTCTGGATTTTTGAGGAAACCTTGGCAGATATGGAAAAAGAATATAAACAGAAGACAAAGTACAATCAACTCTCTGGAATGAAATTGTCATGCATTTCAATGAGAAAAAAGTACTTCTCTTTAGTGTTTGGGTGAGGAGAACCACAGCTCCTTGGCAAGGCTGTTAGAGGCAGTTCTTTGTAGGCCATCATGAAGCAAAATAGAAATGTTTATGGTTTTAGGGCAGAAGGGAATCTGCTGGGGGTGGCAGAGGCTACACTCTGGGAGTTAGACAGCTGAGGCAGAGTGTCCAGGGCGAGCACAGTTGGATAATCAGAATGGAATGATCTACTGGCACCAATGGTGGTGGTGAAGTGCTCATAGGCCAGTTAAAGCTACCATGCCTGGGCAGCCCAGGTTGGTTATGCTGGCTTTGCCTGGTTTTGATCAACTTCCTTGAATATCTTGATATCTGACTGTATGTGTGGAGATGTAGCACAGCATGTTTAAATAGCAGTTATAGCAGTGGCCAGTGTGTTTATAACACCCATATGTTAAGTGACTGCTCTTTTGAACTCATTCCCATTACATGTGCTTTCTAATTGGCTACTCACAAGAAGAGGAGCTGATGGCTCCCACACAGAAGAGTTTGGGGCGATTAAACAAGCAAGATGTAGAAATATATTCAACAATGCTAATCTACTGGGTTTCAGTAAAACAAAATTCAGACAAGTTCAGAGACCAAGAAATACTCTAACAGCTATACCAAATTAAGCCCAATTTCCCTTTCCATGGCCTCCATCCTTCATGCTGAGCTCAGAAAGATACAATCTGGAGTGACATTAGCGTACCCCCTATGGCAAATATGTTTTACAATAATGTTGGCTGAACTTTCTATTGACTGTTTTGCTCAAGTCATACACAATCTGCCTTAAGTGGCTGCTAAAGTCTGCAATAATCCAGTAATTTCCAAGCTTTGGTTTAGAGAGAACCCAAGAGTCAGTGGTAAGCTCTCTGCATCTATCTGAAAAGGAAGATCAAGTGATGATATTTAGACTCCTGGTATGTTGGCTTATGCCTATAATCCTTAATCAGGAGACTGAGGCAAGAGAGTTTCCCCAAATTCTGATCTAGCCTGGCCTAAATATTGACCAGGCTAACCAGAACTACATATAAAACTTCTGTCTAAAAGGGGAAAAAAGACATTTATGTACTTTTTCTGCTTTTGTGATTGTTTCTTTTCAGTTTTTGAGATCTAGTGTGAAAAATTCAATTTCAATATTGGTTTTCTTTCTTAGTATATGAATTTCAACTCTTTTATCTCTATTTTATATTTCATTCATAGAATAAAATCTGAAATGCTACAACCTAACTAAATAATCAAGAGGATGCATCCATGTCCTTATCCTTGTTTTATACAGACAGTCCCCAAGTTACTGTTTTGCAACTTTTAATTTTTCAGCCTTAAATATCATAAAACATCATCTTGTGGACTTTGAATTTTTGTGTGTTTCCCTTAGCTAGAAATATGAGTTTTGATGTTTCATGACCCTGGGCTGCTGTGGGATGGTCTGTATGTCAAATGTGTTGTTGATTGGTCAATAAATAAATCACTGATTGGCCAGTGGCCAGGCAGGAAGTATAGGCGGGACTAACAGAGAGGAGAATTGAAAGAACAGAAAGCTGGGTGAGGGAGACACTGCCAGCCGCCACCATGACAAGTCGCATGTGAAGATCCCGGTAAGCCACGAGCCATGTGGCAAGGTATAGATTTATGGAAATGGATTAATTTAAGCTGTAAGAACAGTTAGCAAGAAGCCTGCCACGGTCATACAGTTTATAACCAACATAAGTCTCTGTGTTTACTTGGTCTGGTCTAAGCGGCTGTGGGACTGGCGGGTGACAAGGATTTGTCCTGAATGTGGGCCAGGTAGGAAAACTCCAGCTACACTGGGCAGCATCAGTGAGTTGCAGTTTCCACTAAGCTGCATAAAGGCAAAGAAACATGATATTCTAGTGTCCTGGGTGGCAAAAATCTGATCCTAGGGAAGCTAAGTGTGCTCACTGCATGTTCAACTTCTGACTGGACATTTAGCATGTGACTGTATTAAAAATGGAGTAGTACCTATATTTCGTAGTGCTGAGAAAAACTATATCAAATAGAATTGCACCCAATAAGAATGGACTTAATTCTTTTTTGTTGTTGTTGTTTTGTTTTTGTTTTGTTTTTCAAGACAGGGTTTCTCTGTGTAGTTTTGGTGCCTGTCCTGGATCTCAGTCTGTAGACCAGGCTGGCCTTGAACTCACAGAGATCTGCCTACCTCTGCCTCCTGAGTGCTGGGCTTAAAGGCATGTGCCACCATGCCTTTAATGGACTTAATTCTTTAAAGGAATATCTAAACATGCATCTTTAGAGTGCTCTGCCAACAGTGATTCTTTGAATGGAAAAAAAAAAAGAAACTGTTACAATGATGAACCAGCACCCTTCATTTACATGCCAATTCTATGTTGCTCCCATCTCCTCTTTGCCTACAATTGTATAACTGACCAGTCATGTCTGACTGCTCCCCACCTCCAGTGCATAGTCCTGACTACCAAGTTAACATAACTGTGAGATGCTGAAATTCACAGGGAAAGTTCCAAATGGAAATTAAGCAGAAACTAGCTTTCTAGGCAACTCCTTCCCTTTTCCTAAATTATCAACTTGAATGTGGTCTGAATTCAAGTTTATCACCCACAAAAAGACATGAGTTAGAACAAAGTAAGGGTCCACTTCCCAGAGATGGACTCTGCTTTCCAAGCATTTATATCACATTGGTTCCTAACAAGAAAACTGGAATCAGATGACAAGCAGAAATAGACAGTGGTTCTTTTTGGCAAGGTAAAGCAAATGCTTTTCTTATGTTCTCTGGATAAATAGTAAACACAGTTTTGCTGTATTCCCTTGGCTTGCAATATGAGTTTTGATACTTCATGACACTGGGCAGCAGTGTTATAAAGGGAGAGTCAAGTAGGTCTCTTCTAAAATTGGAATCATGGAGGAACCCATTCCCACAAATAAAAAATGATGTTTGACCAAAAATGTTTTAGAAAGAGGTAGATTGCTGGTTACCAGAAACTGAGTACCTTGAAAACCCAGTGGTTATTTTATCTCCTCAGCAAACGGCTTTAATTTAAGCAGAAGTTGTAGAAAAATAAACCAAATGTCTTAGTATAAATCAAGTGATCATCATTCTTTAAGTAAACATTGTGTCCTAAATCCATCATTTATATTGGTATAACCAGCATTCCGGAAACACATATCATAAGTGAGTGAGCCTCTAGCACAGCCCTGTAGTCTGAGAAGCTACAAGGTCTAATCCCCAAATAGATTAAACTAGACAGATGGGGAAAACTGTTTACAGTGTTCCCGGAATGGCTGATTTTGCGACATGCCTCAAAGAGGACACAGATGCAGATGACCCATTTTAATTTTCTGTCTCTAAGCCTCTCTGCTTCACTGAGCCAAACACAATTCAGAAGCAGGTCTGTGGAAGTTAGGAATGCGTGTGCTCCAAAGAGCTGCATTTAGGATCCTAGCTAGATACAGATCAGGGCAATGAATCACCAGTCAACTCCCTCCAAACGAAATAAACATGGTCTTCATTGGAAGATTAAGCCAAGCTATAAATGTCCCACACTTACAATCACAATTAATTTACAGTTGTTTCTCATGTCAAATTTTCTTGGTAAGTGAGATAAGCTCAGAGTATAGATTTTAAAATTCACTGTCCCAACTGTCAGCCCTTGCCTGTTCCCCTAGATTTCAGTGGTCTTTTCAGGGCTAACAGAGGACAGGACCCATCCACAACTCAGCATAATTAAGAGTTACAGTATTTTTTGTATGTTTTGTACTTTTTCCAGGAAAATACTGAAAAGATAGCACAAAATTGTACTAAACGTTACTGTTAAAAAAATATATAAACAGATTTCTAGATGAAAATACCTAGTTCAAAGTCCACTCTATAAACAAGACAGTTGTTTAACCCCCCTACATCTAACCATTTCACTATTACACAAAGATACAACTGATAAAAAGCACTCATTGCGCTGTTATGGAATTTTGAATCAGAGGGCAGCAGATCATTTTTACAGCACAACTACAGTAGTTTAAATGAGAATAGGCTCAGGAACTTGAACTCTTGGCCCCCAGTTGGTAGTGCTGTTCGAGGAGATTTGGGACAGCAGCCTTGGCAGAGAAAGTATGCCACTGAAGGTGGGATTTAAGAATTCAAGGCCTCCACACCATTTCTAGTTTGCTCTTTCTGCTTTCTGTTCGCAGTTCAAGATATGAGCTTTCAACTTCTTGCTCCAACTCCCCAGCCTGCTGCCATGCTGTTCCCCATCATTACAGACTCTAAATCTTTGGAACCATAAATCCAATTACACTCTTCCTTTTGTATGTTGCTTTGGTCATGGTGTTTTATCCCAGCAACAGAAAAGGAACTAATATGAAGGAGGTTGAGGTTGACTCTTGGTTTGTGAACTTTCACTCTCTGTCATCTACCAGTTCTTCATCCACTCACCTGCGTCTCCTTCAACCACTTCCTTTTTACCCAGACATATATTCCTAACATCCCTTTACATTCTATTATTAGCGGCTTCCTGTAAACTAGTGGTATAGAGTCAAGAGTAATTCAGATTCCACTGGCATAAATATAGCTTCTGAATTTTAGTAGCAATGCAGCAAGGAACAAGAGTTTCTCTCCCTTGAAGATCTGCGTAGTTGAAATGAATAAAAGATAAGGAGTCAGTGAACATAACATGAGGTTCACGAGATTAGTATGCTTAGCTGTTTATTCCCTCCAAGGCTAAATGGTTAAAGTCATTTCTTTCTAAACAAAGGTCTTTAAGGACATTTTCACTTGGTGTTCAGAATTTAAACTTGTGGCTTCTCAAACACCCAAGCTTGCTATGTGAGGTCCATTTAATCTTCATGCTACTTCACATACATTTGCAACGAAACAGTTTCAAAATAAGCAATTAAACCTAAAGGGCTACAATCTATTTCATTAAATTATTCCAATAAATCCCCAGTCTAAAGACAAACTAGATAATCACAATTTTTCTAAAGAGTTTTAAATTTTTTTTTTTTTTTTTTTTGTGTGTGTGTGTGTGTGTGTGTGTAAATTCAGGTACCTGAGTAGTTCTGAAGACAGTATACACTTTTAACTTAAACTCTTTTTAACTCCAATATTAATATTTTATTTAAGAAAATATTATACAATTTTTCACTGAATGAGTTTGACATAATTTGTAGATTTCAGTATTAAAAATAAGATGCTGATTTTATGGGAAAAGTTTTTACATAGTTTGGAAAGATTGCTCAATGGTTAAATATTGTCACTGCCCTTACAGAGGACCTGAGTTCGGTTCCCATTACCTATGCTGGGTACCTCACACCCAACCATTACTACAGCTGTATGGGAAATCTGATGCCTCTTCCATACTCTGTTGGTTCATGTACTGACATGCATATAACACATATACAAGTAAAGAACACAAATAAATCTTGGTGCAGGGTGGAGGGTCTTAGTCCTGCCTCAACTGAATGTACTAGGCTTTACTGACTCCCATCGGAGCCCTTACTCTTTTGGAGTATGGGGGAAGGCTGTGGGGGAGGGGGAAGAGATATGAGAGGGGGATCTGTGATTGGTATGTAAAATGAATAAAAAAATTCTTAAAAAATATACATAAAAAGCTAATATAGCATACTAAAAACACACTATACGAATTTTTATCTAAATTGAAAGAATTTGGATTTATATAGCTAATCAATAATCTATCCAAGAAGCATCTATTTTTTTTAATTTATAAAAGGTAAATCATACTTCACTGGAAAATTTTCAGTTTGTGTAACTTTTCTAGTGAGTTTTCTCAGAAACTCATACTGAGATACAGGCCCAAGGGAGCTACATGATTAGGAGTAGTCCTGGAGTTGGGGGGTCAGGGATAAAGCAATGAGGTGGGGTAGAGAAGTTAGGAGGGGAAGATATGTGTGATCCACTGGAGATGGGGACATGGGGAGAAAGTGGCCATAGCTGGTGGTCTGCTCTGGAGCTGGGGAAGAGACTGGGGAATGGGATAGGAGGAGCTGAGGGAAAGGTTCCCTGTTTCCCTGGCCAGAGTCCTATTGGGAATGCTCTTTAAAATGTATTATATATTTTGTATGCATTGTGTATATGCATTTGTGTTTTGTCATGATCATGCCAAAGTACACGTGTCGAGGTCAGAAGAGAATTTGTAGGAGTTAATATTTTCCTTCTAACATGTGGATCCTGAGGACTGAATTCAGGTTGTCAGGCTTGACTGTAAATACCTTTTCCTGCTAAGCCATCTTGCTAGAGAAAGCATATATTTTGTAAGACAAAAATCAATCATAAATTTCCTTGAAAAGTTGTACAATCATGAAAGATTGTAAATACTCTTTATATATAAAGTATTATAAATACTCTTCAAATAAATATATAAGTATTTCTCCTTATATAAATTAAATAAATGCTTATATAAATATTGTAGATAATAATTATCTACAATTATTGCATGCATGGTTACTTTGTAGCAAAATACAGTGAAGCACTTAGAATGTGCATATGAGATACTGGTCTGTAAAACTCAAGAATTATAGTATCTCTACACCCAAAGTATGGAGTTTGAAGTACAGAAATGCTCCATACAGTGATGTAGGTATACCATGAGTAAAGCATCAACATGTGACTTTGTGTCTATAAGAACATCTCCGAGTATGTATACATAAGCTGTCTATGGTATCACTGGACAATAAAATCTTCCTGGACTATCTTAAGCATTATTATACTTGTTATTTCTGTAATCCCTTCTGAAAGTCTACTAAAGTAGACTCAGAATATTCCATTTCTCTTGGCTAGCTGCTCAGTGTCTCTCAAGAGTCAGAAGCACCATGTCAGCTCATGGCAGGAGACAGAACAGCCTGTGAAAATAGGAGCCAAAAATTTGGCAGAGGAAAGCAATTATGTGGCATTTCAATCTTCAAATTGCTGATCACATAATATGTGTTCTTTGGTCTCAGTAGGAGAAATTATTTAGGATCCAGGACCAGACTGAGATAAGTACAAAGAAAATGGGAAGTAGTATGAGAGGTACCATTTCACTCATTTAAAAATCCAAAGGTTACAACTGGGCTAGCCTTCCAGTTACAGCATATGGCTTAGAGACATGATCCCTCAACAAGGAAATCTAATAGAACCTAGCATCATGGACAGATTGTTAGAGAAAAAAAAATGATGGTGCTGGCATATCATGAGGTAAGAACAGCAAGTGCTTCTGCATTTGGAGTTCTCAGGGAGGCAGCAGCATTTGTCTGGATCCCTGGGTTGTTCTCACCCTCTAGTACTGCTGAGAATTTGTGAGATGCTGGGATGTATGAGTTACGATACCCCTGAGGGAATGGAGGATCCTGAGGTGTTAGTCTGAGGGTCCTGGAATAGCAACCGAAGGATCATACCATTGAGCTTTCAGAAGACCTTAATTTTTTTTCTGAGAATTGTTTTGTGGTTCTCACTAGCCTGGTATTTACTATATTAGAAAGCTGACTTCGAATTCACAGCAATCTTCCTGCCTCAGTCTCTCCAATACTGGGATCACCAACCTGTACAACCATGCCCAGCTGAAGTAGATCTTTGGTTGGAGGGACAGTATCAGATGCTGGGAATTGAGACTAGATGAAACTCTAGAGTTTGGATTTGACTAAACAGCAAGCTGACAAGATGGCTGACAGATTAGATAATTGTTAGCTCTCTGGTTTGCTAATTAAAGAAGATGGGGAGTAATGGGGACATTAATTTCATTCACTCACCTGAATCTCCTCTGGAAAAGGGAATTCCTTCTGAATCCTATAAGAGATCAATTCACTGCTTGACATGCACCTAAGTGAGTATGAAAAATATGCCTTCAGGCTGAGTGGTGTATGAATCAGATGTCAGGCTCCATACGGTAAAACAGTGATATTACCTTTTAATTGCTCTGGGAGATGGAAAAGCGATCTGAAGAGCGAGAACAACAACATCTAAAGCCCCAGCATCAAAAGGAATCAGATTTCAAAACACAAGGGAGCCAAAGGGAAGATCAAACAGGCCTCTCCCTCTCTCACCTTTGCTCTGATGTACTTTGAGTGCCCATTTCAATATTTCTAACACTTCCTTTTAACTCAACCTGAATTCTTCCCTTTATTCTTTGGAGGTTCCCTGCAGTTGCTGAAGACAAAACAGCTTCATTTCTAAATCATTCCCTATTTCAGCTTCAATGTTGAAAAACCTTGACATCAAACTGCCCAGTTGCCAACCAGATTGTGGCACTTAATAGCTATGGAGCTCTGAGGCTGCTCGCTCACATTTACAACACAAATGAGATGAGAAACTCAAGGGGCAGTTGAGAGGATTAAAGGGATACAAATCAATGCACAACCATTTTAAACAGGTATGTCTCCTGGTTATAGTTCAGTAGTCCCCCTCTTGTGCTCAGCTGCAGGCACCCCTCACTGCATTCATCTACAGCGTCTGCGCCATCCCACCAGGAATGCTGTTCATACCACAGGTGAAAGTGTACTCACAGACTGGATGCAAACAGGGAAATCTAAATACGTTACACAGCCCTGTGGCCACATCACATTGTTCCACATATGCCTGCCCTTCTACCTTCCAGGAATCATCCAGACATAACCTTTGCTTTCTGGTCTATACCACCCATTATAGATGTTCTTGAAGAAAAAGAAAGGCAAATGAATCTGAGAGTTTAGTAAAATGGGGGTTTAAAGAAGAATATCAGAATCTATCTCTAAGCTGATCTGTGAAATCAGCTCTCTATGGAGTATGTCATCAGTGATAAAAGTATTATCCTTACATAACAAATATTTCAAAAAACACAATGAAATAAGGCTCATTCCCAATATAATATGTGGCCAAAGAGGTGAAAAAAAGAACAGAAAAATTAGAGATTTTAAAGGTAGCCCTAGGATTGAAAAGAGACCATTTGGTCATCCCCACAGTGTAAGTGTCTCACTCTAAGATCATGGAGTGTGTAGTGTCTGTTTTTGTGGGCTGTTGCCAACAGATGGCTTATTCTGAGTGCAGAGAAATATCATTAAGGAACAAAGAGAAATTAGGTCTAAATAGGAAATTAAATATGTTCTTGGGATTACAACTGATGATCAAGGAGTTGCAGAGCAGTGATTTGCAGCTTAATATTTTGCCTGCAGCCAATCCCCACTGTTTTAAAGAAACCTTAATACTGAGAAGGTTGCTCTCACACCACGCAATTTATTTGTCTTTCTGTCTTGCCAGAGCCTTTGCCAAACATCATAATTTTCCACAGAATCCTGAATTGCAAGATGAACAAATAATATTCATTTCTTTCATGACAAAAACACGCTTTGATTGAATTGTCTCCTTCCATCCCCGCCACGGCAGCATGTGTTGTACATGTCAAGGATGTGAAATGGAGTTGAGCCTGCTTGAAAGCACAGTCTAAATTAGCTTCTAAATGAAAACAGTTAGAAGGAAAAC